>NC_090957.1:16495874-17872124 GCF_040807025.1 Struthio camelus
GTAAGGGCCAATGTGAATTTAGAGAGGGTAGCTGAAAAAGGGACCATTTGATAATCTAGTCTATATCACAGAACATTACATTTCTTCTTGTACTAAACACAATAACCTACTTTTGACTTTTGAATGTCTTCTCAAAAGGCATCCAAGCTGTTATTCATCCTTAATGTTAGGGAAAACATGCATAATTTCTAAGCTGAAAGCATTCAGCTTCAGGATCCAGACACTAGCTCTCTGCAAGCCTTTCTCCACTAAATTAAAGAGCCCTTTAGTAGCTGGGTGGGGTTTTTGTTTGTTTCTTTGTTTGTTTGTTTGTTGCTAAAGTGCACAAAGAAAGGGAGCAGATGAGAAGGGAAGATGGTTAAAATGTCTGCCTAGAGCCTACATGTCTCACTGAACGAGTGTGGCCTTGTTAATGAAAGGAAGTGATGTAACTGACAATATATCTGGCAACTTGTAACATCATCAGAGAATGGGATTAAGCCTATTTGAATAAATTTGTATTTGACAAGGCTTGAACTGACCATATTCCTGTCATTTAAGCTTTCATCACTTGATCATGAGCTTTTCCCTGAAACCATCAGACCAACTAGTCAATAGTTACTTAAGACATCCTGGTTTTCCTAGGTAGTTAGATAAATTAGGACTATTTCAGGCTTCTGAATTTTTAGTAATTTACTTTTGATCGGTTTTGCATATAAGGTCATCAGAGAACTCTTAAGATCTTTTAGGACTTGTCTATGCAAAGGTGGCCAGGACTAGTAATTGTATAATATTTATCAATAATACATATTTTTAATTGACTGGAAAATATTTGTTCATCCTAATCCTAAATAAATGCCAATAATTCATTGCAGGAAAATCCCAGTTATAATTGCCAGTCATATGACTCAGACGGCAGGACAGAAGGGAAGAGTTCAGAGTCTTCTCACAGCCCCAGCCCTGCTTCTCCAGCACAGGATCAAATTCATACAAGATACCCTACAAGCCAAGGAATTCACTGTGGCAAGAACAAATTTAAGGCCACTTTCAGTACTGAAAAATTCAGAAGGTACAGTTACGAGGAAAGTACTATAGGAAATTATGACAGGTTTCTCAAGAGCAGCAGAAACCCCTTTCACCCTTACAAGAGGCAGATCAGTGAAGATGTCTTCCAGGAAGTACATCAGGCCCTCCCACCAGAAGGTCCACCCTTCAAAAATGCTAGAAGCATTGACGGTTTTGAGGGTCTACCGGGATCTACAGGCACTGAGGAGTCAGAGTCATTTCCTACACACATTCCAAACATCTCCACAGAACAAGCATGGTGTAACAACCTCCAATACAGCACCACAAGTCAAGATCACGGTTCACAAGTCATGGTCAGTATTTTTCCTAGTTCTTTGTTTTTCTGTTTTCAAGGGAAAAAATATACTTTTGGAGCAGTTATGTCAACATGACTACATGGACATTTAGTCTTTATCAAGTTGTAGGCCAGAGCTCAGGATAGACATCTGTATTCGTTGGAGTTCTCTACTGTATTGCCTTTTCCTCCTGAAAACCAGTCCTCAGAAAGGTGTATAAGGATGAATGATTTTCTGGTAAACATAATACATGGTCCTTAAATATCCAAATTCTTCCTGACAACAGGTTTTATCTCAGTAATTGTCATCAACTAGTGCTTTCAAGGGACAAAATTTACAAAATAGTTTTTTTCAAGCACAACAAAATACGTATCTGAGAACACACGCAGATTTATTACAACTGCCTTAGCTGACCTGCATTTTTCTGGCCGCAAACAGAGGAGAGACTAAGACATCAGTACTAACAGTTAAATAAAAGATTAAATAAAAGACAGCCTGCAGATACTGGAAGCAGTCTGTCTAGGGCAGCACAGAGATCTCTGAAAAGCAAGGTAAATGACCTTTCCGTATCTCCACAAGGTATCGCTGCTGTGATCCAGTGTAAAGTCTATCTTCAGAATCTAGGGCAGAGAAAAAATAATAACTACATCTGCCAGGAGAGGGCCCTAACCACTGGCTCTAAACCATTGTGAGGCAAAAAAAATTCAAGGGTCACTGGAAGAAAGGGGGGGGGGTCTTAAATGGATCAAGATAACTTACCAGGGATGAGGGGGGAATGCCAGGGTACATACCTGGGGAGGAGACGGCGACTGAAGCCATTCAGGCTGAGGAAGAAATTGATCAAAATCTCTCATTTCCTGGATAAAGAACCTATCCTCCAGATCAGACAAGTTTAATACAAAACCTATGAGCAATTGTTAAAAAAATTCATGTTTTCTTCCCAAATCCCTGGGCTGCAATATGTAGAGAACATAAAGCTAGCACTGCAGGTATGCTTTACCGAGTATTACCTCTGACTACCCAGGAAGAAACTGGCTACTTGTTGATGTGTCCACTGGTTCAGTCAGCATGCAACTTCAATGCTCCTAAACAGGTTACACACTGCTCCACAAAGGCAAGTTGCTATTTCTGAAAAACTTCATCTTATGGTCACCAAAACAGTATGGGCATTTACTAATATTGAACATTGCATTTGCGTGGTGCCATGATAGTGGATCAAGCCTAATATGTACTCCTACAGTAACCCATACTACAAAAGGTGGTCGTTACAGACTTACGTTAAGTAAAAGGATAAACACCATTCAGCTCCTTGAAATAATGCATGTCCGCAGCACCAGCTCTTAGAAGAGAATTCTTGGCCTTGGATGTTAAGTGGAGGAAAGAACCTTAAGTCAAGTCACCTGAACTCTGTAGAAGGACACTACTTAAGACACATCATTCTCTGCAGTGTTATTACCAGCGAGCTCTATCTAGCTTTCTGCTTAAGATGCAGGTTGTTTGAATTGCTCTTCTACAGCAGATAGGGTTTCCACACACACTTTATATGGTGCACTCTACACTCTGCCTAAAAGACATCAATATCTAACATTCAGGAGTCTGAGCTCTTTGCTGAATCAAGCCCTAACTATGTGCAATCTAGGACAGAGACCTGGAAGGACATGCAAGAAATTAAGACTTGATCAACTTCTCTGTGTTTATTTGTACAGTTGCAGAAAAAAAAAGTGTTCTTACTATATTTTCTATAACTTAATCAAATTCAATAGTTAGCCTAGTTTGAATCTTCTCTGCCACCTCTTTCTCATGTATTATAGTCCTCATTTACCCTCTACTTAATGATTCAACTCCAGTGTTGTCAGCTTGACGTATTTACAGTCTGCAAGATAAATTCAAGGAGTATGAAAAAGAGAGAGACAGAGAGACATGTGCACACTCAGGAATGAAAGCTGGAGCATGCAATTTGTGTAAGTGGGGGAAAAAAGATAAACAGAAACTGGCATTTTCTCAATTGTTCTTTTTATAGAATTTTAACTGTGGTTTCCTTTTTAAAGTAGTAATTATATAAAGGCAGGAAACAGTGTTTCTCCTTGTACCTCCAGAATATAAAGCCCATTCTAGGTAACACTTGCTGTATGTAACAGAATCAAGTCCAAATAAGTAAGAAGTATAACTAAAGATATATCAGGACAGTAACTGACAGGATTTTATTTAAACTTCAATGTTTTCTCTAGTAACACCTTCCATAAATATTTTCTAGCAGGATTCAGACATCAAACTTAGGACATCCCCACTGGAAGGGCAACCTGGTCTGTATTGTTATCAGCCTCAAGTGCAGCAGATGTATTGCCCCTCTCATCCTTTCCATCAGGTCAGTGCAATATGTAGATAGAAAAAAACCTGTATTTCTTGCACTATAATGGTATGTTAATTGTGCTAATAATACAAAAGGGCACATGAAACAATATATACTAAATTTGTATTTGCTGGGAAGTTCATGTTTGTGTAGGTACATTTTGTTTATGACAAGAAGATCTTAAGAGAATCACATCTAAATGCATTTAAAAATGCTCAGCCAGAAAAAAAATAATTTGTAAAAATAGAATCTTGATACTGCTTATTTATATTTTCAGCATCATGCTCAAGAAAATTAGCTTTGAAACCAAATGAATTGTTTTAACTGTTGGCATTTCAAGACCAGAAGGAATTAACTGTGCTTTAACTTCAAAAAAAAATGTAACTCCATATTTAAAATTCAGATCAAACATAGAAAACACTTTTAAAATAAAACTTCAACAGCAAGATGATACTCTCCTTCCTGGTGCTTGATGGCATACACATTTCTTTTGCAGTCTTTTGACTGTTACATCATCCCCAGGGTAAGATTATTCCACTGAAGCATAACTGACAGTAGTGCTGATGATGCATGAGACTGCACAATATTAAGGCTGTTCTTTCATAAAGTAGCAACATCATTAGTGCTACAAATGTACAAGAGTAATGACCACCTTCTTTTGGAAAGTGTGCTTAGATGTCATTTGAATATATGCCAGCTCACATTTCCAAAGCAGTATACATGGAGTGTATTTGTAAAATCATATGTATATATCTTATTTTATGTATCGATGCTTGTACATATTTATAGAGGTTAGTGAGTATGGTGCACTGAGCTTTGAAAATCTGGCATGTATGGGAGAGTATGTATTAAATAAAGCCATTTTCATGACTCTAAAATCTCTTTAAATCATCTCATAAATGGTAGCACTTTTCAAAGAATTGAATTAAGATAATTTTCCTCAAGTATGTGCAATGTATAAAATTTCCAGTAAGAAAGTTTTTTGAGCAGACAGAAATATGCTTGACAAAATATACTTACTACTAAAAAACTTCACATTTACTTAAGGTGAAATTAAGGAAATGAGGATTTTTCAAAGCTATAGGTAGAAATCCATATACAAAAATAGCATAGCTATCAAAAATCTCAACCATCAGAATTGAATTAAATTAAATTAACAGGAAATTGATATATAAAATATTTGAATACAAAAGCGCACAGTTGAGTTAGGACTCCTTGCATCCTAGCAGCTGATGAATGATATTGCAGAATCAACAGTATCAACTTGCTCAAGTAGTATAAAAAATTGTAACTAACAGAGCAGTGATTTATAACTGCATAAAGAAAACATAAAAACAGGTTACTGTGTGATACTTCATTGGGACTGTTAATTTGTATGGTGTTACTGGGCTAAGCCATTGAAATAGTAATCATACCATTCATCATAAATGCAGCCTCTACTGAGGAAAAAAAAGAGTTTTTTTGCCATGATTTTGGTTTAAGAGAAAAATTAAGTAATTTTTGCCTACAGATGCTGAATGACCATAAAGAACAAGAATGGCCATATGCAGGAATTTTAAGATTATTGATAAAATTGTCTGTCACGGATGAATTTTTAGGAATTTTGTCTTCTAGAGTTTTATAAAACATTACTAAGGAAGTATGAAAGTATTCCATACCTAAGCAACGAATTTCCACTTTTTAACAGTAGAGTCCTTGTACTTATAAATCCCTCACCTATCTACTGAAACTTAAAATGCCTCATTATTACAGTATATAATCCCTCATATGTAGAGAGGAATAGAAGAAGTACTGAGTAACTGTATCAATCACTTGGAGAGCCTCAGGGGTCTTTAAGGCCTTTCTGAACTTCTACTGTCTGGGAAAGTTAAAATAATCAACAGGATAAAGTGGCAAGGCAGCTCAATAAACAGCCTTAAATACCAAAACTTGCATGTAGCAAACTTCTAAAATCAGGTTCCTATCAGGTTCCTGTCATCTTTCTCTTCCTACTCCCTCAGCTGTGGTCTGCACCTGTCCATTAACTGGACATTGTATTTAAATTAGCTTAAGAACCTGAGGGCACAGAGGTTCTCTTCAACTATGTGTTTTTGCAACCCTTTGCACAATGACAGGCCAATTTGCTTAGGGTGGCCAGGTACTACAGAAGTTCAGATAGCTGGAATATGAACGGCTTTTTGTATCCACAGTTCTCTTTTAAAAGACAACTTTGTAAAGTTTAGGAAGTGTACAGAAGCTATTAGATTTGGGAAGGCACAGATAACAGAGAAGCAATTCTCATACATGGAGTCAAGATATACGCTAGAGAATGATATCACTCTTGGTTCTTTCTTTTACCTGTCATTCAAGCTTTCCACTAGCCAGAATATCCTGAACCTTATTTTTTTTTGCTAAAATGTGGCAGAAAAGTAATGATTTTTTAAAATTCTTATCAACACCATCATAATTAATTTACCTGTTTTTCTTGCTAGCCTTAAATCAATAGAAGTGATAAAGGGTAATATTAAAATAGAATAAAAAGAAAGATATTATAACCACAGTCCTAATCTACAAATACTGCCTTTTTTTTTTTTTTAATGTTAGAGGAAACAGGTCCCAAATCAAAGACTAAACTTGCCACAAATGCTCTGCTACAATTATAAACTAGGTCCCCCCTGGGATTGCAGCATAGACATTATTATTGTGCCATAGCTCCATACATCTCACATATAGCATAGATGTCAGGTTTGTGTGTTGCTTTTGCAGAAACTCCAATTAGTTTGTTAACTCCTTTGAATATTTTTTTATTTCTTTATTCATTCTGAAGCAGGCACCCTTCCCCTTGCACTGCTGATTTGATACCCATACTATTACTACACATTGGTATTAACCACATTCAAAAAACTACAATGTTACAGCTGAAACACACCTTCTGGGAGTTGCTAGGCAAGATACAACAAGGTCTACATCAGAGGAAGTCTGCCATCCACCTGCAGGCTGGCACTGCGCTCTTGCGTGCAGCGCGTTTCTGTTAGACTTTTCAATATTTGTGCTTATTTATGTTACTGTAGTAAAAGCATGGCAACATGTTCTACCGCTCAGAGAAGAAAATGATAGATACAAGCAACCAAAGTAGTAACAGGTAAAACTACTGACCACCTGCTATACATACTAAGAAATGACAGAGCATGTGATACAAGACTGAGAAGAAATGGAATAACATGTTTCACATGAAGCAGCTCCAGTATTAAAATGTTCCAATTCAAATTGGAATGGAGCACAGCAATCTGAATCACTGAAAAGTTAAGTAGAAGAGAATGGGCCCTCTAGCCTGGAGTGAAGGTTGTCCAACCTATGCCTCACTTTTCATCAGCAGAATGAGAAATTGGTTCCTTCATTCATTTTATCCAAAAGATAAAATGGCCTGACCTTCCCCTTTGCTGGACACAACCCAAATGATGACTCATAAGGAGAATAACTTCTACTGACCTGAAAGAAATAGCAGACCTTTACTTAAATTACTTACCCACCCACCATAAAAGTTTGACACCTTTCATGCCAGTTGTGCGACTGTAAAACCAGCTCAAGCTTGTCGTACCAGACCATCCTCCAGCCTCTGTTCCTTCAAATAGGCATAATGAAACCAATAAAAGAGAAATAACCCTTAAAGCACCTAGTTCTTGCCTCTGGTGATGACATCACAACCAGTCACATCTTAGTTTCCTTTCCTTCCAAAGAGGCATTGAAATGAATAAAAATCAAAATTATTGTATGAAGTGCCCAATTTTGTACTCTGGTAACAAATGTGAACACAAAGCAATAAAGCAGACATCATGGATGTGTGTGCAGAAATTAATTTAGAGCTGTTCTGGAGACTGCTGTTTTGCCCAGTATTCAGTCTAACATGGCAGGAAATCATCAATTCTGTATGTCTCGTTTCTTTCACCCTGCTCACTGTAGCAAAGAAGTTAGTATGTTTGGTATGGTTTTCTACATTCCATTCCATTGGAGGTTCCATATTTAGAAAGATCATAGCAAACCAGCAAATATTCAAGCAACAATCAAAAAATTTTCTGAGAAACTGAAATAAATTATTCAGAATAAACTGAATAAAACTGAAGGAATAAATTTTGCAAGTACACAGTAACCACTCATAGGCATTTTAAAGGGATGAAGACCAAGAGCAACAGAAGCTGTTAGTCCAAAAATAAGAATGATGGTAAGAAGCAAAGGAGAAATGTAAACTAATTACCAAGAAATTTTTCTGACAACTCTGGAAAGCTACATTATAATCTTTCAGAGGAACCATAAGAACCTCATGACACAGGACTTCTAGAACTAAGCTGCAAAACGCTAGAACAGGGCTCGGCAATCTTTGAGTTCTAGGGAAGGTATGCAGGCAGATTTTTAATAGCATATCACATGACTCCTAATTTTGGCCATGCCCTAATCCTGGCATCTTGAAAGACTCATCTGTAAGAAGCAGAAATCCCTCTCACACCAAGTTCCAAGTTCAGAGGGATCTTTTGCCTCACAGAGAGCCAACTGATGGTATCTTACCTTAGCGGGGCAGCGTTTCTTTGCTCTTGAAAGTTGCTTGCTGGTAGGGTTTAAACTGTAATTTGGAAGAGAAAAATATATAACCAACTGTTGTGTTAAAAAATATATAATTGAGAACACTCTTGCAGAAACTGTGACACAGTCAAGGGTATCTATAGGTATTATCTCCCCTCTTGCACCTAATTTTTTCCGTTAGCATATTTCTCTCATGGAGCTATCACGATAGGCCAGCCATTGCTTTAGTATGTCTTGAGAGGTGGACAGGCTTAGAGATATTGGAGAGAGAGCTTAGCGTTTCAGTCTCAGGTAGCATTCTGCTGTTGTCCCGAGAGATGGAGTGAGGATAGCATAAATACTGTCTTATTTTAGGTACCTCAGTTATTCTTTTTAGGTTTCTGATATAGAAAATGGAGAAGAATAGATTGCTTGAGATGGTATTAAACAGCACTTAAATTTAACTCCTGCTTTGACCTGCTTCTTAGAGAAGTCTGTTTCTTGCCATTGACTGTGAAGGGAAGCTACACAGGTTAGCCTCAAATTCAACACGAAGTCAGACAACATGAAAATCCACTTAGACTGTCAGAGGAAGAAGTGCCTCATATATCACTCTCCTGTCTCATGAAATGACATTACTAACTTATTTTATAACACATTCATTTTAATATATACCCTAATACCATTCATCCACTAAAGCTTTTTTTTTTTTTTTTTTTTTACACTGTCTTGCCAGATATCCGCAAATAAAATGGATGCTTTTCTTGGGAATAGATTTTACACACTTCGGATTTTTATCATGGTGCACTCCTCTTCAGCCTGGGGTGGGGGAAAGGAGGGGGAACCACCCTTTTGTTTGACTTGGCATAATAGCTATTAAATGTAGGTGGATGACAACATCCTTAGAATTAAAAAGTTCAATACTGTTATTAACAATAAAATATTTTTGAGAGCTTGCTGCTAAGCCAAGTAACGTCTCTTTTATTGTATCATCAGTATCCCTCTGGAGGTAGCTATCCTGTGACTTATATTGCCTCTTCACACTACCCTTACCAAAGAATTGCTCCTCAAAGCAGTCAAGAATCCCAGCAGCCTCTATTTCCCAAACCCATCTACTCCTACAGGTAATGAAGCATTTTTTCGAGTCCTAATGTTACAAGAAATACACTGTTTACCCATGGCATATTTCCAGCATAATTTGCAATAACATGCTTGCTCTTATTTGTCTTGTTCCCAGTGTGCTCTGTCCTGTTTGTATGAATCACGGGATGTTCCAGACTCTGGGGCCAAGGCAAAGGGAAATGAAATGCTATAAAGCATGTGAACAATCTCCAATCACCCCCACAAAAACTATACATTTTTCTAATACAAAATCTTAGGTGTTGCAAACTTCATCAGCACAAGTCTAATCACATTTAGTAGTATTTTACCAAGACCTGAATTAAAACTGATTCTTTTTCCAATTATTAGTGCCAGAGAATGCATAGAAAATATGTCAGATATGCTAGTCACTGCACAGGTTTAGCCCCCAAATGGCAGTCTAGCAAAGCAAATCAGACAATTAAATTTTAATTGTACCTTGTGTCACTGTCAGTTTGATATTCTCATGGTGGCTTTTATCAGTTTAAGCGTGTAAACACAACCTTAGAAAACCACACTGGCAGGATTTGAAGCCTGTGGCCTTGATTCCACTATCTATTAATTTATTTTAAACTCGAGTCAGGCTCTCTATATGCACTTTAACAATTACCTCTAAAAGACATGCAGTGTAAGGGTACTGCTTATAAACAGCTGAATGGAAATTTTAAGCGTCATCGGTGTTATTGCTATAAACAGTGAAACTCAGAGTAATTGCATGCACTGTAAAAATATTGACTCTTCAGAAGTAGAAAAAAAGACAAGCAGAATAAGCTAAAATACTTTTCTTTCTCTCCCTTAAGCATCCTGATCTTCATGGCACTCAAAAACAGCAAGACAGGAAGCTTGCCAGTCAGTGAGATTTACAATTTCATGACGGAACACTTTCCTTACTTTAAGGTGAGTTCTGCAATTAAGGGAGGGATAGAAAAGAAAGAAAAAAAATCTGTCTCTCATAATCCCTGGTCTGAGAGGGGATAAGGGAGGGGATTCAATCTATGAAAAGGTATAATTTCTTACCAGATTAATATCAAATCAATTATACACTATACATCTCCATGTTCACGGACCGGCCAAGATTTTATTCTGAGCCTAGGCAGAATATATGAACATAGTATGTGGTAATACTTAACACAAAGAGATATTAAGAACTGCTCCAACTTGGAGTTTGTGTAGAGAACAAGCAGACAGTTAGTTCCTCACCAGCAATTCACAAAAAGGATGGTCTTTTTTTAAAAATACATCCATTCCTTGCTCTCAGACCTCAGATCCAGGCAGAACTGGTCTCGTGGGTTTCTCTGCCTTCAATAGCACTTCCAGACTCCTGTGGAAGCAGAGGTTCAAAGTTATCTCTGCTCTGTTCTGAAGCTGGGATATCAGTCTTAAGCAACTTCATCACTTGCATGCACTGTACAAAGAAAAGCATACTCTGTGGTAAATGGTACTAAGCTCATAATTACACAGCAACGCTGGTGAAGGTAAGGGTGTATGGTTTGGCAGATCTTATTGACGTTTAAATACATGCTATAAGAGAGAATGGTTTCTTGCATTTGGAATGTAAGTGGAGAGAGATTAGTCATCATACAATCCAGGAGCAGAAGGATTACAGTTAGATTTTTAAAAGAGCTATAATTGAATCCTAGGCTGCTGCTTGACATAAAGCTCTATTCTTGATGATTACTCAAAAATCTCACCAAAATCACGTGACCTACATTTGTCAACAAACACCAAAAATGAAAATAAAGCAACACAAGTCTATTCTGTTTCCTACCGCAAGCAAACATGCAGCAATTCAAATAGACTTAAAACAACTACAGAACGGGAATTCAAGCATTTCTATTAAATAGTGTAAGAATAAATGTTCTGATAGAATTTTGCAAGTGGTTTGGATACTAACTGAGGATGCCCGCAAAACAAGTGAAATTGAACACATCAATAATCAGAGAAAAGGAATACAGATTATTACAATGGAAGAACTGTTAGGATCCATTATACTTTCATTTTCCCAGAATTCCAGATTTCCTCCAGAAGGAATCACTACTCCATTATTTGTTAGGAGCAAGAGAAGGGAAGAAAAAAAAACAAGACATCTACCATGATAGTTCAAACAGTATCTCATCACAACATCACTACTCATAATCCATAGAAAAAATCTGAAGCGCTCCTAATTTATGCAGTTAAGTCACAGGGACGCAATCAAATTTTAAGCTAAAAAACACATAAAATTAAGCAATTAATGTAATTTAAATGGGGGAGAGAAGGGTAAAATGGTACATGATGAGAGTATAATAGCCATACAATTTTTTTCATTTTCAAAGCAAGAATAAATTTTAAGACTTGAATTTCATTCCTAACAAAATATTAGCTGTACTTTCCATGCATTTACCACTAATTGCATAAAATATTTTAATAATCCAAAGGAAAATAGTTTGGGAATTGTGAAAAAAAATCTGTCATAAATCTCTGATATTTTGCAGAGATGAGAGTATTAAAAATAAGTTTTACAAGCATAACAGTATGCCCACACATTTATCTATCAGATCATTCTGAAATTACACTCTCCTTTGCCCTACAACACAACTGATTAATAAAATTAGCAGCTTGCAAACCAAATGCTGCTACCGCCAACATACACAGAATTCTTAAGATACAAGACCATAGCTCTGCCAGGATTCGCCTTCCTAGTCTTGAAATTAAAGGTACTCTGACACAGTAGAAACATTCAGGAAACATGCACCCTTTCCTCAACCCTATGTGCATAGTTGTGTAGAGATAGGTGTGTCTTCTTATGCGTCTGTGTGTGTGTATACATATGCACATTAGATATAAAAGAGTTACCTAAAGCTGTAGTAAAAATATACCGAATCTAAACTTTTCCTTCTTACTTATGAAAAGATGCATGTTCCACAGAGAGTTTTCTGAAGATCCTCCTGTCTGTCTTAAAGCACTAAAAAAGTAACATCAGTGAGAATGAGGTTACTGCCTTCATATACATTAAAGGCAAAGAACAATGCAGAGGGTACTTAGTGGAACATTATACATTTTGTGAGGTGGTTTTTTTTTTTTTTTGCATTTTGCTTACTTATATAGGCAAACGATTGAATAGTTTCATCCTGAACTTCCTTAAGATAAACACAGGCAAACAAGCAAAAAACCACTGTACTTCTGAGGACTAAGCCCTATGTAGCTCTGGTCTTTAAAACAGCCGACAGTATCATCAATGCACGGCCAAAACTAGTATCATCTGTCCTCTCTTTTTTGGAGAATCTTCAGCAAGATAAAGTAATATAAAATCAGAAAAGACCATTTTGTTGCTGCTACTAGAACTCATTAAATAGCAGGATTCAACAGGAGGAAGGGAAGCAATTTAAGTTGGAGCGAAACAGAGTGTAAGCATACATAGAATCTTCCTGGGAGACATCAGATGATACAAGCCTAGTCAAATTAACTTGTATTCGCTGCCACAGCAAATTTAGTTTCTATGATGCAACAATCTCATTTCTAGTTGAAACAGTGCAATCCAACTCCTACGTCCTAAAAAAACATCTACGCAGCTAAAGTTGAATTACTCTTTGATGTACCTCTCCCTTCTCTTGAGAGCTAGATTTAAAGAGAAAGGGTTTTGCAAGATCACTGAACTCTTTAAACTTCAAGAGGCGGTTAGGATCAATGAGTCTGTACAATAGTATTTTTGGCTTGTCATCCTTTTCTTTCTTTGTAGTGATTAGTGTGTCTAACAGAAAGCTTTAATCTTGCTAATTGGGAGTTATCGCCAGTGGTCCAAGAGGTTAGAAAGGTCTGTGGTCTGATGGAACCTACAGCAGCAAGTACTTTTTTGCACTGTCAAATTCCACACAAATTCTTTCACATTATGCAACAACAGCAATAAAGAGCCATAGCAATGAGATTCCAACTGTACGAGAACAACTTGAGTGGTCAGAGATCTGCTCCTTAACAGAGAATCAAACGTTAACTAAATAACCGGTGACATACTCGCAATATGAACACATTGCTGGAGTATTCTGATAGGGCCCAGCTAGGTAAACAACTATTTTTCTCTGCTCAGCAATACCAAGTTTGATGTAAGAACCTGTTCAGCTCCTGGCACTAAGTCTGTAGAATAAATCCATGTACTTTTTGCTTTTACGTTTCTAAAACTATCTCAGTTTACACCCCCACACATTTTGAAAACCTCTGAGAAACACATGCCACTCCCATCTGCTCTGGTGCTTAGCAGAAACACTAATTAACCTGCCTAGATATAGACAGAGGTATATGTAGTCTCATGTACAGGGCAAGAAATATGAATATTCTTTCAGGTTAGCTCATTCAGTAGTGACGTATATATTTTAGCCAGGAAAATCAGTTTTATTAATTTCTGGAACTGAGGGAAAGCAACTTGAGTACGACCTACAAAGAAGAAAAACTGATTCGCCACCGTTAGTATTAATCTATGGCAGAAAAGGTTTTAAAGGCGCCTTTTTTTTTTTTTTTTTTTTTTTAATAATAGAAGTGCAGATTGCCCCATCTACAGGACTGGCTGACAAAATAGTGAAATGCTGACATCAGGTGGGCCAAAAGGGTAGAACGGTGCTGTTAAGAAGGGAAAAATCCTTTCTTTTTTAAATAATTAATATGTATTCCACAACCAATTAATATTTTAAATGAAGAATGCATGCATTAAGTCTGACACTTAGATTCTTCAGTTGGGATGTTAACTCCTTATCCAACAGAATAGTCTTTCAGAACAAGCTAGGAAAGAATAGATTTTAGAATACTGGTAAAAGTAGAATTTCTTTCAAAGTATTTTCAAGAATTTATGGTGCATCATATGAAAGCAAAAACGGACAGAAGTCCAAGAGATTTCCTCTAAGATCGTCTTTTACACTAACCAGCAATTAGAAAAACTATCTAAAGGTAGGCAATCTATATGAAAAAGATTCATATTACTAATACATGAGAATGGAAAGGAGCCTTTATGCACGTTAAAAGGGAAATTTTAATTTTTACCTTCTTAAAAAAAGACTGTGGAAAACCATATTTATTTCTTGTGCTCTCTATTCAATAATACTCTGTGGTTGATATAAACAATTATTATGACAAATATTTTACATTCATGAACATGAATCGTCAGTGGCACACGGGCAACTCTACACACCTTCCAGAGAGTTGTTTAATTTCTTTTAATTCTTATGACACACAGATGAGGATTTTTTGGAAACAAGAAAAGAAAAAGCATCCAAAATTGATTAAAAAAAAGAAAAAAAGGCCTCATTTACACTAGTACTGAAGATCATTCTTTGTAATCCGATGAGCTCTAAAGTCTTTCTCACTTGAGATTTCTTCTTTCATCTCTGCAAATGCAGACCTTTTGGAAAGAATATCATTTGACTGACACAGGTAAAGCTATGATTTATTTTTTTAATTGATCTTATAATGACAGGGGAATAAGAATAGCTGGACTAACAGCTGCATCTATCACACTGAAGCTGGGGTTCTCAGGTTGATTCCTACCATAACGGCATAATATAGCAACTCATCTTCCCTCTCTCTTTTCTTTAAGAGTATATTGAAGTGAGATTGAGCTAAGGTAGCTTCTACTCAGAAATGCAGTAAATAGCATTGTACAGTGCCTTCCAAAAGAAGAACGAGGAAGTGACACATCGGAAATTTACCGTAGGAATCTTCTGATACTAGTGACCATACTAATTTACAAAGCCTTAACGTGAAGGGCAGTATTTTCTGGCTGCATGACTAAGTAAGCAGAAATGAGTGAAATAAAACAGACAGCAACAGAACCTATATGGAATAAAAGGATACAGAGCCGCTTTTTCAAGATCAGTTTTTTAGATCAAAACACAAACAGAAATTTCCCATCAACATCTGAGAATGACAAACTTGCTGGGTACTTCTTTCTGAATCCTTTCAGCAATATTCATTTTCACAACTCTTTTATAAGCAATCAAAAAAATTTAAATAAAAAAGTTTGCAAGTCAACTGACAAAATGACAGTCTCAAACTTTAAAGTCAGAAGAAATGCCTCTTCTCTTTTGAAACTTTATCCTAACAGAAAATAATGAAATCATAAGTATTTGAAAATATACAAATAGACAATGACGACAGACAAAGCCATTTTTCATTTTGCAGAAACATATTGCTAAACTTATAGCGCAGTGAGATTTTTTTGGCACTAGTTTTTCTTCTCTTTCCACTCTTGCAGTTGAATGCAAAACTGTCCTCAAGGCAAGGAGGGAATTTTGTTTACCTCATTAATCAGAGACTGCCTAAATAAAAATGGAGGAATCATTTTAATGAAGGTTATATCTCTTGCTCAGTCTAAAGAACCCTCCAGCTTCCACTGCCAAGTTAAAAATAAATGCAAAACAAAAAGATGCAGTGATTGGATCTAGAAATCTGTATCTCGTCTGTAGGACTTGTGATTAAACTATTTGGTTATATAATTGGCTAGCATACAAAGTTACATCTACAGTATCAAGCTAAAACTCTTTTGAAGTCTACCTGGACACTTAATTTGAGTCCAAGTAGCGTGCAGTCCTTCAATTATGTGTTTGACGTTTTTCTACATGTTCCAAAACAGTTCAAGACGACAGATTTCCTGATAGTTCACAGTCCCTGAATATAGTTCTTTATACACTTAGTTCTTATTTGCAAATTCATTTTTAAAAATCCAGTAGCCCTTCTCTGACAAGGCCAACCTTCTTGCTTAGAAGATCAGTTACTTTTTTATCTGATTCCTCCCTTCCTACACAACACAACTGTAACATTTTTGTGGCTTTGTTATTACATACAAGTTTTATATTGTAGAAAGTATTATCTAAACAACATTTCTTATAGTCTCACCAGTCAAAATGGAGATATATATTTGGACATTTCTTTCCTTCAAGTTGCATTCTTAGATTGGATTTGTTTTTCCAGACAGCTCCAGATGGCTGGAAGAATTCTGTACGCCACAACTTATCTTTGAACAAATGCTTTGAGAAAGTTGAAAACAAGTCAGGCAATTCTTCTCGGAAAGGCTGTCTGTGGGCTCTGAATCCAGCCAAAATTGATAAGATGCAGGAGGAGCTTCAGAAATGGAAGAGGAAAGACCCAGTTGCTGTAAGGAAGAGTATGGCAAAGCCAGGTCAGTAACATGTTAGCGTATTAGTTCTCAAACAGTGGTCCCCAGAATGTGTCTTTGCAATACGCACCAAGCAGCAGTAGAAGAGAATTTATAAATGGTTTAGGGAAATGGTTAAGAAATTTGCCTGGGATGACATGATTGGCAAAATGAAAAAGCAGAATTCAATATAACCTGGTTTGGCAGGAATGCTTTCAAATAGCCACAATGCTACAGTATGTTCTGAAGCTTAAAGCAGCACCAACTTTATCACTTCATCAAGAAAACATTCTCTCTTGATATGCCACTAAAACGTAAAACAATACTGAAATAAATACCAGGGAATAAAATTAGAAATTAACTAATGAGATAGATAACTATCCAATCTTTAAACTGGAACATGTAATTTATTAAATACTCACTTGACACTAATCAAAAAATATTACAGGCTTTTGGAGTACTTGTTCTAGGGGTTAGAATGAGTGGAATGGGAAACAAAAATGCATTTGCTGAAGAACACTAACATTCTAGCAGCAATATAAAGGCTCTGTTAGGAATAAGTAAAGTTATGGATTCTTTTCTTATTTTGTAGAAGAACTTGACACACTGATAGGCGATAAAAGTGAAAAGCTGAGCTCTTCAATCATGTCCTGCAGTCCAACTGGTGTTGCAAGTGCGTCCCTTTCCAGGCAGATGGCAGTCCAATCCCATTCCTTATGTGAGCCCTCTCTTTCCTCTGGTATACCACAGCCATTACACACTATCCATACATCAGGAGCTCTACATGTCAAGAGCCCATTACCAAATTTGCTCGGAGGACAGCAAACTGCATGCTATACAGCACCACAGGGTTTTCCTCAAATCTCAAGTACATTAATGCAACAGTCACCTGACCCTCAGACCCTGTTCCCTTCTGGGGAAACTCAGAATGAACTCAGAACTCAACCCAGCATCACCCAGGATTCTCCACTGCCTGCTCAGACCCCCCCCATCTGTGGAGTGAAGATGCTGACAGAGCACTCTACAGCCAGGACAATGCAGGACACACTTATGCAAGAAGGTGATCTCAGCAATGATATCGATGCTCTTAATCCAACCCTGACTGATTTTGATCTCCAAGGTAGGTATCCAAGGTATTTCTATTTGGTAGATTCAGGCTTATTGCATCACATCCCAAACCTGCCAAAAATTTTTTTTCCCTTCCAAGGTATCCTGCATAAATAAACACTAGCAGAATGAATGTATGATTCATGTCCTTTTTTGAACTACTTGCCCTTGCCACTGCTATAAAGGCCAGCATACTAGGTTACAATATTTTGCACAACATGGAATTTCACATTAAATCTTCAAAAAGTTTCCCTAGAAAGATATGGATTTAGATCCAAGTTGAAAAATATATATATATGTGCTCACTCTCTACTAAAAATGTTGGTATTAAATACTGCTATGCAGTATTTCAAATGTATTTTTTTTAATTTATTCACATCTATTTTCCATTGGAAACTACTCAGGCACAATTATTTGATGCATATCAAAAGAATTATCATGGGAGGAACAGAAAGAGAAATACTTTTGATTGAATTTAACATATTTATACAAATCCCTTTCTTTTCTTTACTCTTTCACAAGTTTCACAGGGATTCATACGATCCATGGACTAAACAGTAATATTTTATGAAGGGTTCTTAAATACTTAGCCATGTAGTGCTGACACTGAAGTTGGGTATTAAATAGTGTTCAAATCTTATTAATTCAAAAATAAGAACACAGCTTTCCACTGCAAAAATAACCAAAACACACCAAGTTTATATTAAAAAAAAAAAAAAACTCTGGGGTCCAAAATGATAAAGCTCTTGCTGCATCCAGTAACATGCAAGATTTGCCTTCCTGCACAGAGAACAAGTAGTATACAAAGCATCTAAAAGATAGAACAAAAATGCAGCTTTAATGATCTTCAGGACTGAGCAAATGCAATCACCTTGATAGTATATTATCACAAATATTACACAATCTAAGGCAATGCAGAACATTGTGAGACTACGTTCAACTGACGGCCATGCCCAGATTGCTTCACTTAAACTAACAATGCATTTTTGGAAACTTGGGCTTCTTCATCTTTCAGGCAGCAGGATCTGACATTCCATTCCTTTCTCTTACTCTCTTCCCATTTTAAATAACTATTGTTAAGCGTGCTCATCAGTATTCTGAGTATTTTGTGTGCTTGACCAATATGGTATGATTCCATCTTGTCTCTGTCCTTGCCTTTTACCCTAAATTACTTTCTTTTAGCTAGGCTTTTTACTTTCTTTCTTTCCAAAATTATCTAATCTCAATTTTGAGTTTCTAGAACTTAAGGCAAGGCCTTGTACACTGTCAAAATACACTTCGCACACCTGGAGCAAAATGACTGCACACAAAATAAATCAAACTTATTCAAGCAAAAGTACTAAACTTTATCCTATTTGATAGTCTATAGACAACATGCATAGTTTTGGAGCAACAGTCTCCCCACCACCACACCCACAAGAAAACCTTCAGTGACGAACATGAAAAATACAGCCCTCCTGTAGTAACTTCTATTTAGTGCTTTCACTGTGATATGCATATTCAGTGAAAACATGGGACACTTTCTAGAACACTTTATAAAAATTCACATTTCAGATCTTTTGTGAGATTCATCACATGTCTAGTAATTTAATTTGCAATTCAGATAAAGTTACACCATAGGAATAACAGAAACCTAGTGGTGCAGTAATATTATTTGCAGATTTATCCCACAAATTCCCATTAGCTCTTTAATACCTTAACAAGATAACAGAGACAATTCCTCCTTTCAAAATTAGCACTTCTTTCAATTAGAAGTTATGCTACATTAGGTTACATTTGCAAAAGAATCTTCACAATTAACAAGTGAAACAATTCTCTTAAATTAACGCTTTCTCCTCAAATTTAAATTCATCATGGAGACAGACAAATTATTATTATGTAAAAAAAAAAATTCCTTCCTCTTTTTTAATCAGAAGGGATTAGCAGTACCTATACAGCATATACAACTGTATAATTATTGATTTCTCCTATAAAACAACATTTCAGAAAGCTTATAGGAAGAAAGTTTAATCGATCCATTTTGTTTTGTTACAGGAAATCTTTGGGAGGAGCTGAAAGATGACAGCCTAGCTGTGGATCCCTTAGTTCTCATTTCATCATCCCCAACGTCTTCTCAGTGTTTCCCTTCTCATTGCCAGATGGATAACAGCAGCAGCAATAACGTCAACATTCAAAATGGAACTCCACACAGCAACTTACCTGATATACAGCTCGCTACTCTTTACTCTGCCTTTATGGAACTGGATACAGTGTCTCCTGCCTACTTAAGTAATTCTGGATCCAAACCTATAGCACTAATGTGAACCACATACCAACTTAATTGTAGTTATTTTGTCCAAATGCAGCCTTAACAATCACAAACGTTCACCTATTCTGATCTATATCAGCTACAAATGCTGAAACTGTGTCCATCTGAATAAGATGGATCTTTTTCCAGAACTCATCTGCAGGATATGTAGCTTTACTATAATAACTTTCTACTAATAGATACTAAAAAATTTGGAAACATTATTTAAGGATAAAATTTGTTAATGGCTATATTGGTCAACACCATTTTATCAAGTCATCTATCTTCTGCATCTTCCTGAAAAAAATGACTATAAGAAGAAAACAAATGACTGACAGATATTTTTTATGAAAGCTGCTTGCAAATGAACATAGATGTCAAGGCAAACAAAAATCTCTCTAACTTATTTCCTGATGCCATTGATGTCAATAACATCTGCTACAGATCACTACAAAATATCCACATATCAACAACACTTATAGTCCCCTTGAAACAAGTTCTGGATTTTGAGGAACAAGAACATACACTGAAAATTGTGCAAGTATTAGAAGATAGAGGACTAACTGCTTGGCAGACTAAAGCAAAGCAACAAATATACTTTAGTGAAAAGTTTTACTGTGTTTAAAAAGAAATTTAAAACTCTGCTTTTTTAATAAAAAAAATTTAGTATAATTCTTACTTGGCTGGAAATCATTAATTCCTCTATTTGTATCCAGATGAGCTGAGCAGGAAGATGAATTATTCAAACATTAAATCACAATTTTGAAAAACAGTAATTAAAAAAAAAAAAAGAGGTAGCGCAGACAATTATTTTTGCAGATAGCCAAATCCAGAGATCATCTCCGTTTTAATGTCCAGCTGATATTTGATGAAACCAGAAGTGTTTATAATTATGTAGAACTAGCCCTTGCACTAGGATGGCATATGGTTCCTAATGCAAACTAAACTGAGGCATTTCAGTAAACAGTTTCTCAGGATCACTCTCTTCTCTCTGACTTACCATAAAGCTGCTGTTTGTCACATGATAGGAGATCAATGTTTTATTCTAAGTTAAGCTATTTAAATACAAAGCAATTTGAAGTAGGAGCCTTAAAACAACGCTAAGGAATATAGTCTAAAAACCAAAAAACTATGAAAATAAACTTCCTTGGATGCTACCCCTACTCATATATTATGAAAACTCAGAAAAATCTAAGCAGGTTAAAAATTGAGTCAGATTGGATGACTTACACTGCAAAAAGGCAGGAAGGAGTTGTAAAAAAAAAAGGTACAGACCAGGCAGAATTGCGAGATGGTATTGTTATAATAAATACATCCAGGTTTGCTTAGCCTGCTTTCTCACATTAAGGTGGGAGTACTGCCAGTTAGGACTGAGGCCAAACCTGAGCTCAAACCTATACTCTCAGCCATGCCTACTAGCCCAGACTTAAAACTCCTTCAAGATCAGATTAGGGACACACAGATAGAAGAATTCGCAAGAATGCATGTGACATGACTTTGCAACCCTTTCTGCAGTTATCAAGGACTGCATACACAACTTGAGCAAAGGACTCTGCATTCCAGCAAACTGAATACACAGTGCAAGAAATGTAGTCAAGCTTGTCAAGCAGTTCTATGTAAAAAAAAAACAAAACAAAAGAAAAACAGCAGGAAGAGTAATGCAAATGTACTAGGGCTAGGAGCATCATAACAAATCACTAAAAACGTGCATACAAAATGATAAGCATAAAGCATATACTGAGTATAAAGCTTGCTGAACCTTATGTGCAGTATAATTTTAAATTTGCCGTGATGTGAATAACTACCAAGTACAAACTTTAAGAGCAATAATATTATCCTAGATATCTTTCTGAAGAAAACGTGTATCTTAATATACCCATGGTCTGAGAAAAAACAAAACAAACCCAACCTCCCTGCACTGCACTCAGGTAGCATGCTTCGTACTCCCCCTGCTGGCTCTGCAACATCTGGCTACTACTATCCCTTGAATCCCACCAACAAACGTCACTCTTAAAAAGCCTTCTACAAAGGGAGAGGAGAGGGTAAAAGAGCAACACTTACTTAAACTAAATGAATAAAAACGTGAACAAAGACGTTTCAATGTTCAGCTTACGAGGAACTATGGAAAACGTAACAAATCCTATCAAAGTTTGTAAGCTTCAGTGAAATCTTGGGTACAGTTTTTAAACGTCCATTTAACTTTATGGGTCTTTCCTTCTGGCAATTTAGAACTGGAAGCTTAGTAAAGCTCTAATTAACAAGACACTGAATACACCTATTACATAGATGGACATAGCCTGTATAGCTTTTTGAAACAATAGCAGATACAGGTACAAACACATTCTGAAAACAAAGACCACAATTCAGTACAAGGAAAGGGCTTGCAGGATTAAAAGAAAAGAACTTCAATTGGTAAATAACGTTAGCTTCAAATATTGAGTTGTTTACCACAGACCCGTCTTATACTAAAGGATCAGTTCCAACAAATCCGTACACTTGTATGCCATCTCTCTGACTTCCATAGAACACAACACAACGGTGCCAGAGCCCCCACATTGGAATGGGACCATCTCTCCTGGCCTTGTCAAATCGCTCACACACATTCTTAGCTTCAGTGAATAGTCACACTGACCTCACTGGAACTTCTGAAAACAGCTACCTCTATTATTAAGGATTTTTCAGGATAAGACTCTATCCATTTATAGGTCCTTCACTGCAAACACTGATGAGTTGGTACACAGTTCAAAATTTTCAGAGGCATGTATAGGAGTGAGACATTCAGTTCACAATGATTTTCAAAGACAATTTGCATCCAAATTCTTGTTAGCCCTTTCTAAAATCCTTATAATGTTGCATATAGGTTGCATACAGTAAACTATATTATGGCCAATATAAAGAACGATACAGGACTTTGCCAGATATTATGCTAAGAAATAACAGTCATCTCAATATTTTATATTCGGCAGAGGGAGATGATTTCAATGAAACAGATGAGAGCTACTACAGAAGGGTACCAGGAAGGTCCATCACTGTCTAAAAACACAGCAAAATTGTAATAAAATATTTGTGATAAAAGCAAATCCTTGAGACTATGGCACATGAAAAATCCGTTAAAACTGACAGCATGGTTCTGGACACTGTCTGAATTTCACCAAGATGAGCTATGTATCTGCTACAGAAACTCCAAAGTCAATGTTACTACAGATGTTACATCAGGAAAAGCTAAGCTTTCTTTTCCACGTTAAAAATTCATATTTTATGGGCACAGCAATTCATCCATGTTTTGTAACTTCATGTGTGTCATTCATATATTGTCAGATCTGTGTTTAACAGGTTATGACATTCTCTCAGATGCACCAGTTTAAACGAGCAGTAAGCGTGCCCTGATATATTGTATGCATGGGATCACACATACGACCACAAGGTGGGGAGGGGAGGGCAAGACAGAGAGGGAGAGACACAGACAGAGAACTAAGTCTCATACTGTATTCTGTATCTTTCTCGGTAATAGTATTTGAAAAATGACCAAAGGACAAAAGGAAAAGAACACTGCAACATGTTTTTTCTGGTGTTTTTGCTTGACTTTCTTGACATACTGTATCTACACAAAAGAGGCAGATTCTTCTTACTTTTCAGAAGAATAATCCTTATCTTGTCCAACTACTTTTTAAATTATTTTTGACACGGTGCCTAAGATAACGTAGGCTACAATTCCTCAAGACTTCTGCAGCTAGTGACACCTTATATTGTACCTAACATGAAATAAGTATTTTGCACACATTACAAATCTATTTAAAATAAATTTGCATTAAAAACTGTTTCAAGTAGTATTCTAAAGCAGGAGGGAAAAGAAGGAAAAGAATAAAATGAAGTTTTCCCAGTCCAAGGCTAACGATGCTTGCTTAATCAGTCTAAACCAAATACATTATGCAAACAGCCGTTTCTGTCAAGGAAAAAAAAGAAAGAAAGAAAGAAAAGAAAAAGAAATTCTTAAGTATAGTTACCATAGAAATAACTCATTACCAGACAGAAGAAAGTGCTCACTGTCACTCTCTCCAATATACGATTAGGTAAACTTTGCATTCAAAAGTTCAGAATTTATTAGTTTATTTTTTTACTGTGTATTTCATTTAAACTTCAGAAAATTCTAATAATAGTAATTTATATCGGAACTAGGTTTTTCAAGTTCTTTTTCAGACATGAGCTCAAATTTACTGTTACAAGACTTCTGGCTAGAGTAAGCTCTCTCCCATATATTTTTCTGTTCTTGTTGTACAACCATCATCTTCCCTGAAGATTCATTTGCTTTTGTTGTTATTGTTCTTTTTAGATATGTTCACAATCTTTCAAAAACCTGGCACAGCACTGAGCTACCTAAAAATGACACTAATTAATAAGTATTACAGAACAGATAAAGTATTAAATAGCTCATCAATGTTATTTCATGTCTCTTTAACAATTCCTTTGCACATAAGAGTTTGTCAACAAAAGTGCAACTGATTTGTTGACACTTTCAAATAACATTAAACTACTGACTGTAACAAATATTTGGATTCTAGGACTTAGCTACTCAATGCTGATGCTCCATTTTTCTAATATTTAAATCAGATTTTCATGTTTCTGTGTAAATACTTGCACATAGACAACCAAATATCAAAAATAGTAAATACTTTCACATAAGTCAGCTTTTGCTGACTTCTTAATCCATTTCTGGTCTAAGACTGGAAACCAGCCAAAGAAGTACTACATAGTTTATTTGTCTCTTTCCCTGCAATCCTTACTACAATAATGCAATTGGAAGCTTGAGACTAGCAATTCCCATGTATTTGAGAACAACTGTTTTTGCTCTTCACCAAGCTAATGAATAATCGAGTCAGTTCATAAAATAAAATTTAAATCTAGTCCTTCCCAGCAGCCTAGAAGGTAGATTTTTTTGTCCAGACAAAGAAACAAACATGCTCAAACAATACTTAGTTTGCACGTTACCAAAAATTAACAGCAGTTAGTACACTGTTGATGCAGATTGGGTTTATTTCCTCTGTTTCTCAGTCAACTAGAACACAGATGAAAGAAAGAGGGTGATGCTATATGATATCCATATAACAAATGCTGAACAAATTATGAACCAACAGAGCTCAGTGAGTAGCTACCTGTGTGAAATCATAACCAAGTAAGAGCCTTCCCTGGTGGCAGACAGCTCAGTGCTATTCAGCATTTTAAGCATAATAACTTTTTGTCTGTTGTTATCTTTCTGAAGGTTCCTTTAGTTGAGCACATTTAAGTAAGTTTGGGCTCAATACAGTGAAGGGCACAGAGATGATAAGTAGGAAGCTGGACAACCTAGCAGTCTTTTCTAGGGTTAATCTCTCTGAATCAGCAAAAGCCAGAAGGTGTCAACAACTGCTGGAATTAGTTTCCAAGAACGTGGGAGTTCACATTAACTTTCTGGCAAAACATTTTCAGATGTAGAAAGCGTGCTACACGTCTCAGGGTCAACATACTGGTGGGCAGAGCTGTTAAAGGTGCTAGCCTGCAAACCTCAAGTAGTTCAGCCATTTAAACGAGAATTAAAAGTGTTGAAACATACTGCTGTTCAGATGAACTTAAGACTTCCTGTTTTGAATCTAATCAATTTTTGACCTGGGCACAGAAAAGAGTAAAAACCATTAAACTTTTAATCCCAGCAAAAGTAATTAGGCCCAGCTGCATTACAAAGACCTAATTTGCAGCGCTACTCAATTTTCTTATTAACACTACGGTCACCAGAAAAGGAGTTACGCCAAGGAAAGACCAGCACGCACGAGCGGGATGGATGACAGTCTCTCAAGCTCGGCCTGAGGTGATTTAGTGAGATCCCACAGCCGCCAGCTTCCCAACCCTCAGCGGCATCCGCCCGTCGCTGCGCCGGTGCCCGGCAGGGAGCGCCCCAGCTGCCGACCAGCCGGGCGCTGCGTCCGCGGAGCCGCGCTGCGCGGCCGCCCCTCTCTCCGGACCATCTCCCGGTGCCCGCCTACCTTCCGCCGGCGGCGGCGGCGGCGGGCCCGGCAACCAGGCGCCCACGAGCGGCTCTCTACCACAGAGCGAGGCCGCCGCCGCCCCGCCTCAGCTCACCTCGCGAGGGGTGACCGTTGGCGGCGGACGCCGAACGGCGCCCGCTGATTGGCCGCGCCGCCCGCCGCGGCCGTTGGGATTTGAAGGGAAGCGCGGGAAGAGCCGTTGGCCGCCCGCGGAGCTGCCGCCGTCGCCTCGCACCGCCACCACAGCCCCCGGCGAGGAGGGCTGCGTCCTGCCCTCGCCGCTAGCGCTGCCAGGAAGGATGCATTTCTTACCCTTAAAGTAAACGTGAAAGTCCTGGGAGCGGGCAGAGATGAGTAATAAGCTAAAAAGATGGCAGGCGTGGCTCTCCTAGCATTGCCTGCAGACTTTGTTTTCCTCTCCAGAAGCCACAGCAGAGGTGGTTGCTCAGAAGCTGTGGGCTATTAACATAAGCGGCTGCTATAGGCCGCGCATGGGAGCGCCAAAGATGGGCGCAGGGGCTCGAAAGGGCCTTACAGCGTGAAAGAGAACATAATGTGCCAGCTCTTGCGAAGAAGCAATTTAAAATCAAAAACGCTAGAGAAGGGAATTTGCACTGTTAGGATGAACAAAGAATTTAAGCTCTTGCTCTTCAACCAGCTACTGAAGAGCTTAATTTCAACCACATGAATAGGCCCAGCGTGTTTGTGCCTGTCTGAGGCACCAGGCTTAAATGATTACTTAAGGATTTTCTTGCAGTTGACCTTTAACTCCGTTACTTTAGGACATGAAAAGAAAAAAGCTATGGAAAAATATTTTTTATCAAATAACCAGTCTCTAAGGAGACAAACTGAAATGCTTTAGTCAAGGTTTTGCTTCAAGTAGAACAAACCTTTCTTATTTTTAACTTATCTTGAAGAAATGCAACTATTAGCTGAAATAATAGCCTTAAAAGTTATCAAAGTGGTGGCACTTGTGCTCATATTTCCTGCAGTGTCTACTGCTGCACAGGCATGGGAAGTACATGCATGTCAGCTGCAAAAAATACTTCCTGTTACTGCAAATTTGGCTTATGACAGATGCTAGCTGATGAACTCCAGTGAGAGAGTGTCTTTACAAGGTACATGACATCTCAGTGCTGGAGAGACTTGGCATTAACTGGTCTGGGACAGAAAGCTTTCTTATTTCTTCTGAACGGCATGCTTACAATCAGGCCTCTGTGCACTCTTTAATTTTAGGAGTCATAATGTATCCTCTGTTCTCCTGACTTATGAACATTTTTTTTTACAGATATCAAAGCAGCCAGAAGGTTTAATTAGACACTTAATTATATATAAGGGTGGTAAACTATGCATTTGGGAAATAAAAACATGATTTTCAAAACTAGTTGAATGCCAGTGCACAGAGTAACATTCATGAGTGTGGTGTGCTGTACCTTGTACAACATCACTTGTGACAAAAATGAAGTTTCTTTTTTTCTTCTCCCTCCCCCCCCCCCTAAAATAAGCTCTAGATGCTTCTAACTTTCAGGTCTGGTACATGTAACACTGAAGTGCATCTTTTATAGTTGAAATGGTCTGAGTATTCCTGCTCAAAGGAGGCTTTGTACACCCATCTCTTTGCTTGGAAGGCTGCATGCATGAGGAAATAGACTTTAAAAGCATACAGAGGAGTAGCAAGTGAACTGATACGTTAATGTAAGAGTTTTGATAACTTATTATAAGCTTTAATACAACTGCCTAAGATTTCCTTTTCCCCAAACTTTCCTACCCTAGTTTCTATCCTGCTCTTTGAAAAAACAAAAACTAGATACACTTCCTAGAGCCAAACAAGTACAAGAAATACAACTGTATATATAACTGTTCCAGTGATTACAGTAAAATTGGCATTTTCCAATTATTTTTGACCTGGAAATATCTTTGGCTCTTTATAGCTAAACTATCAGGATTATAAAATATCCAATTTGCTATTCCCCTCTTCTGAATCATTCTGTCATTCGGTAGGAGAGGACAAACTGAAACAAGGCATTTAGAACTATTTTCTTCCATATGTGTTAACTTGCCTTTCACATTCTGCGTATTATCGGTTGCTGTTTGTAACTTCCCTGCCTCTGTTTTTATGTTTTGCTACAAATTACTTTCGTATGCAAACTTCATTAACATTGCTTCCCCCCGCCACTAGAAAAATTAAGTCATTATTAAATAAGACAGGCTTTTATTATTTAAGATCCCATGTCAGTTTTCTAAATAATGTCTGGGAAATATCTAACTACAATTACACTCTACCTACCTAAATTCTCTTTGTAGTTTTAATTAAAATACATTAACCAGCATATTGATCTCCTATTTTAAGTTCTTGTACAGTACTGGTTAGGAAAAGAAAGGTATCTGTAGCTCAGCTACTCCTTTTTTGTGGACTTAAAATAGATAGGTAGAATAAATACTTTTATTTTATCCTACCATGAAACGATACACTTGCATAATCTCTAAAATTTTCCTCAAAAATAAAATACATTTTCTTAAAGGTACACCTTGGGAAATTCAGAACAGTATATCAATCAGGGATATTCTTATCACAATTAAGAAATTTTAAGTCAATGCACGCCACAGAAAGATGAATACCCTTGAATAATAACAAAAGAATTAGAAGCGTGGTGTGACTACGTAAGATGTGCCATAATATGTAAGCAGCTGACAAATGCCATAAGAATAACAATCTGAGAAGAGGTACAGAACATCTCCAGATGATTAGGTATATTTATTAATAAAGAGAAAACTGACATACTAGCTAAGAAAAAAGATCAAGATGCGTTGGGAGTGCTGTATAAGGAAACTAAGTCATGTATCCTTTTTCTGTAGACATTTAACACTGGAAAAATTATTCTTGAATAAAATTTGAAGTGCTGTTTTCTTCCAGCTTCTTTTCAACCTCAGAAGTTTTTCAGCTAGTCTAGGCAGTACTATTTGAGCATCAAAATTAGAAGGACTGTTTAACTTGCTCTCATTGGCGTTATTATTACTGATTTTGCTAGCTCTACTGTTTAGCTATTCAGTGAAATCAGTCTCTACTCATTTCAGGAGTTTCAAGAAAAGGCCACATGCTCCCAGTTGTTCAGGTAATTCCCAGAGTAAGCTTAATTGGGAGAGAGTATCTAAACACAGAAGACCTGTACAGGCAAAACCAGAAACTACCCTCTGATTTAAAGGAGTCAGTAAGAGAACTTATGTCAAACTTTGAATATATCTTCATTGCAGATTTAAGATGAGTGATAGCTGAACGACAGTTATATTGCAAACCTGTTTTCAGGTTGTCATCACCTTATTGCAGAATTCCATGCAGGCATTTCAGGCAGCTCCAAGTGGTAGTCCAAAAGTTAAAATCTTGTATTAATTTCTTCTGTGAGTTCCACTACACAACATTTATTTTGTTGTATACTGTGTTTTGAAGATATCTTCAGTTACTCTGACAAATCAAAATGAATTACAGCAGATTTTCAAATAAAAACAGATTATACTTTTTTTCCTCTGAAAGCAGCTAAGTTTTTCTGCTTCTCAGAGAAATGCAGATATTCCCAGGAATACTGAGAGTAACATGGCTAAAATGTCAAAACTCAAGATGGAATTACCCATAAGCTACTCATTTCAGTTTGAGCAGATGTTTCAGTTTTAGTCAGTATGGCCTAGACCACAATTGCAGGTGTCATAAATTTCAAAAACTGATTCTCCATAGTGCAGCTGGCTGATTTTGCAAAAGCATAACCTGAGACAGAACTGTGATCTGTAGAACTCCTAGGTGCTATTAATGTACTTTGAGAATAATTTATTCTAATTATGCCCCAAGATATTCTCACCGATCAGAAGTCTGAACCCCATTTCAAACATTTTTAATACAATTGTTTTACTCATGTTACTATGCAACCACCAGTGAAGAGTGTCTACACATGCATTGTTTAGCTCATAAGCATCAGAAAGTGAAGCTCATTAAACAAATCTGCACAAAATTGGAGCTCAAATATTGATGGAAGACATCTGAAATGAAAAATTATTCAACTGTTTTCCACATGCTAATGCAAACATTTAGTGCTAAATAAAATAGACAATCACCTCCATTTCTAGTATCAATAATTTATTTAATTTTTTTTTACATTTTGCAGTTTGTTACAGGAGAAGAAACACTTGCTAATGAAAGGACACATTTTTTAACCATTTCCCAAAGTAATGTAAATACTTAAGCATATTCCCTACTCTGCAGAGTTCTGATTGAACTGCCAATATTAAATCATTTTAAGCAAGTGTACTCCCTATTTATTCCTTGTGTAAATTGGTTTTAGTACTCTCTTTCTCCTACAGGAAGACTAATATCTAATTTTCTTTATTCTAAATTCTCAATCTTTGATCTCCCTACTTATCTATCTGGAAACAAGTCATACTAGTTACTGAAGCCAAGCCCACACAAGTGGAATCAGTGCCAAGGTTCTGTTTTCGCCTGGCAACCTACTCAGTTTCCTACTGGCCCAAAAGGAAACAAAAAAACCTCCTAGTTTTCCCAAAACTACATTCTCTGCATGACAGCGCATTGCATTGCCACTAACTGGCCACAGTGGATGTTCTTACAGGAAACAAGTCAGGTAACTAACAAGATACAAAGAATTATAAATGAATTTCATAAAAATGTATCTAACATTTTCCCAATGGTATATTAACTAGAATCCTACTTTCCTTCCACAAAAAATATATTTTTTTATAAATACATTTTAATACAGACAATTCTGATTCTATGCAAAAAAGTCAATGTCACATTCAAACAGGTATTCTCAGTGTAGCATTAAGATAAAAGCAGACATCACAGTAGGCATCAACACAGTGATTAGAGGGAGGCAGTTTACAATGTTTTGTGAACAGATTTATAAACATACACTTTCAGCCACTTAATCAGATTGTCCCATGATGTAGAAAATAACTGAGCTGCGCTTGAGGCCTGGAGTATCACACTCTTGAAATACATTTCCATGTTTAGAAAATGATATGAACTGTCAATAAGGTTTAATAGCTGACTAATATTAAACATTTGTGTAAACTTAGCTAATGCTTGTGCTGGGGATGTAGCAAAGAACTGCTAACAGAAGCTACAGGCTACTTCAAATCTCAGCAGAAAAAAACATTTAAACTTATCATGGCCTTAAAACTCTTGGTTCAAACTAGCTGAAATTAACTCTCGCTCTCGCTCTCTTTCTCCCTCCTTCTCCTTTGTTTTTTCCTAAAGGTAACTTGTGTGAAAGTAAGTATGAAATTTGGGTATTAGCATTTTATTACCTTAAATAGTCCCCAAATAATCTTTCCTTGAATAAGCGTTCCTTTTAATTATTGTCACAAAGATTGAATTCTAGGTTTTATGGGTGAACATGCATCACGTTCTCAATATACTTTAATAGTCTATTTGCATCAAAATGAAGGGACTTGGCAGCCTGCAATCTGTTTCATACACAGCCAGCCACTAGCTGCACTTTGACACTCCCACACAAGTTTTTAAAATGCAACTCAAATGGAGGACAGAGATGGCAAACAGAGCTATCTTCCTGACCTGTCTACTCATAAAACAAGATGTAGACAGACTGTGAGCAAGAACTAAGCCTCAGCACCTGGTTTTCAAAATACTTTCTAGATTAAAAAAAAAAGAGAGATCCTCCTGAGTCAGGGAGAGTGGATTATTCCGTAATTACGTAAGTGTCACCACATAACTGACACGTTCACAGAAACGTTTTTGGTTTTGGTCACTGATCTGAGATCAAAGTTTCTTCAATTTAAACTATACTTATATTGGGTGTGTTAATCTTGAAAATAAATTCTATTTCTGCTCCTAAAGTTTGTGAATTATTAGACCATGCAGCATGGTAGTAAACTACAAATATTTTCCTGTTACCTTTCTTAGCAAAGCCTAAAGTTTAAAGGAACTTAAGACTGAGAAAGTAAAATAATTTGTTATGTTGAGTTACAATTATGGCAATATCAGTACATGTAGAGACTTTCTTTTCTGAAATTAATTCAGTATGTAAAATATACATACAATAGTGTCTTATGATGAGAAAACAACTAGTCATTATTAGCAGATAATCTTGCTTTTTTTGATGTTTTCTTTTGTTTTTAGAAAACCAGATCCCAGATTTGCAGATGGACTCATTAAAACAGATTTATTGGTATAGTGATAATTAAAATAGTTTTTAAAAGAGAACAAAGAAAAATACAACAAAAAATTTTTAGAGAGAGAATTTTGTGATTTTGTAGGTAAACTTGCAAAGTAAGCCCAATAGAGATTAGTATTAAAAACACAAAATAATATCTAGTCAGGAAGCCTAGATATATTACATATTACACTTTTGAGAACAGGATAACTTTCTTCAGCTTCTTTTTCCTATGTTTTTGTAGGGACACGTCTGCCTTTCAAGTTTTGGTTGATTGCAGTAATATTTCTTACAGTATTACTTTTTGTTTTTAATCTAAAGTCTTAAAAGGAGGTAGCATAAAAAAGGAGCAGAATATGATTATTTCAGTTCAGCAAACAATATTTGTTCATATGAACAATGTTCATATTCAATATTCATATACAGAGAGGATACTCAATATAACCCAAGACTGACACAAGTCTGCATAGAAGTTCAATTGACACTCTCACAGCAATATACTGAGATGATAGAGCTGTTTGAAATGTATGACTAGCAACTCTGGGCAAGCACCATTGCTGGAAGTCCCTTAAAACTCTTATGCACAGATGTGATTAATATGAACAACAGATAAGATTTAAAAGATACTAACTGAAAAGTGTATAGTTATAAATAAACACACTCTTCTGTCTTCAAACCAATACATTTTCTCCTTCAAGAGTTCGACAAAATTCACAAACACTTGAATTTGCAAAATTTTTTTGAATATAAAGATAGTTTAATAGCCCTGGTACAAAAAATGGGGTGGTGGGGTAGACTTTTTGTAGACTATTTTCACCTTTAGGAATTATTGTGCTACAAAACTTTGTGATCAGTAGCTCAAAGCATTATAAAAATAATGAGGAAATTCTTTGTAACTCTCAAACAGGTAAGTCAGCCATAGGCTAATTTTATGGTTTAATACATTACAGACAAAAACAGTGATATCTTGAATATAAGTCTCATCATGATAATAATTACTGCAAGATACCAGTTGTGTAAAATCAGTGAACTCCACATACTTTATTAGCTATCAATCTTAATAACAAATTCTGTGCTGTAGCCTAAACTCACCATATTTTCTTTAGAAAACTGATCAACTTTCAGAAGTAAAGAAAGCCAAGCCCAATACAAATGGTAACACATTTAATAGTAATCACAACCCCAATAATAGCACAAAACCTCCCTGCTCTTGGACAGATTCTTAGACAGGCTACATTTGGAACCATTTGTAGTTTTCCTGTTTGACTTAGGCTGTTACTGGAAGGTGTTGATCACAACTGGAAATGGTATTTTATAAAAATTACTACAATCACACCTATCTGAGGCTAACACATAATGTTCCACTGAAACTCACAGAATTAAACATGGAGACATCAAGTATTTATAGAAATATCTACAAACTGCAACTGCCAATTATTAGTATTATTATCAGTGAACTGAGCTCTAGAGTAAGGGTTTCATGACAACAGGCTACTTAGGCAAAATAAAAGATGAAATGTTTTTACTGCACACAACCATCTCGAATTTTTGTTTTATTTTGTTTTGCCTATGCTAATTTGTTCTTTTGATGTTGCTACTTCTTTGCACTCCTATCCTTCTAAGAAACACATTCTGAGAAACTTGTGCAAAATGGTTCTTAAACTTCCCACAGAGACTGAAGAGCGAGCGCTTGATAAATCTGTGTTGTGCCTTAAAGTCCTACGTTATCAGACTCACCGTTTCAGGAGTATTAATATCAAATGCAAAACATTTTTTAACAAAGGGGAAAACACTATCATAACATTCTTCAAATGCAGATACAAACATGAAATTGGAAATTCCACACACTGATTGCCTGACACAAATGAAAGTGTTGCTCTAACAAGTAATGCTGAAGCCCTTATCCTAGTATTGAGCAGAGAAAAAAAAACAGACAGACATGGAAAACCTATACCATGAATAGGCTGAATGTTAACTACGTATTAATGTAAGCCTAACCTAAAATCCTTCATTTTTTCCTGATTATTCTGCTTTCTATTTGCAAACACTTAAATAAATTGAGAATGCTTATGACGGTTTGTAGACCTTCAATGCTATTTTGCCTCCATCTGAAATGTAAAAAGACAGCACTTGACTATAAACATGTCTGTCATTGAACTACTCATCTTCATTCCAAGTTTCATCGTTTCCAAGATTAAACAGAATATTACGTAGAAGGAATTAAAAAAAGAGAAAAGGATGAGATACCTAGTTAGAGAAATAATCTAAGGATGAAATTTTTGCCATTGTAAGATGTTATGCTGAACATTTTTAACTGGCTGTAAAAGTTAAACTGACCGTGCCTTTGAAGCATTCACAGATAGAAACAAATAGACACAACTCTGCGTTTGCATCCATCCGCTCACACGGTTTCTCAGATTACATTCTTTGAGAACGCCATCACCTCCTAAAAGATACTTGAGGGCAGGAACACAAACGCACAGAATTAGGGCAAAATTCCCCAGGACCCACAAGGCCATTTCCAAAGCAGACACTTAAAGAACTTAGGGCAGTGGTTTCCAAAGATCATTTAGCATTGTAGAACTGTTTAAAGTTCTGAAGAACTGGGTCTGCTTCAAAGCTCAACAAAGATGAGACTGGCAAATTTAGTCATGAAACTCCTACTGTGGCAAAGAGTCCTTGGTTAGTGGATCCTTGTTCAGTTGACGCTGCGGGCAACTGAACTGAAGGTGGTGTTATCCCTGACAACTTCTATAGGAAAGGGAAGGCCAGCGCAGGCCGGCTGTCCCTCCTGTGCTCAAGGTCCTCCACTGTATGAATAATCTGCCTTGTTGTGCATCACTAGCTTGTTGTCTACAAAGTAGAAACTGTCCGACTGTGTCTCGTATGGATGAAGGATCATCTCCCGAACTGCAGACAAAAAAACAAATTAGTCATGTTATACACGAGCCCTACTGTAGCAATGCTCAGTGCTGACAATTCTTGGAGACCGGGTCTCAGCTACGTTCCATAGCATTGCTAAAGTAGCATCAAACTCTAAAGTAAAAAAAAAAAAGCAGAGCAAAACAAAACAAAACAGGAGCCTACCCAAACCATTTGTGTTTCAGTAGCATTTAAAGAACTCAGACAGAATCCAAATATGTTAAGGCACCACACAAACTGTAAGTGTTCTAGCTATCCTCAGAACAATACTGCATAGGTAATAAGATGGTGAATTCAAAACACATTTGTTCCAGTGCACCAGTAAGCAAGCAAAGCATATCATTGTATTTTACACAGATTGTAGCATTAGTACTGGCATGCATGTTTAGGGGCTGTATAGAATATTAGAGCACACAGATGTAGCGCTGATGCCATTATGTCTCGGGAGAGAGGAGAGAAAATAAAAGTTATGTTCATACTAAAACTGAAACCTCTAAAGCTATCCACGTAGCTCATCAAACATGAAAGCAGAACATAAAGTTTAAGTAAGTTATCCATTTGATTGGACATCTTTTCCGTCCTGCTTTTTTAGTTATTTTATAACACTTTTTTTTTTTCTCCCTGACACTGAAGCTTCGCTTTTATGAATAAAAAAACAACCACCTGGTGAGTGACAGGATACATGGTACTAGAAAACAAAAGCTGTACTAAACAGATGCAAAACTACTTGGATGTATTTTTCCATACCTGTTTTCTATAGACAGCTCATTGGAAGGGCTTCTCCAAAACAGCTTAGACTAACATCACTATTTGGTAACCTAATAATTGAAAAGAGCTTACTGAGATCCTCCGAGAGCTGTGGGAATTCGTAGATGTGCTCACACGTATTTTTACTGCTGGGGATGCAGAACCCAAATTCAAAATCAAAACTCTTGAGCAACTGGTCCCGGAAGTAATGCCTCTCGATCATGCGGAAGTTATTAATGGGTTTGTCCCCTACTGTGAACTCCACCCTGAAAAAGAAGGATAAGATTGAAATGAGCTTTCCTCCTTAAGCAAGATTTTCAGACACTGCTGTCAGATAGAAAAGAACTCTTCTTAAAACAAACAAACAAAAGAGGCAAAATATTTAAATCAATAGTACTAATCAAAGTCTCTCTCTTTTTTGAAAAGTATGCTGCAGGGACACAACATAGTATTACAAATCATAACTTACACTATGTTTCTATTCCTTTTCCTCCATAAAAACGAAATGCAAGACAATTGTACAAGCTTAAAATCATCTTCAGCAAAGAAAAAAAACCCTCCAACTATACTGGATAAGCACTTCACTAGAGCATTCACTAGAATTGTGTTGGATTGTTATTCAAGTTAATTTAATTCTTCCAATTGGTATTAAAAGGACAAATCTACAGAAAAACTCTTTCTTCTCTTCCTGCTTTGTAGATGGTAAAAGAAGGCAAGTTTCAGCCAAGACTGTACTCAAGTTTCTCTTACTAAGAAGAGGCATGACCTCTTGGAGAGAGAGAGGTATCAGCTACATATGATGCACTGCACTATGAGTACGCCAGGCAGACACTGTTACATGTCTGGAACAAAACAAGAGTTGGGTGTTTACCATTTCAATAAAATAGTGGCCAAAGTGGTGCTGATACATGACTTTAATCTTTCTTCCAAAACAAAGTCTAAATGATATAATTCTGTTTTAAGATTAGCAGAAAGCCGCAATGCGTAACTTTGCTCTAGATATTTGCCGTTGAAGGGATCTATCAAACTGCAGTCTAACAGGAATCCAAACTAATGATTTCTATATACCTAGAAAAAAAATATTTGCACTGGAACAGCAACTGATGCTCAATTATAGTATTATGGTCTTAATGCCATAATAGCAGTGGACATAAAGCTCTTAATTGGATCTACAAATTTAAACTTAAGTGAATGTCAAGGGAAAACAAAGATAACAAAGGCTCTGTCATAGTGTGATCCACAATTGTTCTAAAATCTTCAGTAAAGGCTGAAGGGCCCACCAGCCAGCTCTTGAAGGGGGCAGAAGACACCAGCTAAAACTTGCATCTTTCCAGACATACTACTTAACTGTGGAAAAAAATTACTACTAACTTTTACTAAAGAAAAAATATGTCTTTGGTCCAAAGCTTTACAGAAAAATACTTCGTGTGCCACGTCTTGGTGTGGTTTATTGATGGATGCATGAGGTACTACCTCAGAGATCATTCTGGTACGTAACCTGTCAAACACAACTTCACCATTTCACTTTCATCTTTGGATTAGTGTCTTTTGGGGAAAGTGATGTGGAAGGCTGCAGAAACATCTTCCAAAATGAGCAGAGCCTCTGTCAAACAAACCACAACTTGCAGAAAAGAGCTGGAATATCTGGGTAGTCTGTCCACTTTATACTGCTCCTTTTAGCATTAATCTTTTCAACCCCACATCTGTTCTTAGGGTAAATAAACAAGCTAAAGGAATGGGGAACACGAGGCAACCAGCCAAGACATTTGTAGCTCCTCATAATAGAGATCGATCCCTATTAGATCAACTTAAGAGGCAAAACTACATGATAGGAACAGCAAGAGCCACTTTTGCTTTATAAGACTTCGGGTGCTTTCAGCACGAGAAAAAGGAGCACGGGAGCGTTTACTTACGTGGCTCCCACTTGCCGAAGTCTAAGAAAAGCTGGGGTAAACTGGTAGCGTACAAACCGTCCGGCATTGGGGTCAACGTCCTTCTTGTCATTGTGTTCACGTTCTGAAAAAGCGCAAAGGAAAGCTCCGTCACTGCCGTCTGAGAAACAGAAAGCCAGTGAAAATACTACAGTAACGTTAATCTCCTCCTCAGCCTCACACACACCCGTGGTGGAGCCTGCGCTCGGAGGCTCGGGGATGAGGCACAGCAAACAACCTGCAGCGCTTTCGGCACCAGAAGGGCCTTTCCACGTTCTTCTGCTCACTCACAAGCTTAGCTGATTCCTGCTTAAATCCTTGCGGAGCACAGCAAATGGACCGCAGCAGGAGAAAATTTTTTCTAATAATCCGGCTGTGAAAATAAGTGGTTTATCCCCCAGAAGTCAGAGTTGAGCTCAGCTTCAGCAGCAAAGTTTTGCTATCTGTTTAAGTACTCCGGCCCTCACATTTCTAGAGATTTGGCAATGCTGGAAATCGGTTCCCCGGGAAAAAAAGAACTAGGGCTCCTTTCTGGCAGAACTGGGAACAAACAAAGAGCTCTCTGTAAAGAAGCTGGGCGAGCAGTAAACGGTTGTGTATTTTTAACTAGGAAAAGTTATGTTATGAGCAAAAAAATTCAGAGATCAAAGTTTACGGGTTCCTCACCAAAATGGAGGAGATACAAAATACCACAAGTTATCCATTAGAGTTTCTATTTCTGATTTTCCTCACTGTTAAGGATGACCATTCATAGTGATCTCATTACACTCAGTTCTTTCATGAACTTTATTAACCAAGTTCATAAAAATAACATTCGGTCACAACGTGATTCACGCAAGCATTTCACAGTCACTATGGTATAAGGGGAAAAAAGCAAATAATGCTTTGCAGAGAACAAACTTTTAAAACTCCTGTCAAGACAATTTCCTCAAAACATGCTTCCTTTAAAGAAAGGGAGCAAAACAATCAACCTGCTATCTGCCTTACAAAGCTCCCTTCGGGTTTTGCTCACAGATATTAAAAGAGAGGACAGAAATCTGGTTTTTGAAAGAGAGAGTAAGAATTGGGAGCTTTACCTTTACTCCGTACTGTCTCTCCTAGCGCAAGAATTAGGGAACACTTAATGAAACTAGCAGGCGACAGAGCCAAAGCAAAAGCAGGCAACGTCAACTGCAGCATGCAGTTAAGCTGGGAAATTCCTCGCTATAGGACATTGTGACTGCTAAAAAGGTACGTTAGTTCAAGAAGTAAAAATCCATTGAGGGCTATTAAATATGAAGACTTCGCATGCCGCAAAGGAGCTCCTGGAACTATACAATATCGAAGGCCAGGAAACTATTCTGAGCAAAGACGTGGGCACGCTCACCCTCTTCCTATGCTCTTTAAGGTGTCCTCTGCCAGTCACTCATAGAGCATTTGCAGGATGGCCCTTTGGTTTGAGCCACTTCTTATGCTCTGGAGTGACTCACTGTTCCTACCGCTAATGCAGAATTGCAGTATGCCTCTGACCAAGCTCTTCCACCTTAGCACCTCTTGTTTGCTCTCTCTAAGCTACGGAAAACTTCCTTTCGCATGCAAGGAGATGGGGAAGATTTGAAAGAGCATTTGATCAAGAAAAGAACAGTTGCACCGAGTTTTTATTGCCCATTGGCCACGGGTAACACTTTGACGGTTACAAATAACACCTAACAAATTATGCAAAGACAAAGCATGTTTGCAGTCTGTCTCCTTTGGTCTCCCTTGCACAACTGATAAACAGTTTCTGTCTTTTGGAGGTGCGTGTTTTCCTGACTCCTGAGAGAAAGACGTTAGCTTGACAGCTAAACTATGTACGGCGGGACCCTAGCTGATGAACAGCCAAGAAACCAACACGTTCTGACTTCCGCCTCCTTTTCTTCTTCTATTTACAATATCCATCTGTCCTTTCTAATCACAGATGGCCACCATAGGAACCCAGCAGCAACATGAACAGTTTCCGTTGGTACGACGGGATACCTGAATGGGATTTCTGCAGCAGCCGGGGCTCTAGCCCTCTTGCAGTTGATAGCATGTCCTATTTGGGGGAAACGCGTTGAGTAAAAGGAGTGGAAAAAGGCAAAAAAGAAGCACACGCTAGTGTTCCTTTGTCATTGACAGTAGTATTTTGTGTGTGCGCTCACCTGAAGCCGGTGGTTTGGTGATTTCAAACAACACCGTGCCAGACTCCATGTCCCGGATTTTGAACCTGGTGAAGTCTATCTTGTAAACATTTTCCTCTGGAGTGCACAAATAATCTGCAGAGGAAAGCAAATGTCAACGAAGGCTGCCCAGAACCACCAGCTATTTCTGGCTACTCTCTGGAGGTCACAACCAGAAGTAGGAAGAGACCAGTGCCCCTACTACCCCGCTTTTAACTCAAAGCGAGTGTCTACACGGACAGTGCCACTACTGAGTACTCCACATCGCTCCGCATGGGCAGGTGAAAGGGGAAAACGCTCCCTGTTCTGGCACCCAGAGGTCATCACCTTTTCCCAACCCTGGGCCAGCATCGTCCGGATCCATTTTCCCTCGAGGTATTGAGAACAGGCAGGACCTCCACCAAATCCTAGCCTTTGTAGGGTAAGAGGCTTTGCCCATTTTTAAAACTGCCCTCAGGCAGAACGCAAGCACTAAGCAGCTTTTCGGCCACTAAGCCGCCCACGCGTCACTGGAGCAGGAGCGTCCTCCTCCCCGCGCCACCTCCCCTTCTCCAGCCCTCCGCAGACGCAGCACGGCCTCCGCTCTCCACCAACGCTTGTCCCGAGTAAGGTCTCGCTCCTCGGCACCAAAAACGGCATTGAAACCTTTCCCTGTGCTAGAAGACAGCCTGGGAACAGAGCCCTTCCCTGCCTCTTGAGCCAGGTCCCTGGCCGGGATGTGGGACTCCTCCGCGGGGAAGGAGGGAGCGGGGCGCCCGCTGCGCGCTCGCCGCCCCGCCGGCAGGCACGGCTTGAAAGAGCTCCAGTACCTTTCTTCATCCTGACAAATCTAACTAAATGTGTATGCGTGAAAGCTAGGTTAGCTTTTGAATGACCACGCAGCTGCGTTTTTTAAGAGACTTGGTTTAGAGGTTTCAAGAAAGGTAAAAGCAATGCTTGAAAATTCTAGTTCTCGGCTGCTAATTCCTGCTGTTAGTGCGAGTTATTCATTTATTGCAGTCTGCTTTCCTATTTCTAAAATTTAAGTGTGTCCACTCACCTAATGCTTATTTATGGAGTACGTGAAAGTAGGTTTCGGTGCAGTTAGAGACCACGCCCGCCCATTTTAAGCCTTACTTCAGCACAGCTATAACAAGGCCGGTACCTACAGCACGGTTTGGGGTTACGCTGCACGGGCAGTGGTCAGCACACCCCGGCAGAGAAGAAGCTGTCACGCCGACTAAAAGACGACTTGGACACAAGAGCGCATCCCCAAAGCCATGCGGCGCCCCTCGGCTTTCCCCCCCCGCGGCCCTTGACTCTTCGCAAACCTGGCGCGCGCACCGGCCGGCGTTAACCCAACCGGCCGGGCGAGGGTAACCGCGGGCGGCGAAGGCTCAAGAGGAAACGGGGGGTTCCCGCCGGCCCTGGCGGCCCCTTGCGCCTCCGCGCAGCGCAGGGAGGTGGCAGCCGGCCGGGAAGGGCTCTGGCTCTCGCGCCAGCGAAGGCGGCGAAAAGCGCAACCTGGGCGCTGCCGCGCGGGGGAAAAAACAACCGCGAAAGCCTGCCGGTGAGACGGCACGGCCTGACCGCGGCACCGACCCCTCTTTTCCGGTTTTAAAGAGCGCTAGCTGAGGCCGCGGGCCGCACGCTCAAACCACCGGCTAACTTCGCGCCCCAGGTCCCAAAGTTTCCGAGCCGTCAGGCGCGGCGTCGCGTGAGCCTTTCGGGCGCCCGCCGGCCCCAGCTCCTGCCGCCGCCCGCGAGGCCGCCGGGCCGGAGCGCGCGGTCGCCCGGGAGCCCCAGAGCGCACAGCCAAGTCCGCCAGCCGCCTTTCTCCGCCAGTTAATGATTAAGTGTTTCTCCCCCTGCAGGACTCCTTCCCGGCCGGCTCCACGGCAACGGCTGTCCCCCCCCGGGCTGCGGCGTTGCTGCAGTCACGGTGCCGGTGCCGTGACTCAGCCGGAGCCCAGCCACCGGCAGAGGAGCAAACCCCAGGCAGAATCCTGCTCGCTCACGTTTGGGCCCCCAACGTTATGGGGTTTGTTTTTTTTTTTTTTCCCAACTTGCTTTTTTTGCACGGACGGTTATTTGAAACCTGTATTTTTATCATCACGCCAACATCTCACTGGATGGCTTCCGGCAAGGTTCGCAGCCGGAGGGAAAATACTGCAATCAAGTTTGTCCTTCTTCGGCGGCAGTGCCCAGTCTCCTGGCAGGAAAATAAGAGAGGAGCGTATTCCTCTCAGGCGGTCTTGAAAAACCCTGTTCAAAAAAAACCACAATTCCTGCTGCAATTCCTGTTCAAAAGAACAAAAAAAATCAACTAGGGTAACCACGCGCGGTTGTTTCCCGCACATAGGGGAAGCTCATGGCTACACTGGCAGGTCTGGCTGGCAACGGCAGCCCCGGGGGGATCGTCGCTGATGCGGAGCATCGCCCTGCCTGGACTCGGCGCAGACTTCTGCCGAGCTGGCCACTATCAGATCGGCTAGTCTCATCTCAAACATAGTTAATTTTAAATTACTGCAGGCCCCCGCGGCCCGCACTTCCGTGACGCGCTTACGTGCCTCATCTGCTTTCATTATGCTAACTCACCGTCACCGCCGCTTGGGGAACGGAGGCAGCATCCACCTCTCCTCTCGTGAGGCTGCTCCGGTCCCCACCGAGTGAAGTGGGTCATTACCACGAAGGCAGGTTTGGTCTCTCAGGACAGAACATTTTCTTATTTCTTGCACCTCCCCAAAGCAGGTTGCGTTATCTCCCGCTCAGGAACCACATTATCATGTTACCTCCCTGAACAAGCCCTCAGTACTCACCTGACTCACGGCTGACGGAGACAACACTCTTACCAAGGGATGGACGCATCGTCACTAGCTCAGGAAACCCAGCAGATCGTCTTTTGGTCTGAGGCACCCACGTTAAGCAGTGCAAAAGCAGGCTGCAAATGAGGAACATTTCCAACTCCTTCCTAAAGCACAGTGAATTGCCATACCCCAGGCCTCCAAACCCAAGCTGCTCCTGGAAAGAGTTCACCAATTGAGCTGAACTTGGCCTCAAAGCAAAGAGCAAGCTCTCGCAGCTCACCCAAGCCTACTGCTAGCAGCTGCCTCTCACTCAGCACATCACTGTTGCTGCCTGCTGGGGGCCTCTGCTGCTTCTTCCCCATAATCTCTGTCACCATGCCCAAAGATCTGCAAGTCCTCACTACGGGACATTTTCTCTCTTAAGACCTACCATGCTTATGAAGAGCCTAGAGGCACAACTAGCTGCTGCAGATGTCTCAGGAAACGGCAGAGGTGATGGACTTCCTGAGCCAGAAACACTAGATTTCATCATGAATTCTCCCTTTGTGCTTAAAAAAAACAAGCAAACAAGCCAACAGCAAACTGTAGCATGTGCTTCAGCAAGCTGGCATTGCAAAGGGGCACAAAAGGCGAGGGATCATCCATCGCACATCCCTGGAGCAGAAAGCTAACGAAGGCACTTTCTCCTCCCGCCCTCTCCCCATTACTTCGGTTATCCAACTGATGAGATTAGGTGTTTGATCCCGGTCAAGGAAAGCTAAATGTCAGTCCTGCGTTTTCAGCTGCCCTTTGCATCAGCCCCACTGGGCACATTTGATCAAGAGGAGGCGTTCCTGGTGCACTCCTCGTCGTGCTCCTGCCAGCATCTCCTCTGCTTCTCTGCGACCCGGAGAAAGCACGTACCCTCCCTCTCACAAACATTAGATATTTCTGTGGTGCTCATTAAAGCCTCAAAGCTCAGATTGGGTAGCTCCTATTTTAAGCCTCTAATGGCCCAGAGAGGAAAGTGGAGTGTGGACAAGGTAAGGAAGAACTCAGAATCCCATGGTGAAAATGGCTCTAAACTAGAGGATGCTGCACAAGAAACAGATGCGACAGCAGCTACCTGTGATAGGAACGTCCCTCCCCAGCACCGGCAGTGACAGACATTTAGGGAAAGAGAAGGCTCCTCTTGCCATGCAGGCCTATTTCTTAACATGCACTAGCCAACAAGGTCAGAAGCTATTTTGGAAGCTTCTCCCAAGACGTAAGCCAGGTATAAAGCAAAGTCAGCTGAAGATGAATTCCTAGGAGCTAGAGATTAGGAGATTATGAGATTGAACAGTCTCAGGAGGAAGCGAGCAGAAATAGCACCAACGCCGCGGAGCAGCAGAGCAGTGACGCAGGGCAGAGCACAGGACCTCGCGGGGACAGCAGGGCCAGCGTCAAGCGGTGCTGATAGGCCTGCTGAAACAACCGGAGCCCAACTAAAGAAAACGCTAGACCACCTCCCCTGCCCTCTGCCTGGGTGGCTCAAGTCCCACGGAGAGGATGGCAGAGCGGCAGGGCAGGACCCTCGGGGAGCGCACGGCGCTGGCTACGGCGGCAGGGCTGCCGGTGGCCCCCGAGTCTGAAACCACGGGGAGAACGTTAACAAAATCAGCTCGCTTCAGTCATACGCACGGGGCTAACCCAAAGCGAGCAGTCCTTGCCCACACCCCAGCTCTCCGGTTAGCTTTCCCATTTCCACCTAGGACGACCCAAACCTTTAAATTCGGCAGGAGGAGAAATGCACTCGGCTGCCAGCTCCGTAACCCCGTATCGCACATATGCCGTGTGTGCTCTCCCTAGAAACCTAACAGTCCATATTTAAGCGCGAGACTACTAAAAAAGCCTCCATCTACACAACACTTAAGCTGTGAGTTATCACAAAGCCTTGAAAAGGTTCGTAACATATGTTGTGTTGCCTAGGAAAGGTGTCCTGGTGCTAGCAGCTCGCCGCAGCTCTCAGATACCGCTCTGCTATTAGAAATCATCACATCAATATATTTTACACATCACAGCCCCAGACAGCTCAGAACGGTGATTCATTAACCGTCTCACAAACACCCACAGCTAATCAGGGCTCCTAATACAATGCATTTTGCCAAGTTAATTGGGGAAAGAAGGAAAAGCCGTGGTCCAGGAGCGGCTTTGAAGATCGATTTGCGCACATCAGCTTCCTGTTAACACCACAGCAAAGCTGGTACGAAAGTCACCCACGAAGGGTCGGCCCTGAGCAACCCACTGCAGCAGACCTTTGCCAAGTTAGCCTGTAGCTAAAGCTGCTGAGAAAAGTCTCAGAGAAATCCGAAATGACAGCTCAGGGAAGAGATTAGTTTCAGAAATGATTAAGCGTGCGTTGCTTATTTTTAGGCTGCGCTTTGTAATTGCTGTCAAATATGTAATCAATTATTTAACCCTTTGGTTTCCTAAAATAAAATAAGCTTTACTCTAAGGGAAGCAGTATTTCAGACCAGCTGCGCAGGGGCCCGAAGCTGTGCTGAGCAGGGAGATCGCCGAGGCTGACGCTTGTCTCCTGTTACATACCTGCTCGAAGGCTGGCGCTACGCCGCACTGGTAACCGGGGACAGTCTCCCCGGGGAGAAGAAAGGGGGGAAGAAATGAAAGCTCTCTTTGAATTAAGCCTGTCCTGCAGCCAACGGGGCATCTACACCCCTTTGGGACTAGCACAGCGTCAGCCAGCGAAGCTGCGAGACTGAGCGTGGCGAAAGACGGGGGGGACGGTGCGGCTCCTCGGCCAGCCCCGCGAGGCAGGACACGGCGTTCACCGCCACCGACGTCCCAGTAATTGCAGACGGGCTCCCCTGATCCTCTGGCTGCCTCGGTAATTAATCGCAATTTGAACTGAGCTCTGCCCTGCTCCTTTGCTAATCCCAAGTTAATCACGTTTTAAGGTTTTTCTCTTTCGGTAACCACGGTTGTGTGAGCAAGTAACAAATCCTGCTAATTGCAAAGAAATGTTTCATTTGCCTTATGCCGAATGCAGCGGCACGGGAGCCAGCCCAGCCGAAGGGCGCAGCTGCTCTGGGGCAGCACCCCAGATCCACCAGCTGCACCCTGGAAACCATAGCGGCCCTGGAGCTGGGCGAGAACGTAACATTGAAAGGACATACCACAGGCAGGTCAGTTTGCACGGCTCCCCCTTTAAGCTTATTAGAAACACATTAAGAGCAGAGCCCAGCTGGCTTTTCTGGCTTCCTGCACGCTCAGGTTACAGAAGGCGTTTCCGCGGGCTAGCAGCGAGCGCTCTGTGGCCACCGAGCGCCTCCTGCTTCTCCGAGATATTTACCGTTCGGTCACGCGTGAGGGTCCCCAGCACGGAGAGCACAGCGTGATCCCCCCGCTGCGTTTCCAGCGAGGGCTTTCCCGAGCTCCGAACGCCAGGGAGCAGCTGACAAAGTCCGTCCGCGCTCTCCCCGCCGCGGGCGGCATCAGGGCAGCAGCAACGCGGGGGCGCAGGGCGAGCGGACGCCCCAGCGCCGGGACGCAGCGGGGAGCCCCGCGCGAGGCAGGGCGGGCCCGGGGCAGCGAACCCCGGCCCCCAGCGCCAGGCACGCGCAGGTCTGGAAGGGGCCTGCCGGGTGCCAGCGCAGCACCCTGCGGCCGCATCCAGCCGTGCTGCGTAAGCCCTTTCGTCACGGGATCGCACTCTCCCCTTAAAGCAGCTGGGGTTTCTCCTCTCCTCACGCAAGCCGAAAGGCCCTTCAGAAACACACGGGCTGTTCTTGGCGTAAGCGCTTCTGAAGCACGCGGCCCTGCAGCGCCAAGACCCGGTCTAACGTGGTCCGTCCTGGGACTTTGTTGGCTGAAGCGATGCTAAGCTGTGGGCACACCACCCCGGGCGCCGGGCAGCACGCAACTTGACCGCGAGCCCTCAACGCTGCGAACTACCGCGTCACCGTCTGAGCCAAAACCTGGCCCGTGGGTGCCACGTGGCGCAAACCAGTACCAGCCTTCCACGAAGGGAAGAGTCCCTGGTGCGCGTCCAGGTGGGGAGACATAACCGGTTTCAATGGATTTATCTCAAAAAGTATTGTTGGCACCTCAAAGGAGAGCGCCTGTGCCATCTCCCATTGCTTGCGATTTGGGGTTACCTGACCGGGCTGCTCCGGGCACTCGGGAAATCTTCACCATCTCAGAGAGGTGACGTGAGACCCAGCTGCGGAGCGCTACAGCACCCTCACCCCACGCGGCATTGGCCAGGGAGCACCCGAGCAAGGGCGATGCGCCCGTGCTGCCACCAAAGCTTCGCCCCCGCCAGCCCGGGCCGGCTCCCCAAGTGGCGAACCGGGGGCGAGGGGTACGACGGCAGAGCCAGCACACCGGTGGCTCCTACCTGCGATCTCCAAGGGCACAGAGCAAATTTCAACCTCGAGAAGGACCTAAGCGCCTTGACCCTTGCGGGGGCTGCACATGCCCTTCCCACTAACTTGTGCTCAGCAAAACGCTTCCCGGAGACGCGTCCCGGAGTCCTCACTGTGCCAGCCCAGCCTGGATAACGACGAATTTGGCCCTGTCTGGATGCACGAGGGATATCCGGGGCGCTGGAACGTTTCCACCGCGGCTCTCGCTCCACAGCCAACTCCCACTTCGACTTCGACCCGGCTGGAGCACCACACCTTTGGATCATCTGTTGGGCATCGAAACCAGGGTGAACAAAATCTGAGTGACCACGGCCATCAGTCTGAATGATTTGGTGGCAGAGGCATCGAGGTTTGCCCAGAAATGGAATTAATTCAACTGGTTTCAAGGGAGAGGGGGAAAAAAAAGGGAGAGAGAGAATGAGAAATCCTAACCCTTCACCTCTCCACCCACCATCCTCTTACAGTCCTTTGAACGTGTCTCAAAGCTAGTCAGTCACCACTCTTAACACCCTTTAAAAGCCATAAATAACCAAGGCCAGGATGCCACACGCTCCTTGCTAGCTTCGTGTATCCTCTTGATGTTGAAAAACGGCCTGCAGAGACTATGTGCTGAGCTCTCCCCTGATCTGGAGAGCACTTCCCACGTCCTCTGGCCCATGTCCTCCTCCTCAGCCTAAGCCAGGCACAACCCACACCCCGGATACTGTTCCAGCTGCAGGCACCAAGGCTGAGCCACCTCGTACTCCAGGGATGAGAAGGGGATAAAAGCTGGGGTTACACCAGGGCTTAAGCCAAAAGCTAAAGGGGACGAGCGGGAGGGGAGCGTGAAGGGCCGGGATGAGGTGCTCCTCGAAGGCGAAGCGTCTCACCGCTGCCTGCTGCACGATCCCTCCCCTCCCCTGGAGTCGCTCCAGGCCCGGCGAGGGCAGGCACGCTCCCACAGACCGGTCCCACACGTTTTTGGGTAGTCTCTGTCCCCGGATAAAATGGGAAGAGTTTGCCCAGCAGACGAAGGCAGGGATAAAAGAGCTACAAGGAGCAGGCAGGAGGATTTCAAGAGACCCTTAACAACAGGCTCGAGGAGAGAGCGCAAACTTGGCCACTGTCCCGCTCACACTCACGCTTTTGGACTATGAGAGGGCACCAGAAGTGATGCGTCTGCCCCCCGTCCCAGGGAGAGGACGGGGCTGGGGTGGCCGCAAGCTTCTCTCCCGCAGCCTGAGATCCTTCCCCTCCCCACAGCTCCCTCCGGCCGGAGCAGAAGACTAGGATGATTTCACATCGTTATTTTTGGCAATCTATTTTTACGAGCTTGCTGCAGCCCATGCAAATAATTAAAGGCCGCAGAATGCCCCGAATAAACGTTACGTGGTAAGGACCAGAAAAACATTTTTATGCCTTGCTCTCTGTGTTTAACCCATCAAGTGGGACGCTGGGCTTGAGAAGGGGTGCTGCAAAGCATCGCTAGGCAGTAAAATACAACACGCCCAGCGCGAGCAGGTTAGCTCGCTCAGAGACCAGGCCAAAGGCACGCGGAGGATTTCAGGCATGGAGAGCTTCCGATGGCTCCCACGTGCCCTGCAGGAGCGACAAGCTCTTTCCCTGGGAAGGGTTTAACCAGGGCTCACCTCGTGGCGGCTGGTTCTTGCCCGGCACGACCCGGCAGCACCCTGCGTTACCCTCGTACCGGAGACTCTCGCAGAGGGAGGGATGCAAAACAGCTGAAAACGTTTCCTTTTTATCTTTGCTTTGCTTTGCTGCATGCTGCCCCGCGGTGAGACGGGGCAGGCAACCGCCAGCTCCGCTCCCAGCCCGGTGCCGGAGCCAGGCAAGCAGCGCAGCCTTCCCCGTGCCCTGCCAACGCGGGCGCGTGCCCGGAGCGCCGCACGCCGCGAAGGGCCGCCGGCTGCCTCGCACCATCCGCGCTAGCCCCAGTGAGGCTACACGAGGCCAAGCGCCCGCGGCCCCTGCAGCCAGCGCTGCCCAAGGCGGGGGCACGCAGGCCACGGTGAAGCGAGCACACGCAGCGTTTCACGCAGCCATCGCTTGGATTCAGCATCGAGGACGCGGGCAGCGCGCTCCAGTGCAGCCGCCCGGCTCTTCCTGCCCCAGGCAGGGAACAGGGCGATTGCTGGCCCGGGGCACCGAGGCACCGAGGCAGCGAGGCAGCTCCCGCGGCCCAGCAGCGCCGCAGCCAGGAGCAGGGGCCCGAGGACCCTGCCCGGCCCAGCCGGCGTCGGCAGCCCCTCTCTGGAGGAGCCTCCGCAACCCCCTCCCGAGGGGCAGCGCTGGGTCCCGGGGGGCTTTCCTGCCGCCCGTCCCTCCGCGCCGCTCACTGATGCGTGGCCGCTCGCAGCCGGTGCGGCTTCCCGCATCCTTCCTCCCCGAGCGCAGCCCGGCCGGCGAGCCGAAACCGCTCGGCTGCCACGCTGCACGGTGCTCTGGCCGGACACCCGGCCGGCCCCTTCCCCTCCTGCCCGGCCTGCTGCCGGCACAGAGGCCCCAGGAGGTGCAAAAGGGCCTTTTGCGGCGGGGGGGGGGGGGGGGGCAACGGCTGCCGGGCGGGGAGCAGGCGGCTCTGGGCACCGCGGCGGCCGGGCTGGCGCCTCGCACGCACTCGAGCCCGAGCCGCGACGGCGCCCGCAGCCCGGCCCGCTGCCGTTTTGACACATCGAGGGCAGAGGCGGCTGCCCGGTCCCAGCCGAGCTGCGCAGCCAAGCACAACCCCCGCTCCGGCCCCGAGGATGCTCTCGCAGCCGCTTGCGGGTGGGGGATCTCGGGGGGGGGGGGGGAGCTCCGGGAGGGGTCTCGGGCCCTGCACCTTGCTGGGGGGACCCAGGCCGCAGGGGTACCGCATCCTGGGCTCATGCATGCCTGGGGGGGGGGGGGGGACGGGACATGGTCCCCAGCGCCGGCACCCCCGAAGGGAGAACTCCGTCCCTGCCCCGTGCATCCGGTTTGGGGAGGGGGCACCCTGTTCCCAGCCCGTGCCCGCCCCCCCCCAGCGGAGACCGAGACCCCCCCCCCCCGGTACGCACCGCTGGTGACCCGCTGCAGCCCCAGCACGTCGTCGGGCCCGATGAGCGCCTTGCGGCCCAGCTCCTCCTCGGTGCGGGCCGCCGCCGCCGCCGCCGCCCCGGCCCCGCCGCTCTTCTTCACCTTCATGGCCCCGCCGCCGCCGCCGCCGGTGTGAGCGGCGCGGCCCGGCTGCGCACCGCCGCCGGCCCCCGCCGCCCCGGGAGGGGCCTCGCCGCGCCGCTCCGCCCCCGGCAGGCTCCGGAGCACCGCCCGGCGCGGGGGGGGGGGGGGGGTGGGAAGGCACCGGTCCCCTGCAGCACCTGCCCTAGGGGCCCCAACCCATAAGCGCCTCCCGGAGGCTCTAGGCAACCCTTCTTCTCCCCCCACCCCAATGGGGAGCTCAGCCCCCCCTAAACCGGCCCGAGCGCAGGAGCCCGGCCCCATAGAGCAGTAACTACAGCCCAGACTTTCTGGCCAAGCTCCCAGGAGGGGGCGCAGAGCCCCTAACAGCCCCCAAAAAGCTCAGGCTGAACACACAGAGCAGACCCTATAACTGTCCCTGAGAGCAGAGGGCTGAACACTGACAACAGGGGGGGCAGAGGAACCCTATAACTGGCCCCCAGCTGCTTTGGACCAAATACCCCAAACACAGGAACCAGACCCCATAAATAGCCACCCCAGGAGGCTGAGACCAAATACCTGTAACACAGGAGCCAGAGCCCACCCAGCCAGAAGCATCCCCCAAGAGCTTTGGGCCAAACACCTATAATGCATAGACCCCATAACTGCCACGCCACATGTCTTGGGCTAAATACCCATAACTGAGGAGCTGGACTCCATAAAGCAGAGCTATCCCTCTGGAGCCTGGGGGTGACAGTGTAATGGGCACACAGAAGGGGACCAAGCTGCTCGCTGGGGACTAAGCCAGACCCCAGCCCAGGGAGGCAGGAGAGGAGGTTTGTACAGCCCCACACCAGGCCCAGCCCAGCCAGGGTTTTTCTTTATTGGACAGCAGCTTGCTGCAAAGGGGTGCATGCAGGGAGCCCCCTTCCCCTTCAGTCTCAGCCCAGGGCACAAGCAGCACGGGCTAGAGGGCACAGGACCCCAAGCGCATCTCCCACCCCTCAAAGCAGCTTCTCCTCCTGCATCTCAGCCACAGGAGACCTGAGACGAGCTGCCAGGCCAAGGCCCGACTCTGACACAGTTCTGCCACGCATGCCTGCGCCGTGGGTCCACGATAAGATGCTCCACATGGTTGGGAAAGCCTCAGCCCTAAAGGAGGGCACTGCAGGAATGGGCTCAGTCCATCTTGGTAGGCTCCTTCTTGCGCTGCTTGGCCTCCCGGAAGATCTTGGCCAGGGACAAGAGGATGGGCACAGCCATGGGCAGGAAGAGCGGGATGTAGATGGCAAACTTCTGATCGTCAGGAAAGTAGAGGAGATGGAGGAGGGAGGGGTCGAAGAAGGCCCGCTCCGAGGAGGTGACGGCCTCCTTGCTGGCCTGGAAGGCTGTGTGCAGGCGGCCTGTGGCCAGCTCCGCCATGGCATTTTGCACTGCAGCCACCGCTCGGTACACCTGTATGGGAACAGCACAGCTGGTCCTCCTGGGCTAGGGACACAGGGGAGCTGCCAGGCACCAGGCAAACAATTCTGGGGGGGTCCTCATGCACTGACAGGCTTGGGTGTCATCCCAGCAACAGCAGCTAGCACTGTCTGGCTCTTTCCACTCCCTGGCTCAGATTGCCCCAACACCTACCTCAGAGGCAACATCGTCTTTGATGACAATGTTCCCAATTTTGTCCAGCAGCTGGGCCAGCGAGGTCAAGGTGGTGGACACAGTGGCAATGTTCTCCACAGTGCGGGCCCAGAGCAGGCGGTCCAGCTCCCAGTCAGCCAGCCCCTCATTTCCTGGGCTCTCCAGCAGGAACTCTGGGGGCACCACCTCCCGAGATATCCCAAACAGTAACCTGGGAGCAGAGGAGAAGGTCCCAGCCCATGCCACAGCCCCACAGTCCTGCACGCGCTCCCTCCATCTTCCCCTTCTCTGGGGCATTCAGCCCTAGCAGGATTCAGCCCAGGACTGACAGCCTCCTCCATGCGGGGCAGGACAAGATGAGCTTCCCACACCAAGAGACAGGAGATGCATCAGCATCCCTGACTAAGGAGTGATGGTGGCTCATGGTCAGCACCTCAGAGGCCACAAAAAACCACCCTCAGCCCCCAGAGCCCAACAGAGGGCTGAGCGAGCTGCTGGCCTCTGGCATAGGTACAGCCTGCTCTGATCCACACCGATTCACACGTGCCTCGGGAGGAGAGCACAGACAAGCCTGGGGAGGGAACAGCACATCCTCACCGGAGCTGGGCCAGGAAAACCTCCATCACTCGCACCATGTCCACCTCCACGTGTAGCGGGAACGAGGCCTGCGGGGGAACAGGGCCTTCCACGTTGTACACCTGCAAGAGTGAACATCAGCCAGGCACGACCAGAGCCACAGGGCTAGCAGTGCTGCCAGCACTTGCCACGGGCACAAAGAGGCAGCAGCCACCTCAGAGGGCTGCCAGCACATTGCCCCATACCATGATGCCGCCCCAGCGCGGGCTGTGGAAGGCATTGGTGCCCACCAGGGCTCCGTCCTTGTCCTGGATGTAGAGAGGGGAGTGAGAGCGCTCCGGCACATACAGCAGGAAGTTCAGCACAGGGTAGAGCGAGGCAGCACTGGAGCCTGCAGCAAAGAATCAGAGTCAAAGCCCCCCTCTGGCCCGCAGGGACAGGGAGAGCAGACCACTCATGCTCAGGACCAGGGCGGAGCCCAGCACTGCTCCTCATAGCAGCACCTTAAACAGCAAGCCCCAAGCAGAGCTCCCCACCCAGTGGGTCTCAGACACCCTTGCTCCTGTCCGGGACTGACAGAGCACAGGGCTGCTGGGAGGGAAGGGCACAGGCCACATGCAGGGCTGTCCCTCCCTCAGCTGACCCTGATCCTGTGAGAGCCAGGCCAGGAGTGCAGTGCTCACCCAGCCTGGCCTCCACAGGGTTGATGACATGCGGGAGGCTGTGCGCGCTCAGGAGGAAGCTGGAGGACTCCTTGTCAAAACGCGGCGTCACCCCAAGGACAGCGTAGTACAGGATCTGCAGGGATGCAACAGACGTTGCTGGTGAAGTGCAACCTGGGACACCCGAGGAAACCAAGGCTGGGCTCTCCCCATCACCTCTCCCAGCCCTCACCTGAGAGTCAACAGAGAAGTTGGCCACGAAGCTCAGTTTGTCCAGGAAGGGCTGCACGTAGTGGTTCACGGCACCCTCGATGTCCCAGTGCACAGCATGAGACTTGGGGTCGGGGTTCAGCAGGCTGAAGGTGATCTCATACCCTGCCCAGCACCGAGAGCCTCTGAGGCACTGGCATGGCAACTCACCTGGCGACTCTGAGGCCAGGCACATCGCCATCACAGAGCTCCTGAGAGCCGGCAGGGTTCAGCTCACTTCTTGGCCCTCCCTGACACAGGCCAACACTCTGGTGTCCCAGCATGCCCTGATCACAGCATGGATCCTGGCCCAGAGCCACAGAAAAGGGAGGACCCCATAGGTGTTACCCCAGAAGACACCCAGGGATGCTCCCAGCAGGGCAGGGATGGTATCCCCCTCCCCAAGCCAGCTGGCCTTCCCTCCGGGACAGGGAACAGGGCTTGGGGGCACATGCCACACGCCCGTACCCAGGCTGGACTTGAAGTGTCGACGGGCGTCGGGACCAAGCTGGCTGGTGGGCACGCGGTCCGAGAGAGCAGCAGTGATGGAGCTGGCCGTGAAGGACATGACCTGGGTGACCTGCTGGAGGCGGGTGCGGAGGGCAGCCAGGCCCTCCCCGGCCCTCACCAGGGCGCCGCGGTGCTTCCCCACATACACACCGACACCCTGGGGAAGGGGCAGCGGTGAGGGGCGGGAGCAGGCCCAGCTCCTTGCCCTGCCAGCATACCAGAGAACAGCCCGAGGCCACCTGTGACAACCCAGGGACAGATCTCTCCCCTCAGACAGCCAGACCAGGGTGCCTGCAAGAGATGAAGTGCCACTTTCCTCCCCAACCCCAACAGTCCCTCTTTCTCCCTGTGACCTGTGAGGGTTTCTAACAAAATCTTCTACATCTCAGAGCCTGAGGCCACATCAGATCAAGCATGAAGGACCCAGGACTCCCTCCAGGGTAGCTGTGTATGTCAAATTGCCCGAGATTCACCCTCGGGCCCCAGAGCAGCAGCACAAACCACTGTATCCCACAGGGACAGCTGGAACTCAAAGGCTGGCACCGAAGGGTGCCCCTGCCACCTTCAGCAGATGCTCTACCTGAGGCAGGAGCGAGGAGGTTTCAGGGATCACGTATATGGTCAGAGAGCCCAGCGAGGTGTCCTGCAGTGGGTGCAGAGCAGCATCGGCCTCTGAGGAAGAGGGAGGCATTAGCAGGCTTGGGAATCTCGCTCTAACACTCAGCCCCACCCCAAGGGGCAGCAAAGGTGAGTCCCCTGCTGAGCCTGTCTCCTCAGCTGGGTTTAGGCAGCAGACACAGACACCTCATCCTGATACCTTGTGCAGTAACTGCATCCAGGGCTGCCTCCTCCTGAGCTGTGGTGCTCCGATACACTATCTCATAGCGGGATGTGATGCTGGTTCTTGCTGTCAGGGAAGAAAGTCTGAGTGACCCTGCTAGTCCCAGCCTCCAGGCCAATCCTGAGAGCAGGGTGCTAAAAGGGACAAGGTACAGCCCCAGAGGGGCACGTGCCACAAGGCTCCTTGGGTGCCAGCTCTAAGCCTCAGATGGCTGCAGCCAGCAAGGTGCTGGTCCGTGCTGGCAGGCAGGACAGCCCCCAGCTGGTCAGAGCTCATCCCACCATCTCCCCTGGTTTCCAGCCCCTCTCTAGCTCACTGCTCTGCTTCTGCAGCACCCCAAGAGCCTCCTCCCTGGGCAGCAGAGCAGATCACGTTCCAGCGGTGCCCCAGGGACCTCACTGCCCCCACTGCTGCCCACAGCTGCCAGCTTTGGCAACCAAGACAGAACGATGCTGGTGGATTTGGAGTCGTTGCTACGGTCCAGGGAGCTCTGGGCTGGCCGGGCAGGCTCCAGCCTCCCGGGGGAAGAGCAGGAGCCACGGGGCACCCAGGTGGAGGACGAGGCTGCCCAGGACGGAGCCAGCAGAGCAGGGGCGGACGGAGGAAGCTCTTACGGTTCAAGAGCGTCTCCTTCTCCTGCGTCTCCCTGAACGGCAGCGGCCTCGGCAGGTCCTCGGGCAGCGACCCGGGGGAGAAGACCACGGCGACGGGCACAGCCAGCTGGAACTGAGCACAGCGCGTTACCCGCGGCGCCCGGCCGCCCGGCCGCCCAGCCCGGCCCGGCCCCCGGCGCTCACCGGCAGCTCGCCCAGCGCGGCGATGTCGGCGTAGGGCAGGGCGGCGCGGTACGTCTCCGTGGTCCTCCACCACAGCGGCAGCCCCAGCACCACGGCGATGGCCGCGAAGGACAGGGCGGCCCGCCGGCCCCGCGCCTTCTCTGCGGGGACACGTTTGAGCACCGGGCACCGGCCCCGGACGGGCGGGTCCCGGAGGGGCGGGGGGAGGAGGGGAACGGCGGCGGACAGGCCACGGAGGGGCGGTGACCGGGTGCCCGGGACCCGCCGGTACCTGCTTCATCCGCCGCCGCTGCCGCCGCCGCCGCCGCCATTCTCACTTCCTGACCCGGCTCGCGAAGGGCGGGGCCTGCCCCCAGCTCAGCCTTTCAGAGCTCCCGGTCTCCAGAGCAGCCAATGGGCGCAGAGGCTGGTGCGCAGCTGCGCAGATAGGCGGCCCGTAGAGCCAGTCAGAGCTCGCTGCCCGCCTCGAGGGGGCGGGCTTTGGCTGCACCGCCCATACGGGTGCCTCGGAGGGACAGGCGGGACGGAGGCGCGGCCGCGCGGGCGGCAGGGGGTGCGGGGGGCGCCTGCGCAGCGCCGAGCACCGCGGCGGGGCGGAGCGAGTGGGAACGGGAAGAGGGACAGAGACCGGCCTGGGGGGGGGGGCTCCTTGCCCACCCCATGGGAGGAGGAGCTCGGCCAGCCCTAGAGCCCCGTAATGGGTGCCGGTGGGCTGAGGCCAGGCACAACTCATTGCACGGGCGAGCATGACACGTGGCGGGGCTGGGCTGCATGGTGGTCCCCTGAGGAATGGAGCAGCCCAGGGAGGGAGGGGGCGCATTCCTGGGGTCCCCCACGGCGACGGAGGAAGCAGACGTGCGGCGCTGTCTCTATCGTTTATTTGTTGTTAGCCTATTTGGTACACGGGGTGCACACGCAGAACACAACACAGGCGGCAGGGGCTCCCCGGGCCGCGGCGCCCCCGAGCAGGCGGCAGCCACCGGGACTGCAAAGCTACGGCAGGGCAGGGGCACCCCCAGGCCTCCCCTCCTGCCCCCCACGCGGCCGGGCCTCCCGCCTCCCGCCTCGCCGGAGCCCCCTGCCAAAGGGGGCGTCCGGCCGGCACCCTCCAGGGGCCGGGCGTCTGGGGAGCCCCGGCCCCCTCCACGTCATCCGCGGACACGGCGGCATGGGGCCGGCCCGCGGGGCGCGCTCCCTTTCCCCTCCCCGCGTGGCGGCTCCCGTCGGCGGCTAGGGGTGGAAGCGGGGTGTGAGCGGTGGCGAGGGCGGGGGGCCGGAGCGGGGGCCGGGGTGGGCTGGGGGCCCCAGGCCGGCGCTCAGTACGCGTGGTTGGCCACGTAGAGGGACTGCCCGGCGGCGCCCGACTCGTCCCCGCTGCCCTCGTACTTGCCCAGCGCCGCCAGCCCGTTCACCTGCAGGAGAGAAACCTGTCAGTGGCTCCCGGCCCCCCGCGGGGTACGGCCCTCGATGTCCCCGTCCTGCAGGGACGCAGCCCTCGGTGTCCCCCATCGCTCTGTGGCATGTGGCCCTCAGTGTCTCCCATCACTCTGAGGGACACGGCCTCAGCATTCCCCGTCCCATGGGGACATGGTCCTAGGTGACCCCTGTCTGGCAGGGACATAGCCCTTGGTGTCCCCCATCCCATGGGCACACAGCCCTTGGACACCCATCACCCCATAGGACACAGCAATCAGTGTCCTCCATCCCATGGGCACACAGCCTTTGGTGTCCCCCATTACCCCATCGGACGTGGCCCTCAGTGTCCTCCATCCCTTGGGAACATAGCCGTTGGCATCCTCCATCACCCCATCGGACGTGGCCCTCAGTGTCCTCCATCCCATGGGGACACAGCCCTTGGGTGTCCCCCTTCCCACGAGGACCCATCCCCGTAGCCGGCGGCTGCAGGGCCACCCCATTACCTCAGCACGCTTGACAAACTCCTCGGTGGCGGCGCTGGCGTTGTCCCGCTGTCCGCGCCAGGCGCTGAGCGCCGAGGCCTGCAGCGCCCGCCCATAGGAGAAGGTGAGGGCCCAGGGCCGGGCCAGCGGGCATGTGTTGATGGCGTTGAGGTTGATGGAGGCCTCCTCTTCGCTCTGGCCTCCAGAGAGGAAGGTGACGCCTGCGGAGAGCGGGGTTTCAGCGGTGGGGGGCCGTGCCAGAGCCCCCTGAAATGGGGCCATGGTCCATTGCCCGCCATCCCCACCACATCCCAGTACCTGGGACAGCTGGGGGGACGGTGCGACGCAGGGCAGTGACGGTGGCCATAGCAATCTCCTCGGGGCTGTACTTAGTGGGGCAGGAGTGCCCAGGGGTCACCATGTTGGGCTTCAGTAGGGTCCCCTCCAGGTAGACGTGGTGGTCGCTCAGTGCCTTGTACACGGCTGCCAGTACCTGGGGGGACACAGGCAGCAGGGAGGCCCCTGGCGTCATGCAGCACTGTCCAGCGCCCGCCCCAGTGACCACCACGCTGCGTCACTCACCTTCTCCGTCACATACTGGCACCGCTTGAGGTCATGGTCACCGTCTGGCAAGATCTCTGGCTCCACAATGGGCACGATGCCGTTCTGCAAGGCACCAGGTGATGCCATCATGGGGAGGGTCCCGGGCATCACCCTGGCTGTGGGGCCCTGTGGGGTGATGCCTGGCCCCGGGGGGTGATGCCCAGGCCCATGGGGTAATGCTCAACCCCGTGACAACGCCCAACCCCATTGGTGATGCCCAAACCCATGGGGCAATGCCCGGTGTCACGGGCAATGCCTGTCCCCATGGGGTGATGCCCATCTTCATGGGGTGATGCCCAACCTTGTGGGTCCCAGCCTGGCCCCCTGGACACCAGCCTGGGCACGTACCTGCTGGCAGATGCTGGCATAGCGGGCCAGCACGTTGGCGTTCTCCATGATGGCAAGGGTGGAGGGGGTGTTGTCGCTGATTTTCAGCACGCAGCGCCACTTGGCAAAGTCGGCGCCGTCCTTCTTGTACTGGGCACAGCGCTCGGACAATCCATCCAGGCCTGTGGGGTGGCCCGTCAGTGTGGCATCCCAAACCTGGCATCCCCAAACCGCACATCCCCAAACCCTGCACCTTCAGACCTGGCACCTCCAGACCCAGCATCCCCAAACCTGGCACCCCAAAGCCGGCACCTCCAGACCCCACACCCCAAACCCAGCACCCCAAACCCAGTACCTCCAGACCTGGCACCTCCAGACCCAGCATCCCCAAACCTAGCACCCCAAAGCCAGCACCTCCAGACTTGTCACCTCCAAACCCCACACCTCAAACTGAGCACTCCAAACCTGGCACCCCAAACCCAGCACCCCCAAACCTGGCACCCCAAGCCCGGCACCCCAACCCTCCCATGCCACGTACCCTGAGTCGTGGTTTCGCCATCCGTCCCAGCCAGGGGCACGACACCCTTGTCCACCTGTAAAGGGAAGGGGAAGGTGGTGCTGAGCCTCCACCGAGCCCCCACTGCGGCGTCCCCCCCACCCCACAGCTAGCTGCAAACAGCCGGCGTGCCGGGGTCCTGCCACGCACCTTAATGCCCACAACGATGCCCTTGTCCTTGATCATCTGGACGAAGGGGGTCCCGTCATCAGCCTTCTGGTACATGGTCTCGTGGAAGAAGATGACGCCACCGATGCACTTCTTCACCCGGCTGTCGGCGCTGAAGAGGACCTGGCGGTACAGCCGGCGGTTCTCCTCCGTGTTCTCCACCCCGATCTGGTTGAGGCGCTTGGCCATGCTCCCTGCGGCAGCGACACCCCCGTGAGCCCCCCGGCCGGGCAGGCACGCGGTGGCCGATTTCAGGGAAAAAGCAGGGGATAGCACCGGCCGGAGGGACGGTGGCTCCCAACTGACCTACGGACTCATCGGCGGCCAGGATGCCCTTGCCCGGGGCCACGATGCGCAGGGCGATGTCCGACAGCTCCTTCTTCTGCTCGGCCGTCAGCGCGGGGTACTGGTGCGTCATGGTGGGGCCTGCGCCGAGACGGTGCCGAGTCACGCGCGGCGGCCACGGCAAGCCGGTCCCGCTCCCCGCCACGCGCCCGCATCCTGGCGGGCCGCGGGGGCCGGGAACCCTCGCCGCGGCCCAGACCCGGGCGCGCGGCCCGGCCAGCCCCGGGCTGGGCTGCGTTACGTAAGTGGCGCCTGCCCGCACGGCCCACCGCCGCCGCCGCTCAGGCACAGGCACGGGCACGGCCTCGTGGAGGAGGCCGGGGAGCTCCCAGCCATTTTGCTGCCTGCTCGCCCGCCCCCAGCCCAGCCATCTTGAGACGGCCCCGCTCCGGAGGGAGACCGGCAGCCTCGGGGACGGCGATGCCCCGCGGAGGGCGAGCCGGTGGCGGATGCGATACCTGGGGGGCAGCGATACCCTGAGATGGCGATGCCCTGGAGGATGGGGATGCCCTGGAGGATGGGGATGCCCTGGCCAAGGTGACACCCTGGAGACCACGATATGCTGGGGACAGCCAAACATAGGGGGGGCGCATGGCCCCGTAGGGGGACCCTGGAGCATGGCCAGGGTGACGCCCCAGGGCTGGCGATGCCCCGGGGAAGGTGACCCCCGGGAGATGGTGCCCCCCCCCCCCCAAGAGCCGGGGATGCCCCAGGAACGGGATGCCGCGGGGACGAGGATGCTGCGGAGACGGCGATGGCCCCGGGGTGGCGGGGGGGACCCTGCCTGGGCTCAGGGCGCAGCAGCGCGTCCCCGGCGCCCTCGCGGTCCGTGGGGCTGCGGCCGCCCCGGCGCCCCCCCAGCCCGGCCGGCCGCCCCGTCGGGGCCGCCAGCCCGCGCCCCCGGCCGCCGCGCGGCTCCCCCTTACCGTGCAGGGCGGCGGCGGCGGCGGCGGCGGCGGCGGGCGCGGACTGCGGGCTGCGCGCTCCGGCCCCGCGGTAAATGCGCTGCGGTGCCGCAGAGCTACGTGACCGGCGGGGCGGGCCGGGGCGGGCCGGGGGGCGGCACCCGCCCCGCTCGGCCCCCCCGCCCGGCCCCGGCCCCACAGCCTGCGGTAGGGAGCCCCTGGCACCCCCCCCACCCCCGACACCCCCAGTCCCCATCACGGATCCCCCCCGACACCCCACTGGCACCCCAGCCCCGGGCTGGGACCCCCTCGTGACGCCCCAGCCCTGGGTAAGGACCCCCGTGGCACCCCCTGCCACCCCCAAACCCCAGGCAGGGACCTCCGTGACACCTCCCCACTATCCCCAGCCCTAGGCAGGGACTCCTGTGACACCCCCTTGCCACCCCAGCCCCAGGCAGGGAGCCCCGTGACACCCTCCCCAGCACCCCCAACTCGCATCAGGGACCCCCCTGACACCCCACTGGCACCCCAGCCCCGGGCAGGGACCCTCTCATGACACCCCAGCCGTGGGCAGGGACCCCCCTGACACCCCCTCGGCACCTCAGCCCCGGGAAGGGACCCCCCGTGAAATCCCCTGCCACCCCAAACCTCAGGTGGGGACCCCCCTGGCCACCCCAGCTCCGGAAAGGGACTCCTATGGCACCCCTCTGCCACCCCCCGCTCCAGGCAGGGACTCCCATGACACCCCAGCCTGGGCAAGGACCCCATTGCCACCCGCTGCTGGGGATCCTACTGTGACACTGCTGGGCCAGGCACTGCTGCACCACCCCCTTGCCATCTCCTCCTGCTGTTGGGGACCCCACCACACTACCCCCTTGCCACCTCCCCCCGCAGTTGGGGACCCTGCTGCACCATCCCACTGCCAACCCCCCCGGCTGCTGCAGGGGATCCCAGGAGGGGTGCTCTCAGGCCAGGGACCACCCTGCCACAGGTAAGGGTCCCCTGTGCCACCCCACCACCAGTCCCTGCTGTTCCTGGGGACCCCAATTGTGAAACCCCTGGGCCAGGGACCCCATTGCCACCCCCCAGCTCCAGTACTAGGGACACCACTGTGGCACTCCTGGGCTGGGGCCTCCCCACACCACCCCCCCAGCTGCTATGCCAGGGACATCGGCTTTGTCCCCTCTGCTGCCAAGAGCCAGGGGCTGAGCCCAGCCATAAAGAGCCCCAGCCCCCAGGAGCAGGGCAGGGTGGGGGCACCCGAGGGCAACCTGCCCCGCTGCCAGAGCCGCCCGGAGCTGGTGCAGGGACAATAGCAGCGTCCCAGCTCGCCCCACGGGGCTGGCACAGGCAGCTGCCAAGGCTGAGCTCCACTGAGCCGCCCGTTGTCCCGCTGAGTCCCCGTGCCGCAAAAGGAGGGCTCAGCACGGCCCCGCTGCGCGTGGCCCTAATCCAGGACGCTTCTCCCCGCCTAATCCCAGAGCCGGGGCTCAGTGCAGGGGTGCCCGCAGCCAGCCCCTCGCCGCGGGGGGTGATGGCAGGGGCTGCATCAACCCCGATGCCAGCAGGGGCTCAGGGGGAGGCAGCACCAGGGGAGCAGTGCCACATCCCTCCCGGGCAGCTGGCGCGGCAGGTAAATAAAGGTGCCTGGGTAAAGAGAGGTGCTGGTTTGTTTGCCAGGCCCGGGGCTGCGAGCCGGGGCACGCGCCCAGCGCCGGGGTGCGGCGGAGGGCAGGGGAAGGTGATCCTTCTGCCCTGCACAGCCTGCAGGAGAAACAGGCCATTAAAAACCAGAGCACTTGTTGGAAGGCAGCTATTTTGGGCAGCAGCAGAGGGAGGTGCTGCGCAGCCCCCGCACCAGACAGGAGCGCGGCCCCAGGGAGCATCCTTGGGGCCGGGAACGGTGGGAGGGGGATCCTGCAGGAGCTGCCCCGGTGGAGGAGGAGGCGGCAGGCAAGGCTAGGGGAGCCCAGGAGCCCCACGGGGAGCCCCGGCCACAGCAGCGGGCGCTGAGCGGGTGCTGGCAGAGCTCCCAGCTCCGGGCAGGCAGCACTCGCTGCAACTGGGAGCCCCGCGGGCCGCAGCAGGCTGGCCTCCTGCCGCAGGCGCCTGCCCTGCCCTGGGCTGCAGGATGAGACCTCTGCCGCTCCCCTCCGCCCATGCCCCTGCCCCAAAGCAGGGCACAGAGGGAATCTAGGACAGGAGGAGGAGCAGGGGCCCCCGGGCAGGGAAGCTGGGTCAGGCCAGGCGCGCGGGTTGCCGGTGCCCGGGGAAGGCGGCGCCTGATTGAGGGCAGGCTTGGTTCAGGCCAAGGCAGCACGGGCAGGGTGTTGGGTCCCCAGCCAACACGAGGCGGAAGGGACAAGGCACCGGAGCTGAGTCGGTGCTGCCCTGGGGCCGTGCCCGCAGCCCCGTGATGGGTGCCGAGCAGGACGGGCCGGTGCAGGCAGCTGAGGACCGGTTGCCGCTGCTGGCCTGCCTGGCGCACCAGTCCCACGGCTGTCCCCACCCTCAGGGTGCCCAGAGCTTCCTCCATGTCCAGCAAGCAGGCAGGGCAAAGGTTAACAAACTTTACTCAATAAATAATGACATCATTAAGAACAGGAACACTTCACACTACGGGCTATAGCAGGTCCACAGAGTCCCTGCTGCTGCTGGCCGGCTTCAGGCCCAGGTAGCGGAGCAGGCTGTGGTGCTCCTGGCAGCCTGCTGCCACGTCGGGGATGGATGACAGGACCTAGGGACGACAGCAGTGTTAGTGATGGACGGGGCTTGAGACAAGGGTTGGGTTAGTGCTGACCACAGGCAGAGTTGGGACGGAGAAGGGGACAGAGTGCAACCTGGCTGCCCCAGATTGAGACATCCATGCCCACCGGCTGCCACCTCACCTCTCTCATCTTCTCCTGCATCTCCTCGTGGCTCCTCAGCCCCTTCTGAGCATGGCAGAGCCTCAGCTCCAGGGCTCGAATCTGCAGCGGGAGATGCCCATCAGGAGCCTGCCTGGAGAGGGCAGGAACCAGCCCAGACAGGAGACTAGCACCACCCACCGCAGCCCCCCAACGTTCCCCCGTACCTGCTCCAGGTACTTGTTTGAGAGCAGTGAGTTTTCATCCTCTTTCTCCAGGAGCAGCAGCCGCAGTTTGTCCACCTACAAACAGGGTGAGCGCAGCTGAGAGCGCGCCCAGGGGGGAGGCTGCCTGCTACCTGGTGCTGATTGGGGAGCTGCTTGCCCGACCCGCCTGGTCCTTGCGCCAGCTCGAGGAGCACGGCCCAGCACAGACCCCTTCCCACGCTCGCTCCATCAGCGAGCCCAGGAGCCCTTGCGCCGGCAGCCCCACGGCCTCACCTCCTGCCGCAGCAGCACTCGCTCCTGGACGCAGGCGGCGTCCACCTTGGGCTCCTGCCCTCGCAGTTCCTCCCACAGCACCTTGGCCTCCGTCTCGGCACGCTGGAGCGAACGCTTCAGCTGGGAGACTTCTCCCTTCAGCCTCTGGAGGAGAGAGGAGACACTGAGGAGGGCCCCGCGGCCAGCACCTACCTGCACAGGGGGCTCGACCCAGCTCCCTGCCCCTTTTGGGGCCTCGTGCGCACCGTGACTTCCCCACTCTTGTCAATGAGTTGCAGCATCTTCTCTTCCTGCTGTTTCACAACATCCTGCAGCTCTTTCTCATTCTGCAGAGAGAAGCAACAGCGTCAGGCTGGGGCTCCCCCCCGGCCGCAATGGCCGGCCCATGGCAGGTGAGCCCCAGGCAGACTGCGGGCCACGCAGGGCCCCATGGTGGGGACATGGCCATCCTGCTGCAGGGCCTGGCTCAGCAGCACGGCTGCCCCCGCAGCACATGGGAGCGGGTTTCCTGTGTTTGAGGTTAGATCAGCCCCAAGTACCCGCGGGGCACAGAAAGAGCCAGTTACCCAGATTCTCTGTGTCCTAGATCAGAGCCCGTCCCAGTTCGGCTCTGCCCTGGAGTGAGCGCTGGCCCACTTCTGGCACTGGCTCACCTGTAGCTTGCCCCTCAAGGCTTTGTTCAGCTTGGCAATGGTGGCGGCCTGGGCATCTGTCTTCTCCTGGCTCTCGGCAGTCACCATCTCCAGCCTCAGCTGCAGGTTGGAGCTGGGAGAGGACAGCGAGGCTGAACAGATGAGGACCCCAGCCAAGCACAGCGTGCCTGGCACCACGCATCAAATCCCTTCATGAATATCTCACCAGCCCCATGTGGGGCCTGGGAGAGGATAACCTGCCATTCCAGCCAGCTAGCAGCTGGAGAGAGCCTCGGACGATGGGCTCTCCTTGAGAGCCAGGGCAGATGCCACACAGAGCTGCCCCGAGGATGGGCTGTGCCTGGGGCAGCCGTGCCCGTGCCCAGCCAGCTGCTAGCCCTCGACTTGAGCCCCCCACTAAACTCACATCTCGGTCTGCAGCGCCTCAAACTCGCTCTGCTCCAGCTCCTGGATGCGGGAGCTCAGCGCGGCGAGGTCGGAGACTGTGGCCCTCAGCTCCCTCACGCTCTCCAGCAGGCCATCCTCGGGCTCTGCGGGCACAGCAGAGGCTCATGAGCAGCACGGAGGGGACAGTCAGGTCGAGGGGGACACGGAGGCCAGTGGGGAGCATGCTGCGCTGTCCCCCAGTGCGGGGGCAAGCCAACACAGGGCAGGCCTGAGGCAAAGGAGCAGATGCCCAAAGGGACAGGGAAGGGTGACGGGCGCTGATACCTATTCGCTTTGGCGTAGAGGCAGGTTCGACCCTGGTAAATGCACTCCCACCTCCAGTGGCTTCATCAGCATCTGCGGGAGGACAGCACGGGGTGTTGTGCACAGTGCTGCGTGCTGCATGGAGCACAGCCAGACCTTGCTCACGCATAGCCAGCCCCGGGACCGGCTCCCGAGGGCCTGGGTTGCTCAGAGGAGACACTTCTCACCCCGGGGAGCAACAGCGCTCTGGGTGCAGAGCCCAGCCACGCTCACCCAGGAGTGCTTTCAACCCCCGCAGTTCATGGCCAACTTTGTGTGAGCTGTGAGCCCAGAGCAAGAACATCACGCTGGATTTCACCCTCCAGATGCAGCCCCCACCCAAAGTGGGTTGAGACCTGGCTGCCCCAAGGAAAGAACTATGAGATCCACAGCAGCAAAGGACATAGGGAGAGCACCAGAATCCCCTCCTCACCCAGCACCAGAACAGGACACATCCCCAGCATAGGGCAGAAGCTGCCATCAGGCCCAGAGCAATATCCATCCCCATACGGGACCCCTCCTGACACCCCAGCAGCAGGTGCCAGCTCACCTCTTCCTGAGGCTGCTTTTAAGATGCTGCCCACGAAGGAGTCCCCAGCACGGTACGGTGTGCGGCAGGCTGGCGTGCGACAGGCGGGGGTCCAGGTGCTGCGGGGTGTCTGCCAGCCGGGTGTCCGCCAGCCCGGAGTCCGGGGAGCTGGGGTCCAGGCTCTGCTTCTCGATGGCGCACTGTCGTCCTTTGGAGAGGAGGCAGAGCACAGTCTTGGAGCACAGCTCTTGACAGCTCTGCGCTGCCCTGGCAAGGGGGGGGCCTCGGGGAAGCCACGCGATAGAGCTGCGGGTCGCCGCCTCCCCCCCCCCCCCCCGTCCTTCTCCCCAGGGCAGGGTTTCTACCTCCTCTTGCAGGGCAGCTCTGAGACAGTCAGCGAGGTCCTGCAGCCTCATCTTGCTTTCGGCGATGTCTGCAGAGCACTGGGAGACTTTGGCCCTCTTGAGCTGCAGGTCCAGGAGCTCGGCCTTAGCGCTCTCCAGCTCCTTGCAGAGGGCAGCCTGCTCTTCCCTGTGGGAGGGCAGCAGGGTCAGAGGGAGTAGCGTTTCCCCTGCTCAGGATGGGACAGGGACATTTCCCAGACCTGCCTCCCGTTGCAACTCAGAGGGGAGACTCAAACCCCACAGCGTTAGATGCCAGCAGGTCTCGTGCACAATCTAAGTCAGCACAAGGAGACGAAGCTGCTGGACTTGCCTGTGGCTTCTTCCCCACTAGGTAACTGCACTTGGCTGGAGCAGCAGTGACCACACAACCATGCCCTCCCTCCCTTCCCCTAGAAGGGTCTTGATTTCCCTAAATCAAGGTGTTTAAAGCAGAGGTGGTAAGCACGGGCCATACTGCAGGCACTGGTGTGAGTCCTTCAGCTCCTCGTGCTGCAGGCTGCGCTCCCGCAGGACGGCCAGCGTGGACTTCAGCTTGGCCTCCGCCTCCATCAGCTGCGTGCGGGACATGCGGTTCTCCTGGTCGATGAACTGTGGGGTGGGGGGCACGGCCATGAGCACTCGACCCGAGACCGAGGGGCTGCCGGCCGAGGGGGCAGCAATCTGCCTGGACAGCAGAGCAACATCCCCCCAGGAGCCATTGCTGGGCACGAGGGAGAGCAGCTCTACGTGCAGGATGTCAACTGCGCTCGCTGAGCTCGCCCCGCGGGAGGGCTAATCCCGCGCCTGGCTGGCTGCCACAGTTTCCGCAGGGCCACGACGGCATTACTCAGCGAGGAGCACGTGATAGCCGCAGTCAGCCTCAGGCGCTCCTACCTCCCGGCACTCTGTCATCTCCCGCAGCTCCTGGCACAGCCCATCGCGCTCCTGCTGCAGGGTGTCCCTCTCCCTTGCCAGCCTGGCAGCGAAAGGACACAGTGACAATGAGGCCTGAAGCAGGTATGACAGCTCGGGGCAGAGCGGTGCCAGGACCGGGACCGCCCCCAGGGCTTTGCCTTGGATGCAGGGGTGCACGCTCAGACTCACCATGCCATCTCCTCCCTGTAGTCCTCGTTCTCCTGCCGGAGCGCGTCCCGCTCCTGCTGCAGGCTGGCCAGCTCCTTCATCTGGCTGCTCAGATCTGCAACAAGGCACAGTACGAGCGCTGAGAGCAAAGCAAGGGGAGAAGGAGGAAACCCCATTCCTCCAGCCCCAGGAGGCGTCCGAGAGGGACCTGGATACCAGGCCCGGGAGAGGGCTGTTTTCTGCAGTTGCCAGAGCTGCGCAAAGACAACCGTGTTGCTCAGTTCAGCCTGACAGAGCTGTGTCCGCAGGGACAAGGGCGGGCAGGGCAGCACGGGGGCAGCTCCAGCATCCCACGCCAGCTCCAGGTGCCCATACCTGCACTGAGGCGCGAGTTGGCCACCATCAGCTGCTCCACCTGAGCCACCGAGTCCTGCAGTGCCACCGATGTCTCCTCCAGCTGGCGGGAGGCCTGCAGAGACATCGTGCACGTCTCCACTGCCCGTGCACTGGCTGTGCCAATGACTGCTTCACCCCTCCAGGGAAGCTTTGAGCAGTTCACACACCCTCTACCCCATGGGGCCTTCCCACCCCAAGGATGCCCATGTCCTTCCACCCCCTGTGGGGACAGCCAAGCTGCACAATAGTGTCCCAGATACCCCCAGACACTGTTCAGAAGTAGGCTGTCCCGCTACCTCTTCCTTGGCTTGAAGAGCTTCATCCGCTTGCTGCCTCATGGTGTCCCGCTCCTCCAGGCAACTCTGCAGCTTGCCAGGCACGCTCTGCAGCATGGCCTTGCACCGGGACACCAGGGACCTCACCTGGTCACGCTGTGAGAAAAGAGGATGTCCTGAGGACGAGTGCAGCTCTGACAGCCTCAGAGCCCAGATGTCATGGCCACGCAGGCTTGCCAGAGGCCACGCTGTCCCACTGCATGACCAGGGATAGGTCACAGCTCAGGGATGGGTCCAGCCAGCCAGACTGATCTCAGCCCCAAGAGCACAACATCAGGGTGGCAAAGCAGTGCCAGCCTGAACTGCTTGCTGCTGGGAAAGCAAGGGGTTGCACTTGGAGCCCACCACCAGGACACATCTCACCTCCTCATCCAGGACCCTCCTTTCCTCTCGCAGGCTTTCAAAAGCAACATCTATGAATTCCCGGAAGGGCTGAGACTCAGCAGCCAGAGATGCCTGCGGGACAGGAGAGAAAGGTCAGTACTGCCAGGATGGAGTAGCCACCTTGTGTCAAATAACTGCAACAGGAGGCAGATGCCAGCCCTGAGGTCAGATCTGCTGCAGCAGCAGCACCGCTGCTCTCCATCAGACCCAAGCCTGTCACAGGCCGTTGCTTATAACAGCACCCAGCACCCAAGGCCAGCATGCGGCAGATCCACCAGCAGAGCTGGGACCCAGCCCAGGCCGAGGATCCTCCAGCCACCCCAGGGACCAAGGGGTGCCTGTTTGGTACCTGCTGGTTGATGGTCTCCGCCAGCAGCGTGCCCAGCTCTCTCTGGGAGGCCAGGCTCTGCTCCCGCATGCTGATCTGGGTGCTGGCGTGGGAGCGGAAGGCCTCCAGAAAGCGATCTCCCTGCAGAGGGACGAACGTAGCATTGAACATGGACCCACGACCCGGCTTTGCGAAGGGCAGCTCCCAGCACCGGCTGGCTGAGCTGCCAGGAGCCGTCCTCTCCCACGCGCTCTGCTAGAGCCCAGGGGTCTCGCTCCTGCCATAGCGCGGCTGAGCCCTGAGCTGAAAACCACAAGCCCATCCAGCCTGCTAGGGCCACCCTGGGTGTCGGTGGCACCTGAGGGACCTTCCCTCCCCAGAGTCAGCAGATGCTGGATGTCCTGTCCAAGGGATGGGGCCTGGGACAGCAGAGCCCGCCTGTGAATGCCACAGCAGGCCGTCCCGCTACCTCTTCCTTGGCTCGAAGGGCTTCGTCCGCTCGCTGCCTCATGGCGTCCCGCTCTTCCAGGCAGCTCCGCAGCTTGCCGGGCACGCTCTGCAGCACGGCCCCACACCGGGACACCAGGGACCTCACCTGGTCACGCTACAAGAGAAGAGAGCGCCCTGAGAAGAGCCGAGCGCAGCTCCAAGACGCACGTGGCAGCCTACAGCCACGCATACCAGCAGAACCAGGGCTTCCCTTGCCCATGTCCCCAGGCCACCAAACCGGGCCACTTCTACAACACAAGCCTGGGCGCAGGGAACAGGCTGCTTCAGTGGCCTCCAGGCACTGCCAGCAGCCCTGGCTCCAAAACCCCTGCGCAAAGCCTGTCCGGGTGGTTTTGGTTCACATCTGCCACACAGCTCCTAGCAGCAACTCTGCCAGCCCACGTCCTCACGGACATCCCGGAGAAGAGCGAAGGGCCGGGGCGAAGGCAGGCTGCCGCGCCGTGCGTGCCAGGCTGCGAAGGGGGCTCACCTCCCGGGCCAGGGCTCCCCGATCGTCCTGCAGGCTCTGGAAACCAGCATCGACGAGGCCCCGAAACAGGAGGCACTGCTCAACCCAGGCACTCTGGGGAGGAGACAAGGGCACCGGTGTTCAGACCGCGCTCCCAGGAGTGGCACGGGCAACTCCGCACGTGCCCAACTGAGGCCCCGGGTGCTGGCCGCTGAGACGCACCGTCCCCTCGGTGGCCCGCTCCAGTTCCTGCTTCAGGTCCTGCTCGACCACCCGCTGCCGCTGCAGAGCCTCGGTTTTCCTCCGCAGCTCCACGTAGAGGTTGCGGTAGATCTCCTCCTCCTAATGGGCATCCAGCAGCAGGGCAGAGCAGAGCAGGCTTTGCACCAGCCCCGCTCTGCCCTGAGGTTTGGGCGAGCGCTACCCAGCCGCGACACCTCCCATCCTTCCCCTGCACGCGCGCCAGGGCTGCATCAACGCTGCCCGCTTTGCGGGGGCAATAGCATCTTCCCCAGGCCTGCTGCCCTGTTTCCCCCCCCCAGAACAGGCTCGTGTTCAGCAAAGTCATCGGGTTCAGCAGCGCGACCTGCGCGCAGCCAGGCGCGATAACTGGGAGAGGCAGCTGGAGCGGCGGTGGGCGCGTGACGCAGCGGGCCCCTGCCGCAGCAGCCCGGCACGCGCGTCCCTGCTCGCCCCGCTTTACTTCCGCTCCAGTTGCGCCCAGCGCGACCGCCCGCTGCACTCAGCTGCGGCCCCGCCAGCGCTGCGGGCGACACGCGGGCACCGCCGCGGCGCCGAGGCTCGCTCCCCGCTCGGGGCGCGCACGCTCGGCGTCACCCCGGCGCAGCCCCTTACCCCTTTGGGGTGGGTGACGTCCGTCTGCGTGAGCGCGTCCCTCTGCTCCGCCGGCCCCACGCCGGGAAGCGGCCGCTGGTTCTCCTGCCAGTCGCGCAGCTGCAGCGAGAGCGCCTCGATGATGATGAGGGTGCTCTCCAGCCGCCCCTCCAGCTCCGCTCGCGGCAGGGACTTCAGCTGCTCCCGGGGACAGCTAGGGAAGGAGAAACACCTGAGGGCCCGGCCCGGAGCAGGGGCACCCCGCGGGTGGGGTGGCCTGCCGATGGGGGGGGACCCTGGGACAGCGCATCCCTGCAGCTCCGTTGCTGCACAGGGACTTACTGCCAGAGCAGAGAGTCCGTTTCGGCAGCACTGTCCTTGGCACAAGCAGGCCCTTCTGCAGACGTGTTCGTGCTCCTCTCCAGCAGGTCCCGCGGAGTCATGAAGGTCCCGGTGGCCACGGCGGGCACAGGGGTGATGCTGGTACCGACGTCCTGCTGCAGCGTGGGCAGGGGCAGGCTGTGCCGCAGGGACTCCAGCAGAGACGAGGCGTTGAGGCTCTTCTCCAGCCACACCAGTGGCATCACCCAGGACACGGCACCTGGGGCCAGCTCAGGCGAGGGGACAGAGGTGGCCGCAGGCTCCGGCCCTGCAGGCTCCAACCCACCTGCCTTGGTGGGAGAGGGCCCAGGGGGGTCCTGCCCCGGCGGAGAGGTGGTCGGGGACGCAGATCCCCTGGAGGAGCCTTTGCAAGGTGGGGGACCAGCATCCCCGTCACTGTGCAGGGGCTCGGGTGCCGTGGGGCTGCAGGAGAGGTCAGTGGGCGTCGTGGGGCTGCAGGAGAGGTCGGCGGGCGCCACTCGCCACCCGTGGAAGGGGGCTTCCTGTGGGGTGGAGCTGGTGCCGGGGGGGCCCAGGGTGCAGGATGCTGGGGTGGTGCTGCCTGGGGAGCCCAGCGGGGTCCTGCCATGGGGCCTTGGGGTGCAGGACACTGTGGAGGGGCTGCCAGGGGGCTCTGAGGTGGCGTTACCAGGCAGCTCTGGGGTGCAGGGGCCTGCAGGGGTGCTCTCAGGGGGCTGCAGGGTGGCACTGCCAGGGGGCTCTGGGGTGCAGGACCCCGTGGGGGTGCTCTCAGGGGGCTCCAGGGTGGCACTGCCAGGGAGCTCTGGAGTGCAGGACCCCACAGGGATGCTCTCAGGGGGCTCCAGGGCCCTGGTGCTGCCAGGGGGCTCTGGGGTGCAGGACCCCACGGGGATGCTCTCAGGGGGCTCCAGGGCCCTGGTGCTGCCAGGGGGCTCTGGGGTGCAGGACCCCACGGGGATGCTCTCAGGGGGCTGCAGGGTGGCACTGCCAGAGGGCTCCAGGGTGGCACTACCAGGGGGCTCTGGGGTGCAGGGCCCCATGGGGATGCTCTCAGGGGGCTCCAGGGTGGCACTGCCAGGGGGCTCTAGGGTGCAGGACCCCGTGGGGGTGCTCTCAGGGGGCTCCAGGGTGGCACTGCCAGGGGGCTCTGGGGTGCAGGACCCCACGGGGGTGCTCTCAGGGGGCTCCAGGGTGGCACTGCCAGGGGGCTCTGGGGTGCAGGACCCCACGGGGGTGCTCTCAGGGGGCTCCAGGGTGGCACTGCCAGGGGGCTCTGGGGTGCAGGGCCCCACGGGGGTGCTCTCAGGGGGCTCCAGGGCCCTAGTGCTGCCGGGGGGCTGTGAGGTGCAGCACCCTGGGGCAGTGCTGCCAGCAGGCTCTGGGGTGGGGCTGCTGGGGGGCTCCAGGCTGCAGGGCCCCGGGGTGGGGCTGCCAGGGGGCTCCAGGGTGGCCCTGGTGCTGCTGGGGGGCTTTGGGGTGGCATTGCTGAGGGGCTCCGGGGTGCATGGCCCTGGGCTGGCACTGTCATGGTCCTGCAGGACACAGGGCAGGGGGATGTCAGCACTGCCCCTCCCCAGTTACCCCCCTCCAGCTGTTCCCCCAGTATCCCCAGTTCCCCACCCCAGTACCGCCAGCTGTCCCCTCCACCATCCCTAGCACCCCCCGCCATTGTCCCCTCCCCCAGGTCCCCCAGCACACCCTGCCACCCCCGGCTGTTACCCCCCCCGCAGCGCCCCCACCCCCAGCTGCCCCCCGTGTCGCCGGTCCCCCCCAGCACCGCGTACCTTGAGCCGCAGGCGGCGGAGCAGCGGCGTGAGGCAGGTGCGCTCGGCGCCCGGCTGCAGCCGCAGCTCCCGCAGCGGGGCGCGCCCGGGCCGCCGCGCCTGGGACACGGCCGTCACCGCGGGCACCGGGGCCGCCCGGGCCCCGGCCCCCGCGCACCCCCCCGCCCGCGGGGCCCTACGGGGCTGTACTGGGTCCGTGCACCGCGAGGCCTCACCGGCACCGCCGTCCCGGTACCGGGCTCCCCCACCCCCGCTCCCGGGGCCTCCCCTCCACCGCCGCACCGGCACCCCCCTCCCAGCCGGGGCCCACGCCGACCGCCACTCCGGGACGGGCCCTACCGGGGAGGACACCCCCCGACCGGGACCGGGACCCCCCCAACAGACCCCCGGCTCAGGACGCCGGGGCACTCACGGCGGGCGGCTGCGCAGCTCGCATGGCCCCGCTCGCTCGCTCCCTGCCTGCCGGTTCGGATCGGCTCGGTCTCGCCGCCGCCGCCGCCGCCGCTTCCCCGCGCGCCGCCGCCGGGCCCCGTTTGAAAACCACGCGCGGCTCCTATTGGCTGCGCCGCCCGCGCGTCACCGCGCCGGGGGCGGGGCCTAAGGCGGGGCCGCGGGGTAAGCCCCGCCCCGCGGCGCGTCGGGGCGGGGCGGAGGCGTTTGTACAGCGCCGAGCACCGGGCGGCCGACGGCGCGGCCGGGCCCCGCGGGCGGAGCGGCCGTGTCCTACCCGTGCGCGGCCCTCGCGACGCGCCTTCGCCCTCCCTCCGCTGCCCGCAGGGAGACGCCTGCTCCGGAGCATCCTGCTCTGGCCTCCCCTCCGGCGCGCCAGGCGACTCGACTCCGGGGCAGGGGGTGATGCCCGGCGGTCTCTGGTTTATTGCTCCCGCCGAGCGCGCGGAGAGGTACGGCGTTGGTGGGAAAGGGGGCACTGGCACGGCGGGGTCCGACCCGGTGCCGGAGGGGGGTTTTTCCCTGAGTGATGGCGAAGAGGGCCCAAGCGCCAGGCACGGCCTCCGGCTGGCAGGGCCCAAGCGCGGGCTCAGCCAGGCCAGGGCCGGCCCGCAGGGGCGGCGAGGTCGCAGTCGAAGTCGTCGAAGGTGACGGCGGCCTCGGGCAGGGGCTCCTCCACCGGCCGCGGGGCCACGGCCGCCTCCACGGGGTCCTTCTGCAGCAGCTCGGCGTCGAAGGCCATCCCCCGGAAGAAAGGGTGGCCCTGGAAGTGGTGGAGGTAGCGCAGGCGCCGCAGTGGGTTTCGGCACAGCAGCTGGGGACGGAGGACACTGAGCCACAGGGACCCCGGCGTCCGGGCCGGGGGGCCAGCGGGGACCCCGGCGTCCGGGCGGGCAGGGGTACCTCTGCGAGCAGCCGGGCCAGCGCCGAGCTGAGGGCACCCGGGCTCTCGTAGCTGCTGCAGTTGACGCGCTCCAGCATGGCCACGTGGTCCGGTGCTGGTGCCACCGGGAACTGGGGGGGGGGGGGGGGGCACGAGGCGGTTTGAGGGGCTCCCCGGGGCGCCCCGGTCCGCCACTGGCCCCCGTGGCACTCACCTTCCCGCTGGCCAGGGCGAAGAGCAGGACGCCCAGGGACCACCAGTCAGCGGTGTGGCCGTAGGGGCCCCCGCTCAGCACCTCGGGAGCTGCGGGGCCAAGGGCAGCGGGTGAGTGCCGGGGACGGCCGTGCCCCCCGCCGCCCCCCTGCCGTCCCCTTACCCATGTAGTGCAAAGTGCCGCAGATGGTGCGCGCCCGCTCGCCCCGCCGCAGGTGCCGCGAGAGCCCGAAGTCGGCGAGCTTGAGGTGCCCTGCGGGGCGACAGGGGCAGTGTCGCGGCGGGGGCCCCGGGGCGCAGGCCGTCCCCGCACCCGGCACTGCCGGTCTCTCACCTCGCTCGTCCAGCAGGATGTTCTCCATCTGCAACGAGACGGAGGCCGGGCTGAGCCCCCGCCGCCCCGCGCCCACCTGGAGCAGCCCCCGCGCCACCCACCGCTCTCACCCACCTTCACGTCTCTATGCACAATGCCGAGGTCATGGAGATAAACTGGGGGAGAAGACGGAGCCCGGTCAGCACGGTGGTTCCCCTCCTGCACCCGTCCCCACCGCCGGCGTGGGGCCACCCTGCAGCGAGCGCGCGCTCCCGGGCCACGGCTCACCCAGGAGGCAGGAGGCCCCCGGCCACAAGCCACTCACCCAGCACCAGCACCAGCTCAGCGGCGAAGAGGCGGACGGTGGCCTCGGCAAAGCGCCCGGCGGCCAGCCACCGTGCGTGCAGGTCTCCGGTGCTGCAGTAGGTGCACACTGCAGGGATGGGGCGGCCAGGCCTTACCACCGGGCTGCCCCGCGGCACCATGGCCACGTAGGCACCGGGAACGTGCAAGAACCGGGGCCATGTGGGCACCAAAGTGACAAAAGCACTAGGGCCACCTGGGCACCAGGGCCAGGGACTAAGGTGATGTGGCACCAGAGCCACACAAGTACTGGAACCACGTACCAAGGTGACATGGGCACCAGGGCCACCTGGGCACTGGGAATATGCAAGCACTGGGACCACACAAGTGCCACAGTGACAAAAGCACTGGGACCATGTGGGCATCAGGGCCATGCACTAAGGTGACATGGGCACCAGGGCCACCTGGGCACCGGGAACTTGCAAGCACTGGGGCCATGCGTACACCACAGTGACAAAAGCACTGGGACCGTGCAGGCACTGGGGCCACACGGGTACCGAGATCGCTCAAGCAACCGGGGCCACCTGAGCATCGGGGCCAGGTGGGCACTGGGGCTGGAGCAGCTGGCTCAGCCCTGCTGCCAGCCCTTGCCCGGCCCTGTCTCCCCCCTGCCCGCTGGGGGCTGTGGCCACGGTGCCTGCTGGAGGGGGACGGCGGGGGGAGAGGCAGCCGAGCGTCCCCTGCCCGCCGGGCGGGCAGCAGGGGAGGCGTGCGCGTGTGCAGGGCGACACGTGTGCGGGCAGCTCCAGACACGTGCGCCCGCACGCAGGGCCAGGCGGGGGGCGCGGGGGGGCCGCTCCAGCGAGCCCGCGGGGCAGATGGTCACTCACTAATGAAGAGGTGGCGCTGGCCCTGCCAGCTGTCCCCGAGGCAGTGAACAAACGGGTGCCTGACCTGTCTCTGGGGATGCAAAACAGAGAGGGTGAGTGGCCCCCAGGGTGGGGGCCCCGCTCCTGCTGCCCTCCCGGGGCACCCTGAGCCCCCTGGGCGCCCCGTGACCCCGTCCCCTGTCCCCCTGTTTCCCCGCTACCTGGATGCTCACTTCCTCCTTGCACTGCTTGAGGGTGTCGCGGCGCAGCACCTCCACCTTGGGCACGACCTGGGGGCGAGGGGCCGTCAGGGAGGTGCCTAGGGTGGGGGGGCCGCCCCCGGTCCTGCCGGCAGCACCCACCTTCACGGCGCAGACCTTCTCCCGCCCGCAGTCCAGCACTTTGAGGATGGTCCCGAAGGAGCCTTTGGCCACGAAGCCCAGGATCTAGGTGGGGAGCAGGGCCTGAGCACCCCGCAGAGCCCCCGCGAGAAGCCAGGAACGGGACCACCCCAGCACAGGGCTATGCAGGGGTGCGGGTGCCCTGCAGCAGGGACACCCATGCACGGCTGGGGCACGCGGGGGTTCTGCTAGAGGGCAGGGGCACCCTGATAGGGGGTGAGGGGCAGGGCACAGGGTACCCAGGAGGGTGCCCAGGCACGGGGTGAGGTGGGGGCACGCGAGACCCCCAGCATGGGCGCATGGTGCCCCACAGGCACATGGGGAACCTCGGCACGGGGCGCAGGGGGGGGCACGGGGATCCGGCAGGGTGCACAGGGATCGCGGTAGGATGCATGGGAACCCCCGCTTGGGACACACAGGATCCAATAGGACACTCAGGACCCTATTAAGGTGCACGGGGACCCTGGTAGGAGGCGCAAGGACCGACATGGGGTGCAAAGGGACCCGGTGGGATGGTGGGGACCCGCCACGGGGTGCAAGGGGGACACCGGTGGGATGCAGAGGGAGCCGCCACGGGGTGCAAGGGGGAACGCCGGTGGGACGCTCGGGGAGCCCGGTGGGACGCTCGGGGGCTCGGGACGGCACCTTGAGCTGCTGCTGGCGGGCGGAGGGGCGCACGGGGAACTCCGGCAGGAAGAGCGAGGCGAGCTGCGGCCCCCCGGGCACCGGCGGCTCCTCGGCGGCGCAGCGCGCGACCAGGGCTCGCCCCGACCCCGGCCCCGGCCCCGGCCCCGCGCGGCCCAGCAGCGCCCGCACCCACGGCGCCACGGCGCGGCCCTGCGGGACGGGACGGGGGCAGGGGCAGAGTCAGCGCGGGGGGCCGCGGTCGGCGGGGACCCCCGCGCCGGCCGGCACCCCCGGGGCCGCCGCCGCACGCACCTGGGGGGGCCGCGCCGGGGCCGGGGCCGGGCCGGGGCCGCTGCTCGCTGCTCCCATCGCGCCACCGGCCGGCCGGCACCGGGCCGGCCCCGTTAATCCGCCGCTTTACATAACCCCGCGCAGCACCGCCCCGCGCCGCCGCCCCCCCGGCCCCGGCGGCGCGCCCGAGCCCTCCCCCGGCCCCGCGCCCCCCCGCACCGGACACACGTCCCGGGACCCCCCCCCCCCCGCACGGGCAATTCCCCCCCTTGCACTGGGCGCGCACCCCGGGACACCCTCCCGCACTGGGAATGTGCACTGGGATCCCCCTTTGCATCAAGCTCGCACCCCTGGACCCCCCCCTGCTCTGCACCAGCCATGCACCCCCTTCCCCAGCACCGGGCTTGCACCCCTGGGTGGCCCCCCCAAGGGCAACGCAGCCCATACACACCAGGCACACGCCCCAGGACCTCCCCTCTACACCAGGTATGCACCCACAGACCCCTTCAGCAAAGCACCCCCTGCACTGGGTGCCTGTCCCAGGACCCTCTTTTGCACTAGGCTTGGACCCCGACCCCCCCCCCCCCATGCAGCTCTCCTTCCTGGAGCTGGACCACCCCCAACAGTCACCCTCCAACATTCCCCGTTCAACCCCTCATGCCGCTGCTCCCCTCCTTGCACCCTGCTTGCTGCAGCCCCCCCAGCCCAGGGGCAGCTGGTACCCCCCAGGCCAGCCTTGCTCCACCCTGGGGACAAGCAAGGGCAGCCACCTCCCCACCAAGCCCCACTGTGGCTCTGGGCACAGACGGTGGGGGCTGCGCGAGGCTGGAGCTGCCTGACACTTGGCAAACACTGTGCCCAGCGCGATGGCTGCCGCTGCAAGGGAGCCATGAGCCCCTGAGCTGAGTGCTGCCAGGAGCCACCCCCGAGCAGCCTGCAGGCTGCGGGTCAAGCCATCCCCACATGGGCGCTGACCACTGCGAGAGCTGAGAGTGGGACCAGCGCTGCCCCCGCCACTGTGGCACGATCGGCGAGGCGGCTGCTGACCCCAAGCACAGAGGCTATTCCAAATTAAAAACTCTTATTTAAATTCTCTCCCGTTCCCCTTTCTCCCAGCCGGTAACTAGCCAGGAGCGATCCTGCTGCTTCACTGGGCCCAGAGGCCGGGCCCAGCACCCGCACAGCAGGGAGGCGGAAAGCTCGCGGGAGCCCTTGGCACTGGGGGCTGCGCCCCCCGGAACGGCCCCGGCGCAGTGCTGCGTGCCCCGGCCCCGTGCTGCTGTACCCCTGCCCGCTTCGCGACCAACGGGCCGCCGAGGGCTTGCGCAGGGCTAACCCCCGCCTCGGGCCTCGCCACGCTGAGCGGCACGCGGCCCTCCCTGCCGTGGGGCTGCCCTTCCGGCGGGGGGAGCACGGGCCGCCCCAGTCCCTTCCCGGCCTGCCGGGTGCTGCCCTCATTTGCGCCTGCCAAAGATCGACTTCTTGCTGGGATTTTTCTCGCCCACGCTCAGCCCGATAAGCAGGCGCGCCTTCTCGTCCTCTTCCTGCTGCTGGATGGTCCCGTCCGATTTGTTCTCCAGCTTTCCTCGGGCCTCTGCACCAGCCGCCGGCTTCAGGCGTAGCTTCTCTTTGATCACCTGTCCCGGGAGAGGTGGACTCAGCGCCAAGTGACCGCACCCAGCCCAGGCCCCTTCGTGTGGGTGAGAGCCTGAGTTGCCGAGCCAGCCTGGCCACTTCCCACTCCAGAGAGCGAGCTGCCTGGCATGGGATTGCTGCCTCTGTCCTGCGCAGAGCGGCTCCAGCACCCTCCCTACATGAGGAATGAGGCCGCGAACTCAGGGCTCCTGGTAGCGCCAGAGGGGAGAAGGCCAAGGCAGCACTGTCTCCACGTACCTGTGCCACCAAGGCTTTGCGGCTGTCCCTCTTCACCGCCATGGCGAAGTCCAGCCATGTCCACGTGTTGTTGTGGTACTCTAAACATGGCAGCACTAGGTTCAGGTCTCCCCAGTCCACGCTGTTCTTCTCGCCCTGGGCAGAGGACAGGGGTGTCACCCAGCGTGGGCCAGGCTATCCCCAGCCTGAGGAGCTGTGGCCCCCCAGCACCCCCTGTCCCACAGCCAGCAGGTCCCTCACCTTGTAGCTGACGCAGAGCGGTACCTGCGGGATCTTGATGTAGATGAAGGAGTTGTTCATGGCCGCGCGCTCTTTCATCTTGTCGATGTCATCCACGGGATGCTGGGGACAGAGCCAAGAGCCATGAGGAGAAGGGACACAGCCAGACACAGGCAAGGGATGGGCGAGCCAGGCACCAGGCCATGGCCCTGTTTCACCAGGGAGCTGTGGAAGCTGCCCTGGTGTGGGGGCAGGAACACGGGGGCTCCACAGCAGGGATCTCCCAAACTCCCCCCTCAAAGCAGCAGCAGGTACCTCAGGTGCTTTTCGGAAAGATCTTCTGACCCCTGACGTCCGATTCAGTCCCTGAGCGACCCCCTTCCCTGGGCCCAGCGAGTCGTCGGCCACGATCAGCTGCCGCGGCTTCACCACAGGTATCCCTAGGACAAACACAGAGTTGCACGGGGCTCCAGGCCATGGGAACCCCAGCCCCAAGGGCACCTCATGCAGCTGCTGCACAGAGCAGGCAGCAACCTATCTGCACTCTTCTGGCTTTCCCATCCGCTCACTCTGCCTTCGTTTGCTCATCCATGCTTCCCTTGGCTCTCCCCCTGGGGAGATCTCCAGCCCCTTCCCAGCTTGCCTGCACTGCCTCAGCTGGAGGCCTCAGAGCAGGCCAGGCTGCTCCTATACCAGGCTAGGCCTGTCCTGTCCCTATGCATCCAAATCTCCAGGACATAGGTGGGCACGAGGTGGTGGCTGGTGTCCGGCTGGGATCAGCCACAACACAGATCTCTCCCAGCTTTGCTGCTCTCCTTAACGGATCTGGGCCCGCAGGGGAGACCAGAAGTCCTTGTTCCTCAACAGGTGACCCATCAGCAGCTCAGGAACATCACTTTGGTGTCAGGGAGGAGGAAGATCACGCTGTGCCATGTGCCTCCCACCCTCCTCACCTGTCGTCACCAGCTTGGACTTGTCTTCCTCATCCCCCACCTCCTCCTCCTCCATGTTGCGGCCGGGGAAGAAGAAACCCATCATCCTGTGGAAGAACTGGTGGGTGAGCTGGATGGTGAGGGGCACCACGTTCACCTGCGGGGAGAGCAGCGTGTCAGAGCTGGGCACATGCTGCCCACACCCTGTGGGGCCACGCAACCTCCCGGCCCACTCTCAGCACCTCAAAGTGCTCCTTGATGGAGATGCCTCCCACAGGTGGCCGGACCTTGCTGAAGATCCTCAGTGCCAGCTGTCGGCCGGACTGACAGGAGCTCTGGGGACGCAGCACCACCTGCAGGGAACAGGGCAGGTAGCTAGGGTGTGGACAGGCCAGCCTGCCAGGCCTGGCCTCCCACCCTAGCCAGGGCACTCAAGGGACCCGTGGGTCCCCAGGACATGGGGCTTGGGGTGAGGACAGACCACTCAGCTGTGCCTAGCCTCCCTCCCTGGCCAGGGCAACCAAGGGGTCCCACAGCACTCAAGGGCACAGGGCAGGGCAGGTGGCCTGGGGTGAGGCCAGGCCAGCTGGCCAGGCCAGGGCACCCAGGGGACCAACCAGCAAAGGACAGACAGCAGAGGGGTGAGGACAGACCCAGCCATGCCTGGCCCACACCCGCCTGCAGTAAGTCCACCTCTCCCAGCTAGAGCACCTGAGGGACCCCAGGGTGCAGGGCTGCTCCTCCAGGCTGCCACTTGCCTTGTACACAGCATTGGGCAGGAGGTTGTTCATGGTGACCCAGCCCAGTTCCAGCAGATGCTCTGCAGTGTCGTCAGACTTGTTCACCTGCACACACACATCTGTCAGCCCCACGCGCTCGTGGCCTCAGCCCAGGGGCTGCCCGTGCTGTCAGCCAGCTCCATACCTTGCTGTAGAGGAAGCGTTGGAGCTCCAGCTCGGCTATGCCCAGCTGCCCGTCCTCCTCGGTGAGGCGCCAGCGCGCCTGGGCAAAGTAGAACTCGGTCCGCCGTGCCACACTCACGTCCTCCGGCTGCTTTCGCAGCTCCATTTTGTTGGCTCGTTGCAGCTGGAAGTCCTTGAAGCACCTGCAGCAGAACAAGTAGTGCTGGGACACAGGAGTTCTGGAGGAAGGAGAACACAACTCTGGGGAAGCCAAAGATGGCTCATACCTGATCAGTATGTTCAGCTCCTCGCTTTCCAGCTGCAGGTCAGCTTTCTCCTGGCTCAGCTGCTGCTGCAGCCTGTGGTTGAGGTCGAGCAGACTCTCGTTTTTGCTGTCATCCTGCAGGGACTGAAGGACAGACAGCCCTCAGCACTTTCCGCTCCAGAGCGGGGACCCAAGGGAGCCAAGCCCTGACAGGGATGTGGGCTCACCTTCACATTGGAGTACATCTGCTTCTCCAGCTGGCGGATCTGAGCAACATGCTGCCTCACGGCCTCCTGCAGGTGTAGGATACTGCTGCGCTGCTCCTCGGGGTTGCTGGAGATTTCCAGCTGAAAGCGCACCCGCTGTTTCTTCTCACTGTGCTCCTGGACACAGGGACAGAGGAAGGTGAGGAGTGTCCTGGGTGCAGGCAAGTCACATAGGGACCCAGGGCCTTGTGGGTACCTTGCGTTTGGGCTCCACATGCAGCAGCAGGTTGTTGACTATGTCGAGGATCATGGCGTACTGCGCAGGATTGGTGGAGATCTCCAGGTCGTGGTGGATCAGAGTGAATGTGTCCACAGCTCCTGTGGGGACACACAAAGGACATGTGGGGCCCCAGCATGGCCAGAGATAGCACTTCTCAAGCATTAATTAGCCAGCCAGTGATGGAGAGGGACAGTGAACAAGCTGAGGTGGTTACACTGGCTCCAGCAGGCACTGCATGTCAAGCTGATGCTTGACATCATGGTGCATGGCCATGCACATCTGGCGCATGGCCATGTGGCTGGGACTCCCTCCTGTAGGCACCCCTTTGATCACAGCAGGGACAAGACAGACCATCCCTGGAGTCAGCAGGCACCTATGGGTCAGCCTAGAGCTCTACCCGCTGAGACACACTGCCTGGATGCACCCACCTTCCTGCTTCTTCAGCAGATCCTCCTTCTCTTGGTTGGCAGGAGTCTCAGGGGGCTTTATCTGCGTGGCCAGCTCAGGGTCAATGTCATGGCTGTAGCTGATATAGTACATGCGGCAGCTGCAGCGAGAGATGATCCTCTGCACCTGCTGGGTCTGTTGTGCTTCTGAGGGTTGGTTCCAGTCTAGGGACAGGTAGGGGGACTGCAGTCAGAGCACTGTGCCCTCATGGGCTGGAGTCCCCCAAGCACGGGGCTCAGAGCAGCAGGCCAGCTCCTGGAGCCAGCCTGGGAAAAGGCGCACTCAGCTTCACGGTCACACGCAAGCGAGTCAGGGTAGGCACCTGTCCCGCAGGCGGTACCTGTGGTGGTGCTGACCATGCCGCCCACCGCCTGCCCGCTCTCCATCAGCTCCTGCACCGAGTCCAGGCTCCGCTGCCGATGCTCCTCAATGTTCTTCACCTGGGGACACAGGAGGCACTGGTGGCTGTCCCCGCTCTCTCTGCACCGGCCAGGACACGAGCAGCACTACCTGCTCTCTACCCAGCTCATCCACTACTGGGCCCATCCCAGCTGCCCCAGGCGCTTACCTCCAGCCAGAGCTGCCCGTGTTCCCTCTCGGTGGGGCCACTCTCCGTTGTGGCGAAGTACTGCATGCCATCCAGCAAGCACGTCCAGGATGTTTTCTGCTTCAGGGTGTCCCCATACCAGGCGGGGTGGTGCTGGCACTGCAGCAGCTGGGCCTTGGCAGCAGACACAATCACACAGCCCTCCGTCTCCGCACCGCGCAGCACCATCTGTGGGGGGAGAGACCCTGGGGATGAGGAGCCCTTCAAGGCCAGACATGGCCCACCCTCACAGCAAGGCCAAGGGGAGCAGAGAACACGGGAACAGGCAGGTGGCTGAGGGCAGGTACCTGGCAGTTGACTAGCTCGATGAGGCAGTTGCGGTTGAAGATGTCATCGGTTTGGCAGGCGGCAATGCCACACAGCTGCTCACTGGCCCCCGACTCCTCCTCCGTGAAGACCACAAACTTGTCTGTCTCCTCAATGAGCTTCTGCAGCATGTAGGCCCCTGGGGAAGGAGAAAGGGTCAGTACAGGATGGAGAGAGACTGGCTTGGGAGGGACGGGGTGAAGGTAGGCATAGCCTTGGGCTAGGATGCTGCATGCAGCAAGGCCACTGCTCTATGGGGTTTCCTACCCGCTCCTAGTGCCCTGCACCTCTGCAGCTCTGGGAAGGAGACAAGCAGGGTCTGCCTTGCAGGGCTGGGAGCCAGGAACAGGGTATGGAAAGCAGGATTCCCTAAGCGGGGCTGCAAGCCCTGAACCCAGGCCAGCCTGCTCTCCTCCCTGCCATGCTTACCCCCCGAGGAGGCTCTCTCGGGGCGGCCACTGGTGATGGGGGCAGTCACTCTGGCAGGGACGGAGTGAGCAGAGAGAGGGCCACGCTTCAGCTTCTTGGCTTGCAGCTGCGTGTCAATCTTCAGCCCTTTCAGGGCCTCGGTGGACAGGTTGCGCTTGAGCACGGCGGCTTTCTTGTAGCCGTCATAGAGGCCGAAGGCGATGTCCCGGTTCGTGGTGGTCCAGGACGCCCGCAGGTCCACCAGGTGCAGCTGGTGCGTGTGGAACCCGTCGTCCCCATCCCGCAGGGGCAGCTCCTGAGCACAGAGGGTCAGAGTCCCATCACAGCAAGGCCACTGCCAGGCCATGCCTGTGCGCCTTGCACACAGAGGCTGGGAGCCCTGCCAGCAGGCAGAGCATGGGGATCAGAGCCTGGGGGACCATCCCCCATGCCCTGCCCTGCAGCAGTACCTCCTCAGCCATGCGGTTGCTGTGCCTTTGGTAGGTGAGGGAGGACAGGCTCAGCAGGTGGGTTTTCTTGACCAGGGTGTCGAGCCGGTGGTCAGCATTCTCGTCACAGGTGGAGGCCATGAGGTGCACAGTGACCCGGCTCAGGTCGCTCACCATGTGTGTAATGCTCCACTCCGAAATGAGGCGTCGCATCACTGTACCAGCTGGGGACAGGGAGAGGCATCAGCCGTGCCCTGCCCTGCCCAGAGGCACTGCCAGCAGGGCTTGGTCTCACCTTGTGGGATGAGCCGCTGGGTGCCGCGAGTGAAGATGTGTCCCTGACAACACTCCACCTGGATCCCCCGCTGCTGGGCAAAGGAGGCCCAGTAATGCACCTGTGAGGGGGCAGACAGCAAGGGCTGAGCGCCCAGCCCAGGCTGAGCAGGGAGATAATACAGGGTACTCATCCCCAGGACTTGCCTGCAGCCGGGGAAAGAGCGCGGTGTAAGACAGCTGCTTGTAATGCTGCCCCAGCTTCTTCTTACTGGGTTTCATGTTGTTGAAGAGCTTCCCACGGCAGATGGGGCGTGTCACGCTGGTCCACGTGGCCCAGAAGTTCTGCATCCAGCGGAGGGTGCTGCTGTAGAGCAGGATCCGGGGCTGGGAGTGCTCTGAGAATACACTTATCATCAGCACTGCAGGGCAGGGACACACAGCACCCCAACCTGGGACTGCAGAGCCGTCACAGCACAGAACGGACAAAGACCGCTAAAACCAGCATGCCCCACCCTGGTCCCCTCGCCTGGGAGGGGGAACCCTAGGGTGCCATCACCTACCCTCACTGGGCTGCGTCAGATCCATCCGGATGGAGAGGTTGAGGTTCTCAGAGCGGAAGGCACGGTATGAGTCGTACTGCTGCCCCACTGGCACCTCAGGCAGGAAGTCGGGGGAGCGCAGCACCACGCCATGGTGGTCATGGGGGTTCCCGTGGCATAGCCACTGCAGGTCCAGTGTCATGCACAGGTCGGGCAGGTGCAGGAAGCAGCAGTCATCATATCTGCATGGAGAGGGAGGCCCCCAGTTACACACCCAGCACCGTGCAGCAGCCCCAAACCCCCCTGGCCCATGCTCACTTGGAGGCCGTCCGGACATTGATGTCTAGGTTGCCCTGGAAGACAAACTGCCCAGGTTTCCAGTGGAAGGAGAGGTGGCTCCACTCCCAGTGCATGTTCTCCGTGGTGTTGTAGGGGTCCTGTGAGGACAAGCATGGGGTGAGGCAGGCGTAAGCCAGCTCCGTGCTGTACTCTGCCCCCCATTCCCATGGCACTCACCTCGGTGGCCAGCTGGTGCAGGTTGGCCTGCTCGATATCCATGTGCCAGTCCCCGTGGAAGAGAAGGCGGCTCTTGTCCCACCAGGGCAATGGGGCACTGGGGTCCTCCGAGGGCTTGGTGAGGAGGTCCACGCACTGGCCGATCAGGGTCCAGGCTGGGTCCCAGCAGGGCCCCCAAACGATGGTGAACTGGGAGATCTCCGCTGGGGACACAGAGGTCAGCTCAGCTTTTAGGGTGCCCCACATAGCCCCCATCTCTGCCCCGGCACAGAGCCCCATTCCCACCCTGCCTCTCTGGCTCTTACAGTGGAAGTCATGGTAGAACTTCAAGGGTGGCATGTTCCTCTCCACTGTCACGTCCCCCCAGGGCAACCCCAACTTCAGGAGCTGGCGGCGCCGGGAACAAGTCTGGCCGCACTGCTCTGCTCCGATCAGCCGGCCCGAGAGCTGCCAGTTCCGGATCTCAAAGAGGTAGCGAGGGTAGTCGCGGATCCGCACTGTGGGGCAGAGGAAGGGCTAGGGGACAGGGCAGCAAAGGGACGCTGCTCTGGTCCCCTATTCTAAGCCACAGCAGAAGCCACAGCCCCATCGCTCCCCTGTCTCTACTTCCTTCCCACTCTCTTAAACCTTTGAAAATCATTTCCCTTGCTTGGCCACAAATCACATGGTCCTGCGAGGTCTCTGTCCTGGGAGCCCAGACCATGCAGCCACTGTGCCATCCTCTGAAGGCACCCCACAAGGGGCCACTCACCAAAGAAGCTGCCAACACTGCCCTTCATCATGCGGCACCACTGGGTGACCATCTCCAGCCCCTCAGAGGGGAACGGGCTGACACTGTCCAGGTCCCTCATCTGCTCCAACACACGCTCTGTGCCATGGAAGGATTCGTCGGCCAGGGCCACCAGCTGAAGGTGGGCCAGGGTCCAGGTGAGCAGGGCCCGCCGCATGGGTGTGTTGGCATAGAGGCGCCGCGAGCGCTGGATGTAGATCTCGATGTTCTTCTTCTCCAGTGAGGCGTAGAGCTCCTCTATCTTGCGAGCGGGCAGCAGCTCACCATGCTGCTTGCGTAGTGCGGCCACCTTGGCATCCAGTAGCTGCAACCGCTTGGCGCTCTCTTTGCTCTCATCCTTCATCAGTTCGTAGTTGTCTCGCAGCTTGACCTCAAAGACGTCGTCCAGGAAGACCCAGGAGAAGTGCTCCACCTTGAGCAGGAGGTCAGGGGGCAGGGCCGTGCTAGCAGGGCGCCCGCGCCGGTGTAGGCCTTTCAGCCATTTCTGCACACCCACGGCAGCATCCAGTGTGCGGGAGAAGTCATATTGGTAGGGGAACTCAATGGTCACACTAGCAAAGGAGAAGGCCCAGCCACGGTTGCGGAGGGTGTGGAGGGTGGGGAAGGCGCAACGGTGCAAGATGACCTCCTCCAGCTCCGGCAGCAACCTCACTTCCACCTCCTTGAAGCTGAAGATACTGTGTCCATCAAAGCCGGCAGCCAGCTCAGGGCAGTAACCATGCAGGGCACCGCCGTGCCAATTCACGGATGCCCGTTCGGCAGCCAGGCTAATGTAGTTGGCCTCAGAGACAAAGGCTGTGACCTTGGCAGAGCTCAGCTCTAGCAACAGGGACAGGAGTCTTCTGGGGGGAGTCCCATCTGCTTGGAGGGGCCCTAGTGTCTCAGTAGGGGTGGCTGCATCTGACACTGGGCTCTCCAAGGACAGGGAAGGAGGTGTCCTGCGGCCAAGGGCGCTCCGCAGGGCTTCATGGCACTGCAGGGTGGCCAGGGTGTGATGGTACAAGTGCATGTGGTCAGGTGGGCTCCATAGCACTGCCAGCCCCTCGCCGCACTGCACCTAGAGTTGCGAGAGCGAGCAACCAAATTACTGCCAGACCCAGCCCCAGTACAGTCCCCTTCCCTTCTCCATCCCCTTTCGATGCCAGCCCATCCTCCCTCTGCCCTATCCATCCCAGCCCCTCTGCTGTAGGATAGAGCAGAGACCCAGGAGCTACACCAACCTCCAGGGAGCGGATGCTGCTGTGGTAGGTGACAGAGAGCATGGAGAGGCTGGCCACTGGGTTGGGGATGGCAGGGGCTTTGCAGCATGGCTGCATTTTCTCCGTGATGCTCTTCACCAAGGCCAGCACCATGCCCTGGACACTGACCGTGCAGCTCTCGGCACTTCCCAGGACAGTCAGTGTGTCTAGCCGCAGCTCCAGAGCACCTGGACAGATGGTGTATCAGCACTGCAGGCCCGCAGGAGGCACATCTCAACAGGCCACATTCCTCTGACCACCAGGCTGTTTTGGGACATCCATCTGGAGACAGCCTGGATGCTACAGCTGCACTTACCAACCAGGGCAGAGAGCGTGAAAAGGTTCACATCCTCCACCTTCAGATCCACCTTCCACAGCAGCCCCCAGGGCTCCCCTGGGGAAGAAGGCGGCTCCTCTGCAAGCTCAGCTCCGCTGGGCCGCAGGCAGAACAGGGGCAGAACCCTGGCCAAGCACTCGGTGCAGGTGTCTGACGACTCCACTTGCAGCCCACGGATGGTGCAGTCCAGGAAGAGTGTGTCCGACTGAGCACTGGACATGCCCAGGGGCTGGTTGTAGCTGCCCTGCAGGACAAACAGGCCAATCACTCTTGGGCTCCAGGATATCTGCCTGCCCCATGTCCCCGTGCCACTCGCACGCGGTTGCAGACAGGCAGCCCCGCCAGAGCCACCCCTCGGCTCATCGCTCACCTGCAGGTTGAAGGAGTCGAGAATGAGGGCCTCTCCCCACACATGCATGTTGGGGGGGTGCGGGGCACGCTGGATGTGCGAGTCGTTGCCCACGCGCCAGCAGAGGTGGTCCACGGCCAGCACCGCCCGCTGGTGCACACTCTGGGGCCGCAGGTGCTGGTAGTCTGTGGGCATAGAGCAGGAGGCCAGGGTGGGCAGGGCTCACGGTTGCCTGCTCAGCTGCACCAGTGGGACCAGCCCAGTTGCCCAGGAAAGGGGCAAATCAGACACAACCAGGCATGGGGCCAGCAGCCCCTGGCCAGGCATGGACACACAGGCAAGCACAAAGACCTCCCCATTCCCATGCCGCAGGTGCAGGACACAGACAGTCCCGCTGCCTCTGTGAAGCCCCTCCCCGAAGAGAGCCCAGCAGGCACCCCAGGGCTGGCTGCCCTGTACCTGCAGAGATGGAGTTGAAGCCCAAGGCGAAGGGCGGCGTGTCCCCCAGCTGCACTGACACATTGACGTTGGATAGCGAGGCACACAGGATGATGGGTGCTATGATTTGGGGACAGCTCCTATGCAGGATGAGCACCAGCTGTTACTGGAGCATCATGTCCCACAGAGCCTGCCAGGGTGCAGGCCCAGAGGGACACCTTCTCTGGGGCCTCTGACCGCCTGCTGCCCTCCACGCAACCTCCCCCTCCCATGGGCCGTGCACAAGGCAGAGAAGGCGCTGTGTGCCTGGGCACCATGCCAGAGAGCAGCAGGCCAGAGGAAACAAGCTGCAACCCTGGCAGCTGCGCTGAGGCTGAGTTTACCTGCCCTTGTGACCCTGGCTGGGGACAGGCACTCCCTGGCTCCTGTATTCCTGTGCCAACAGGCCCAACCAGTGCGAAAACTCTTGGTGGCGATAGTGGATGATGCAGGTGTTGAGCAGCACAGCAGCCGAGAGGTCAATGGCTGTGACCTAGAGTAGGGAGAGAACAGGGTGGCAGCAAACTCATGCCAGGAGCCCAACCAGCCCCTCCAGGGGACAGGAGCGTGCCTGGTGCTCACTCACTTGCACGCTGGTCTTCAGAGAGTTGAGGCACACAATGCGCTGGCGGCTCTGGGACAGGAGAAGGCCATCTAGGGGGAGAGAAGAGCAGTGAGGGGTGGTGGAGCGCAGTGACCACAGCCCTGCTCTGCGGGTGCCCTCTTGGCTACTTGCCCTCCAGCTGGAGGTCTACACTCATTTGGTCCAGGTCTGAGGTGGGTGTAAAGTTGCGCAGTGGGATCTGCTCCTCTTCACGCTGATATAGAAACTGCAGCAGCTTCAGGCTCCAGGTGAGGTACCTGTGTGAGAAGCAAGGAGTCACCGCCAGAAGGGAACCACGGCGTCCTGCATCTCCCTGTCCCTGACTGTCTGGCACAGACAACGACAGCAGCCAGTGCCCAGCTGCTGCCCAGCCCAATGCTTCCGTCCCAGCAGGAGATGATCCCACCAGGCTGTCCCACTGCAGAGCCAGCTCACCCACCTTCCCTCTTCTCAAACAGCCTGACACCAGGCCACGCTCAGTCCTTCCCACCAAGGTGGACCCCAAGACTCACTCTCAGCAGTCTGGTGGGGCGGGGTACAAGTAGGGAATGGCACGGGTGTCCCCAATCCGTGTCCCCAGCACTGATTAGGGTTAGGACAGCCTCCCCCTCTGCCTGCCCCCTCACCTCTTCTGGCTGTTCACAGACAGCACCACACTGGTGTTCTCCAGCTTCACCTCCACCTTCCTGGGGATGAGCTGTAGCGTGTCCCTGCTCAGCAGAGATAGGGATTTCGGGGTCTGCCGCAGGCCTGGGGGAGCACACACAGGGTCACAGCAAGGCTCTTGCCCAGACCCCCACTCTCCGCAGAGGGAGGCAGTGATAGCACAGCCAGATCCCGCTGACTGCAAGGGAAGTTTGGGGACTGCCAGCCCACATCCTGCCCAGAGCCTGTCCCTGTGCCTGTCCCTGACCTGGGCTAGGCTGCTCCCCCATGCTGCCGTGCCAGGTCCCGGCAGTCACCCGCTGCAGCAGCTGGCTGTAGAAGAGTCCTTCATGCAGCTCCGCCTGCAGGGTCCGGACACGCAGCCTGACACCCACCAGCCGCCGCTTGACACTGATCTCCAGTGAGAGGGAGAGCGCCAGGGCCACCTCCGCCAGGCATGTGTCATCCTGTACAGGCACAGGGGCAAAGACTGCACGGGGAGTCTCCCATCCTCACTGCTGCTGAACGCTGCAGGCGAAGCCCTGGGCACACCGAGAAGCTGAGCGCCTCGCAGCAGGGTGCTCTGCAGGGCGCCAGGAAGCCCACGTTTGGCGTTGCCTGGCCTCAGGGATGGGCTACACTGGAACAAGTCCTCCTGAGCCTGTGCTCAGTTCCAAAGCGTTGCATTTCTCCCCTCCACAGTACTCACCAGCTGGCTGCTCCGTAGCACTTTGCTGTTCACCTTTGTCAGGCTCACCTCACAGTTCAAGCTGGGGAGACCACAAAACACACCAAGATTGCAGGCCCTACTGCCTCCAAATCAAACACCTTCCCTTCCCATTTTGTGGGGCACAAGGATCCCACATCCCTGCTCCAAGTCCTCCCAAAAGCAGAGCAGACCCTAACTCCACCCATAGCAGAACAACTCATAATTTGGAGGACAAATGACTAGCTTGGCCTAGCATCACGAAGGGAAGAAGGACCACGCCAGCCTCTGAGGAGGAGGCTGGTCTGTCGTGCCATGGGTGGCCGTGGGAAGCTGCCGAGCAGGACAGAGCAAGGAGAAGAGTGGAGCCTGGCCAGCTGGGGTCAGAGGGAACCCTGCCTCCCAGCCCTGCAGGGAAATAGGGCTGTGCTGGGGGAGCAAGCACAGCGTTACCTCTTCCCATCACCATCCAGGAGGAGACGCGTCTTGCTGGCCCGAATGTGCCAGAGAGACTCAGAGGTGGCCACATGTAGAACCATGATATTGATGGAGTCCACATGGATGGAGAAGAGCTGGGGGAAAGGTGGTACTGTGAGGGCTGTGACACAGCAGTGCAGCCTACAACACCCTCTCAGGGAGCTAGGGCCTCACCTGGCTAAGGACCCTCAGCAAGGAGGGCTTAAGAGTCAGGTCTCCCCTGCTGTCCTCTCCATCAGCCTCTTTAGGAGACTCCGGGAAGGAAGGCTGGAAAGCAGGACCCTTCTGGAGATCTGTGCGGATTCGCACCTCACCAAAACACAGTTCAAAATAGCGCCTGTGGAAGAATAGCAAGAGCTGTCACAAGAGCTTGCACATTGCACACCTGGCCCCATCACCTGGGTGCTCCCCGCCCCAGGGACGCGCAGGGGCAGCACAAGAGCATCTGCGCAATGCTGCCACGCCAGGAGACAGCGAATGGCTCCTGCACAGTGCAGAACCTAGGGAAACGGGCTCTGCAGGAAGGCACTAAGGCCTAACTCCAGTCAGCGAGGCCAGGGATGAGGCAGACCCCCAAGCAAAGCCAAGAGAGCAGAGAAGTGGCTAGGGCAGAGGTACGTACGGCAGCTCCCGGCTCAGTTTACTGGAAATCCAGATGCTGTCAATCTCCTGCAAGGACACACAGGCAGGTCAGGAGAGCGACAGCCCGGCACTGCGCTGTGATGTTCACCCCAATGCTCCTGCTCCACCCTCAACACCCAGCACTGCTCGGGGTGTGCTGGGGAGCAGCCAAAGACCCCTGAGCTCAGCTGGGGGAGGAAGGGGCTGGCACCAGCTATGGGGCTCCGCAACAGGAGATGGGCTGGAGGGATTCGCTCCCAGGTCTAAAAGTGACGAGAGCCATCCTGCTGCCCTTGTCCTCCCACCACTTGCTGGGGCGAGCCGATCACCATCACCCCAGTACCCACCACGGTCTGCTGCTCCCGCTGGAACTTGAGACTAATGTTCTGGGCCCAGAAGAAGCCGAAGGAGCCAATCTTCAGCTCCGCCTGCAGCTTCTGGCGGCACCAGGTGACGACCAGGCGACATGCCAGCCACCTGCGGGGACACAGGGAGGGCCGCGGTCCAGCTCCCGGCATGGAGCCCTGCTCGGGGCCAGGTGTGACAGGCCCCGTTTGCCCTCCGAATATGAGCTCAGGGGCCTCCCAATATCCCCTATCCTTGACACCTCCCACCAAGCCCTACATCCCCTCACCTTGACCCCTGTGAGCCCCTCCAAAACCTTGATACCCCACACCCAACCCTGGGCCCCTCCTTGACCCCCCACACTCCTGATACTCCCCAACGCTCAGCCCTGGGGGCCCTCACACACCTCTGGCACCCCACACACAGCCCTGGGGACCCCTCTTGACCTCCGTGTGTTCCCCATATCCTGGACACCTCCACACTGAGCCCTGGTGGCTCTCCAAATCCCTATGTGCTCCCCCCAACACGCTTGCCACTCCACAGCTCCTGAGGACCCTCCTTGACCTTCATGGGCACCCCCAAACCACTGACACCCTCTAGCCAAGCCTAGGGTCCCCCCAAACTCCCAGGAACACCCCTCAAACATACACCGACACGCCACACCCAGTCCTGTGATGTTCTCCCAAGCCCCCATGGGTCCCCACCCAGCCCTGGCATCCCTCAAATGCCCTCTACATCCAGCCCCGGGGGGGGTCCCCCACACTCCTGCCAATCCTGACCCAACCCTGTGGGCCCCCCCAAATGTCTGCTACCCCCCGACCCTGTGGGCCCTGAGGGTCTCCCCAACATCCCCCACAACACTCTTGAGACTCTCTACCCACCCTAGGGCCCTCCCAAATCCCCTCAAGGCTGTACATACACTTTCACATCCCACTAACAAGCCCTAGGATCCCCCAAACCTCCCTGAGCCCCTTCCACACCCTGACATCCCAAACCCAGCCCCAGTGTCCCACAAATGTCTAGGAGCCCCCACACACACCCTGATCTCTCCACACGCAGCCCTAGGGCCCCCCCAACTGTCCAGGAGCCCCTTCCCACTCATGACACCCTCACACCCAACCCTAGGGCCCCCCAACTGTCCAGGAGCCCCTTCCCACTCATGACACCCCCACACGCAGCCCTAGGGCCCCCCCAACTGTCCAGGAGCCCCTTCCCACTCATGACACCCTCAAACCCAACCCTAGGGCCCCCCAACTGTCCAGGAGCCCCTTCCCACTCATGACACCCCCCACACCCAACCCTAGGGCCCCCCCAACTGTCCAGGAGCCCCTTCCCACTCATGACACCCCCACACCCAGCCCCAGAGCCCCCCCAAACCGCCGTGAGCCCCTTCCCACTCCCGCCACCCCCAGCCCCAGCCCTAGGGCCCCCCCCCAGGCCCCGCTCTGAGCCCCTTCCCGGCCCCGCCGCCCCAACCCGCCGCCGCCCCGCTCAGCCCGCGGGCCCTGACCGCGCCAGCAGCCCAGCGAGCAGCGCCACGACGGCGAGGCCGAGCAGCGCGGCGGGCAGCGGCGACATGGCTGCCCCCCGCCTCGGCCCGGCCCGGCGCCGCCGCTCCCCGCCGTCCGGTAACCGGGCGCCGAGCCGCCCTGCGGGGCCGACCGCCCGCGCACCCGGAGTGGCCGCTGGGAGGCGAGGGGCGGGGCCGGGCAGGGCGGCGCGGCCGAGCGGCGCTAGCGCGGAGTGAGCGGCAGCGCCCCACGCGGTGCTCGGCGCTGCGCAGCGCCGCCGGCAGCCCGCGGCGGGCAGGGGATGCTCCGGAGCCCCGGTGCAGGCAAGGGGTGCTCCGGAACGGGCCGGGACGCTCCGGAGAGGGCAGGGGTGCTCCCCGCGCAGCCAGGGCACGCACACAAACGACCGCACAGCCCTGAAGAGTTCAATTTCTTTATGGTCCCAAACCCGCGCGGAGCCTCCCCGTACCGAGAGCGGGGAGCTACAGAGGGGTCGCGTGGTGACAACAGGCCGGCGCCAAGCTGTTGGAACGCGCGGCGTTCAGCAGGTCCTCTTCTCTCGCGTTCCCGTTCGTCTCAGCGCCTCCGCCGGGGACCAGTGACCGCCGAGCCCCGCGGCAAGGGGCAGAACCCGGCATCGCAGACAGTCACAAGTTACAAAGACCGAATAACCGAGGGGCGCTGAGCACTGCTCTGTGGCCTGTGCCCAGCCTGGACAGGGCTTGTGCCCATCCCAAGGGACATCCGGGGTTCGGCGGTCCCCGACACCACGCAGCAGAGCCCCGGAGGCTCCACCCCAGTCTGTCACAGCTCGGCGTGATACTGCTGCACCTTCAGCAGCTCGCTGGGTTGCATGAAGATGCCCTCCATGACCTTCCAGTAGTTATTCTGGCTGGGGGAGGCCATGCCGTGCACCTCCTTCTGGCCGTGGATGGGCCGCCCGTACTGCTCCCCTGTCACGGAGAGGAAGACGTCGGTGGAGGTGTGCTTGAAGCGCACCTCGCTGTCCCGCGCCCAGTAGGTCCCACTGCACACCACGGTCCAGTCGTCCAGGTAGTCGCCCTCGCCGTCCTCCCCGAAGGCGCTCACCTCCTGCAACGAGGGCAGCTGTCAGGCGGGTGGCCTTGGCCCGCGCTGCCCCCACAGGGACGGTGAAAAAACGCCCATTATTGGCATTGACTGTGTATTCGCCTAAAAATAAAAAGCACCCTGTGTAATGCTGAGCGGAGAGGTCAGCGGGGATCTCTGCAGAGGTTCAGAGCACAGGTTTGCGCCTCCCTGCCGTGGCTCGCACAGCCGGAGCACGGCGGAACCGGGGACTCGGAGACCCGGCGTGGCCCCCGTCCCCATGTTTTAGGGGATCCCCAGCCCAGCACGGGGACCCGCTGCGTGGTCACGGCAGGGGACGGCTGCTGCGGATGCCTGGGCTGCTGTCGCTCCTCCTGCCGTGTCCCTCCATGACCGCAGAGCCGGGCTGCACCCGGTGTCACGGCAGGGATTCCCCTCCTGGAGGGAAGGGGTCTGGCCCCAGGGCTCCCGGTGTCACAGCACGGATCCCCCCCCCCCCGCCCCGGTGGGGAAAGGGTCTGGCCCCAGGGCTCCCGGTATCATGGCAGGGATCCCCCCTCCCCCCGGTGGGGAAGGGGTCTAGCCCCAGGGCTCCCGGGGCCGCCCGGTGCCACGGCAGGGATCCCCCCCCACCCCGATCCCTCCGGTCCCAGACCCAGAGGGGCGCCGGTGGAGGCGGGACGCGGCCGCACCTGGGCCGCACCTGGTTGCCGGAGAGCGGCGAGGTGAAGCGGTGGCTGTGCAGGTTGCGGCCGGTGCCGACGTGCGTGAGGCGGATGGCCTGGCCGCAGCGCACCGGCGCGCCCCGCTCGCACGCCGCCGCCGTGCGGCCCCGCACCCGCCAGTAGCTGTTGCCGTCGTCCGCCGCCGACACGCCGGTCACCGACTGCTGCCCGCTGCCTGCGGAGGGGAACGGCGGGTCAGCGCCGACCGGGACCGGAACCGGAGCCAGGCTCCGCCGCGGGGGCTGCCGGGAAGGGCCAGGCCCTCCCGGTGAAGGTGGGGGAGGGGCGTTACCGGATCCGTAGCGCACGTCGTGCGAGTGGAGGCGGACGTTGTGGCGCACGTTGAGCAGCTTCACTACGGAGCCGCAGGTGACGGGCCCGGGGGCGGAGCCGCCGCGCGCCGCCGCCGCCGCCGCGCCCAGCACCAGCACCAGCGCCAGCAACCGCCGCGCCGCCCGCATCCTCGCCGCCCTGCCGCCCCGCCGCCGCCGCCGCCGGAAGCGGACGTGACGTAACGCGACGCCGCTCCGGCCGGCCGGAGGTCGCGCTCGTCTGCTCCGCCCCCCTCTGGCTGCCTCTCGGCCGCAGCGGAGGCCTCCATTTTCCCTCGGCGCCAGTGCGGGCGGCGGCGGCGGCGGGTAAGGAGGCGGCGGGGAGCCGGGGACGGGGGACGCTTGGCTGGCCTGCGGCCCCCCCTCGCCGCTCCGGTACGGGCTGGAAGGGGGCGGTTGCCGGGTTGACGGCGGGGCCTCGCCGAGGCCTCCTCCGGCCGCCCCGGGGCCTGTGGCTGGTGCCGCCTTTGGGGCGGCGGCCGGGGTGGGGGGAAGCTCCCTCGGTCGCCGGTTGTGGGGTGAAGGCAGCCGGGACCGACCTACCCCAGTTGTGGGGCGAAGGTAGAGGGGCTCCTCCCCCGGTCCTTGCTGGGGGGAGGGAGGCAACCGCCCATCCCCCCCCCCAGTTGTGGGGTAAGAGCAACCGGGACCTGTTTGGCCCCCGCTTGTAGAGTGGGGGCGGTGGATGCCCATCCCTGTCCCCGGCTGTGGGGCGAAGGCAGTGGGGATCTCCCCGTGCTCAGGCCCTGGGGACCCCCCCTTGTCCCTGCTTGTGGAGCAGGGGTGGGGGTTTCCTCTGCCCTGCTTATGGGGCAAAGGCAGTGGGGTCACCCCCCTCCTCTGGTTTCCAGTTGTGGTGAGGGTGGGGAGTCTCCTCCCTAAATCCCCCTTTGGGGGAGAGGGTGAAGGCAGCAGGAGTCTCCTTGGTTGTGGATTGGGGGTGATGAACCCCCACTCTGGTCCTTGGTTATGGAGGAAAGGCTGGGGACCCCCTGCCACACACCCCTACACTTCCCTACACATCCCACTCAGGGGGTCATGATGGTGGCTTCCCTGCTGGTGTCCAGCTGTGGGTGAAGGCAGCAGGGACCTCTCCCCGCTTCCTAGCTATGGGGTCCTGGCTGCAGGACCCGGTGCTGGGCAGCCCTGTGGGCCCCCTGAAGCCGTGCACCACGGTAAGGTGCACCCTGTGGGGCGGGAGCCCCAGCTTGAGGCTGTGCTGCCGTGGGGCGACCAGGCCCGGCATGACCATCAGAGCAGACCCTGCAGCAGTGCCCTGTGACTTGCAGGAGGGGGAAGGAGAGCTCATCCTGCGCGGGCAGCAGGTGGATGTCAAGGTGCGGGACGCACTCCTTGGGGCTGCTCTCCTGGGGCCTGGAATATACTGCAGTTCACCTGCCCTGCCCGAGCAGCAAGGCTGCCTCCTTGCAGGCTTCAAAGAGCTGCAAGGACTTGGGGACTAGCTGAAACGTCGTAAAAATAGGTGGTAGATGCGTTGGTATATCTGATATAAAGGAAACGGAAAGCGTCAACATGCTTTTTAAGAGGGGGAAAAAAATCTCATCTTATTTCCCACATATGTTACACGTCTTCATCACCCTTGTCCATATGCTTAATTCCTGCACAGTTGGCATTTGAATTTGTAAACTTTTGGCAGGGTAGCTCTCCAGGCCTGCAGTCTGGGAAGGCCTTCTTTGGAAGTAATAACATATAAAAAATGACAAACAGAGTAGGAATGAATGGCTGGTGTTCACAGCAGGTATTGTGGAGTTTCATAGTGACTTCTGCTTTTGTTTTCTTTTCTGGATATGATGATATGGAGAAGGAAAGGGAAGTAATGAATTTTGATACTAAATTATTTAGGGTGGCCAAAACTAACTGTGAGAAGTTGCACAGGGACCAGGTGCTACTGAGTGGCTAAATGCTAATATGGTACATGAGATAGGATGGCTGTAATGTAATGAAGGTAGCAGACTCTCCCCAGCCATTGACTCTTCATTAGCTTTTACTATTCAGGAAAGAGCTGTTGGTGTCTCAGTTATTGTTCCACTTAAAACTTGAGTTCAACACCTAGCTGTAGTCAAAAAAGGAAATTTTAGAATTGCTTAAAAGGAACAGAGAACAAAGCAGAAAGCATTGTTATACCAATGTGTAAATTGGTGGCAGCTTGTGTCTTGGATACTCTTTTTGTGCTTTTGGTTGCCTGTCTCAAAAAGGGGAACACCGGAAAAGGTATGGGGAGAAGCAGCAAGGATGGCCAAGTTTTTAGGCAGGTGAAGCCTCTATTTAGGGAAAAGCTTACTGAAGGGAGATAGGACACAGGTGTGTGAAGTCAAGAACAGGTCAGAGAAAGTGAATAGGGAACATCAATTTTCTGTTTTTACAGGAAGTTACCATGCAGCAGATCTGAAATAAACAAGCGGAAGTGCTTTTTCTCATAGCATGTAATTAAATTGTGGCACTCATTGCCACAGGATGTTCTGCACTCTGGTAGTATTGAGGCAGGTGGGACGCATTGAAACTAATAAAGCAGGTATGTCCACCAGCTTTTGGACTTCCTACTCTGCAGCAGCCGTGTTTTTTGACCTCTCTCTATCACAGTGATGTTTGCCTCTAATTTTCAGAGGAATTGAACATCAGGGCATAGTTCATCATTTTGCTCATGTGTTCTTTGCATACCTTCATCACGGAATTTTTAAAGAAAAATGAAACTGATTTTGCTGCAAGAACTCCAGGTGGTGGAACAGTGGGTTACCTTTGTAATTGGATTGGGTTTTTCCCCAATGAGCCATTTATTGTCACAAGTCTTTTACCATTGTGGATGTACTCAGGCTGTGATAAAATTTATTTCATGAACATCTCGTTGATGAAATGAATAGATTGAGCTTCTGTAGGCGCTACGCTTTAGCTGAGTCAAGTCTTCCAACCTTCTTATTCTCATAATGCTTTCTGAACTCTCTGCTGCAATTGGGTTGTTTTCTCTTTGAAGCATAGACCTGAGAACTGGACAAAACTACCCAGTTAATGGGTTTGGTGATGTGGTCTTTTGGTAATGGTAATAATCAAATCCTTGGGCCGTTCCTGGGGAATGGGATCCAACTGGACTGGATCACTGAATAGTAATCATATCTCACTGTGAAGATGCTCCTTGATTGTTCTATGCCCCTCTGCGCACCACTGCAGTCCTATGTCTTAGCTGTCATCCCTGTGCCTGCAGAGCCAAGATGCTTCTGGTTTCCCTCATCCTGCATCCTTTCTCCACCCAGACATGGGCGCTGCTCGGGCTTTGACACTTTCATGGGGCACTACTATTCCCAAGACTGGTCCTGCTCAGGGTTGTTTCCCTGTTTCGGCAGAGTGCCACCACAGCTGGCACTATGCAGGAGTTTTCCTGTAACAAGTTCTGATGTTTTGCAGGCGCTTGTTGTATTTCCATTTTTAAACCTAGCAAGTTAACTTCTATTTGTGTATAATGTGCAAAGCTGCATTTGCTTCCAGCACTGCAATGTTTTGTACCGCTGAGCAACCAGCAGTACGTGGATGCGTGATACCTGGATGTGTGGCCATGCCCTTACTGGTATCTGAACATCTGGTACTATGAGGCACTTCCTCATTCCTTCACCTACACGGGAGGCAGCCCACAGTGCCTACAGCCACCCAGCTCAATCAATATCCAGGCCAGTGCTGCTGATCTGATCAGAGATCTGTGATCTCTCTTTTGGCAGCGAAGACAGCTATCTGCTCTGTGTTCTTCTGTCCAAAAGGAGCTTGTGGACTCTGGAAAACTGCCACTGTGCCCTTGAGCTGAGCAAAGTGCAGGAACTCCTGATCTGAAGCAGAGGTGGTGTAATTGCTTAGTCCTGGGTTTCTCTGGCATCGCTGCTGGATGGGAGAGGCAGTGCTCGAGGTGCCTGGCCCAGCGTGGAGGTACCCATGTTCTCCTCACCTGCTGTCACCATGCCATCACAGCACTCCTTGCTGTATCGCTGTTGTCTTCGGTCAATCTTGGTCAGTCTCTAGAGGCCATGAGCTATCTTTGTTGTAGAGCTAAACACTCGTAGAAGCAGGCCTGCCCACATACAGACAAGCGTGCAGGGTTAGGCACTTCTCTGCCTTCTTGTTGCTCTAGTGCTGAAGCATTTCAGTTCTTGCTTCCATGCTCCAGCAATTTTTGACCCTCTTCTGGGAGTATGCTACAGCAGTGGGGATGCTGATGTGCTGTTTGAGAAAATGCCCATGGCATGATACAGTTAGGCTGGCGCAACACCCCTCAATGTGGATACCATTAAACTTCCCAAGAGCCAAACAACTGTACCGTTAGAGCAGGGTTTCCCTGTGGAAACACTGGGGACGCTGGGGGCTCCTGCCTGTGCAGCAGTGCTGATCGGAGGTTCACCTCCCCCCTGTGCTGGCAGAAGTCTCTGGCTATCTCCCTTCCCTGTTTTATTTCAAATGAATGCTTATCTCAAGTGAGGGGTGGAAGAGGCACTATTAGTACGTATTTGATTCAACATCTCCATGGTAATAGCTCCCCTTGGTTCCGTTTGCCATGTTAAGTGGCATCTCTGCTGTCCTTAGGTGGATTTCACTGGAACTGAAAGCACCCAGTATTGCTCTGTGGTTGGCTTGTCTGGAACCTGCTAGACTGGATCACTAAATGAGATGGGTTTCCTAAACCAGAGCCATTTCTTGTGTCTAGGCAAATTTGATTTGATGTGAACTGAAATTGCCAGGAAATGATGGAACAAGTGATGAGGAAGAAAGTTTGAATTGTGAATGAAATGCTCTCCTGGCAGAAAGTAGTAAAATGCTAGTGTAGCGCTATGATGAGGGGTCTCTTTCTTCCTGGATGTTTTGTGTGTTGATCACAGACAGGAGGAGAAGCGGCGTTACTAGGTTTAGAAATGGAAATGCTCTGGAAAAAAATACTTAGCCTGCAGTTGCAAGTATGTTAGTAGGTCCTTATGGAGACGTAGATAAAGAATTAGTGAGAAAGCGCTCGGTTAACACAATATGTTTGTACAGAGACTGGTGAAAATGACAGTTCCCTGTTTCTCTACTGCATCTAGTTATACAATTCATCAGTGGCATTTGCTGCAAAATGCAGGAACACACATTTAACTGTAGCATCTGTACAGCCCTCAGAAGTGTTATTTCTGAGGGATGATCACGTAAATACATGCAACTTTTACAGTGCATTTTGAGGACGAGGATCACCTTGTACCCGCATCGAGCCAGAAACAGTGATGTCCTATCTGAGCGCAGAGCAGTAGCCTTGATCTGCTGCTATTTGTCCCTGTCTAGAGCATTGTATATAGATGTTGGCCAGAGCCGCGTAATCCTCAGCCAAGGAATACAAGCTACTATCTGCTCATGTCTGAAATCTTGCAGAGGTCTTTCCTTTCTCTTTGTTGTGGGTTTTCTCTAACGAGAAAAACTTTCCTTTGGAACTATAAATATTTTAGGGCTTAAAAGATTCGCCAGGATCAGCCTAGCGTTTTTTTTTTTCTTCTTTTAAAAAACAAGTCGCTGGCTTTCTATAAATGGTTGTGTTTGTGCACCAGATGTGGGGATCTCTGGGCTGAACGAGAAGCCAGTCTTTGCGTGGTGGCAAAGCCCCACGGAGCTCGATTGGGTTGTCTTGTATGTGGCTGATTTCCTTCAGCTATTTGTTTGCAGTGGGAAAATGATTATGAGGACGTTTTGAAGCGTGTGTGTTTAGGTATTGTTTCCTGTGGTAAGGAATTCTTTTCTCATCTCTGTGGTGGAGCAAATGTTAACATGCAGATTTTTGCTTTAGCTCTGACACCTCCTCTCAGCTTCTTTTCATACCTTCCCAAAGGCTGGTACTTCTTCCTGGGTTGGCTTTTACATCTTCACAGTCATTTGAGGAATTGATTTGTTTTTTCTTACATCTGACTTTTGAAATTTTCTGGTGTTTTGGTGTGTTTAAAAACAAGCAAACAAAAGAGAAAATATTTTCCTTTGAAAATATGGAAAGTTTTACATCCACAAGAAGTGAAAGACTCCGAGAGGCAGAGCTTGAGTCACGTTGTTATGGACGTTGACTTTCCGTTGTGCAAGCCTTGACTTGCACTGCTTCCAGAAACCCCTTTGGGGAAAAATGTCAAACAAAAGGGTCTGGTTGTGGAAATGTCCCATTTCTGTGATGCCTTGTTACTTCATAATTGCTGCTCGGAGGCCCCGGGCCTGGAACGTTCTGGCCCTGGCGACTCCGGCCGTGGGGCGCGGGGTGCCGGGTAGCTGCAGGCCCTGGCCCCTGTCTTGCGCAGCACCCTCTGCGCCTCTCCCGTCTGCTCTGTGGTGCTCCTCGATCTCTGGAGAGAGCCTGCCTAACAGGCTGCAAATATGACTCACTCACGTCCTCTTTCAGGATCAGCCTGGCTTCGTTAACTGAGTGAGGATTAATCATATTAAGATCTTAATGGGTTGGACTTTGTGCCTAATGCAGTGCAGCATTGGTGACAGCATGGGGTTGCTTTCCTGGCTGAGCGTGAGGGCATGGACGGGATGAAAGGCTTTGGCTGTACGTGGTGCTTCAGCCGCGTCCAGGAGCTCGGCTGCGTAATGAATGTTCTTGTGACGTGCCGTGTCCTGCTCACTGAGATGCAGGTTGACAGGAGCTAGCAGCGCTTGGCTACTGGCTCCACTTGCCTAATCTCTGGTGACAGGTATGTTCAGGCAAAGGGGTCTATGGGTAATTCAGGTTCTCGAAAGATTATTCGAAACCCTTTTGCTTTAGCTGTCCTCTCTCCAAAACCCAGTAGGGGGAGATGCTTGTGTTTTACTCCCTCTGCTGATAGGATGGATGTGTCTTCTTCCACCAGTTCCCAGGAAGCAGTGTGTGAGACGCTGCAGCCATGTCTGACTTTGTAGAAAGTGAAGCTGAGGAGTCGGAAGAGGAGTACAACCAGGATGGGGAGGTTGTTCCCAGAGTAAACAAGAAATTTGTGGAGGAAGATGAGGACGGTGAGTTTGCCTGTCTGTTCTGAGTTTGCTGAATTGTCTGTGGGACTCTGTTGTATTCGACATGCCATGTCTCTGCAGGTGAAGAAATAACTGTGGAATGATAGCATGACTGTCAGCAGTCAATGCTCTCAGCTGTTTAAGTGCTTCCTTTTCTCAAAGTACTTGGGTGATTTTTATACTTGGCAATAGAAAATACACTGCTTCACCCCAGTGGGACTTGCAGTCGTGTAATTTGATAGTAACCAGTAAAAGCAGAGGAGTGCTCTTGGTGCGGAGAGAACATGAGACGACAAGATAAGAATCGTTGGGGTTCTGACACGAGCGGCTGTCTGGGTTCTGTGTCGGTAAAAGCGTTCAGTTAAGACTTCCTGCGTGGATAGTGTGAAGGAAGATACTGTTTGCACAGAGTCGAGAAGGAGTCTTGGCACACGAACGCTTATTACTCCTCTTCACAGATGAGGAAGAAGAGGAGGAGAATCTCGATGATCAAGATGAGCAAGGAAACCTGAAAGGATTCATTAATGATGATGACGACGAAGAGGAGGAGGAGGAGGAGGAAGCCAGTGACTCTGGAGACTCCGAGGACGATGTTGGCCACAAAAAGAGAAAGCGCAGTAAGTTTTGTGACCGCATAACACTTTCACGCTGCCCTGCTGGAGAGCGTGGCTCTCCCTCTGCCCTGTGTATCTGCGTGGGCTTGGTAAGCTCTGCCCTTCCCACTGGTTTGTCCATTCCCAGAGTAGTAAAGGGGGAATAACTCATCTCTGCTTTCTCCTCTCAGCTTTCGATGACCGCCTGGAGGATGATGATTTTGACCTCATTGAAGAGAACTTGGGTGTTAAAGTCAAAAGAGTGAGTTATGTTCCCATGCAATTATTAATGGTGTGGTGCCTCTTAGCACGGAGGAGAGGGTGGGCTCCTGTTTAAAGTGAATGAGTTGTGCCTTCACGTTGCTCGGGCCCTTTTGAAAAAGGGTAGAGAGCTGAGTTCTTGGAGGAAGCAGGATCTCTCCCAGGCCAGACAGCTGGGCGCTGGCTCCTAGAGTTTGCAAAATACTTTCTGCCTGTCCCTGACGTCGGCTCTCCTCCCCACTTCCCGTGTCTGTAGCACAGGCACAGAGGAGTCCAGCTTCCAACAACTTCCTCCTGTGCAGTGCTAACCCCAAAGACAGTGCAAGGTATTAGGGGCTCTGAAGTGCCTTCCATAAAACCCCCTGGAGATGTATCAAGCCAGGATAATCCTTGTAGCAGCAGCATTGTAAGCAACACAGGCCTGAACCCAGCATGGTCTTCAACAGGCGGTCGTATTGTGTTTCATGCTGTGCTGTATAAGTGCTTGCAACTCACTTGGAGCTCGGGGATGGTTTTCTGCCCCCACATGCCTGTGCTAAGCTGGGCTCCTGTTCTTGCTCCAGGTGCCACTGAAGGAGCAGAGGAAGTGCAGCACTGGCTTGGCAGAGATGGTACTGAGCTTGAGTGTCTGTGCCAGGAGTTTTGTGTACTATTAAGACTTTTTGCTTGCAGCAAAAATTCAGGCGTGTGCGAAAAATGTCCGATGATGAGGATGACGAAGAGGAGGATTATGGGAAAGAAGAACACGAGAAGGAAGCCATTGCTGAAGAAATCTTTCAGGATGGTGAAGGCGAGGAGGGGGGTGAAGCTGTTGAAGCTCCTGTTGCTGCACAAGAGGAGGAAGAGGAGGAGGAAGAAGATGAATCTGGTAAGTTTCCACAGTTTGGCAGAAGAACCAAGTTAAAGCTTTCTTTGGTTTATAACTAACCAAAGCTGCAGCCCTATTCTGGTCAAGCTATTCCTGGTCTGATTAGTTCAGTCTTTAGAATTGAATGTTCCTGAGTAGCAGGTTTAATTTGTCTGCATCTCAACCTCTTTGTCCAGAAGCATGCTGCGTTCACTGAGGTTCTGAATGTCTCCTGTAAGCTGCCCCCTAAACAGAGATCCTTCCAAGGAAAGAAGTCAAATAATTATAGGCGTTCTTTAGCACTTAGTAGCACAGCGCATGTCTGCCCTAATTCTCCTCTTGGGCATCAACCCATCATCAGTGCTAGTACTGTACTGGAAGAGTTTTGCAAGAGCTCTTTCTCTACTGTCCAGAGCTGTATTTTCTGTGCACTAAGCTGCAGGTAGTTGCCAGATAGCTTTGCCAGTGTTTGGAAGTTAGTTCTAGCTTGTTATTATGGTTCAGGCCCCTGGAATTTCTGAGGTTGCTGTGAGAAGCTGTGGGTAGCTGGGCAGACTGACAGCCAGCAGCAGCCAAAGTCTGTAGTGGAGACTCATAGCTGCACTGGCTGAGCTGAGCTTTGTCAGAGATACCAGTTGAATACGTGAGTGTCCTGACCACTGAACTGCTTCTCCATGTCCAGACATTGATGACTTCATTGTGGATGATGATGGACAACCTCTGAAGAAGCCAAAATGGCGGAAGAAGCTCCCTGGATACACAGATGCGTAAGTAGCAATTGGAAATTGGCCTGCAGCCTCCAAAGCAGTGCTGAGGTTCCTCGACCATTGTAGCTGTGGTGTGGTTCGGCTTGTGGTTGGATACGCGCGTATCTTTCCGCAAAGAAACCCTGGTCAATTTAAACCTTGGGCTTTAGTTTGTGATTTCTTGAACATCTGACTCCTTTCCTTTCTCCCGTAGATTTTTTGGAGGGACACGAAAAACAGTCCCTTAAGAGAAGTATTTGCATCTTTTCTTGAATTAGGCTTCTGTCTGAGCATGTAACTAATGTTTGGGACGTGAATGCTAATGTTACACCAACAGTGTTGCTGAACTGCTGACGTTTTAGCTAATCCAGAGTTAAGTATTAGCCAGGTGCGCATAGCTTCCTCTGTAGTATAAATGACTTATGGTTCTGGCTCACTACACCTTTCCTGTTTACTGGAGGAATACGGAGAAGGAACTGATAAATAGATCTCTGCCATGGAGCGTTAAGTGCTGTGGACTTACTGCAGAATCCTTGCTCTTAACAATAGCAACCACTTCTGCTTATGTGGGGATCAAATTAACTGAAAAGACACAAAGCACTTTTTCCTTCTGGGCAAAGCAGCATGTGTCATGCGAATCTCAATGAGTTGTGTACCTATCCGCCAGTTTCTAGCCAAGGTGCAAGACTAAAGCTTAAACTTGGATGCTGTGAAACCTTTATGCGTCTAGGATGCTCTGTGAACTGCGCTGTGGGACCGAATGATTGTTTTTCTCTTCCAGTGCTTTGCAGGAAGCCCAGGAAATCTTTGGTGTGGACTTTGACTATGATGAGTTTGAGAAGTACAATGAGTATGATGAGGAGATGGAGGAGGAGTATGAGTACGAGGATGAAGAAGCTGAAGGGGAGACCCGTGTCCGACCCAAAAAGACTGCCAAGAAGCGTGTCAGTCGGCGTAGCATCTTTGAGATGTATGAGCCCAGTGAGCTGGAGAGCAGTCACCTAACAGACCAGGACAATGAGATCCGCATGACGGACATGCCTGAGAGGTTCCAGGTGAGGGAAGAGGGTGCCCGTGTGCAGGCAGGGGGCGTTTTAGCTCCCACCAAGAGCAGGAGACCTGAGATCTGCAGGCCAGCTTTCTCACCTGGCTGCTGGCTGGATTTTGGCATCTTTTTTGCCTCTTTGCAGACCCCATCTCTCAAGTGTATACGTTGAAACTCAGTATTCAACACAACTGTAAAAATGTGCACTCTTCTACCTGCATAAGGTAGAAGAAACGTTTAGTGCTGATGCCAACTTTCTTTTTGGCCGCTGGATGTCAGTGTTGCATTTGTGGGAGTGGCCCGGGGCTTGTATTTGTTCTGCTGAGCTGTCCTTCCTGCTGAATGCTGTTAGTAATCCTATGAATTGTACTTCTGTGTAGCAAGAGTGAAGCCTGCAGTGCCAGAGAATGCTTGCAAGGGTTTTCCAGCTTAGTCCTACACCAGCCAACATGTAACTGTTCCGTGCAAGGTGTTTCTATAACCTACTTTTAACTAACCCAAGCAGCTGGGATTTATATGTTTGTCAGTGTGGAGTCTCCTTTGTGTTGCTGGGAATTGTTCTGATATCCCATGTTTTCCTCTTAATTTCACCCTGTATTCAGATTTTCCCTGAACAGTTCACATTCTTCCTTTTCTCTCTGGCATATGTAAATGTAATTCTGTGCAGAGGCTTGTACCCACCTTTGTGAAATGGGATGTCTGAAGCTGCCGACTTTTCAAAAGAACCTTTTTTCCGTGCCAGTGTGTGCAGCGCAGGAATGCTGTATGTAATGTCTCCTGGCCTGTTCAGACATTTTGTCTTCTGCACGGATGTCAGTGATGAGTGGAGCAGACCCCCAAAAGAGAAGTGGGCAGGACTAATACCCAGGGAAGGTTTAAAGTTGTTTTATGTTCTGGTATTCTATGATTACAGCAAGAAAGTGATGACAAGGCATGGGTAGATCCAGAACAGAGTAAGGAGGATGTAACTGCAAAGAGAAAGCATGGGTTTGGGAGCCCTGTAGGAAGCAGGGAGACCTTGACGTAATCATCATGGAAGGTTACACACCATTGCAGGCCTTTCCATAAACCTTCAACAGATTTATTAGCTGCTGTTACCTACTGTAGAGCTGATGCAGGTTTCCTGTGTGCTCAAAAGATGTATTCATTGAAGTGCTATCCTCAGCAAAGCCCTTTGGGTGTAGAAGGAACCAAGACCCCATATGCACCCTGTTGCTCAGAAAAAACTTTTCTTGAAAACAAGGTATCTCAGGCACCAGTGTTGCACATGGCTCTGCTCATCCTGTCATCTTCTCACAGTTGCGCTCCATCCCGGTGAAGAGTGCTGAAGATGATGAGCTGGAGGAAGAAGCCGACTGGATTTACAGGAATGCATTTGCGACACCCACCATCTCCCTGCAGGTAACAGCTGTGCCTGGGACTTCTGGCCTGAGAGGGCTGGTAACTTGAACGTGCTACAGATTTCCAGCCTGGAGAGATTGTTCCAGAGTTCTGTTCAGAGGAATGTGGTGCCAAACATACTGGTGTCTTTCTGATTTTGAGCAGGCTGTTTAACATGCACCTGTCTTCATTCTCCCCTATGTAAAACAGGGCAAAACACAGCACAGAGAGATTGCAAGGATTGCTTTGAAAGATCGCTGAGTCACTGTGCACTTAGGAGTAGACTAATATTAGCCATGATCTGCTCTTAACCATGACTTACCTTGGACAGATGCTGCTTCTCAGTTTTTCCTTTAAGCCAGTCAGGGCTAGGATGCTTTTCTGTGGTCTAAAAGCAGAACGTATAACCAAGCCTACATTTCCAGTTAACGGAAGGATCATCATTTTTTCTTAGCCTGGGCTGATCGTCTAGGGAAGACAGCTCAGGGACACGATCAACACAGTGTGTTTCTCCTTCTAGGAAAGTTCTGACTATCTTGACCGTGGACAAGCCAGCAGCAGCTTTAGCCGTAAGGGACCTAGCACTATCCAGAAGATTAAAGAAGCTCTGAATTTCATGAGAAATCAGCATTTTGAGGTACCTGGCAACTTAACTTCATGGCCAAGATGATTAAGTCTGAGTTGCTTTTTCCGTATCCTGGCAGGAATAGCAGAGGGACTGCTGAAGGTATGGGGAGTAGCAAACCAGGAGGGGCAGAGATACTATAGGGGTTCCTGCTTCCCTCTCCTGTGCCTCACTGGAAGGCACAGCTCATGTTACAGGAGCTGGGACAGCATGGGTTTTAGTGACTGTTTGATGGTGTCACTGTGGCCATATTTCCCTATTTCTAGACAAATTGATGCTAAATAAGGTAGAAGAATACCCAAGTCTCTTGAACCTTACTTGGGCCATTGAACCTATTCTCTGAGGTGTTGCCCGATGTCACAGAATCCTGTTGGTGTATGTTTAGGTGAACAGGGAGGGAGGGAGTGGGAGGAGGCATCCATGCTGCCAGACTTCTGGGGTCCCAGAGTGCTGCATGCAGCAGGGAGGGCTCAGGGAATTGTTTCTGTGGAATGTTTCTAGGAGCTGGGGTGCAGCTGAGTGCATCTCCCCACTGCAGCCTCATCAGCTTGTTCTCTCACGTGGAACAGGAGCGTTTTCTGAACTCTTGGATGCTGGGAGCAGCCCAGTCTCCTTTTGGTTGGTAATGATGAGTCTTGTTTCTGACCCAGGTCCCATTCATCGCCTTCTACAGAAAGGAATACGTAGAGCCAGAGCTGCACATCAACGACCTGTGGAGGGTTTGGCAGTGGGATGAGAAGGTGAGAAGTATTTTCATTGCTTGTTATCCCATCAACATTTACTATGTCTTTCCATCTAGGTTGATACTTTACAAAAGATTTTTTTGGCACTGCGGACCTTTTGTGCTTTCTTACCCATTTTACATCTCTGCCATGATGTATCCTTTTTTGTCAGATAACCTTTTACAGTCACAAGACAGTGCTTTCTCTTCACCAAGTTCTTTTTGTGTAGTGACATTTCCTGCAAAGACACAAGTTCCTTTCATATTGTCAGGTAGACTTAAGCCTTGATTATTATTTTTTTCTGTTAATCTGATTACTCTCTGAGATGGGCCTGGGCTTGGTTGCGGATGAAGATATTAATGAATGTTTTTATATGACAAATATCCTAAGAGCCTGGGGGGTTTCTGTAGGAGCCCCCCTCTGGAAAGGGAGGAGACAGATGTCATGCACAGCTACAGTGCATTTCACTGGAAATCTCTATTTTTGTGTTAGTGGACCCAGCTGAAGATCCGCAAGCAGAACCTGACACGTCTCTTTGAGAAGATGCAGGCCTATCAGTATGAGCAAATCTCTGCTGACCCAGACAAACCTTTGGCTGATGGAATAAGGGCCCTTGATACCACTGACATGGAGAGGTATGGTACCACGACTTTCTTGTGTTCATTTCAAAGTGACTTGAAATGCATGTTAACCTACCCACCTAGCGCAGTCTCTCTAGCCACTGCAATATCTTGACTTTAGCCTCCCCGCAAAGCTATCGATGAGAAGCGTTTAAAACTCTCAGCCTGAGCGCTCCATATGCCTGAGCCGTACCAGAGCAGGCTCTTTGGGCGCTCTGATCCCAGCTCAGCTCTGGGCAGGAATTAACATGCTGGTTTTGCATGCTTCTAGGCTGAAGGACGTGCAGTCCATGGACGAGCTGAAAGACGTGTATAATCACTTCCTGCTGTACTATGGGCGAGACATCCCCAAGATGCAGAATGCTGCCAAGGCTGCTCGAAAGAAGCAAAAGCGTATCCGAGAGGATGGTGAAGAGGAGGAAGGTTTGTCCCTGAACTTGATAAGTCTTCTAATCCTGGGCTAGTTGGAACTCATGGTTCCAAAGAGCTGTAAGAAGTTTCCTGGAAAAGTACATGTGTGCACAGACGCTCTCTGCTGCTCCTTTCCGTTTGAAGCCAGTCCCAGCTCTTTCAGACATCTCTAACAAACGCTTAAAGTTTTTCCACGCAGGAGGTTACTTTCCAAGGAACTGAATACCACCCCTCAGAGCAGGGGCCAAAGCAAGTATCGGCTCCCTTGATCTGTATTTAAATGTACATCACAGAGGGATTGCTATTAAAACTGTGAAAGAGTAAAACTGAAGAGAGGATAGGGGTTTTAGGGCATTTTTCTAACCCTGAATAATTTTAAGGCTACTGTGACCTTTCAGATGTATTTGTGGAATCCAAGCGCTCTGTTCTACAGTGTAGTTTGTCTTTGTCCCCTTCTCTGTGCCACTGACGTGCTGCAGCTGTCTGGCTGGCTCTGTAAAGATGCCCTGTTAAACATATCCTTCCCCTTAGGTGAAGGGGAGGATGCAGAAGATGATGAGCAGAAAGGGCCTGAGCTGAAGCAGGCATCCCGTCGGGATATGTACACCATCTGTCAAACTGCTGGGCTGGGTAAGGGCTGTACTCTGCCGTGCTGAGCTTGCAGCATGTTGTGGCCTAGCCTGCGAGCTCTTCTGGGCCGTGTGGCTTGCCTGTGGAAAGAGGACTGGTGGTTTTGCTCAGTGTAAGCTACAGTGCCCCTCTTCTTCCCCTCATTTCTGTATTCATTTTCCCAGATGGCCTGGCTAAGAAGTTTGGTTTGACACCTGAGCAGTTCGGAGAGAATCTCCGGGACAGTTACCAGCGTCACGAGACAGAGCAGTTCCCTGCAGAGCCCCTGGAGCTGGCCAAGGACTATGTGTGTAGGTTAGTGTGTTGGGGATCTTTGCGGAGATCCTGTCTATGTAGCAGGACAGGGGATCTGCGGGCATCCTCAAATTGTAAGCCTTCATTTTGCTTTTTGGTTTTAGTCAATTCCCAAGCCCAGAAGCTGTGCTAGAAGGAGCCCGATACATGGTGGCTTTGCAAATAGCCAGAGAGCCATTGGTCAGGCAGGTCCTGAGACAGACTTTCCAAGAAAGAGCTAAAATCAACATTTCACCAACCAAAAAGGGAAAGAAGGTAAGGAAGGGAGCTCTGACTGTGTGGGTCAATGCAGGGAAGGATCTAAATAACACACAAATGCTCATTTTTTTTCATCTGAAGACATCTCCTATTTCAGAGATGACTGAATAAATCTTTTAGTAGTACATAAGCTGGGCTGTTGAAGAGGCTGGCTCAGCAGCATTCTGTGTTTTTAGTCTCAGTATTTCATCGGACCTGACTCTTGTTGTTGAGATGTTGCCTTTACTTATTGGAACGTTTTCTGTTTCTCTGGGTTTGGGAGTGAATTCTTCTGTGCCCTGCTGGGGAAGGAGATGCTGACTAGGAGGCATACGGGTGAGGGAGTATTGAATAAAACACATTGTTAGTAGACAGTAGGGTTTTGCTTCATGAACACCCTGGATGCGTGCTGACTGTCTCTTCTCTCTCACAGGATATTGATGAAGCCCATTATGCCTATTCCTTTAAATACTTGAAGAACAAGCCTGTGAAGGAGCTGCGAGATGACCAGTTCCTGAAAATGAGCCTAGCAGAGGATGAGGCACTGCTGACCATTGACATCAGCATTGACATGAAAGGAGTGGAGGGGTGAGTCCTCACGGTCCCTGCCGAGCCTTGGCAGAGCTCTTTCATCCAGTGCTGCCATGTTGTTAGAGTTCTTCCATAACCCTAACTGCTCCTGGAGGTCATGGCCTGACAGTCATCCGCACCTTAAAACCAAGGAGCTCCTCAGGGCCTTGCTTTTCTCTTCATTGTAGCGAAAGCTTCAGAAATCATCCGATTTATTCATTTGAAGGCAAATTCTGGTGCCTTTAGACTTCCTGTGAAAGAAATGCTTGTTTCCCAGCCACCCTCACTGCGTGGCTCCTTGGTTCCTTCCCTGCATATCTGACTAGCCACGCTGCGCAATGTGAGTATGCTGGAGCAGCTCTGGGCTGCCCCATGTTGCACTGGTCAAGCCTCTCCACGCTGCTTCCGCAGCGTTCAGCTGAGATCGGTCTAGCAGCTTAGCTCTTGCAGCTAATGGAGTGTTTGGTGGGAGAACTGGCTCTTCTCTGAGTTTTCCAGGCCCATCCTCAGATCTGAAGAGCTGCTATCACATTCCTGTGCAGGAGTCTGCCAGTGGTGGTACTAGTGCAGGACTTTGGAGCCCTTGTATATCTCCCTCTCTCATTTCTTGCAGTTATGGTAGTGACCAGACGTACTTTGAGGAAATCAAACAGTTCTATTATCGGGATGAGTTCAGCCACCAGGTGCAGGAGTGGAACCGGCAGCGTACAATGGCTATTGAGCGGTCCCTTAACCAGTTCCTCTATGTGCAGATGGCTAAAGAGTTAAAAAACAAGCTGTTGGTGGAGGCCAAGGAGTATGTCCTCAAGGTGAGATGGGGGACAGGTGAGTCTGGGTCAGAGCTGGGGTTACAAATGCCAGCAGTCCCGCAGCGTGCTGGGGAGAACTGCTGACCGGCTGGTCCACAAGCACGAAGGAAGGACGAGAGGGCAGGCGAGGGTCTGAGTAAGGCTCTTTTCCAAGGAGGGAGAGGAAAGAGGGTACTTCAGTGGGATGGAAGATGGACTCCTTGGTTTTGGAGAGCTGATCCTAATTCTAGCAACATTATACTGTGGTGCTGCCTTGAGCAGTTGAGGCAGGATCATGTGTATCCTCCCTCCAGAGGAGAGCTATACCAAAGGGCCTGCAGTGAATTTTCTCACTCCTCTCTCTCCCTTCTCTATTCTATCAGGCTTGCAGCCGGAAGCTGTACAACTGGCTAAAAGTAGCTTCGTATCGCCCTGATCAGCAAGTGGAGGAAGACGACGATTTCATGGACGAAAACCAAGGGAAGGGGATTCGGGTGCTAGGCATTGCGTTTTCTTCAGCCAGGTAGGAGGAGAGGAATCAGCCCTGGATCCATGTTCAACGTTAGTGTTCCTCCATGTTCGAGTGATATCCGTTTGTTTTGCAGGGACCACCCCGTATTTTGTGCCCTTGTTAATGGGGAGGGCGAAGTTACAGACTTCCTCCGATTGCCGCACTTCACAAAGAGAAGGAATGCGTGGCGTGAGGAAGAGAGGGAAAAGAAGGTGGGCCGTGACAGAGCTACCATGGTTGCCCTCTTTTCCACCTTCTAATTATTCTGGGGGAAAAGTTGCTTCCAGTTAGTTTCTGATTCATCTCTCCTCTTTTTAGAGGGTGGCAGAGCCTTGGCATTCCGAAGTACTGTTTGTTGGAGTTTCATGAGCTGCTGTGGCCACAGCTACAGCAATTGTCTCCCCTTTCCCTGGTCGCACCATAGTAGTAAGAGACTGTGTGACCTAGTGGCGCTTGAGACAGGCTTTAGACTTCCGTTCCCTGATTTCCTGTAGCACAGGAGCAAGATGCTTTCAGTCTTTCCTCTCCACAGCCTTCCTGTTTGTCTGTTAAACAGGAATTTGACACTGTCCGTCAGTGGTCAGGAGCTGCAAGACCTGTGGAGAAGGCGTTTAGCCAGCTCTGTGTGTCGTGGTGGCAGGGCAGGGTGGCAGCGCCACACAGGCAACGGGGAGAAGATTTGCCCTGTGAAAGAGGAACCAAAGACCTATAGATAGCTCAGTACAGAAGCCCTCTAGCTAGTCTACTCTACCCTGTCTGACATCCTTTGTTTTTTTTCCCCCTAGGCTCAAGATATTGAAACTTTGAAAAAATTCCTCCTGAACAAGAAGCCCCACGTGGTGACGATTGCAGGCGAGAACAGGTCGCAGCAACAGTCTTTGTACTCCTCCCACTTCCAGACCTATTTTCTGTCCTTCTCTCATGCCCCTCCATATTTCACTGCTGAGGGGGTCACGGGGCGGAGGCATCCTAACGGTGCCTCCAAACTGATCTTTAACGTGCTACGGGAGCTGCTCTCTGCTGTTCCATTTCTAGCTCACCTCTGATTTTGTGCTTCTGCTTAAGGAAGCCTCTTTCTGTCACTGATCTGGGTTAACCCGTTGGGGTAGCTGACCTGATGAATGCCTGTTATGTTGATGAATGCTAAGGGATTTGAGGACCCAGCTTGGCACTCTCCCCTCAATCGTCTTGCTTGTCTCTCCCTAGGGATGCTCAAATGTTGATGGAGGATGTAAAGAGAATTGTTCATGAGCTGGATCAGGGGCAGCAGCTGTCCTCTATCGGAGTGGAGCTGGTAGACAATGAACTGGCCATCCTCTATATGAACAGCAAAAAGTCTGAGGTAAGCCTACTATTCCAGCCGTCCCTTAGTCTGTGGCTAATTCGGACTACCTCAGCCTCCCTATTTGTTGCGCTGGCCCTGCCTTGCGTTATCTGCTGCCTCCTGTGATCCATCTTGACAGTGACATACTGATCCTTGTGTCACGGCAAAACATCTTCTTCAGGCTTCCCTGAAGAAATCGGTGCCAGCAGACGTATAAAGTAAATATTAGTTAAGTCTGGAATGAGTCTTGCTCAGCTGAGTGGATTGAAGTTGTGTTGCTGCACCTTTCCCTATGTAGAAGAAGAATGGGGCAGATGGAGGAACTAGCGCCTGTCCTTCTCTTTTCTGTCTTAGAATGTTTTGTTCCCAGTCGCAGCAGAGTTCCTGTCGGGCTTTGACATCAGTTCTCTTTACCCTGAGCACCAAACACCTCCCTTGTTCCAGCCCCGGTCTGATGTCTCTTAGCTAGTAGTGCTACAGAGTGTGAAAACACTGTCGAGATTTTTTTCCTGATTCTCTGACCTCTTGCAGAACGAGTTCCGGGATTACCCACCTTTGTTGCGTCAAGCTGTCTCCCTTGCTCGCCGCATTCAGGATCCTCTTATAGAGTTTGCCCAGGTCTGCAGCTCTGATGAGGATATCCTCTGTCTGAAACTCCACCCTCTGCAGGTAACTTTTCATTCTGGGATCCTCATGGAGGGTGGGGAAACCTCTGCAAGAAAGAATGACCTGGGACTGTTCACTGTCAAGGAAGAGTATTCCAAATTGAACTGCGAGTTCTTCCTCTTCTGTGACTTATTCAGGCCACCTTTTTTCTGCCTTCCTTAGCTCACCTGCTTTCTTCATTGAGACTGTTCTCAGGTGCTGTAGCACACCTCAGAGTTACCCCTGAGAATAAAGTCTGCCATGTCTGGCTCAGCTTGTCCTGACAGTGTCACAAACATCTCCTTTGTTAGACTAACACCTCTCCCTCCTGTCAGGAACACGTGGTGAAGGAGGAACTGCTGAATGCCCTCTACTGCGAATTCATAAACCGTGTGAATGAGGTGGGCGTGGATGTCAATCGGGCAATTGCTCACCCACACAGCCAGGCTTTGTTGCAGTATGTGTGTGGTCTGGGACCACGCAAAGGCACTCATCTGCTAAAGGTAAGGAGGCTTCTGTTTCTGTCGCTGCCTACAGAAACGGTGCATCGCTGACAGTGTGCAAGTTGGCCTGATGGCCGTCCTGTTGAGAGCTGAGTCAGGGCCCTGTGTGCCAGATGCAGCAGACAGCTCTGTCACCATGTGCTTCAGTATGTGTTATCTCTCCGCATATAACCCCAAAGCTGTGCATGAACTAATGTCTTTGTTAGACCCCAGCTATTCAGCAGATCTGTCAATTGTAGCTGGTTCCTGAACACACAGGAACGGATCCACTGTTAGAGTATCAGGACGCCTCCATACTGTAGAAAACACAAGGCAAAAAGCCAACACTTTTCCTTCCTGGAGAGCTGGAGCTGTTCCATGCAGTGTCATCTGTTTTCATACAGTATTGAGACACAAGACAGTGAGCAACGATTAATGAGTTGCGATGGGTTTGATTATGTCAGATGCCTTGAACACTGCAGTGTCCAATGTGACTTCTCTGCTTTTCCTGGGGAACCTTGTGTTTGAGTAGCAATGATTACGCTGTAACCTCTTTCTCCAGATCTTAAAACAAAACAACACTCGTCTGGAGAATCGGACCCAGCTGGTTACGATGTGTCACATGGGACCCAAGGTGTTCATCAACTGTGCTGGCTTCATCAAAATTGACACAGCATCACTGGGCGATAGGTTGGTATCGGGTTATGTTAAATACCATGCAGGGTATGGAGTTAGTATGAATGACTAAAGCAGTCTTGTTCTGTGGAGTCTATGTTCACAGGAATTTCTGTACAGCCTCTCTGATCTCTGGCCAAGTTCAGGTATTGCTGGTTATTAATCTGATTCTTAAGGGCAGCTGAACTTTCACAGCAGTGTGAGCTGCTGAACATTAATTATATAGCATGCAATGGTTTGAAAGACCCTTTGTGGTGAGGAGAAACTAAACTAAAAACAGTTGTTCTTAACTTTCCATAGTTGTCATGCCTGTCTATCAGTAACCCATAAGCACTTTTGCTTAGTTGTTGCTGAGTCCCACCAACAGTATTTTTTTTTTTTCTCAAGTTTCAAACTTGAGGCATATCACAGCAATTTAACTTCCTCTTAAACCAGTAGCAATACTGGGAAGTTTAGAGTATTAGGTTATTGGTAACTGCATGGTCAGCATGGTGTCACGCAGCAGAGATGTTGGAGGACAGTGATAACCCAGTTTCTAAATCTTTAGCTAACTGCTTTGCTCAGAAAGGTCACTTGTTGGGCATGTGCTTTCTCTAAGGCTATCACAATTTCCTTTTTGCCTTTGAAAAGCAATCTGAGAAAGGACACCTGGCTGAATCTTTACGCTTAGTGTTCCAGCCTCAGTAGGTGCTTGGTTCTTGCAGAACACAAGTTCTAGAGATGCAAGAGAAAAATTTAGACTCCTTCAGACAGCTGGATACAGAGGTCTGCACTGCCAGTTGGCAAGACTTAATTCGTAGGAGGAAGGAAACTGTAAAGAGCTGTGTGCTCAGAGTGCCGCTACAGTGCACATCTACATAGCATCCAAAAATGCTTGGCTATATCCTTGCAGCGCAGGAGCTGGAGACTGAAATTTGCCATTTCTTGCGTTGAGCTCTGTTGATTTAGCTGTGAAGAATTTGTATGTCCTTTTGAGTAGCTTGTTTTGTTGGGGGACAGAGGAGGCAAAGCAGCATGATTTATTGTTGATCTGAGGGAATTGACTCAGGAACCCTGCAGGGTCCTTATCTGAACAGTGTTTTGGTTCTATTTTAGTACCGATTCCTACATTGAAGTCCTAGATGGATCTAGGGTCCATCCTGAAACCTATGAATGGGCAAGAAAAATGGCAGTAGATGCCTTAGAATATGATGAGTCGGCAGAGGATGCTAATCCTGCAGGAGCCCTAGAGGAGATCTTAGAAAACCCTGAGCGTCTGAAAGACCTGGATCTTGATGCCTTTGCTGAGGAACTGGAAAGACAGGTGTGCTGGGGGTTTCTAGTGTGGGGAAAAAAAGAGGGGGAGCTGTGCTGTCTGGCTCAATTTCTTAGCTTTTGTAGCTAGTAACCTTTATCCTTTCTGGGAGCCAATCATTTATTTGTTGCCACTGTAAAATAAACAAACAGCCATGACAGGTATTTGATGTCTGACAATGGAATGTAGTAAATGCTTACAGGAAGTATATGGGGCGGGGAAGGAATCGGAAGATGATAATTAGACCATTTAATCTATCCTCTCTGAATTTATCTAACTTTTTTTTCCAAACATTGGTACTTTTGAACTTCTACAGCAACCTGTGGCAGAGTTCCACAGTTCAGTGATGCGTTGTGTATTCCTCCTTGTTTTAAATATGCTGTATGGTAACTTGCTTGGGTTATTGTGTTATAACTTATACTGATTCTCCTATTAACCTCTGCCCTGCCTCTCATGGCTTTATAACCTTTGACACCACGCAGGGCTACGGTGACAAGCATATCACTTTATATGACATCCGAGCTGAGTTGAGCTGCAGGTACAAGGACCTGAGAACCCCATACCGCTCTCCAAACACAGAAGAGGTCTTCAATATGCTGACCAAAGAAACTCCAGAGACTTTTTATATAGGTGCGTTCCTGTTCCCTAAGAGGGCTCTGACAGTTGCTGTCATCACAAGTTGAATTAGGATGTGTAGAGGTAGGCAGAGGGATCTTGGTGAGGGTGACATTCGGACAGTGCCAGGCCTGCAGCTCCCTCTGTACGCTGACAGGAGGATGTCACGCTGCATACCTAGTTGGTTTGAGCAGCACTGCCTGGTGGTGTGCTGATGGCTTTTATCTAAGGTGGTATGTAGGTGAAGCCCCTTCAAGTAGCTGTGTAGTGTCCTAATGCCTTCATGCGCATCTGCCTTAGACTGAGGGAATCCACCCAGCCCTGCAAGTCTTCATTCTCCCCTTCTCCTCTCCCTCCACGCCGCAGGTAAAATGATCATCTGTAATGTGACTGGGATAGCCCACAGGCGACCTCAAGGAGAAAGCTATGACCAGGCAATACGGAACGACGAAACCGGCCTTTGGCAGTGTCCTTTCTGTCAGCAGGATAACTTTCCAGAGCTCAGTGAGGTGGGGCTGCTTCTCGTGCTGGGTGTGTCTTTGCCCACAGTCTGATAACAGCAGACTTGAACACTTTTGAGGGATGCAGTAGCCAAGGGCTCTTGGGAAGCAGAGGGCGTCAGAGCAAGGATTGTGTCTGTAGTGCTTCAGGACCCCAACCTGAACGTGGCCTTTGGCTGCAAACGTAATCTCTTCTAGTTGTGACTAATTGCTTCTATTTAGGTTTGGCAGGTCCTTTATGACTGCATTAAGCACTTTGGTGAAGCAGACTAGGAGGGAAATGGACTTGGGGCCAAGCTGACCGGTTTTTCTCTGTAAATGTATAAAGCAGGCTTGTTTGTGGTCTCAGAATCTGTCCTATGCAGAGAAACCACCTCTGACACTGAGAATAGAAGCTTGTTCTGCCATCTTCTTAAAATTAAGAACTAAACTGGACTCCCTGCTACTAAATGCAGCTGTACTTCAGGTCTCTTCTAAACGCTGCCAAATTCCAACCTTGGTAATTAGTGATTTTAAAGCCCTATAGTGTTCATTAGAAACCAGCCCTAGCTGCATACTTGTGTCTAGAATCTAGAATATTCTGGCCTTCCTGGTTGCAAAGCCCCATAAGCTGAGCAGAACTGAAGTAGGATGACAGCATTACTGGACAGCGTTCATCAAACTCCTCTGTCCCCTGCCTTTCTATATATATCTGTGCCTTTTGCACCAGTTTGCTGACACAGCTTTTAGACTCTTGTTTGAGTGTGAGCTATCTGGGTTATTCTGTTTCCATGCTGAATAACTTTTACGTTTGCCTTGAAGGTTTGGAATCACTTTGACAGCGGTTCCTGCCCAGGTCAGGCCATAGGAGTGAAGACAAGGCTGGACAATGGAGTCGCTGGCTTCATCCCAACAAAATTCCTTAGTGATAAGGTGGTCAAGCGGCCTGAAGAAAGGGTGAAGGTATGAAAGCAGTTCATTTTCGCGTATCCAGCAACAGCTGGAAAAGCATGAAGCCGATACCAATGACTCAGAAGTTTGGTTAATACCACTGTTCCCTAAATGATTTTTCAGACCTTATTTTCGCTTAAGGACTTTAAATCGGCAAGAAGTTCAGGTCCTGGTTAGTGTCCTCTTCTCACACTGCAAATCTCTCTTGGCAGCTGGTTCAAGCCATGTTAATCAGTTAGCATGTTACACTGCAGGAGGATTTATTACAGTCTGGCTAAAGTCCGGGCTCTAAAGTCCGGGCTTGGGAGTCCAGAAGGCATTCTAATGCAGAGCTGCCCTTTGTTTCTGGCTTTTTAAAGAGCTTATAGAATTGCTGTTAAATATATAGAGAGTCTCTTTCTTGTAGCATTTTATTCTATCTGAATTCATCTGCAGAAGTCATCTGAGTTACTGGTCTAGCTCAGAACAGGGATTTGGGTTCTAGGAGAAACCGAATCACATATTTTTATCACATGATAAAATAGAGGTTTAACATCTTTTGTCAGGAGTTTCCCGAAAGACTGCATCCATGCAGATGATGGATAATCCTGTAAGCTCAGAGGTCTCCTAGCAGTTCCTTAAAGAGCTATTGTCAACTTCAGCATGGTTAACTGAACTAAGACATTGCAGTTTTTGTGGTGGGATTTTCTGTTTCCTATTTAAGTAGAGAAGTCCTTTGGATGTCTTTCACTCTTGTTGTTTCTGCACAAACTGAACTGCTTTCCTGCTCATCATCAAGTCTAGTTCTGCAGTTCCCATTCTTAGACAACAAAAATAGCCAAGTTAGTTGTCTGCAGCCTGCAGACACAGTTTGTGTGCTATGGGAAATACATAGTAGACATACTGGAGAACTGCCCGTTTTTCTCTTAATCTCCTTTGATTCTAGTCATCTTGGGGATCAGTTGATTTTCGGTTCAAATGGAAGGATGGCTTTTAACGGTTGTATCAATCTGAAGTATGCGAGGTAACTTTACCTCCTCACTGGCAGCATGACCCCGCACAGAGAGCTCTGAAGCGCAGGGTGCCTGGTATACTAGTCAAACCTGCTGATAAAGCTCACCGGCTCCTCTCTTGTAGGTGGGAATGACTGTTCACTGCAGGATTATGAAGATTGACATTGAGAAGTTCAGTGCTGACCTGACCTGCAGGACTTCAGACCTAATGGATAAGAACAATGAGTGGAAGTTGCCTAAAGACACATACTACGACTTTGACGCTGAGGCAGCAGATCACAAGCAGGAAGAAGACCTGAAAAGAAAGCAGCAGCGGACAAGTGAGTCTCTTGTTCGTCTCTCCCCAGCAACACCAGCCTTCCCAGGGTGCTTCAGGAAAATAAACACAACTGGACATATGCTTGCAGTAAAGCAGTCCCCCTTGAAAGCCTAAACGCCCCTCTTTGTCTTCTAGCGTACATCAAGAGAGTAATTGCTCACCCATCATTCCACAACATCAGCTTCAAGCAAGCTGAGAAGATGATGGAGACAATGGACCAAGGGGATGTGATCATTCGGCCAAGCAGCAAAGGGGAGAACCACCTGACTGTCACCTGGAAGGTGAACGATGGGATTTACCAGCACGTGGATGTCCGAGAAGAGGGCAAGGAGAATGCCTTCAGTCTGGGCTCCACGCTTTGGATTAACACAGAGGTGAGAGCCATGCAGAGTGTGCCTGGGAAGGAGTTTGTGGTGAAGGAGAACCACCTATTTGGCAGGGGCAGGTTGGCACAGTCACCTTGCCAGGATCCAGTACAAGATTTGAATTCTGATTTATAGCCTGTAGTGTCGTTCAGAAGAGGCTTTTTTTCTTGATCCCGCAGGTGATGCAGAAATATATCAGTTTCATAGATTTTAATATGAAGCCTATGAGATGAGATGTGAAACTGTACAAAGTATTTCTCTCCTTGTAGCTGCTCTCACACTATTGGAGTATAACTTCCGTTGCAGTTCTCTGGCTTCTTAGGCAATACTCAGCTGTTTTTTTCCTCAAAGCATGCAGCCTTGCTATGCGGAATATATGATTGATAGCTGTATGAGAAAGAAAGGGTGTGTGATGAGGAACTTTCTCATTCTCTAAGTACCTCCTTTCATGTGTTCTTTCAAAGGAATTTGAAGACCTGGATGAAATTGTTGCTCGCTATGTCCAGCCAATGGCTTCTTTCGCCAGAGACCTGTTGAATCACAAATACTATCAGGACTGTAATGGTGGAGACAAGAAGGTGAGCTGTGGAAGCTTGTGTGGGAGATGTGGGAGCATAATATAAGTTTCTCTGTCTCAAGACAGGTCTTAGAGTCTGTCATGAGCCGCTACTGGACTGAGCGCTCTGATCAACCTCATTTCAGTTGGGGATTGGCAGTTGCTTCCCAGCTACAGGTCTCAAGGGGATTCTGTGTGGGAACAGTGGAGCCAGGACAGGCTCCTGGGGTGGGAGTGCAGGAGAACTGTAGTGGTGTGCCAAAGCAGTGAAGGGTTGCCAGCAAATACCGGTGAAAGGAGAGGTATTGGCTTTCTGCAACCTCGTGACATTTGTGCATCTTCCTAAAAAGACAGAAGGAGATGACCTCTGTGCATCTCCAGCTTTTCCATTCCAATACCATAAGAGAGAAACCTGCAGATGTTGTCAGAGCTGTGGCAGAAGAATTCTTCTCACCACTTGGAGACTTCTTGCTGCATCTTTGTGATCTGAACCAGTAACATGTATTGTCCGGGCTGAACCTCCCAGGCCTGCGTGCTGTGGCCTGTGTACTCGCAGAACGCCACACAGTAACAGTGCAGATGGTGTTGGTATAGGAATATGCCTAGAGGCTGCCCTTGTCTGGTTGCTAACAACAGGGCGGGGAGAAAGAGGACTAAGTGCAGCACCACAGGGAGGTGTCTGGAGGCCTCATACATTGCGTTTCTTCTCTTTCTCTCTGATTAGAAGCTGGAAGAGCTGCTGATAAAGACGAAGAAAGAGAAGCCAACTTTTATTCCCTATTTTATCAGTGCCTGTAAAGATCTACCTGGCAAATTCCTCTTGGGGTATCAGCCTCGAGGCAAACCAAGGTAAGTGAGATGCAAGCCTAGCAGCTGAGGCTGACTGCTGCCAGTACCACACCTCAGCTTATTGCTGCCAGTTTCTCTTCCAGCTCTGTCTGTATCCCAGTAAGTCAGGCCTCTCTTTACCCAAGGCTTGGCCTGCTGACAGTAGAGGATCCATGTCTAGTAGTAAGTCTCACCAAGGAAACTCCTGTATTTCTAACCAACTGGCTACCCCAACTTGACACCCTGTGCAAGTGGTGTCACTGGAGTACAGGCAGTGATTGATAGACTTTCCAAGGAAAGGCATGGTATTTTGGGGCACTTAGTTTCATTTTGTTTTCAAACATCCTGGGTAGCTCTATCTATTCAATTCCAGTACAGCCATCGCCCAAGTTTGTAGATTGTCTGCCATGCCTGTTCTGACTGAGACCCGTTAGCGTGAGGGCACTGTATGGCAGCAGTATAGCTGCGCAGCAACGTGTGGTCTCTTGTGCTCTCCTTGCAGGATAGAGTATGTGACGGTGACGCCAGAAGGATTCCGCTACCGGGGCCAGATCTTCCCTACCGTGAACGGACTCTTCCGATGGTTTAAGGATCATTATCAGGACCCTGTTCCAGGTGAGGTCCCCAAAACCTGAGTGCCCTGGCTGTTTGTTTCATCAGTGTCATGCAGTAGGGCAGTTAGTAAAGGACAATTCCATGTTCTTTGTCCCTGAAATGTGTCCTTCTCTAGGATTTTCTATATGTGGGAAGTTTCAGTGACGCTCAAGTGTTTTTGGCTTCCATGAACCCATTGAGAGCTCTCCTAAGAATTAGTCTTTCAGCCAAGAAGCCCATACAACAAAAACTGGGCTTGTCCCTTTTTCCCCGCATCGTTCAGGCCCACATGCACCCTTTCATGCTAAACAGCATCTTGCCGGTACAAGTGTTTTTTGGGTTTTTTTTATTGTTTGTTTTTTTTCAAATGCTGAGTTTCAGGGGAATAGCTGCTCTACTGGGACAACTAATCTATCCCTCTTGGCTTATGTTTTATACAGGTATTACCCCCAGTAGTAGCAGTCGGACCAGGACTCCAGCCTCCATTAATGCTACTCCAGCTAACATTAACCTGGCAGGTCAGTGCAGACCTTTCCTGGTTGGAGTCGGGATGTGCGAGTTCCTTTCTCATGTTCTGCTTGGCCTAACATGGTGGTCTTTCTTGCAGACCTGACTCGTGCAGTGAACGCTCTACCACAGAACATGACCTCCCAGATGTTCAGTGCCATCGCTGCCGTGACAGGCCAGGGACAGAACCCCAATGCCACCCCTGCACAGTGGGCGTCCAGTCAGTACGGCTATGGAGGCAGCGGAGGTGGCAGCAGCGCGTACCACGTAGGTGTCACAAGCCTGTGGAAGGAGGTGTTGTGTGGCCTCCTCCCACCGCTAGAAACACGTTCCTGGTGGAGCTGATGGGATGAAGGGGTTACTCATTGCCAGGGATCAGCCAGCACTAGCCCTACCCACCTTGCTGCAAAGAGGAGCCTGGCTGGATTCTTGCCCCACGTTTCTTCTTGCCCCCTGTGGCTGAGGAAATGAGGCATCGTAATATAGTCCTGCTCTGGGGAGAGTTGAAACAAGTAGCAAATTGGTCTGGCCCCCAAGGAATGTGGCAGGATAGAGAGAAGGAATCCAGCAGTGAGGGGACACAGCCTGCCGATTGTCCCCCTGAATCGGCAACGTGAGCTGCCAGTGGAAAAGATTAGCTGTGAAAATATGTGCCGAGTTTGCAGGGCTTTTCAGCTCAGTGTGCTAATCTCCAAGCTGCACCGGCAGGCAAACACCTCAGCCTGACTGAATACCCAGAGGCTTTGCCAGCAAATAAGATGGAATTGGACAGTTTCAGCTCATGCTGGAGCCTTTTCTTATGTGTGCTGGTGCCTACCTCCTCCCAGCACGTGCTGCCAGTTCCCCAGCTGACCCCCAAGGCTGCAGCTGCAGAAGGAATGAAGTACCTGGGTACAAGAAACACACCCTGTCCTTAGAGAGATCTACTAAAGAGCTGCTGCAAGACAAAGCTTGCAGAGAGGAATGATCCTTTATTAGACCACATCGGGAGGTTTTCAGAGTTTGGCACAGTAAACACTGAGCTGGGGATAGGTAGGGACTGTGGATAACCTAATGGTATTAGTCACGGAGACAATTTGAGCGAAAAGGGAGGTGAACCCTGGAAGGCAAAGAGACTAAGCATTCCCCTGGGTGAACAGTGAGCCAGCCAACTTGGGATCTTGGAGGGAGCTGTCTCAGGAGCTACTGTGCCGCCTTTGCAGCCTATTGGGACAGAAAATCAGGACGAATTCATCTGTTCTTCATGCCCATTGCAGGGTGTGTTTTTTCTGCCAGGTTTCCCCAAGTGTCTCCTGTGTCCGTCTCTCTTGTGCTCCTTACCTTTGCTTGGTTTAGCATCTCCCCTTGTGCCCAGCGTGGCTGAGCAAGGAACGCAGGCTGCAATGGCCCTGCTGGCCCAGGTTGAATGGGTATCAGTTGCTCTCGGGGGAACAAGCAGGACCCTGAGCTGTACTGTGCTTTGAAAACCTCTTCTCACTCAGACAAGGTGCTCTAGCAGGCCTGGGCGTGTGCAACAAGGGCTTGCACAAGCGTTCCTGGCAGGCAGGGCACTACAGACTGTGCCAGACGTCTGCCCCAGCAGGCTAGCCGGGCTTGCTCTCTGTGCCTAACGGTATCCGTTCTCTGCAGGTCTTCACGACTCCAGCGCAGCAGCCAGTGGCCACCCCTCTGATGACCCCCAGTTACTCCTACACTACCCCTAGCCAGCCAATTACAACACCCCAGTACCAGCTTCAGGCCAACACCACACCCCAGTCCACCCAGTCCCAGGCACAGTCACAGCCGTCATCCAGCTCCAGACAGAGGCAGCAGCCAAAGTGAGTGGTCCAGTGCCAGGTGCACGTACCTATCTGTCATATGTTCGTTTCTTTCTTGGGTTTTTGTAGAGCCAGCATGATGGGCTACCTGGCACCTTCCTGGTGGGGCCCATGGGGAGGGAGGGCAGGGAAGCTGCCCTGGGCTCTGCTGCTGGTGTGTCTAACTTCCTGCCTGCATTGTAGGGCCAACAGTCATGCTGCGATCGACTGGGGGAAGATGGCTGAGCAGTGGCTACAGGAGAAGGAGGCTGAACGGAGGAAACAGAAGCAGCGGTTGACTCCTCGTCCGTCTCCCAGCCCCATGATCGAGAGCACACCCATGTCCATCGCTGGGGATGCCACACCACTGCTGGACGAGATGGATCGATAGGCCATGCTGGACCTGACCCATAACCTCCGTTCCCTTCTCTAGGAAGGGGAGGGGAAAGAACAGTTGAAAACAAGTTCCCTTCCCTTAGCCACATAACTCCTGTTTTATACATCATGAGATGGTGGGAGATGACTCTTGGTGATGCACACCTGAGTGAACAAATAGACTTGGCAGGGCTGGTTTAAATATATAGACATTATATATATATAAATATATCATAGGAAGGGATGCTGCAGTGGCCTCTGTGTTCCAGGGCCTGGTTCACCGCTTTGGAAGCTCAGCAGAGCAGTTACAAGGTCAAACGAGTCTGTCCTTTACATGCACAGCAGTCTGCTTTCAAAGCAAAGACTAGGAAGCAAACAGGACTGAAAGTGCAGACCATCAGCCTAGAGCGAGCCTGTTTTATTTGGATCATCCCAAACCCTGACTGTCACCTCTCATCGGTCTGAGAGCGCCAAGCAAAGTCACCTGGGTTCTGACAAGCAAACTGGAGTTCTCTAAAAGTTTCTGTTGTTGTTTGCTCTGTGGTTTCACCTGTAACGAGCTCTGCAAATTCTGTGCTAACCCCCAGCCATGTTCGTAGGGGTCTAGCACAGCAGCTCTGGGGTCTTGCCAGAGAGAAATGCAGCTGTTGTACCAAAGGCTTGATCTCTCCTCTGGCTTCTTTTGGAACAATATTTATTTAGTTTTGTTTTTTGTTTTGTTGTTTGTTTTTTTTTTTTTTTAATCAGACTGCGAAGCAAAACCCCAGGCAATGGCAGCTTTCCCAAGCACGAGACAGACACATGGGCTAAAATGCTGCAAGAGCAGCTGCTCCTATGGTGAAGAGAACACAAAGCAGCTGAGAGTGCATGGCCTCCTCTTCCATATCTGCTTTAAGCCTGCCCACTTGTAACTGAGAGGGGTGAATAAATAGTGTTTCTACTGAACACTAGTTGGGAGGTTTTCTCTCTGCATCCTGTGCTGCCTCTCTGCCTTTTCCTCGTAGCAATGGATTTACCACAGAAGCAGAGTTCAGTGCTGAAAGTCAATGCTCCTTCTTCCTTTGTGGCTTGGAGTTGCCTTCTGTGTGCTGAAACTTTCACAGAGAAGCTAATTTCTGTTGAACTGATAAAAGAATTATGTTTTGTTTTGAATGCATAGAGACATCACACTGCCATACTAGGCACCTCCTGGAGGCCCGTATCTCTCACTGGCTGGGAGAAGTACTGGGGGGACTGGGAGGAGGCAGGTAACGCAGATTGCTTCTGACGTGCGTCAGAAGCAGCCCACTGCAGCGTTACAGAGCAACTGCTGGCACTGAGAGCCGTTTCTGAACTGGAAGGTTTCTGCTGCACACACTTTCCTCCTTCCTGCTGTGTTAGTGGGGATTTTCTGTGGAAGCAGGGTCTTTGTTCCTCCAACTGCTCCTGGGAAGCCCAGTCTCGGCTAGGAAATGAGCAAGAACAGCAGTCTGTGAGAAACAAAGGTCTTTTTTTGCATGCAAATGCTCCTGAAGAATAGCAGAGACTTGGGAGACAAAGCAAAGCTGTTTCCACAGAGAAATGCAGGTCTTGGCTTCTGTGCCATCTCCTCTGCGGCACCAGGGGCTGACACAGCCCCCTTCCTCTCCTGCTACCACGAGGGCCAGGATGGAGGACCGAGCTCTGGGGCACACGGCTGCCGTAGGTTATAAGCATACTAACCTTACGCTATTTTTTTATTTTATTAAATTCTGTATGACGGGAATCTGACTGGGAGCAGCTCCTTACAGGGATGTGTCAGACCCTTACAGGGGAGCTAGTTGTGCATTGTCAGCTCCTTCGGCTGTCTTTGTTTTTAGTTTTCCCTTACCGTCAATAAAAATTCTACTTTTGGGAAGCTGCCTGTATGCCGCGTGTCTCTGCTTCTTGCGCTGACGCTGCGGTTGCTGTAGGGTGTTTTCCAGCCTGCCTCCACTGTCCACGTTGTTTCTACCAGTCTGTTCTTGGAAGTGGGATTTTGTGCTTTGTCCGTGCTGTTGCTCGAGCGGGTTCGATGCCTCAGTACGGATGCTATCTTAGCACGTGTGCTTCCTCCCTGGGCTCTTGTGATCAGCTCGCGTCAGGGATCTCAGATGGCGCTGCGCGCTCCTCGGGCGTTTGCCCGGGGGTGGCGTGATGGCAGCAGGGCCCCTCTGCCCGCCTTGGCCTTGGCGGTGGCAGAACGGGAGCCAGTGCTCAGCTCCTGTCACCCGGCCTCTCCCCGCTGTCAGATTTGCTGCTAGTGTGGGAAGACCGTTTGTACTGGCCTCACCAGCTAGGTCGGCGGGCCGTGCCGCTGCCGGCTCCCAGGCAGGGTCTGCCTTTGTCCCGGAGCCTGGGAAAGCCTCTATTGTCCGGCTCAAAGAGCTCTGACAGTGTTTGAAGAGCCTCCGGGGCGGGACAAAGCCCCTGGCAAAGCTGCTCCCCGCCGATCAGCCCGCCCTGGCTCCCAAGGCAGAACCGAGCTCCCGCTCCCCAGCCCTGCTCCTTCGCGCGGCTCTGCCCCGAGCCCCTCTGCGACCCGGGCGCTGCTTTGCCCGTCTGCCGTAGCCGTGCTGAAACCGCAGCGTCGCCTGCGCGGAGCCTGCTTGGTCGTGGCGCCCGCGTCGTGTCTCTGGGCAGGGTGGGAGAGGGAGGATGCTCCGCTCTGTGCGGCCAGGCACGTGCAGCTGCCGTTGGCTGAAAACGTATGTGACCAGCATAATCTATGAGACGGGGGGCCCGTCTGGCCCGGCTCCTAGTAACCGCCGAGGAGCTAGTGTTGGTGCAGAGCGATCTGCTGCTTGCTCTTGTTGGGGGCTGGAAAAGGAGTTTGAGCTGGTGCGTGAGCATCTTGCTTCTCCCAGCCTGCAAAAAGGCAGAGGGTTGTAAAGAGGAGAGCTGGAACGAAGCAATTCCCTCACCAGCGCTCCGGAGAAATACGTCCCTGGGGAGCTGGCGCTACAGCCCCCGGGCGTACAATCGGCGTCAGCTAAATCACAGCCCCATAAAATCTGGGCTCTGTGCAGCCCGGAGGGCAGATGGGAGGTGTTGTCCCCAGCCTGGGAAGTGACTTGCTGTCTTCATTGCCCAGGAACACGAAATGCGCCCATGCGAGTGGCGAGGGACAGACAGCTCAATGCCTTTTGCTTTTTTGCACAGCTCAACCCCATTAAACCCTCGGGTTTTCCCCCTCCGCCTCTCCCACGCCGTTCGGCTTCGCCGCAACGCGGAGCCGCGTGCTGGGACCAGGCAAGCGGGAGCACGCGAGGGCCAGCCGGCACGGCCGGGCACGGGCACCGGCGGCACGCTCCCCTCCCGCCGCCGCTGCGGAGCAGCCCGCGGGGCTCGCGTGATCCCAGCGGCTCGCGGGCGGGAACGCGGGGCGTCTCCACCGCGGGGCGCAGGCGGCTGAGGCTACGGAGGCAGGGGCTATCGCAGCATCCGCTCCAGCGACCTAGTTTATTACACAGCTAAACTCGCGCGGGGGCAAGGGGAGAGACGGCTGCGGCCGCGAGTCTCACGCGGGCCCCGGCTCCGCTTGGCTTTTCAGTCTCTTCTTTCTGTTTCTCTCCTTCCTCTTCCTACCGGCTGTAGGGGCCGAGGAAGGCAAGGCCGGGGCCGGCTCCTTCCCCAAGCCCTCTCCCGGCGGGCTGTCGCTCAGCACGGCGTTGGACGCTTCCTCCTTGCCCCCCGTGTCCGGGCTACGCGCCAGCAGCTCGGCCCGCGGGTCCTGCCTCGCCGCCCGCTCCAGCTCCGCTGCGCCCGGGCTTTCGGGGGGATGAGCGCGGGTGACCGGAGCGGGATGGCTCAGCCTCCCGTTTTCGGAAGGATTTTTCTTTTTCAGGCTTTTCCCCTGCTTTTTCTTCTTCTTCCCCTTCCCCTTCCCCTTCCTCTCGGTCGGGGCTGCCTGGGGGGCGGGCAGCAGGCGGTTGTCCGCGGGTCCTGCGCCCGTGCCGCTCCGCGGGGCGTCCCCGGGCCTCGGCGCCCTGTCGATGAGCTCCCCGCCGAACTCGTAGAGCACCGGCTCCCTGGGCACCGCGATGGCCACCGTGTTGTACGTCTTGCACCTTGGGAGAGAGAGAGCGGAGAGGCGCGGGGTGAGCCCGGCCCGACCCGACCCGGCCTCGGCCGAGCCGGGCGCCAGCCCCGCGGCCGGCGGGCACTTACCAGACGTAGAGGTAGGGCTCCACGCACTCCTCCTTGTAGGCGAACTCGAAGCAGGGCACCTGGAGCACGTTGAAGAAGGCCTGGCCCACCACCCGCGAGGCCGTGTCGTTGACCCGCCGCAGGCAGTCCCTCAACCTGGGCGGCCGAGCGGAGCCGGGGCTGAGCGGGGAGGCGCCGCGGGCAGCCTGCCCCACGGGCCCCTTCCCGCACCACGGTGGCAGCTGGGGCACGGCCGGGCCGCGGGGCAGCCCTGGGCACCGCTCACCTGCGGTCGCAGTCGCAGTGGCTGATGGTGTGCCAGCGCAGGTTGCGGTAGCCGTAGCGGGCCGCGAAGGGGTGGATGACGTGCTGGCAGTGGTCATGGTCCCGGCAGCAGCGGTCCGTGTCCCGGTGCTCCCCTGCAGCGAAGGCAGCGGGTGCAGCCAGGGCTGCGGGAGGCACCAAGGGGGGGCCCCGCACCCAGCTGGGCTGCTCTGCACCCACGCTAGATGGGGTCGGGACCAGGGCCAGCCTGGGATTGGGCTGGGCTAGGACTGGGGTCGGAATTAGACCAGGCTGAGGCAGGACCGGGATCAGACGGAAATGGGTAGAGGCTGCAAGTGGAGTAGCACTTGCCTGGGGATTGGACTGAGACAGGCTGAGATTGGATCAGCACCGTGACGGGGAAGAGGCTGGGAGCAAGATGGGGACTGAGACTGGAGCAGCACTGCGATGAGGATGGGACTGGGGTGGATCGGGACTGGATCAGCACTCTGATGGTGATGAGGCTGGGAGCAGAATGGGGACCAGACCAGCACCGTGATGGGGAAAGGACTGGGCTAGACTGGGACTGCACTGGCACTGCGATGGGGATGAGGCTGGGAACAGGCTGGGGACCAGGACCAGCCCAGCACCACACTGGGGACGAGGCTGGGAGCAGGACGGGGGCTGGGGTCGGACCAGCAATGCGATGGAGACAAGGCTGGGAGCAGGATGGGGACCGAGACTGGAGCAGCACTGCAATGGGAACAGGACCAGGGTGGACAGGGACCAGACCGACACCGTGCTGGGGATGAGGCTGGGAACAGGATGAGGACCGGGACCAGACCAGCACCATGATGGGGATAAGGCTGGGAGCAGGACAGGGACTGGGGCTGGAGCAGCACCACGCTGGGGACGAGGCTGGAAGCAGGACAGGGACCGGGACTGGAGCAGCACTGCAATAGAGATGAGGCTGGGAGCAGGATGGGGACCGGCACCGGCACCGCGCTGGGGACGAGGCTGGGAGCAGGACCGGGACCGGACCGGCACCGCGCTGGGGACGAGGCTGGGAGCAGGACCGGGACCGGACCGGCACCGCGCTGGGGACGAGGCTGGGAGCAGGATGGGGACCGGGAATGGACGGGCACCGCGCTGGGGACGAGGCTGGGAGCAGGACGGGGACCGGACCGGCACTGCGCTGGGGACGAGGCTGGGAGCAGGACGGGGACCGGACCGGCACCGCGCTGGGGACGAGGCTGGGAGCAGGACCGGGACCGGGACCGGCACCGCGCTGGGGACGAGGCTGGGAGCAGGACCGGGACTGGACCGGCACCGCGCTGGGGACGAGGCTGGGAGCAGGACGGGGACCGGGACCGGCCCGACGCCGCTCGGGCAGCGGCCGGGCCGGGGCGGGTGGCGGCTCCCGCCGCCCTTACCGAGCTGCTCGTAGGCGTCCGCGTTGCTGCCCGCGCCGCACCACAGCGTCCCGGGGTAGGTGAGGCCGCGGCGGGCGCGGGGCCGCCCCGCCGGGGCCGCTCCGGGGGCCGCGGCCGCCGCCAGCAGCAGCCACAGCAGCCGCGGGGGGCCCATGGCACCGCGCCGGCCCCGCGCTGCCACCCGCTTTATCGCCGCCCGCCGGCCGGCCCGCCCACGGCACAGCCCACGGCACGGCACAGCCCACGGCACAGCCCACGGCACGGCACAGCCCACGGCACGGCCCGCGGCATGGCACAGCCCACGGCACAGTCCACGGCACGGCCCGCGGCATGGCTCACAGCACAGCCCATGGCACGCCACAGCCCACGGCACAGCACGGCATGGCCCACACGTGACCTGCCCATAACAGAGCAGCTGGCTCGGCTCGGCTCTGCATGCCCATAGCGGGGCTGGTCCGGTGCGGCGCGGCACGGCACAGCACAGCTCAGTATGGCATGGCACAGTACAGCATGGCATGGCATGGCATGGCATGGCACGGCTCAGTACGGCATGGCACGGCTCAGTACGGCATGGCACAGTACAGCATGGCATGGTATGGCATGGCATGGCACGGCTCAGTACGGCATGGCACGGCTCAGTACGGCATGGCACAGTACAGCATGGCATGGCATGGCATGGCACGGCACGGCTCAGTACGGCATGGCACGGCTCAGTACGGCATGGCACAGTACAGCATGGCATGGCATGGCATGGCACGGCTCAGTACGGCATGGCACGGCTCAGTATGGCATGGCACAGTACACCATGGCATGGTACGGCATGGCACGGCACAGTAAGGCACAGTACAGCATGGCACAGCACAGCTCAGTATGGCACAGCACAGTACAGCATGGCATGGCATGGCATGGCACGGCACAGTACGGCACGGCACGGCTCAGTATGGCACGGCATGGCATGGCATGGCACGGCACAGTACGGCACGGCACGGCTCAGTATGGCACGGCATGGCATGGCATGGCACGGCACAGTACGGCACGGCACGGCTCAGTATGGCATGGCACAGTACAGCATGGCATGGCACGACACAGTACGGCACGGCACGGCTCAGTATGGCACGGCACAGTACAGCACGGCATGGCACAGCACAGCACGGCACGGCACAGTACAGCACGGCCCATCCATGGCCAGGCTGGCACAGCATGGCCCAGCCTGCCCTTAGTGAGCCCAGCTCAGCATGGCCGGGCAGCAGGCACACGGGGCAGTGGCAGGGACACAGGATGGTGGCAGGGACCCTGGACGGGGACAGGGGACGGTGGCAGGGAGAGGGGACGGTGGCGCAGCCCCAGCCCCAGCTATCACCACCCCGGGGGCAGGCGCACGGCCCCCAGCGCTGCTGCAGCCCCGGGGCTATGGCACGGCCGCCAGTGCCACCGCGGCCCCGCCAGCCCCCACCCGCGGGCGCTATGCCTGGCCGGGCCGGCGGCAGGGAAAGGGTTCGCCTCCCTCCCGGCGCCGCGCGACCGCCCGTTACCCGGCCCCCTCCTTGGCGGGTGGCCGGGGACAGAGCCCCGTTGCTGTGGCACCGGCGGTGGGGTGACACGCGGGGGGGGGGCCCGTAGCGTGCCAGCCCCGCCGCCGCGCCAGCCCCCGGCCCCTGGGCACGCCGCCCCGGCCGCGAGGCATCCGGGGCCGCGCGGGCACCGGGGGTGGGGGGGTCCGATGCTGCTCCCGCGCCCCCGGGGCCGTGCCACATTTGCGATTCGGAGCGGCGCCCGGCGTGGCGGGAGGCGGCGAGGGCATCGCGACGCCCGACGGCTTCCCGCGGGTTCCCCAACCCGGCGGGCGCCGTGCCCCCCGCACCAGCCCCCCCCCCCCAATTGCCCGTGCCTGGCAGGAGGATGCAAACGCACCGCCGTGGCGCAGCCGGACGCTCCTGCCCGCCGTCCCCGCGGCGCTGGGCGCTCGCCCAGGGTGCTGGCGGGGACCCAAGGCGGCGGGGGCTGCCCCCGCTCAGCTGTCGCTGTCCGTGACGCTCCCGCAGGGCTCAGCCTTGCCGCCGGCACCCAGGTACGGAGGCGGCCGGGGCCGGGGGGCACCCGTGCCGGGGGGCCGGGGCCGGGCAGGGCGGTGGGCACGGCGCGGCGGCAGCCCGGGGCACGGGGGCGAGGTTGCACGGGGGCCGTCTCGCCACGCGCTGGCCGCTGCCGCCCTCGCAGCGCCTCTGCCCCCCGCGCATGGACCTGCGCCGCCTGCCCGAGGCCCGCGAGCGGGGCTGGTACCTGGCGCTGATGGCCCCCAACGTCAAGGGGCCCGACTACGCCTGGCTCGACCCCTCTCGCCTCTACTGCCACCCGCAAGTACCCAGCGCCCGGGGCGGACGGGGCCGGCGGGGGCTGCGCTGGGCGCCGCGGGGCGCCCGGCCGTGCCCGTTCCCGCGCCCGCTCGGGGCACCCAGCACCTCTGCTCTCCCCCTCTCCCTCCCCAGGCCTTGCAGGACTGCGTGGCCGACCTGCTGCAGCCCTTCCGCGGCGACCCCATCGACCTGGTGGCCGGCATCGACGCCATGGGCTTCATCCTCGGTGAGCCGCCGTGCCGGGGTCGGGGGGGGGCTCTGCCCGCCCCGCGTCTCGGCCCCAAGGCCCCGGCGCCCCGCGGGGACGTCCCTCACGGTGCCGTCCCTGGGGCCAGGCGCTGCGGCGGCCGCCGCGCTGCAGAAGGGCTTCCTGGCCATCCGCAAAGCCGGGCACCTCTGCGTGGAGACGCTGGCCCAGCCCTACACCGACTACTCCGGGCGCCAGAAGCTGATGGAGATCCGCACAGACGCGGTGGCACCAGGTGAGGCCGCGGCCGGCGCGGGGCCATGGGGCACGGCCGGCGGCTCAGCCGCGCTCTGCCCCCCGCGCCAGGCCTCCGCGTGCTCCTCGTGGACCAGTGGGTGGAAACCGGCGGCACCATGCGAGCTGCCATCGAGCTGGTGGAGCGGCTGGGGGGGGTCGTGGCAGGTAGGACACGGCGGGTGCTGCTGCAACCCCCCCTGCTCACCACCACCACCGTGTCCTTCCCCGGGCCGCGCGCGCCGGCGCTGAGCCCCCTCGCCGCCTCTCGCAGGCGTCGCCGCCGTCTGCATCGAGGACAGCGAGGGCGGGCGCTGGATCCGGGAGCGCTACAAGTGCGCGCACTGCGTCCCCCCGCACCTGCAGCCCCGCTTCGACCGCCACCAGCTCGCCTGGCCGTGACCGCGCTGCGCCCCGGCATGCTGCCCGCCTGCCCGCTGCAGTAACGCGCAGCCAACCCAGACGATGAGAGCTGCCGGCCGGCAGCGATGCCCCGTCCCGCCGGCCGCCCGGGAAGCAGCAGGGAGCCGCAGCCCCCCAGCCCGGCTGCGCTCCTCGCTCTTTTTTTTTCTTTAAAAAGTGTAAAAACCCTTTTATTACAAAAAAAAAATTGGAGCCCCTGCTAACAATACACGGAGTTGCATAGCTAAGGAAGCGGCGCGGCACCCCCGGGGCGCTCCCGCCCTCGCCGCGGGGCCTGGCTGGTCCCGCGCGCCCGCCTGGGGCCGGCGGCCGAGCCCGGGGCCGCGCAGGGGTGCCGCGTCTGTGCCAGCCCCGGGCGCCGCCTGGCCACGGAGAAAGCCAGCGGCGCAGCCGGAGAGGGCCCAGCCGGAGCAAGGAGGCATCTCGGGAGGCCTCCGCTGGGGCCCTCCTGGCTTGCCCGGAGCCGGCGGGGAGGCGCTTGGCCGGGGCAGCGGAGGCAGGAGCGCAGGAGGGATGTCCGCTCGGGGCAGGAGGCGCCGGCCGGGCCGCGGCGACGGGGCCGCGCGTGGCTCTTTGGTAGAGAGATTTGGGCGCGACGGGCCGCGGGACGGCTCCTCACTGGCAGCACTTGGGTTTCTTCCGCGGCGCCGTCAGGTACAGGTCGCTCTCGGGGCCGCTGATGCCTGGCGGAGGCAGGGCCGGGTCGGCGGGGATGGCCGGGCCCCACGGCCCCGGCGGGGGTTCGCGGCGGTACTCACGCACGGTGTCGCCGATCTTGCGGGCACCGCTGCGCTCCAGCTCGGCCAGCACGCTGCTCTCGAAGGTCAGCGCCGCCACCCGGAAGAAGAAGTCCCGCACGTTCTCCCCTGCCCCGCAGGACGAGACGCGTGAATGTCCCCCCCCCACCCCCACCCCCGCCTCGACCCCATCCCGGACGCCTGGGTTCGGGTTCCCCCCACCCCGCTCAGCCGCGGGGACCCACCAGTGAGGGAGGAGACGGCCCAATACTCTGCCTGCATCTCCTGGGCCACCTTGAGGGCATCCTTCTCCATGAGGCTGTACTGCGCCGGTGTCTGCGGAGGGGCGAGGGGCAGGGCTGTGGGGTGGGGGGACACCCAGTGCCACCAGGCTGGCCAGCCCGGCCACGGGGAGGGTGTCAGCGCAGCCCCACGGTGCTTCGGGTGGGACACTCACGCTCAGGTCCTTCTTGGAGCCCACCAAGAAGAGGATGACGTTGGACGGGTCGTTCTCCTTGAGGGCATCAGCGAGCCACTGCCTGCGGGAGCCACCGTCACTGCCAGCAGCTTGCGGCCCCGCGCTACCGCCTCGCTCAGACCCGGTCTCGCCAGCCGCACCGCACCCCTTGCCTACCTCTGTCCCCAGTCCCCAGCAGCACCTACCGCGTGTGGTCCAGGGAGGCCACGTCATTGACATCGAACACGATGATGATGGCTGGGGGAGAAGGAGAGGTGAGACGGGGCCGGGGGGCAGCGGGCAGGGAGGCGGCGGGGCCGCGGTGGGCACCTCACCTTGCGCGCCCCGGTAGTAGGTGGAGGCGATGCACTTGAAGCGCTCCTGGCCGGCCGTGTCCCACCTGGGGGAAGAGGGCGGGCGGTCAGCAGGGCCACGGTGGCACGGCAGGGGACACGGCAGGGGACACAGGAGGGCGGCAGGGGACGCGGGCTGCCTACTCACAGCTGCAGGCTGAAGGGGACGCCCAGCACCTCGAACCGCTCCATCTCGAAATCCACCCCGATGGTGGCCTTGTAGTTCTTGTCGAAGGTGTCCTTGCAAAAGCTGGGGGGGGGCATCAGTCCCCCAGCCTGGGGGATGCTTGGCCACCAAGGGGGCAAAGCCTGCGCTGGCCTCAACCCCAGTGGCTGCCACCCAGGGCCACCACCACCGAGGACGGACGGGGGGGGGGGTCTTCCCCCTGCATCCTCCGTTACCGGTTGATCAAGCAGGTCTTCCCCACCGAGAGGTCTCCCACCACGATGATCTTGGAGATCTTGAACCTGCAGGGCAGAGAGCAGCGCAGCCACTCAGCCACGTGGTGGGCACCCATGGGCACCCCTCCTCCCCGGCGCCGGGGGCGGCGAATGCGGGGGGCACCCGGCACAGGGGATAGCTTGGGACCGGGAGCACCTCCAGGACTCGGTCCTGCCTCGGGGACCGGCCGCTGGGAGCACCGTGGGGGCGGTGCAGAGCCCGGCGGTGCCGCGCACTCGGTGCATGCCCCGCGGGCCGTCTCCATCTCGCGTTTTTCCCCGGGAACGGGTCCAGGCAACCCGGCCCGGAGGCTGCGCTTTCCCGCCGCGCCGGGCGCCGCAGCCCCATCCGGACCCCCATCTTCTCCCCTCCCCGCCGCATTCCTGCGCCGTGACTCAGCTGCGGCGGCGGGCGCACGCCGCGCGGGGGGGGACGAGCCACGCGGCCGCCCGCCGGGAGCCCCCGGCCCAGCAACCCCGCGGGTAGCCCCGGGGCTGCCAGCCCGGCCGGCGGCGCCGTCACTCACCCCACGGTGCCCGTCCGCTGCTCCTGGCAGGCGCTGGCCACTTTGGGGTGGAAAGCGGGGCGGGCGTGCAGGGCGGCCTCCTTCCGAAAGCACTGGAAGGGGAGCAGCGGTGAGGCGGCAAGGGGGGGGACGCGGGGCCGGCCGGTGGCATCGGCGGCGTTGCGTCCCCCCCACCCCGCGGCGTCCCCGCGCTCACCTGGGGCAGGTCGGCCACCACCCTGTCCCTGCGCACCGGAGCCAGCACGTTCATCCTGCGCGCGGAGCGGGGACGGGCCGAGGGCCGCGGCGGGTCCTGGGGGGGCGGAGGGGCAGCGAGCCTTGGCCCCACGTCCCTGCGCGCGGCTGGCCCCGCGGCCCCTCCGTCCCCACGTCCCCGAGCGTGGCTGTCCCCATGTCCCCTCCGCCCCCATGTCGCAGGGTACGGCTGTCCCTGTGTCCCATCCGTCCCCACGTCCCTGTGCAAGGCTGTCCCTGGGTCACATCCGCCCCCGAGCGTGGCTGTCCCCTGCACCCCAGGTACGGCTGTCCTCATATCCTATCTGTCCCCATGTCCCTGGGTACGGCTGTCCCCATGTCCCATCCGTCCCCACGATCCCAAGCATAACTGTCCCCTCCACCCCGCCACGGCTGTCCCCGCGTCCCCTCCGCCCCCACGTCCCCGAGCGTGGCCGTCCCCCCCACCCCGCCACGGCTGTCCCCGCGTCCCCTCCGCCCCCACGTCCCCGAGCGTGGCCGTCCCCCCCACCCCGCCACGGCTGTCCCCGCGTCCCCTCCGCCCCCACGTCCCCGAGCGTGGCCGTCCCCCCCACCCCGCCACGGCTGTCCCCGCGTCCCCTCCGCCCCCACGTCCCCGAGCGTGGCCGTCCCCCCCACCCCGCCACGGCTGTCCCAGTGTCCCCTCCATCCCCACGTCCCCGAGCGTGGCCGTCCCCCCCACCCCGCCACGGCTGTCCCCGCGTCCCCTCCATCCCCACGTCCCCCCACCCCGGGCCCGTCCGTCCCCGCATCCCGCGCCCCGGCGCGGCTCCCCCCACATCGCAGGTCACGGCCGCCCCCGGCCCGGTCCCCCTCCCCACGGCGGCGGCGGCGCTGCCCGCGGCCCCCTCCCGGCCCTCCGTGGGGGTGGGGGTGAGGGGGGGGTCCCGTTACCGGGCGCCTCCCGGCTCCGGCAGCGGTGCTCGGCGCTGCACGCCCAGCCCCGGAGGAACCGGCGGGCTGGCCCCGCCCCCGGAGGGCGGCAGGGGAGGGGTCAGCTCGCCGGTTCCCCCGGGGCTGGGCCTCGGCGGTGCTGCCCAGGGGAAGGGGTCGGTACCCCCGCCCCGGCCCTCCCGGCCCCCGCCCCCGCCCCGCCGCGGGACTACAACCCCCATGATGCCCCGCGGAGGGTGGGGGGAGGAGCGCGACAGCGCCTGCGCGGGGGAGGCCGGCGGAGGGCGGGCCGAGGGGCGGAACTACGCCTCCCGGCAGGCGCCGCGGCATCGCGAGACTTGGGGACGACTCGCGCGACTTGGCGCTATAAGCCCGTGCGGTGCCGCGCGGGCGGCCCCTTTCGCCTTCCGCCTGGCCAAGATGGCGCCCAAGGCCAAGAAGGAGGGTGAGAGCGGGCGGCCCGCAGGGGCGCCGGGGCTCGGGAGGGGGGTGCTGCTGCTCCCGGGGGTGCGGAGCCTCCGCGGAGGGGCGGGCGGCGTCGGGGAGAGCTGGGGGCCTGGTGCTGGGCCGCGGGCACGTGGGAGAGTGGCGAGGCCTGCACCGGCGGGGCCGGGCCCGGTCGCGTGGCGGAGGGGAGGGCCCCGGTCTGTGTGGGCTCGGGGGATAGGGGAGCCGTGGGGGGATGCGTGGGGCAGGGGAGAGACCTAGCTGCGTGGGGCCTTTGCGGGGGAGGCCCTCGTCGGTTGGGGGACGCAGGCAGGGGGCGCCCCGGTCCCCTAGGAGAGGCCCCGTCTGTGGTGGTGCATGGCGGGGGGAGGCAGTGGGCTGTTAGGAGAGCGTCCTGTTTTGCCTATCTTGCTTGTGCTGACTGAACTCCTGCCGTAGCTGTGCCTCCGAAGACAGAGGCAAAGGCCAAGGCGCTGAAGGCCAAGAAAGCCGTCCTGAAGGGGGTCCACAGCCACAAGAAGAAGAAGATCCGCACGTCGCCCACTTTTCGGAGGCCCAAGACCCTGCGCCTGCGGCGACAGCCGAAGTACCCCCGGAAGAGTGCCCCACGGAGGAACAAGTATGTGTGGGGCATTGGCTTCTGCTGTGGGGTTTGTAGGGTGGGGACAGTCCCACGTGTGGGCCAGTGTGGGGGCATGTGCCCTTCCAGAGACCCCAGGGTGAGACCTTGCCAGTATGCTGCTCTGGGGGCTGAGCCACGTCTTGGTGCCAGAATGTTGGGTTCAGTTGTTGGGGTGCAGGTGATGATTATATGCGACCAAAGCCTGAGAGCTTGTGATTAGAACTTTTTTGGATACTGATGCACCTCCAGCTTTCTTTAGATGGTATATGTAGTGTTTGAAAGCCCTCAAAGTCTGGCAGCAGCTTCTGGTAGCCTTTTGTAACCGAAGGATTTATTTCCGACAGGCTTGACCATTATGCCATTATCAAGTTCCCTTTGACCACAGAATCAGCCATGAAGAAGATAGAGGATAACAACACTCTAGTTTTCATCGTGGATGTCAAGGCCAACAAGCATCAGATCAAACAGGCTGTCAAGAAGTTGTATGATATCGATGTGGCCAAGGTCAACACACTGATTAGGTGAGCAAGAGGGGAAGAAGAGGTGACACGTGGGTATGGATGCTTCAAGTGCCCCGAGCGGCTTTTAGCAGAAAACTCGAGCACCTATGACTTTCAGCAATGTTGGAGATACTCTCAGGGAGTGTGGGGTTAAGCACTGTGGCATTCATAGTGTTACAGTTTTGATAAATGCAACTCATATCTGAGTGCATCTTAGTGGGAGTGTAACATGGTAGACCAGAAGTTTGGCTTCCTCAGGGACCTCTTTAACACCGAGAGCTGTGCAGATGATGTAAACTTTTTTTCCACTGAGTGAACTGATGTTTCCAAAGGAACCACTGATGCACGCTGCTACAGCAGGCATGTAGAGTGAGTAGGGGGAGCTGTGTACCTCTGCTGATGCCTCTTGTTCTGCTCCAGGCCTGATGGGGAGAAGAAGGCTTATGTCCGACTGGCTCCAGATTACGATGCACTGGATGTAGCCAACAAGGTGAGAAATCTTTGAAACTTTGTCAGCTCCCGTTTGCTCTCATGTTTTCTGCGCCAGGCTGTTCTTCCTAGTTTTCACATGAGATACTTGTGCTTAAAGCAAGCACACCACCACTTCTATGGAGCGTCCTTGCTGTTCAGCTGGATCTAGCAGTGTTTATAAGCAAGGCCATATTGTAAAGTTGTAATGTTACTGACAAAGGTTTGCTGCAGTTCTGTAACTCCTCCGGGGAGGGCTGTACTCTGTGAGACTTAAGAGCCCTGAAGGTATTGCAGGGGGAATGATGCAAAAGCTTATTTGCAGCTTCTCATTTGAAACAGCATTTGTCCTAATGGCGCTCTTAGCCAGTGCGGTCCATCTAAGTAATGTTGCTGGCTATTACAAGAAGAGATGATCTCTGAGGCCCTTGCTTTGTGCTCCTGCACTGCTGGCCTGGCTGAAGGAGGATTTTCTGTTGTGCCGGTGGCTGTATTGTTGAAAGTGGTGAACAGTTTTTAGTCTTTCGTATGGTTGAGGGTAGGTAAGAGGCAGTGGTGATAGGTATTGGAGCAGGGGACCATGGTTGTGTGAATCAGCACGAGGATCACGGTGGAGTAAATGTGTAATATGGCTATGTTAGAAGAAAGACACTTGGGTAAGTCTGGGAGGAGCAAGGCTGTTCTCAGAGGACAGAAATCCTGGGGAGATGCAGCAGTAGCAGTAATGTTGTGTGGAGAGCTCTGCCTTTCTGTTGCTGTAACTTCCGTGTGAACATGTTTTGCTTCTTTCCAGATTGGAATCATCTAAACTGCATCTACCAAGGACTGTACAGATGGGATAATAAACCCTGTAAAACCACTGAAGGGCTCTTGTGTTTTGTGACTGCACAGCCCAGGCAAAAGAACACCTAGGAGACTTGGGGCTGCATTTCGGTAAACACTTCCTTCCGTGCTTGTGCTGCAGCATGGCACTAGGCTGGCAGGAATGTGATGTTAACTGTGCTTGGTGAAAAGTTCATACAGGTTCATGAGGGGGTGTGTTGCTGTCCCTTGCCTGGTTTCTCATCACTGGGGAGCTCTTGGATCACTGTGCTGTGGGTAAACTTAAATGAGGTGACATTCTCCTGAATCTGAAATACACTGTTTACCAGAGATGTGTGGTATTCTCCTGTCTTGTTGCACTGTGTAATTGACATATGCTTGCAATCATTGTTCTACGTGTCCTACATAGCTTCCTCAGGGTATCACTTTGGATATGCTAAGGAGTGTTCCACAAGCTGATAAGTGTTCAGGAGGTAGGTATTAACCACAAAAAAAGTGTTTATGGCTCAGATCTAGCAGCAAGCTGGGTATTGCACGTTTTCCTAGTTTTATCAACTTTTAATAGACGATAGACTTCACAAAACCCTCAAAATAGTGACTGTTTAATAGCAAGCGCTTCTTTTGTTTTCTAGCACGATCCTTACGCCCTTACTGCAGTGTATGAATTGCAGTCTGATTTCCCTGACAGAGCTCCTGTTATGCTGCCTGTGACCTCGCTGCGTTCATGGTCCTAATCAGAGCTGTTTCCAAACTAGCTGCTGTTGCTACCTTTGCAGTCTTTTGCTTCCTCAAGTTTTTAGATGAAATCAGCTTTTCAGAGTGTGTGGAGGATCATAAGAATGTGGAGCACTTGAGAAGCAGGAAATAGAAATAAAGTACAGATAAGCATTTAGAGATACTTAAGTCTTAAGTATATAGTTATGTTCTACTAAGAAAGATGGTGAAAGCTGTGAGCAAATATTGATCAGGGTAAAAGAGCTCTTGGGTAGTGGGATATTGTGTTCCCACCCTAGCTTCTTGCAGAGGGTGGTAGAGTCCTGAGCATGGGCACCATGAAATAGTGGTTTGCACTTGAAGGGTGGCAGTGAAGTGAAAAGAGGGAGCTATCCCAACTGGCACTGCTTTCAGGACCTTAGGGTAAAGATTTGTTCTGGGTCATATGAGCGCTCTGCATGATGTGCTAGGCCTTGGACCTCACTGAGGTCCTCAGCTGTGGAACTCCAGCTCCAGGTACTGAGATCTGCAAGGTAAGCTGCAAACCGCCTTCGATCGAAGGGCGATTCCCGCAGTAGTTGCAGCGGAGCCATTGTACATGTGATCTGATGGGGCGGATGGGACACTGGCCAGTGCTGTGGCAGAGGTCAGCTGGCATCACACCTTGGCCCTGTCTGGAGGGCAGCCCCGGGCATGTAACAAAGCCTCTGAGCTGACCTTAGCTGCCCTCAGACTCCTCCTTGAAGGCAGCCTGAAGCTCTCACTGGGTACAGGGAGATGGAGGGGGGAGCCCCAGTGCTCCCTGGGTTGCTGTGCTGGCCTGCCCAAGAAGTGAGGCGGGAAGCACTCCCTGTTTGCACTGAGAGCAACAGGTATAGGAAACTGCCTGGAGGGAAGAGGGCTGTGTCCCTGGCAGGCAGTCCCTCTCTGATCTGTGGGTGCTATGCAGAGCTGTTCTTTCACCCTGGGTGCGGGCCAAAAGCCAGTGGGAAGGCTGTGAGCCCTCGACTTCCCTAAGCCTGGGCCAGGGGCTTGAAGCTCTTTTGCGAGCAGAGGCTCTTGACAAGCTGTTCAGAGTGAGATAAGGCTGAAACGGGTGATAAGAGCTGCATCCTTCCCTGCCTGTGATAGGGCTCTGTTGCTGAGAGCGCAGTGGTGTGAGGCTCTGGGGCAGGCCCTGCTCTCTCCCTGGGTCAGGTCTGGTGTTCATGCCCAGGAAGAGGCCAAGCAGCAGCAGGGGCTCTGCGAGGTCTGCCTGGTCTGCCCCAGGCCGCCTGCTTGGCAGAGCCACGGTTGCACCCAGGAAGATGTGGGGAGAAAAGTGCCCCTCACCTGTATCACTGGGGGAGTAGGGCTGATGCTGGGGTGCTCTGCCCCATGCTGTGAGGAGCAGGTACGTGCTGCAGCCCTCCCCGGCAGTGTGGAAGCTGAACTGGGAAGGGTTTTCACATCAGCATGACTTGCAGTCCACCCTGACCCTGCCTCAACTTAGCCCAGTGGCTGCTGCTGTCTGGCACCTAGCGTGCAGCTTCCCAGCGCTTGCCTCTTGCGCCGGGGCTGGCAGCCAGCCCGACGCAAAGCTGCCCCAGCCTGGCCAGCGCTGCACAGTGCTGGGAGATGCTCTGGCTGGAAGCCAGGAGGGGAGCCGGGCTCCCTGCTCTGGGAAAGCTTTGTCATGCCTGACCCTTCTTCCCTGGGCTGTGGTGCTGGAAGTGTGGGGTGGCCCCTCGGCCTGTCCCCCAGCAGTGCCGGGTGGTCAGGGCAGATCCATGTCCACTGCATGCTAAGACAGAAGGGGGAGGGAGCAGTGACTGGGGTGAAGGAAAACTAGGAACTGGGCTTGACTGGGGTGTTTGCAGATGGAGTTGGTGGCAGGAGGTTGAAACTGCAGCTGCAGAGCTGTTGAGACACTTCTAATGGTAAGGCTGCAACCTGCTGGGGCAGGAGGGGATCCCTGCAGCTCAGCTCGGGGGCTCTTAGGGATGTTAGCAGGGGGCTTGCTTAACTGTGTTTTGGCACTGAGCTTGGATTGGGCGAGGTGGTTGGTTTGAAGCCTTAGATCCCTGCCCACACTGACCTGAGTATCATGTCTCTGCTCTGGCTGCCAGGCTGTCCCCAGCATGCTGTCCCCAGCACACAGCCTCCTGCTTGCCCCAGTCCCTGTGCCAGCCTGGGAGTCCTGGGCAGGATCCCTGGCCCTGGAGGTGTTTCCCAGTTTTCTGCAGATGGGGAGAGTGAACCACCTCTGCCTCTACCCTAAGACATGCTACAGTCACCAGTTCACTCCAAACAAGCAGCTCTGTCTCTGCCTGAGTGATGTGGGCAGTGGTGTCAGTGGGGCTGATCCCGCCCTGCAGCAGGGGCTGGGCAGGAGTCTCTCTAAGCCTAGCTGCTTACGCTAGGCCAGCAGGATCCCAGAGCTGTCATGTCAGCAGGATTCGTCTTCCCAGTGCTCTGGTGCTCCGTGGGACCGGCTGGGCTGGCTCGGCCCTGCTGCTCTGGGGGAGCTGAGCTCCTCCTCTTCCCCCCACTGCCCTGAAGGGCTGCTGGAGGCGGCTGGCTCCTCCTGTCCCTGCAGGAGAGGGCCCATCACCCTCCTGTCAGGCTGGAGCCATGCCAAGCTGAGGAAGACTGCTCCTGGGGGATGTGAGCATGAGCTGTCTTCCAGGAAGAGCCTGTGGCCTCATGGCCTTCCCATGCCAGCTCTGCTTCATGTGGCTCCTGGGTGAGTCATGCAGCCCCGGCAGGCCTCTTGCGGGCAGGTCATGGACTGCAGCGGGGCTTGGTGCCTCACTGGGCTCCTTCCTGTCTGCTCCAGACCCCCTTCCCCTGCTCAGCCCCACATCCAAGGAAGCTCAGGGCACACAGGTATCTCTGGAAGAGTGAAGAAGAATGGAGGGAACAATCTGCAGGAAGGCTGGAGTCTTGCTCTGCTCTCTCTAAGGCTCAGCACAGTGGGATGGGGCTAGTGGGACTGGATGGGCTGGGTACATCCCTAATGGGTCTCTTGAATGATGTGAGGAGCAGAAATGTGCCATCTCCTTCCCTGCGGGCTGTTGGCCCTCCTCTGGGAATGGAGGCGCATCCTTTCCCATCTCCCGGTCCCCCCACTCCATCCTCCCCTTAACGCTGCCTCTGCGCTGGGAAGGCGGCTGCGTGCTCTGCTCCACAGAAAGGCCAGCCCAGGCATGCTGTGGCAGCAGTGAACAGACCGATTTAATGCATGTAACAACAACAACACAGGAGGGACTCGTCCCTTCCCTTGCAACTCTCAGGCCATCAGCTGCGAAAGGCGGCCACCCCTGGCCCTTAAGTGCCCTGCACAGAAACCGGCTTTGGCTCCCTTCCCCTCGGTTTGGCCCCTGGCTTTGGCAGCATCCCCGTGGCTTTGCAAGGCTGTCAGACTGGTCCAGCAGGGTGGTGCTTGTAGGCAGCAGAGCGGGCGAAGGCTGGGCCTGTGGCCAGGGAGCGAGCCCTAAGGCACATCAGAGCAGGTATGGAGGGCCTGAGGCCTCCGGGAGCTGGAGACTGGCTCCTGCCCCGGCATACATGTCTCTCAGTCTATTAGAAACTTCTCCCCGTCCACGTCTCTCCCTGCAGAGGCCTTGTGCAAGGAGGGGAAGAAGTCGGAGCGCAGGAGGCGGGAGAAGTACATGAGGATCATGGCATCAAGCAGCAAGAGGTTGGCCATGAGAAAGGCACCCTGGCCCTGCACCTCCACGTAGCGTAGGAAGTACCAGGTGAGGTAGGCCTGGGGCGCCAGGCGGAAGGCGAAGTACATCACCAGGTTGACGTACTTGTTGACCTCGTAGAGCACCGGGGAAGGCACGTTGCTCATCTTCAGCAGCATGCGCGTGGTGAGGAAGATGTTGCTCACCTCCACCAGCAGCAGCAGCATCGCCGCCACCAGGAAGCGGCCCGTGATGATGAGTGAGACGAAGGCAGAGATGGCCTGGCAGGCAGCACAGCAAGGTCAGCCCCCACCCTTGCCCCGCTCCCCAGCCTGAGCGCAGCCCTGGGGGGAGGGTGTGAGCCCATCCAGGTCTTGCTCACCAGCCCATCCCTGGGGTCTGAGCAGACCCTAATGGGGGGCACGCAGTGCTGTTCCCCTTCAGCTGGCATCTCCCCCCCTCCCAGAGATCGCAGCGGCTCTCCGGGCACCTGGGCCAAGGGAAAACCAATGTCTTGAGAGCCAGCTTCACCGGGACCGGTCCCATCACCTGGCAGCGGGGAGCTGGGACAAGCCCCGGCGCGGCAGCCTGTCTCCCCAAGCCTGTTAGGCAGGCGTCCTGCCCCGGCGGGCGCCCTCGCCTTGTTGACGCGCTGCCTACCTGGCAGCGGGGGGGTGGGGGGAGGCAGAGGGAAGGGCTCCGGCTGGCCCGGTGGGGGGCACACGCGGGCCCGCAGCCGCCCCCGAGCCGCCCCCCGGGGCCGCGGTGGGGCAGGGGCTGTACTTGCCATGGCGTGGTGCACCAGGTACTCCCAGGACGAGCGCGACTGGTGGCTTAGGATGATGTCCAAGCTGTCGTGGATGAAGTAGCCTGCGGGCCGGGGCAGAGCGTGAGGGCTCCAGCTGGCGTCCCGCCGCGGGGCGCGATGCGCGGGGGGCCGGCTGCGGCGGCCCGCCCGACCCCCTTACCTGAGGAGAAGCAGACGAGCAGGTGGCCCGAGACGCAGTAGCCGTCCTGGATGTCGGAGAGCAGCTCCGAGGAGTGCCAGAGGCTGGGGGCAGAGGGGGTGGTGAGTTTTTTGGGGGGGGGGGAGCGAGCCGCGGAGCGGGGCCCGCAGCGCCCCCCACCCCGTGGCCGGGGGCTGCGGCGCGGGAGGCGGCTGCCGTCGGGGGCGGCCCCCGCCGCGGTACCTGAGCAGGGCCCAGAGGCCGGCGAGCACGGAGTGCGCGAAGGAGACGAGCAGGTTGCCCCAGCGCCAGGCGCGGCCGGGGCGGCTCCGCACGGCGGCGGGTCGGGGCAGCCCCCGCGCCGCCCGCCCCAGCGCCCCGAACAGCGCCACGCTGCCGCCCACCAGCGCCGCCGACGGCGCCCGCCAGCCCGGGCCCATCGCGCTGCCCGGCCCGGCCCGGCCCGGCCCGACCCGACCCGCGCGGGTCCCGCCGGCCCCACGTGGGCGGGGTCCGGCCCGGCTGCGCTTCCGTGGGGCGGGCGGGGGCGGGCGCGGCCCCTGCGCACCGCCCCGCCGCTCTGCGCCTGTGCCGGGCTGCCGCGGGGGGGGGGGGGGGGGGGGGGGCGTTGCACGCGTGTGTGCGTGGGGCGTTGCACGGGTGTGTGTGCAAACAAAGCATTGCATGTGTTTGTGCGTGGAGCGTAGCACAGGTGTGCATACGGCATTGCACAGGTGCGTGTGCAAACAAAGCATTGCATGTGTTTGTGCGTGGAGCGTTGCACGGGTGTGTGTATGTACAGCGTTGCACAGGTGTGCGTGAGCGTTGCACAGGTGTGTGTGCATAGAGCATTGCGCGAGTGTGTACGGAGCATTGCATGGATGTGTGTAGTGTACAGCGTTGCACATGTGTGCGTGAGCAACGCACAAGTGTGTGTGCATAGAGCATTGCACGAGTGTGTACGGAGCATTGCATGGATGTGTGTAGTGTACAGCGTTGCACATGTGTGCATGAGCAACGCACAAGTGTGTGTGCATAGAGCATTGCACATGTATGCGTAGAGCATTGCATGGATGTGGGTATGTACAGTGTTGCACATGTGTGGATGAGCATTGCACGGATGTGTGTATGTACAGTGTTGCACGTGTGTGCATAAGGCACTGCACAAGTGTGTGCATACAGAGCATTGCATGCGTGTGCATAGAGCATTGCACAAGTGTGAATGGAGCATTGCACAGATGTGTATATGTATAGCATTGCACATGTGTGCATAGAGCATTGTACAGGTGTGTGTGCAAACAGCACTGCACGTGTATGCCTAGAGCATTGCACAAGCATGTACAGAGCATTGCATGGATGTATGTACAGCGTTGCACATGCGTGCATAAAGCATTGCACAAGTGTGTGTATACAGCATTGCATCTGTGTGTAGAGCACTGCACGAGAGTATGCATGGAGCATTGCATGTGCGTGTATAAAGCACTGCACAAGAGCACTGTATGAGTGCATATGCATACAGAGCATTGCATGTGTGTGCATACACTATTGCTTCTGTGCATATAGCGCGCTGCATGTGCATGTATAAAGCATTGCACAAGCCTGTGTGTTCATACAGCACTGCATGAGCATGTGTGCATGCAGAGCACTGCATGTGTGTGTATAGAGCACTGCACGAATGTGTGTGTGTGTGCACAGAGCATTGCACACTGTGTGCTGGGCGTTGTGTGTGTGTATGTACAGAGTGTGTGTACAGAGAGCGTGTGCGTGTGTGTGCACTGGGCGTTGCAAAAGTAATGTGCATCAGGCCCTGCACACGTTGGTGCTGGATATGGCGCATGGGGGTGTGCTGGGTGTTGTAGGGGTGTAGCAGGCATTACACCTGCGTGCTGGCTGTTGGCACGTACGTGGTTGTGCTGGGATGCACCGCACACCTGTGCCGGCCATCGCCCATGTCCTCTGCCCAGCGCCGCTGCGGCAGGGTGGGCCTGGCGCAGCCGGGCTGCGTGTCGCTAGATGGCAGCACGGCCACGTGGCGTGGGGGTGGCAGTGCCACCGTGTCACCGTCCCCACGGGCGGCCGGGCCAGGTCCCGCAGCCCCCCTTGTGCCAAAGGCGCCGCCGGGACGAGGGGACGCGGCCGTGGCTCGGGCCGGGCCTGGCTCCGGCGAGGTCCCGTCCCCGGCGGCGCGCAGGCCCTGAGGCCCCTTCGGGGCGACGCGGCCGCTCTCGGCGGTGCCGGGCAGCCCTCGCGCGGAGGACGCCGGGAGCTGCCGGCCCGCGTGGCCGGGGCAGCGTCGGCGGCGAGGCCGGGGACAAGGGCGGCCCTGCGGCGGAGCCCTCGAGGCAGGCGCATGGCCGAGCGGGCGACGGGCAGGCCCCGGGGGCCGCTGCGCCTCTTCCTCGCTGCTCACGCGTGAACTCCCCTCCTCTTTGAAGAGGGGACAAAGGAATTGGGGCGAGGCTCCCCCGGGAGCCCGGCTGGGGGTGGGGGGAATGGCCCGTGGGTGCCTCTGGTTCCCCTTCAGCCCCCAAACATGGCGCGGGGGAGGAGGTGAGGAAGGCGGCGTTCGCGGAAAGAGCTAGTTTGTCGGCCCGCGGCCGCCGTAGCTGGCCCCGGAAGTGTCTCCATGGAGACGGGAGGAGCCCCGGCCCGGCCCGGGGCGCGATGGAGAAATACGAGCGGATCCGGGTGGTGGGGAGAGGGGCTTTCGGGTGAGGGCACCCCCGGGCAGCGCCTCGGTGGCGGGGGGCACCCCCCTCCGGGCCCTGTTACCATGGCAACGTGGCGGTCACCAGGGGTGTGGCACCCCGGGGTGGGTGGGAGGCTCAGGCCCCGTTACCATGGCAACGTGTGTGTGGGGGGGGGGGTGGTGACACCAGGCCTGTGGCACCCCAGGGTGGGAGGCCCCCTCACTAGGCCCTGTTGCCATGGCAACGTGTGGGGGGGTGGTGATGCCAGGACTGTGGCACCCCAGAGTGGGCACCCCCCCCAGGCCCTTTTACCATGGCAACGTGTAAGGGGGGTGATGGGTGCGTGGCCCCCCGGGGTGGGGGGCGCTGCCTGGCCCCAGCCCCGCTGACGCCTTGTCCCCGCTGACGCCCTGTCCCCGCAGGATCGTGCACCTGTGTCTGCGCAAGGCCGACCAGAAGCTCGTCATCCTCAAGCAGATCCCCGTGGAGCAGATGAGCAAGGACGAGCGCCTGGCAGCCCAGAACGAGTGCCAGGTCCTCAAGCTGCTCAGCCACCCCAACGTCATCGAGTACTACGAGAACTTCCTGGAGGACAAGGCGCTCATGATCGCCATGGAGTATGCCCCAGGTGGGCCCTGCCTACCCCTCTCGCTGGGGGCACCGGCCCTGGGGCTGATTCCCCAGGGAGTCCAGGGCACCCGGAGATGCTGGGCAGTCGCCTTTTTGAGGGTCAGGCTGCTGTGACCCCCAGGGTTCAGCTGATGTCCCAACTTGCTGCTTAGTCCTGCTGTTGCTGTCCCCACGTCATGCTTCTTGTAAAGCTCTGGTGCAAAAGGCGGCTGAGGCTGTCAAGGAGACCAGACATGGCTCTGTTGCACAGATACGGCCATTGTATGCCCTACATCTGCTAATCATATCAGAAACAAAGATTTATCTGGTCTCTGTCACTGATAAGTACGTTACCATCTGCCCTTGGTTTAGGTTTCACTTAGGTTTCCTTGCGTCAGCTCTTGGCCGTTCTGTTGGTCTCACAGCTCCGTGAGGGACAGTACGATTTCTAACAGCGTTTGCTGTGGAGTTTAATACTAAATCAGCATTTGCATGAGAGATTGTTAAAAGTTTTACATGAGACCTGAGTCTGAACCTTCCCTCCTGGATGGGGGCCCCTTAGTGCCACGTGGCCTTTTGGACTGCAAGAATGTTCTTCTGCAGAACAGGCTTATCTTGTTCTGCCATTGAGGTTTGTGTCCTGACAGGGCTCCAGGAGCTGTAATTTTAGCATTTCTTTTTTTCTGTTGTCTTTGACAATATGTCAACAGCAACTTCTCTTTCGCTGTTTCTTCGTCCCACCAACTGTGCTGCCATTGTTCTCCGCACAGTCTTGGGCGCACTGGAGGACGTGCTAGGTATCCCACTAGGATGTGCTGCTTCGCATGCACTTGGCTTGTTAAAAGGCTTTGACTAAATCACCTGTTTTTAGGTTGGGTTTATGGTGCCCTGTGCAGCCACTCTTGCCAATAGCCCTCCGCTGTTTTTGCAGGGGGCACGTTAGCAGAGTTTATTCATAAGCGCTGTAACTCCTTGCTGGATGAGGATACCATCCTGCACTTCTTCGTGCAGATTCTCCTGGCTCTTCACCACGTGCACACCAAGCAGATTCTGCACCGCGACCTGAAGACTCAGAACATCCTCTTGGACAAGCATCGCATGATTGTCAAGATTGGAGACTTTGGCATCTCCAAAATCTTGAGCAGCAAGAGCAAAGCCTACACGGTGGGTGTCCTGGCTTTAGGGGAGGGGTGCTACTTCCCACCATGAATAGCAGGGCTTGAAACTCCCTGGACTTGGCTCCCGGGAGTCTCTGGGAAGCTGCTGTAGGCAGTAAGATCGGATATAGCTTACCTGCAGTAGGCCACGCCAGCGTGATGCAGTGCTGCTTTGCTCCTTGGAGTTTACGCAGGCTGATGTCTTCATGCCTAAGTTTGTTGCAGCTCTGGAGGCTGCAAGAAGGTGAAAAAAACCTGCCAGCCCAAGCCCAGGAGAGGGTGGGGTGTCTGAGCTCACTGGAGAGGCCAGATAGGGTTTTTTGCCAGCGTCCTAGATGGAGAAGTGGTGTTTGCAGGCATAGTTGATGACCGAATTCCTGCTAGTGTCCTGCCTTGCCTTAATCTCTTCTCTTTGTGAGACTTTAGTATCATTCACTGTCAAGACTAATCTGGCTAGACGTTTATACCGTGCTCATCGCTCGGGGTGCTGATTCTCTCAAGTGGGTAGGAGCAAAATCAGATATAATCTCTGTAGGTGAGAGGGAGGCCTCCAAAAAGACAAATCCCTGGTGATTTACTTTAGTACTGGGCTCTAAGTTGAGCCCTTCTCTTTCCACCTCCCTGTTCCAGTTTTGCAGTGTTGTGGTGGATCTCTCTCTGACTTTTCTAGGTTGTGGGGACTCCATGCTACATCTCCCCAGAGCTCTGTGAAGGGAAGCCATACAACCAGAAGAGCGATATCTGGGCTTTAGGCTGTGTGCTGTATGAACTTGCCAGCCTCAAGAGGGCTTTTGAAGCCGCGGTAAGAGGGATATGGTTGACCTATGACACAGGGGACTGCGGTCCCTTAGACATGTGAAAACGTATGCTTGGATCATGCTTCTCACTGAGCCCAAAGGTGTGAAGGCAGAGGGCAGGGCTGAGAACATCTTGCTCCGTAGCCTCACCTCTGGCCACCCGCTGTATGTCTGTCTCGTTTTCTCTCCAGAATCTTCCTGCCCTAGTACTGAAGATCATGAGTGGAACGTTTGCCCCAATATCGGATAGATACAGCCCCGACCTGCGCCAGCTCATCCTTAGCATGCTAAACCTGGATCCTTCCAAGCGACCCCAGCTGAATGAAATCATGGCCCAGGCCATCTGTATTCGTCCCCTTCTGAACCTCTACACTGACGTGGGCAGTGTCAAAATGAGAAGGCAAGTGGTACTGCCGTGTTGGTGTCCTTTGGGAGGGGCTGCTGCAGCTCACGTGTCTGACCAGTTCACTGTGTCTGATATGAGCTCCGAAGAGAGAGTTGTCCCCACCTAGCTCTCCCCTGTTCCCCCAACATGCAGTTGCTGCAGGCTGAGCCTGGCTCTGCAGCTCAGGGCTGCGGCAGGTGTGGGTTTGCCATTGCTGTAACAACGAACGGGGAGTTGTGAGCTCAGGGTGAAGTGAACTGGCACGGACTGCTCTCTCTCAGGTGGCTTAAAGCGTTTACCAAGGCAGTTCTGTGGGCTATTCAGCTGTGGCTCGTGCTGTAGCTCTGCCCAGACCGTCTGTGATCCAGGGTTCTGCATGACCTCTGGGCCTGAGCTGACAGTAAGGGCTGCATTTTGGTTTGGCAGGCCTGAAAAGCCCTTGGCTCCAGTGCCGACAGTGACCCACAGCCGGACGGGGGGACGAGTGAGCAGTGCCAGGCCGAGGGGTGAGTCCTGGGGCAGTGCATTCAGCACAGCTCCACTTGGAAGAGCCCTTTCCCTTGGATGTCAGGGGGTCTTGGAGGCACTCAAGCTCCTGGAGGGAGGAAGTTATAGAGATGTCACCTTCCCTGAGCCCTGGAGGAGCTCACAGGCACCTCCGCTCTGGGGACCAAGCAGCAGTCTTTTCCCACCTGCCCCTTCTAAGGGTCAACTCCGTAAATCAAATTCCTGCTGCTCCATCTGTACAGGCTGGGACCAGCCCAGAGGGGTGCTGGGGGGTGTCCCAGTGCAGGGCTATGCAGCTGGCAGAGGTAGCAGTTAGCTTGGTCTGTCATGGTCCTTCTTCCTCCAATTCTGGGATAAAATACAAAGACCTGTTCCCGCGTGTTCCTCTTGGCCCCTCCTGGGAACTCCCCAGCAGCCCCTTGCCAGCCTTGGGTAGCGGCTCTGAACTGGTCTGGCCCAGCTTGCTGGTGGATGGCTGGGCTGGTACCCAAATTGGATGGCAAGTGTTGTTTCTCTTCCTGTGGGAGGAAAGTCAGGAATCTGGGGTTGTGATTTCTGTTTGACCAGCAGGTGTTCGTGGTGGCTCAGCCAGGACTGGAATTCCTCCTCCTCTGTCTTCTATCTACACCTGGGGGAGCGGGATCACCACCCCGCTCCGCCTGCCCATGCTTAACACTGAAGTGGTGCAGGTGTCTGCTGGCAGGACACAAAAGGCTGGGGTCACCAAATCAGGGCGGCTCATCATGTGGGAGGTGAGCAATGGGGAGGTTGGGCAGGGGAGTGGGAGAGGAAGGCTTGCACGTGTGATTTCTGAGAAGGGGACACTTCCAGTCACTACATAGGCCCTGATGCTGCGTCCCCTAGGACTGTAGTCCAGCCCAGGGTGCGGCTGATGCTGCTGAGCCTGTGGGAAGGGGCTCACCTTAGCTCTCCCGCTCTGATCTTGGTGCATGGAGGTGCAGTAGCCCAAATGGCTTCTCTCTACCAGGCTCCCCCAGTGGGTGCTGCAGGAGGCCCGTCTCTCCCAGGAGCCACTGAGCAGCTTCAGCCTCAGTTTGTGTCCCGTTTTCTGGAGGGCCAGTCTGGAGTGACCATCAAACACGTGTCTTGTGGTGACCTGTTCACAGCCTGCCTCACAGGTAAGCTGCTGCCTCGTGTCTTCACCCGGCTGGGTCCCGGAACTGTCTGGTTTGGTGGCTGGTTTACAAATGCAGTGTGACTGCTTGGAGGGGGCACCTGCTCAGAGGGGAACCTGAGAGATGCGCTAGGCTGGGATGAAACAAAGTCAACTGTGGCCTGTCATGTAACAGCAGGTAGGGATCAAGAACGGCAGGAGGAATAGGTCCTCCCGTGGTGCCACACTGGTCAGCTTGGTCCCAAACATCCCTCAGATCTCCTCTGTTTGTTGTCCTGGGTGCACTGGTGTGTCACTTGGTGCCAGAACTGGCCTGTACAGGGGGGACTGCAGTGTGAGGAGTGGCCAGGAAGCTCAGCGCAGCGGGCCTTGCTGTGTCACGTACTCTGTGAGTGCAGGTAGCAGGGGACCACCCTCCCCAGGCAGAAGCAGTTACTAGTGGTGACGTGTTGCAATGAGAAGTCATTGTGAAGGGTGCCTATGAGCTCCTGCAGCTCCAGCCAGTTGTCCTCGGCCATGGAAAGGCAACATCTGAAGCCCTCTTAGAGCAGGCCAGTAGGCATTCTGTCTGGGAGGGGAGCATGCGCATCAGCCCAAGGCTGTGTTTGTAGAGCAAAACCCTCCTGATGGTCCTTGGGGAGCCCTGTTTGCACTTCTGCTGGGGATCAAGGCAGTAAATAACAGATATGCAACTGGCAAACTTCATAGGCATGTGTTTGTCCTACCTCTCCATGGTGTTTCCTGCCACCGCTCAGCTGGGGGCTGGCCTGGCTGCTCGGTGAGTGGCTCTGTATCTTTAACACCTTGACAGACTGTGGAGTTAGCAGCTCCTGCGTACACAGCTGTAATAATGTTATCTCAGTGCTCTCCTATCATCTGCTGTTTGTCTTTGGTGAGTTGTCACAGTGCGTAGAGGCTGCTGCTCTCTAGAAGCTCACTGAAGGTCTCTGGGCCCCCCCAGCAAGTTATGAGTCAGAGTAGGTCCAAGCAGAGCTGCTGTCCTGGGAGCCCCAGCCAGCCCTATGGGCTGTGTCTGCCTTGTGGGGTATCGTGTGTGCCAATAACACAACTTCTTTCTGCCTTTGCAGACAGGGGGATAATCATGACTTTTGGCAGCGGCAGCAATGGCTGTTTAGGGCATGGAAACTTCACGGACGTAAGCCAGGTTTGTCGTGTGGGTGCTGGGCATGCTGCTCCCCCAGGGCAGAGGATGGATCACGCTGTTTGCGCCGCGTGAGACAGCTCATCCCAGCTCTAGGGCTGTGCATCCTAGGCATGCTCCGGCATCCGACCCCTTCCCCCTCCTCTCCCTGTCACTATGGGTTTTAAAAGGCCCGACCTGGACCTGCCTCTTTTTCTTCCCCCCACCCTACACAATGATCCCTTTGAGTGTGGGGGAAGTCAAGAGCTGCCTTGTGGTTGCTGTTGGCAGGCACCCAGCTTGGAGGCTGCCTCCAATCACACACCTGCCTGCTTCACTCTTGGCCTGCAGCTGCCAGGGTTCACTGAGAAAAGTTATTTTTTAAAAGAGGCAGTATTTAAAGAAGAGCTATGTGTTTCCGATTGGCCCAGAGTGTTAGGGCTGAGGGCGCTTCGCTCCCTTCCAGCCTCCTCTTCCTTGCCCGCTCTCAGAGGCGGCAGCAGCCAATGGCTTCCAGCCGAGCCCAGGAACTGGTGCCATTTGTCTCTGTGGTCAGCTGGCTCGTTTGTTCCTGCTCCGTCCGGGGATGTTATCCTGAGCCGAGCTGTTTGGTGTTTATTGCTGGGGAGAGACCAATTGGTAGCAGCAGCCAGATCCCAGCAAATGGTGCTTTTCACATGAAGAAGATAATGAGAACGAGAGTTGCTGTGGTGAGGTGTCAGATCTAACAGCAGGTCGCAGCAGGGGCTGGGAGTAGCGTGGAGATCCTGGTCTCCACACCCTAATGAATACATAGCTGACAGCTCTCAGCTCCTCTGCACAAGAGCCCTTTCAGCCAACGCATCCTGCACCAAGCCCCTGCCTGTTCAGAGCGTGCGTTAACAGCCCCTGGCACTCCCCACATGGGCAGGGGGGCGAATCCCAACCCTTGGGCTGAACCTATTCCCTCTCCAAACCATTGCGCTGGCTGCTTTCTTCTGCCCCAGAGATGTTTGCATTATCTCCCGCGCTGTGTGCACGTAGTCTCTAAAATGCTTTGAAGAAGACTGTTTAGAACAAAAAATGCTCTGGTGTTTGTGTTGGATGAAAACTGGGATGCTGCCAGCACTCTGCTGAGGCTGGGGGGTTGGGTGGGAGGGATGGGAGCAGCCGGGCAGGCTGGGAGGTCTCAGCTGACGGCTGCTGCTCTTCCCCTGCCAGCCCAAGATTGTGGAGGCCCTGCTGGGCTACGAGATGGTGCAGGTGGCCTGTGGTGCATCTCACGTCCTGGCAGTTTCCAACGAACGGGAAGTGTTTGCCTGGGGCAGGGGGGATAATGGTAAGAGATGTCTGCTTAACAAAACAGGGCTTGTGCTTTCCATTCCCCCTTCCCGCTCCCCTCACTGGCCTTGCTTTGCTACAGTCCTCTCCAGATGTGCCAGTTAAGCGGGTGTGGAAAAGTTACAGCTGTTTCATCACGTAGCACGGCCCCTTTGCTTTTGGCTTTGCTCCCCTTCATGGTGGTGGGTCCCAGGCTGGGCCCTTGCAGGCAGCTCTGTAGATGTGCTCTCACTCACAGTGGTGCGTTTGGTTTGTATGTTGACATCAGCTATGCCCTGCTCTGTTCTTCCTGCCAGGTCGGCTGGGGCTGGGTACCCTTGAGTGCCATAACTCCCCCCAGCAGGTAGCAGTCCCCCCAGAGCACGAGGCTCAGAGGGTCATCTGTGGCATCGATTCCTCCATGGTCCTCACAGTGAAGAACCAGATTCTTGCTTGTGGGAGCAACAGGTAGGAGAAGTAAGCGTCTGTGCTCCAGAGTCTGCCACAGCAGGGCTCTCTAGGGTCCGTTCAGTCTGTGTCTGGCCAGGGAAGAGAACACGAAACTGTCTGAGAAGGGTCTCAGAGTCATCGCTGTGTGACCCTGCTCCCCAACATCTCACTGCTGATGGAGCAGTTATGCTAGGGCAGGATTTGAATGCGGGGTTATCTGTGCTAGGCCACGTTCAGCCAGCCCTGAACTATGGTCTTCCTCCTGCAGATGTAACAAGTTGGGCCTAGATCGGGTCACCTCAGCAGAGGAGCCTTCCCCAGAGGACCAGGTGGAAGAAGCCACCGTGTTCACATGCGCCCAGTCAGCCCCCTTGAACCAAGAGCCAATCGTGTGCGCTGATATTGGTACGGCACACTCAGCTGCCGTCACAGGTGAGGGGTGCTGTGCCTAAGGCCTTGAGGGGGGGACACAGGCCTGCGTTTCCTCTGTCTTCCTCCTGCCTCTGGTCCCCATGACTAGAGGCCTAAGAGAGGCTCAGGAGGCAACCTGCTCCCAGTGGCGGAGCTCTGTGGAGCAGGCTGCTCAGCATGGCCAAGCCCAGAGGGGTTCAGCGGCTCTGTGGCATCCTCAGGTGACACCCTGATGTTCCACATGGGAACTTCATGTTTCTCTCTACTCTGTTGTCAGCTTCTGGCCAGTGTTACACCTTCGGGAGCAACCAGCACGGGCAGCTGGGCACCAACTCCTGCCGGAACAGCCGCGTGCCCCACCTGGTTGTGGGGCTCCAAGCTATGAAGGTCACTGTGGTGGCTTGTGGGGATGCCTTCACTGTGGCCATTGGAGCAGGTGAGACTGAAGCCCGCGTCCTGGGCTGCAGCAGGCCTTGGCTTTCCTCTGCCTGGAGTCCGTGTTGCTGGCCGAGATGGGCCGTGGAGATAGTTCAGGATGGTACTGAGGTGGATGGCTTGTCCTAGCCCTGCGGGGTGCAGAGCTGCTACTGCTCGGAGAGCCCTTGCTGCTTAGCAAGTAGAAATGGGAGGCCCATTTCCCAGTGAACACGGTGAGGAGCTCTGTGTCTAGCCAGGTTTATCCCTCTGCAGACGGCGAGGTGTGCACATGGGGGAAAGGAGCCAGGGGACGCTTGGGCAGGAAGGATGAAGAAACTGGGATGCCGCGGCCTGTACAACTGGAGGAGACACATCCATACGTGGTGACCTCTGTAGCCTGCTGCCATGGGAATACACTGCTGGCAGTAAAGCGTGAGTAAAGGCTTCTTTACTGTGATTTTTGGCTGTTAGGACCTAGCCAGACATGATGCCTTGCGACAGGAGCTGTACTGAGTATCCCCTGCACGTATTAAGCTCTGTATTATTCTAGTCCAGCTAGAGCTGCAGATGAGTAGAAATGACTTGAGGCAAAAGAAGATTCCCCTTTTGCTACACAGCGCTCTGACAGTGCCATTTCCACTGGAGAGGGGAGCAGAGAGAAAGCGGAGGAGGTCTTGCACGCTCCCAGACAGGTGGGCTGGCCGGCCTGTGGCCGGTGGGAAGTTGGTGTGCTGGCGGTCCACAGAGTTTCCAAAAGGAGCAGTTCTCTAATTGGTGCTGCCGAAATAGAAGCTGAGATTTGAGGCGTCATTTTGGCTGCCGGATCTCCATTGTGGTCTGGAGAAGATAGCAATGGTTTTGTGGTTCTTCCCTGCTTGGGCCAAAGGCAGCATCATTGCGTGGTTAAAATGTGCCCGTGGCATGACCTGCCCTTCCGTTGCCTGGAAGTGTGATGGGAGCCTGGCCCAGACTGCTGGAGGGGCCTTTCTTCCGCCTCTGCTGGGCTGATTATGGCCCTGAACACTGGGCTGAGGGATTCCAGTCCCAGCCCACTTCAAGCAGGCTAATTACACCCTAGAGGGGAGGAGGCCCAACCGGCCACCCCAAGCACAGCAAAATCAGCTGTGGCTCCCATTTCTTCTTCCCTGCAAGCGCTGAACTCTCTCAAGTGATGTACGCTGCCATGTGAAGGGGACGGGGAACGGCCGAGTCTCAAGGCTTGGGAACAAGCAGGGTGTTTGTCAGGGGAGTAAAAGGGTTTTGTTCCCGCAGGAAGACGGCAGGCTGCTCTCCCCTTCCACTGCTGGGAGTCACCCTGTGCTCTGTGGCAGCTGGGTTGGGGGCTCCCATCTGCAGCACTGCAAGAGCAGGGACCCAGCGCATAGCCTCTGTGGTAGCCCCACTGCTGTCCCTCTGCCCTGCCCTGTCTGTAACCTTGCCCCCCCCAATCTCGCTGCTGGAGGTGCTGCATGGCAAATGCAGCAGCAGCAGCAGCAGCAGCAGCTGCTAGATTCAGTGTCAAGGCAGCAGCCTCACTTGCTCCCAGTGTCCCTCAATAACCAGAGCGTAAAACAAACATTGAGAGCTCTGTAAAAGGCTAAATTTTGATTGGGCTTTTACTCAGCTTAGTCTGCCTGAAGACCTCTCTGGAATGAACACGAGAGCTGGCGAAACGTTTGATATCACTGCAGCTTTCAGCTCTGGCCTTGACCTCACCTGGGAGCTGGGAGAGGGTGTCGGTGTGTTGGTGCTGGTGAGCAGCGCTCCACCCTTCGTGTAGCAGTTCTGCACTGCTCTGCGGTTTCCTCCCATGTAGCCACTGCTGTTTTTGACTGGCCTGGGCTTCTGCCCACTTTATTGTGAAGCCACTGCTGCACCCTTCTCTCAACACCACTGCAACCACTGGTCTGGAATAACTGGAATAAGGAGGAGGAGGAGGGTGCAGACCTCAAGAATTTGTATTTCTTCTCCCTCCAAAATCCTTAGATTGCTAGGGAGACAGAGGTGCTCTGTGCTGAAACCTGGTACATTGCCTGCTGTTTTGGTACTGCTGAGGGCCTTCTGGTGTCTTCCCTTCCGGTGGTAGCAGGACAGGGATCACAGAGCCCATCCGTTGAGTAACCAGCCTGCGTGGGGTAGGGCACTGCAACTTTAGTTTCATCGAGATGGTGGCTGCGGGCTCATTCTCGGTCCTTGTCTTTTGTGTTTCAGCTGCCATGGAAGAGTCACCTTCCCAGTGAGTCTGATTGGAGAGGGGCTATATCCAGCCTTGCCATATAGATGCAGAGGCTTCCCCAACCTCACTGCTGCTCGCTAAGGCCTGGCTCAGACCCGCGCCCCGGGACTCGAGAGCTTCTCAGCTGCGCTTAGAAGGCAGCGGCCAGGCAAAACCAGGGAGTTTGTAACGACGGTTCCCTCAGAACCAGAGTTGATCTCGCTTGCTGAATCGCTGAGGATTGTTGCCCGGGAGAACCTGAAGCGTCAGAGAAGTGCTGCCCAGGACACATTGTGGGACAGGCGTCCCTGTAGCTCCGCCACTGTGTTCAGCAGGTCGTGCTGGGGCTCCATCCCTTCCTGTTGAAGTGGCTGTGAGTGTAGGGGAGCTCTCCTCCGCTGCCAGTGACGAGCACAGAGGTTGTTTTCCCCTGTGGAAACTGTCTCTGGTTACAAAGCCCAGGCTGACAGCTTGGTGTCTGAGAGAGCTGTCAGCCTTCTCACAGCGGTGTCTGGAGTTTCGGCCCCAGGCACTGCACTGGGTGACTAAGTGCAAACCTCTTTTCTAATTAGAGAAGTCTGTCCGTTCCCATCCCCCCCTTTAAAACGTTTCATCCATTTGTTGAGCTGTTCGTCGTGCTTTCAAGGGTCCTGGCCTGCATGGCTGGCTGAACCCAGCGCGAGCAGCGTCTTGTTTGTGCGTTGCGGCCCGGCCCACTCTCCCAAAGCGCTGCCTGCAGCTCTCCAATTACAGCCTCCCATAGCCCCAGGAGCCCAGCTGAGGATCTTCTAGCTGATGTTTGTCCTCAGGCCCCTGAATCCTACTGCTGACCAACTTGCTGGCTCCCAGCTGAACTAGTGGAAGGCAGCAAAACGCAGCAAATGATTGTCAGTAATTGAAGTTTTTTAACCCAGACCTCTCCAGGGAGATGATGAGTTTTCACCAGGGATCCTTTCTGCAGACAGGATGGGGCATATCACGATGTCACAGACAGGAGTTAAGTTTTTATCTCCAGAGGGGTCGTTTCCTTTTCTTTTTTTTTCTTTCTTTCTTTCTTTTTTTTTTTTAAACTTATAACTGCCCTGGGCCATTTTTTTATGAGCTTCTGTCTCTGATCTGTCTGACATTGCAAATGCTTTTCCCTTTCACATCCATCTTTGTGCTGTTGCCAATCTGTTGTGTATAAAGTCAGTACTTTCCTAAGCTGGCTGAGATGGAATCTCTCTAATTATTTTTGTGATTCTTTCCTGTTCTCAATGAGGGAAATCTTGCTGGGCTCTGGTAGGAGCCGACTGATCCCTCTGTCATGTGAAAGGTAATGAATTTCTGCAGGTTTCCTGCTCTTTCCTCCCAGGCTCCAGCTGGGGAAGGGAGCGGGTCCTGTCCAGCTGGGAGAGGCGTGGGCAGCTCTGACTGCAGACACGGCCTCCCTGTTTGGCTCCTGGCAAGGTGGGTAAATGGGTTTTTCCCTCCCGCTTTATTTCTTTTGGAGCTGCCTTTGCAGGCAGTTACACCCTGCTACCCCAGGAAACTGCCTTGCGTTCAAAGGCACTGCTGGTCCCTTGGCGCTTGCCTTGTGCTGCAGGTTACAAGGATGGCTTGAGCAGCCTTTGTGCTGGTGGAGGGAAGGGTGTTCTCTGCTCCCAAACCAACTTGGGCACCAACATAATTGCAGGACTGGGTTAAATTGCTTCAAAGCCCCTCTGGGCCATTGTCTCTCCTCCCTGCGCTTGGCTGTAGGGCAGCACCGGCTCCTACAGGAACAGACTTCTCTTGGCTGTGCGTGCCCAGCCTGTGCCCATGCGGCCCTGCTCTTGGGGCTCCTCTTACCCCTCCCCATGCCATGTGCAAACACACCCCTGAAGAAAGGGGGTGCATTGCTGCTACAGCTTCACCTTGGCAATAGTGCCGCTGAAATGTTGCTGCTCCAGGAAGGTGGGCAGCCCTGAGAGCCAGCCGGCTCCCCGCTCCAGCCGCCGACTCTGGGGTGAGCGTGCTCCCCACAGGCCCTGTTCCCACTGATTTGCTGGCATTAGGCACCTTGTTTTTATGGCTTAATGGCAGCCTTTGCATAGAAGCGCTGAGGTGTTGCTGGCTTTAATATTGGCTTTAATATCAGGAGCCTTTGCTCCGGGCCCCGGGTTTCCAGGTGCAGAGACCTGCGTTGACTCTTCTCTCCTCCTTGTGTGTTTTGTGCCGGGCTGAGGGTTTGCCGGCGAGGGCTGGAGCCCTCGGGGATTCGCAGCTCGTGCGTACTCGGTGCAGGAGTTCAGCTGTGAAACCCAGTGAGATCATTTGAATAATTTAATACCGGGCTGTGACCAAGTCTGGCGAAAGGGTAAAGGAAACAAAGAGGCCCCCAGCCCCAGCAACAATAGCTCTTGAAACGACAAGCCGAGGCATGTCCGTGCTGCCGGAGGCAGAGAGCAGCCTGGGCAAATAGGCCAGTTGCATTCCTCACGTCTGCTGCTTTGTTCCCCCACAGAAGCTCCCGGTGAAAACTGCAGGTCTCAGGGTTTCTCCCTTTATCCTTGTTTTGTTCCTGAGTCCTGTGCTCCGCAGAGCCGGTGGTGGAAACGCCTGGGAGACATCGGCTCAGCCTTCCAGGGACTGTCCGTGTCCCCCAGCTATTGCTGTTAACCAAGGCACGGCCAAAACAAAGCAGGTAGGGGAGGTGATGTGACAAGGGATGAGACTGCCTGTTTCTGTGTTGTTCCTCCCCACGGGCAGTGAGGTGCAGGTCTCATTTGGGAGTAATGAGGCCAGTTAACTTTCACATAGGGAAAGCCTGTCTCCTGGCATCAGGGCCTGGAGGGAGCCCACAGAGAGATGGGCTTACAAAAGGAGCTGTATTCAGGCAGGGTCTAACACATGCTTGTTCCCATGGTTGATAAGATTACCCGTCCCACTGACCTCAGGCCCTTGCTGCCAGCAGGAAATAGCCAAAAACGCCTGCTGAGCCCTGAGTTGATTTGACTTGATTCTGACACTTCTTTCTTGGTCACATCCCTGTTCCCACGAGGCTTTGCAGAAGGTGCAGCTACCGTCCATCTGTCCACCCACCTCACACCCTGCCTTTCTGTGGGGACAAGTCCCCAGGAATAGGGAGAGGACTCTCCCCACTTCTTTCCCTGGGGCAAAATGCTCCCCTCCGCCTGTTCACATCCCCAGAAGCCCGAGTGTCGGTTTTCTGTCCCTCCAGTTTAAGGTAAAACGCAAGGCGGAGGGATGAAGCAGTGATGCAGGGAAGACACAGACAGGTGGAACAAGGCAGAAAGCCTTCCAGAGCCCAGATGGAGTCGAGGCCTGACCTGTCACCGTATCACCTCCACAAAGGCAATTGCCCTGCCTGGAGGTTGAGCGTTGCCTTTGTGTGAGACAAAGGCCTTGCTGTAATGTTGAGTGCGGGGAGGGCGTTCATTAGGGAGATGGGAAAATGAGAGGATCTTTGTTTGCAGGCTCTGTGGAAGGGTCTGACACCTCCGAGCCCCAGCCGTCCTGCCGCTACAGCCAGCACTTTCTGATGGCTTTGTCAGCTCTGAGCTAATTAGCAGAGGTGCTCTTCAGTGCGGTTAGAAACAGAGAAATTATAAACATCAAAGAGGTGCAGTAAATAGTGGTAAAACTGCTCTGTTTAACACCTGTTGTCGGAGATAGAGAGGCTAAAAAGCTTGCAGGGGTGGTGTGTCATATGCCTTTTGCGGGGAGGGACGGGGAGTCCCATTGCCCTGTGGGATGCTGACACACACGGGACCAAGGGCCCGTCCTGTTGGCCTTCGCCCAGTCTCGTAGCTGTGTCCAGGGCTGGTTTTCAGACTGGACCAGGTCCTAGCGTGTTTGGACGGGTGTCCGGGGTAGTGGCTGGCTGCGTTCCTGTTCAGTCGCTCCCGACATATGCCTGCCTCCAGGGCATGCTGTGACTTAGTGGCAGAACCAGACGGACCCAAAGGCTTCCTTTGGACCCTGTCCTGGGGTTTTTATGCCTATGTGCAAACTGGGCCCAGGAGAACTGCACCCCCAGGCTGCGACCCCCTCGCGACAGCCTGTTTGTGACAATACTGGCAGGCAGTTGTCAAGCTGGGAAAGGCCCGGTGCACTGAGCCATTCCCCGCTGTGCTGTCTGCAGTCGCCCGCTGTTGTTTTTTGCACGTTGCATTTCCAGGCTCTCTGGGAGCTAGTTAAAGTTTAGCTTGCTGCTCTCTGCCGCCCGAGCAGGCTGCCAGCTAGTCACGTCCCTTGGAAAAGACCCCTCGGTGGCGGTTGTGTCAGCAAGACACGCTCGCTGCTGCAAGGTTTGCCGCTATTCGGGTTTCCAAGAGTTAAAGCTCTGTTGCAGCTCCTAGGACCCAGCCGTGGATGGGGCAGGTGCCGTGCCCAGTGCTAGCCCGCAGGGTAACCCCCAAAAATCAGCCACCCGTCCATTTCCTGGCTGCTATCGCAGCGCGAACGGGCAGGCTGCCTTCCTTCCCCCCAGCAGGCTGCCGGAGGATTTTATTGGAAGCAGAGCCTCTCGGGGAGAAGGGTAACGTGAGCTCCTTGAGTGACAAGTGATGGAGCCTGACTTGCTTAGTGTGTCCCCCAGGAATCTCTCTCCTCTGCCATTTGCTAATTGAAAACTGCTAACATTTGGGTCTGTGGCAACTGCCTCCCTTAATGGGAAGCTGGCTGGAGCATGCGTTGGTGGGACTAACACATGCTTGCAGCCTGTCATCTGGTCCTATCCATCTCAAGGGAAAGGGGCAAATACTCCCATATGCTGCTCTGATTTTTTGAAAGAGTAAAGTGGGGGCTGGAGCCAGGCAGGTTTTCTTTTATTCTCCCTCCAAGCCCTTGCTTGCGGGTGAGAAACCAGGGGCCGGAGGGCTGCCGTTCGTGGCGCAGAGGCGCTCGGACAGCCTGGGGCGCGAACGCCAGGCGGCACGAAGCCGCTCATCCACCTGGGCAGCCCAGGCCTGCCAGGGGCCGCGGTCGGGCCGGGGGCCGCGCTCAGCGGCAGGAGCGCGGGGGGCACGGGGGGGGCCTGGGCCTGAACCTGAGCGGGGGTTGTTCGGGCCCCGCTGCGCCAGCCGTTCCCGCTCGCTCGGGGGCACAGCCGGGGCTCGGGGCTGCGTGCGGGAGCGCGGGGTCCCCCCCGCGCAGGGACAGCGCGTGCCCTCACCCCCCCCCCAACCTGCCCCTTGCCGGGGGGGGGGAGCGGGGGGGGGCGGCAGCCGGCCGGCGTGGCCGTGACCGATGCAGCGGGGCGCGGAGGCGGAGCCCGGTCCCCGGAGCGGGGCGGCGCCAGGACGGTGCCACCGCCCCGCCGGTGCCGCCCGCCCCGTCCGGCCCCCGGGCGGAGCCGGGCGCGGAGCGGGCGCGGAGCCGGAGCCGGGCGCGGAGCCGGAGCGGAGCGGGGCCGAGCCGAGCCGGGCCGGGCCGGGCGGCCGCACCATGCCGGGCTACGACTACAAGCTGCTGGAGCGGCCGCGGCGGCGGGTGCTGTGCCCGCTCTGCGGGAAGCCCATGCGGGAGCCCGTGCGCGTCTCCACCTGCGGCCACCGCTTCTGCGACACCTGCCTCCAGGAGTTCCTCAGGTGAGCGCTGGCGTCAGCGGGGCCCCGCCGTGACGTCACCCGCCGTGACGTCACGCCGCGCACCCCCCCCTTCCTCCTCCTCCTCTCCCCCGCGCTCTCGCGCACCCCGAGCCGCTGCGGAGGGGAGGGTTTGGGGGGGGGGGGGTGCCGGGCTCGCCGCTGCCGCCCATCCCCGCAGCGCCGGGCCGTGACAGCCGCTCCGCGGCGTGCAGCGGCCCGTGGCCCCTCGCCGCGCGCGCGGCGAGGAGGAAGAGGAGGAGGGCACAGATGAAGCGCAGACCGCCGAGTTTCAGGCGCTGGCCAAGGTTTGCGCTTAACCCCTGCCTGCCCGAGCCTGGCGGGTCGGCAGCCGCCGGCCGGTTCGCCCTCCCCTCGCCCTGGCGTCCCCTCGCCGGGCTGGGGACCGGCTGGGGACAACCTGGCGCGGGGCACGTGCTCGAGGCCAGCACGGCCCAGGGTTTTTTTTTTTTTGGCCATCCCAGCCCGTGGCAGGAACCGCGGAGGTGTTTCCCCACGGCGGGACCGCAGCCGGGCCGTGGGCCGTGCGAGGCTCGTGCCACCCGCGGCGTCCCGGCCCCACGCGCCGGGCACGCGGCGACGCCAAGCAGCGCCCCGGGCTCCGGTTCCCGCCCGCCCGCTGCCGGCCAAGGGCTCGGCCTCGGCCTCGGCCTCTCCCCGGCGCAGCGACCTTTGCCCGGGCCGGGGGGACCTTGGGCAGCGCCGCCGGAGCCTGGTTTCTGCGAAACCGGGCGTTCCCGGGGCCCGTGCCAAGCGGGGCCGGGCAGCGCCGCCGCCTGCTCCCGCGTCTGCTCTCCCGGCAGCTCCGCTCTGCCCCGGGGCGGCCGGACGCCTGGGTCCCCCCCTGCCCTTGCGCTATGCCGGGGTCCCAGGGGAGGGTCTCGCGAGCAGAGCTGCCCAGCCCCGTGGTGCCGCTCGGTCCGCGGGGGCGGCCCCCCGGCTACGCCCCGGCACGCCGTGAAGGTCAGCGGCAAGGCCGTTGCCCGGGACCCCTGCGCGCGCTGCCTCGGCGCATTCCCTGCCCGGCCGAGCGTGAGCGATGGGGCAGCCTTTGTCGGGGATTAGGCGCCGGGCCCCCCGCCCTGCTCCGAATCGGCGCCGTGCCCCTCGCTCCTCCACCTCCGGGCGCGTGGCATGGTGCAGGCAAGGCCTCTGTGGGGCCGGAGGGTCCCCCCGTGCCCCGCACCGCCGTGGCATCGCCGGCTGCTGCCCCCAGGCCCGGCGGCTTCGCGGCAGGCGTCCCCCCGGAAAGGGCCGAGTCCCCAGCCGGGAGCCGCTTATCTCCCCAGGCGCCTGTAGAAACACCCATGTGCAAACACACGGCCCCGGAGGCCGGGGCGCGCGGTGGTGGCAGTGGCGGGGGACGGATGCAGCGAGGTGGCCGCGGCTTCCCGCCCTGCTGCAGTGCGGGGGCAGCGGCACCTCCTGCCCTGGGTTTTCCAGCCCTGCTCGCCCCGGGGGCTTCCCGGGACCACCCGGGATGCGGTGGCCGTGGGGGACGTCACCGTGCCGTTGCCCGATGGCCTGGACCAGCGGGCGGCGTGGCTGGCTCCGTGCTGCCGCCTCGCACCCGCTCGCAGCCCTGCTCAGGGCCGAACGAGGCCGTGCCGGCATCGCCAAGGGCGCGAGGAGCGATTAGGCGCCGGGGGGGCTCCGTGCAGCTGCACCGAGCGCGGGCAAGGCGACCTTGCATCCCCATCCGCAGCCGCCCCGGGCACGCCGGCGCCCAGGCTCTCCGCGGGCCCTGGCTGGGGGCCGCCTGAGGCCTCTCGCCCCGGTGTCCAGCCGGGGGCTCGAGGGGCGTTCGCATCGGCGCAGCGGTGCCGGGCGTTTGCCCGGTCCCTCCTGCCCCGGCAGCGCCGAGCGGGGTGGAAGAGCCCCGGCGGCAGGGGGACCCTCGCACGGCGCCGCGGTGCCGCCTCTGCTGCCCGCCTGGCCTCGCCGCGAGGGCTGCCGGGGCCGTTTCCTGGAGAGCGGGAGCCCCCGGGGCCGCACATCCGGGCCGCGCATCTGGCTCGCAGCTGCGGCATCCGGCGGCTCGCAGCCTCGCCTGCTTTCGCCGCTCTCCCCGGCCCCCCCGCTCAGCACCTGGCTGCCGAGCGCCAGCCGGCAGCTCGCCCGGCCCGTGCCCGGCCGCCCGCCGGCACGCTGCGCTAATCCGGGGGGGGCGCTGGGGCGGGCTGGGGGCTGCCGGCGCTCCAGATGGTGCCACGCTGGTGGCGGCTGGCGAGGCCCCGGGCAGCGGCGAGACCCCAGGGACCGCTCGGTGGGGGGGGGGGGGGGGTGTCTGGCGGGGGCATTTCCCAGCTCAGACAGATGGAGGGGCCGCGGCCGGGATTAGGGCTGCTTCTCCCTGCCGGCCACGGCTGGATGCGGCTCCGGGGCGGCTCCGCGCCCTTCCCGCTTCGATCGCCGCTCTGCTCTCTTGCAGCGAAGGCGTCTTCAAGTGCCCGGAGGACCAGCTGCCCCTGGACTACGCCAAGGTGAGCAGAGCCCGGCGCCCCGCTGGCAGGGGACCCCCCCGCCGTGCCAGCCCACGGGCGCCCGGCGAGGGGGGCCGCCCTGCAGCCCGGGCCTGGCACGGCCCCGCGGGCTGGCACAGGCGCCCACGCCGAAGCAAGAGCCCTTTGTGCCACGGCGCCGGGAAGCGGAAACCCTCTGCCCACAAAGGGCGCTTGTTCGCCGGCCCGCGACGGGGAGAGGAGGGGGTCCGGCCCCGACACCGTGCCTGCGGCTCCCGGCCGGGGTCCCCGCACCCGCTGGGGGGACGCTGACGCCCCGGTCCTGCCTCCGTAGATCTACCCGGACCCGGAGCTGGAGGCGCAAGTGCTGAGCCTGGCCATCCGCTGCATCCACAGCGAGGAGGGCTGCCGCTGGAGCGGCCTCATCAAGCACCTCCAGGTATCGCCCGGGGGGCCGGGGGAGCTCGGGGCTGCGTCCCGGGGCGCCCCGGCCCCGCTCACCCGGCCCCGCGCCCCCAGGCCCACCTCGGCACCTGCGGCTTCAACGTCATCCCCTGCCCCAACCGGTGCAGCGCCAAGCTGAGCCGCCGCGACCTGCCTGAGCACGTGCAGCACGGCTGCCCCAAGCGCAGGGTCAAGTGCGAGTTCTGCGCCAGCGACTTCACCGGCGAGGCCTTCGAGGTGGGGGGCACGGCCGCGCGGCCCGACGCCCGCCCCGGCGGGGGGCGCAGCCTGGCCTTGGGGACACCGTGGGGGACACAGCATGGCTGTAGGAGACACAGGATGGCCATGGGGGACACGGGCTGGCTGAGGGACACCATGGGGGGCACAGCGTGGCTGTGGGAACACAACCTCGCTGGGGACATCGTGGGGGACACAGCATGGTCGTGGGGGACACTGCCTGTCTGGGGGACATCATAGGGGCACAGCATGGCCATGGGGGTCACAGCCTGGAAGGGGACACCAAGGGGGACGTAACCGGGCTGGGAGCACTATGGGGGGCACAGTGTGGCTGTGGGAACACAACCTGGCTAGGGACATCGTGGGGGACACAGCATGGCTATAGGGGACACAGCATGGTCATGGGGGACACTGCCTGTCTGGGGGACATTATGGGGGCACAGCCTGGAAGGGGACACCATGGGGGACACAACCTGGCTGGGAGCACCATGGGGGACACAGCATGGCTATAGGGGACACAGCATGGCCGTGGGGGGCACAGCCTGGAAGGGGACACCATGGGGGCACAGCATGGCCATGGGGGATACAGCCTGGCTGAGGGACACCACAGGGGACACAGCACATGGCCGTGGGAGGCACGGCGGGGCCCTGTCCCCGGCAGGCGCTGCCCCGCAGGGCGGGCGGCTGGCCGGAGGGTGACGCCGCTGCCGGGGTCCCCAGGGCCACCAGGGCACGTGTCCCCAGGAGAGCGTGTACTGCGAGAACAAGTGCGGGGCGCGCATGATGCGGCGCCTGCTGCCCCAGCACGCCCTGGCCGAGTGCCCCAAGCGCACCCAGCCCTGCACCTACTGCGCCAAGGAGTTCGTCTTCGACACCATCCAGGTGAGACGCGGCCCGGGGCGGCCGCGCGGGCCCCCGTCGCCCCAGCCGCCCCGCTGATGGCTGCCCTCTGCCCCCAGAACCACCAGTACCAGTGTCCCCGGTACCCGGTGCCCTGCCCCAACCAGTGCGGGACGCCCAGCATCGCCCGGGAGGACGTGCCCACCCACCTCAAGGAGAGCTGCAGCACTGCCATGCTGCTGTGCCCCTTCAAGGAAGCCGGCTGCAAGCACCGGGTAAGCGCGTCCCCAGCGGTGTGTGCCGGTCCCCGCAGCGGCCCCGGGCCCACCCTCCTCCCCGGCGTCCTTGAGCCACCCCCGCCCCCGTCGCGTCGCGTGCCCAGGCATCCTCTCCTGGCCCAACCCCGTGGCACTGCCGTCCTGTTGTGTCCCATCCCTGTGGCTCATGGTGTCCTCATCCTGGCCTGTGTCACCCCTGCATCACTTTGCTGCCCTGGCATCCCCCTGCCATCCCAAGCAGGTGTCCCTGTGCCATGCCACAAGGGTGTGCCCATGGTCCCGTGGTGTCCCTATCCTCTCCTACCCCACTTCTGTATCCCTGTATCCCCACAGTGTCCCCCTGCCACTCCCCTGTGTCCTTATTCAAATCCCCATGTCCCCATGGCATCCCTGTGCCCCGTAGAGTCCCCATAGTGTCCCTGTCCTGACCTGTCCCACTCTGGTGTCCCCACAGTGTCCCCAAGCCCCCATAGGGTCCCCACGACATGCCCGTGCTATCCCACCCCGATGTCCCCATGCCATCCCCTCACCATCCCACCTCGCTGTCCCTGCGGTGTCCCCCCACCATCCCACGCCGGCGTCACCACGGCCCGCGAGCTCACGCTGCCGCTGCCTCCCGCAGTGCCCCAAGCTGGCCATGGGCCGGCACCTGGAGGAGAGCACCAAGGCACACCTGGGCATGGTGTGCGCCCTGGTGAGCCGGCAGCGGCAGGAGATCCTGGAGCTGCGGCGCGACGTGGAGGAGCTGTCGGTGAGCAGCGACGGGACGCTCATCTGGAAGATCGCCGACTACGCCCGCAAGCTGCAGGAGGCCAAAGCCCGCAGCAACTACGAGTTCTTCAGCCCCCCTTTCTACACCCACAAGTACGGCTACAAGCTCCAGGTCTCGGCCTTCCTCAACGGCAACGGGAGCGGCGAGAGCAGCCACCTCTCCGTCTACATCCGCGTGCTGCCGGGCGAGTACGACAACCTGCTGGAGTGGCCCTTCTCCTACCGCGTCACCTTCTCGCTGCTGGACCAGAGCGACCCGTCGCTCTCCAAGCCCCAGCACATCACCGAGACCTTCCACCCCGACCCCAACTGGAAAAACTTCCAGAAGCCGGGAGCCTCGCGCAGCTCCCTGGACGAGAGCACCCTGGGCTTCGGCTACCCCAAGTTCATCTCCCACGAGGACATCAAGAAGCGCAACTACGTGCGGGACAACGCCATCTTCATCAAAGCCTCCGTGGAGATCCCCCAGAAGATCCTCGCCTGAGCGGGCGCTGGAGAGGACGTGAATGGGGGCCGGGAGGCTGGGGACAACCCAGATGGTGCTGAGTCCCTACCCAGCACGGTGCCCGTGGGGCTCCCAAGGGCCGGGGACGCTGCCACGGCCGGCGGCTCTCAGGTAGGCGGGGGCGCTCCTGGGCCCCCCCGTCCCCTCCCTGGGGGCTGGGCCCCCCCCGTTGCCCCCGCCGCTGCCTGGCCCCGGGGCGAGACCCCCACGGAGGCAGCCCCTTCTCAGGTGCTGGGGGCGCCGGGGGGGCTGGGCCCCCCAAGCCCCTCGCCGCGGTGCCTGGCGGCCCCGGCCGGACCCCGCCGGGACCCGCCGCCCACAGCCATATTTTGTAACCTGGTGCCTCCCGGGAGCACGTTTGTTATTTATTGTCCCGGGCCCGGGGACCGCTGCGGCCCCCCCTGTCCTGCCTCTTTTTCAATAAACTCTTCTCGTATTTATTACCGCCGCCTGGACTTGCTTCGCCTCTCGGCCGGTGCCGCCCGGGGTGCCCACGGGGCGGCTGGGCCAGGGCTGGGGGCGCGCAGCGGGCAGGCCCGGGGGGCTAATCCCTGACCCACATCCCTGCCGCCGCCACCGGGGCTCAGATGCAACCGGTTAATTCGGTAATCGCTGCCGCCGCCGCGAGCGAGCTGGGGGCCGCGCGGGGCACCGAGGAGCCCGGCGGGCTGCCGCCTGCCCTGCCGGCTCCCCGTTCGCGCCGGGGGCAAGGAGAGCCCCAGAGGGATGCGAAAATGCCAAGAGGAGCAGGGCTGGCTCGGGGCCGGGGGGGGGGGGGGGGCCGCTGGCACGTGGGGCATCGCCTGGGGCATGCGGGCACGCTGGATCAGGTCCCTGGCGGGCGGTCCAGCCCCCCCGCAGCCGTCACCGCGCCTGGGGGCTGTCTGCGGCAGCGAGGGGGGTGCCGCCAGCTCTGCGGGTTAATCCCCCAATTGCATTAGTGCTGCCCCAGCTTAACGTGATTAGCCCGTTATCGGCTGGCGCTGGGGCCCTCCTGTCCCCCCCCCCCCCCCCAGCACGCTGCTGCCCCCAGGGCCAAGGGCTGCTGGGTTTGTTGCACAAGGCCCGGGGGGCTCTGTAGGTGCCCCTCCGGGCCACGGCGTGCCCTCGTGGGTGCTGGGGGCACCTGGCAGGGCTGGGGGGTGGAGGGCAGCCAGTGCCAGCCCCAAACTGGTGCTCAGAGGCAGCCCTGCACGGGAGGCCAGTGTCAGCGCCGGACTGGTGCCAGATCTCAGTGCCAGCCCCATACTGGTGCCCATGTCATTGCCCACACTGGTGCTCATCCAGCCCCATGCTGGTGCCTATGTCAGCTCCATACTGGTGTCCATGTCAGCCCTGTACTGATGCCAGTTTCAGCTCTGTACTGGTGCCCTTGCTGTCCTATACTGGGGGCCCATGGCAATCCTATATGGATGCCAGTGCTAGGCCCATCCTGGTGCCCTTTCTAGGTCCATACTGGTGCCAGTTTCCACCCTGTACTGGTGCCTATGCCAGTCCTATACTTTTGCCAGCCCCATACTGATGTCAGTGCCACCCCCATACTGGTGCCCTTGCCAGTCCCATACTGGTGCCCTTGCTAGCCCTATACTGGGGGGCCTGTGGTAGTCCTATACTGATGCCCATGCCAGTCCTTACTGATGGCAGTGCCAGGCCGATACTGGTGCCAGTTCTAGGCCCATATTGGTACCAGTGCCAGTGCCAGCCCTGTACTGGTGCCCGCTGGGCCGCGGTGCTGCCGTGGAGCCAGGGCGCCGCCGCGCGGCCGCGGGCGGCACTGCCGGGTCCGCGCCGGGGGCGGGGGGGCCGGAGGGCTCCGGGGGGGGGCCCGGGGGGGGGGTTCCGGAGGGGTCGGGGGCTCCGGGCTCCTTCGCGGATGGCTGCGAGGGCTTTCCCCCCCCCTCCCCCGAAAGCAAGCGGTTGTGGGCGCACAGCGATGCCCCCCCCCCCCCCCCCGACAGCACCAGCGCCCTTTGGGTGCCCCCCCCGATCCACGCGGGACCGAGGCGGCGGGTGCAGGGGCCATCCCGGCCCAAAGGGACCCGGCTGCGCACGGAGCCCCCCCCCCCGCCCCCCCCCCCCCCGGGCACGGGTGGGTGCCAGTGCGGATATGGGGTAAAGCGGCTGCTCCTGTTTATTCTTGGCAAGACAACTACAGCGAACTAACAGTCGAGGCCCGTGAGCGGTACCCGAACAGCCGGCACAAGGTTATAGACAGCCGGGAAACTCCCCAGCCACCAGCTTCTGGCCCGGCCGGCTGGATGGCAGCAAGCCGTGCCAGGCAGGGCCACCAGGCAGCTCGGGCTCAGCCGGGCGTTACGGCCCGGCGACTGCACGGCTATTGCCAAACACCGTTTGTGTCGGTGGTTTGTATTTGGTGGGGTGGTTTCCCCCCCCCCCCAAACCGAGCCTTGCCCCGCAAGCCCGCTTGCCCTGTGCACGGTTAAGGCTGACGTGGCCTGAGCTAGTTAAAGGTGACGGCGCTAGCAACGCCTGTGCTACGCGCAGGGCTGCCGGTGAGCAAGGCACTGCAGCGGCGTACTGAAAGCTGCTCCTGCACGCCGGTTACATTAATGAAAAGGAAAAAAAGGAAAAACCACCCAAAAATCCTACTGATTATTTATGAACCAAGCTAAAAGCTTCAGCTATTGTAGTAAAGGGACTCTGGTAAAAGAGCATGAGGAAGCTCTGGGCAGGGCCAGCTGCATGGTTGCTCTGTTCATTTAAAAAAAAAAAAAAAAATATATATATATATATAAAAAAAAATCAAAGCTGGGAAGCCGTGCTTCTGGGGCACAGAGGAGAGGAAAAAATAAACAGCTGGCGCAAGGGAGAGCCCTCCCGGCAGCGGCTGCGAACCTGAACTGCTCCTGCCCCTGCCAAAGGGCTGTTGACACAACTCCGCTCGCGCTGCGACATTGCACGTTTCTCCTCTCCAAGCTTAAACGCGAGCTTTGCCGTAAGGCGCCGCTCTCAAGCAGCTCCCCGAGCTAACACTTCAGCACCACCCAGCCACAAAATCGGCAATGATTAGCGCGGCACGACATCTCAATTTACCTAGGTACTTTGCAAGCAGAGAAACTGTGCGCGTTTCTTCTGAAACGGAGGGCTTTAAATGTCAAACGGATCTTCAAGCACCTCTTAACCTTACCGTGTTTGCATAAATTGTTTCAAAAATCGGGTAGCAAAGCCCCTGCAAGGAGAAGTGTGTTGAGAGGCAGGAGGTGGCGATGCTCTTAATATTCATGGGGGAGAAGGAGGAAAAAAAAAAATCAATTTCATACTAAATTTAGACTCAAATATCAAGTTTAAAAATAAACTTCCTGGAAACTTGTTGGTGCAAAGATTTATTATAAGGCTGGGAATCTGCCATATCATGTTGGACCGGCTTTTTCTCAGACCCACCGATCCCCCACGGCTTTGACACCAGCCAGGTATTTCACAAGATGCTCCTACCGGAGAGCAAAGAACTATTTGGTAAGCGCTAACGTGCGCAAGGCCTCAGCCCAGTCTGCAAGGGGCTGGGCTCGGCCCTGGAGAACGCTGCTTGGCTTGCGTAGGACCGCAGGTGCACAGGAGATGTACTTCCTCAAATAAATATCTAACCCTTTTCAAATCCTACAAAATCTTTGGGATCTGGACAGGGAAAAAAAAAAATTGGAAAAAATCACCTCAGCTTCTGAACTGTTGAAGGCAAAGACTATGCTTAAAAGGTGGGCAGCCCTGGGTGATTTATTTTGAAATGCTGCCCCCATTACTGTAATAGGGCTGCAGCCCCCCCTGCCCCTATTTGCAGTGATTATCGGTGCATCTCAGCCAAGATGGCTAAAATCCATATTAATATTTTATAAAGGATAAAAATGCATGACAAAATTGCTCTTAACATCCTTTATTAAAAACCTGGAAGTGTGTCCTCCCCTTTTCCCCTAATGCCTTTTCCTTTCAAGGGAGGTGGGATTCGAGTAAGAGGGCAGTGAAGGAGAGGATTTTACAGTGGAACCAATTAAATCTTGGTGTGATTTTGCCACTTCAATTTTAGTGCCTCTCTTAGGATAGCAGGCATCCCAGCTGAATTAACGGTCTGTACCCAATTGCCTTGAAATTAACTTAAACTAATTAGATAAAATACTCTAGTAATTTTATTACAACTCGGCCTTGCCTAGCATCGGAAGAGCATCTGAAATATGGCCATAGCTAGCGGCTCTCTGCCACGAGCTCCTCGAGCGCTGCAGGAGCCCCCGGCGCCAGGCTGGGTCACTGGGCGCAGCCAGGTCCCGCGGTGTCCAGCGGTACAGGAGCGAGCAATGAGCTCACACGGCCCAGCTGCTCTCGCGTCACTCCCAGGCCAGCAGAACCTCTGGCTGCCAAATCAGAGAGCAAAGAAGTAAGACGGGCCTTGCCCCACTGCCACCTCCTGCCTCTGCACTGCTCCCGGAGCTCCCCTTTCCCTTCAGCCAAAGGAAGGGCCTGCAACGTGGCTCACGGCATCAGGCACTTAAGGGAAGCCCTGCACAGATACACAGGCAATCGCCGAGTTTAAGAGTGGCAGGTTATACTTGCATTCTAGTACTTCTGGAGCAACGTTGCTGCCCTGTTTCTAGCCTGGCACTGCTGTACTTTCTGGTCAAGGAGGTTTATTCGTCAAGACATCTCAGAACTAAAATTTCAACGTGAGAACATAACCTTTGAAAGTGCAACTTCCTTTTGTTCCATCTGCCTCGGCGTGACCCTTCAGGACTCACGCATCAAGCAGAATTTTTTAAGCTTAAGTATTCCTTAAGCTTTTTTGGGTTTCATAACATCCTTTGAGCCCACAGAGGTTACACACCCAGCTGAGAAACACAGTCTTGGCAGAGGGCACTTTCAGCTGACCCATAACAAAGTGCGGCTTTAACGATGCAGAGTGCATGATGCAAACCCTGGCGTAGCCCATGATCCTAAGAGACTGGTAGAGCTCCTCTTTAGCAGCTGTTCCTTTATAAACTGCCTCAATCAAGAGACAACATGTCACTATTTTTCTATTCAGAACATCTTAATTAATGCATTGCCTATCTTGGATCAAAATCAATGTTAACATCCTCCCACCATCTACCAGAGTAAGGTGAACAAAGCGTAGAGTGAAAGGAAAATACCAAATCTAGCAATTAAATAATTGACAGAAAAGCATTTTTGGAGCTAAAGGAGAAGCCTGAAAAGGCTGAATCTCATTCTGCCACGTGCCAGGCCAGTAGAGCCCTTTAGTTTAGTTAGCTGTTTGTACTTAACTTCTAAGTGGTTAAAGCAACCATTCATAGTGAAGTCTCCACTGGCTAATTATCACACCAGATCTTACCTCTGATAAACAGGTCTAACTAGCTACAAAGATGATGCAAAAGTTTCTTGAAAAGGATTTGCGGAAAGGATCCTCCTATTTGGAGCATATTAAGGAAGCAGATACTCAGGTAGTTCCAACAATACAAATTCAAAGGAGACGAAGTTCCTAAAACTCCACCCTCCCAAAGCAGACAGAGCAGTTGCTTCACACACACAGTTAGCATTGCTGTATTTTAGAACAGGCATGCGGCAGTATCTATGGTGGAAACAAAACTCTTACCACTCCAAGTTGCCCATTTTAGCCCAAATTCCTGGAAAAGCATGTGGGAACCAAGTATGTTTCTTAGTGTCAGGGGAACACTGGAAATCATATGAAAGACATTAGGTTGTCATCAGAGGGATTTAGACACTCGCATCTTTCCAGCACGTCCAGAGGAGATGCATTTTTGAAACAATCAGCAGTTGTTCGGTCATTCTTTTCTCTCATAGAGATGAAAATATGCGATCAGTCATGTGAATTAGATACATGAACACGATAAAAGTGAAGAAAAACCTCTTGACTCTCTATCTTCTGGAAGTTTTCTTTAAATGTTACCCGAGTCCCTTGTAACATTTTTTATTTAATATTATTCTAACAAACAAAACTTTGAGTTTGCTACACACAAGCTATTAGTGCCAACATTTTAAATGACAGCATCAGGAACCTTTCAGATATACTTTTAGAGCAGCCCTACATATCATCCCAGCAATGGTTTTCTCCCAAACAGGAAAAGCAGACTGAGAGAGGGGACCAGGCAGAGGGACCCAGTCAGCCTTTCTCTTGCCCCCACCCCGTCCCATGCAAAAGGAGGCAATGGCCCAGACCTAACCATTGCAAACATTGTCTCCTCAGAGATGTTTATTTCTGTCTTGTCAAGATGTCTCAAAGTTCACCCTGACAGGACTTTAAATCATCTCCTTGAATCCTCCTCCTACTGACTTCTTGAATAATTATTTCAGCATTTTTGGCTCCCAGTTTTTTTATGATATTATGTTTTCCCAGACCCGCTTGGTGCTCTTACAGGAGAAGGGCATTGAGGCTGTGCCCTACACATTTCACACCCCAGAAACCCTTAAAGACCCTTCCCCAAATTCCCTTTATGGTAAGCGTCCAACTTCCAGCCAGCAACACCCATTCTCTACAGCCTTTGGCTTCATGCATCGATTACTACAGGTCAAGCAAGCCTCATTCATTTGCACTGCATAAAAACAGCAGAAGGGGCAGAGGGACCAAGTCTCTCTTTCTCTCTCTCTTTTTTTTTTTTTTTTGCTTTACTTTTTATTTTTTCCTGCGGACAAAAAAAAAAAAGAGAACTCTAGTTCATACCCGTAGCACATAAGAAGCAGCGTATATAATCAGTATGTGGTTTAATGAAATACAGCAGCAATTCCCAGTTCTCTCCACAGTGAGCCCCAGCAAACATTTCTGTTTGGTTTCTATGGGAGTGGCCGAGTCCCACGGAGACATCTTTCACATCATAAGCTTAAAGAAAGAAAATTCACAAGCGTCCTTATAAAATGTTAACTTTGGGCTGTAACAAACTGGGCTTGCGATTTAACAGCTTCAAAGCTTCTGCTCAAAAGAAAAGACATGTTAGAGATGGAAGCTTCCTTTGGAAGGGTTTACACCACTTTCACGTTGATCCCTGTAGGATCTACTTAATGGCAACCTCCAGCTGGCAAGGGAGTTGCTAGAAACCGTCAGACATAATGCTGTTCTGCTGTACCAGTGTGGTATTGTAAAAGGAATAGATTACAGTGCTGATGATACAGCATAAATAGTTCAGAACTGGTTGAGAAAAACATCTGAAAATACCTGACTCCTTCCTCAAGGAACAGACTTGTCACCTGCAAATATCCAGGATCCACATACAATCAGGGAACTAGAAGCAATGTGCTCGAGTTGGGGGTCATGAAATGACTGACCCTTCAATGGAGTTAAAAAAATAAACCAACAACTAAACAAGAAACAACAAAAAGGAAAGCTGACAGCTGCAATGAGAACAGTGGTGTAAGCTCCAGAGGAAGGCAACCATCTGCATCAGCGTCCCAGGGGAAAGCCCAGGAAGTTCACGAACCGGCCCACCAGTGAACGCGCGCTAGTCTGTGCTCCGCTGACCAGGGAAGCTGTCACCGCGTTCGGTATTGCATGAACCGAGTGTATTACTTGCCTTAGAACAAGTTACTTGTTTTTCTACAAGGAATGCTCCAGCACGGACCAGAGCGCAAAATAAACTGAAGGAACATGGACAAACATTTCTAAAACAGCACACCTCCTAACACACACGTGCACCATCCTACGGCAACCTCAGATGGAAAGGTACTACTGGCCTCTGGCTTAAGCCTCATACACTCTTCCCTTTGACATCATGCTAAGCAATGGTGCATGTTTGGCTGTGGACCCACAGAGGAGCCTGATGTTGGGCTTCTACTGCAAGTAGCGGATTGATTGTTTGCATTCACAAGTTTTATCTAGAAATCAGGCAGGTAAGTATTAATATTTCTCTTTGTAGAAGATCTAATTGGGTAGGAGAAGGAGGAAGCTATTAGCAATAGGCCACAGAAGAAATGAAAAGGGTTGCAATTAAAGAAAAATCTCACTCCTAGAACAAAAAAGGATATATTTTAATAGTAAAATGATTCCTATTTTTCAAGCAGGCTAATGGCAAAGTCCTACCTGGATGAGTCTTAGGAATATTTTGGCTTCCCAGTCCTGCTGTACCAGGGCAAAGTCTCAGAGGTGGCGATTCTATCTGCAATTGCCAGTGCAGAACAATTCATAACAATTCACAGCGTACTTCCACCATTAACAGTAACGTTATTAGAACTTAGGCATTGAAATCGCTTTGTCAAATAACCACAACACGGGGCTTTACTCGGTCTCTCTCTTAGGAGAAGAGCAGGAGAATTAGTTTTAAATAACAGTCTAGGTTCATATTTGTAGCAGGCTAATGAACAGAGGAGATGCCAATATTTTATTTAGTAAAAAGGTATGTATTCAGGTAGCAGAACACCTTACAGTAACTAACTTAGCAGGAAATGTTAAAGTCATAGCACAGCCCTAGATCAATTTGGGGGAGTAGGGTAGGGAAGACAATAGGGAGACTGTACGGGAAGCAGCTTCAGACTCGAACCTTGGCTTCCAATATAACGTATTCAGAAAAATATTGCATGAAAAGCCTCAGGATTTTAGTTCTTTCATAGATGTATATTTACCAGTTTTCACAAAGACTGCAGGAATACGATTATAAACAATAAATTAGGACTTCATGTTGCTATCATTTGGCATAACACAATCAGGCAATTTTTCCTTTTTAAATATAAGGCAACACAAGCCAACACATAATTTAATCCGTCTTTAGTCAAATTGCTTAACTTTGCTAAAGAGTTATCACTAAAGAACGGTTTATAGTACACTTAAAAGAATTTAAATAATGACATGATATAAGTGTACTAACTTACGCAAGGAGTCAGAAAACGTACTCTGCTAAGCTTTGAAACCTAAATATTTGTTACAGCCCAGAACTACACGTCTAAATTAAAAAAATACAAATAAATGTTTTCTAATTTTTCCATTTACGAAAAACTTTAAGAATCTCTAGCCAACTATGACGTCACTTCAAAACTCGTATAAGTTCTTTTTTTTTAAATTTTGTATGATGTCTTAAGATTTTAAACCATGCTCATTAAGGAAAGTTCAAGGAGCAAATACTTAAGGCTTTGTTTTTCAAAGGGCTGTGAGGGAGGCCAGTGAATGGCAGAGGCCAGTGGGTTCACCCATACACAATGCTACTCAAACCCACACTACCAGGCGACATTCATACAGAAATATTACACTTAAAAGTTACAGTGTAGAGCAATATTTTTAGCCAGTGTACATATAAAGAATCAATGCATTTATTTTTTTAATTTCCAAACTTGATTGTGATCATTATGTTCAAGTATTAGTCTCATTGACAGAGATGAGAAATGTTCTACTTACAACAAATTTGGCTACTGAAAAGGAAAGGTATGTTTCAATATACTGAAGAAAACAAGACGCTGAGGTTATCCAATAGTTAGTGTCCTACTGGCCACCGACTCGACTAGCTGCTGTAAGTGACATGAGAAAGGAACAGAAGTAGTTAGGCACCAAGACTCTGGGAAAAAGGTACGTTATAAATAGCTACACTAATTCCCAGAGAAGAGAATTGTTCCATTAAATCTACTGTGGCGTTTTAATGTAGAAGAATATGGGACTGTAAGTCCCACAGTGTCTCATGACCGGAGCTTCACTTCAGATCAAACACCGCCCATTCCATCAGTGCTGCTACTGGAATGTGATCATGCCACGTCACTCTGCGTGTCCTTTCATTGCACCGGAGACAAGCTTCCAGTTCTGTCTCCTCGCCCTGAAATTAATTCTAGCTACTGGAGAAGCAACTGAACCCCTTTTTGGAGTTGTCAGTGGGTCTGGATTCCCACAGTAAAACCGCAGAACGGCACTTCACCTCAGGAAGGCCAGACTCCTAGCAGCAAGAGGTTCAGACAAAGTTAGCTTTTACACTGGTGAAAGGGGAATGAGGAAGGGAAGCATGATGCAAAAAAAGGCAGCTACCTATGGCAGCTATCCTGCCTACCCCCTAAAACTGCCATTCCCCCCTCCCTCCCCTATACCCTGTCCGCAAAGAAGTGTCAGAAAAATCTGCCAGAGACTTTTGACTTTGGACAAAGTCTGAACGATAAATGCAGACGTGTCTGCAAGAAACAGCAGAAAAGCTTCTTCCTATATTAATGCCTAAATATATACCCCTAGCTAGCTCTTTTCATATGTAGGCTTTTTTTTTTTTCTTCAATTAAATAGGCCTCTAGACAGTGCAAATGGTCAATGTTTAATGCATTAATGAAATGGGCTTTTGAGTTGAAAATAAGCCCTGCTTCCTGACAAATTCTGTTGCTCTTAATCTTCAGAGGAAATTGAGATGGAAATTTAAGCAGCTATGCTACCTACCAGCTCTTTAAGGAGCTGGCAAACAGATGCAACTGTGAAACCCTGCAGCAACTTAACATCAGTCCAGCAAGTAGTTACTAAGCAGAAGGCAAAAGCTGCACAAAGGGGATTCTGCGGTGAGGAAACAGCTGTGGCGTGAAGTAGTGTAATGAAATTCTTTGAAACAAAAAGCATGTTAAATATTTGATGCGTAAAGGAGATAGATAACATGTAAGCAAAGCTCTTAAATATACAGTATGTCTTCTTCCAATGGTTACTATAATGATCACACAAGTTTGCAAGTTAAAAATGCCTTGCTTATTAATTAAAATTAAGACTAAACCTATAATTTTGTCTGTGAAAGTGACTGCAGCCTATCTATACCCTGGGTGTTGAATATGAAGATTTCGACTATCAGTCGGTTCAGGTGCTCGGTTCATGGGAGGCCGATGGACTTTTCCCAGCACGGCCATGCTCTGCTCTCTGAAGCAAGACTGCTGGAAGTCCCCGCTTAGGTAATCCATGGTCTGCATCACATTATTCTGGCTGGATGGACCAGCTCCAGCTCTGTAATGAGTTCCTCCTACGCAATCTAGTGGCGCTCCTGTTGGCTGTCCGCCGTGGAAAGGCATGGCAAGGTCCTGGGACCCAGAGCTGTCACTGTTCGGTGTGGGCAGAATGTTATTCCATAGGGGCTGGAAATAGTGCCCGTTAGTATATGGCAAGGGTCCCTGCAATCCATTCACAGGTGGAGAAGGTGTAGGCTTCTCAATGGGGGGCTTCAAGTTGAATGACTGGCCCATGCACAGTTCTTGAGGGTAGTTTGTTTTGCCAGGAAAACTCTGCCCTGCAATCTCTCTCTGAGGGTGCTTCCCTGCAAGTCCAGCAGGCCCAGCAGCATCCCCACACATTTGCTGCAGATGTGCAAGCTGGTGCTGGTTCCACGCAACCGATTTGATTTCATTCTGGTATGCAGACGGCACCCTGTTAATATTCACCATGGGCACATTAACAGAGGCAGAAGGAATAGCAGCAGCAGCATGATCTACAGGGTTTACTACACAGGAAGGCATGGGTGTAGGGACATTGTGAGTAGATACCCTGGTACTTGCATTGATAAGCAGGTTGCGACTTATAGGGCTGGGGTTTGCAATCTGTCCCTCACATACTGAGGTAGTGCTAATGCCAGCTCTGGCCTGGCAGAACTGGTTAATCTGGTGCACAATGCTGCTCAGGTCCGGTGGCTGGTTCTGCTGCAGGGTGGCAGCCATAGAGAGGGGAATGGTTGAGGTAGACACGGTCACATTCGGCGGCGCATCTGCATCCGGCATCTTCCTGCTTCCATGTAAACCTGGCTGCAGCAAAGGATTCGGGGGGTGCTGCAGAGTCTGGTGTGCCATGGTCTGAGGATGCTGCAAGCCCTGCGGCTGCTGCATATTCTGAGGGTGTGGCAGCGCCTGTGGCTGCGGTATCCCCTGAGGGTGCGGTAAGCTTTGTGGCTGTGGTATACCCTGAGGGTGCTGCAAAGTCTGTGGCTGTGGTATACTCTGGGGGTGCTGCAAAGTCTGTGCATGCTGGAGAGCCTGCTGGCGAGCAAGCGCCTGGGGGTGGGTTAAAGTGCTAGGTGCAACGTATGGTGTGGAAGGGGGATTCATCATCGCTTCCGGCAGCAGACGTGTGCGTGTTCCGTCAAAGTCTTTGATAATTCCTTTTGCTGGAGATTTGACTATCGCCAGGAGGCCTGTTTTTGTGGTGGCCTGAGACGGGTAAGGACTGTACCTCTGACCCGAAGTATCAAGTCCGTTCACAGTACGGCGTATGTGTTTCCTCTGGGGAACCTTGACACTGTTTGGGAAAATTTTTATAGTCAGTGGATTGTTGGCGACCTTCTTAGCATAAGCATCCAATTCTGCTGGGGTAGGATACTGTGCAGATCTCATTTTCTGTGTAGTGTCCCCTGCGGAGAAAGGAAATTTATCAATACTCACTGGCAAATAAAGGATCAACCTCAGGATGAGAAAGTTACACAACATGGGAAGAAAAACTCCAGGGACTCAAGTAGCAAGAACTCCATCTTCCCAGACCAGCAGATAGATCATACACCAGGTACCTCATTCCTTTTATTACCTGGCTACCTACACAACCCCCAATTCAACTTAAGGTGAGACCTGCCTAAGGGGGCAAAACGAAACCAATGTTTTGATCAGAGTATGTTTACAGTCAGACAGAAACAGGTAACATGCTATAAACATTGAATAGTCTCCAGCTCGCAATATTTATTACTGCTTGTGGTGGTGGGCTAGTTTATAGTCTCTTAATTTAAGGCTGCCTCCCCATAACTCTTCAAGCTATTCTCAAAACCTTTAGCATCTAACTCAGGAACCAGAAAGTTATGAATTAAACATTAAACTCATGTATTGACGAGGTGGGAACCATACAAAGCTCTTCAACTAAAGCCTCCATTTAAATTTCAGTTCTACTCTAGCTGCTGACATCTGAAAGCAGAGTGTCTTTTTGTCCATTAGGAAGTCCTTGTTAGTCCGAGTTTAGCAAATGGAAGGAGGCTACACATGCATTATTTTATTGCTTGCAATTATTTCTTCAGCTGAATTCTCAGTGTGGCACCTTGTTAGGGACAGTGTCCTAGTATCAAACAGCAAAATTATGCGATTACCTCACAGGATTGAAAACTTACTACTCCCCAGACAGAGGCAAAAGCCTTCTGGAGACAGAAGTGCAGTTTCAATTATTCACACTTAGTAGACACCTACCTGGCCTACAAGCTGGAACAGCAGTTTGTATATTTTTGGAAAGAACTTCAGAAATCAAGGGAAATGCTTGTGCCTCTTCAGCTATAATCTTATTCCAAGCAAAGAGTTGGGCCATTTCCTTACCACAGCTATGCTGCTTAACTCCTTTAAGGCTACTACTTTAGAAGTGATTTTATAATCTTCAAATACAGGCTCGCAGCTTTGACAATCCGATTTTGCTTTTGCTTGATTTTTTTTTTTTTACTTTGTAAACAGTTCACTGAAAAAAGCACCCATCACCTTTGCTAAAATATTCAGCCTCTCATGCCATCTACTGCTGGGCTGAAAGAACATGAAACACTGCAGCCAGCTCCTCTAGAGCCCAAGAGCACTCTTGCCTTGCACGTGGCCCTCTGACCCAAGAAAATCTAAGCGCTCCAGTAGAGAGCTTGAAGATCCCAGGAAAATGGTGCTTTTGAAAATGCACTTCTGATTTTTGTCAAGCAAATTGCCTCCAAAAGGCTCCTGAATACAGCTAAAGCCTAAGTACCAGCCATCTTTCAATCACTGTCTTTGCATCTGATAGCTTCTTGTCTTCACAAGTGAGGGAGATCACTACTTCTCTAAGAGAGCTCACTTTCAGAAAGTAAGGGCCAAAAAATAGAAAACAGGATAGACATCAAAAGAAAGGATAATTACAGAAATATTAAAAGTATCTTTTGTGAAATGGTAAGCCTTGCAAGCAGGCTGTCTTGCATCTTCAGCAAAGCACGTACCACGGTGCCGTTTATACTCTTATTCTCTGTGCTGTCTAAATACCGGCATATACCATCCTCCTCTCTCTCAATCAGAGGAAACACTCATTTGATATTAACCTAAACATCCTTCCTGTTCCAACCCCCCATATCTTCCACTGCAGGCAGGTAGTTTCTATTTCTTTTCGAGAGAGATCTGCTTTGTTCCTAATAGAGAGAAGAGTCTCTGAATTAAGTTTATCAGTACCGCCTTGCCTCAACAACCAAGGCCATCATGAGCTCCCCAAGCTTTATTTTTAGCCCTGTCCCGGACTCGTTATGTTCTGTTTCTTGCCCAGTAGATGACTGCGTGCAACACACTATGTATTGGAGAAGAGCCATTAACACTGAAGAGAGGAACCCGTACCTTTCTATATTATGGTTTATGCGAGACATGACCATTTTCACATAAAGCTTCTATTTTCATATGAAAAATTAGATAGATATTTTAAAATCTCTTTCCCATCAAAATTTCCTAGCCTGGTTTAGACTTCTATAGGCACAACAACAAATTAGGTGGTAAACATTAACAGTGAAGAGACACTAAATATTCTTTTACTCAAGCATTTATTTTTCTAATATACAGGAAGCGCAGTGGAACCTTTTAGAAAAAAGCTAAAATCTTAATGATTGAACAGACCGCATCTATCAGTTAAAGCACATCTGTAATCCTGAATCTGAAAGAATTCCTTCCTTTGAAGAGTGGAAATAACCCCTCAATCCACACACCAACATCAAATTCAGTATCCTATCAAATGCTAAACCATTTTTAAAATCCCTTGGACAGGATTTTCTGAAACCAGCCACCATTTCAGACTGACCTCTTTTAGTGTACATCTAAGATTATGCTTCTCTTTGCTCACAAAAGAGCATAACTAACTCAGCCATTCTACTTAGGCCTGATCAAGATGTTGTATTTCTCCTAACATACTATTTAAAATGTTGTGCTTCACTAGTATTCCCATATGCAAGGCTCAATGACCGGAATAGTTAAGGCAACAAAAAAATTATGAGAAAGAAGAAAGGCATGAAGGGGTGATCAAGAATATCCTACAAACCAATAAATAACAATTAGGTCAGGTAACTAAGTGAATGGAAAAATAGCTACAATAGATTTAAAGAAAATGGTGTATACGAGCATCATCTGTGGCCAAGAATTCTGCATCAGGCCTTTAAAATGATTAGGAGCATGGCAGAGGAACAAATGACATTAAGAAAGCTATGGGATGAGCTCCACAAAGCTATCTTTAGGTAAATGCAAGGCAGAATACTTTGGCTGAAAAGTAATCTGCCTCAAATTATTTCATGTTGACTATACGGTAAAGCTGTGCACATGAGCAATTACTCCAATAAACTGGTGAGCTCGAAGTTCACGCTCCAGCTAATACTGTGGCAACCAATTCATCTGTTCGCATTCTTGTATGTGTTGCACCATACCGGAGCTATTTTTGTTGTTAGATGAGATGTATTTTTCTGCCTCACCTCAGCACTGAAGTAACATCTTTTCTTAAGTGCATTTTACATTAAGGCTTTAAAACCCACAGCTTTTAAAATTGCTTATGGTTAAATTTTCATTAAAATTAAATAAAATATAAATAGGCCTTCAGGATTCTTACTCTAATCGGAGCATCTGCGTTGGGATAAGCAAAGAACAGCTGTGCCCATCTCCTGCATAAAAATCTCAACTGCAGTAGTCTCTCTATAGGTTTTACTGAAAGAGCCCTCAACCTTTAGAAAGGAGTTAATTTCAGTTGATGAATCTGTCCTCAGTCTCAACCTGCTCTTCTCTCTTTTCTTCCCCTCTACAAAAGCTCCTCAAGAAAAAACTTTCATCTTGACTTTGTACCACTGTCACAACAAAACAACCTTTTTCTTCCAAGGCCCTGAGGTACCCCTACTATATCCAACCATAGCTATGAAAATTGCCTGTACAGTCTTGCCTCAAGCATTCTGATCGACTTTACCGATTTACATTTGGGTCACTGGAAGAAAGGAAAGAATATCAATACGGAGTCAGTCCCTCAGTGGTCATTTTCAAAAGGAAAAGTATTTGTATATTCGTCTACAGAACTCCTACTCCATAGACCATCTTTAAGAAAAAAAGCCTCTTATTTGAAAGTGGATAAGGGAAAAAAAAAAAAAAAGGTAATCGAGGTAATGTGGATTTTTAAGTATTAAAGAAAAAGTGTGCTCCTGAAAATTATACTTATCAATTATTAATATAAACACCAAAAGACTGAATAAAGGTCATCAGGTGGCTTTCATAACAGGAACAGTACTATCAAGGTCCTCTTCCAACCCCCAATCAAAAGTCACAAGTCACTGTTCATTAAAAATGCTCATTAATGCAGCTTTCCTTTGGCCAGGGGCTAGACTACTTGTGCATATACAGTATGGAGAGAAATGTACCAATTAATCTTACACACATCTGCAGTAGGGGTGGGCAAGGTCTGTATGAGCAGTTTCATTTCCCATATAAATCAGAACGAACTGCAACAGCTAAGCATTACCACCGCCAGCAAGGACCTGCCAGCTACTTTATATCCTAAATTCTTTTAAATTCAGCACCTTAAACTCTTCACTACACAAGATACAGCAATGCTTTCAGCATGGAAATGAGCAGTTCTGGGAAAGAGCATCAGGTACCATCAGGTTAAAAAACTGCCCAGGTATAGCACGTTACCTTGTAAGATGCATGACTAGCAAATACCTGAATTAGGCACCACTACCCTTGTACAAACCTAAAGGATTATATCAGTTTTCACTGTCAGAACTAAGCTTTCCAATCCACTGAAGAAAGTTTATGTAATGCCAGAACCTGAGCATGATCTCACAACAACAGCCTATCTTCTGCATATTTAAGCATGTTTTGGTCAACTCAAACTGGAAATGGAAAAGAGAAAGGGGGGAACGCCTGCCTTCATGCCATCTAATGAATTCCTTTTGTGAGCAAAGACTCTTTACAAATACCACAGTTGCCATTATAATTAGCAAGCCCGTGGAGTTGTCATAAATTCTGTTCAAGAACTGTGGGGGAGCACACGTTTGTACCTGAAGAACATCACTCACTTCTGGCAGGTCCAGAACTTTGAGAACGTTACCCTTAACTGCAATATTATCTCATCTATTTTCAGTAGTGTGACACAAATCCTAACATATTAACAATTTAGCTGTAATTGGAGTGTAAATTACTTGATTTCAAAGAGTACCAATGATTCTATCAACAAACTGAAGGTACAGAAATTTCCCAAATGCCCATTTCAAATGCAAGAGACAGGTTATAGCCCTAAGAACCAAGTATACAGATCTTATGCACAAACCTTGGTATCTCTGAAATTTCAGCTAAACAATCAGAGTGCAACTTCAGTGACAAAGGAACAAAGACAGAATAACATTAAAAAAAAAAACACGCTAGAAAATAGGCACGTGTTCCCAAGCACAAGTTCTTCTTAAAATACCAGTATAACCATCAAAAGAATTACTGAAGTTATCAGAAATAAATTATTACAGTACTCTGCAGACATTTTCAGACGCACCAAAAAGACAGCAGAAAGAAGACAGAAACTTTGAACATTAGTAACTTGGGCTAGATCACTAGTATTTGTAGTATATGCCCCAGCTAGGGAGAACAACAGAACTGACCTCAACAGATTTGCATTAGCCTGATCTAACTTTTATTGGTTTCCATTTCATGGAAATGGAAAAAGAGGCAGGAAAAAAGTTGTATTAAGAAGCAAGTCAACTGGCACACCTTTGGTACAAAATGTTCTTAGCGAAGAGGCAAGAATCTCACGGAAACCTTGCTTGCATTTTGTCTTGCTGTGGTTACAATTAACCTTTATAAAGCTTGGGGTGGGGGGAAAAGAACTTGCAGCACACCCTTGAACCTTCACAGCTATTTCTCATAGCTATCAGTGATGGATGCCTTGAAGGCGTAACAAAACAAAGACTCTTAACATTAAATAGTTTTTCTGCTGCATCCTAAATGTTTATTTCACAGCTGTACCAGTGCCAGATTTAACAGTTAACCACATCCTGCAGACAAAACGTCACTCACATTTCTGAAGTCCAGTGTTCATCTGCGTGTAAGAAAGAAGCTGAAAGGAGAGGTCACCTGGTCCTGGCAGACAGGCCAGCATGGCAGACAGGCACTAACACAACATGGGGCATTCACTCCTCTGCACACTGCAACAACAGAGAGACAATTCAAAGTTATAATACAAGGAGGAACACAGAAAAGAAAGAGGCAAAGAGCCATCTGGGTGTTAAGGCCTGACCAAGTGAAGATACAAATCACTGTTTGGGCCCCTTTACGTACTGTCCTTACTGAATCTCTTAACAACAATGGAAATACTTCAACAAGCGGGTCATCTATGTGATTAACACACTTAAAAACTAACATGTAACTAACACCTTTCTCACTCTTCTCTGCTGTTTGACACACAGAGGATAATCCACAACTATCCTCAAACTTCAAAGATGGTTATTATGAATGGTAAAGAAACCACCAAAATTCATTTGACTATATAGTGAAATGTACTAGCTACCTACCAGGTATAGCCAAAGCGGGTTCACTGGAAAAATCCTGTCGACTGCTCTTTTACATTTAATAAAAAGGCATAGCATGCATAAATTGAAAGCAAAGTATGCAGCACTCTGCCTTGTGGCAAGATTAAGCTGCATGCTACAGCTTGTAATTTCTGTGGTCCATTAGTGTGAAAGATGAATGGCCACAACTTCCTTTATTTTATACGAGTCGTCAATTATCTGTGCAGCCTCAGATAAACTGTAAGATATGGCTTCTACATAAAGAAATTTCAGAGGATCTACCATCCTGCATTCCAGAGTTTCAGAATTTATGAAATTAAACCTCAAAACGAATGCATGAAGCACTAAAGCATCTTTATACATAAACACTGCACAGCTACCCTCAAATCCCATCATCAGCTTATGAATACAAGGCGGGGGGGGGGGGGGGGGGGGGGGGAGAGCGTTCCAGCAACAAAAGCTACCTCTGGCTCAGAGTCTCCCAACATTACTGTGATTACAATCACAGAGAAATGTTATTTGGAACAAGACCTCTAGAGGTCATCTGGTCCAACCCCCTGCTCAAATCCCCCTTACCATAGCTCCTGGGACACACACAAGACACAGCCAGCCATTAGCCCTTTACAAAGCTCTGGAAAACAAGGTGGCTTAGCCAAGCTGGAGAAATCAGCAGACTTCCCCTCCTTGTCCAGATCTCCGCAAGCATCAATGCTGATTATACAAAGAGTGCTTTTGCCAAGATGCCTAAGGAACAACAAGAAACAGTTCAGGACTTTATACGGTCCCTGAAACTTAGAAAGGATTGAAGGCTTCAAAAATTACAGACTGGTTTAAATTTAGTCCTTGCTTCACAAACCCTAATTAAAACAACTGGAGAGGCTTTCAAAGATCATAACAGGTGAAGCAGAAAGCTTGAGACTGACACAAAAAGCCGGAGTCGAAGAAACCCTGCAGAGGCAACTTTCAAAAGAATCATACTGGTTAGCATTGCACAAAATGATGTGAAGCCTTTCACATTTAAGAGCCAATTACACCCAGGCTAGGAAAGTTAAGACTCTGTTCTGGAAAGCACAACTGCCATCACATTTCTGCAGCAAATTCCAGAACACTCCAAAAGCTGATTTCTCTGCAGAGAAGTTTTAAAGACTTTAACTTGAAGCCTAACCTCAGATCACTGTCACAAGTCAGAACGTTCAAGGAATACGTGCACCAAATACAGCAAATAGCATGGACTTAAAGCTTACCCCTACTGCAGCAATTATTCATCACACATAATTCATTAACTTCCATGTTCACGTGTGCATCTCCTCAGGTCAATACACAAAGGCTGATCAAAACCAACTACCAAAAAAACTTGTGCAAATATTCATTTATGAAAATGCCTGCATCCTCACAGAATAAATGCTCTCAAAAGTTGACCAAGCACTGCTGGCCAAGCAAGTTGGGTGCCAGTGCGACTAGCAATGAAAAATAATTTTGGATACTGAAAGCTAGCTTGATAACTCTCTGTTATTGTTCCTTATGGAAGCCCAGCCTCACTCACACTATCTGTTGCTAATAACAGCTCAGAGAGTTTGGCAAGAATCAAACAGGCTGAACTCACCAGGCAGCGCAGAATTCGGACAAAGCACACCAACAACAGAATTACTTTACATCCATTCTTCACTTAATCACTAAGAGATATTAACCACTTGCATTGCCAGAAGCAATATCTCTAAATCTAAACCTGGGTTTTCTTTTCACAGTCTGTAAGAGGTGGAGTTCTCAAAGTCTCTTAAGAGATGTTCAGAAATAAACACTGATGTCCTGACACATTCACAATTTAAAGGATTTGCTTTAGGAACAGGAAAGTTGCTTACCCTTTATAGTTGAGATTTATTCATGACTATATGGGTAGAGTAGTCAGTGAAAACTTTGCAAATACCCTGTCAGCAGCAGTTTCTTACCCCAAATTATACTCAGCAAGACCCAAAAGACAAAACAAGAATCCAACCCCTTTTCATCAGGAGAAGATAAAAAACACTAAGTTGGCAGAGCTTGACCCAAGTAAGCAACAGAAACACCCAGAGTCAGCAGGAAAAAAAAAAAAAGTATTTTCCTTTTTTCCCCCTCATTTCATCAACTTCAGAAGACCGGCAAAACCAAGACCTACTTCTCAGTGAAAAGCAGACAAACAAAATTAAGAGCCTTCACCGTAGTCACAAAATCATCAGATCACATTATTATCATATTCACCTGAGCATCCATCTTTACTCTACTGATGCCTGATGCCAATCCAGGATTGCTTTACGTTACTGCACGGCCAAAAAGAGCTGTGTGTTTCTAAAACATTATTTAACTGATGACTATTTTGTGTACAGCCCTAAAAGAGAGAAAAGCAACTCTGCAGTACAGCCCACCAATAAAAGCACTCTTGGACTGAACAAGTAGCATTTCCTACAGTAAGCTATGCAGAGGGTTTTGCTCACCTGCTCGGTCATTAGCATTCATTATACTCTGAACATTGCGACTCTTATGAGTAAGCCTCTTGCTGAAGTGCCACAGAGACTCAGTGCCACACACATAGCAATAAACAGGATAATGGCACATTAAGAGAGAGAACAAGTGATTAAGAGTGGTCAAAGCATTCAACTCAGAATAGCCAGGCTTCTGTGATAAGATAGCAGTATTTCCTTGAAGGTCAAAACATATATATACAGAAGTCAGAATTCTGCTTTATCTCCAATATGGAGGTAATATTTTAGAGGGAGCCATAAAGGTGAGTTGTTCCCGCAGGCGGATAATCATTTTAGGCAATGCCAAAGGTTCATAAAAGATTGCGGTGACAGTAATAATTTTAAAGGAAGTATGTGACTTACAAAAATCATTTTAAGTGGAAGCATAAAATCATTCTCTTAACCTGATTTGCAATAATCAAACTGATGTCATCTAGGTCACTGCTGAGCATTAAAAAAAGAAATTCGGACTTATACAGAAATGCTGACCACAATGCTATCATTGAATTCCTTATTGTAATTAAAATCCTGTTCCAGTTTTTGTTCTCTATGAAATTAGTATACCTTTTCCAAACCTACATCTCAGTCTTTGAAAATAAATGCATTTTAAATATCTTTACAAGCAAGTCGGTTAGTTTTAGCTCAAAATTAATTAACAATGATTCCCTTTAAGATACTCAGCAGCTGATTTCTTCTTTTGTCTGTCCTGAATGATCTTCAGCATGAGCTAGTGCAGCCAATTCAGACAAACCATACAGTTAAAATGAACTAAAATCCTCTGCATAAACCGTATTTGGGATTAAGGTAAGCATTAATGGCTGTCTCAGATTGTTGCTGTATACACTGTCTCAGGTCAACAGCTCAGGGTCCTGGCACAAAGGCAGTTCGGCCCATCATCCTTGCTTGGGCTCAGTTTTATTGCTCCTAATTAGTCCAGAGCAGGAGATAAACTGAACACGGCATGTCAAGAATTCTCACTGACAGACTTGGCTCCACGGCTGCAACTTGTGTGGGCACCAGCACCTGCAAAGCTCCCCGCAGGGCTGCCGCCCCAGCTCCTCTGGCTATGGAAAGCGTTACTGGGGGAACTGGAACTGGCATAGTTAGTTAAGAACTGAGTTCTTCTGGCCTTCTGTCAGACTCACTAACGCTGTCGTTAGTGTTGGCTGCCCAAGCCTACTGGTCAACTTAGTCTCCAGTTTGCAGCTAGCGATGGAGGGCAGCTGTAAAACCTTGGTTAACTTGCTGTTCTACTAGACTGGCAAATTAAAAATTTACTGTTTTTTGAAATGATCCCGTATACCACCAAACGCAGTGTAATGAGTTCTGTCTGGCGTATAAGTAGTTTGAAAATATATATAAAAAAGTACATTTCCAGAGAAAAGCAGTCATTTGAAATAAATAAATAATTAAATAAGTGCCCCTCTCTGAAGCAATTTTAATTTTATCTGGCTGTAGGATAGAATCTAATAGCACAGGTACTGCAGGACACACTACACAACAGTCAGTTTGTTTAGGCACAGAAATAGATTTTTTTTCTTCTAAGATTTATTAATATTAAATCAAAACATATTAAATATAACATGGATGTACAGTGCTTGGTTTTGGGATAATTACAACATCCCTGCAACATTTGTTACTTTCTCCCTTACCTTCATCTCCATGTATTTTTTGGTCCTGGTAGCACTGTGCATCCTGCACTGATTTTCAGAAGGAGTTCTCTCACTACCAAAGCTACCAGGTCAAGGGGGAAGACTGAAAAACTCACCTTTACCCTCCATACACAGCTGAGAATCAGTTTCAGCAAAAGTGATCGTGATGCTGTCTGTCTGAATTGAATAAATTTATATTTAAAAAATATAATTGAATAAATTGAATTGAATAAATTTATATTTAAAAAAAACAACAAACGTATAGTATTTTCTGGCTGATATTCAAGATTTAATATTGTCTCTGCTAGACCAAACGCTCCCCAGACCAGGGGAGACTTCTGCAACCCAGAGTAAATCCTAGATGTAAAGCAACTCAATACAGCTAGGAAACTTTTAATACTCTAACACAAGTTTTATCACTGTATAAACAGACCACATATTCAGAGTTATTGCCAAGTTTTTAAATACAGCAGTGTCTCAAACTCTCAGGAGGCCTTACGGGGTAAGCACACAAAGGAAACACTCCCCACAAACCATCCCTGGCAAATGAAACATGGGAAACTGAGCTGGTTTAGACGAAAGCAAGCTGGTGAAGTCTAAAGTTAGATTCATGAAAGTAAACATGCATGTTTGAAATTCCAAGATTAACTGCAGACTTGTTCACAAAGCTTGGGGACCAGAGGAAGCAGGAGCATCTACCCACACAAAAGAAAAGCTCCAAACTATTCCAAGTTTCCAGCACCCTGGGGTCCCGTAAGCCGTGCGAGGGTTGTTAAGTACTTATGGCTGACTGATATGCTTCACTTCTCCTTATTATTCACAAGGTAGCCACGTGAAATTCCATAATCATTGACAGTATTTATAGCAAACCCCAAACACACACGGCACATTCCAAGTTCAGCATATATAAATGCTCCAAACAAAAACAAAAACTAACTAGGGTTGTAAAGTTTCTTTGGTACAAATGTTTATAGGAGCTTGCCAGGAAACATAATTGAATCCGGGCCAATTTTCATGCTCCAAGGGAAACTCTGCGTCTCATTTACCCCCTGGCAGGCTGCTCCAGACCAAGTGAGACTCATTCCTTTTCCCTGTCCCAAAGTAACCTAAAATCTAGGGTTTTTTTAAATTTGTCCATGTCAATTGCACATGCTGAACCCCCTGCCAACCTTAGCGTTCAATATAATTTCTTCAGTCAGCCATGCCTCCCTCGATAGCGTCTAGACTGACAGCACTGACTGATCTTGCAGGCTTCCTGCCTTCCTCTAGCCTTTTAACATCCTCTGTTCTTGGGCATTTACCAGAACGTCCACTCGCGCAGGACTGCTGAAGAGCTAGAGAGAAATCTTACTGTTTCCTGCAACAAAATTACCAAACCAGCACTGTGTTCATCACCAGCTGGTATCATATCTTTGTAATGCTTTACAAATGGAAAACTGCAGAACAATGTGCAGAGAGGTAGTCTTCTGAAATGGCAATAAATCACAATTGCATCAAGCGTATTTGGGGATAAATAAATAGGAGTGCTGAACGAGAAAGTCGCCTTTTGTATCACGTCAAGTGCATTGTCAGCATCTACCAATATAGAACCTTTTGGCTTTGTGAATTCAGATGGACCGTTTGTAGATCCCTGCAACAGTTTCAATCAAAATCAATTTTTGTTTCTTGCAGTTTAATTAACTATGATTTTGCTTGTAAACCATTTCACCTTTTAGTCTGACCTCCCTTTATAATGTTACTCAGGCAACAAAATTAAACTGTTTGGACTAGAAGGCAAAGAGAATTTAAATTTCTGAGGTCTGCTTTCAGAGAGGGAAGGCACCTGCTGAAGTATAGCTCTGTTCTTTTCCCCAAGCCAGGACGGCAATGCTCAACAAGGAAGAACATTAAGAAGCTTTAGGGTAACAGTACTTAAACAGAATATTGTTCATATCACACTCCTCATGCCCAAAGGCTACCACTAAAGGCCCTCGGTTAGCAATTTTGAACAGAATGTATTGCAGTTAAAAAAAAAAAAAAAAGAAAGAAGAAGAAGAAGAAGAAGAAAAAAAAAGCAGTGCTGCAGCTCTCAGCTCAAAGCAGGCAGGTATTGCCCCAAACGACTTCAGGCCCATCAAACCCACTCTGTGGATAAAGCAACAGCAAGCTCAAGGTTACGACCTTAGAGTTTAAAAAGTCTTTTTTAGGTTGGTCCCAACAGATTCTTTTAAAACATAATACTACACATCTGCTGAACAGTAGAACAGTTGGCTTTAATTGTAAGATGGATTTTTACATAGCTTCTGACCTTTCATCTAATTGAGGCCTAAAGAAGGAAAAAAAAAAAAAAGGAGGAAAAGCTATACGTCACTTCAGTTATTAAAATCCATCAAGCGCAGCCTTTAGCCTTGGGATAACCACAGCCAAAAAATTGACTTGCAAGTAATTATCACTGCTATCTGCAATAAAAGTTAATTGGACATAATTGAACTAAAGCCCTAATCTGAATGAAGCTGTTGCTGGCAAGAAGCCTGCTCCTGCTTGCACTTTGCAAATGAAACTGCTAGCAGTAAAATGGACAAACATGAAGCTGCTCTTACAGTCTGCCCACTGCAAATCACTGTGCAATTCAGCAAACAGCTAGTTAGCTGGGTCAAGATAAAGCCATTAACAGTGCCTGTCCTCACTAACTATACCTTTTAACAATAACCAGACACGATGAAGGTGTAGAGTTTCAAAAACAAGTTTCAGTTTTACTGACCTCATAATTACATAGACGGAAACATAATATTCATGTCATGAAATGCTATTTCATGAACCCCCAAACGCTGTGAACATCAGTACAAATAATGTACTTTTTGAGTATGCAAAGATACTAATTCAAAAGGTTTTCAGTGTTGATAATTTACCACCTTCATAAAGTTCAATAGCCTTTCCTGTTCTAGGACTAGCTTCTTTCATCTCTACTGCAAAGCAGACAATTAGCTGCTTTTTGTACTCAGCCCATGCAGGTGGTTGGGGGAAGGGAGCGCTAAACTAAATTCCTGCTGATTCGTCCATTTATATTTTGCATTTTTGTTAACTAACAGACCAGAAAATGGTCATCATCCCCCATACTACTTTAGAGCTTCCTTCCAATTTTAATTATTAACACTTTGCCCTTCACCAAAGCATATCAAAGCACTTTACAAACATTATTGCAGCCACATAACCACTCTGAAACAGACAAAAATTGCACACCACTCATTTTACAGAGGCTTAGTTTTTCTGACCAAATTTATAACAGAAGATTGGTCTCTTGATTAAGGAGCTAGCCTATAACAGAGGAGATTCGAGTGAAATATCTAGCTCACCACCGATTCCTGACGTAATCTTGGGTAAAACACTTGAGGCCACAGTTGCTCCTTTTTAAAAGGATAGTACTGGGTGACAGTTTTCTACTGTTGAAGAATACTGTGAAGATAAATTATAAACTGCAGAGCACTCAATACCACCTTGACTGATCGGATAACACTTACAAGGTCAAAATCCTGGAAGTAACTAAGCGGAGCACTGGAAACAAGCCTCAATTTGTATTAAATAAATTTCATTTATTTATCACTGTTTCTTTTAATTTTCTTTCTTTCTTTCTTTCTTTTTAATAACAGAGCAGAATTCCTTAGCTCAAGTAAGCTGGAAGAGAGAACTAGTGATATAAATTCCATGTCATGACCCACATCAGTGGCTTATTTTACTGTATTCAAAGCCATCGCCTCTTATTAAGCCTATTTTTAGATTTAACTCCATATTTTGAAATGTGGCAGGAGCTGATAGACAACACGGACATAAGTAGGTCTTGCCAGGTGTTCCAGACCTCTTCTAAGGCTAAGGAAAGATGTAGAAAAGACAAATCTAAATGACTGGCAGGCCTGGCCAAAGCTTCAAAGGAGTATTTCTGGCTGTGCTTGAGACACATATACTAGTGGTCAGTTATGAGAGATGAGATACTACTTTCACCATGGGCACTTCAGAAAGAAGTAGGAAAATCAGCCTGCTTGTATTCAAAAGTGACCTGAGTAACTTTTTATCTGCCTCCTCTGAATTTTCACTATACTAAAGCACTCTGACCTTTAATTAGTTTTCTTTCTCCTTTTATCTAGTAACTTCTAACTCCAAGGTTTTTAATGCTATATTGATGATGGGTAATGGAGATGAAGAGACAGTCTGGGATAGTATCTTAGTTATGTTTCACAGCGCATAAATCTGCACAGTCATTTAGGAGAGGAAGCAAAGGACGCCATAGTTAACAACCTGCAGCAGTCAAGATCACAGGATAGGTAAATATAGCATAGTCAAAGTCATATCTGGTCCAGGATATTCAGATTCTCAAAATGCAACACAGACTAATAGTTACTGTAATTATTCACAAAGATAACACTTTCTTCAACAGGATATTGAAAAGAGCAAACAAGCATTCCTTCCTCAAAAACATCCTTTATTTTCAGCATAAACTAAAACCACTTTCTTCCTACATACTTGAGCAGCATCTATAATGTCACAGCAGCTATGATAAAATAAGAAATGGTTACTTACAAACAAGAGCGTGTGTGTTTTTATGCGAACATTTTAAGCTGGCAAAGATAACTTCCATCCAAAGCAAACCCGAAACAGCCAAGTGATTATCAAATTACAGGATGCTGCTAACACATACCATAATGGAGGAACCACACATTTCCACCAACAAAGACATTCTCCATCCTCACACAGAACTTCCTTCTGCCTTTAAGCGATAAGAAAACAAAATACACATTGACCCTCTCCTCATAGCAGAGAGAGCTCAAATTATAACCACAAGAACATTAGGAAGCATGTGCACTATATCAGCGTTACATGCACTTCTCCTACACGTTAGCTATATGGGAAAAGCACAAGGTTGTAATTCAGGACTTTATATTACTGCCAAGGACATGCATGAGCTGTGTGCTTTCTTACTTCACTCTCAGCCAGAATCCAGGATTCCTCTCTCAATTTCTCCTGCACCAGCACTGGACCACATGCCTTCCCAGATCTGAAAATGAAGCTTTTCATACAGTATAGCAAACAGGTGACTACACGATTGGCAAAGGAAACACAGAATACTTCCCTTTCTAGTGGCTGCTTTACGCAGATCACCATCACCATCATCTTCTCTCATTCCACACTTATTCTATAAAAGCCCAGACCTAAAGTTTAGATCATGACTTACAGAAATCCTTGTGGCTGAACCTGACAGAAGAATGACAGGTTTTCCTTTTAAAATCTCATTAGAAGTTATAGAACATGATAGTTCCCCAAGGAGGAAAGAAGCTATCTTCCTGTTTCTCGCAAGCTGATTTTTTCAAAAACAGTACTTTTTCAGAGCTAACCTGGAACAAATTTTATCTATATGCGAGACACAAACAACAAACCAGACATTTGTTAGATATCGAAAAATATGCTTCAAGTCCTGTTTTAAAAACAGATTCAACTGAAAATGAGAAATATTTGCAAATTAAGATTAGGCAGAATACATTATACTTCATACAAAACAAAACACTGAATTCACATATTAAGAGAAGTGACTCAGTCTTATCAGAACAGGTGTTACTGTGCTTTTTGAATACAGAAAGCCAACTGTACTTGAGGTTTGGATTTCAGGTTTTATTGGTTATGTATGTGTACCATTCTGACCTGTATAATTACACTGGTAGTTGACTGTTTTACTATTTAGCTATTTCGGTACTGAATATAAGGTCCCACCTATGGTGAAACCGTAACAACCTATTTACAAAGCAGTTTTTTATTTAAGATATGAAATTGGAGATCTATGTCCAGTTCCTCGCAGTGCCACAGCTTCCTGCCAGACCCTGAACACATCAACGCTTGGATACATATACCATCACTTAAAAGCTCCAGATAAGACCTTCTTTAGTTGGAGAAACTGTGAGGCCTGCTGCAAAGACGAAAAGCATTCCAAGAAACTCAAATAGGAGCTGCGACACAAGTACAAAACACTCACCAGCAAAAAATACAAAACATCAGACGTATATAAAAGAGACGGACCAAAACTTGCTATGCTCGGGACAGCATCTTCCCATCAACCTTTAGAATGAGGGGCTGGTGTCCTGTTGGCTGGTACTGACACAAATCTGCTTTCCATATCAATCTTCCAAGAAACTCAAAGGCCATTTCATAACCTCTCAATAGAAAAAAAGGACAAGAAATACATTATTTGTGATCTACTGTATTTTCTGCTGGTCTCAGTGCTTTTCCAAGAAGCCTTAAAAAAAGTCAGTTTCACTGCTGACAGTTCAATATAGCCACAGGGAAACCAACATGAGCATGTAAGACATTTTCAAAAGCTCTGCACACCACAAGAACCAGAGATTTCTGTCTGCAGGCCTAGAAAAACAGATTTCTGAGCAATCTCATCTAACTCTTAGCAGCCATAAAACATGCTGGCAAAAGTTTACATGCACAAAAGATTTCCTATTCCACTACAAAATTTATTGACTGGAGGTGAGCAGGAGTTTGCTGTTTGCTTTTGTGCGTCCTTCCTCCTCCCTCCCTGCCTTCTTTTTCTTTTTCTTTTTTTTTTTTTTTTAAAGTATAGCAATACATCAATTGTATGGACAGAACACAGATGCAGTTGTAACCGTACTACAGTCAATGAGACATCCCTTTGTATGGTAAACACAACCTGGCTGTGCGGGCGAAAAAAAAAAGAACAAATATTGCTACCACAGCATATACAACGGTACCTCAACTGCAAGTACAGCACAAACAAACTTGTACTAATCCTGAGCTCCCAATAACCTGGACTGCAACAGCCACGAGCAGTTTTGACATCCATTATACATTTCACAGTAAAAGGCAGCACAAACCTTTAAAAACTATGCAAGTCTCTGTCTGGTCAAGCGTACACTTAAAAAGAGTACACTTAAAAAGAATAAAGTCACTTTGGCAATCCCCAAACTATTGCTTGATTTTAATTCCAGACAATTCATCTTTCCAACCATGAAGTAACCAAGCTAGCAGCTAAAGTCAATATATTAAAAAAGTACATTTTTCTACCTGCTATTAACTGCATTAGTACTGTTTTTAACTATTTGATTGATAAATGCTCCACAGAAGCTCTAATTAATGTGTTTTTTCTTGGAACACATACTGAACCTCTTGGCACTCAGCCATCTAATGAAAAGCAATTTATCAACTTGCTCTGAATAGCTGAATCCAACTTCTTAATGCAGAGCGAAACACACTTTGCTTAAAGCACTACTCTGAAAACGTAATGCATACCACAAAATCAAAAATGCCAGCAGACATGATTCTGATGCAGATAACATGAACCATAACTCTCATCTAGCTGAGAAATAGCTTAGTTGGGGTTCTCGACCCTGTGATGCAGCCCAGCAGATTTGCAGGTGTGCTTTTACGGAACTGAAGTTAAGACTGCATTTTTAGGACCCTGGACAAAATTCTAAATGCTACAAAGCCCGCACGGCTGTGAGCCTTCGCACCTCTGCTTGCCACCAAGCAGCACTGACATGCACACTGGGAAGCAGCATCTCAGTGTATTTCAGTCTGGACGTGTGTTCAGCTGCTCACAAAGCAGACAAAAATAAAGTGCTTACGGAGTATTTGAATGCTAATTTCTCAAACTGAGTGTTGCTTTGGTAGTTGACATATGCAAAAAAATAGTATTTAGGAGGAAAGGCCCGACAACAGAGAAAATTTTATGTTGGTATTAACGGCTGAGGGATTAGCCAACCTTTAGTGGATAATTCAAAGCCTAAAATCTAATGTCACATTCCTGGAATTATGGGCTACAAATATCCAATACAGTAATTGTTCTGTATTCCACGTGTTAGCTTGAACTTAAGGATTACATATTTCCATTGCACATGTAAGTCTGTTTCCCATTTCTGCAGTGTCTCGCTCTCTTCCATTTGTCTTTTGATGTAGATAAAAGCCAACGCAGATTGCAACTGCTGATACAGAGAAAGGCGCAAAACACGTTGCTTCTTTGGACTAAGAAAGAAGGTACTCAGGTCCAGACTGCTAGAGCATGTCAAGAGATTGTCTTTGAAATTACAAAACTAGAAATTGAAAGCCATGCTTTTTTATTTGATTTGATCAAAGCAATTGGGGGGGGGGGGGGGGAAGAAATCGCATCCTACAGTTGCGGTCTAAAATCTAACTACTTCACATATAATGCGGGACCAGCTAATCCCATAGAAACATAAATAAGGAGAGAAAACAAAGAGGTAAAGTCACTTTAGCTCTGCATACACTGTCTCCACAGATCACTGCTTCAGGGTCTGCCAAAGAGCAACAGGAACCCATTTCAAAGGAAGAAAGACACAGGAAGCACGTACCCAGTATTCTAGCCAAGGGCACATATTTTAAGTCTCCAGTGAAGAGTAGAGGAGTAAGCTCCTGCCAAATGAGAGAAAACATATTCAAAATGTAATGGCTATTTGAATAAATAACCCATTACTCCCCCTGTGATAGTGCTCCACAGATCCGACTGTGAGATCCCAGCAAACTGACAGTCTTCTGGAGAAGGGCTTTGTACTGTTAGTTGAAAAGCGACAAGAACGTAATTCCCCTAGAACGGAGCATCCACTCTGATACGTGCTCTGTGCCGGAAGAACGAGCCTTTGCAAAAGTACAAATCCAACTACAGGTAGCAGTCTTGTAGATCTCAAATAGCAGCACAGAAGAAATAGATACCCATAGTCACCATGACCCCTAGTATAAAGAATTTTAAATATCTGCCAGGCTGTATGCTTGTGGAAATTTCTAATTAGAGAGCGTGAACCATTTAGCTCACCTCTGGGCTAAAATGATCTAGCTCTTTGCCTTTCACTAATAGATCACACAGCATCCCAAAGATTTTAAAAGTGTTTTCTTATGAAAAAAAATTAAGCAGCAGTCATTTTAACAAGGAAGGCTGACAACAGTCTTCCACAGGAGATCAAAAAGCTCTCCAGATGTTTATTTTAAATGAAATTCAGAAGCCAGTATAAACCAGATTTTAACACTGAATAATCCTCATGATAGCTTTCATGAGAAAAACAGTAAAAAGGACCCATCCTACCACTCTGAAATTCTCCAGGAATGCCTATGATTAAAAAAGATATCCTGATGAGAGGAGCAAGGATGAGAATCTACGACCATAAAGCTGAGAGCCAGCTTTTGCATCTATAATCTTCAGATCACAAATCTAAATCTAAACAGCCCCGCTATGAAACTTGATGTCTGCTAAGTATACTTCTTGCTCCTGGCCTATCCACTTTGATGGATGCCCAACACACATGTATCGGGTCATCACATATGAAGGAAGTCTTTGACCTTCCTCACTAAGATTATGCAAAATCATGCACTGAAAACTGTCTAAAAATCTCAGTCCTAAATTTTAAACTTCTTTTCATCTTGCTTTTTTATTGAATGCCTCTTGACTGGGCAAAAGCAGAATATTCAGACCTCAATCTAATCTCGGGTCTTATACTGACAATGCCTCTGGAAAGAGAAAGAGAAGAGAGGACAGATTTCCAATAGCTAAGATGCTTCTCTGTTAGGAAAGCTGCTATACTGCAAGCGAGATAAGTAACGAGGGAAAGTAACATAACGGAGAACTTTCACCAAGGTCACATCAGGATGCTGAATACTACCCATCTGTAGGGAAAGATTTAGATACCTATATAACTATATGCGAGCATTCACTTGCTAGCAACAACAGTCCTCATTAAACCAAACTGCTTCTCAGCCTGAAAGAAGGAAATAGCAAAGACAGTATTAACTAATAGAGACAAAAAGAAAACTGATGGAGTCAACCCTGGATGGGTTCTCTTTGCAGGAAAACACGCCACATGACAGGAAGAGAGTGTACAGAGTTCCTGGATGACTCAGTAACAGGCCACACAGACTATCCCAGCTGAAAGGACAGACAACCAACGCTAATGGCTCCCAGCTGGCAAGGAAGATGAGAGTCTGTATCCATTCAGGCAAGAGCAGAACCAGGATCCCATCAGGAACAGGGGCTTTTAGGACTTTGCTGCCACACAGGGTCACTTACACATTCCAGTTCCTCATTGCTTTGAAATAAAGGCTGTTGACATGTGACAGATCCTGCAGACAGATAGTATCACAAAGAAAAAAAACCCTGCCCCCACAATATTATATTAGTTACTGCAGTGCCCTTAACAAAAATGTTTCTCGCCTGTTTCAGTGATCTGAAAGACACTGTGGGCAAAATTTCAAGCTATGACAAAGTGATCGTATCACTTCTGTGCTGCACTCTCTACACAAGCCCCTGATTCAGCAGCATGTAATAAAATCTTCATTTGCATGAAAAGCACTCTCTGATCACAAAGTCTTCTGTTCAACAGTCCTCTTCCTATCTGCAGTGCAAAGATGTAAGCACCACTGTCATTTTGCTGGTGACTAAGGTGGAGCATTCTGCATATGCTTTATCAAAAGAGGTCACATTTTAATACAATCTTTTACTAAAATTGCAATAGTATTTATGAATAACACAAAAGCAGTGTACATCCAAACTATGCAAGCTCTGAAAAGTTCACATACTACACTTTCATACGCACTGTTAAGAACTGTGCCACATAAATCACATTTCATATCAATACACAGTAACCATAAACAGCTCTAAAGCGACTTTAGCGTTCAACAAGTCCAGCCTTTTCCAGTTTGCATTTACAGTGTTTAGTGTCAAGCTACAGATAGCTTAAAGAGGGCATATTTCAAACTAAAGGAAGGTGTAGTCATGCAAAGAACAATGTTCTTTTTGCAGTAAGATTAATCCTTGTCACGAGAAACCAATAAAAACAAGTATGTTGTTATCGTTCTTTACAAAGGCCATTAAAGCTTAACTATGTTAGGAAACTTCTTCCTTTGGACTAATTCATGAGCCCAATATATTTACAAACCAGCATGTACAATTAATTGGTTCTCTCTTGATTCTGAAGGAGAAAGTCCACTACTTTAGAGCCAGACTGAAGACTTTACATAACAATCCTATGCTCTCTCCCAACCATTTGGTTTTTAGCTCAGCAATGTGTCACTGAGGCCAGTCCTCGTTTTCTGTCCCGTGTCAGGTAATACCATCTCTCAGTTTCAACTATTTGTCAAAGTCAATCATACATACACCCCCCCCACATACACCCCCACAAATCACACTGGACTCTGAGCCAAATCAGTCAAAAATAAATACCTTTCAACAAGGCAGCAGTGCAGTCCCCATTTAGAAGTGTTTTCTTTCATGTTAATCCAATGCCAAAAAGTTATGATATATGCCATGCTGATCCAGAAAAGGTGCTAATGATGCTGCTGTCTCCTATCTATCATTGAATATCTAATCTAGCTCATGCCCATGAAATGATGGCCCTATGACAACAGGAGCTTTAAATTGGGCCACTCAGCAACACATGTACACTGAATTTTTGAACAGCTATTCTAAGCTGCTTTGCTAGCAATTTCTGGCCTGCACAGCGCATAGTTCTGGCCCTCACAAAGAGCAGACCTGTAAATGACATCTTGAGGATTAAACTGATTGAGATGCAATTTGCCTAGCAACCATTCATTAAGCAGAGTTCAGAAACAGGCCAGCAATCTATTCCTCCTCCTTATCTGAGCAGTAAACAGATAACAGTCTCTACTGTGTCCTCTATCCTCTGTTTCAGACACATTGTAAACAGATTTTTCAGAAGTTTAGACTCCTACAGTAAATCTCAGAGAACAATCCTGCTCTCTAAATATGAGGGATTCGGTTTCGTCAAGTGCCTTACAAGCTTGAAACAGCTCTAGAACTATGATAATACAAATCAAATCGTGAACGCATTTGCAGTTCCTGTGTCTCCACTATTTCCTCACATAGAACATCAAGAGCCTATCCTAGTCTTGCAAAAAAGAAAAAAATCTTAATCATACAAACATTTGGCGTTGCTATTCTGATCACTGAAAAAAAAAAATCAATAAAAAACTTATTCCTTTAACTTCTGAAAGAAATCGATTTGTACTTCTGAAGTCTTTGATAAAGGTTTTGCCCCTCAGAGAAGAAAACAAATATCACGTCGTCCCTCCCATTAAGCATTTTTGCTCATAAAATAAGCAAGGCAGAAAGTAAACGTCATCAGCAAAAATCAAACCATCTATTTCAGCTTGAAGATTTAGCTGAAAAGATTAAGTGAAATCATGATTTTGCATAATTGTTTCCCCACAAGACACATCTGATAATATCCTATTCTGCTCCCAAGTTAAACAACCAAGACTAGCACGGACATATTTAAGACTATATACCTGAATGGTCTTCCTTTGGTGTACGGTTCTTCTGGGAAATCACTGTGACAAACAGCACGCTCTTACAATTAAATATGCAAGAAAGAAGAATCAAACTGACTATGAATAATTAACAACATATAATACTACTTCATAAGGAAAGTCTGGCTGAATATTCCCATAGATGAGATATACCTATATTCTAGGCACATCAGAACTGGTAGCTTTACTGTTACGAGAAAGTCCAAAATACTGAGCAACTTTGTGGCTACTGCCCAATCCAAGAGAAAGTGCCAACCATCTGTGCCTCCCTTCTCCTACTTACTGCCTCTCAAAACTTCAGAAACGCTCAAAGAAATACAACCGTGTGGAGTAGCTGCTGCACTGCTCATCTACATCTCAGAGTTAACAGGCTTCCCAAACACTACCCATTAAAAAGTAAAAGCAATTATCTGACTTCCCAGTAGAGAGAATAAAGCAAATATGATGCAACGATCACTTACAAGATAATATCAGACTAAGGTTGTGAGAAAAAACAATTAAAATGTTTGCAAGAGCTAAGGAATGCAGCTTCTCTCCCAGAACCTATCTTAAAGAGAAAGATACCATCAACTCCCAGAACAGATCTTCCTGTTTCAAGTTCACCATTTTAGAGGCTACAGAACATAAAGCTGTACCAAAGCTAAGGTGGCAGTAAACTCCCAATCTCTAGCACGACCCTGCATTATCAGCTTCTAATTAAAAGGATAATTTAAAATTTGCTTTTTCACTAATATAAACTCTGAATCACTTTTATTAATATTTACTAAAATCCTCATAAAACTGATGTTCAACTCTTGGCATTTTCCACTAGACATTAGGCAGGTCAGCTCTATGCTAATCAATATACTTGTTTCATGTATTTAGCTGGAAATCCACAGTTCCCCACAAGCTTACAGAACCAATATGGCGCACACACAACAACTGGTTGCGAAGCACTACTTTTAGATATATACATTTCAAATTCAACCAGAATTTGTCATCATTAAAGCAGATTGAGCATTACTACTGTACTTGCTGAAGGTGACAGTCCTACAGTTAAACAGACATTTCTCCCTAGCTCCAAATCCTGCTCTATTTCAGCTGTCAAACCAGGCTCAGACAGGAGCGTCTAGGTCCTCTAGGATACAATGTCTACCCTTTTCCTCCAAAGCAAACACAAATCAGGAGTCTTTCTACACATAGGAAAAGTCATGTTAGAAGTACGCTAGTTTAATATTAATTTTCTATTAAAAATTAATAGGATTAAATGAAATTCGCGAGCTGGCGGGCACCGAGACAGTTATATTGCCGACGTTATCATTGCCCGGAGGAGCAGGACGCAAGAGAGAAAATGACAGGCTGCAGTATTTCTGCCGGCAGCCGAGTGCCGCTCGGCAGCCCCCTTGCACGCAGGGTCGTGGTCGCGGAGGGCGCGTGCTGGCTGGGGAGAGCAGCACGGGGCCCCGCAGCGCACGCAGCCCCAGCGGGGCCCAGCACTCCGCATCCTCGCTGCGAACAGGGCTCTGGCAGCACCGGGCCACCCTGCTGGAAAGCAGCTCGTTCTCGAGCGCTGGAGGGTGGCCACCTCCCGCCAGTGGCGGTGGGGCCCTGGCAGGCCTGCCCGTTGCGTTTTGTTAGCCCTGCCCGGCACCCGCCCGCCCCACAAGAGGCTTCAGGATCCCCGACAGATAAAGAAAGGCCTCGCTATTGCAATGCAACAAGGGGACAGGCACTGTCCTCTGGAGTTGCTGTTTTTTAGCAGCACAGTGAATTTATTGACTCCCCTCGGCTTTGCACAGGCTGGTGGCTGCTGTAGAGAAAAGCATTACTCGGGTGTAAGCCCAGCCTCAACCCAACTCCGACGGCCAGCTGCTGCCCCCACCCACGAAGCAGGGCTGCCAGCACGGGTGTGCGCCACGGTGGCGGCGTGCCGAGCCGTTCCACGGACACCATGGCAACTGGAGGCGAGTACGCCACCAGGCTCCGACCGTCACACAGGTAGAAAGCTCGTGAGAGTATAACTAGATCTGAAAGCATACTCCAGGAAGGCTTCAGTCCCAGAGAGCTGTTCCCTTTCCTTGTCCTTGCTCTGAAAACCAAAGGCTGTGAGAGGACAGGGCAGGAGAAGGCTTTCCCTCCCACCCTCAGTGATGGGTGGAGAAGCCTCCTCCTCTTGCTGCTTTCAAAAGACTCTAGGAGAAAATCCAGAATAGCAGAATTCCCTCTGCAGCAGCTTTGGGAAGTGCTGCTACTAGCCACAAACTGATAGAAAAGGTGGAGTCCGTAAACAGCTCGTCCTGGTGAAAATCCCAGCATCTTCCCACTTGAGATACAACCTTCTGAGTGCTGGCTCTGATCTTCGTTCATTTGCACGTATGTCCCTTTCTAACTGCCAGAATTAATCACCTTGCCAATAAGCATCCTGCAAATATTCTGAGTTTGCATAAGAGAAATTTGACCTTCAGTCACTATTAATGCTAACAGAATAGAAAAAAGTAATCACAGTGTAATAAAAAAGTCTGGATCTGCAATTCTAATTATACAACAACACATTGAAATATTTCCAAGCACCTCCCTAGTGATAAAACAACAAATGGACTACAGGCTTCCATCTTGAGCAGTGGATGTAAAGGCAAATGACACTGACGTTGTCAAAAGTAAGGAATGAGGTAGTCATAATTAAGGAAAATAAAGTAACATACTTAAACGACAATAACAAAAATGTTAATCATTAGAAAAACAGTCACCTTAAAATTTTAAAATTTCATGAACTCTCATACTTTTTAATGGCTTAGCCTACTTTTTCCAACCTAATTTGCATTATCAAAATAGGCCTCCTGCTGGGAAGCATTAAAATGGCAGCCCCCCACTGAGACAGACTCCCTTCACCAAATGAGTCTGAAGGTCTAATAAGTATTTTTAAAAACATTTTAAATCCATTAATGTTGTTTAGTAAACATTTATTTAGAATTTATGCAGCTATCAGAATTTTCTCTAACACACACCATTAAAGCATTTTATAAAAACATTTGATAAAGGACTAAGCAGCCACAAATTCTTGTAGTGTCTCTAATCCCCTCCAAAAAGCTGAGGATTCTCATACTCTTGCACTGCACCACTCTAGCATTTTTCATCCAAAATCTCAAAGCATTCTCCAATACTAATCAGATAATAGATCTTTGAGCTATACCACACTGGACAGCTGCAGAATGCCACAAAAAGATGCACGGAACGGTCACGTGCAGGGCAGAGCACGCCAAATCTCACATACCTCAAAGCACAGGTTTGGAAGATTGGAAACTGGGTTCTCTTTCCTTCTCCGATTTTGTCTTGCTGAGAAGAACAGAGGCCTTCATCACACTCAAGAGTCACTTGTCTAACTTGGTTAGTCAGTGATGGAGACAGTAAAAGAACTCTGACCATCAACTGCCAGTCCTGGGTGCTCATCACTGCATCATAAATGGGAAACAATAGGAAGCTTCACCTGATTAATGTTCATTTTGACACATTTGGATGGTTGAAGGACGAGTTTGCTCTATACTTTGCAATTAATCCTATCTTCTGAAAAAACAGGCTTGTATAATAGTATACATCTCAGTATTATTGCTATATTGAAGATTCAGATTCTGATACAAATATATGGTGCTTTATACAAATATCTAATCTATATATTATCTTTTCAGTGCCATCTACACAAAAACAGAGGGTTTTTTTTATCTAAGCCTTTGAAACTAAAACAAGTCATTTTCTCCACATCTATGTGATCTTGACAGAAACAGACACTGCAAATCTGAGCGCTGACTTGGGCAAGCCTGTCTAGTTAGCAGAAATAAGAAATAGCTGCATCAATACCTGATTTATTTTTAGTAAAAGATAAGGTAAAATAGACCTTTAATATTACAATAGCCTCAACTACCAAAGCCCTCCAACGCACAGAAGACAATGTATATACTGTTAAATTGTCAAAATAAAATTGGGATTGGCATTGTAATTTCCCCTCAGAAATGTCACAGTCAAGAGATGCATTTTAATTGTCACGCATGATGAAAAGTACCTATTCAGTCTTCATTTGTTGTATTTAGCGCTAACACAATAGAGGATTGTAGGGCTTCAGAGAGTATTTTCTGATATCATTAGCATTTCAGTGTGGCCATGCCCCATCAGATCATTAAGAATGAACTCGGCTCTCTAACGCTGTACAATAAATATAACAGATTGCTTTCTTGCGTGAACTCCTCGAGGTTCTAGGGCAGTATTTCTCAAAGTATCTCAGCCTGAATGTCCCTGGTAAGTGGGGGACCTCACAGTAAGTAGCACATTCTGCAACTGGAAACTCAACTACCAGAAAGGCCGATCCTTTAAGACAAGACAAGGCGGTCCACAATCTGGGAAACGTTATTCCCAGAAGAACCGTTGTTTCCATTTTTGAAAGTTAAATAATGTTAGTAAATAAATTACATCTTCAAAGAATTGCAAATGAGAGAAATTCCTTTATCCAAGTCTAATACGTTCTCCAACAAGGAGTCATGTCTAAGGGTTCATATAAGATCACTGAAAACATTACAATGTTTTATTTTCACTGTAACTGTAGTCACTGTAACTTTTAACATCTAAACTCACTGCTGTGAGATCCTAAAGGATTTTTGTTTGGCAAGTCAAGCAGTGTAAAGCATGGATTATGAGAAAATGAAACACCAAACATGTTTAGATTTAACTTTTATCTACAAACTGAGTTTTATGCACTTTCATTGGAAATGTTACATCAGAATAAACTCAAATTTAATTGGTTCTTAAATAACTGAACAACTCATTCATTTTTCTTCAATAGCAAAAATTCATAAATCAAGTAGCTCAAGTCCTAGCACAAAATTACAAGAAAACAGAGCAGAACATACTCAACTAGAATATAAGCCCTACACAACGAAAGGTGATTTGTCTGAAACTCAGTGCATCGCCATTTTATAGACATCACAAAGCTACAAAGACGTAACAAATTATACTTAAGATATGTCTGACCTGGGATGCTACACAAGTCTTCAACAATAACTGATTAACAACGACTAACCGACTATATGATCTTTGCTAAACTGGAACTGCTAGAAGAATGGCTAGGATTTTAACAGTAGATGCAATTTCTCTCATGCACACTAGATGGAAGTATGCAAAATCTTAATTCTTTCCTGCCCTGTTTTAAATTTGAGTGGCTGAAATATATATCATACATGTAACATTTTGAGAAGCCTTTCTTCTGTCTTTCATCTGCCACTTTACTCATTAATAATCTGTATGTGAGAAGATGCCCTGAACTAGAAATTGTGGTGAAAATGAATATCAAATATGAGAGAAAACACACCAAAAATGTAAATATGCTGTTCATACTAATTTTTCAACTTAATGTATTCCATTTTGAGAGCATTTAAATAACAAGCATTACTGAGATCTATCAAAGAAATTCAAGTTACGTTTAAGAAATAGTTACGATAGCTGAACAAAATAACAATTCTAAAATGACTACCTTGCCAATGAATAGAAACAGGGATTAGAAAAGGTATAAAAGGCTCCAGAAATGCTGCTGCAGTTTTGACTGAAATAAATAAAAATAAAAAACAACAAACTTCCACAAAACATTGGGAGAAATATCTGGTGAAACAACAACCTGAAGTCTTGCAAAGCAATCTAAACACAGATCAGAGCAGCAGATCATCAAAACGGAATGGGATTAAATTACACACATCTTCTGGAAAGTATCTTAAAAAGTGACTTGTTCCAAGACAAGCTGTTTCTAAATTTAAACACCGAAGAGTTCACAGAAAGAAAAACTAAAATCTAGTAATAGTGTGAGCAGGAAAAAAGGAATTGGGAAGAGCTGTTTTCCCTTGCCTGCTCTGGCTTATTCACATATTGATTTCCCTCTACACTCATTCACAAACGCTCCGCCTAGTTGTGAACAATTTAAAGTCAAAGGATGCATGAATTGGAAGCTCTAGGAACACGTTACCCATTCTGCAATATAGATAAAAGTAAAAGCTGAAGGCTTTCCAGGAGCTGAAGAAATTGGAAAAAAAAAAAAATCAGAATCAGAACAGACTGGTGAACTGGAAGATAATGGTAAGCAAAGAAATAACCAAGTTTCCCTGTCCAGGCTGAAGCCAAAGCGTTCTATGCTCACCCCTAACTGGTTCCGTTCTCACAAACGCACCAGGTTTTCTCTTCATAGTCCTCATTTACTTCTTGAAACTCAAGAAACAAAAAGCAAACACAAAAAGAAGCGGGCTAATTACAACTGATACAAGTCAGCTCTATTAGAGTCCCAGTTCTAGGCTTCATTTGTAATCAGGAAGTGCAGAATGTGCTCAGTGTACCTTCCAGTAATTACAGACAGAGAAAAAGAAAGGCACTTTGAAACTGTTCTAACTTAGAAGACCAAAAACCAGTGAGAGACAAAAGGATAGATTAAGACCAATGACTTTGCTGGATAGAGGAACGACAAACTAAGCATGAAGGACTCTCCAGATGTCAAATATGTATGTTTTTTTCTATTCCATATTTTAAAAAGATTAGCAGAGGAGGATGTTTATTTTGGAGAGTGGAAGCATCTGTGTTGGTTTTTGAAAGCGGTTGATAAGATGCTTTCCATCCAACAGAATTTCAAAATATATTTATGGTATTGGCTTGACACAATGATTGTACAACGCTTTTCAAAGCATTTGTGTACAAAAACTGGCTACAGAGAGGAACAAAAAAGTGGCAATACACAACAGCCACAGGAAAGGGCAGGGCTGTGATATGCAAGTCATCTAAATTCATGCTCAAAGTTTAACAGAATGAAAGCAAGAACATGGATAACAAGACACAGCAAAGGATGCTCTAATATACTAGGAGTAGGAAATGAAAAACAATCCACTGTACTGAATACTGAATTATGCAATATGGGTACAAGCAAGAGTAAGTAAAAATACCTATGTTTTTATTTACTCACTACCCTGTATGTATAGCGGTAAATCACTTTTCTCTAGCAGGAGGCCCACATGCACAATGTAAGAAATTACTTGGCCAAGGCTGAACTTGGTTACCATTCTGGCTATGAAGCAAAGGAAAGAGAGAATACCAAAGTATTTTACCTGTCTGAGGACAAAACACCGGAGATACACGAGAAGCAAAATTACAGAAAACAACTCAATACGAGATCCACTATGAATAGCAAAGCACGTCATTACACCTATTTCCACTTGCTCTCACATGGTTCCCAAATTAGAAACAATCAGAATCCTACTGGAAACAATATACAGCATCTTAATTGGGCTGTCTGTACTACATACGTCAGCAGCACATCACTTGGTAGATCATTTTTTAACTTACTTTTTTTTTAAATACTAAAAATAGCTTCACTTTAATGGTTCACCTTTTCTTCATCATGTAACTAGAGAAATCATAAGAAATTAAAAAAAATTTTCCCTCATTTCATGTAGGCTGCAAACTGAACATGCTAAAGACTTAAACTTCTCTCACTGGAGGCAGGATCTGTGATTAATTCTACTCAATAAAATGTTACTTAAAGGTTTGTCTCAGATGTAATGCATTTACACAAAAAGTTTTCTAACACATTTCCCAACAGTACATCTATCAATGCATCTGTTTAAGAGCTTAGAGCAGTTTAGTTATCTATAAATAAATAAATAAGGTCAGAAGTTCAAATCAATTGTTCCATATATTCCAAAGCACCACACTGTCTTTCATACTTAGAAAAGTTTGTGTCCTGGCTTGGGTGAACTGCTGTATGTGATTTTGAAAAATTATAATAAAAAATCTCTACCAATTTTCATCCCAATACACCTCGAATCAAGTAATCTACTTTAGTTTTATTCCGTATCAAAATCAGACTTCATCCAATCAAATTATGTTCTTGAGAGATTACTCCAATAACAAAATATCACCACTCTCTTCACTAACCTTGGAAATTTGGCTTAATTTTCAAACACAGTATAAGCAATTTAAGTACTGGGAAGATGTAAACTATCCATAATTCCTGAGGATAACAACAGGAGAATAATTTTAGCAACAATATACCAAATACAAAATGAGAGTTGAGGCATGAAGAAACAAACAGATACAATGTACTGAGCTACGGAAATTGGTCTATAGCACCTATAAAACTCAATCAACCATAGGCCAGAGTCATTTTTTTTTAAGTAGGCACTTAAATCAAATGACTAAAAACGTGAAAAGAGGTGGTTGAAGAACACACCAGTCTCTGTCAAATCCAAACTCAATTAGGTGAGAGCAAAAATGAGGCCAGGCTATACCTATTTCAGATAATAAGTTTAGTATTTGAAGAGCAGTATGTCCACTGGAAAAATATCTTTGGACAAAGTTAAAAGCAACTTTCCTTGATCTCAATCAGCAGAACACATTTTTAGGAACTCTATTCCTCAGTAGCTAAAATCAGCATTAGGAAAACAAATTTTTTTGTTCTGACTGTTATGATTAAGATTTTAATGCAGAAAAGTTTCAAAATACAATGGGAAAAGAGGTATACGGCATACCCCATTAGGAATACAACTTTAAATTATTAATTTAACTTTCTACTTTGAAGAAAATTTAAAGCAATGACAACTGAAAACAGTAGGGTGAGGTAGTCCATTACTGATGCACAAAACTGAAACCTTCGCTCATCTTCAGTAGTACATTACCCCATAAATGATCTCAGAGGAGTCAAAAAGTCTCGGCTGCAGCGTCCAATGCTATTGAGCGATTGGAAATCTTTTACTACACTGTTGGGTGCAATATTTAAGTGACCTACTACCTTGTTAAGACAAACATGCTCTGAAAGTAATTATTTAAAAGTATCATTTATCTGTTAAGTAAATGAAGCAAAATCAGACTTTGGCTAAGTTCTCAGTGGTGTTTATGGCAATTCTGTAAGTTCCAGAAGCCTCGAAATTATGAAGTTTAGAGAAAATATAAAACAGACATTGTTTCATCTCCCATCCTCATTATTAAAGTTAGGTTTCTAAAGATGAGAAAGCAAGCTCCATAAGATGCAAAATGTTCCAGCTGTGGACTAACAGGTGGCTTTGAGATGGAGGCAGTCTGCGCAACAATCTGCACCTCTTCCTCTCCCCACCTCCATGTGCTGGCTAGTAACGAGTGCAGGTCAAAAAAAGGAGTAGCATAAATAAAAATGGAAAAAACATGGTGAAAGAGAAAAGTACAGCACTCGACAAGAAACAAATAAAAGAGTTTCTATCACACATCCAGGCATTTCAGCGTGTGCAGTCAAGAATACAAGCTAAGGCTTGTACACGTTTCACAGTGGTGTGCATTTCTGGGAAATACAGATACTTCAGCCCTTGACAAAATCCCTACTTCACTTCTTGAACTTGATCTCTGGAAACAGATCTCAGAAGCAAATGTAGATATATATTTAAAAAAAAAAGTATATCTATCAGAGGACAATTTGAAACAAATAAAAATGAAACTTAAATTAAGGCAAGAATCCAAACTACAGAAAATGTAAGGGTTCCTTAATTTTACAGGTGGAGAAAAGCAATACTATGTGGACATCCTCGAGCATTTTTAATGTTGTGACAAAAACAGCAACCCAGGCTGTGCTAAAGCAGAAAAATTATGAATCTGTTTGCAATACAAAGTGAAAGGGAAATCAAAAATACCATCTTATTAAGTGGTATTTATTCTGTGGTAAGTATGTTATTTATTCAATTAAGAAATTCAAAAAATGATGGAGGTCATATCCTAAGTAAGGTTACTATCTAATGTCAATAATAAAGCAGAACAGATTCTTATGAGAATTTAAGCACCTGCTTTTTCTTTTATCGCAGCAGAAAATGAGATTTTTTTTACACTTCAAAAGCTATGTAACATAACCAATAAAATATACGCCAAACATGAAGGCACAGAGAACATGCCAGCATCTTTCAGCAATCATCTTTCCCATGTCATCCACTATGTCAGATTTATCTATTTTTGCTTAATTCTTGTTCCAATAATATGCATCCTTTCTCTCTAGACTCTCAGGCTGCTTGGACTTGAGCTCAATAAGGCTTCCTAAAATAGTTGAATACATTGAAAATGTTTGAAGTAATGCTCATATATTAGAAGTCTATTCATCAACTGATATTCTAACTCTAGGTCTCTCTACCTACTAATCCCCCAGAAAGGCTCAATTCTCTGAATTCTTTACCTCAGAAATCATACAAAACTGCACTGCGTAAGCATCAGTTAAAATGTAAATAGCCTTTCTTTTATGGAGACTTTTTTCCCCTGAAAACCATATATCCTGTATTTATTGCAAGACTGACTCTCTTTTTATCTTGACTCTTCATTGCTTTTGATCCAAACCTCCTTCTACTTAAAATTATGGGAGAACTGTTAATTCTCTACTGCTTTCTTTCTGTTGTGGCTCCTTTTTTCTCCAGAGTTTTCAGACCCTCTAGACCCTCAACACCAGACCCAACTGTACGCTATTCCTGCATCCTTTGCTCTCCAGATTGCTGGCTGTGAGAGCTTGTTCTCTTCATCGCTAATATTTGTAATATGTTTCAACAACGTCTTCCCCACTGCTTTATATATTTACTTAATGTATTCACTTTCTAGTCAAGGAGGTAGCTCCACTTCTCTTTACATTTTTATACCTCATTCAGTATGAGCCCTTCCTACTTTCATCATTTCAAGGAGCATCACGTGAGTAGCAGTCCACTGTGACAGCATGATCCTGTAATCTAGACTCTCAAGCATGATTTTCACTTGTTTAAGACAAGAAAAGAATTAAACTCCAGTGAATTTAAGTCCACGATGTTTTTTTTCCAGAGGCTTCTTCATAAATTTATTTTTCGTAAGATTTACGAAGCGCTTTTCTGCTGCTTATTGCACCCCTGAAACAACAAGCTCCGGACTCTAACAACTGCAAATTCTTCAGGGAGAAAAGGCCTGATCAAAAACATATGCACTGAAAGGAAGACAGAACTATTATGACCATATTCCCCAACTGCCTACATCGCCCAGACCACAGAATTTTGTCAATCAGTAACTAAATCAGACAAAACATCTATAGCCCATATATAAAAATCACGATGCCCAATAGGTCTAGTATGATTTATTCAATCATCGCAGTTGCTGTAGCAGAAATGACATCATTCAGGAACCCAACCTCATTTACTGAAAGCATGCTCTGTTGTAGCTATTAAGAAAACAAAGAACTTAAGTTTATTTGGAAAACTTCCTACAACAATAGTTTTGCTTCTTTATTATAAGACTACGCTTTCTTGAGACTTCAGTTGTGATTAAAAAAATAATTAGTACCATCACAAAAAGTGAGCACAATAAATTATTACTGAACTTGTCGATGCCATAACCGTAAACAAGCCTGTATCTGCAATTTATCTTAAAACTTGTACCTAGTAGTTAGAGGCAACGTTAATAAATAGGAGGACACAACATACATCATAAGCTCACACAGGTGCTGCTCTAGAAGATCATATCCTGCATAACCAAAAGCATATAAGTAGTTAGCTTGCTGAGCGGACTGGAAACAGACAAATAAGTCTCGGCAATACGAATGTTTTTCTTCACGCTTTCATATTTAATGTTCATGTTTTTCCTGTTAAGATGCTTCAAATTTTGTTGGCAGGAAACAAGCATTATGAGAAACTGATTAACAAAAGCTCTTGCAAATCACATTTGTGATAAGGAAAAAAACACTTTTATTCGAATAACCCTTGGAAAAGATTACATGAAGGGTTTGTGCATTTCTATCCAGACAAACTATATTAAGATTGCTGTACAGTAACGCTAGCTAACCATTCCCTGCCCTGTTCCACATTCAAGAGAAGGAATTTACCATCACAGTGCTGACATATTACAGCCATTCCAACATCCTCATCATACGTTTCTGCAAATAAAGAAAGACATTCTAAACGTTCTCACAAAAGTAAGCATTTAAGGCGTTAGGATTCCAGAGGGTTTTTTTTTTTTTTTGCTGTGCTTATATATAGGTATGTGAAAAGACTTAGCTATCGTGTGTGCACGAACAAACCTCACAAAAGCGTCGATGCTGCTTATGCTATCTCTTAACCTTTCTAAAAATAGCTAACCTCTCTCCTCCTGAAAAGATCTGGAATTAATTTCCCAAAGGTATACCCTAATAAAAATATTCTCAGACATCAAATTTGAGAACTGCTGTTTCTATAGTAAAATGACCTGCAATAGTTACTAGCTCTGTCTTCAGTTCAGAAATGATGTACGTAACTTGGGCCTAGTCAAGATATTTGCTCTCTGCTAACAGCTTCCTTGGACTTTCTTCAATTATCTCTTTAAAAGGACACACTAAGATGGCCCCTTCTACAAGTAACAGGCAGGACACTGAACTAAAGCTAGAATTAACTTCAGATTCCCAATAAACGCACTCCTAAAGCATCAGCCACATAACTCAGAGATACTATTCCTCAAAGAGGAAAAGGGGAGGATAGATGATGTTCTGTTCCCCCTTCTGACAGATCTCATCCTAGAGATTACACTGGGAAAACTCAAATCACATAAAGCCAGAATAAACGTTCAGCATCCAACTCTAATGAGATGAAATATCTTTCCTTCAAATCTCCATAACCAGCAGATTTCACAGCTGAGACTCTTTCACGGAGAGATACCTCCACCCTGACCGGATCCATGCTGCAGTCCAAGCTGACCACCACTGTCATTACAGAGAAGGCAGGTGGTCCCTGGCAGAATCGGGCCGCGCTGCTGGCCACCAGCGGGGTGCTATGAAACAGGGGGGCGCCAGCCGGGCACGATCTGCGCGGAGTTGCTCTGGGGTCCGAACTAAACTGGAGCGTGACAAACTGCAGCTGGGTCTGAACGCGGGTGGCCTTTGCACCCCGGGTCTCGAGACCCCAGGACGAACACCCGGGACACTGGTACCCCACGGACAAACACCCTGGATCCCGGTACCCCAGGGATAAACACCCTGGGTCCCAGGACAAACATCCTGGACACCGGTACCCCATGGATGAACACCGTGGGTCCCGGGATGAACGCTCTGGACACTGGTACCCCAGGTCCCAGTCCCCCCCCAGGGATGAACACCCGGGAAACTGGTACCCCGGGATGAACACCCTGAGACACTGGTACCCCTGGGACACTAGTACCCCCGGGAGGAACAGCCGGGTCCCGGCACCCCGGGACGAACACCCCGGGACACTGGTACCCCCGGTCCCCCCCGGGCGCTACCACCCTCGGCTACCGGCGCCCCAAGGGAGGGCGCCGGCTCCGCAGCCGCGGCAGCCGAGCCGAGCCGGGGCCGGGCCGGGCCGCCGCCGCCGCCACCTTTTGTCCCTGAGGAGCCCCGGGGCGCCCGCCCGCCCGCGGCCAGGCGAGGCGCGGCCAGGCGAGGCGCTCCGGAGCGCCGGCCCCCCGCCGAGCCCGTCAGGCGCCTCGGCGCTGTCGCGACGGAGGGGGAAAGGAGGGGAGGGGAGGGTCGCGACGGCAGCCGCCGCTCTCGCGACAGGCCGGCGCGCTGTCGCGACAGCGGCTGCGGGGAGGCGGGCGGCGCCGGGCGGCCTCGCGCGGCGGCCGTTGGGGGGTGGGGGGAGGGGACCCCGGCGGGCCGGGAAGGACAATGGTGGGGGGGGGGAGCCGCGCCGCTGCCCCGCACCGCCCCCCCCCCCCCCCACCGCGGCGGCCGCCACCGCCGCCCGCACTTACTCTCGGTGCCCCTGCCCGGGCCTCATGGCGCCGCCGCCGCTGTGCCCGTGCCGGCCCCGCCGCCGCTCGCCGCCGCCGCCCGCCCGCCGCTCTCGCCGTGGTGGCTGCGCCAGCCGCTCCCGCGCACGCGCGCTGCCCGCCAACGGCCCCGCCGGCCGCCGCGCCGCGCCGCCCCGCGCGCACGCGCAGCCCGCCGGCGGCGGCGGCGGCAGGGGGAGGGGCGGGGCCGCGCCGCGCCGCCGGGCGGGCAGGGGCGGGGCGGGGCGGGCCGCGGGGGGGGCGCCCCCTGGCGGCGGCGGGAGGCGGGGGCGCAGCGCCGTGCACCGCCCGGCCGCAGCCCCAAGGCTCCGCTCAGGTTTGAGTTCACCCCAAGGAGTCTGCAAGAGGAACCGGCCGACACAGCGCCACCGCAAACGTAACAACGTCCACGGTGCATTCCTGTCCGGCGGCAGCACCTCGGCACACGCGGAAAGCTGCCAGGGCAGCGCCCCCCCCACCACCACCCAGGCCAGTGCGCTGACACTGCCGCCCTCCTCCACCCGCTACACCCCGTGGCCATTAAACCCGGCCTTTTGGTCCCAGTTTAAAACACCTCTCCCCTCTGGGGCACAGAGCTGCCTCCGTGTTGCTGCAGCAAAGACACCCAACTCACACCCGCAAGACGTGCCCAGATCATACAGGAAACTTCCCCCCCCCCCCCCCCCAAAAAAAAAAAAAAGACTGCTCAGCCAGGCCCTGGGACCATGCCTTCTCTGGCTTCAGTCTGAGCGTCCCTCCCCATCCTCCTCGCCACGGGACAGCAGCTATACAGCCTGCTACCCACCATCGCTTCGTGGGGCCGTCTCTGCTCGCTGCAAGGAAACGCGAGAGAGCAAAGTCTTAACTAACGTCCTACGTGCTTCCATTGTCTTCCTGGAGTTAATTAAAACACATCTATGCTCCAGGAAAACAGTAGTTTCCACAGTCTGAATTCAGACAAACGCCAGTGGCGCCTTTCATATTAAATGTGATTGGCTTGTGATGTGCTAATTAACCTAATTATCAAGCCTCATTAATGAGCTGCTTCCCCACATTTAAGGCTGAGCAGGTTGTAAGCACGTTGCCTCACCGAGTCAGCTGGGAAGTTGAGAGACTTTACACATCCTCACACATAGACCATTTCCATTTCAAGCAAACCTGTCGCCCCGACTCCTCAGGACCAGCTGCTGCTCCGGGCACTTGTCTCCGTTTGTTCTTCTGCCTGGCAGAATCCCTGGAAAACGCCTCGTGGCGGCTTGATACTGACCTCTGTGTGTCAAAGCTCCACAAAGGAAATGGTTTCCCCATTGTATCCACGCCAGATGAAACATCTTTGAATCCTCAAAGCACGCTTACCTGCCTTTCTTCCCTGCAAGGTGTAACCTTCAGAAGCACCTGGGAACAAGCCACTGCTATGGAAATGTGATCTAAGCTCGGCTGGGAAGAAAGGAGGAAAAAAAAAAACATAAAAGTGTCCTGGTTTCAGACAGAATAAAACAGATAGAAGGTGGCAGCTGTGAGGTCTGACTGACAGAGAGGAAGAAAGGAGATGAAAACAAGTGCTTATGCTGGGACCTCATTTTATTGCAAGCAAAATACAAAAGTAAGATAGAAGCATTCAAGGAACCACGTTGTCTCCTGCTTGGAGAAAACAGGCCAGGCTACCATGTACCTCTCTGAAGGCTTCTTAGCGTAGCTTTCAGATGATCTTATATTCTTGGTGGTAGTATCTTTTAATGGCTCAAAGCAGGCTTTTGCCAGTGCTGGTAAAACATCTCCTTGTCTTCGCACTGGAGAGGCACAGTAGGGGCACAGTATTTCCTAAAAAGGTTTGGGTTCCAGGCAGGAGCAAAGAGTTCCCAGAAGACCCTACCAGATCTCTTTATTTAACTGTCTGGGCAGCAGCCCAAGGCCTCCTCACTCAGGGATGTTTATTTATAACAGCACGCGGGGATTTACCTGAACTTCTGGCAGGAAGCTATACGGCACTCCGAACGCACAGCTGAGCCCGAGCAGCATCTGCACATGGAGCTCAAGCCCCCGAACACCAGGTCCACGTACAGACAGGCACAGAGGGGCAGGGCACAGTAAGTCCATCGCTCAGCACCACAGCACCCCATGCCAACAGCTCCTGCGTCACAGCACGCAGGGCCACAGATGTCCTTACAGCCCGGCCTTTTCAGCCTCCGGGCCTTGTTCAAGCCCTGACCTGTGCCACGCCTATCCGTCCCCAACACTTACTAACCTCAAGCTGCAGTAGCCACTGCTATTCCAACTTTGGGCTCTTTAGGTGTGACAGCATCTGCATGTGTATCTGCAACCTGGTACAAATAGCAACGGCTTTGTAGTGACAGTGGTGCAGTAAACTATTCAAGTGCAAGACTGTCGCTGAGAAAAGGTTCCAGTCTATTTTTGATGACCAACAAGCCATCCTGAAGAAGTGAGCATCTGTGAGACGCTGAAATTCGCATCTTCAGACCAAACCCTGAATATCCATTCAGTAGCCAAACATCCAGATTTGTGTATAGGCAGGGCCCCCAGTGGGCACTGAAAACAAGGTGTGGGGGGGCAAAGAGACACTTAGTCCCTGCTCCAGTTCTCTTTCTGATAAATATACTCCAGTCAATGCTTGCAAGTCCAGTGAGCCATTCTCTGACCTCTTGGCTGCTCTCACAGGTGGCCAGGGAAGCAGTTCATATACACACCAAGAACAGACCATGGTTCCAAGCTCCATTTCTCTGCTTCTCCAGTGCTCCATTCAGTCAAAAGAGTACCTCACCAAACCCATTCCTCTGGGGTGGGCGCCACATGCCAGCAGCTGTGAGCTGCTTGGGAAATCGGAGGAAAGGATGACAAGGAAAAAGGAACAAAAATTCTTACAGACTACAACACAGAAGAGGTCAAAATGAAAGAAGTTGCTGGCAGTCATTTAAGAGGATGGTACGTGCATACCCGTGGGAAGGACTCCAACACAAGAACTGGAAACCACTGGCTTAGCATCACATACTGAGAGTTTAAGAGCTCCCTCTGTCACACCCAGTTATTACAGAGTGTTTCTGCAGGCCAGTAAACTCCTCCACTCAAGCTCTCAGGGCAATACCGACTCCTTGCATTGTCATACTTTCACTCACACCCATGAACTCAGACTGCAGGGCAGAGAGCAAAGCAGAAAAGAGACATCATATGGGCCGGGGGAGTCTCTTCTGTCTCCATTCTCACTGGTGGAGTTCCTCAGCCTTCAGAGGAGATAATAAATACGCCCTCACTGTAACCCTTTGATCGCTGAAGACAGGAGATGCCCACCTCTCCTCTCTCCCTTCCCCCCAGTTGAAAAAAAAAAAAAAACCCATAATATTCACCCATCCCCTTTTGGGCCAGAGGACTTCAAAGCACTGCACAGTGTTTATTGCACAGTGACTACTCTGTCTGCTCAGACCTGAGACTCTGACCTTCTCCCTAACAGTAGCATTTAAAGCTCTTGCCTAAAAGACAACACACAGCTGCAACTCCTTAACAGACATTAATAGCACTGGAAACATTAGGCAGTGGCCTATGATGCATGGGGGCACAGAACCGGACATCTCGACAGCGCCGAGGTATCGCCAAGTCTGGACTCCTGGAGGAGACCAAGGCCTTAGTCAGGTTTCCCCCGCTCTTGCCTCCCTCCTATCTTCATTCCACAGTTGGTCAGGCCCTTCTGAGCATCCAGCCACAAATGTTTGACATTAAGGATGTGGGATATAGCCCAAAAGAAGTGGATGACAGCTCTATGAAAGCAGCTCTAGAACTGCATTTAAAGCTGGGTCTCTGATGTCTGTCCCCAGCTTCCATAAGATAATGTGCTGTAGAAGGTCTGAACATTTTATTTCAGCTTGTGCCATTCTCTCAAAAGAGCAACATATTCTGCCTCAGTCCATTACGTCGATTCCATCATCCTCTGTTTTTGGACTGAACAAAGATGCTAAAATACCCAAAACAGCACCAGTTTCTCCACATGACCAGAGAGCTCAAGGGCTGTCGAAACCTATGCAAAGAGCTCAACTCTTCACCTTCACCCTGAGCTTCAAGCGGATATCACACAGGAAAGTGTTCATCAGGTCCTGGCCAGCCTCCTGAGCAATCCTGCTGATAACCGTACCTCTTCTTCCAATCAACATTATCTGTATTAAAACCCAGAGAGAACATCATCATACTTATCCTTACATCACTTAACCACGGGGAGGAATCACCTGAGAAAACAACAATGCAGCTACAGAAGCAATTACAAGGAATACAGCAATCAGATGTCCCGAGACCAAACCACAGGCAACTGATCACTTCAGAAAGGTGCAAGTTTTACTGAAACTCTTGTTTGTTTGTAGAGAAACTGAAGTCAGATGCCCAGTGCGTGGGGCACTGTCTCAGGCACGGACAGCTGGGCATGGGGAACAACTTCTATCAGGGCTAGGAGAAATGGCTGCTCACCTCTTGAGCGTCCTCACACTCAAAGCGAAGCAGCACAGAGCAGCCTGTCAGTTTTCTATCACGCAGTAGATACAAGGGTGTATGGCTTCATCTTCTGTCTAAGGCTACAACACACCCCAGCATCTCCTGAACCTCAGTGTACAGTCCTGGGAATGCTGAGTCTGTGACCGCGTCGGGCGCCAGGCTTTTCCCAACACCGAGACTCCAGAGCTGAGGGACAGGGTGTCTAACACAGCAAGGATGCACACGCACTGGATCCAGGAACGTCCCATCATGCTCCCCAGCACCTTATCTCTCTCTTCTGATGCTACTCACCATATGAGACTTTCTTGGGACGACAAGGCTCTGCATAATGAGGAGCTCGCCGCTTGGTCCTTCCTCCCACACTTCTGTCACCTGCAACAGCAAGCACAAACTCAGCAATTCAGCAAACCACCTCAGGAACAGACTCTTTTACAGACAAGGACTCGAGTCAATTCCCCGAATCAAGCCCGTGGGCGTGGTCTCCCTCAAAACACACAGTGGGTCTCATGCCACCTGGCACGTAGGTCCGAAGCCACCCTTTACGTGCCTTGTAAAGAGTCTGGCAGAATTCACAAGCCCAAAGAAAAGGATTCAGATGGTAGTCTGATATTTCCAATGCAACAGCTCGAAGGAAAGTCTGCTTGCAGATGCTTCCTACCTGATGCACGCTATAGGGCACTTCCAGGGGCAGGTACTCCAGTATCTTCTCCCTAATGATGTTGTCACAGATCTCTTGAGGCGACTGGCTGGTCAAGACCCCACTGTGAAACTCCCAAGGGCCTGGCTTGGCTTGCATCAGGAGGTACCGCTGTCAGCACAAAATACACATCACACCCATTAGCTGGCATGTACCATTCTTGTATGGTGCCACAAACCTCTATGTTCATCTTGCAGTGAGTCACTATGAGGGCACTGCTGCTAGTTAGACGTCAGGGCAGTAGCTTAATAACTTTGGTGGGGAATGGGGAAAGGGAAGCTTCTGAAACTCACACTCACCACAGGGTCACATCTTCCTAAAGTAGTTTATACAAGATTTAAAAAAAAAAAAAAAAAAAAACCAAACAACCCACAACTTTACTGGTAGCTGAAAGATAACGTGCTGGATGACTTCATCACTAAGAACAAGCTGCTGTTTGGAAAACCCCAAATAAGTGTTCTGTACAGGAAACTCTGAAGTTACAGTTAACACGCAGCCCTCCTTACCACAGAACACCTCACCCTTGGTGTGGGCCCACCCCAGGACAAAAACAGCTGCTCTGCTATTTCCTCACAGGACATGAAGCTCAGTATGAAGTATGTGGGGTACCACAAGGGTAAAAGCACATCAGTTTCAAAGCAGAAAGAGTTCAAAACTGCAGTTACCTTTAGTGTATCCACTTCCTCTCCACTGAGAGCTGCCAGCATGAAGATCTCCCGGAAGCAGGGCCAGCCTTTCATATTTTTTAGATCTCTGTATCCACCGGGCTTGAGCCCTTGCACTTCCTCTGTGACAAGACTGGACTCCATATCGCTGCTGCTATCCAAGCTACAGCCTTCTCGGACTTTATCCGTTTCCTGCAAACGGTGAGATTCGTGGGCCCTATTCTCTGGTGGAGAAGCTTGAGCAATTTGAAGAGTTTTTGCTGAAGAACGGGAATTAGGTTTAAAATCAGATCCCACTCTCAGTTTCTTTCCATTTACAACTCCCTCTGTTAAATCAGTTATCAGCTCCAGCAGGATGAACTTCTTCTTTACCAGATCCACCTAATGTGAGAGAGAGGGGTATCAGGAATTTGTCCTAAAAGAAGTTAGGAACTGGGTCCTATATCTTAAGGAGCTAGAAGAAGCCACCCAAACTGGCTGCTGCAGGGCAAGGTTTCTACAGCAGAACCGGACGATTTTCCTGCATCAGCAGTTCAAGAACGGTTTGTCCAAACTCTGACTGCTGAGCTTCTGGCTGACCAGCTCCACTGTGGTGCAGCTGTTTCCTGGTTGATTCAAACCCTAGTTTGCAGCACACAGCTTCCAGGGTGTGCGCACATGCACATGTATGCGCACACACACGCACACTCTTCAGTATTGTGGAGCAGAGGGGGAACAATCAGCTTCGTTTAACACGCCTGCTCTCAGTGACCTGAAAATTCATCACAGTTGACCCCAGATACCGCTTGAAGACATTGACCTAACATGCTGCAGAAAGTAGAAAAAAACCCAAAAACTTCTCATTTACCTTGTTCAGAACCAGGACACTGGGAATCTGGGGAAACTCAGAAAGACACTTCAGCACCTCTTGGCTCAGACAGTTTCGTGTCCAGTGATCTGACACGTCCACCAAAACCAGAACTGTCAGAAAATAGTGAGGAAAATATAATGAACCTGCATATTCCATAATGCTGGCTTTCAGTTTCCCCATAGTCTACAGCCAAATTCTTCCTTTCTGCTTTTACATCTCTTTCTTCTATAGCACAGCATACGGATGGAAGGGGAAAGGAGTGTTTTAATCAGTAAGACAATAAAATGCAGCTTATACTTTTTATTTTCTTAAAGACATCACATGTGCAAATGTGCAACATCCTAGCGCAAGCTATTAAGCCAAGCTTAAGTGCCTACCTATATCTGCATGTTTCATGCTGTCCCATGGGTCTTTCAGCATGGATTCATTTAGCTTATGTCTGAAAGAGAAATACAAATTAGTGAACTAGACCCAGGCTGGATCACAACTGCCCTCCTTTCTCTTGAAAAGAAGGAAAACATACTTTCTATCATCCCAGCTCATGCAAAGCTGCCCTGCAGCCTATGACAGCCCTCATTACGTACACACATGCAGTTGGAAACATAACAGGGCCCAAGGGACTCTACGTGCTACTGAAATAGCAATAACAAGAAAAATTCATATCCAATAATGAGACTAAAATATATATACTCCTGTCACTCCTATTTTAAAAACTCCTGCAGTAAAAATCCCATTTTGATCTTAAAAAATTTTCACTGATAGGATCCTCACTGCCACCACAACACCACTAATACCTTTTGGCTTTCAAGGGACTAGTGAGGCCAGGAGTGTCCAGAATGATCTAGAAAGAGAAAAGACAGATCTTTTAAGTTTGTCTGTGGTAAAACTAAAACTTATGTCTGTGGGACTAAAAATGACCACGGCATACAAATGACAAAACCCAGCACTATCTGACTAACACTCCCTGCTGCCCTGCGCGCAGCAGCCTCACTTTGGAAGTGAGGCCCATCTGGAAGCTCACCAGCTGCGTGTCTTCATACGTGACGACACCCCGGGCTTTGCATCGGGTTGTGTGCACTTTCTTAGAGACTGGGAAAACCTAGAAGAAAATTATACGTTTTCAATCCAGAACATGCCAAGAAAATCAATTAGCAGCCTCAATTGCTTGCTGTACCACAGCTTTACCTTTCTGCCCAAGAGCTGATTAGAGAGCGTGGACTTCCCAGCATTCGGTGCTCCAATGATGGCAACTCTTAAAACCTTGGGGTTCTTGGGCTGGTCAGGTTGGTGTTGTAACAGGCGGTCTTGCTCCTCTGCCAGTGGAAAGCAGGGGTTTAAACATAGATAAATTCCTACAGACAGTACTGCTAAAAACACAAAACACTGGGCTAAAAAGTTCTCCTTCTCGTCGCACAGCCTGACATTGTATGGGCGCGTGTAACAGCTGAGGATTTCCAGCTCCACCACTCTGGCTGCACTCAGAAATGTGCAAAACAAGCCCGTCCCAGGTCCCTCATGCTGGCGGCGGCGGCGCCCGCTGCTCACCTTTGCTGGTAGCCACGGGCGGCGGGTGCTGGCCCAGGGCAGCAGCCGGCTTCTCCGCGGAGATGCCCAGGATGCGGCCGAGCGCGGAGCTGCTCCTGCGGGCGGGGAGCGCGGCAACGCCGCTGCCCAGGAGCCGGGTCCGCCGGGCTGCAAGAGAGCAGCGACCAGAACTGCAAATCCTGCTGTTGGCACCGAAACCGCCCCAAAATGGGCCACCCCCCCTCCCCAGGCCTCCGGGGCGGCCCCAGGGCTCCGAGGGGGCCCTGCATCAGCCTCCAGCGCCCTCCCCGGGGCGGCCTCGCCACCGGGCCCGGCCACCCCCGCAGCAAAGCCTCGCCACCGGGGCCCGGCCCCGGTTCTCGGCCCCGGCGGCCCCACCTGCGCCCATCGGCAGAGGTCCCGCCGCCGCCCTCACGGCCCCGCACAAGGCCCGAGCTACCACCGCCGCCGCCATGACGACGGGCGCCGCCATGTTGCCCCGCCGCGGGGCACGGCGGGAGCGCAAGCAACAGCCGTCCTGATTGGAGCAAACGGGGGAGCATAGAGAGGTGGTGGGCGGGACCAGCGCGCCCCTCCTTGCCGCGCGGGGCTGTGGGGAGGAATCGGAAGCCGGGCGGCCCCAGGCTGCCAGGGCGGGGCGGGAGGAGGGAGCGAGCGCCCCCTGTCGGCCCCGCCGCGCGGCGCAGGCGGCCCCGGCTGCACCGCCCCGTGCACCCCTCTGCACCGCCCCGTGCACCCCGCTGCACCGCCCCGTGCACCCCCACTGCACCACCCCGTGCACCCCTCTTCACCGGCCCGTGCACCTCGGCTGCACCCCCCGTGCACCCCCGCTGCACCACCCCGTGCACCCCTCTTCACCGGCCCGTGCACCTCGGCTGCACCCCCCGTGCACCCCCGCTGCACCACCCCGTGCACCCCTGTGCACCACCCCGTGCACCCCTCTGCACCGCCCCATGCACCCCCCACTGCACCGCCCTGTGCACCCCGCTGCACCACCCCGTGCACCCCTGTGCACCACCCCGTGCACCCCGCTGTACTGCCCCGTGCACCCCGCTACACCGCCTCGTGCACCCCTGTGCACAACCCTGTGCACCCCTCTTCACTGGCCCGCGCACCCCTCTGCACCGCCCCGTGTACCCCCCACTGCACCGCCCTGTGCACCCCGCTGCACCACCCCGTGCACCCCTGTGCACAACCCCGTGCACCCCCACTGCACTGCCCCGTGCACCTCGCTGCACCACCCCGTGCAACCCTGTGCACCACCCCTTGCGCTCCTCTTCACTGGCCCGTGCACCCCTCTGCACCGCCTCGTGCACCCCTGTGCACAACCCCGTGCACCCCGCTGTACTGCCCCGTGCACCCCTCTTCACCGCCCCGTGCACCCCCTCTGCACCGCCCTGTGCACCCCTCTTCATCACCCTGTGCCCCCCCTCTTCACTGGCCTGTGCACCCCGCTGCACCGCCCCGTGCACCCTGTGTACTGCCCTGTGCACCCCACTGTACTGCCCCATGCACCCCTCTGCACCACCCTGTGCACCCCCCCGCTGCACTTCCCCGTGCACCCCTCTGTACCACCCCGTGCACCCCTCTGCACCGCCCCATGCACCCTGTGTACCGCCCTGTGCACCCCACTGTACTGCCCCATGCACCCCTCTGCACCGCCTCGTGCATCCTGCTGAAGCGCCCTGTGCACCCAGAGCCCCCTGCTGTACCACCTCCTACACCCAGGGCCCCCGCCATACAGCCCCATGCAACGAGTGCCCTGCTATACTGCCCTGTGCACCCTGCTATACGATGCTGTGCAACCAGAGCCCCACTATACAGCCCCGTGCCTGCAGTGTCCCCCACTATACGGTCCAGCGTCCCCTGCAATACGCTGCAGTCTGTCCAGTATGCCCAGTCTGCTCTGCAAACCCCCCCAGTGACCCCAGCGTTCCCCTGAAAAACACACCAGGGCTCCCAGCAATATACACCAGCGCCACCAGTGCACTTGTGCAATTCATCCCAGCATGCCCAGCACCCCCAGTGCCCCCCTGCAATACACCCCAGTGCAAGCCAGTGCCCCCACAGGGCAGCCCAGTGTCCCCCTGCAATGCACTGATGCTCCTCAGTGCCCCAGGGCACTGCCCGCACCCCAGCGCTCCCCAGGGTGCCCCACTGCACCCCACACCCAGGAGCAGCCCAGGGTACCCCGTCCCAGCCGGCACCCACCGGCGCATGCCGGGTGCCCCCCGCCCCAAAGCCCCCCGGCGCGAGGGGCCGCCGCCAAAGGAGAGCCGGAGCCGCTGTGCCGTAACCGCCTTTATTGCCTCCGCCGGTGCCTCGCGCCCGGCCCCGCGGCCGGGGTCCTGGCCCCTCGCCTGCCGCCGTGGGGTCCCTCGCCGCGGGGTCCCTCGCCGCGGGCCCGTCCATCGCCGCGCGCCAGCCGGCGGCAGAACCGTCACCATTACTAAACTCAGTAATGGTAACGGTTTCCCCGCCGGCCGCGGTCCCGCTGCGCCGGTGCTGCTCTGTGCTGGGCCCTGGCGTGCTCCCGGCCGGCCGCCGCAGCCCCGCGGGGCCCGCGTCCCTCGGCCCTGTCCCTCCCGGCCCCGCAGCCCGCGTCCCAGCGCCTCCGTGCCCCCCAGCCTGTGTCCCACGAGCCTCTCCAGCCCTGCTCCACACCCCAGCCCTCGGTGCCCCCCATCCCATCCCTCAGTGCCCCCCATCCCAGCTCCTTGGTGCCCCTCGTCCTGGCCCTCAGTGTTCCCCATCCCAGCTCCTTGGTGCCCCCCATCCCAGCTCCTTGGTGTCCCCCCCCCATCCCAGCTCCTTGGTGCCCCTCATCCTGGCCCTCACTGCCCCCCATCCCAGCTCCTCGGTGCCCCCCATCCAAGTCCTTGGTGCCCCCCCATCCTAGCCCTACCATACCCCACACCCCAGCCCCTCGGTGCCCCCCCTCCCAGCCCCACCGTACCCCACACCCCTCGGTGCCCCCCACCCCAGGCGCTCGGTGTCCCTCGTCGCAGCCCCTCGATGCTGCAGCCGGGCGGCAGGCAGGTCTTGGCGGTGCCGGCGCCGGCCGGGGGCACAGCCCAGGGGAGTACATCATCTATACTGTAGTGTCTCATAGTGAACTTACAGTATATGATGATATCCTGCCCGGGGCCGGCGGGCGGGCAGCATCCCGCGGGACGGAGAGCAGCGCCTGGACGGAGAGCAGAGCACCGTTAGGGAGCGCGGCTGCGGCGCTGGCAGCCCCCGGGCGGGCAGGGGCACCTACCTGGCGGGGCGGCGCGGGCCGAGCCCGCGGGCTGCCTCGGCGCACCCTGCGCCAGCCTTATAAAACCTGCCCTGCCTCATCTGCATATCGCACATCTGCACTGCACAGCTGGAGCGGCCCCGTAACCCCTTCGTGCCCGGGGGGGGGCAGCTGCGCCCCGAGGGCGAGCGCCCGCCCCGCGCGGCCTGCCGGCTGCAGCCCCAGCGGGTGCCCGCTCCCTGCCCAGCACGGGGACAGGTCTGGCCCCCGGCCCCAGAGATGGTGCCCTGGGGGGGGGCAGGGTGGGTGCCCTCCCCAGTGGCTCCGTGCTTGGGGGGGATGTGGCACCGGCCCTGTCACCAGAGTGGGGGGTACTGGTGGCTGCCACCCCGCTGGGGCAAGATGGGCAGCTCTGTCTTGGCCCCTGCGGTCACCTCCATGCTGAGATGCCATGCTGGGCACGGGCTGGGGGACCCCAAACTGGGAGCGACCCATTGCAAACTGGTGCCCATTTGCAGGGCACAAGGCAGGCCCTGCATGTGGCACGGTGGCAGCCCCACGGGGACGGGCTGTGGGGTGGTGGTGGGGACACACGGGGGCCTGGCAGGGGTGCATCCCCCTGCATGGGTGACTCAAGATGAGGCACGTGTGCGTGTAGAGAGCACGTCCCCTGGCAGTGCGTGTCCCCCCAAGTGCCATGTCCCTTGGCCATATACACTCCCCCGAGGGCCATGTCCCCTGCCAGCGCGTCCCCCAGAGGGTCATGTCTCCTGGCTGTGTGGGAGCCTGGAGGGATGTGTCCCCTGCCTGCACATGTCCCCTGCCTGCACGTGCCCCCCAGAGGGACTCATCCCCTGGAGGGACACACTCCCCCAGCTGTGTGTCCCCGAAGGACATGGCCCTTGGCCATGTGTGTCCCCAGGGGGTTGTGTCATCTGGCTGTGCACGACCCTGGCCATACAGGTCCCCTGGTCATACATGTCCCCAGGGGGCTGTGTCGTCTGGCTGTGCATGACCCTGGCCATACATGTCCCCTGGTCATACATGTCCCCAGGGGGTTGTGTCATCTGGCTGTGCATGACCCTGGTCATATATGTCCCCTGGTCATACATGTCCCCAGGGGGCTGTGTCGTCTGGCTGTGCATGACCCTGGTCACATGTCCCCTGGTCATACATGTCCCCAGGGGGCTGTGTCATCTGGCTGTGCATGACCCTGGTCATATATGTCCCCAGGTCATACATGTCCCCAGGGGGCTGTGTTGTCTGGCTGTGCATGACCCTGGTCATATATGTCCCCAGGTCATACATGTCCCCAGGGGGCTGTGTCATCTGGCTGTGCACGACCCTGGTCTTACATGTCCCCTGGTCATACATGTCCCCAGGGGGCTGTGTCATCTGGCTGTGCACGACCCTGGTCTTACATGTCCCCTGGTCATACATGTCCCCAGGGGGCTGTGTCATCTGGCTGTGCACGACCCTGGCCATACAGGTCCCCTGGTCATACATGTCCCCAGGGGGCTGTGTCGTCTGGCTGTGCACGACCCTGGCCATACAGGTCCTCTGGTCATACATGTCCCCAGGGGGCTGTGTTGTCTGGCTGTGCACGACCCTGGCCATACATGTCCCCTGGTCATACATGTCCCCAGGGGGCTGTGTCATCTGGCTGTGCACGACCCTGGCCATACATGTCCCCTGGTCATACATGTCCCCAGGGGGCTGTGTCGTCTGGCTGTGCACGACCCTGGCCATACAGGTCTCCTGGTCATACATGTCCCCAGCGGGCTGTGTCGTCTGGCTGTGCACGACCCTGGCCATACATGTCCCCTGGTCATACATGTCCCCAGGGGGCTGTGTCATCTGGCTGTGCACGACCCTGGCCATACATGTCCCCTGGTCATACATGTCCCCAGGGGGCTGTGTCGTCTGGCTGTGCACGACCCTGGCCATACAGGTCTCCTGGTCATACATGTCCCCAGCAGGCTGTGTCGTCTGGCTGTGCATGACCCTGGCCATACATGTCCCCTGGTCATACATGTCCCCAGGGGGCTGTGTCATCTGGCTGTGCATGACCCTGGCCATACATGTCCCCTGGTCATACATGTCCCCAGGGGGCTGTGTCGTCTGGCTGTGCATGACCCTGGCCATACATGTCCCCTGGTCATACATGTCCCCAGGGGGCTGTGTCATCTGGCTGTGCATGACCCTGGCCATACATGTCCCCTGGTCATACATGTCCCCAGGGGGCTGTGTCGTCTGGCTGTGCATGACCCTGGCCATACAGGTCCCCTGGTCATACATGTCCCCAGGGGGCTGTGTCGTCTGGCTGTGCATGACCCTGGCCATACATGTCCCCTGGTCATACATGTCCCCAGGGGGCTGTGTCATCTGACTGTGCATGACCCTGGCCATACATGTCCCCAGCCTCATGTGTCCCTAGCCCCATGCACCCCCTGTCCCCGTAGGGCCGTGCCCCGCTCCGAGCGCGGTGTCCTCGTGCCGGGTTGTTTGTGCCAGCCAGGCAGGGACGCGCTGGCGTTCCTGGAAGGCGCCTGCGGGGCCGCGATAAGCCCCCGGCAGCGCCATCCGCGCGGGGCCCTGATAAGCAGCAGCGCCTGGCTATCGGGTGCCTGGCCTGGCACGCGGGACACCCCAGACCCGCTGCCACCTTGGGGGGACAGCGACGGCGTCGCCCACGCTCCCCGCAGCCTGGCCGGGCCCTGGCGGGAGGCAGTATGGGGTCGGCCCCCGGTGCCAGCCCTCCCCGGGACTAGGGGGTCTGCGAGGCACCGTCCCCTTCGCTCTTTAGCCCCTTGCCTTGTCCAAAGTGCCCTGGAGGGGAGGGGGGACCTGTCACGCTCCCCGAGCGGTGGCACCGCCAGCCCAAAACCCAGAGCAGGGAGAGAGAGGCAAAGCGTCCCCGAGCCCCGCCAGCCCCACGGGGCCACCGGTGCCAGCCCGGCGCCAGCCCCACGGGGCCGTCCCCGCTCCGGCTGGGCTGGACGGGGCGCACGGGGCCCCCGGGACGGGACGGCAGCCCTCCGCGGGGCCGCGCTGCTCCGGGGCAGCCCGTCTGGCTGCAGATTAGGGCTCGCCGGGGTTGGGGGGGGGCCGGGGACCGAGCCATCCCCACCCGGGCTATCTGCAGAGCCACACGGCTGCGGGGCCGGGGGCCCTTCGCCCTGCCGGCGCCCCGTGCGTCTGCCGCCGTCCCCGGAGGGGCTCCGTTGGGTGGGGGGGGGGGGCGTGGTGGTGCAGCACAGCCCCCCCCCGCCGTGGTGGCCGCCGCTGCCCCCCGCTCGCACCCCAGAGCCCCAGCGCGGGGAAGGGCGCCAGGCGGGTGCCCAGGGTGCCAGGGCAGGGGGGAGGGGGGGGACATGGGTGCTGCTCACCCCCACGCCATGCTCAGGCCCTGGGGGGGGGGCAGCGATGCCACCCCTCTGCCATCATGTCCCCCCCCCTCCAGCGCAGGGACACGAGGAGGCTTTCGCCCCGCCTGGGGCTGCCGGGAGGGCAAAGGTGCCGCGGGGGGGGGGTGGGGGGGGCCGGCGAGGGGGCAGGGGACGAGGGCCAGGGCAGGCGGGCGCCGTTATCGCGCGGGGCGCCGCGCCGCAGGCGGGCAGGCGGGCCGGCAGATAGGGCGTCGCGGCTGCGCCCCGGCCCCGCGCTACCCGCGCCGGCCGCGGGCTGATAAGGCCTCTCTGCGCCCCCCCCCACCCCCCCGCCCCGGGCGCGGAGAGGGGCTGGGGCGCTGCCGTGGGGCGCGGGCGCTGCCCCGGCCTCCCCGCTCCCGTGCAAAACCCCCTCGAGGCGCCGGCGCGGCCCGCGGCACCGAGAAGGGCAAGGCACCGCCGGGACGGCCCAACCGTGAGGCGGCGCCAGGCCCACGAGCCCTGGCTCCAACCCCGGGCCGATGCGACGTCCGCTCGCTTGCCACACAAACCCCTTCCCGCCCTCCGCGATCAAACCGGCGACCCGCTGAGGATGCATCTACCCGGCCGGGCCACACAAGGCACCGGCGCTTCCACAACCGAGATCCCGTTGGCTTTAGTATAAAAGCAGGTCGCGGTTGGCGGCAGAGCGGGCAGCGGCGCCATGGCCCCCCCGCTCCGGGCCGGGCAGGAGGCCGAGAGAGGGGCCGCCGGGGCGGCGCGGCGGGAGCGGAGGGCAGGACCGCGGGGCTCCCACCTCCTCCTCCTCCACCTCGCCCCGCTTCTCGAGCTGCCCCCCCCACACACCCCCTCCATTTCGGATTTGGCCGGAGCGCGCGGAGGGCTTGGCCGCGAGCGGCTGGCCGCGGGCCGGAGGGACCCTCGGCGGGCTGAGACCAGACGCGGGCCCCCCCTGCCACCTCGCCGCCACCTGCAGCCCCAGCCCCGGCAGCCGCGCTCGCCGGCCTCCCCCGGGGGGGCTCCCCGCGCCGCAGGCACGGCTCGACCCCCCCCCCCCGCCACCCCCCCCCAGGCGAAGGCAGCTCTCTGCCTCCGGCGCAGGGCTCGAGGGGCGCAGCTGGGGTCCCGCTCGGCCTCCGCCGCCCCGGCGTCCCCGCGCCGGACCCCGGGCCGAGCCTTCGCCGGGGAGCCCCGGTCACCCGCTCCGGCGCCGCTCGCCGGTGCTGCTTCGGGAGACCCGCGGCGGGCTGTCGGCCGCAGCGCAGGAGCGCGGGGGGGGGTAGCGGGTCCCAGGTCCGGGTCCGGACCCCCATCCGGAGCTGCCGCCTGGCGGAGCGACCCCCTGGCCCGGCAGAGCGGCTGCGGCCGGGCGCTCGGCCGGGCCGGCAAGGGGTGGCGGGCGCCGGAGGAGCTCGGAGCTCAGCGCCGCCTCGGCGGCGCCGCTGCTCTCGTCAAGAGCCAGGTCAGGACCCGGCAGGGCCGTCTGAGCGCCCCCGTCATCACCCTCGCGCCCCCCCCCCCGTAACCTGCCACCGCAGGAGCGCGGCGGAAAGGCCGTGTCCCGCTCAAGCGACGGCTCGGGGGGCTGACCGCCGCGCCGGAGGAGGGAGCCCCCCTGCCCGGCCCGGCGGGCTCAGCGGGGACGGCGGGCGCTGGCCGAGTCCCACAGCACCCTCACATGGAGACGTCGGGGCTGGCAGCGCCTCCGGGTGCAGAGGGCCCTGGTCCCGGCAGATCCCCGCGGCCCGTCGCGTCCCACCCAGTCCGGGGGGGACCCGCCGCCCGCCGCCATCCCAGCCCGAGACTGGCTCCGGGGCTGCCAAAGTTTCAAGCCCTGCCCGGAGACCCTCCGAGGCTCCCAACGCACCCTGCTCACGGCTCCGTAGTCTGCCGACCCCATCCCGCCACCTCCCAGACCGGTACGCGGGATGTGGCCACCAGCCCTCGACAAAGCCTGAGAGCCGGCGACGCCAAAACCGTCCTGCTGCCCCACGTCCGGAGCGGGACGGCCGTACCGGCCCTCGGCGCGGCCAGGGTGCGGCAACGGGGATCAGCCCCCGCATCTGGAAGGCACCAGAGCGGATCGGCAGGGGTGCATGGGCGACCGCATTAGATGCACCGAGCTGGCCAGGACTCAGCTGCCACCACACCATCCCCCCCCCCGCCCCTCAAAAAAACAACAGGAAGGAAAAGCAGCGTGGGCTGAGCCTGTTTCCCACCTTTGCTCCCCAAGCCGGGTCTCCCCGTGCAAGTGCCAAGCTGAGCCTGGCGGAAGCGCGGCAGCTCCCCTGCGCTGCCTCTCCCGGCGCCCCGCGCTGCTCCCCGCCGGCAGGCAGGGCGCCCAGGCAGGGCTGCCCCGGCCCCCGCGCCCCGGGCCGGCAGCCTGCGCTTTCCACGCAAGGGGGAGCTGGAAGAGCACTTGCACCCAGAAGCGCGCAGGGCTGGTCCCTCCGCGAGCTTCGCCCGCTGCTCAGGCCGGAGGCGCTCTCTGTTTTTATTCCTTCACGTACCCAAAGCCGAGAGCCTCGGCAGCAACGTTTGCAACGTGCATCTGCCGGTACTCCCCCCTCTCTGCACGATCCCCCCCGCCCCGAGAGCACGGGCAGGGCCCAGAGCCAGGGACGTCGGTCAAGGCAGTCGCTGCGGCCGGCACCCAACGGCGGCAGACAGGACCAGCTCGGCCTCGGGGCGTGACGCCGGCCGGCCGGGCGCCCGCACCCCGGTCGAGCCTGGCCACCCGCTCAGCCTGGCCGGCGCCCCGCGAAGCAGAGGGTGCGCGAAGCAGAAGGCAGCTGAGCAACCCACGCTGGGGCGAGCCAGGGCGCTGCATCGGCTGGCGCGTCTTCAAACGTCACCCGCGTCACAGCGAGAGAGGGTTTAACCAGCCTGAAATCAGAGCGCCTCTGACAAAAGAGCCCCGTTTGGCGGGTCGGTGTCGCCGCACCCAGCTGCCGCCAGCTGCCTGCCCAGCCAGGGCTGAGCGGCGACACGAGCCAGTTAGCTCTGAGGCTTAGAGAAACGGTACGGAAGGACACGAAGCCCTGCGCGCACCCCGCATCCCCCAAGCAGCCCGCCGACGCAGGCAGGAGGGTACGGGAGAGCGCGCGTTAAACCTTCCTTTAAAAGAGGAGCATCCTTGTGCGTATGGAGCACTTATGTTCCAGCGAGCCTTTAAAAACGTGTTTCCCCAGTAATGGTTTGTTTGCATTTTTGCACCCTTAAAAGAAAAACACTTGCGCTTCCGCAGGAACTGGGCAAAATTAAGGGAAACTCTGCCGTGCACGTCCCCAGACCAGCCGCCCTAAGCCCACTTTCACCATGGTGTTTCCTTCAATCTCACAACTCCAAACCCTCCGAAGTCTTTAAAAGGGATTCTTGATCCAGGTGACAGCACTGCGTTTTTATTGAAATACTGTCTGGCCGGCAAAAAAACAACCAAACAAAAAAAAAAGAGCAGTAAAGAGAGAAAATAGAACAAACCAGATGAATCGGGAGTTGCACTTTTAAGCCAAGGCACCTAGTAATCCATCTCTTCACAAACCCTGAATCAACCGCTTCCAGGTCCTTCCCCCGAGCTACAATTTGCAGCGTCCTGCCTTCTGCTAGCATGCGACCCAGCCTGTGCCCGGCTGTAGGCAACGGCAGGATGTCTCAAAACTAGGACAAAAAGGGAACGCTGGCTGTACAGGAATACCTTTCCAGGGCGAGGTGTTCCCGAAACACGGGAGGGAAAGCTCCAGACGTATGAAAGCTGTGCGAGGGACGCATGGTTGCACGCGTTTTGGCAACCATGCAAAGCCCACTGTGGATATGTGAACACGTTAGCAGGTAAATTGATACAAGGAAGTGAAAAATTAAAAACCATGCTGGTTTGCAGTGTGCCAACACCTTTCATCGCCAGCACCCGGAGCTCCACAGGACACCAGTTAGGAAACACCCTCAGCCCCTGCAGCGCTCAGAGCCGCCCTGCTCCCATCCGAGAGGAGGAGCCGTGCTGCAGGTGGAGAAGGTGCCAGCGGTTATATTAGAGGTCACTGGTGGAGCCAGGAGGAGCCCAAGAACGCGGTTCCCATGCTGGTGCTCCTACACGTACCCGTGTCCTCCCTCGAGCATCAGCGCGGCGACGGGCCGTCCACCGAGGAGCCGAGGATCCAGCGCGTGTCGCCGGAGGGACCCTTCGGTGCGCGGGACGCGGGGGTCACACCGCCGCGTGCCAGCGGGGACCCCCTCAGCTCCAGCTCTCACCTCGGCCGACGCGGCCCTCGCTTCTCCTGCAGGAACGGCAACGGGCCTGGGGCACGCGCTGACCGCGGCCACGCGTGCCCCGAGAACCACCGTCTCGCTTTCACACCGCCACAGGGGCCGTTTTCTGCCACGCGAAGCATCCAGCTGCCCGCTCCGACAGTCAAATGCAATCCGAAGCTAACGACGTTTTGGCTGCCGATGCCCTCCCCAAGGCAGGACCTGGTGGCAAGGTTAACCCCGTGCCAGGGCCACCGATCGCCGAGCCTAAGAAACGCACGTGTTTAAACGTACAGCCACAGGCAGCGGGAGCTGCTTTGCACGCGTGAAGAAGGCTTGCGAGAATCAAAACTCAGTTCAAGCCAGAAAGTTCACACCCAAAATTTAGTGCCTGGAGCGACCAAGATCTTTCTTTATTAATAATAACGCAAAACAACGCAGCGCTCGGTGCCGTTTCAGGAGCGAATGGCTCAGGGCTGCGGTGTCACACGCAGCACCGTGGTGCATCAGCGTTTTGCGAACAGATCAAGTCACCAACACAGACTTCACCTGCCACGTGGACAAACGAGACATCAAAAAAAAGGAGGGATGATTTTGGGGAGAGGAGGAGAGGTCACCCCCCTTGGCTGTAGCGCGTAGGAACCAACGAGGACAGCGTGTTTTTGCACAAGACTTCACGCCAGAGCAGATGGCTTCAGTTCCCGGGCTACAGCAACCTTTGAAGGGGGGAACAAAAAAAGATGTAATTACGAGACGTGCATTCCTGAAATGACGTTTTGGAGTTACCGTACCTGCGCCACCCCTGTGACAGCGAAAACTACCCCCTCCGCGTCCCTACGTCCTCACACCTGGGCTGTAACGCCGTTATCTCTAGGGAAAAACCTGCCGAAAAACGTCAAGTATTTGCACGCTCCCAACTTTTCCCCTTGCATCTCCTGCCCCAGGCTGCCTGCCGCACTCGTCGCAGGTAACGCAAGACCCACAACGCAGCCGAGGGACTACGTTTGTGACTGGAGACAGACCTGACCCTTTGGCCAAGGAACAGGTTTTCCAGTGACGCTGAAGGCAGTTGATCAGCCGAGAGAGGCGGGGGCCGGCCCGGAGGGATGCCGAGACCCCTTCCCGTGCGCTGGGCTGGCGAGGCGGTCGCAGCTTTGGGAAGCGCCTGCTCTCCCTGGCTGCCGTCACTGGCGTAGGAGCACAGCGCGGCCTGGGGACGCTCCGCCGGCCCCACGTCACCCCCCCGGCTCCAGCTCTTCAGGACCGTGCCCGGGCCAGAAAGGGAGCCGGCAGCTCCAGAGCTTTCCCAGGGACCAAGGTGGCCCTGACATACTTCAGCCAGGCCTGGAAAGCTGTGGGTCGTGGTTCGGTAAAACAGGAGATCCACCTGGCTGCGGCTGGTTCTCCTTCAGGAAGCCAAGCTTGGTGGCCACCGGAGAGGAAGCCCGGCCGGCACGCCGGCCGTGACGGGCCGGGAAGGCGCTCCGCATCCGGACAGGAAGGTGCGGGGCCGAGAGCCCGCGTCAGCGAACATTAGGTCAAACGTGCAAACCACGAACGGGCTGCTGCCGGTGCTGGGAAGCGGCGCTGGGATCGGCCGGAGGAGCTGACGCCTGTCCCTGCGAGTCCGTGCCCACCCCGGCTCCTGTCCTAATGCAACCGGAATGCAAACCGGGAGCTGATAAAACAGATCCCACCAGCCAGGATGCACACGGGCTTTTTTTTTTTGCCATTTTTTTCGCTACAGTCAGCTTGTGCAGGATTTTAGTCTTGTGAAGATCTCATCTATACTATGAATTGAAATTCAGTACTGTCTTGCTTTCTAGACGGGAAGTCACGAGGAAGTAACTCCTGTTACACTGCTTCATAACTGCTCGCAGTGCTGGGCGAACACCCGTCCACTGTGCTGCAATTCACCCGAGATCCCTATGCTGTGCTTTTAAACGTGATCACGTCCAGCAAGGGCATTGCCTCCGGGTGGAAGAAGGGCTCGGGAGAAACCCATATCCAACACTGGAGAGCCAGGTACAGCTGCAATATCCCTACACGTGTACAGACTTCCTTTCCAAAGGGCGCAAAACCTGCCGTTCCACCTTCCCCAAATCCCCTGCAGAACCAGCCCGGCCTGTTTCTGGCTCCGCGTGCAGCCAGGCGCCCTCCTGCTCTCTGCCAGGCGCCCAAGGGTGGAGAAGGAGAGCAGGGTATTGAGATTTTAACTGTCCCATTAGGAAACCATTAGTTTTTATGTTATCCTGCTGCTGCTGGAAACAGAAGGGAGAGAGGGTTAGACAAGGTGGGTTATGACCTGTGCACCCCTGTAACGCACAGCGGGACCCCCTCTGACGTCGCAGTGTTCTCACAGTGACAAAGGATGGTCATAGCCTCCAAAGACAGTCTGAGCAGGGCGCGCAAACGCACAAAGCGGTCACCGGACAGTGAGACGCTCCTCACAAAGCAGGGACAGGACTTCAGGTTTCAGTTTTTCCCTGCTCAGACTGTGTTTCTCCCCATTCCCGGGACTCCCTAGTGCGGGGCCAGACCAGCCTCCCTCGTGTCCACGGGCAGTTTACAGCATCTAGCTGCTGCTTTTAATAAGGCCGAAAAGGCTCGGGTCTCCTCTCCACCTCGATCTTACAAAGCACTGCCGATGAACCCGTGAACCACGTATTGCACCTGGACCGCCATCCTGACGTCAGCTGGAGTTTTCTGTTGGAATAGTTTTCACACAAAAGAAAAATCCTTTTTGCAATGATTTAGATGCTTCTGTGACAACATTTAACATGGCCAAACAAATTAGAGCACCAGAGACCTGGCTACACACCCGCAGGCTGCAGCATCGACGAGGGAAGGTGCTTCCAGGTGCTGTCCCGAGAACGTGAATAATAATGCCACTTGGCTCCCCCAGAGGCATGTCCAAATGCACTGCCTCTCTCATTGCCTTTATTTCTGTCCCTTGAATAGGGACAGGATTTTTTTCCCCCCTCCCAATCCTCAAGGTCGCAGTGGGATAAGAGCCCAGCACCCTGCCAGCTCTAACTGTCCCTTTTGTCCCCCGGTTAGTGCTACCTGGCGGGCTGCCGCTGTCAGCGACACAACTGCTGCCGTTTCTCTTGCTTGCAGCCCCGGCAGTTCCAGAAGAGATGTCCTAATTTTGGAGGAGGAAGTCTGTCTCACGCTTCGTGTTAATTCAGAGGCACCGTTTGTTGCACTGCTTATGGTATTTGGGAAGGCTTCCATTCTCAAAAGGAGAATTAAGCCCTATATGCCATGGCATGAACCTCGGGGAACAGATTTTAATTTGCTTGGGTGCTAGCAGCTCTCTCAGGGCCCCATTTGCTAGACAATGCACAGACAGCCATGTATGCCATGACAGCTCGTTCCTGGCAGGCAGTTCTTTGCCCCGGACTCTCCCTTTGCTTAACTTAATAAGCCAGCCTCCTGAATACATCTGTATCTTCTGCAAATGGCAGGTCAAGATCCTGTGGGCAGCAAGAGGAGGGGGAGCAGAGACCATCTGTTCCGGCTCAGTAGGTCTCCCAGCACTCTGCGAGATGCCTCACAAAACCCGAGAATGAAGCTTGTCTAGTTCAAATGCCACTAGTTCTCGTGCACTGTGCGAGAGAAAGGTGGGCCTTTCCTTCCTGCCTGTTATTTGGGTGAGGGTTTTGGTGACACCGGGCAGAACGCAGCTCCTCCTCTGCGCTCATGGATGAGCGAGCCCAGCAGGTCCCGCCGCACAGCACCTCCCTGAGAGCCCCTACGCTGCTGTTTCAGACGGCAAGGCTTTCACGTTCCCCAACACCCACTGCGTCAGCGCAGGAAGAAACACGCCGACAAGCCAGGCTTTGCCTCTTTCAGCTTGGTTGATTTTAGGCAACTTAAAACCAAAGTAAAATCAAAACCAATCTGACTGCCTTGGGTTTGAAGAGGTGTGAACAAAAAAGCCATTTGAAAAGTGCTTCAGCTGTAAGCACAGGATTTCTCTTCTATTTTTCTGTCTTTTACATTATGCACTGTTATCTAGGGGTCCCCCATGCAACTAGACGGCATGGATCTCCACCACGGTCGGTGTCTACTCCCGGACCTGAAAGTCCTCTGGGTCTTACTTTAACCATCACCCTTTACTGTCAGCTAAGTCTGAAACGGCAGGAGTATCTCCTGCGGTGCCCTGGACATCCTCTGCCCCAGCGCTCCCAGCAGAGAACGGCCAGCAGCTGTGCAGTTGGGAGTGATCCTACGCTCAGCACACTTCAAGGCACGACATGGGGCACACGTTGCTCCTTCCCGCTACTTCCAGTGCTGTACACAAGGGAGCCTCCCTTTGAAGGGCCAGGAGCTGGCCACAGCACTGGGCTGATGCTCACCTGTGGTTTTAGATGTACAGGCCAGTCCCGTGTCCCTAAAGATCCTGCTGACAGCCCCACACTGCTCTCCACAGTCAGCGCTAACCCCAGTATTGCTTCTTCCCGGGCGACACTAACGCACCTGAAAAGCTGTGTTACAAAAGCTGCAGTACCTTTTAAATAATAAACACTGAAAACTCTTTCCCAGATCCACACCCGAGAGACGAGATTGTCTTGCCGTGGCCCAGGCTAGGCAGCCCCAGAGCACTTCCGGCTGCAGCCCTGGGACTCCCTTCCAGCAACGTAGCACCAAGTCCGTCGCTAGGGCAGCCGGCCCCAGCGCTGCTCTTCCACGCATCCCCCAACGCTCTTCTCACTTCCACAGGCCTCTCTTCACGCGGCAACTTTTTAAAAGTATCTTATAAAATCAGGAAACTTTGTTATAATTCAATATGACAAACAACACACGGAAAGCTACTGTCTTTCGAATCTGGGTTTTATTTCAGTTTTGTTAAGCAGTTTAAGCACTTTTTAGCAACCAGATTTTTTCCAAGTACGTGCTTCAGCATCTAAGGCCATGATACACCAGCTCTGTCCTGGAAAACCATATAGGAAATCCATCTCCTTTGCCTCCCCAGTCACTCACTGGAGGGGCCATATTGTAAACCAACCACCCTTAAAGCCTCCAAAAAGCCGGCAGGTCAGTGTTGGAGGAGGGGAGAACCCTTGAGCTCCTGTGAAAATACCTATTTCTGGCTCATAAATACTATACCTGAGGCTTCAGTGGTCCATCACAGAGTTGACTGCATGCAGAGCTTAGGAAGTCTCCAGAACTCCTTTGACACACTTAGGTCCAAGATCTGACCCCAGCAGAGCTGAAAGACACCGTCTGGATTTTCTACGTCTTTGATTCAGCAAACAAACACAGCTGCTACCTTTAGGCAGTCTCAAGCACACACCCTACTAGTGACCAGTCCTAGGTTTCCACACCTGGCAAGGAGGGAGCTCTGCAGCTCCCCAGCTCAGACCAGGGCTCTGAGCTCGTTTCGCAGCCAGAGGAAAGCAGCAGGCCCTCCCTATTCTGTTATGCATCGTTACTTCTATTACAACAGTGCCTTAGGGCCTCAGCAAGCCAAGCACTGCACCAACAGAGCAGCCAGCCAGCTTTGGCCCTGCGGGACTTCTAAACTAAGATAGAGCCAGAGCAGAGGAAGAACGCGTGTGCAAGAAAAACAACGTGACAGCAACGTTGTGGGAGCTTCACAGTTGTGGGATGGGAGACAGGGCAGCCAGTGGGCAGGCAGAAGGCAGAACTATAACATTAGCAGAAAGCAGCCACGCAAGACAGCCCTTACAAGAGAGACACCATTTATTAAGTCACCCGCAAGAGGTAACAATGAAGAAGCGAAAGCAGCACAGATGCAGGCCGAGCAGGCCCCCTGGGCCACTGGAGGGGAATCTGTCCTTCCCCACCTCCCCTGCCATACTCACGCGTTTGGCCATCTTCAGCTAAAGATCCTGTCTGCTTCACTGGCTTCCAAGCAATGCTGTTCATAGACTGGGAGATCAGCCCCATCTACAATTCTTAATCCTCCTACTTCAGCAAGAAGCGAACACAAACAGGGAACTAAGTTACTTGCTTTTTCAGATCTCTCGTGCTCCACAGCATAGAGGAATATTCTCCTGCTGTCGCCAAGACAGCTTCTGGCTAACTTCTTCCTGTAGCTGGAAGACTACTGCAGTTAGACAGGCAAAGAGTTACAGGAGCCGTTAATACAATACCTAGCAATGTATTAACTGTAAGGTCGTTTAACATTTCTTGGTGGACACAAGTCCAGTTAGCTCAGCCTTTTTAGCCAGGCCCTTGTTTTCCAAGAACAGGAAGGGGGTTGTTCCCTGGCAGTCAGGAAAAAGCAGCTTCAAATGGAAAGGTATTATGTTTCACAAGATATACGCAGCTTTTAACTTCTCAACTGTACCTCTGGTAATTGTTTCATAATAATGTTCGAGGAAGATTCAGTGCCCTAAAAACACCTCTATTACAAGAAAAGAATGTGCCTCTTCACACTATTTTCTTTTCTTCTGCAGGCAATGCAAGGAAATACTTTACTTAGCATCACACCCAAAGTGAGCCCATGCTTGCCCCCCAGCACGGCATTACATTGCTACACTGTGCAGCTTGTGACATATCATGTAGCTTAGTAAAGTGTTCAAAACATTAAAAAAACCAAACAAACAAACAGGGAAAGCTCTAATGCATGTCTTCCATAGGTCAGTCTGGAAGCCTTAAACAGGAAGGAAACGCCAGCTGGTTGTTTTCATGCAAGCTGGATGCCTGAGCACAGCAGAGCTCTGTCGTGGTAACGCAAGTCAGATGAGCTAAACACTAGTTTTCCATTGCAGTTTTGCAGCCTCTTTCCCAAGTCTTAGAGATCCAGTGAAAAGGGAACCAACAAAGTGAAATCTTTGCAAGGCTAAAGAATAAACCCTCTTGCACAAAGAGATTTGGCAGAGAAATTGCCTTTTTAAGCTATAATACGCCCACTGTTCTAAAAGCCTTGGTCTCACAGCTACTTGGCTATCACTTCCATAAACATTCACCGCGCCTCTTCCGGTGCAGTGTAATAGAGCCAGACACACCACAAATGGAGGATTCAGAGCCGGGAAGCTGCCATCCAGCTTGGCATCCTCCCAAATGAAGGGGTCCCATGTTAAAGCAAGCATTCCCAGAGCCAGGGGAAAACACATTGCCTGTTTCTTATGAAATTAGATTAACCATTTGAGAGTTTCTAGACAAACGGAGTTCTCCACCAGATTCGGGAAACTGCTGCCCTAGTGGACAGCACACACGGAAGAACACAAGCCCCAACAGTCATGGGGACACAGCACTCAAAACATCAAAGACCACGCCTGCAGCACAGTTCAAGCCTGTGAACAAACTTTATGTTGTTTGCACTACCAAAGTAACTTGAGGCGGTGACCTTGTATTCTGCCCGAAAACGGTGGCTGAGCGTGCAGAAAAGCAGGTCATCATAAACAGGCTGCTACAGTAACTACGCTCTTTCCCAGAAACTGTTGTAGGCTGAACTCAAGAACAGAGCAGACACTACTCCCTTCACTCGCACAGAAAGAGCTTCCATCTTCACATCTCGGTTCAGGGCAATCTGGTGCTGGAATCTCCTCCTCCAGGAGCACCCATCGCTGAAGTTGAAAATAAACAGATTGGGTTTGTTACAGAAACGGCCTTGGGCTGGGAAATGTCAAGTAATGCTAACAATGCAGAAAGACAAGGAACAAATTCATAATTGAAAGCAATTACTGAAAAAGACATAACAGGAAGGAGAGAAAAAAGGCACAAGAATACATAAAGAAACTCACCCAATAAAGCCAGGGTCTAGACTAAAATCAGGGTCTGGTTCTTAGGCACTAGTATGAATATAAGTTAGACTCTGTCCACAAGCAGAAATGAGATCAGGTTGACAAAAATTAAACAGATGCAGGGTTCTGAGCTGAATCCATAAAATCCTCGCATAGACACTACAGCAGGTGAAAGGAGGTTATGCTGGTTAGCTCATTTTGGATGTAATCTAAACCAAAGATGACTCATTTTACGCTGTGCGTATCAAGGTGTCAGAGTGAGTTTAAAAACATACATGTAGTTTAACTCATCTTGTGAAAAGAAACCCAGAGGAGAATGAAATCACAATAACGTTGCATGACAAAACCATGCAGATGCTGCCTTGAAATTCCTCCTGGAAACTTAAAGGAAAACCCCCAGGCTATTCTGTCCACCTATTTCTCCTGCTCTGCTCTCTGATGAGTAACTCATAATTCTTGGAGATTTAACAAGCATCTGACAAGGAGAACCTTGTGTCCCATCAACTGCAAAAAGCTGAAGCATTGTCCCTGGAGAAGGAGGCAAGATAGAGGAGCTGTGTAAGTTGCCCGTTCTAAATAGAGCTATTCACCAATTAACACAAAAGGCTGTCTCACGCTACGGACTTGAGACAAGTTGTGATGTTGCACCCCGGACAGCAACCACTAAGCAACACAGCTATAAGCAGTATAACATCAATCACAGTTAAAGATTTTTGGCTAGCCACAAGTAAAGAACCTTACTCTCCCAGAGCATTCGGATAAACCTGGCAACCTGGCAGACAGCGATCAATCGCTGCCATCCCAAGTCTTCTGACTGGTTTGCCCCATGCAAGGGGTGCAATACCTCAGGCTCAGTCCTGGAGACTAGTACTGAATTCTATCTCCAAAGGCACAAATGCAGACAAGGACGAAGCCTCACACGAAACCCAAATGAAGCTGCCAGCTCCCCCTTCCCACAAACTCCTATTGCTTACAAAGCCGAAGAACTGGATTGCAACTAGTCAGTGCTGCACAAACTTGCAGCTGGAAGTGAACTGCTGAACTAGATGAGCCTGATGCCATCAGCCTTCCACCACGGTCTCAAGTGTTAGGTCTCTGATGACTCTTGCTGCTCAGTGGGCTCTCCTCAGGGGGCCAGAGCGCTACGGAAGGCCTTAGCCCAGCTTTGCAGAGCACAAACTCAACTCATCACATTCCTGTGAGCGCGCCTCAGCTTGATGCGTGCTGTTACCATAACGGCATGCCATTGCTAACTCTAGGTCAGTGCGTCAGCTGCTACCCAACCCCCTTTCTGCAGGATACAGCTCAGACCATCTCCTCTCATTCTGGTTTCATGCAATTGGTTGTTCTTCCCTAAGCGCAGTTCTTTGTGCCTCTCCTTATTGAACTGTGTTTTATTTTTTGCAAATCATTTGGTCAATTTTTCACGTTCATTTTGATCCTAATTCTGCTCTTCAAAGCTCTCAAATCCATTCCTAGCTCAGTATCATCTGCAAATGTAATAAGCACATTCTTGCTTCCAGTATCCAAGCCAAAACAAAGAACTTACTTGATAAATCCTTTCAGTTGAACAGTGAACCATTGTTAAGACCCCTGGCAATGGTTTTCCAGTCAGTTTCTCACCCGTTTTACGGTGTATGAGAAACCAGGTCCTCCTCACCCTGTGGACTGTCGGCCCCCTGGGCAACTAAAAGGGTTAGCAGAGCTTCAAGAAGCTTTTATGTCAGGTTTTCTAAACTTGTAAGAAAACAATACCATAAAATAAAACAAAGTCATGCTCGGGCTCAAAGTCATGATCTGGTCCTCTTGCAGGAGTAAGAGATAGATGCAGTAAAAGGATGAGAGTGCTTACAGTAGCTCTGGAAGGGCTATCTACCTTTAACTGTTGGGGCACAGCAAGAAGTGTTTACGCAAAAAACTAGGAGTTACTACTAGCTCTTAGTTCTTTTTTCCCCTTTCATATCATGAACTGATCTCCAAATGTTTCAGTCCTCAGTTCTGAACCACCTCAAGGCTCATCTGGCAGCTGGGTTTTTGCTGTGTAGTGCCCCCCCACAGCCCTCGTCAGCAAGTCTCCTAACTACGGGAGGGTCAGGCAACGCTATTTATGAGAACTACAAGATGGAAATGGCCATTACAAATTAGATCTCTCTGTTATTAGACTATGTGGAAATATTACAGCATTGCATTTCAAAACCGGCAGGTTGACCCTGAGCCGTGGAAGCTGCACTCAACCAGAGCGTAACCCGATATCAGCATCACGCACCTGCCCAGCTTCTGCATACACACAAGTTCCCAAGGCGCAAGCCAACTGCTCCTCGAGTACTAGAGGAACTAAAATGTCTCACAAGAAAATGAAAAGAAAGAACACCATTCTTCAGAGGAAACCACATGCCAAGGGAGATACATGACTAAACTTCCTTCAATAGGCAAAGGCTATATTTTTAATAAAGAAAACTTTCCATGATTTGGAGGTGCCTTCCTGCAAAGTGAAGTCTTTCAAATAACAATTGTATGACACTTTAACATGGTAGTCAAAAGCGTGCTTTTAATATTATATGGTGTTGGTTTATTCTCCTCTCCCACCTTCCCCCAACGCACACACGATTGACTGAATACCGTGCACATAAATGCTGGACCACAAGATCTTCTCTGCTTTCCCCTGACTGCTCCAGCTCCTACAACTACAAATGCTTGGGGTTACACTCGTCTTACTAATGCCCTGGCATTCTCTCAGCATGTGAACACTGAGGGTGTTGGAGGGCAGCAGAGCTCCCAGGACCTCTCTAGCTGCCCCTGAAGCTCAGAGCCGGCGCTCTCAGCAAGCGTTTGCAGGCCAAGCTGGCGGCAGCAAGTGGAAGGCCATGCCTGGTGGCAGCACCGAACACAACTCTGACTCGCAGAGCCTGGCGCAATTCGCGCTCCCTTCCCAGAACCCAGCTGTACGTCAGGGAGCGTCCCAGGCTCGCTGCTTCCCAGTTGCGGCAAAACGTAATGTTGGAACTACAAACAGACACCACTAATTCCTCTTGGCTCATCCTGCAAGCTGTGTTTTATAAACTTCAAAACTGAACAGAGGTTAAATCAAACTTTTAAAAATTAATGGCCACCCTGGGTCAGCTGGAGCCAGGCTTCTCAACTCCTCCTGCTGTACGTGGCATTTTTAGGAAGCTTCACTGATTATGAAAGGGGTCTTCTCATACAGAAGCATAGTACCAGCCCTAGATCTGCTGGCTAGCCAGGCTGCACACGCTGCCTTCCCAGCTGGGAACTAGTGACGCGCAACAGCTGCTTGGAGAAGACCAGAAAAGCTGCAAGAAATATGGCTGCTCCAGACAGCTGATGCGTGCAGTTTGTAACTCCTCAGAAGCAGCCACCACAACAGGCATATCTGTTTCCAAAACCGCAGCCTGCTTCTGACATCTCCTCAGTAATTCCCATAACAGGTCTGTCATCCAAGAAAGACAAACCAATAAAAGACCAGCTAAAAGCAAGCACCCCCGTCTGCTGGAGATCTGAAGCCCAGGGCAGTCTAACTGCTTCCAAAATAGGACAACACAGTTCCATGTGCACAGCAGAGCTGTAATTGTAACACATCCTCGACAGTCGCACACATTTTCTCCCAGGTAAGTTTAGGTTTGAGCATCACAGGCCCTGCCACAAAGCCAGCATTGACAGAAAGGGTGTAACATGATTGAGGGCGCACCGCACAGAAGGACAATCACCTGTAACCTAACCTGGTTATCATCTTGTACGCAGGCCCAGCCTGTCACATAGCAATGAAGAACGAGCCCTCACAGCAAGTAACGGCAATTAAGCCGAGTCTGTGTTCAGCCTGGTCTATCCTAAAGAAGAATCTGGAGCTTTGGCAGAATATTGGAGCAGCTACCGCTCGAACAAGGCACGGGGTTTCACTGCTGGGTTAGTTAACTCTAACCTAAGCAGCCAGCTGATCTGATAAAAACGCACTCATCTTGTGAGCGTTAACTGCTTCGAGTATCTGCACCACTGACAGATTAGGTGACATCCTAGTAAAGAAGTAACAGCAGAACATGAGGAGACCAGCAGTTGTGGCTGAGCAGGAACAACACCTGCATGTGAAAGTGCAAAGAGAGAGGGACTTCAAGGTACCGTGGGGGAAGACCAGGGCCCCGCTCTTCAGGCAACTAGTACGTTGCCTCCTCCATCGGCCTTGCTAGAGAGGACAAGGGTACCCCACACCCCAGCTACGGGCCTGCCGTGCCCTGCTCTCCGCTGCCCGAGCGGCACGCTCACACGGGGCTCCCCTTCGCCACGAGCTGCCAGGAAAGCCAACCCGTCCCCTAGGACCACCACAGGGGCTTGGCAATCCCGACTCGGCAGCAGCCCAGAGCCACCAGCCTCGCTGATGCTGTCAGCTAATATCCCCCGAAGATATTATCCACCGAGACCTGCCCGCCGCTCTCCTCTCCGGCCGGCGGGGACCCGTGCCAGTGCCCAGGGTCCACGCAGCAGGGAGCTCCCCGCTGCCACAGGGCCCCCCCATCCCTTGGCAAGGACACTCGCCAGCACCCCAGGCCCACTCATAGCTGCACCCCTCCTAAACAATGTCCCAAGGTCCCCCCATGACAGAGACCCCCCTCAACTCTGCCAGGCCCCCCCCCCTCGCAGGGATCCCCCCAGGCAGGACCTCCCCCCGCAGCATCCCAGTGCTCCTTCCTGGGACCCTCCACCTCCACAGGACGCCAGGGTCCTCTGGAGCTGAGCTCCCCCCCAGCACACACGCCAGCTCCCAGGGTCTCCTTATGGCAGGGACCCCTGAGTGCCCCGGGGACCCCCACTGCTGTGGCAGGCCCCCCCCCCCAAGACAGGAAACCCCCCCCACATCCCTCCAGGTAGGGTCCCCCCATGGGTGGTAGAGACCCCCCCACTCCCTCAGGACCCCCCAAGACAGGAAACCCCCCACACTCCTCCAGGTAGGGCCCCCCCATGGATGGTAGAGACCCCCCCACTCTCTCAGGACCCCCCAAGATAGGAATCCTCCCCACTCCCTCAGGGCCCCCCCTCGACAGGAACCCCCCCACTCCCCTCCAGGCAGAGCCCCCCCCATAGATGGCAGGCCCCCCACTCCCTCAGGACCCCCCCAGACAGGAAACCCCCCACTCCCCTCCAGGCAGGGCCCCCCCATAGATGGCAGGCCCCCCACTCCCTCAGGACCCCCCCAGACAGGAACCCCCCCACTCCCCTCCAGGCAGAGCCCCCCCCCATAGATGGCAGGCCCCCCACTCCCTCAGGGCCCCCCCAGACAGGAACCCCCCCACTCCCCTCCAGGCAGGGCCTCCCAACGGATGGCAGGGACCCCCCCCCTCCACTCCCTCAGGGCCCCTCCAGACAGGAACCCCCTCCCACTCCCCTCCAGACAGGTCTCCCCCCCATGGAAGGGCCCCCCCCAAGACAAGAACCCCCCACTCCCCTCCAGGCAGGACCCCCCCTCCCGACGGCCCCCCGGCCGTACCTGCCGCCATCAGCCCCTCGCCAGCCCCCACCGCCCACGGGGCCGCCACCGCCTCCCGCCCCGCCCACTCGCCAGCCGCTCCCACAACCCCCCGCGCCCCACCGCTATGCAGCAGCGCGCCGACGAGCGCGGCAGTCGAGCGCAGCCATGTTGGGGAGGTCAGGGCCGCGCCGCGCCACACCCCGCGGGCGGGAGCCTCCGGCACCGCCGCCATGTTGGGTGTCGCGTGCCTCCCAGCGCGCGTGCGCACGAGAACATGGTGCGGGCGCGTGCACGGCGCGGCCTGCTGCACTGCCCACGGGTGTGTGTGTGCACAACACAGGCTGCTGCACTGCCGTGCATGCATGCGTGTGCAAGGCTCAGCCTGCTGCACTGCCCACGGGTGTGTGTGTGCACAACACAGGCTGCTGCGCTGCCGTGCATGCATGCGTGTGCAAGGCTCAGCCTGCTGCACTGCCCACGGGTGTGTGTGTGTGTGCACAACACAGGCTGCTGCACTGCCGTGCATGCATGCGTGTGCATGGCACAGCCTGCTGCACTGCCCTGCGGACACGTGTGCAAGGCACAGCCTGCTGCACTGCCGTGCATGCATGCGCGTGCAAGGCTCAGCCTGCTGCACTGCCCACGGGCATGTGTGTGCACAACACAGGCTGCTGCACTGCCATGCATGCATGCGTGTGCATGGCACAGCCTGCTGCACTGCCCACGGGTGTGTGTGTGCACGGCACGGCCTGCTGCACTGCCATGCATGCACGCGCGTGCAAGGCTCAGCCTGCTGCACTGCCCACGGGTGTGTGTGTGCACGGCGCGGCCTGCTGCACTGCCGTGCATGCCTGCGTGTGCAAGGCTCAGCCTGCTGCACTGCCCACATGCACACGCATGCGCGGCTCAGCCTGCTGCACTGTAGTGCATGCATGTGCATGCAAGGCACAGCGTGCTCCCTCCCCCGTGTGTAGACGTGTGCACTGTGCAGCCTGCTGCATTACCGGCTCCGGGACATCAGGGACCTGGGTGCCCTCCCACCCCACCGAGGCTGCTGCAGCCACAAGCCCGGCCCATTCCTGCCCAGTTTCCCAGACGAGCCTCCCTGTGCTTTTCAGGCCAGTGGCGTTTATTGCCCGCGGGCGGCGGGAGCGGGCGGCAGGTGCGGGACCAGCCCCACCAGCCGCTCGCTGGCCTCCCAGAGCGCCCGCGCCAGGCCGTCGTCGCGGCCCGGCGGCCACGGCTCCTGCGGGCGGCAGTCGGCAAAGTAGCGCCCGCTGAAGCGCTCCAGGCCCTCCTGCGTGGCGCAGTGCAGCGGGGTCTCGGCGCCCTCGGCGGCGGTGCGGAAGAAGAGCCAGGCGAGCGGCACGAAGAGCGGCTTCAGCCAGCGCGGCAGGTGCCGGAAGAGCTCCGTGTTGACGAAGCCTGGGGCGGGCGCAGCGGCCGGTCGCAGCCCGCTCCCCACGGGGAAGGGCCCGCGCAGGAGCTGCTCGCTCGGCAAGGAAAGCCGCTTCCGCGGGGCGGCCGGAGGCAGGGGCGCAGCCGGGCCGGGCACCTCGACCCGGGGCTGCGGCATGGCAGGAGGGCGGCGCTGCGGGGGCACGGCGCGCACGCAGCCGCTGCGCGACCAGCTCGGCTGGTGCCTTCCCTCGTGAGCGCTGGGCGCTGGGCTGGCCTTGCAGCAGCGCTGGCACCACGCGGCTCTGCTGGCCGTGCTGCCCCATGCAAAGCGGTGCACCGTGCAAAGCGGCGCACCGTGCAAAGGGGTGCTCAGTGCAAAGAGAGGCACCGTGCAAAGGGATATGCTGTGCAAAGCGACACGCTGCGCAAAAGGATGCACTGTGCAAAAGTGCACCATCATGCAAATGGATGCACCTTGCAAAAGGATGCACCGTGCAAAGGATGCCCAGCCCGCCTGTCCCCTCCCGACGTGCCCAAATCTGGAGCCGGGAAGAGCAGCGTGGGGCCGTACCTGGGTGCACGGCGTAGCACGTGACATCGGTGCCCTGCAGGCGCGTGGCCAGCTCCCGGGCGTGCAGCACGTTGGCCAGCTTGCTGTCGCAATAAGCCTGGAAGGTCTGCAGCGCCCCGCGCACCGGCCTGCCCAGGGCGGCGGGGTCGAGGCGCCCCGAGCAGTGGGCGCGGGACGCCACGATGACCACGCGGCTGGGCGCGCTGCGCTGCAGCCGCTCCAGCAGCAGCTGCGTCAGCAGGAAGTGGCCCAGGTGGTTCACCTGGAAGGTCAGGCCGTAGCCGTCCTCCGTCCGGCCCCCGGCGCTCACCCCTGCGCGCACCACGCAGCGGCTCGCCCGGGGGGGCCAAGGCGGCTCCGCGCGGGGCCGGCACGGCCAGGCTGTCGCTGCCCGCAGCGCGCGCCCCCAGGGTGCTCACCCGCGTTGTTGATGAGCAGGTGGAGATGAGGCTCCTCACGCAGGAAGGCGCTGGCGAAGGCCCGCACCGAGCGCAGGCTGGCCAAGTCCAGGTGCATGAACCGCACCTCTGCATTCCCCGTCTCCTGCGGACACAGCGCAGGGCCTGGGGCAGGGCTGGGGGGGGGACGATCCAGCCCGGGGCGGGGGTGCACTGTGCTGGGAGTGTGTTGTGCTAGGGGTGCACCATGCTGGGGGTACAATGTGCTGGGGTGCGCTGTGCTAAGGGGTGCAGCGTGCTGGGGCTGCACCATGCTAAGGGCTGCACGGTGCTGGGGGGGGGCACTGTGCTGGGGCAGCACCATGCGGGGGGGGCAGCGTGCTGGGGGGGTGCAGCGTGCTAAGGGGTGCGCAGTGCTGGAGATGCACCATGCAGGGGGGCACCGTGCTGGGGCTGCACTGTGCTGGGGGGGCAGCGTGCAAAGGGGTGCACTGTGCTGGGGCAGCACCATGCGGGGGGGGGCCAAGCCGTGCTGGGGGGTGCACCATGCTGGGGGTGCACCATTCTGGGGCAGCACCATGCAGGGGGGCACCGTGCTGGGGGGGCAGCTTGCTGGGGGGCGCAGCGTGCTGGAGCTGCACCGTGCTGGGGCTGCACTGTGCTGGGGGGGGCAGGTTGCTGGGGGGTGCACCGTGCTGGGGCTGCACTGTGCTGGGGGGGGCAGGTTGCTGGGGGGTGCACCGTGCTGGGGCTGCACTGTGCTGGGGGGGGGCAGGTTGCTGGGGGGTGCACCGTGCTGGGGCTGCACTGTGCTGGGGGGGGGCAGGTTGCTGGGGGGTGCACCGTGCTGGGGCTGCACTGTGCTGGGGGGGGCAGGTTGCTGGGGGGTGCACCGTGCTGGGGCTGCACTGTGCTGGGGGGGGGCAGGTTGCTGGGGGGTGCACCGTGCTGGGGCTGCACTGTGCTGGGGGGGGGCAGGTTGCTGGGGGGTGCACCGTGCTGGGGCTGCACTGTGCTGGGGGGGGCAGGTTGCTGGGGGGTGCACCGTGCTGGGGCTGCACTGTGCTGGGGGGGGCAGGTTGCTGGGGGGTGCACCGTGCTGGGGCTGCACTGTGCTGGGGGGGGGCAGGTTGCTGGGGGGTGCACCGTGCTGGGGCTGCACTGTGCTGGGGGGGGCAGGTTGCTGGGGGGTGCACCGTGCTGGGGCTGCACTGTGCTGGGGGGGCAGCGTGCTAAAGGGTGCACTGTGCTGGCGGGGGGACGACAAACCGCGGTGCCCCTGCAGGGTTGCCGCCCCCCCCCCCCCAGGAAGCAGGGTGCCCGGGGGGGGGGGGCCAGCGGCGCTCACCGTGCGGATGCGGCGGGCGGCGGCCTCCCCCCGCGGGGCGCTGCGAGCCGCCAGGATGACGCGGGCGCCGCACCGGGCCAGCTCCAGCGCCGTGGCCGCGCCGATGCCGCCGCTTCCCCCTGCGGAGCGGAGCCGGGAGCGGGTGAGGCCGGGCCGAGCCGAGCCGGGCCGGGCCGGGCCGGGCCGGGCCGGGCCCCGCGCTCACCGGTGACGATGGCGGTGCGGCCGCGGAGCGGCGGGCGGGCGCGGGGCGGCGCGGGGCGGCGCAGCCCGCGGGACACCAGCGCGTAGAGCCCCAGCAGCAGCGCGGCGCCCAGCAGCAGCGCCGAGCACATCTCGCCGCCCGGCCCGGCCCGGCCCGGCCCGCTGCGGCCTCAGCGGCTCCCCCCCCCCGGCAGCGCCGCCCGCCCCGGTGCCGCCAAGGCAGAAGGGGGAGCGCCGAGGGCGCCAGGGGCCGGGCTGCTGCGTTTCGCAAGAGGAGCTGGCGAGTTTATTAAGGCAGACGTCATGCCGGGGGGAGAGCTCGCAAAGCCTTCCGCCTGCCTGCGAAAGGGGTTAGTGTTTCCAGGTCGGACCACAGCGCAGCAAACGGTAAATATGCGGCGGTGAGAGCCACGGGTCAAGGGGAGAGGTGCAGTCTCCTGCTAGCTAGGAGCCCTGAGCCATCCCCCCCCCCCAAAAAAAAACAACAGAGGGGGGCACCCCAAGGGGCGATGCCCTGCCCTCACCCCCTTGCACACCAGGAAGCTTCGTTCCCGCTCCCTCCCTGCAGCTCTAGCCCCCTGCCACATCCTCAGGCTGCCTCCAGGCACAGCCTGAGCCTAAAAGCCCCTTCCCACAGCTGCCGGGATCCTCCTTTGCGGTCAGATGCTCTCCAGCAGATCCGTGGTTGTGGTCACAGAGTTAAGACAGACAAGCAGAAAACAGAATGTGAAGTATTTTTTTTTCCTTTTTTTTATATACAGAATACAGGAAAGTTTCTGTAAAGTCTAAAACGTTACAATTACTATGTACAGTGGAACTAGCTGTTCTGCTGCGGGGAGGTGGCATATAAACAAAAGAGACAGACAGGTTACGACAAACGATCTGCTACAATAGACAATTTGAGGAACGTCATACCACATGTAGCACTGTACACAGCTTTAAAACATTGAAAATGCCATCACTGATGTATTTACACAGAATCCAACACTTTTCCTTATTTGAAATAAAAATAGGATGGACACCAGGAAAAGAACTCATTTCTCACTGCCCATAATACACAGTAGCTACTTGTAGTGCAACCATAGCAGGGAGGGATGGGAAAAAATAACTGTGGGAAGAAGAGCGTTTCTTTACATTAAATAAAACAATGATATTGTATAGATTTGCTGTATGAAAACTGTATTTCTCTTTTAATATAAAACTATTGTCACTGGCACAAAATAGAACAAGTTTCTGATTATTTTACAACTGCATGGGAACTATCTGTCAGAGAGAGTCCTCGAGTCAGACAGCGGTCACCCCTTGCTCTGACGCGTCCTGCTCTCACTGCAGTTTTCCTTTTAAAATGAAATGTATAGTACAAATATATGTGCAAATGCCCCTAAAACTTGAGCAAAAAAGAAAATTAAAAAAAGTTAAACGTTCTTCATTTCATGCAAACGGCGTGTGAACAGTCTCTGGGCCGACATAGAAAATCCCACCTTGGTTTGTACATTTTTGCATTGCAAGAGTCTGAGGGCGTTTCCTTACTCCAAAGCTCTCTTCCTAAAACTCCTAGGGAACAGAGTTGGACCGCAGCACGGGCACCTGGTGGGGTTTCAGAGAAAGCTTCTCCTCCAAGTCCATGTCTTGTACTAAGGCAGTGTCCCCCTTGGGCTGTTTGGTCGCAAATTCAGTAATGCTGAAAACAAACTGCAGGCAGCCCAATTTGATATAACTGCCATGGTGGAGCAGGGCTGTCCCCTCCCAGCCAGCCCCGCTGCCCCCTATTAAGCTAGAGCTGCTGGCTTTGCAGTTGCAGGGTTTCCGATGCTGCCCTTGTGCCTGGGAATTCATCACAGCTGCTTCTTCATGCGGCTCCTCTTCTTGTTTTCTGCTTCTGTGTCGTTCTGGAAAAGAAAAAACAAACACGTCAGATTCAGGCAGGCCAGAGTCAGACCAGAGGGTGGCAGCTTGTTTTAATCGACGGGCTACTGTTGAAGTGGCCCAAGAATAACATCCTCTAGCCACGAGGTATTTCAGTCATCTGCAGCTAGCAGCCGATACAAGAGAAAGAGGAGTCACCCCACAGCCGCAGAGAGGTAGAGAACAAATATTTACACACCTATTCTGGCAGCCAAAAAAGAGGAAGATGATCAGGTGGAGAACTAAAGTCATGTGGGTCATGGGATGCCCCGTAGCACAGCCCAGATCACTTACTCAGCATCTGGGAGGGCACGACATGTGCGCAAGCAAGCCACAGAAAACCCTTCAGTCCAATTCGAAAGCCTGCTGCCTGCCAGAGCTGATGTCAGGAAGGGACCTGGAACTTGGTTAACTTTAGCACCAGGGGCAGGAGCAGGGTTAACAGCTGAACGCTCTGCAGGCTGAGGCACTAGCCAGGCCAGCAGAGGAAGGTCTTGTGTAACCTGCGGTCTGGCTGAGGCCTGTGGAGAGACTCTCCCCCTTCTGCAAGAGGTACACAAACATTGCGAAACAAGCAGCACCGACTACGAGTTGATATATACCCACTCCTGTCCCCCTCTAAGAGCTTCCTATGTGTGCTACATGGGGCTGGCACCGTCTCACCACTCACTTATCACACTCTGCACTTTGGCAACAATACTGCTGGGAGGAGTAGGCGTCATCTTCTCGGAGAAGTCACACGAATACAGAACATTGTCCACAGTCGTCCCATGCTCACTGTAGTTCAACAGCTCATAATGCTTTGTATTCTGAAAAGGGGGAAGAGGAGAGAATCAAGACATCAAGACAGAAAGGCATCTGCCCATATTCCCCTTTGGAGCACTGAAACAAAGCCCCTCTCCCCCCTACCACCGCTGGTCACTTATTAAACACTCACGTTTAAATGAGAGCAGTTAAAATACACCTCCAGCTCCAGAGACCAGCAACCAAACTGCGTACATGGCTCACGCTCACAAAATGACTGGCTTTCCAGCAAGAGCTGCTCCCAGGCACAGAAGAAGGGCCAAAGTAGCTTTTAAGGGAAGTGGACTTTACCTACTGCGCTTGGATCAACAGATCTTTTGGAAATAGGGCTTCAAGTCGATTTTCACAAAGCAAGCACACCATTTTAACGGCCCAAACTAAATATACACTTAGTCTTAGAACTGTGCCTAAAAGGAAAGAGGTGTGCTTTGGAAAGCAGAAAAGATGGCAAAAAGGATGCCGATATACTGTAGCGACCACAGGAGACAGACAGTCTTGGATTTATGGGCCTTGTGCGGTCCCTGGAATGCCAGGAGACATTACCATGACATACAGCATTACATAAGCAGTGTAATGCTCAGCTGAGCTTTGCAGAGGATGTTGATTGAATGGAGGAGATTTCAGGCTAGCTCACAGGAACCATCTGAGGGCTGAAGAACTTGTCCTCAAGAGACTACGGAAGTTTAATCTAGTTACAGAAAGTAGCCATGCACAGGGGAGTACATTTTACTTAAGCAACCTACTAGATTGCAGAGAGCAAGGCCCCATAAGAGCCAACGGCCAAAAGCAGAGACCATGGAGTGAGCTACACAGGGGGAATTCTCCCTCTCTCGAGGGCGAGCACAGCCATAGGAAACTTTCCCGTGTATGGAAGAAGTTCAGTGTCTAGAGCCTACCTTACAATCAAACCAGTCTGAGGAGACGCTTGGTTCAGATGCGAGATCCGGATCCCATGTGAGCATTACTGAGTGCATAGCAGCAATGGCTAAAGCAGGAGGGTCCATGGGTTAATCTGGACCCTGCTCAGTAGCTAACTGACAAACGACGATACCAAAAACCGTATCTTGCTTTAAGACTGCTAAGAGACATCTCCAGGGGCACGTTTTTTGGTAGACCAGTCTGCCTGTTACTTCAAGAACAAACCTAACTGTGGACTGTAGTTAGGAGGCACCTGTAGGCCTCTGCCCATATGCCTAGAACCTAACAGATTTTTAGTTATATAATTTATACAGAGTATTGCAGATGGGCAGAAACAATTTGCACCACTATCACACCTGACAGCAAGAGACTTGGAGCAATTCCCCATTTTGTTCCAGCTGAGAGTCTGCATCGGCATGTAAAAGTTCACCTTCTGTTAACAACGCAGCTGGATCAAGAATATCAAACCATTTCTATGTCTTCTTCTTTCCCCAGATGCCAGCAGTGACAGCGCTTACTTGTGGTCAGCCTTTGTCCACAAGCAGTTAGCTCAGAGAAATCATGCTGGCAGAGCTCTGCGCTTCAGAAAAGGGTTTGACAGAAAATGCTGACACAGCCTTCATTTGAGTGAAGGCATTCACAATCCTGGCTCTTACTTTGTAGCCCACAAAGGAGCACCACACAAAGACAACCTGCTGCATGCATCTCTGGCTCCTACTGCCCTGCATGCCAAATAAAGACGCAGGCACTCACCTCATCATAAAATATGCAGGCATGTTTGCCGGACACATAGTTACAGTGACCATAGCTTGTAAGGCACACATCCATATCAGCTCCTGTCAGTGGAAAATACAAAACAGGCTCAGTTTGTTTCAAAAGAAAAATAAAAAAAAAGAAAAAGGATAAAAAGAACACAAAAAAAGAAACTGTCAGGCAGCAGAGAGCAAGAGACAGAATTAAACTTCAATTAGCAGAACAACAGGGGAGCAACTGCCTTTGTCCATGCTCCCAGGATTGCATGAATAATGCTGCGATAAGCCACTGAACAAAGTTTCAGTGGGGGAAGGGAAGGCTAGCTGCTACATGAAGCAGGAAGGCTGAAGAGTATTTCAGAATTACTGGGCCTTTCTAGAACGTTAGAGGAATTTGAGCAGAAAGAAATGAAAGCCGCAAGCAAACCTTAACTCTTCTCTCTGTCAGACACTAATCTCCAGGAAAGCTGTGTTACTAACTTTAATACCAACCAGGTTACAAAGGTGCAACCCTACATCAAAGGCTCGAGGAACAGGGAATTTCCACGTTTCTGGGTAGCGAAGAATCCCAGTACAAGCAGGCAGAATGGGTCTGTTTTCCTCAACACCCACTTGACAAATACATAGGGAGGGGCAGTGAGAACCACCCTGATCCTGAAAGATCAGGACTGGAAAAAGCTACTCACCTGTCCCAATGTAGAGGGTTCGATAGCACATATTAACTGCACCCCCCAAGCCCATCAGAGGATAGAACACCGCCCGGGCTTGCACTTCCTTCCTTTGCGCTGCAAGATAAAGAGAAAGCACTTGAACAATGTTATCAGCTACAAAGCTGCTTGACGCAAACCGTCCCCAGCGCTAGACTCTCCAGAAAGCACGGGTCCTAAGGAGGTCCTAATGCAGTCAGCTTTGGCCTTAACTCCAGTTCCCAGCCCTCTAGGAACGTTTGTGGATTATTCCTTTTTTTTTTTTTTTTTTTTTTTTTGCCAGGCATCAAGGGAAAGTGTTATTACCAGTAATCCACACAAGCCATACAACTGGGGGAACCTCAAAACTGAGTGTGAGCAACAACAGAGCCAAACTGAGGAGAACATAAGCTTCCTACTGCAAGCTGCTTTTTAATTTCTTCCACTATTGGGAAACAAAGAGTTGAATCTTGCTGTCAAAGTGCCACTTAAAAAAGTTTGGTGCTGGTCAATGTCGCCAACTTAACAGCTGTAATTTAACTTCTAGGTAACTGCAGGGAAAATGCACAGGTTGAACAGGCCTTTTGCAGGGATTAACCTAATTCCCAGGAGAGGATGATTTACTGAGCAGACTCCTTTTCTCTCAGGTTAGTCTTCACAGCACATTCAACAACGGCTTGTCCAGGACCGACTCTCTGAAGCAGCTCTCCGCCAGCTGCGTTCAAGTTGCACATGCTCACATGCCTGTGTTAACTGGGCAGAAAATCATCTTGCATGGAACAGATATCAAATTCTGGACCGTGTAGGCCTGGTCAGGATTTGAGCAGCTGTCTTTTGGAGATAAGTCCCTTTCATCCCCATAGTTCAGGCTTCTCCTGATGCCACATCTGCATGACAGCTTTATGCCAAGAGTGTGAAATCAAAGAACGGAACATGAGGATTAGGAGAGTTTGTTTGCAGAGTCACCGATGTCAAGAACATCGGCCAGATAAAGCAGCATTACTGGACATGCAGCACTCAATACAGCTGAAGAGTGCAGGTTCCCATTTCTACACAGCTGCCCTGCACAAATCCTTTCAGCTGTCTGGTTTTGATGACTCAGTGGGGCTCACTAGAAGTTTTAGATCTAGGATTTCGTCAGCAATGCTAAACAGTCAGCTGGATGCATCCATTCCCATCCAAATGGTGCAATGGGTTAAGACAGCATCAACCTGCCTTTTGGGAGGCAGACTGCTGAAGAATTTCCAGAAGTTGGCTGGCTTGGAGCAGCGCAGGAAAGCGGCTCATATCACAGCCTGGTGCTGTGACCTACAGCAGTGCTCAGCAGAAGATCAAAGTATTTAGGGAATGCTGCAATGCTACAGCAGCAAGCAAGCATGTGAACAGACAAGCATGGAGAGTTTCAGAAGAAGGTTACTGACACTAGCAGTACTGATTCTAAAGATCTTATCTTGGATATTTACCCCCACGCCTAGCAGACAGGGAGCAGACAACTGCTCCCACAAGGCGGCCATCCAGTTAGCACCTGAAAGCAGATTAAACTTACTGACGGTATTCAGAGGAACATGAAGCCACATTCCCAGTGCAGCTCTAGGTGTTAGCGATGCCTGTACCAGTGACCATAAACAAAACCCATGCTGAACTGAGGCCCCTGGAGAATTCACAACACAAGCGCAAGCTGTTTTCCATTATTTTAGCTGCATTTAGTGTTTCAGCTTCACAGTGACGTTATTCTGAGTGGGCAACGCCAACTTCACACTGAAGCATATATTCTGAGCCCCATTTCCTCCTGTTCATATTTGTCCCACAGGCAGCTTCTCCAGAAATAAAGCCGGATTCTACACGTTTCTGGCCCATCTAAAAGGGGGGCAAAAAGGGCAGCTGAGCCTTCCCCTTTCTTGCTAGTTCTAAGATGAATAATAAGCAACTTCACTAAAGATTTCCAGCAGAAAAATTAGGTGGTCCACTGACACTTTATTGAAGGTGTTTTCATTGCCATAGTTTGTACAAAATTAGGTAGAGGTACCTGAAGAAGTTTCAGGCCAATGGATATCCAGAAGGGAGGGATGAGAGGAAAGAAACGTGGAAGGTGGCATCTGCCAGATACCAAAAGAAGAGGGAAGACCTCCTTGAATGAAGAGCCAAGGTAGTGCCAAAAAGCTATGGCTCAACATAAATCAACTATTCTAGGGCTGCTCTTACCTTCAATGTGGTTTCCCATAGGAGACTGCTGATGGGAACTGACACTGCTCGCTATAGACTGAGCTTTGGAAGGAAAGAGCTGATGTATTCTCTGCAAGGCCAGAAACTTGATCAGCTGCTCATCCAGCATATTTATCTCAATCTCTGTTAATAAACAAAAAGCAATTAGTCAGTTATTCATGGAAAGGGTGCCATCTGAGCTGCAGTGGATTTAACTGTCCCACTTTCAAACTTGCCACTTGCTTCAACAGCACAGACTGACAAATTTTGCAATATCAAGAATTTTACACATAGGTGATCTATTACTTTATATAATTTAGTTTTAGCAGTGCGTGGGGAGAGCATGAGCTATGGCTGGAAACCTACAGTTCAGCCAGCAAGTGATGAAGGTCAGGGAACAGGGACTGGTAAGCTGAAAACCTGCTGTTACAGTTCAGAATCTACAGGTCTCTAGAGACAGACATTGCCCCTTTGGGCAGCAGGTTGGGTACTTCTTGTGAAGCTTCGTTATCTAGTCAAAAAGTCTAATTTTACATTAGAGGGGAAAGGAGTAACCACCTTTGGAGCAGCTCAGGCTCATTCTTGAGCCACGTGCTTTCATAGCAAGGTCAGTTAAACAAAACAGAGTAATTAAGACAAAAACATTAACAAGCTTTAAAGCAGATCGGTTGCCAATAGCTTAAGTATTTCTATTTGTAAAGCCCTTGGAGATCTGCTTTCTGGTAGCAAGCAGGTTGGCTAACCTCTTTTTCAAGAGCTGTCTCCACGTGAATGACAGTAAAAACAGCAAGCAGAGAAAGCAGAGATACAATGGCCCTTCCTGATAGCAGAGAAGTAGTCTGAGCTAAGCTGAGCAGTGGGGTTCACCCAAGAAAAGAGGGTCAAATTGGCAATGCGAGAAAGGCTGTTCTTCAGATGTAGAAGTAGTCACTGGCAACAGCCTCACTATGCTACTGATCGCTGTTTAGCAGGCTTCTCCTCCTGAAGTCAGTCCACTGAAATTTGGCATTTCTTGCCAAGCGCAACAAAAGGAAAATATAAATGTGCCAGTCTAGGAGAAGATCGACAGAAGCAGAATAATTCCAAAAATTAACTGACCCATTAAAGCGGCACCACTCAGGTGACTGCCTAACCACAAGATCTAGAATTGTTGGACTTTATACACATCAGGAACGCCTCTGGACTGCGGCTAGCACCATAACATGGGAGGGCTGCAGGTTTCTGCATGTGAATTCCACCTGGCAAGCAGCCCGTGCAATAAGGTTTTGATCATTCCCCAGAAAAGCTTCAGGCAGAAACACTTCATTGGCTTTGCTGCCTTGACAACACAAGTAGGGAAGCATGTGACATATTTAAGGTAATGTGTGCCCAGCCCCTCCCTCACCTGACTGCAACCTCTTTTTATCATCAGGACTTTTCCTTAAGCACAGACTGAATGCTCTAGGCGAGCAAACGCACAGAACACATAGGGCTAGCAGAGACCGATAAAGAACTAAATACTCACCGCCATCCAAAAATGCTTTCAGGGAATTGGTGAGGTCCAACATAGCTGCAGAATTTGAAGTGAGTGATGAGGGTAGAGTTAAAGCGCTTCCTATGGATAAGGTACTGGGACTGACCTTACCATCTACAGAGAAAGATGGTGCAGAGAAGACATGTCACTGTGACGTTCATGAGACATGCACCCAGCCCTCAGATTACACTTAGTTTACAAGCTGCTCAGAATGACTAAATTTGCTTGTAGCCATGTTTTGAAAAAGGCTCAAATTAGAGACCATTAGCTTTCTTCCCTTCACAGAAGGATGAGCCTGCCTCACACACTTTTCTCTCAACTTCGGTTGTCAGAGGAATTCTGGACCTATACGTTCAAGCTCCTGTTCCCTGTTTGAAGAAGCCATGAGAGACTGCAAGCAATGCCATACTGCAGAGATTGATGACATGAGCACTAAGTCCCCAGGAGCTTAAGAGCTTGCTAGACCTAGAGATGTTTTCTAAGTAGCCTGCCTAAGTCTGAACGTGTATAAAGAGTACATTCACTGTGTTTCGTTTTCTGTATAATTACCAAGACTTGGGTACACTTCACTGGCTGGTAAGACTGTGACAGTCATAGGCAGAGGTTAGAAAATAAGATCCTATTGCTTTGGCTGCGATTATACAGCTGAAAGAGAATGACAAACGGCAGGAAACAAAAATCCCTTTAATATGTATTAGATATACAGTTCTTATCTTGAGTTGATCTGCTTAGAACTACTGTAAGTCTGAAACTTATGGCAAATATGGTGGCAAATAATTCATTTTTGCATACCCAGGAGCAAAACGTTCACTCACTTCTCAGATCATTGTTTAAGATTTGCTATAAATACATATACGTACATACATACATACGCATCGTGTTAGATAAAATGTTTAGGCAGACTTTCTAAGTCTTTCACAAGAGTTGTAACTGCAGCACAATGTTTTAATATGCGTTGTGTAGAACTCAAGCTTTACACTTAAAGCAATGATTTAACATCTTAAGTAGTTGCAGAATTACATAGGGCTTGCAGGGCTCTTCAAATCACAAGCAAGAAGGTTTTTTTTGCAATATGGTCCCTTTTTCCTCTACCAGAAGTTCTCCCAGCCTCGTATTTCTAAGAAGGGCACAGTCAAGCTAGCAGCCTTACAGTAACTCAAGTTGGCTCAGCAACGAGCAAGGCACCCAGCTACCCCGCGAACAGATGTCAAACAAGAGGTAAAGCTCAGAAGTCACTCCAAAAAGGAATTTCTAGAAGAACAATATAAAGATGTTGCCTCTGTTGCTTGCAATCACCAGATCCAGACCGCTCCACACAAGCCTGACACTAAGCAATTAGGAACTGCAAGAGAAGTAACAGACAGCTCTGCTGCATGCTTTTCAGAGAACCTCCACAAAGGGTTTAATAGTAAGTTTTGAGCTGATCTGGAGGACGGGAGAAGGAAAATGCTTTAAGTGAAAGCGTATTCGAGCAAAATTTAAGAGTCGTGGGGAGTCACTCTCACGCTCATTTATCAAAATCTTTGACTCGATGCTTTTATATTGAAGAATGGGCATGTGCACTTTAACAGCAAGGTTTCTGGAGACAGCTCAAGATAGAAATGGTATATCCAGTCCATAACTACCCTATATTAACAGACTAGCAGATACTAAACAGGCTAAGGTTTTGGGAGAAATTGTTTCTCAGACGTCAAGGCTGTGCAGCTCAAGACTTAAATAATCTGCACAAGGGCACAGAACCATCACCAGGACAGTCACCTCATAAAGAGATCATGGGATCAGAGAGACAAGACAGCTGCTCTTGTGAAAAGGACTATCTTGCAACCAAGCTAATACTTTAAAACAAATCAGTAGTTTTAAGGCAGCACTGGAGTGGCCAGTTGTCAAAACAGCAGCCAATAGATTTAAAACTGCTCTTAATTTCCAGACTAAACTGATCTGTCTTGAGAAGCAGGATGGCAGATTTCCCCTGTCAGCTACATGAACTCGGCAAAATAAATCCCATGGTTCCCACGAAAGTGTCAAAGACAGAAGAGACTCGACAAACTTCTTGTTGCTCTCCACAGTAAGTTTAACTCCGCAGTTAAATCAGGGCAGAAAGCAAGAGTCTAGGGGTTCAGAAGTAACACTTAGCTTTCTCAGCCTGGGGGGGGGCCAAGACCAGCTGTTCAACACTTACCTGAAGGTGGTGCTGGTGAACAGAATCTGTTTGTGGATCCAACTGCAGAGATCCCATCTCCTGTAGCTTGTGGAGGGGTGAGAGCCCTAGTGGCAGTCAGAGGGGAGCCCATAGATCGCAGGTCTGCTGTCAGTGGCGGTCCTATCTGTGTCTGGACATTCTTTCTTTGCAAAGTGCTGGTGGTCTCCAGGCTGGCACAGGAGCTCGATATGGAAGTAGGCATACTCGCGACCGGCACAGAACCCCTTTGTGCACAAGAAACGGGTCCTGCTACGTTCTCCGTTTTGACAATGGTTCCAATCGTGTGATTCAGAAGTCCACAAGTTGCTGGGGGTGTGAGGGGCCTAGGCCACGTTTGCCGATGAGATAAAACGGGTATTGTATTACCAGATCCAATTAGCCTCTGGGAGTCAGTCAACTGTGCTGAAGGTTCGGAGGAAACGCCATAGAAATGAGGACCATTTACTTTAACGTCAGAGGCTGTCGGCCCATTAGAAGTCCCGCAAGAAGACACCTTCTTGGATTTATCTATACAAGAGCTGCAGTTGACATCTTCCTGTGACAAAGTCTGCTGGGATTGCGAGGAACTCAAGGAATTCTGGGTGGTAATCCCTGAGGTGCAGGATGACATGGAATAGAGGGAAGGTGTGGGTGCCTTGTCAGCTGCCTGGTAAGGGTTGGCGAGTGAGCCATCTGCCACAATAACAGGCTTAATATCAGCCTTCTCTGTTTGTTCAGAGTCCCAAAGCGAAGTCATCTGCTTAGCAGATAAATGTTTCAATATGCTGCACTGGAGCGCAACAACACTACAGAGCCACTGGGAGGAGGGAAAAAAGTGCATTGTTAGCTTCACAGGCAGACAGTACTCCAACCCTCAGAAGTTACTCCATCCTTCACCCAGTTCAAAGAAATTCAGCTGCCTTACTATGATGATCGTCACTCAGATACAGTGTGGTAGTACAGTATCTGTTCTGATGCTAATCTAGACTTGGGAGAAGACGTTGTCTGAATGTTGTAACACGAGCACAACCAAAATTAAGTACAGTTTATCTCTGTGCTGGGAACAGTACACAGGGGAGCTGAGATTACAAGCAGGAAAATGCAACAAATGCACTTCCTCACCCTCAAACTTTTCCCTCTCTTCCCACATTAAGTGTTGCAACTCTTCAGTCAGCCACATATACATCTTCCACTAACATGGGCTTCTCTCCAAACACAATCTACTAGCTTGCTCTGTAGCACGCTAGAGAAGAACTACCTCGTATTATAGGGAGACACCTGCCAAAGCAGGGGTGGAAAACACCTTTCTTCTACACAAAGTAGAAGACCACCAACGTATTTGTGTAAAGTTTTAAGCTCTGGGGTGCTTCTTGGGTAAATCCAAGCAGAGATGAATCATTCTATTTTCTACTTCCTGAAAGAGTTAGGTAACTCTCCACAGACGCACCAGGTTTTTGGTTCTTCCCAAGAAGCTTGCATACGTGGATGTGCACACACCACAGAGAAGAACCCTGTCTCAGCTAACAGAAGGACTCTCAGACTACACCACTGATTGCAAAGCAACACGACTTCGCACCGTGGAATCCAGCAGGAAATTTTGTATGAGATTTAAACACTTGTTTGACCTTCATTTAAAAGCCCGAGTGAACCAGCAATAAAAAGCAGCCCAGAAACGTGATGTTAGCATACAAATAAACATGTCAGAGAGCAGTCTCACATAATCCAAGTGGAAAGAACTTCCCCTTAGCCAGGGAATAAAAATGGCAACTAGACAGAAAGCCCTCAGCTCCACATTCAAAGCCTAAAGACTATTTCACCACTTTCCCAAAGTGTCAAATAAGGAGTTTTACATTTCACCTCGAAAGGCAAAATGAAGTTTTAATGGGCAAGGGCGTCAGAGACGAGACACGTTGTCACCTCCAGACATATGATTTTGAGATTGGTTTCCTAGACAACTGCTCTGGTCACGACTGGAACGGAAAAGGATCTTTGTACCAAAGCAACTATAGACAGAGTCCGAGCATTTGACTTCATTTACCTCCTGTTGTTCTGACTGGCTGGCTAAGTGCTCAGTGTTCAAAAGGTGCTTCTGCAAGGGTTCCTCAGGGATCCCGTTACAGATCAGCTCGCCATCTCTAATAGCTGCAGGCGCAAGTAACGGGGGTGGAAGCCGGTATTGGGATTTTATAGCATCAGGAACCTACATTGTAGAGAAAGAAGATCACACGTGAGAACAAGTACTCAAGAATGACTAGTTAACAAAGTGCCTTACCAGCACTACACTTTGGAGTCAGAAAGCAGCAAATCCTAAGAACCCAGCAGAAAATACATTAGACGTTTCAGGGACCAAATTCTTCAATTGATGCAACGGTGCTGAAATTAATAGGCTTCATTTGCTTAGGTCAGGCATGACTTCAGTACAGTGTGGCGACTATAGCACAAAAGAAGCCACGCAAAAAAGGCCAAATAAGAAGGGAAACACTTCAAAATACCTGTATGGTATTGTGCAGGCATTCTGGCTGAAAAATATTCTTCCAAGTTTAGCACAGTACATGCAGCAGCCCTGACTCTGACTCTAGAATCATCTTCAGGAAGCTCTGCATTGTACTTCCTATGCCTATGCTAGATTTAAAGGCTCACTTCTAATAGCCTTCTAATAGCTGAGCCTTATACTTGGCAGAGTAAAGAGTTTCTTAATTCCTACAGGCAGTGAAGAGTAACCGCTCTGGACTGCTGACTTTCAGAACTCTTGCCGATTCATTTGTTCGGACACCATCTTCTTCCTCCTGTCCCAAGAGCTATCCCTATGGGGCATGTTGGCTTCTCTTCCAAACTAAAATTCATGTATGGGTAATTTCACCAACATCTGCTTGTTTACACTCACCTTCAAACCTTTTCTCTTCACTGATTGAAGAACTCTGCGATTTGGAGGATGTTTCTTATGGATTCGGTTTAAGAAATCCACTTTGACAACATGCTGAGATATAGTATCCTGGAACCGGTCAAATACTCGGCACCGATTACTCAGGGTCAAGTTCTTCTGGTTCAGCTGGATGATCAGATAATGCCACAGTAGTTAGGGATCTGTAGGTCATCCTAATGCAGCCTATGACTTTCATAATGCCTCGTAGCACTGGCAGTGCAGCATCAACTCAGCTTTAGACTATTTGTTTCCTGCAGCACTAACCATTTCTGGTAAAAGGTATATTGCTGGAGGTGAATAAGAAAGTATTTAGAGGCCTACTAGGAGGCATCAGTGCTCTCAGAAGCAGTTTCTCTGGACACAAGCCCTTTGTTTCAGCCCCCTGTTTCCTGAGTATTTAGTTTTAAGGACACTTTTTCCACAAATGAAAACACCCTCTTGGAATGAAAGTTTTTTGGGGGTTAAGCATGCAAAGAATTATTCCCCTATGTGTAGCTCTGTGCTGCTTTGTGTTATAGTTCTGGAAGCTTATCTAGGTTTTAAGGAGTTCTGTCCGAAAACTAGACAAGCTGTCAGTGAGCCACAGTTTGAGCTGTTAGCTTCAGTTACAGGAAGGAGTTCCCTCATCTTTATATTTTATTGCAGATAGCAGCATGATATTCCTTTGGAGAGTGCGTTGCTTGCAGCAGGAGCTTTACAAGCGTTAAAGGAGCAATAAGAGCTCAGGAGCTGTTTTACGTTTGTTGTACTTTGTCCTTTAATGGACCTGACAGGTTCCAATCCAGCATCCAGTTACCATACTGCAATCACAGTCCTGCTTACCACCACATGTTCAATGTGATTTGGGCACATCCATCTACCCAGAGGCATGGCAGTAAGAGGTGGCTCCAGACAGTCCATGTGGAACAGGAGTGGGCAGTAATCGCACTGAATTAGAGGTGCCACTCTGCAACTCCTGAAAGAGATAGCCGTATCTTATTTCCCATACGCAATATTCAGTATGGAGAGAATTTACTGAACGTGCAGGCAAGCTTGGTTAACCACTTCAGCTTATTCTTCCCCATCAATTCCCCTGAACTATGTTACTTGCATCTAAAGTTAGGCTTCAGATTTGTAATTTGATCTATACTGGCCTTCTGCAAGGCCCACTTGAGGCAGAAGGACTTGCCCATGCACACGAGGGCTTTTCAGTCCAAAAGAGGTCCTCTGGCAGGAAGAGATCCCTTTGCTGAAAAGCTGCAAGCACCTGTCAGATTCACATAAGCAACTTTTCAAGTTGACCTTGTGCATTAGTTCTGAGTGACTTCATCCAGAGCAAAATTCAGAGATCAAAAGGAAATCTCAGATTTAGGTTATTGCAAATTTCCTCGGAAGCACCTTGTGTGAAGCCAGGAAGTTTACCTCAACAAGACTGAGATGCTCTCATAACAAGTCTTAAACTCCAAAAAAGCTACTATGCCCAATTCCGTAGGCTTTAGAAAAGTCCTCTTCTCTAACTGACAACTGATGACTAACAAAGCATCCCCACCATAAAGGCCCACTTGAATCTCCAGCCCACTTCCAGAAATTCACTCAGACTGACTGGGTTCCTGAAATAAAGTTTTTCATTTTCAGTGGAATTTTGGGTTGGGATTTATCTGTACATTTTTTCCCTGCAGTTACAACAACAACAACATTTTATACTGTTTTTGATCTACTAGTTCAGCACAAGACTTCTATTTGCTTGCCTCAGGCTTATATCTCTCTCAGTAGATTTGTTTCCTAAAGGTCACCTCCTTGCATTCTTCCTTTATGAACCATGAAGAAGCGTCTCCATTTTCTAAACCACCACCACTTTAGAATTTTTCTTACGAGACAAATACTGAAGACAAAATGGCTTAGTCTCTTCATGTTCCATTTTAAAACCTTTCGTAGCAGCACAGGACTGCAGAAGCCACACCTACGCTTACCATGGTCAAACATCTGTTATTTAGCAAAGATGATTATTCTCCCATTTGTTCAGAGGATTGTAAGCAAGTACTGAAGGGGAATGGGAAAGGAAACAGGTCATGTACTTTATTCAGTGAGAACTTTGTTCCTGTGAAGGGTGCAGCCACACCAAATAACTTCCCTGAAGAGTCAAGTACCTGTTGCATGTGAAGCAGACTTTCACCGGCAAGGGAACCAAACCATTGTGGTCTAATTCGTGTTGTGCTTTCTTGACATTCTTTCCTGTGGTTTCTTCCTTTCTCCTCCTCTTACTAGTACCTAAAAGTAAATTAAAAAGGGCCCTGGGTTACCCACATAGCACAGGCTTGCTTCCTGATAGATACACATAATCATCTGAGGCAGAGGCAAACAGAAGAGGCAAAAAGAGCTAGTTAGGGAACCCTTATCGACCACTAAATCTGGCCTTAAATGACAGGCTAATGGCTTTAAAGACAAGCATACTTTATACTTAATCATTCAAGTGACATCCTACATGTTAAGTCATTACTTGACTAGGTTATTGCACCCCAAGTCAAAAATCAGGTATTCGGACAATTGGAGGAATTTTCTTCAGATTGATGATCTAGGCTAAGCTGACAACAGAAAGCATGTGTGCTTGTCTGTTACAGGCCCTGACGGAGGTGGAGCCACTGGCAGTAGCAGAGCCCCCACAGCTCACAACCTGGGGGAAGTAAGAGGTTGCCTACTGTTGGACAGTTGGACAAAGACCAAGGGTACTCCTGCACCCTACGCTTTCACCAGTGTCACTGGAACCAGACCTACCAAGGAGCCAAGAGGGAAAAAAGCCAACATGGCAGCTGGATGCACCTGTGGAGACCTTTACCAAGACTAAGTAACCCTTCACTCACCTGGAAGTGCTGTGGTGCAGGTCAATTCATTCGGCAACTGGAACTGCGTTGGGTTCCTTTCCATGGCAGCAGCAATAAGAAGCTCAAAGGGTCGCTTCAGCTGGGGCTGCCCACAGTCCATTTCTGCAATGGCAGAGTCATCATCCACGTCAATTATGTCCTCATCGACATCATTCTGCTCTGAGTTGGGGGTCTCGGTGCTGGCATTGGATGTGGGAGTGCCAGGCCGGCTTGCTCTCCTTTCCAAGATCCTGGCATGCGCATTAGCCCTGATGCTGCTGCTAGACCTGTCCAACAGGTCTGCGTCACTGGTGGGGGAGGTGGTCCTTTTCCCAGATTTGTCCACCAATCCATTTACCTGCCCCAGCTCTTTCTTCTGTTCTCGCTTCTGCACGACATGAATAGGCAGGCTTATCACGGAGGCCACAAAAAAAGCACATCAACCTTGACAAATATGCAGTTGAAGACAAACAGCATCTGAAAAAGCTAGAGCCACTTACTACAACTTCCCTCATGAAGTCATTAAAGCTTTGACCTAGTAAAAACAAATTTGGTTGTAGCTAACATACATCTAGTCCTAAATACTTGGTAAATCAGACAACTCAGTTTACTCTGCTAACCAACACTGAGAAACTCCATGCTAGATCATTCCACGTCGATGTAGTCTATTAACCCTTGCAGTGCGTCCAAATCCATTATGAAACGAGAAGGTCAGCTTGAGCACATACAAGCACAATACACAAACAATGCTTGGCTATCTCTGATGACAGGACTCTCTCGAGCAAGGCAGGCAGGGGGAACTGCAACAAGAGAAAAACAATAGCCTGGCAATCACCGAGAGATCCATTTTGCAACAGGAGGGGACGCTGCATGGCCTAGTAAGAGCAACCGTGTACCGCTCTATTGCCTGACAGAGTTACCACTATGGATGAACCAAAATATTCCATCACTACGAAATGGTCTGTAAAGGAGGAAAGTGTTATCAGGCAGTTTTTCATACAGAGAAGTTGTTTTGTTTTGTTTTTAATTTGCGACCTTCGTTTTTGCTGTTGGCAGATGCCTGAACAGTACCCTGGAAACATAACAGGGCAGTAGGTTCAGCAACAAAAGGCTGAGTATTTCTTCCAATCTGTTTTGGTGTTACTTCAACTGAACAGTTGCTAGATAGTTTGGTGCAGCTTCTAAACCCTCTGCTACGCAGTCTTACATAGCCACAGCAATAAGATGTTTACGTTGTGCAAGACAGCTTCCTGGAGAAAGAGCATCAAGGAGAAAGAAAAAAAGAAAAAAGAGAGAGAGAGAGAGGCCACAAGCTTGCTCAATCACCTCCTCCCATCCTGTTCAACAGCCCAGGAAGTCATAACTCACTGTGATTTCACCCTCTGCTGAAGTGCAACTGCTGTGAAGTCACACTTCTAAAAAAGCGCACATTAACCAGAATCACAACCCTGATGCCAAAGCTGCATTACCAGGACTCCCATTTCACCTACAGACAGCTCACCTCCTTGAGCACAGGAGCCATGTCCTCTGTGCCTTAGCTTTCCCTCCTTTGCAGAAGGGGGGAAGAAAAACACAGTTTAAGAGGCACAGCTTGACACAAATGTATCAGGCGCTTCAGCATTATGGTTTCTAGTAGCAAGGTTAACACTACCAAAAGGGTTCCATCAAGAGACCTTAGTTTTCTTTAAGCCTGTTCCTAGCAAAGCCTTTATCAACTGTGAGCACAAGGAGCAGTCCTGGCGGTATACGTGCACACATGAAGAGGAGAGGAATTTATAAAATATAGGGTTCGCATTTTAGATGGACAGTCAGAAAGACAGAGAGCATGCTTACTACTAGAGGCTTTACCTTTCTGCGTACAGTGCAGCGGTGACACATCCACTCCCCTGGAGGCAGCATTTCCTCACTGAGCGGAGGGTTGCTACAAGAGAAAAACAAAATAATGCTTTACTCTTATTTCTGAAAAGCCTTTTCTCATTTACAAGTAGTCTAAGCCAGGTATCTTTGCAAGTTCCAATTTCAGGCACTTCCTCCTTTCCATACAGTGATACCGCCCACTTCTGCTCCCCTGTACTCCGCTTAGCAAGACACCTCCTGTCACCAGTGAAGTTATAGTCTTCCATGATACCCATCTCACCTCCACGATGCTCCCCGGTTTCAAAGTGAAAGATAATCTTAGAACTGAATAGCAAAAATAAATGTAAGATTCATTTGTGTGCTACACACATATCTCCTCCCAGTACCTACTCTTCCTTAAATAACTTGATTATTCAATGTAACACTATACAACCCTGAGCAGCAAGCACAGTCATATACCTCGGCATTTCTGTCACTAGAATTTGCAGTGTGAGTCCAACTGAATAAGCTGCCATGAAGTCTACTCACTGCTTCTAATTTACTCCATCCTTGAGCGCACTAACTTAATGGAGGAAACCACTTTCTATCTTAAGACAACCAAAATATTCCTAAAAATGCCTTCATATCTACAGCTTGTCTTGGCTATGAAACGCAAGATACATCCTACTCACATGGATCTACACTTACTGTAAGAGCTGTACCACATCGAAATGACATTCTCGTTTAGACGCTAGAAATAAACCAAAGCAAATTAGATGAAGGAGTAAGGAAGGCTATTCTGAGAAATGATATTCCTCGGTTAAAGACACAGCAGCATATGTTAGATGATATACTTTCCTTACAAATCCTACTAGCTTATGTACTTTTCAACACTCCTTTATCATTAAGATTTGTCATTTTAGTGAACTGCTAACTGTTGCAGGAAAAGCATACATGCTGTCAGATAAACAGCTAGTTTCCATATAGCAGTGTTAAGCAGAACTTTTTAAAGTATGCCTTACAGATGGTAGAGATACTTAGCAGAGTTTTTATGCTGCTAAGTCTTTTCTTTTATGCTGAAAACTCAACCGATGCGCTACCACAGGACCTGGAAATTCAGTTTTCTAGATCACCAGCCCTGCCTTGGCTATGGTGGAACTGACCAGGTTACAAGATGATCAAACGGTAGCATGGCCACACCAGCAAATAGCTTACTAAACCTGCTGAGAAGCCATCTGAGTGAAGGTTTGGGGGTGTGTGTCGGGGGGGGGGGGGGAAGAAGTACTACAAAATGTGAATAGCATTCATCTTTAAATGTCAGTATGTGCCCTACACATGAGATTGAAACAAGGCATTTAAAACTTCAGCAGCTAATTAAATTGTTCACTTCAGAGGTCTCTATACACTTTGTTGCATCTTCAGACCAGTATCAAACTAAATCCAGGTGAAGCTTTAAGAAGTCTCCAAAATTGTCAAACTAGAGATGCTAAGATGTGTATTTATTGGCCAGCAAGATCTGTGCTCTGCAGCAAGGGGAGAGGCTTTCTTCCTAGAGACTCCTACTCCTAGCACAGGGAAATTGCACAGGGTCCCAGCTTCCAAGCTTGAACTATAAAAACAAACACACTTCCTTTGTTTAAGCAAAGTCCCAGAGAGCCTTACCCTGCGCCTGCTAGCATTTGACAGAAACCTTCCACAGGTACTGCAGCTATTGAGGGTCATATTCAATCTTACAACACTTTGCCTGGAAGACTGAGGGAAGAACACAGCAAGAACCAAAATGGTAATAACCTCAGCATTACTGAATTCCCCAGAGTCTGACACCAGCAAAGCCAACACATCTGGCAGCCATTTTGAGAAGGAGTGCAGGATTTCAGAGGCCTCGGTCTTCCAGGCACTCAGAAACACAGCGCTCTGTCTATGCTCGAAAACATACCTGCACCTTATGTTTCTCATTTCCTGGAGGACTTGGATGAACAAGAGATCGGGCTCTAGATGACAGTACCAAAGCCTCAACTACTGACAGTTTACATGAAGTCTCAAATTTTTGGCTTAAGCAATAACTCCCTCCTAGGCCAATCTAATCTTTTGCCAATAGATTTGGGGGGTGAGGGGGAAGAGTAACAAATGATCCCAGAGTGCTTGCTGCACTATATATCCATTTTCAGTCCTAAGACAGATCCTGCGCTAGCTCAGGTTTTACCACTGCTAGAAATAAAATTCTTGGATCTGTCATTACGGTCAGTATGGATTCATCTGGCCCATTCCCCCCTCCCAACACCCCAAGGACAAGAAACCACAGACTTCGATTTGTTTGTAGTGGATTTTAGCCTTCTGAAGCTACTGACAGACGTGTCTGAACTCCTGGAAACACGTCTGCCCCATTCCACTGCATGCTCAGTGTGCCAGAGGTCCACGCACTGCCAGATGCCTGGGGTTATTTGTTTTAACTGTTACCTTAATGTTACATAATTTACAATGAAACAATTAATACCACAGTGAATCTTGAGAGATGGTTAGAAGAGTTAGAACGGGTTTCTTCTTAAATGCTTATATTGTTGTCACGTTTGATATGTTTGAACTATCTGCTAAACAACCACGGCATCCTACATATACAGTACTCTTAAATGACAAGTTACATAAATAGAGAAGCGTTTTAAGCAATGCTTAAAGTTATAGGAATGCAAAACACCAGTTTCAGACCAGCAGAGAAGCTTTTAACTCTCAGGCTGGCCTCCTGAGTTTTTTTGCCTGCTGTCAAGGCCTTACTGCTACAGCAAGAGCATTAAAAGAGTGATTCTGCTCCCCCTGGTTAATGAACTGTTCATCAAGGCAGCTCGCTGCACTAACAAAGACTGATGAATACGGTTTCTGCACTGCTGGCCTCTCTGCAAGGAAAGAGCATTTCCTGGGTCTTAACATAAAGCCAAGGAAGCGCTAACGAATGCCGTTTTAATTGACTAGTTATGGCCACATTCTTCAACCTTTTACTGTAAACATAAGATAAATTTTTAAATCTGAACAAGACACTTGATCTTCATAACCAAGTTAGGATTTAGCGTGTTGGCACGAACACCACGGCCACTTTCTCCCTATCTTTCATAGCTTCATTAGCATGCAGATCTCCAGTCCTTAGCATGTGCTGCCAATGAAGTTGCTGCCAATAGGACCTGCTACTCTTCAGCATCAGCTTTATCTTCAGTTACAACACACCTGCTTTGAGCTATGTAAGAATCAGTTATCCTATTCTGTAAAAATCTGTTGAACCTTCATTTCAAAAAGTTTCCATTTTATCACCACAGGCAAAAGTGGTCGCCTGGTGCTGATTTTACCTGGAGTGTTTGATGTGACCTGCACTCATCTGCTCAGCAGAGCAAACACATTTCTGAATTCAAGACAAAAACAACTCTGAAAAGCTGAGCCTGACTTTCAAAATTAGTACCTATGCAAACATCTGAAAGACCAATTCATACAAGGCCTCTGAAAATTAAAGGAGACGTTCACAGCTACGTATTCAAAAACCAATTCACTGACCCTAAGTTGCCTGCCAATGATATTAGTCCCATGGCTTTTTCCAAAAAATTAACTAGTGTCTCTTGAAATTTATACCAGATTTATGTTGTCAGGACTTGTAAACTTTTGGACTAGCTCTCATGGTCTGAACATTATGCAGAGTCTTATTTAAATAAAACTTAAATAGCTATGATGAAATAAAACATCTTCAAGAATTACCTGTATATAGGAGTTTTTAATCACGCAAACAATAGCATCAAGTCACTTAGTTCTTCAATTTCACACTCTTGAGCTCTCGTACATCAGATGCCTGTTGTTAGTCTAAATCCCATAATTATTCTTCACTTTGCTGACCTCAATAAATAAGTACACAGCGCTCACAGGAATGGCACCTTCTTCAGTATGAACCGGGCCACAGCTCTCAAGGAAACCAGTTATAAGCAAGCCTGACGTTATTTACACAGGGCATTCCTGGTGGCTATCTTGCATCAAAAGCACGTTGACATAGCTGAAAGCATGCTCTGGACCCACTGGCCTACAGACAACTATCAGGCTGGGATAATGGAGGCACGAAAACAAACCGGTGTCTGGCAGAGCTTTCTTGAACAACTTGTCTTTGATCTCAATTGTTTTCAAGAACGACACTTACATTTCCCCCCCCCCCAAAACAGCAGCAAACAGTAACCCCATGGGGGGGGAGGGGAAAAAAAATCTAGGCAAGAATATTTTTCCTCAGGCTTTCTCCTTCCCAGAGATCTAATTATCTTACCAAGATTTAATGACAGGCTTATAATTAAGGATGCTGGTTAAGTTTGCCAGCTAGATAAAGGAAAAAGTCTTTCAGCTCTTCTATAGGTCTCCTATTTATCCTAATGATGGATACAGCTACAGCTGTTCTACCAACTTCATAAAAAACAAGGCGCTCTGGCTTCCCACAGCAGGGCCTCAATGGCAGTCCTAACTAAAACAAACAAGGAAACCAACCACACTGTCAGTGCATTACAAGCGCCCCATTGAGAAACAGAGAAAGTTGCATCATTAACAAATTCAGTTCTTTGAAACAGTTTTACTGTGCCCAAGTTACCCACTTCTGTTCATAGCTGTTCCAAAACCCTGCAGAAGAAGGACACCTGGAACAGAGTGCTTGGAGCCTGTACATCATACACAAACTCCCCCCCCACAAAACCACAGCTGCCGCCTGTTTAAGCTCTTCCCTGTTGCAACTCTCCTGCCTTCCTATTGCAAGCCCTGGGCCAAAGAAGAATTTGCTATTTTCTGAGAAAACAGAAATAAGACTCCATTATTTTTAGATGATTATCAGGAATACTGTCAGCTCTCCCCTCTATTCCAGCAGTCAGGATGCAAAAACTATTCAGAGAAGTTCTGTAACAGTAGATAGTCAACTCTTCAAACTCCACCTGTTTGTTAAAGTCAGAACACTCAGGGGCGCAAGGAACAATCTTCCTGATTAATCCATAGATTCCTCAAGCACCAAAACAGACACCACCAAACTTCAGATAAGGAGGCACAGCATCTGTTCCTCACAGACCTCTAAGCACAATCTGATCACATTAAAGGCAACAGAGTTTCAAGAACTTTTTGGTCTTGATTAGGCTCACATATTTTCTAAGTTACACTTGCTTAAAGCTAGTAGTACAATTCACATCAGCTACGGAGTATCAGCCACTGTACTTTCATCTTTGGTACAACTCCCTCCCCTGAGGGAACTAGGGAAAAAAAGCTTGATAGCAGCCAGCGTAAGATTATTTACATTGGAATTAAAGTCTTGGACATGTATATTAAAAGTATTAAATGTTAACATCCAGAAAGGAGAGCTGGACCTCACTGGATAGCTCAGTACACAATCATTTTGACTGCCACTATGAAAGGAAGGGAACATAAAAGACCAAATATCATACCGTTTCATAGGTCACCGATTATCCTATCATCTGGAAAACTGCATCTGCTTAGCACGCATCTTTCAAACAGCATGGCCAGAGTTAGAAATAAGGGTTCAATAACAGACAGAAAACAGAGGTGGAATTAAAACACCATTATATGACCAGATAGCGTGAAAAAGAGAGGCCTACAAGGAAAGATAAAAGCAAACTAGCACAATCTATCCACATGCCAGTACAGAAGCAAAGGACTCAAACTAAGAGTTTAAGAAGTAGCGTTGTCAGGTGCGTTATTTCCCAACATCTCATTCGCTGTGTGGTTCCTTCTATCTTCCAAAACAGCCGGTGTTCAACACTGTCAGAGGAAAATATCACGCTGACCAGTGGTTCAAGTCTCTGACAGCAGTACTACACTCATAAGAACTAGGTATTACTTCATAAGGCAAGGCCCTGGCATACAGTGAACTGGAGCATTTTGTACATTGTGAAACCAATAAAGTTACTTTTTTGCATCCTTACTTAATCCATTCCTGCCATTCGAGTTCTGGGAAGAGAAATCTACGTACATCCTCATGGAAGCATGCGTTAGCTATCTCACGTCACTCCCCTTCCTGTTTCTCACCAGCAGCTGTGACTTCCAGCCTCTTCCCTGTGTGCTTGTGCACAGGCAATCCTTAGACTCCCAAGGAATCAGAGACGTTCTCACCAATGCGAAGCAGAACTTTGTCCAAGACTTGACAAGCAGGAGCATTCAATAAACTGGATAAGCTGTATGTAAACATGCGATGACCTGATATAATTAGTCACTTCTATTTATAGAAAGAACCCGGCCTACAGAGACCATTCCCTAGACAACCCATTAGGTATTACCCTCGTTAACAGCTGACAAAAAATTAAAGTGTTCTCTAGGATATTAGATTTCCATTAAAAAAAGATACACACACACATACACAAATATTTTTCTCATATACATATATATACATACATAGACACACGCTTTGTATTTATAAGCGGAAATCAAAGTCAATATGAAGAATTGTTGACTTTGGAGAATTTGGGCCAGGCCCTGAAATTCAGATCTGACTAAGTGTACCTGGACATTTTGCACATCCTGACTCCATCACTTCTTTACTATGCAGATGATAGTAACAATATTCTGAATTCAGTGTCCAGATTCATTACTAAGTATTCAGATCTTCATAGTACCATCTTCTTAACAGATTATAAGTCATCTTCTCAAGGCAGGATGACATGTAGAGTGGCAAAAGGGGAAGAAAAGAGGCCTGAGGACCAACACAGCTCTAGTGAGAGTCAGAGTTCATCCAATCTTGACTCTAAAGAACAGCACAAAAAAGACTGGTGTAAACAAAACAAAAACCCCCACCCACAGGGAGGACAACTTTGAGAGGCTTCTGAAAGATGAACATTCAGCCCTAGCCATACTGAATGTGTTCAAAAGAAAAAGAGCTGAAAGGACAGAAGCAATAAGGTGGCAGGAAGAGACCAAAAAAAAAAAAAGATAGTAGCACATAAGAGGAGGCTGAAACAGACCCAGAAAGAAAAATTACGAACTCGACTTCACATGGACACAAGTGAAGTATAATACTGACATTCACACGTGGACTAGGCTTTCCCAAGAACGTTGGGGAGAAGAGGGAAAGAGCAGTAACAAAAATATCCACAGAAAAACCTTAAAGCAGGATATAAATTCTTTTCTGCTTTTTCCATATCACCTTCATATCCTGCTCCTGTTGCTATTCTAGACTAAGATCATTGGAAAGTTCACATGATGTCTTGCCCAAAGTTGAGACTGTACAGGCAGGTGTTTCACACCAATCACTATTGCTTGCCAGAAATTCAGCATGGGGTTTTCAGCCTGCTAAATTGCATCCTCAGGCCACTGCTTTCTGCAAGGTTCAAAGTCAGTAATCTCCAGCTCCATCTAGTTTATTTCAAGTGTCTCGTGCAGAGCAGACATCAGCAGAAATAGGTTACAGTCAGGTTCAGGCGCTAGATTTCCCCCAGCTGGCTGAGACGCTCTTTGCCTTTTGTGCTCAAGATCAGATAGACCAACTGGAAGAATGATTTATAGAATTTTCTTCTTCATTTCTGGCTATAGGAAGCATTTACTCAACACCCTAAAAGGGTATGTAATTACATTACTAGTGATACCTGTTAACTCCCGTATTAAAAAGGAGGTACAACACTATTTTTATTCAGCTTAGAGAGTTCCTGCGTACTGTGGCATTCTTGAGAGGAAGCTGGGCAGACATTTAGTGAGCTGTTGAGTTGGAGGCAGTGTAGCTCTGCTACTATAAGAAGAAAAAGCCGCCTCTGACAATCCGACTGTGTCACAAAGTCACAAGTTTAGCCAGTAACTTGACGTGGCAAGATACTTTTGCTTACACTCGCTTCTTTTGAATCCAGTATTGCCTATCCCTAGAACAAAGCCATATTATATTCTGAGATATATTAGCATTTTCACAAGTCCAAGCTCACTTCCTGACTGGTTGGGGGGCGGGGGGGAAGAGTACATCATTCTCACATGCAATTTCTATTGCAAAAGGCAGCGTTGCCTACATAGTCACACTTTGTAACACTTGTTTTCAGGATGATGCACCTTTTTCCTACTCTGGAAGTTACTGCTTGCTTTCTTCACAGCAGAATCCTCCTACTTGTTACTGACTTTAGGATTAATAAGAGAGATTCCAGGAACACAGGGAAAACTCAAGAACCTGACACATACCAGTGAGTCAGTCTAGAAATAGAAACAGTTTAACATCCACTTGTGTGGACCAACAGAAGACTGAATACTAGTGCCATCACTGTGTAGAACTACTGTTTCAATCTGTGCTACAACTGAATGCCTGAATTGATGAAGCTCTTCCTACACGTGGAGGCATGCTATACAGGTGTTCTTTACATTGTTGCAGCAACACGCACAAAGCAAAAGTGGTAAAGGACAGTTTCATGGGGCGAAACGCTGATTAGGTCCTGATTGCTACTGGAAAGATACAATTCTGCACTCAACGATCTGAAGAGTAGGACACCACAGGGGCACTCCCTATCCAAGAAGTCCTTCCTATCAGCCAAAAGTAGAAGCACAGCACTATTTTAGACATGCTTGTAATTCTAGCTTTCCGTTTATTATCCCCACCTGAAGAAGCAACTTTGCGAAACAGAGAGCGCATTACACCTTTACTGTATACCAAATTCAGCTGCCCTTCTCCCTCTCCCAGCTGTAAGATCTGCAGGCAGCTGTATAATCTTAACTGCATTGAGCTTGTACGTGATAAAAAGACACAAGGCAAGCTGAATTAAGGTGAATATATTTACAATATAGGGCTAAGATCTCCATAGCAAACCATCATTAGCAGATTAGCATTATGAATCTAATCCAATTAAGAATTTCCTTTGAAAATGCCTAGAGGAGCTAGAAATCCTTCGGGAAGACCTTTCCACATTTTGAAATGCTCCCGTGAGTCATGCCTGCAGCTCTAACATATCAGGAAAGACCAGCTCCGGAGTAGCTAACATGCACTAACGCAGTCATGACTTCTACCTTGAAGCAAGTTGCTGCATCCTGCTGAAATTCTTTAGGAGATAGCTCGAAAACTGACTCCACGGCCGCACAGAAAAGACCCTTCAGCCCAGGTAACAAAAATCATCGCTTTCCCCAGGAAAAGGGACAAAACAGCTGAGAGCTTTCATTAGAAACAGTCTCGTACTTTGCGATTTTTCATCAGCTTCATATCATCACGGATGTTTGACATGTTAGTCTATCTAACAGTGACCAGCGAAGACGACCAAGCGTAACTTAACTAGTTACACAGCCCCCTTGTTGTTTTTGACAGAATCCTAATGGCTTCCAAGCCTCATCGCTTTATGCTGATTTTGAGAACAGCCGCAATCTATGACTTGATCTGAATGCCCAGCTCAGACATACTCTTGCCTATACTGCAAAATCTATCCACGCTCAATTTAACATGAGCGCGTGCACACACACAGGTGAGAATCGTAATCCGCAAGTCTCAAAATGAGATTAGTTTGTGAAGTTTTTATTGTCCATAGAGTTTTCCGGTGCCCTTAGTTTAAGTTCAGGGATTTAGGCTGACCTTATCTGGTTTTGCATTGAGATTTAGGGCAAAATAGGGAGAGCAAAAGATTTCATTGGTACAACTTTGCTTAACAGAACTGCCAAGACTGATCATGTTACCACATCTGCAGGCACATGCGCAGTGGCCCTCTGCACTAAGAAACCAGGCCAAAGCAATTGCTTCTTTCGTGTTTAGTACGTAGCCCACACTGGCCTCAACATTACCTCAGTAACAGAAGCAAACATGCACAGAAATAAATGCTCAGTTGTTTGCCTGCTCTATAGTTTGTTAAAACAGTACAAATTAACAATTTACAAATTAAGATAAATGCATTTAAATTAATGCTTAGAATAAAACAAGCTTACTCTCTGAACTTCAAAATGCACTTAAACAGGTGTTAGAGCAGGTTTTTGCCAGCATTTTAATGTAAAAAAAAAAAAAACAACCCAAAAACAAAACCAAAACCCCTTAAAATAAAAGTCTTTGCAAAGCATAACTGCAAGCCTTTCTCAGAAGTGCCAGCGTATGAGTCACACAAACATATGTAAGTCAGCGTATTAAAACTCGACTCCTCTTTAGTTCACTTTTAGGCCTGAAGTTAGCCTCTCACACAGTTTTCTGGGCATCCTGCTACTCCTTGTCATGCAGTTTTCTGGGCATCCCGCTACTCCTTGAAGTGGCAAATACTTCAGTCCATTCAAAGTTTCATCTGAAAGCCTGAGGCAGCCAAAGATGCCCATTAAGGAAGTGATTAGCTAAGACAATAGATGGCTAACCTTTCCCTCCCTTCACGCCCTCACACAGAATGGACGCTTACAAAATTTAAGCTAGAGCAAACGTCAAGATGAGGCAGGGCAAGATAATTTTAGACATGAATAAGGTAGGGAAAGAGTTATTGATGTCCTACCAGTTAAACACAACTTTTTTCCATTCTGCGTGTGAAGCATTTAACTGATGCGACTCAGAAAATACGCAGAACTCCAGCTAGTTGAGCTTCATCTACTCCTCTTTGCAGCTCTGTTACGCCAGTTCTTCGACAACAGTACTTCAGAGAAGACTGCCAAATCAGAGAGGAAAGAGAGCCAAATGCTCCAAATATAAACACGAAGAGGCAAGCGTTGCAAAAAGTTTGATGAAACTAGCAGACCCCAGTAAGGATGCAATGGATTTATCCCAAGACAGCCACAGGATGATCCAACAGTGAAGGGAAATCTTTTTGCTGGGCAGTGTCACAACATTGTCTGTTTACCGTAACAGGCAGCTGATTAGTTTTAGACAACTCTGTCACTTTGCAAGGCTAGCAGTGCTTCAAAGCCAGCAGCATGCAATTTATAACAGGGACTTGAACAGCAGCATTCAGTGAGGTTAGGGATTTTGAAGAGGGCTCCTCCAACCAGAAACTCAGGCAGGGGGACTTCAAAACAAAACAAAACTGTTCTACATTAGTTCTCCCTCCTGTTGTTGCTCCCCTCCTCCACCTTGTTAACTAAACTTTTCCTCTCACAGGGATCTTTCTAATCCTTCCGTGAAGCTGTAACGCATTTGCAACAGCAGTCACTTTGCAAGCTGACTTCTACATGAATCAAGTTTACCACATGGGGAAATCTAATAGTCACATATCTAGAAGGAGGATATAAATGGGGAAGAATATCAGGAGTGCCAGATAAGAAATTTTTTTTTCCAGTCATGTAAAGAAGTGTAGTCCATTCTGGGGGGGGGGGGGGGGGGGGAAGGGAGGGGCAGTTAAGACAGAATAATAGAATGAAAATGTTCACTGTACCATTTCCCAAGCAGCAGGTTATAGGCAGACAGCACAACCAAAACCAGACTTAAGAACTAAAAATGGTAAGTTCTGTTTTCAAAGAAATAATAAAGGGAGAAAAAAAGCTCTCTGGAAATTCAAACCTGAAGACAGTCACCTGACTGTGATATTAACGCAAGTATGGTGAAACTAAATATCTGGAGGGGGATTTACATTTTCCTATATCCCTCCCACCAAGCCAGTTTATCTGGAACCAGGCTGATAATCCTAACAGTACCTGTACTCTTTCCAATGCCAGTAGGAGTTTTACATTGAACTAGTGATTCTGAAACGGTGTTCTGAAAAGAGCTGAAACCACAACAGATGAATTGGGAGCTCACTTCTAACTATATTAATTCAGGGGAGCAGTCACTCCCACAGTATATCAACAAAACTTGTTATTTGCCATCAGAGAAGTATAACACTATCAGACCTGGACAACTTTGGTGGCTGGGCACGTACTATTTTCTGCAGAAGCCTATAGGTTTAGGTGCTAAAGCCTTTACTCTAATCTCTTGTGAACGTGCAGCCACTGCTAACTAGAACAACAATTGCAAAGTAGGCCTGGATCACATCTAATGACTTGCTTACCGGAACAGGCTGTACAGGCACAGACAATAGTCTCTAAACTGCCCATCAAAGCTCAGAAAGTGCTCTCCCATCCCCAAACAGAAGGAATATGGAAACAGATGACCCACACTACTCCTTGCCCACCAAATTCTTTTTGAAGTTAAGGCAGAGACAACTGAAATTTGGCATCCACATACTCATCTAATGAAGCTAACTTGCTCTCTGCACGTTTATACAACCTGAGGGAGAAGAGGCTTCCCTACACAGGAAGGGACATAACTAGTTTATGGGCCACTGATTGGCTTAATTCCTAGTTTTGTCTTCAGCCTACTATATGGCTTGGGTTGGTCACGCTCCTTGTCATTCATTTTCTTTTATAATATGACCTCTCCTATACAGCTCTGATCTACTGTTTACGTATACCGATGTATATGTAAACCAATTAGAGCTGCGTAGGCTAATTTAGAGCTCTTCTAATAAATGCAAGCCAGTACTAAAACTTACAACAAGTATCTAAAGAACAGTATAGCTGTTAACAATCCAGCTGGTAAGGCCAGAGCAATATATTGAAGCTTACTTACAACAAACATTGTGTTTCAGTTGCTGTTCTTCAAATGAAAAAGGCAGAAAGGAGATTGTAAGTGCTGCCTTTATGCCTAACTTTACATCCAGAATGGAAGTTTACTTTAAGCAAGATGTAGGAGGTGAAAGGAAGAAAACACGAAAACAAAACCCAAGCATCATCCGTTTGAAACAACCTGGTTCATCTGAAGGCCTTGGCTGAGTGGCAGACAGAGGTCCTCGAGCAAGAAAGCAGAATATGGGCCAAGCTTGAGGTCTTCTGGAGAAGCAGCCTATCCAACAGCATGCAGCAAGCTTGCTGCGCATTCCAGGCTATGCTGCTTCACACACTGGAGCTTGGGTTACTGCTGACCATCCAAATGCTCATCCAAGAGATATTCCAAGAAAGGTAACAAAGTGAGAAAGAATAAGCAGAACTGTGCCCCCTCTTCCTATTCTGAAAGGTGACTAATTAGCCAAAGATATATACATATATTTTAATACAACTGACTCGACCAGAGCATAGCCAAAGCTTTACAAACGTCTGATTTTCACGACCATTTCCTACTTACTAACACAAGAAACTTGTCAAATTAAGTCATGAAATTTAGCCAGATTTAAGCACGCGCAAAGTGGACTCATTTGCAGCTAGGATTAACGAGGATACAGAGTCAACTAGCAAACGCTATACCATTAGTCACAGCGCTTCCATCTCAAAATCTAAACATGAAGTTTTAGCAATCACTCTAGCCTCAATTAGAGAAGGCTCAGAATGTGTTTCCATTTGACTTTGACAGCATCTGAAAGCAAACACCAAGTTTTAAGCAACTATGTCCTGTACAAGAACAAAACCTTAATTAAGGCCTATCGAAAAAGTCAGACAAAAAATATTAGTGATCTTTCAGCAAACGTTAGAGAACATATACTACCACCAGTAGCACTTCCTCAGGGTAAGAGGGATGATGTCATGGCTGCACAGTAGAGCACTGTTGGGTAAGTCTAGCTATACACTGCTAACGGGACACTCCCTGCAGAACTGTGACTGCACATTCAGTTTTCCTGGTATCAGTAATCAGTTTAATAAGTGTTCAGAGACCTGCAATTAGCATATAAGCAGAGTATAAACACCAAGCAAAAGAAAATAAAAAAAATAAAGAGAGGAGACAGCTGTAACAGGGTAGCAAACAAAGCTCCAAAGCATGGAAGAGAGAGAGGAATGCGGTTAAAAAATCTCCCCTAAGGAAGAATACTCTGCACTCCCGAGCTCCAGCTGTTTGACTTGCCCCACTCCCTCCTCCACTCCATTATCCGCTCTGGCTGTGCTAATTTAACACAAACCGCCAGCCTGTGTCAACTGTTGAACAAGAGATACGGGTAAGGCGGCCTTTGATGCATCTGGGCTCCCGATGCAGAAAAGAGAAAACTTCAGGGTGGAAAGTTCAGGTGCTTTTGCCAGGTTGCTTTGTGCTATTAGCTTGAGAAGCTCGGAGGCAAGGCACCGAGAGTCCTCCCCGCTGCAGCCTCTACCATCCTCCCCACTGCAGCCTCTACCGACTGCTTTGCAACCGCCTCTACTGGCACCTCCAACACAGCCCCGAGATTTGCATGCAAAAAGATCTGCCTTTATCAACAAAGCCACACAGCTCCAAGCAAGAAGACCCAACTACTCTGAATTCACAGGAGTCACTCCCGTGGATGAGACAAGCAGGTCTGAAGCGTCAGGAGGAAGGAAAAAAGGAGGGAAAGGAATAAACCAGGCCGATTCTAAAGTCTGGAGCCCTGGATTTACACAGGGAAGGTATTTTCACATTTCAGATCCTCTGGGAGCACTGCGAGGGTTTGGAAGTCGTATTTGCAGCCAAAATGGCGCTGAGAATAAAAATATAATTTAAAGGAAGGTCGCCATATTGTAAACAGTGAGGCAGGGAGACACAGAGACAAGCAACCTCCATTATTCCCAGCAGCTGCAGCAGCACGGAAGTGCTGGGAACGTCAGGCCTGGCGCAGAGACGCGACCGCAGCTTCCCCCTAGCCGCGACCCTCCAGAGGCCCCCCAAGCAATGCACCCTTTGAGAGGGGTGAGGAGGGGAAGTTAACTGCTTGCGGGGTGGAAGGCCTGGTGCGGGCAGTATCAAAGCAGCCAGGCCGCGCAGCTAGCAGCCTCACTTCTCCTCTAGGCCTCTCAGCCACTGCTCAGCACAAAAAGAAAGGAGGATCACAGCCCCCAGCAATGCCTGGGGTCGCAGTCCCCAGCCCCTAGAGAAGGCAGCGCAGTGACTTTTCACCTCAGCTGTTCCAGATTAATCACTTCTCACGGGGACTGAGCCGATTGGGGTTTGCACCTCCTTTTTGTTCCTGCCTGGTGCGCCGGGCCCCGTTTTCCCCCTCCCCGTGCAAGGCATGGATCTAACGGGAAGCAGGAGCTGCCGGCGGTGGTGGTGCAGCCCTGGCTAGAGGGAACGCGCTGCCTGGGCTGGGACACCCAGATCCGGAGGGAGATAAGTGCCGAGCCTTACCAGCACTGGAGGTGGAAAGCAGCGGGGCAGTGATCGCAGCACAGCAGATCCCCTCCTTCCTTGCAGCTATCGCAGCTATCATGGTTAGTGGCCCTGCCACTTCGCCTGGGCTCCTTCTCGGGCCTCCTGCTCTTCTTTTCCCCATCTTCGCTCTTGGGGGGAGCCAGGAGGGCTTGGATTTGCTGCACATGCACACACACAGAGACAGAGAGGGCTCTGAGGGGCTGGGCCGGACCCTGACCCCGGGTGCCCTTCTCCGAGCCGGCCGCCGGGACGAGAGGGCCTTGGGCCCGCCGGGGAAGGTGCGTGTGGCGGTGGGGGACAAGGCCCCGGCCGGGCCCGCCCGCCGCCGGCCCCGCGTCCAGCAAGGCCTCTGCCGGCGATTGGGCGAGCCGCCTCCTTCCCTCCGCGCTTCCTTGTATGGCCACGGGGCTCCGGGCCCCTCTGGGGGGACGGCAGGGGGTTGGGGGGGGGGGTCCCTCGCCATTTTGCAACCCCACGTCGTCCCTAGCCGGGCCTGCCCGCCCCCCTCCCGCCCGCCGGCCCCGCGGCCGGGCCTCACCTCCATGAGCCCCCCGGAGGTGTCCAGGTCGTAGACGATCGTCTTGGTCTCCATCTTCTCCCACATTCATCCAGCCCGGGAGCGGCCCCGAGAGCCCCCCCACCCCGCCCCGCACCGGGCAGAGGGGAGCGAGACGGGGGCGGGCGGCCCCTCAGCGGCGGCGGCGGCTCCCCGGGGTGGGGGGGGCGGCGCGGGCGCGGCGGCGGCGCGGGGCCTAGCCCACGGGCCGCTGCGGCTTGCCCGTCCTCCTCCTCCTGCCGGGCCCGGGGGCGGCTGCGGGGGGCCCCGCGCCCGCTGCCATGCCGCGCAAGGCCGGGGGAGAAGGAGGGGGAAGGGGTGGGGGGGGGGGAGGACGGCCCGGCGCGGCCCCGCTCCCGCCGCCGCCTCGCGCACACGCCACACACGCACGCACACACTCGCGCGCGCGCGCACACGCACCGCACACACACACACACACGCACACACACAGAGGCGGCGCCGCCGCCGACGCTCAGGGCCGCGCACTCCGCGCAGGCGCACGCCGCGCCGCGCCCCGCCGCTCTCCTCCTCCTCCTCCTCCCCCCTCCCCGCGCCCGCCCGCCTCGCGCAGGCGCGGCCCGCGCCCCGCTGCCGCCGCCGCCGCCTCCCGCTCTCGGCCTGGCGCGGCGGGGGAGGGGGAGGAGGAGGAGGAAGAGGAGGAGGAGGAGGAGGACGACGACGACGACGACGACGCAGGCGCCGCCACTGCGCAGGCGCGGGGGGGCCGCGCCTCCTCCCGTGCCCTTCCTTTCCCCGCCCCTCCTCCTTTCGCGCCCCGCGTCCCTCCTGCGCAGGCGCGCGGGGCGCCGGCGCGGCGCAGGCGCGCGGGAGGGGGCGCAGGCGCGCGGCGGAGGCGGGGCGGGGCGGCGCGGCCGTGAGGAGGGAGGGTGGTGCGCGCAGGCGCGTGGCTGTCGTCACGTTCCGGGCGCGGCGGCGGCGGCGGCGGCGGCGGCGGTGGGGGGCAGCGAGGCCGTGGGGGGGAGCGAGGCCATGGGTGACGTAACGGGGCGGGGTCCGCAGCGGGCCGGCAGGGGGCGCGCGGCGCGCGGCGTGCCGGCGGGAGGGGCGGGGCCCTGCCCGTGACGTCATTTCCGCGGAAGCCCCGCCTCTTAAAGCTGTCACGCACCGAGCTAGGGCGGGGGAAGGGGGTAGAGTGGAGGGTGCGGGGTTTAGGGTGGGGTGGGGTCGGTGTAGGGGACAGGGAGCCGGGTTTGGGGGTGCAGCGGGGCAAGGGGGAGGGAGTAAGGTGAGGGTCAGGTGCAGGGTAGGGGTGCAGGGTCGGGGTCAGCATGGGGTTAGTGGGGTGCAGGATCGGGGTCAAGGAGGGGTGCAGGGTGGGGGTCAGCATGGGGTGCAGGGGGTTAGTGGGCTGCAGGGTGGGGGTCAAGGAGGGGTGCAGGGTGGGGGTCAGCATGGGGTGCAGGGGGTTAGTGGGCTGCAGGGTGGGGGTCAAGGAGGGGTGCAGGGTGGGGGGAGTCTGGGGATGCTGGCTGAGGGGGTACTTGGGGGCACGGGTGTGGGGGGGGGGTCGGCGCGAGGTGCACGGCTGAGCCTGGGTGCTGGCGGGGTGGGGGGAGCGCTCCGGCCAGCCCTCGGCCCCAGGGAAACACGCTACTGCCACGTTTTCTTCTAAAACACCATTTTTTATTAATGAAACGACCAAAAGATGGGGGGGGGGAGGAGGGGACCGGGGGGGGGTGGAATTGCTCTCCAAAAGGGGATGCACAGCTGAGGATGGGACCCTGTCGTACACCGGCCCTGTCCAAAGCCTCAGCCGCGACGTGGCGGCGGGGGGCAGAGGGGGGTGCAGAGGTGGCCGTGCCCGGCTCCCCCTGCCCACCCCTCGCCCGGCGCCGGGGCCCGAGTGCTGCGTCGGGGGGCACGGGGGGTGGGGGGCACCCCGCCACGCCGCGGCGAGGAGCCCCCGGCCCCGGGCAGCCGTGTCCTTACCTCCGGGCTCCTGGCGGCTGCGCTGCCCCCGGCCGGCCCGGTGCACCCAGGGGTCCCGTCCGCGCCCCCCCCACCCCGGCTCCTCCGCTGCGGCATGTTATTCCCATGCGGGTGCTGAGGGGCAGGATGGGACCCGCCGGCCCGGAGCGATGCAGGGCCCCGATCCGGTGGTGAACGAGGTGTCACCCCGGAGGGCAGCGGCCGTGCCGGGGGTGACAGCGGGGTCCCCCGGCGGGCTCCGGCCGGTCCCTTGGCGCGGGGGTCTCCGCGGGCGCAGCGGGGGCCGAGGAGGGCCGGCAGCGGCCGTGCCCGGCTCTCCTCCGCCTAGATGGACACCTCATATTCTCTCGTCTCCTGCAAAGAAAGCAGACTGCAAGGGGTTGGACACGGGCCAGCGCTGGGGGGGGCCGGGCAGGGGGCACCCCCGCTGCCCGAGCCCCCCCGGGCACGCGCGGCCGGGCCCCCGCTGCCGCTGCGCGGGGCGCTGGGGGCAGGGGCTTACTCCCGTCTCGTAGGTGGGGTTGTCAAACGCCGCCTCCACCGTGATGTGGTCGTAGGGGTGCGAGGCGGCGAGGGGCCGCTGCAGCGCCCGCTTGCCCCGGAGCCTGCGGCGACAGAGGTGGCTGGGGCGGCCGGCGGGCGCGGGGTCCCTGGCGCGTCCCCCCCGCCCCCAGTGCCGCCCCGGCGCTCACTTGGAGAAGTAGAGGTAAACGCCTCCGCCGAGCAGGGCCACCACCAGCACGGGCAGGAAGACGGCGACGGCGATGTTGGTGCCTTCCAGCGGCTTCCCCGCCGGCATGGCCTTGGCCACGGCTGGCCGCGAGAGAGGGGGCTCAGCGGGGCCGGCTGCACCCCTGCGGGGCCGGCTGCACCCTGGCAGGTCCTGCTGCACCCCAGCAGGGCCCACTGCACCCCTGCAGGTCCTGCTGCACCCCAGCTGGGCCGGCTGCACCCCAGCGGGGCCCGCTGCACCCCAGCGGGGCTGGCTGCACCGTTGTGGGTCCTACTGCACCCCAGTGGGGCCCGCTGCACCGTTGCGGGTCCTGCTGCACCCCAGCGGGGCCCACTGCACCCTGGCAGGTCCTGCTGCACCCCAGCTGGGCTGGCTGCACCCCTGCAGGTCCTGCTGCACCCCAGCGGGGCCCGCTGCACCCTGGCAGGTCCTGCTGCACCCCAGCGGGGCCCGCTGCACCCCAGCAAGTCCTGCTGCACCCCAGTGGGGCTGGCTGCACCCCGGCAGGTCCTGCTGCACCCCAGCGGGGCCCACTGCACCCTGGCAGGTCCTGCTGCACCCCAGCGGGGCCTGCTGCACCCTGGCAGGTCCTGCTGCACCCCAGCGGGGCCCGCTGCACCCCAGCTGGGCTGGCTGCACCCCAGCGGGGCCCGCTGCACCCCAGCGGGGCTGGCTGCACCATTGTGGGTCCTACTGCACCCCAGTGGGGCCCGCTGCACCGTTGCGGGGCCGGCTGCACCCCTGCAGGTCCTGCTGCACCCTGGTGGGGCTGGCTGCACCCCAATAGGTCCAGCTGCACCCTGGCAGGGTCCCCTGCACCCCAGTGGGTCCCATTGCACCCCAGCAGGGCCAGCTGCACCCCAGTGGGGCCTGCTGCACCCTGGCAGGTCCTGCTGCACCCCAATAGGTCCAGCTGCACTCTGGTGGGGTCCTCTGCACCTCAGTGGGTCCCATTGCACCCCAGCAGGGCCTGCTGCACCCCGGCGGGTCCCGCTGCACCCCGGCGGGTCCCGCGCCCTCCACCACCCGCCGCTGCGGCCGCCTTACCGTCCAGGTTGCGATTGCTGTAGAACTCATCGTAGGAGGCTGGGGGAGAGAGAGGGGCGGGTGAGAGGAGCGGGGCGGCGGGGGGCCGGCGGGGCGGCGCGGGCCGGCGGGGTAGGGACCGCTCACCCGCTTTGCAGATGGGGGGCGAGCCGCTCCAGCGCGACGGGTGCCCGGGCAGGCAGCGCAGGCTGCCCTCGCCCAGCAGCACGTGGCCGGCGGCGCAGGAGAAGCGCAGGGCGGCCCCCGCCGGGTACAGCCGCCTCTCGGGGCTCTGCCGGCCGTGGGCGGGCGCCCCGGGGTTGTGGCAGGGCTCGTAGGCCTCCGCTGCGGGCAGGAAGGAGAGGCGGCCTCAGGGCGCGCTGCCGGCCGCCCTGCCTGGCCCAAGGGGCGAGCACACTCACGGATGCACTTGGGCAGGCGGTCGCTCCACTTGGGGCCCCCGGCGGCGCGGTCGTGGCAGGTGAGGAGCCCGGCGCCCGTCAGCACGTAGCCCTTGTCGCAGACGAACTGCAGCGTGGCCCCCACCGAGAACTTGGGGCTGGAGACCACCCTGCGGCTGTGCTCCACGTCGCCGGGGTCCCGGCAGGACGTCACTGCGGGCGGGAGGTGCAGCCGGTGACGCCGGACCCCCGCCCCCCGGCTGGGGACACCCGCCGCGCGGCGCAGCGACGACGCCGGGGCACCCCGGGGTGGGGGGCCGCTCACCGCGCTCGCACGCCGGCAGGTCGCCGCTCCACGTCAGGTCCCAGTGGCACATGAGGACGTCGGTGCCGGCCAGCTCGAAGCCCGGGTAGCAATGGTAGGTCACCACGGTGCCGTGGATGAGCTCCGGGTGCGAGGTCGTCTTCCAGCCGTTGGGGATCTCGGGCAGCTCGGGGCACGTGTCGTTGCGGGGCACCTCTGCGGGCAGAGCGGGGTGAGCCGGGCGCCGGGCGGGCGAGGGGCGCCGTGCACCCGCCGCCGGCCTCACCGTAGAAGTGGATGACGAAGCCCTGCTGGTAGCCGAAGACGCCGGTGCCGGGGTCGGACTGGAACTGGATGGTGACGTCGGCCGTGGAGGCGTAGAGCTTGAAGCGGCCGCGGGCGCCCGTGTACTGGCCCAGGATGCGCGCCGTCAGGTCGTCCCCGTCGTAGAAGGTGAGCACGTCCCCCTTGCCCATGCGCAGCCTGCGGCAGAGCCGGCCGTGAGGCCGGGAGCCCAGCGGCGCCCCCGGCCCGCCGCGTCCCCTCCCCGGCACACTCACACCCGCACGTCCAGCATGACGCGCTTGTCCTCCTCCACGTGCAGCCCCCAGATGCAGTCCTGGCCCTTGCCGTACGCCTCCGGCCAGTTGGGCGACAGCACCACGCCGGCCGCGTCCGTCAGCTCCCCGCTGCACACCGCTGCCGGGCGCACAGCGGGCTCGGCACGGCCCCGGGGCGGCGCGCCCGGCCCGCCGCCCGGCCCGCCGCCCGCCCCGGCACCCACCGCGGCACGCCGGCTCCGTCTCGTTCCACTGCGGGTCGCCGGGATCGACGCACTCGATGATGGTGGAGCCCTGCTCCAGCGTGTAGCCGGGGTCGCAGCTGAACTCCACCGTGGTGCCCACGGGGTAGCGGGCGTCGCTGGCCGTGAAGTTGCCGTACTTGACGAAGGGCTCGTAGCAGTGGCCGCGCTCGAAGGCTGCGGGCGGAGGGGCGGAGGTCCGCGGGGGCTCTGGGACGCCCCGGGCTCCCCCGTCCCCCGTGCCCAGCCCCCTACCCTCGTAGCGCAGCGCCATGCCCGTGGAGGCCCCGCTGCTGTCGGTGGTGAGCTCCACGAAGAAGTGGCGCGCGGTGCTGAGCAGCCCCTCGATGGGCAGGTACTCCACCTCGTAGGAGTCGTACACTGGCGGCGCCTCCACGTTGTTCCCGTTGCGGATGATGAGCCTGCCGAGGAGCGGCAGGGTCAGGGTGCCGGCTGCGGCTGATGGCACCCGTCCCCGGGGATGACCAACAGTGCCCACCCCTGGGCATGGATGATGGCACCCATCCTCAGACAGAGCTAAAGGCATCCATCCTTGGACGTGGCCAGCAGCACTGTCTCTGACCGCGGCTGATGGCACCCATCCCTGGAGATGGCCAGTGGTGCCCACCCCTGGGCATGGATGATGGCACTCATCCTTCGACACGTTCAGTGGCACTGTCCCCAGGAATGGGTCATGGCACCAATCCTTGGACATGGCCAACAGCACCACTCCCTGAGCATGGATGATGGTACCCATCCTTGGATACAGTAAAGGGCACCCATCCCTGGCCATGCATGATGGCGCCCAGCCTTGGGCAAGGCCAATGGCGCCCATCCCTGGCCACGGGACAGGGCTGTGCCAAGGTGTCCCCGCATCCTCCACCCCTGCCCCGCCTGGTGCCACCCAGCCCCAGACCTGTCGTCATCCTCGGCCAGCGAGACCTTCTCGAAGTGGAGGTGCAGGCGGTGCCCGGCGGGCGCCTCCAGCAGCCAGTGGCACGTCAGGTTGTTGCTGTAGTTGCCGGGGAAGCCGGGGGAGACGATGCGGCCCACCGTGGCGTTGCGGATCGCCCCTCCGCAGGCCGCTGCGGGAGAGGGGCCGTGAGCGGGCGACGAGCCGTGCCCCAAGGCTGCCGGCCCCGGGGGAAGGTCCCCGTCCGCCTCCCGCCGTCCCCGGGGCTCACCCACGCAGAGGGGCTCGCGGGCGCTCCAGAAGGGCCGGGTGGCGTTGCGGCAGGCGAGGACGCGGGCGCCCTGCAGCTGGTAGCCGGCGGCGCAGCGGAAGCGGGCGTCCCCGCCGGGGTGCAGGCTGGTGACGGAGACGTCGCCGTAGGCGGGCCGCGCGGGGAAGGGGCAGCTCAGCAGGTAGGCTGGAGGCACGGCGGCGGCGTCACGGCCAGCGCCATGCCCGGCTCCCGCGCCCGCCCGGGAGCCCGTGGGTGCTGCGTGGCCGCCAGCCCTCTCCCCAGTTTCTGTGACACGGTGCCTATCTTTGCCGGTAATTATGTTAAACGAGCCCGTAATTGCTCACGCCAATTATCTCTCCATTAGCGCTCCTCGCCGGATGGTGCCCGCTTAACCTGGCAACGGCGCAGATTAGCTCCAGCACACGTTGCCACGCTCCAAATTAGCTAATTGCTGCGCCGCGCAGCGCCGGCGGAGCGGACCGGGGGGCAGGCCGAGGGCGCCGCGCGGGAGGCCGCGCCGCCGCCGGCCCGTACCTTGGAAGTGGAAGCGGTAGGTGCCGGGGCGGGCGGGCTGGGGGCTCAGGAAGCGCAGGGTGACCAGGTTGGCGGGGCTGCGGATCACCTGGCCCCGCTGCAGGAAGGACTCGTTGGCCAGCACCGTGGGCTCCAGGCCCCCCGCGCTCTCCACCGTCAGCGTCTCCCCCTCCGCCAGGCTGATGTTCAGCACCTACGCGGGACGGCGAGGCGTCACGGCGGCGTGGGCACCGGCACCGCGCCGGCTCCCCGGAGCAGGGCTTTCTGCCGGGAGCAGGGTTTTCCCGCAGTCGATAACGCCGTGAAGCTCGTCCGCGTGGGGCAGCGGCTTTCAAACATGGTTAGCGTCACCATAAATCTCAGCGCAGCACTCGGGCGGCCGGGGCCGGCCGTGCCGGAGCACCGCGGCACACCTGGGCCCGCGCCGGCAGCCGCCTCCGCCAGCCGGGCGCGGGCAGCTGCCGCAGCTCGCTCCGGAGCGAGCTCCTATTAATGACGTTAATTAAGCCGCGCCGCGCGGTGATGAACGGCGGCACCGGCGAAGCGCTTCCTCCGCGAGCGCCGCTGATTACGGCGCGGGGCCCGGCCGGGCGAGCGGAGGCTCTCGGCGATGCCCGCTGGGCTCGGCGCCCATCCCGGCGGGAACGGCTCTGCTCCGGCTCGAGCTTGCGACCGGGGCGGCTGCCCCGCGGCTAAGCGGGCTGCGTGGAGCTCCGGGGCGCCGCGGGAGCCACCTCCGCCTGCCGCCCCGGCTCGGCAGGGGCGCCCGCACCAGCCCACCGCCCAAGGATGTTGGTGCTAATTACACCTCTCTCCGTTAGCACTTCCTTAATTAAATCCCCTATCGCTTTTTTTACGGTTGGCGCCGGCCGACTCCAGTACGCGGGGACGGCAGCACCCCGGGGCTCACCTTGAGCTCCACGCCGTAGCCGGGGTACACGGAGATGGTGTAGGTGCAGTCCAGGCTGCCGTCGTACGCGGGGCCGGCCGGCTCCGGGGAGGCCAGCGAGCCCTCGGGGCCCGCCAGGCTCCGGTTGCAGGCGGGGGGAGAGCTCGCCACGAGCCCGGCTGCGCCCCGGCCCTCGCCCGGCCCCTGCACGGTGGTGACGGTGGTGGTGGTGATGGTGGAGGTGGTGGTGACCTCCTCGTCGTCCCCGGAGGCGGACCCGGTGCGGGGTGCCCGGGACGGCGGGGTGGTGGGTGTCAGGCGGCCGGCGGCGCTGCCCGGCGCCGAGGGGTCGGCGGGGCGGGCAGGGGGCCGGGGGACCGGCGGGCTGGGGGCGAGCCGGGGGGCCCCGCCGGGCGGGAAGGGTGCCTGGGCCAGGTAGTCCTTCTTGAGGAAAGCCTCGTGCAGCAGGTCCTCCAGCAGCGGGTGGTGGTTGAGCAGCTTGAGGGTGGGCGCCGTGCTGACGAAGCGCGCCTCGGCCGCCGGCTCGGCCGCCGTGGGCAGCGCCGTGGGCTCGCCCTCGGCCTCGGCGCTCGCCCCCGCCTTCGCTTCCAGCCCGGCGAAGCCTGCCGAGGAGGGGACAGAGGCTGCCGTGGTGGCCCGGCGGCAAGCAACATCCCCCCCTGCCGTCACCTCCACCCGGGAAAGGGGCCTGGCTGGGAGCCACCCGTGCAACGAGTTGGCAAGAGCTCAGCCGGGCTCCGCTCCACCCAGCAACCCGTCAGCTCCTAAGCTCAGCAAACAACCCGTGGCGGAGCCATTTAAAGTCTTTAGGCTAAATGAGAAAAGGATTTCATCAGCCCTAATGAGCCACCGAGCGCGGCTCCCCGCGGCCCCATCTCGCCGGGGTGCGGGGGGTCCCGCTCCGGCCGTGCCACGGGGCCACGTCCCGCCACGCAGCGCGCTGTGCTGTGCGGTGCCGATGACACCGTGCTGCCAATTACCGGGTAATTACACGGAGCCGTACCCAGGGCAGGGCCCTTCAAAGATTAATTGCTCTGTGACGGCCACTTTTAAGGGTCTATTAAGAGACATTAGCTTCGGAGAGCGGCAGGGAGGGGGACGGCACCGTCCCTGCCAGCCGCCCCCCTGGCCCGCGGCTCAGCCCCATGTCCCCCCCCAGCACCAAACGGTTAACTCCCCCCCCCCCCCCGCTGCCGCCCTCCAGCCCGGCCAGAATTATTTTTTAATAGGATCCATTTATTAGCACATAAAAGTTAATGAGTTTATACTGAAGGGTGCCAACATCTCTTTGAGGCTCTGAGAGCAGAGGAGCGCTCCAGGCCCAGCCGGGCTCCGCTCATCCGCCGCCGCAGCAGCGGGCCCCCGCTGGGGCTGCCGGGACGAGGCCGGACCCCGGCCCAGGCCCCGGCGGTGTCCCCGGTCTCTGGCAGCCTGTGCCAGGCCGGCGGGTGCTCCGGGCGCCGGCAGCTGGCACCCAGATGTTGCCACATGTGCCCCCCCCCCAGGGCCGTAGGGATTAGCGCCTCCACCCCGGCACGTCCCTGCGCTGCCACTAAGCAGCTTATCTTCAGCCGCGGTGTCACATCCGTGGCCCGGCCGGGTGCCCAAGGTGACCCGGTGACGCCGGCACCGGGCAGCACGGTGCTCCCGCCGGCCCGGAGCTAATGCGCAGCCCCCCGCCGTGGGCTCGGGCACGGCACAGCCCTTTGCAAAGGAGCAGCTGGGTGCCTGCACCCCGGGGCGGCCCCTCGGCACGCGGGGCACGTGCCCGCCGCGGGCCTCGTCCGTCACACCAGCCTTCCCGCCCGGGAGTCTATTAATGGTGGCCGCCAGCCGGCGAGATGCTGGAGACTAATCCGTCTGCGCCGGGCGGCCGGGCCCCCCCGGCAGAAATCAATCGCGGCTGGTGTCGCAAATAAATAAATAAGCGCGCACGCAGCCGCCCGGGAAGCGCCCGGTCGATACGGCCCGCAAATAAAGCAATAACGCGGCACCCGGCAAAGCAGGCCGGACAGGGCTGGCTGCACGGCAGCCCCCGCTGCCCCGTCCCCGGGCGGTGGCGGCACCGCGTGCCTCGGTTTCCCCGGCCACAGTGCGAGCCCGGCCGGCGCTGGCAGCCGGCTCCCCCGGCCCGGTGCAGGGCGGAGGGCAGGGGCCACGGGCTCGGAGGAATCGAGGTTTATTTTCCAATTTCAAATGCAATCTGGCTTGGCCCCCGCCGGCCGGGGCTGGCAGCTGTGATGGATGAGCTGTCAGCCGGGCGGCACGGCGCGCGTCGCCCCCCGCCGCCGCGGGGACAGCCGCGGTGCAGGGCACGGCCAGGCGCCGGAGGGGCAATGCACCCGGCTGATGCCCCATCGCCTGCCCCGGTGGCCTGGAGCGCGGGTGCCCCACAGGGACCTGCTGGCACCCGGCACCCTCCTTCCTGGCCACCCGGCTGAGCCGGCGGGCAAGAAGGGGCAGGAGCCTGCCCAGCCCCCACGGGGGGGGACAGGAGCAGGGGGGGTGGGTGTAGCGGGAGCAGGCGGATGCAGACAGCGTCTGGATGCAGGCAGCGGGGGGGTGCATGGGTGCAAGTGGGGATGAATGGGTGCAGGCATGGGTGGGTGGGTGCAGGCAGGGGGTGTAAGGATGCAGATGGGGTAGGAGGACGGGTGCAGGCATGGGTGGGTGGATGCAGGCAGGGATGGGTGGGTGATTGGAGGCAGTGGGTGGGTGGGTGCAGGCAGGGGTGGGTGGATGGGTGCCGACCGCGCACCCCACGCGGCCGTGCTCCCCTCGCCTTTCAGCCAGCACCGCTGCCGAGCTGACAGCCCCTCGGCTGGCCGGCACCCAGCCCCTGTGCCGACGCCGGCAGCCCTTCGCGCAGCTCCGTGCCAGCACCCGGCAAGGCCGCGGCGAGCTGGGCACCCCATCGGTGCCAGCCCCCCCTGCCAGGGCAGGGGGGAGCCCCGCTAGCAGCAGCCCCGCAGCCAGGCCGTGCGGCGGCTCCCCGGCCAGCCCCGAGGCCCCGTCGGCCGCCGCGCCGCCCCTTCGCCATAGGGCGGGGGGCTGCCCGGGGAGCCCGCCGGCGGGCGAGCGCAGCCGGCGCCGGGAGCCCGCCGAGGAAGCCGGCTTTAATATTCATGGCGGCGCTCGCAGGGAAGCGTTTGACCTTGTATGTTTTGCGATTCTCCTTGAATTGAACAGTCATTTACCCACTGACACATGTCACATGTCGCCACAATAGGTTCCCCGGAGCATCGAGGAGGAGCGGGCGGCCGGCGAGCGACGGCCAACATCTCAAACGCGCCCGCGGGAAACGGCCACCGCAGGGCTGTAACAGAGCCCCCTGGCCCGGGGTGCCCCCCGCAATCGCTGCCTCGAGCCTCGCACGGCCTCGGCACGACGCCACCACGGCGCCCAGCCCTTCTCCCTTGGATCGGGGCCACCACGGTCCTCGGGGGACGCTGGCAGGCCAGGGCCACGGGAAAGCATTGTGCCTGCTGTCCCCGCCATCCCGGCCGCCCCCGTCGCCGGCCGCGGTCCCGACGCCTGCTGCCCGTGTAATCCCACTTCCCCAGCTCTCCCCGCGGAGCTAATGCATTTGTACAGCAATTTCCATGAGCAGTGGAGATGATAAATTGCATGTCTGCTGCTATTTCGGACCCGACAGCTATACCCCGTGCACCGACGGAGCCAGCCAGCCTTGCAGTGGCATTTCTCCTCCCGCGCCGACAGTGCTCGAAACAACCCGTCCCCCAGCCGGATGCCACGGAGAGGGGGCTCTGCGCTAGACCCCCCAGCACCGGGGCAGCACCCAGCCTCCCGCCACCCTGGGGCACCCGCAGTGCATAGGAGGGGTGCAGCCACCACAGCGGCAAGAAGCAGCCGTGCAGGGTCTGCACGGTGGGAGGGAGGGGGGGGAGATTTGCTTCCGCTGCCTGGCACACGCCCCCGTGGGAGCCCCAGGTCCCCATCGCCCCGGGCAGGCTGTGCCTGCGGCCAGGCTGTGCCAGGCTGGCTGCGGTGCCCCCAGCGAGCCCCAGCACCCCTCCTGGCAGCCCCCCACCAGCGCGGCACAGCCCGCGGTGCCCACAGGTTCGGGGCCGGCAGCCTCCCGCAGGGAGACCTGAGCAGGGCCACGGGCTCCCCGAAATGGGCTCACAGCCCCCTTTCACGCTCTGCTGCGAACAAAAGCCGACAGAGAAGAGGGGAGTGGGGCGGGTGCTGCAGGGTGGGTGCTGCACAGCCAGCTCCCCCACCGCCGTGCACCCGCGCTTCCCAGGGCTGCCCGCGCCCAGCTCAGCCCCACGGCTCGGCTCCCACCCAGCGGCAATGCCCCACACCACCCTGCCCCGCGGCTCAGCCCCCACCCCGCAGCCTTGCTCCACGCTGCCTTTGCTGGGTGAGCCCGTGTGCTGGCGGGGGGGTAAACCAGCTCTGGGCTCCCACCCAGCATCACTCACCCTCCCAGAGCCACGGAGCACCCAGCCCCACGGCAAATACCTCCTGGGCAGGGTGCCTGAGGGGCTGGGGCACCCCTGGGTGCTATGTGTGCACCGGGACCCGCTGCCCAGCTCTGTAGCCCGAGCCAGGCACAAGGGCAGCTCCCCCAGGTGGTCGTGCCCCCCAGGCCGGGCAGCACACGGCAGCTCGCAGGCAGCGGGAGCAGCGCTGCGCCTGCCCTCCCGGCTCCCCTCCTCCCGCTGGCGGCGACAATAATTGAAATCCGGTTGCATTAAGCATGCGAGACCTGCTTGTTCGGCTCCGTGTTCGGCTGCTCAGCCATGTCATCTTCCCTGCAGCCAAAATTCCCTGCCGGCGGCTAGCGTGGACGGAGCATCGCTGCCTGCTCACGCTGCAGCTGGCCTCCCGGCACCCACGGGCTGCCCCCGATGGCCTCCTCTGTCCCCGCAGGGCTGCCAGCCCCACGGCCACCGCGCTGGCCCCACGACAGCAGGGCTCAGTGCCAGCAGCAATTTCAGTGCCGCATCCTCCTTTGCTCCGGGCGAGGAGGAAGCGATCCCCATCCCGGCAGGCAGAGAGGTTTGCCAGGAGCCAGGGGTGTCCCCCAGCAAAGCTGCAGAGGCACTGGCCCAAATTCAGCACGAGCAGCCCCTCGGCAGCAATCCCCACACCCGGCCCCTGGCGGCAGGGCTGCACGCGGGTGCAGGGCCTGTGCTAACAGAGCAGCCGTTCGGGTCAGTCTGGAAGCCACCGAGGGTTGCTGCTGCAGCTGCATCTCCTCCTCTGCTCCCACCGCCGGAGGTGATCACGGCAGCCAGGGGCAGCCGGAGCCTCCCCCTGCCTGGGACTGCTCCGGAGGATCACCCAGCATCGGCTAATCTGGCATTTCACACACCTCTCTCCGTTTTCCCAGGGTCACAGCAGTGCTCTCGTGGCTGATTAATATTTGATCCCTTCAGCACAGCTCGTTACTGCATTTAAATTATATATATATTAACAGCCATTGGCATGGCGAGCATGCAAGCTGGCTCCCTACGCCTCTCCCGCAGGCTGGCAATTGAAAGCATCCCCTAATCCAGGCCAGCGGGGACCGCTGCCGCAGCCACAGCCACCCTGCCTGCCAGGCAGCGAGCGGGGCGAGTGGTGCCAGGACTCAGCCCGGGTGGGAGCCAAGCAGCTGGAGACGTCCCCAGGTGCCTCCGAAGGGCCCAAGGCTGCCCCTTCTCTGACCACAAGGATGATTTTGCAGGAGCAGTGCTGGTGCAGACTCAACAGCACCGCAGGCTGCCAGATCAGCGCTGCCGGGGCTGTGGGGGCGGCTGTGCCCGGCACAGAGGGGGCGAGCAATTCCCCTGCAGTGTCAGCCCCAGAAGCGCCGTAATGCCACGGTCCAGAGCCAGCTGCAGGTGTGCGGGGAAGGTGAGGAGCTGCCCTGTGCAGGGTGTGGGTGCCTCCTCCCCTGCCCCAGCACCCAGCCCCGTCTCGGCCTCGCAGGGGCTCACCCCCCCCGGCGCAGCCAAGGAGGGAGGCTGCCTGCGAGCTCCTGCGCTGGCTGCCTGGCACTGGAGAGAATCCATTACCTCCCTGGTTATAGGCAGCTTTCAAAGGCAATCTTTCAATTGTGTGCATTTAAAGAATTGATTGGAGGCTAAATTATCCTCTCCTGCCGGATCCACCAGAGACGCATCTTCATCCACCTCCTTGGGCACCCAGCTGTGCTCGCACAGCCCCAGTAAACACTGGCCCTGGCCCCCTGGACCACGCAGCGCTGCCAGGCTGGGGGAGACACAGGGTCCCCACAAGCCCCGTGCCAGCCAGGGGGGTCCCCAGTAGCACACTGGATCTGCCCGCCTCGGGGACCCCGTCGCTGCCCCGTGCCAGGCCACGGCACCAGCTGCCCTTGCTGTGCCCTTTGCAGCGCACACGCTGCCTCACTCCCTGCCATTGCTTTGCACCCTGGCGAGCGGTGCTGTGCCAGCCCCCACCACAGTCCCGCAGCTTCAGTTCTGCCTGGTGGCTGCGTGAAGCCCCAAGAGCCATCAGCCTGGCCCGGTGCAGCAGCGCCTGCCAAATCCTTTCTCTTCAGCACTAATCTGCAGCCCACAGGCCTGTCCTGTGGCAGAGAGTTTCCCAGGTGAACGCCGCACGGGCACAGCCACAGCTCACCCGGCCACGCTTTCCTTCCCCGCGAGGCATACCCTGGCCTCCCGCCTTCTAGCTTAAGAGCATTATCCAGATAATCCTGGCCTGGCAGCACGGCAGCGTCTCGGCGATGAACTCCTCCGAGGCACGCAGAGGACAAACACACACTCAGTTAATTACTGAAGCAGATGCTTGTTTCCTTCGCCAGCCCCTTCCCTGCATGCAGAGGCATGGCTGGCCCCATGCACGCCCCGGGATGGCACAGAGACTCTGTGCTCCTCAGAGGAGCCACAGCAGCACCTGCACCCTCAGAGGCACCGCATCCCCCAAACGCGTCATCCCACCAGGCACCGTGCGTCACGCTGACGGTGGATGGAGCAACGCAGCCTCGCACGGGCAGAGCTGGTGCGTCGCCCGTGCAAGCGTTCAGCCATCCCGGCCCTGTAGGGATCAACAGTGCTTCCCTTGTACCCGGGCTGCCAGTTGCTCCCAGGGCCCTCGAATTACAAGGAGATCCCTCCAGTACAGCAAAGATGCCTTGAACAGCCAGGCCTAACACGGCTTCAGAGAGGCAGGTGGAGGCAGTGCCGTGGGGCAGAGATGGATGGAGCCATGCTCTGGCACCGTGCCCCCTTGCTGCTCCAGCACTGTGGGGCTCAGGCCCTGCTTTCTACCCCAGCCCGGGAGAGCTCTTCCCAATAGCTTGCTAAATGGAAATGGTGTTTGGACCAGGCTTGGCTCTCTGCCAAGAGGCCCTGCAGATCTGGGGCATCAGTGCAGGAACTGCCCCTCCTGGAGGGAGCACTGCATCCCACCTGCCTAAGCTGCCGGGGCAGACCCCAGCAGCACCCAGTATGGTCCAGGCGGGGGGAAAGCAGCCAGAGCTGCCCCTGGGGCTGCAATGGGCCTGCTGGCCACTGCACAGGCAGGCCACCTAGAGAGGGGTGGCAGGACAGAGGAAGAATCAGGCCCTGCATTGAAGCTGCCCAGGCAGGGATCCTCCATCCCCCTGAGCTTGATGAGGGGTTGGAAACTCCCCCCATGTCACATCCCCACCATATGCCAGCCTAAGGGCAGCACGTGCCTGTCCCTGATGCCAAGTGGAAGAATGCACAACATCGAGCACCACAGCCCTGCATGGGAGTCACTGGCTGCTGGGGAGAATGGGATCATGTGTGCAGGCCCCAGGGGCAGCTCGGGGTCTGGCCCTGGCAGGGGCACAGAGCAGACAGCACCCCACAGCTCCCAGCCCTGGGAAGAGCTCAGCCCCTCCCAGGGCATCCCTACCTCTAATGCTCTGGGAAATACACATGCAGAGTTTAATTAACTTTATTGATATTCAGAAATTAGGAGACTGACTAGAGGTAATTGCTCATTAGAAATCATTATACTGACACAGCAAGCACCAACCTCCCTTCAGAGGAGCCTGCCCTGCTCAGGGCCCTGCTCCCAGGACACAGCAGAGCCAGGGACCAGGCGACACAGACTGTGCTCCAGCCCCACTGCCTCCCTACCCCCCACAGAGCAGGAGGTGGGGGTGCCCTGGCCTTGCCCCACTTTCTGCCCAGTGGAGGGTCCCCCACACATTCCCCCCCCCCAAGTAACAGGGCTCTGCCAGCAGCCTCCACCAGCAGAGAGACTGGAATAGCAGCGGGCACAGGGCCACCGCGTCCTTCCCCGCCTCAGCTCCGCGGCCAGATGGGGAGTTTATGTAACTCCCTGCACGGCTGCTCCCTGCAGCTCAGCTCTGAGCGGTGCAGACGGCCTGCTCCCCTGCCAGCCCCACTCCCCAACCAGCCCTGCTTCTCATCAGGGAGAGCAGGGCAGGACCCTCCGCCCACTTGCTGCCCCACACCAGCCCCGAGGGACCAGGACACTCAAACCCAGCCAGGTGCCCACCCCAGCTCCGAGGGGCAGCTGAGCCCTGAGGCTCCAGGGCCATCCCTCAGGGATGCCCAGGGGCAGGGACCTGACAGGGGCCACGCAGGCCCTACGGGCAGCAGGGCCAGCCAGCCAGAGGGAGGCAGGTAGTGGCTGCTCTCCTTGAGAGGAGCCAACACCCTCTGCTGCCTGTATCTCCCCTACACCCTCCCTGCAGTCAGAAGGGTCCCCCGGCACCCAGAGCCTCTGAGCCCCACAGAAGGCACCGGCACACAGGGACTCCTCACCCAGCCCACCGCCAGGGTGAGGGGCTTGACAGCCGTGGGAGCAGGTCCCTCCGGGCGGTGCCCAGCCTTGCTCGGGGCACGGCGCAGCCCGCAGCGGGGCTGAGCCTGCCCCAGCCCCAGCGCAGCGGTGCGTGGGCGGGTGCTCCCCCCCCCTCCCGCCCCGGTAATACCGGCAAAGGGGCTGTCGCCGGAGCCCGCCGGGGGCGGCGTTGCACCAGCCCGGCTGCGAGCTGCTCTGCGCGTCCCCGACGGCTCCGGGGGCGGCGGTGCAAGTGGTGGCGGAGCACGGCGGAGATCCGCGACCCCCGCTCCCCCCACCCCCCGCCACACCGGGGAGGGGCGGGGGGGGGGTCGGTGTGCACGGTGGGAGCGAGGGCAAGTTGGCAAAGTTTGGCAGCGGCAGCGCCGGAATCGGGGACACCCGGTACCGGGAAAGGTTGGGGGGGGGGAGCGGAGTGGGGGGGGTACCGGAGCGGGAGGGGGGTGGGGTACCGGTGCTCGGCCCTTACCGTGCGCCGGTGCGCGGAGCAGCGCGGCCAGCAGCGGGAGGAGCAGGAGGGCGGGCGGCGGCGAGCCCATGGCCGGCGGCGGCGGCGATCAGCACCACGGAGAGCTCCGCGGCTGCGGGCACGGCCGGCGCCGCCCGCCGTAACGCTCCGAGTGCGGCGCCCGCCAATCCTGCGGGCTTGGTTTGGTGTGTGTTGGGAGGGGGGAGCGCTCCTCCCTGCCTTCCCCCCACCTCCCTTCGCCGTAACGCTCCGAGTGCGGCGCCCGCCAATCCTGCGGGCTGGAGGGGGAGCTCCTCCCTGTCCCCCCCCCCCCCGCCACCACCGCAACGCTCCGAGCGCAGCACTCACCGACCCTGAAAGCCGTGTGCGTGCAGGGGACGTGGCTCTCCTTGACCTGCCACCCCCATAGCCGGGGAAGCAGTGGGGCAGAGCACACCAAGGGTGACAGGGCCGTGCTAGGGAAAGGCAAGGTTGCCCTGCCCCCCACCCCCCCCCCCTTGCCACCAGACCCTCCCCCTAACCCTATGCCACTTGTCACAGCTCTCCTACACCAGCCCATGCATTCCCAGGGCTGCACTTTCCAAGGTACTCACCTCAGCCAGGCCCTACACAGCCTTCCCAGCTCAGGGGGCCAAAGTCACCACCTGCTTTCCCCACCCCTAAATAGCCCCAGTTAGGGCTGGGCTCATCATCTCCCAACCAGGGAAACCTGGGTCCTGGGCAGCCCTTGCAACCGGGCACAGCATGGGAGGAAGAGGGAGGTTTATTGCACGCTGGCCAGGGCTCAAACCCGCTTCCCAGCCCCACGGCTTCGGCTCCTGCTTCTCTGCGCGCGTTGCCTGCTCCGGAGGCTCCCAGGAGGCTGGAGGCGCGGGGACGCATTCCTTGCAGCAGGCAGATGGCGTTGGCACCATTGCACAGCGGCTCCGCACTGATTGCTGGCCGGTTCTTGCATGCGTTAAAAATAAAACAAAAAACAGCCTCTTTGTTTAATAACCAACCCCCCCCAGCAATCTTCCCGAAAGCCCAGATGGCTTCGCCCTTTTGGGCTGACACCACGAGCGGCACAGATCCCACGCGGCCCCGCTCCCCGGCTGCGCAGCAGGGCTGGGCCCCCCCAGCACGCGCTGCCACCACCGGCTCCAGCCCTAGCCCTGCACAGGGGCCACCATTGAAATGCCACCTCCACGGTATTGCTTCTTTATTTCAGGCCTTGCCCTTGCGAATTTGCATCTCTTCAGGGCCAGAAACCACTCCAGCCACGGGCACAAGTCAGGCGCCCCACGTCACAGCCATCCCCACGGGCAGCCTCATGTGGGGCTGGAGCTGGGGCTGCGGCGGCGAGCTGCCGTGCAGCTGGGGAGCCCAGCATGCCTGCAAAGCACTTTCCATGCTAAACCCGAAACTTTGATCCGGCAGCAGCTCCATAAATGTTTAATGCAATAAAGCCCTGGTAGGGCTTGGAAGATGTGCATTTTGAAGCCGGATTGAACTTTCTAATATTATGATATTCAAATAATTTTAATCTGCTCGATGCTTCCCCAGGCATGTACCTGGACTGCTAATGAGGGGCTGCCTTAAACGACTGTTGATTTTAAAACAAAGCAAACAACCGATTTGTGGAGGGCTCCAAAGCGTTATGGAAGGCGAGGGCCGTGTCGTTTCTCCCTAATATGTTTTTAAGTGCCGATTTTGGCTTGACAACTGACAGTCTGCAGCTCTGCCGGGAGGGAGCTGGGTGCCCTGCGGCCTGGCCTCCATCTAATGGGCGGTGCAATGGGGCTGCTGGCTTGCAGCATCCCTGAGACCTCTCTGGGGCAGGACAGAGGAGGGGGGTGTAAATCCCAGCAGAGTTTTGCTTCACCCTGCTCTTCTGGTCCCCTTGCAAGCACTGCCAGCACTGGAGCCAGGGATCCCCCCCTTCAGCAGCGCAATGAGTTCCCCTCTGGTCTCAGCCTACTGCAGCGTCACTGCTGAGACCAACAGGACGCACCACGCTGGCTGCGTGCAGCTCCGAGCCCACATCACCCATCTGCACTGGAGAGGGGGCTCCCTTCCCCCTTACCAGGCACAAGTCCAGCTGGGGTGGCCGGTCCCCGGCTGGATGGAGGTGGAGGTGGCTCTTGCCTCCTTATTCAAGCTGTTAATTAAGTCGCTGTTGCAAAACCCTGGCGCTGCAGCAGGCCGAGCGGGGAGGCCGCTCTCCACGATCCTGCTCCGCGCCTTCCTCCAGGCTCTCCGGCCCATCGATCTGGCTGAGCCCGCGCAGGAAATATTTCATTTTTACCGTGCGGCTTGGCACCGCTCTGCTGACCCTTGCGAGCTCCTTTAGGAAACTGATTTCTTGCTGTCACAGAAATCACCTCTGGTTAATTTAAACCCAGGTCAAGAGGAACATGCCGGGGGTGAGAGAGGCCGGGAGCTCCCTCCTCTTCTCTCTTGCTCGCCCTCGGTGCTCTCCTGCCGCGGGTGGGAGCTGGGGGCTGCTGCGGGGCCGGGGCTGACGGCCCAGCCTTGGAGGTGCAGGGGTCCCCGAAATGCCCCCCTCACCCCAACGTGGCTGCTCAGGGGCAGGCGATGCCAGGGGCAGCAGGGAGCAGAGCTGCCCCGGCCGCCCCCCGCAAACCCGGCGATTAGGCCTCCGCAGGGTCATCCGTGCAATGAATGTGACGGCCTGAGGCTGCCACTGCCACAGAGCCGAGCAGCAGCGTCTGGGCCCGGGCTGCCGCAGGCGGCTCCGCACCCCACCGTTCGCCTCCCCTGCTCCACGGCAGCGCGCGCGGGGGCTTTTCCAGCGCGAGCTATTAATGTGCAGTTAGTGGGAGAGGAGTTCATTTTGCCATTTAACATTTCATGGATAATTAATTATTCTTCATGTTCCTGGTGAAAAGCAAAAGCAGGTACGGGCTGTTCAAAGGCTGCTCAAACCCTGGGAAATGGGTGAATTATTCACGGCATCAAAGGCAGGGGAAGAAAGGCTGCTGTAATGGAGCCCTGCGGGGCGCCCAGCCCAGGGGGAACCTGCGCAGTGGCAGCTTCGCCGCAGCACCGCCGCGCTCCTGGAGCCCCGGCCGGCAAACAATGGGCCCGTCCCCATGCTGAGGCCTGGTGCATTCGGTGCATTAGTGATTTTGGGTAGCACCAGGGAGGAGGGACCTACGGGGCCCCTGACCTTCACCTGTATGCGATGCTGAAACCAGGGTGCCCGCGATGCAAAGCTGAACCTTGATTTTGTGCAGGTGGTTGAAGCCTCCCGGGCACGCAGTGAGGTGCCGGCAGCGGCCGGCGGGGTGGGAGCTGGCTGTCAGAAAAGCAGGACGGCCAGGGCAAGAGAGGGAGCCGGTGGGGACCGCGGACGGGCAATAACCAATATTAGCAAAAGTGCCGAAGTTAGCAGAGCCGCCGCGCTGTCGAGCCCAGGGGGCTGGAGCAGCTCAGACGTGAGCGATCTGCGGCACGAGGCGTGCTGATAAAAGCGCGCGGCGGTGGTGTATGGCGGTGGGGTGGCAGTACAAAGCGGGTTTAAAAATGCATGCGGAGACAGCGGCTTCAACACTTCCCCGCACTGCTGTCTCTGTGCCGGGGAAGGGCCCCGCACGTGCACAGCCCGTGCATACACGAGACACCCTCAGTGCCCTGGGCACGCCAGCCTTACCGCCGCGGGGCTCCGTCGTCACCGTGTCCCCTCCCACCGTCCGCACAGCACGTCCCCCAGCCCCTGCCATTACGTCCTTGCGATTTGCAAGGTGGTGAAACCCTGCGACCCCACGCCTTGCCCTGGGGGGGCTCCTGGCCCTGCGCTGCCGGCATCCTGCATGGTGCAGCGCCGTGCAGCGCTGTGCACGCCTTTCACGAGGACACCTCACGGGCCTTGCGCGAGGGTGCCATGCACGCCCCGCAGGCCTTGTACACCTTGCACAAGGATGCCAACCACACCTTGCACGCTTTGCATGCCTTGCATGAGGATGCCATGCACACCTTGCAGGAGGAAGCTGCTGGGCTCAGCCCCGTCCCACCCCGGCTGCCTCCTCCTGCTGCCCCCGGCAGTTTTTGGGGTATGTTTGTGCAGAGCCCGTGGCATCCCTGCAGCCTGGCCGGGCAGCCCAGCCGGTGACTCCTTCCCGGGCCCCGGCACGGCGTGGGCCTTCCCTCGCTTATGGACCTGATGAAAGCACCCTGCCACCTAATAAATTACCAGAGATTATGAGGCAAGAAGGCAAAATAAATAACGATATTTAACATTTTGCAATAGCAACAATTAACCGGTAAATAATGTCTTTTACACCATGAAAGCCAGAGTAAATGAATTCCTCTAATTAGCTGTCAAGCGGTGATGGGGAGAGGCGAGGTGGTGGAGGTGCCGCGGCCGTGCCTCACCCCGCGGCATCGCCCCAGCGTGCCGGGGGGCAACGGCGGCCGGCAGCCCCTGCCCGCGCGTTATTCACCCCGCCGCCACCGTGCACCGCCTTGGTTTTCCCCGAATCGAGATGCAGAGTCCTGCTCCGGGCCCCTCGAATTTACACACTTGCCAAATTAACCACTCCTTAACCCGTGGCACGCGGCATGCAGGGAGGCGCACGGCGCGCCTGAGCACACCGGGCCCCTTGAAGCTCCAGAGGGCCCTAAATCACAGCTATCTCCCAGAAAAAAATGGCAACAAAATACTTTATGGATGTAATAAATTGCGACGGAGGGAAAAATGTTTCCCTTGAAACAAGCCGCACAGTTTCCAATCTGCACACAAATGGGCCTTCGCGGCACGCGGGAGTGTTACAAACAGCCCCTCGTCCTGCTGTAACAAGAACAGACAACAAAACAGTGAGGAGGGAAAGTGGAATTTATTGAAAACAATTTTCCATCACATTTATCCCGCCCACTCGCTCCGATCTCACCACGCTCCCTGCGCTGCCTCTCGGTGCCGCACCGGGGCTGAGCCCCACTGGCGAGGCTCGTGGCCGTTCGCGGCGCGCGGGGCGATTTGGGTGCGTGATGCCCGGCCCGCTCGAGACCAGGCTGGGGGGGATGCAGAAATAGGGCTGAGCCAAAAATCCCGCGTGGAGCCGGGTGCCGCAGGGTGGCGCGGAGCTGGAGGGCGGCCAAGGCCCGCGCGGCTCCCGGCAGCCCCGGCCGGACTCTGCTCCGTCCCTCCCCTCGGCCGGGTGCGAGCCAAGGACGAGCCATGGCGGCGGCGGGGGGCCAGCCCCAGGGGATCTGCTACGATGCCATCGTCATCGGCGCCGGCATCCAGGGCTCCTTTGCTGCCTACCACCTGGCCGAGCGGGGCAAGGACACCCTCCTGCTGGAGCAGGTACCCGGGACGCCTGGGCCCCCTCCGCCGTTTTGCCGAGTCAGCAGTTTGCGGGGCCGCCCCCGCCCACCGAGCCCCTCTCTCCCGGCAGTTCCTCCTGCCCCACTCGCGGGGCAGCTCGCACGGCCAGAGCCGCATCATCCGCAGCGCCTACTCGCAGGAGCACTACGCCCGCATGATGCCCGAGAGCTACCGCCTCTGGCAGCAGCTCGAGGCCCGCGCCGGCACCCGCCTCTACAGGTGACGGGGACCCCCGGGGCCGGGACCCCCACGCCGCGGGGTGCACAGCCGGGGCCAGCCAGCGGCTGCGGCTAATTTACGGCGCTCCGTAACAGAGGTGCCATTAAGAAAATCAGTCTGTAAATGATTCCCGACCAGCCGGGGTCAGGGCTAACGGCGCGATCGATCTTGGGGGGGGGGGGGAAGGGGCTGGCTGAGCATCCTGCCGCCGTGCCTCAGTTTCCCCTGGGGATGGAGCAAGGCGGGGGTCAGGCGATTGGGGGGGGGGGGAGGCGTGTGCAGCGGCGCTGACCCGGCTGGCGGCGCAGGCGGACGGGGCTGCTGGTGCTGGGGGCGGAGGGCGAGCCGCAGTTTGAGCGGTGGCGGTGCACGGCGGCTCGCTCCCCGCACCCGGACCGGGACCCGGATGCCGGCGAGACGCTGGACGCCGCGGCGCTGGCCCGGCGCTTCCCCGGCCTCCGGCCCCGCGGCGGCGAGGCGGCGCTGTGGGACGGCGCGGGCGGCGTGCTCCACGCGGACCGGGCGCTGCGGGCCGTGCAGGTGGGCAGCGCGGCCGGACCCCCCCCCTAGTGACCCCCCCCCCCCCCACGGGGCCCGCCCGCCGCCTCACCCCGCGCCGCCCCAGGACCTGTTCCGCCGGAGCGGCGGCGCCCTGCGCGACGGCGAGAAGGTGCTGGCCGTCGAGCCCGGCAGCCCGCTGGCCGTGAGCACCTCGGCCGGGCTGTACCGAGCCCGGCGGCTGGTGGTCGCCGCCGGCGCCTGGAGCAGCCAGCTGCTGGCACCGCTCGGCCTCCGGCTGCCACTGCAGGTACGGGCCGGGGGGGGGGGCGGGGGGCTGCGGCGCTGCCGGGTCACCGCCTGAGCCCCCCCCGCTCCGGGCCCGCAGCCCCTGCGCGTCCCCGTCTGCTACTGGAAGGAGAAAGTGCCCGGGAGCTACAGCCTCGAGCGGCCCTTCCCCTGCTTCATGGCCGTGGGGCTGCCCCAAGCCCCCCACGGCATCTACGGGCTGCCCGCCTGCGAGTACCCGGGGCTGGTCAAGGTGAGCGGGGACGGGGGGGGGGGTGCGGGGGGTCCGGCCCGCCGCCCTCACCCGTGTCCCCCCCCCCCCCCCCCCCAAGGTGTGCTACCACCACGGCAGCCCCGCCGACCCCGACCAGCGGGACCGCCCGGCCCCCGGCGCCTGCCGCTCCGACGTGGCCCTGCTGCGCCGCTTCGTCGGCTCCTACCTGCCGGGGCTGGAGCCCGAGCCGGCCCTGCTGGAGACCTGCCTCTACACGGTGAGGGGCAGGGCCCTCCCCCCTGGAGCTGGGAGAGGGCCCAGGCGTCCGGGCTCTCACCTCCTCCTCCCACCCCAAGGTGGACCTTGATATCCCTCTCCCCCTCCTTGGAGGTGCAAAGGACCCAGGCGTCCTGGCTCACAGCCCCTCCCCCTCCTGCTGGACCTTGTTACCCCCCCTTGGAGCTAGGAGGGAACCCAGGCATCCGTCCGGGGCTCCCGGCCTTCCCCCCTCCCCTTGGGGCTGGGAGAGGACCCAGGCGTCCTGGCGGGGTCTGCAGGGCGGCAGCACCCCTTGCCCGCCGCCCCAGGCCCTCACGCCGGGTCCCCTCCAGAATACCCCGGACGGAGACTTCATCCTGGACCGGCACCCCAAGCACAGCAACATCGTCATCGGGGCCGGCTTCTCGGGTAGGCGGGGGGCACCGGCCCCCCATGGCACCCCAGCCCCAGCCACGCGCCCCAGAGCCGGCTGAGCCCACTCACCCCCTGCCCTCTCCTCCTCGCAGGCCATGGGTTCAAGCTGGCGCCGGTGGTGGGGAAGCTGCTGTGCGAGCTCAGCCTGGGCGAGGAGCCGTCCTACAGCACGGCCCCCTTCAGCATCAGCCGCTTCCCTGGGGCGCTCCGGGCCGCGCTGTAGGTCCAGGGCCCCGGCCGTGCCTGGGTCGCACTGGGCTGGTGGCCACGTGCCCAGAGCGGGGCATCCCCGCATCCCGCATCCCCACCTCCCTGCATCCTCGCACCCCGCATTCCTGCACCCCACACCCCCACATCCCGGCATCCCCTCATCCTGCATCCTGGCATCTCAGCATCCCCACATCCTGGCGTCCCTACGTGCCAGGATCCCTGCACCCTGGCATCCCCGCAACCCCACACCTCAGCCTCCCGACATCCCCCCGTCCCGGCACCCTTGCATCCCTGCCTGCCTGCATCCCCGTATCACTGCATCCCGGCATCCCTTGTGCTGCGTGGTGCCAGGGCCGGCTCTGCCGCACATCCGCTCCCACGAAACGAATTAAGGAGCTTTGTCAGCCGCACGAAGATGGAGCTGGTACAGCACAGAGACACACACTCGCTTAGGAGTCAACTTAAATGTTTTAATGTTAAATGTGCCATTTTATTATCATTAGATCGCTCCCACTTAATGAAAGCGCATTAGCACAGCGCGGCTTTTTATGGCAGCGCGCGCCGGGCTTGGCCAATTTGTTTCAAAGAGGTGGTGGGGAAAGGGAGCAAAACGGCCTGGCCCCGTTTCCAGGGGTCCCCGGGGTGCGGGGGGGGGGCCCGGGGCTGCAGGCACGGATGTGGGGGCGCAGGGCACACCGAGCACCCCGGCGGCCCCGCGGGGCGCAGGGGTGGGGGCCGGTGGTGCGAATCCGCGGCTCTTCTGCGTTAGCATCGCTTTAAATAATTAACACTGGCAGCCGGAGGGCCCCCATTGCCCGCTACTAATCTGCATATTTATGAAGATTTATAAATGATTCAGTGCCCCTGCCCCGGCGCAGCCTGCTGCCAGCGCCGGGCGCCCGCGAGAAAGCCAGGGCTCGGCCCCGTCTCCCGGCCCCGGCGGGCGCCCGGGCAGCGGCGGAGCCCCCCGGGCACGCGGAGCAGGCACAGCCGGCCTCACCAGCCGTAAATGACATTTATTCTCATACTGAAAGTAAACGGACAGGGAAAGACGCACAGCTGAACTAGTGCAAAAACCAGAGTCGGAGGGGGCCGGGCAGCGTCCCCCGGCGCCGACCCGCTCCGTCGGGGCCGCGTGAGCCGGGACCGGGGCGCGCCGGACCCCGCGCCCACCCGCGCCCACCTCAGCGGCGTCTCCGCGCGTTTCCCCCCAAAACCGCCGTGCCGGGAGAGGAGCGGGCAGTGCGGGGGGCCCAGCCGGAGAGAGACGTCTTTGGCTCAACTAAAAGGTAACGGGAAATTAAGAGCACGGGGCGGCGGCGGGCCGGGAGCCCGGGGGGCTGCTGGGGAGGGGCTTTAAGTTATAAAATAAGGAGACAGCAGGCACTGAGGAATCAACCGAGGATGCAGCAGCCCGGCGGAGCAGAGGGGCTCCGTCCGCCGAGGCGCCGGGCTGGCGCGGGCAGGACGGGGTGCGCGGAGGAGCTGCTCTCCCGGCAGCGCCGACCGCACGGACGGGGGACGGGAGAGGGCTGGAGGCGAACGTTTTCCACCATGCAAAAGAAATACGGCCGGCGGCGGGGCGGTTTCGGGGCGCCGCGGGGCAATTCCCGCGCTGGCGGCGGCCCCGGGCGCCGGGGAGTATTTCTGGGGCGGTGGAAAACGGTGCTGGCGGCGGCCGGCTCGCCGGGGCTACGCTGAGGTCTCGGCGGCCCTGCCCTCGGCGTCGCTGTCGCTCTGGTAGCTCCGGGAGGAGTGTTTGGACCTGTGCGCGCTTTCCAAGGTGTCTTGCTCCTCGTCCGATCTGTCGTAGGCGAAGGCTTTCCGGGAGCCCGGCGGGCTGCGCGGGAGACACGGAGGGGTTAGCGAGCGGGACCCTGGCTCGCGCCCCCCCCGAGCCTGCGGGGAAGCCGGGGCCGCGCTGCAACGCCGCAGCGGAGCGGGGACAGCCCGGAGCAACGCGCCGGCGCCCCCGGACAGACCTCCATCCCGCCCCCGGCAAGCGCTCGCCTCCCCGCGGTGCCGCGGGAAACGGGACCCGCGTGAGCCGCAGCAGGTCGGCACGCTGGCGGCTGCCTTTACGAGGCCTCGTTAGCCTCTTTTATTATTGTCGGGATAGTTTTGGAAAGCTTTGGCGTGATTTAGTCCTCCGCGGGCTGAGCCGAGCCCGTCAGCTGCAAGGAGGCTGCTGCAAACCCGCGGCGCCCAGCGCTGCCCCGGCCCGGCAGCCAGCGCGCGAACCGGGCCAACGCTGCACTTCGGCTTGGGAACAGGCCCCGGGAAACGGGCCCAGGCATCGGCAGGCGACGCCGCGACGCCCGGAGACTGCAACGCGCCTCTCCGGCCAGCGAGCCCGGCAGGACCCCAGCCCGCTGCGGCGCGGGGCTTCGGGGCTCCCGGGGAGCAGGAGCACCCGGCCGGCGGCGGGTATTTCTCCTGCCCGAGCCCCCTCGCAGGCGGCCCGTGCCGGCGCGGCGGCGCGAGCCCTTCCCCCAGCGCCGGCGTCGCTGGGACTGCAATTCAACAGCTGAAAAGGCCTTTTTCCTCCTCCTCCTCCTGCAGCCCTTCTCCCGTTCAAGCTGTTGGAAACGGTTTCATACGCTACTACGTAGCTGCCAAGAAAGGCGGCGATGGCCGCGCGCGCCTCCGCCGTCTCCGGAGCATCCCAGCCCGGGCCGGCGGGCACCGCGGACACGGGCCACGTCCCACCGGGACGGCTGACCCCATACCCGGGAGCTCTCCTGCCGCGCCGTCCGCGCCAGGCGTCCGCTGGAGCAACGACCCCGGATACCCGCGCGGAGCATCGCGCCCCGGTTCTGCCCGGCCACTCACCCGTCGCCGCCGGGATGCGGCTCGGCCGGCCGCGGGCTGCCGCCCCCCCCGGTTACACACTGCAACGGGTGCGGGTTAGTACGCCGGACCCGCGCGCAGGGGCGCCCGGCCGCCCGGGATTAGCGCTTCTCCGTCTCCTCCGCTAATCCCCGAGGGGCAGGTGCCGGCGCCGAAGAAGCCGCCCGGGCGAGCCGGGGCCGGCGCCTGGTGCTGCCGGCGCGGGCGGCGTCGTGGCCGGAGCCCGCAGGAGGGCGGCCCGCCAGCCGGAGCGGCGGGGCCAGGCGAGGGTTAGGGTCGAGCGGTTAGTGGCACGCGGGGCTCATGCTGCACGGCACACACCGCTCCCACCTCCTGCCTCAGTCGCTCTCGGGCCGGTACAGGTACTTCATCATCAGGCTGTCGACTTGCTTCTTCCGCTTCTTCTCCTCCTTCTTCTCCTTGCCGGAGCGCCCGGCTCCCGCGCTCTCCGCGGCCGGGCCCGGCTTCCTGGGGCCCTTCTTGACGCTGGAGTTGCTCCGGTAGGAGACGGTGGAGCCGGAGGAGGAACTGGAGGAGGATTCGGAGGAGGACTCGGAGGAGGAGTCCGACTCCGACGACTTCTTCTTCTTCTTGGCTTTCTTCTTGGCCTTCTTGGCGCGCTTCTTGGAGCTCTTCTTCTTCCGCCCCTCTTCCTCGGAGGACTCCGCGGAGCTGCTCCCGCGCCGGCCCTTGCCGCGGGGCGGCCGGGAGAAGTCGAGGGCGGAGGCGGAGCGGCGGAGGCCGCCGGCGGGGCGGTCGGCGGTGCGCGGCAGGACGGCGCTGCGGGCGCTCCGCACGCTCCTGCCGTCTTCCTCCTCCTCCTCCTCCTCGGAGCCGGGGCTGGAGCGCGCCGCCCCGAAGGGCCGGTAGCTGAGCACCTCCTCGATGGCGGCCTCCAGGTCGGGGTCGAGGTAGGAGCGGGGCCCGGCGGGGCGGCCGCCGGCGCTGGAGGCGGCGCTGCGCGGCCGCGGCGGCACGGAGAAGCTGCGGCCCAGCGGCGGCGGGCTGCAGGGCGAGCGGGCGCCGCCGGCATCGTCCGCCTCGTCCAGGCGGCTGCGGGCCAGCGAGAGCCGGGAATCGGGACGCCGGCTCCGCAAACTCCCCGGGCTGGACAGGGCCAAGCTCAGCGCCGACCTGCCGTCGTCCCCTTCGTCCTCCGGGCCGCGCCACGAGGCCGAGGACGCCCGGCTCACCGGGGCGGACAAGGCGGAGGCTTTGCCCACGTCGGTGGCCGAGAGGGACCAGCGCTTCTCCAGCCCCTCGCGAGCCCGGCCGCTGGCCTCGGCGAAAGCCTGGGCGATGACGGACGCCCGGTCCCGGGGCTCGGCATCCCGCCGGGCTTTGCGGCACGGGCGCTCGGGCGACGCCGGCCGCTCGCCCAGGGCGGAGAAGAGGGTCCGCTCGTCCCCGCGGCCGCCGATGGAGTCCTTGAGGCCGGCGCGCTTGCGGTAGCTGAGGGAGCTCGCCGCCGACACCGGCCTCTCCTCGGCCTCGGCGCCCTCCTTGCCGTCCCTGCGGACGGCGGCGCGGCAGGCGCCCGCGCCGGGGGGAGACAAGAGAGACGGGAGATGAGCGGGAGCCGGCGCGCGCCGCGCCGCGCGGCACGGCAGGCTAAATAATTTGCGTCAGCGGAAAATAGCTTCATGGAAAATGTCATGCAAATTAGGGTATTGTTCTAGCCCGTCACTTTGATTCCCCTTTAAAGTGTTGCGTTCAATTTATTTCATTGTCAGCTACCTGGAGCCGCGGCGCTCGATTCCCGACTTCAGAAAAGGCGGCATTATCTCCAATAACAAAATGTTTTACATCTGCACCGCTGAATAAATTAAACCAATTAAGAAGCAGCGGCTCAGATCTTTCCCCCTGCTCGGCAGCGGAGGGGGAGCCCCTGGGGACTCCCGCAGCCCCGCCAGGAAGCTGCGTCCGGAGCAGAGCGATCGGCGCTCGTCCGGCGACGCCAAGAGGGGCCGGGCGAGCGGCCGAGCCCCCCGCCGCGGGGGCACCGTGCCCGCACGCGCGGCCAGCGCATCCGGGGCGGAAGGCGCGACGGGAGGGCGGCGGCGACTGAGGAGGGGGCCAGGAGCCCCCCCCCACCCCCCCAACGCAGAGGGAGCTGATTTGCACGGTTATAGCTCGCTTTGCATAATCAAATGCCAGGACCCGACGAGGGAGGACGAGGAGGGGCTGCGTCTTCCCCAGCGGGTCCGGTGCGGCGGGCCGCCGCGGCTCTGCCTCCGTCGCGGCGCATCCCCTGGCGCACCCCGCCGCGGCGCCCCGGCCCCCCCCGGCCCCGCTCCCCGCCGCTACCGCCCCAGCCCGCACCGACCTGCCGCCCTTCAGGCTGCCGTCGTCCGAGACCGCTTTGGAGGAGCCTTTGCTCTTGGAGAGCCACGACTTGACTCCGTCCACCCGGTCCTCCAGCTCCGAGTCCGCGTCCGAGTCGCCGTCGCTGCGAGAGGGGAGAGCCGGGGCGGGAGAAAACCAGAGATGAGCGCCGGGAGGGTTAAGGCACCCGCTCGGCACGCGGCCGGCGGGGGCGTGCGCGGGGCCGGCGGCTCGGGAGCTCCCGAGCCCTCCGCGGCAGAGCCCCGTCTGCCCAGGGCCACGCGCCTGCAGCTATCGCAGAGGGGCAACGGAGCGGGGGAGCGAGGGCAAAGGAGCAGAGCACCGCTCCGGAAACACGGGGGGTTTCGAGCTCGCCGAGGCCACGGGGCCGGGAAGGAAATAAGTGGGTTCGTTTTATAGGCCTCCGTCAAGTGCAAAATTACAGCGAGGAAGAGCTATGTTGATGTCGCCGGGTAAACAGGAGTTTAGCAAACGGCACAGAAATGACTCTGGCAAGGCGGGCGCACGAGCGCGGCAGGCAGATTTACGGCCCCGCCGTGACAGAGAGCCCCTGATTTACGTGCACACATAAAAAAAGCCCTATCTGGCTTAAAACATCTAATTTATAACGGCGGTTCGCAACCATATTGATTGCCTTTAGAAAGAAGGTGCTGTATGCATTGCAAAATCCATTTCTCCACGTTAAAAGCATCCCTCTATAAATCTCCACTAATACATAACTGCTTACTGCTTTCATTAGGGTTATCGCAATAACAGCTGTATCTATAAGGAAATCGAAGTGTTATTTTTCCCCTCCCTCCCTCCCGACTCGGCCTCGCTCCCCGTCGCCGGCTGCCGAGAGGGGAGAGGGCTCCCGCGGAGCCGAGGCAACGGCGCTGCCGCCACGGCTCGGCCTGGAAACGGATGTACAATATGATCTTAAACAGACGTTTTATCCGCCTGGCCTTGGGCTTATTCTCTGCCTGGGGAACACGGCAGCGAGCACAGGGGATGGGCTATTAGAGACCCTGCAAATGAATCCTCCTTGTTAAATTCAAAGCGACGAGCCGCACTTCATCACACCCATCTCCCTCCCCTGCAATATATCCAGGCAACACTTTGCTTTTTGCCCTTAAAAAAAAAAAAAAAAAAAAACCAATGAGCCCCATAAACAAACTCCGGGGGCAGTCGAGATTTTAAATCGTCGGAATTAAACTCCACGTCAAACGCAATTTATGTCCGGACGAGAGCGCCATTAGTTAACTGGGATCCGAATCGCAGGGGAGCAAACAACGCAGCCTCCGCGGCGGCGGATATTAATTGCGCGTGACAACAGGGCTCCAACGGCCCTCTATCACTGTTACACACGATTACATTTATCATTAACCGCTATAGAGCCTCTCGCATCCGGCGGCCCCTGCCCGGGGAAGGGATGTCGCTGCCAGAGCCCCTCCAACGGCTGGCGGGCAGCAGCCGGGCTGCGTGCAACGGGATGCGCTCGCGAGCCGGGGCGGCCGCGCCGCAGGGATGCAGTTAGGGCCGGCCGGGGCGGCCGTGCCGCGGGGATGCAGTTAGGGCCGGCCGGGCCGCGGGGATGCAGTTAGGGCCGGCCGAGCCGCGGGGATGCGGTTAGACCATGCGCAGGGAGGTGGGCGAGAGGCATGCAGAGCCCAGCCGGGCCCCGGGCCCGCGTGGGGTTAGGCGCGAGGGGTTAGCGGAGGGGACAGAAGGAAAGAGGAGATCCTCACAGTTTATTCTTTCTTTTCTGATATTTTGTCACCATGTCCTGCAAACTGGGAAGGGGAGAGGGGGGAGGGAGGGAGGGAGGGAGAAAACACAACAGAAAAGAAATCAAATGAACTCAAAAAGAAACCAAACGGAGGGGAAATGAAAGGGGAGCAAACCAAACGGGCGGCTGGGGAGGATGGGGAGGAAGGCTTTGCACCCTGGCGTCCCCGGCCTCCCACCGCCGTCCCCGCTCCCCTGGGTTCCCGGGCCGTTTCCGGCCGCCGGCACGGCCGCAACCGCTCAGCAGCACCCCGGCTGCCCGGGGCCCCGCGCGAGCGGGCAAAGCCGCGCGGGGGACAGATGGACGGATGGATGGCCAGCGCCCTGCAAGGGCCGGGCAGAGCCGCGGGGTGCCCGCAGCGTTTCGAAGCGGGGAGGAGCGGGGCCGCGGCGCGCTCACCTGTTGATGAGGTCTTCGTTGCTGTCGCTCTCCATCTCGTCCTCGATGGCAGCCTGCAGGTCCCCGATGCGCTTGAAGGCCAGCTTCAGGTCCGACTGCAGGCTCTGGTTGGCGGCTTCCAGGCTCTCCAGGTCCATCTCCTGCGGGGACACGGCGGGGTGAGCCCGGGGAAGGGGCGCGCGCCCCGCCAACCCCCCAGGTCTCCGCGCCCAGCTCGGCGCAGGACCCCACTGCCCACCGCGGACGCGGGAGCCGATGCCGCCCGGACGCCGGGGTCCCTCACCAGCTCGTGCTTCTTGCGGCTGGCCTCCGCCTCCTTCTTGGCCAGCTCGCCCATCTCCTCCTTGACGTCGCGGAGCTGCCGCTGCAGCCGCTTGTTCTGCTCCTTCTCGCGGCTCTCGGCGGCCGCCCGCTGGTCCCGCTCCTCCGTCAGCTTCTCCAGGTTCTCCTTGAGGCGCGTGGCCAGGCTCTGCGGAGCGCGGAGCTGTGGGGCCGGGGGCGCCGGCAGGACCCAGGCGTCCGGGTCCCCACCGCGGGCTGCCCCGCGTGCCCCCCGCCGAGCGCTGCGATTACGCCGGCTCGGCGCGGGCGCCGCGACACCCAGCCGAGGGCTAACGCCAGCACCATGCATTTACATGAGGGGCCGGCGAGAAGGAGGAGGAGGATGAGGAGGGGGAGAGACATGTCGCCAGGAGAAACCTCCCCCCCGGGCCAGGGAAGGGGCAGAACAATTGCCGGGGCTTTGGTGAATTGGAAAAATAGATTTAACTTTGTGTGAAGTAATTACAGCACGTAACGTAGGGAAAAAATAGCCTCCATTCTCCAGCAGCCGCTGAGCCAGCCACTGCATATTTATGGCCCCGGCAGAGAGAGAGAGAAGGGAAATAACAGCTAGGAAAATATTAAGAGGAGAGCTAAGCTGCTCAGCTCCCTCGGCAGAGAACTGCAAAGGCAGAATATAAAGCAGGCAGCGTTTAGCGGGGCCGGGAGAGTCTATAATTTCACTAAGTCAATGCAGGGAAATAGCAGCACTTTGCCAGGCTGGATGGTGGATTATTGTTATCAGCGCTCGCAGGGAGCGTTCCCTGGGAGGCCGGCGGGCAGCGGGGCTGGCGGCAGCGGGCAGAGCTGCGCCGCGGCCTCCCAGGGCAGCGCTGAGCACCGCCAAGGGCACGGACGGAGATGCCGGCATGGATGCAGAGGAGCCCCCGGGCCAGCGTCGGGTCCCACCGCCCTCCTGTGGCGCACGGCCCCTCCACGGGGACGGGGGACGCTGCTGTCCCAGCCTGCGCCCCTAAGGAGCCGAGGGCGACGGCGACGCAGAGCCCCGACCCGCCTGGTCCCGCGCGGCGCCCACCTCCAGCCGCTTGACTTGCGTCCGCTCGAACTCCAGCCTCGTCTCCAGCTCGCGGATCTTGGCCTCCTGCCGGCTCACCAGCGACTTGTCCACCATGGACTGCTCGAGGAACTCCAGCTGGCTCTGCAGCGCTTGCAGCTGGGGGTGAGGCAGCGTCAGCGCGGCGCGGGGCACCGCCGGGCCGGTGTCACCGCCGGAGCTGCGCGTGGCCGTGCCGTGGTCCCATTCCCCGCGATGCTCCTGCCCCGCGACGCTAGCTCGGAGCAGACCCCGCCGGCCACCCGGCTCTTGCCCGCGGTACGGACACCCCCCGGGAGAGTCCTGTTCTGCCCCGGCGCAGCCCTGGGAGCCGTCCCCATGGCACCCCGGCGCCATCCGCCCGCGGAGGCCAGGAAGCGGTGCCACGCCGGGTTTTGGGGCACTCGCCCCGCTCCGAGCTTTACTTGGGGTCCGAGCGCTTTGCAGGCTCGAGCCCAGCACCAGCGCTGCCCACCTTCTCCTGCAGCTCCTGCTTCTCTTTGCCGACGTCCTCCAGCTGCGCCTGGAGGTCGTTCATCTGTGCCAGGTCCCGGGAAGCCTGCCGGGCGAAGCCGGGGCCGTCAGCGGAGGCTGCGCGGGACGGGCCGCTCGCTCCCACGGCCCCGCACGCAGAGCCGGCTGGAGCCGAGCTCCGACGGGCCGCGACTCCCCCTCACCTGGGCCACGGCCGCCTTGTGCTTCTTCATCAGCTCGTTCATGTCCTCCTGGTCCTCCTCCAGGCGACTCTGCACCTCGTTCTTCTCCCGCTGCAGCCGGCTCAGCTGCTCTTCCAGCTGCGAGAGGGGAGCAGATTGCATCTCGCCGCAATGCCCCAGCGCTGCTTGGCCGAGCCCAGCGGGGCTCCCTGCTCCCGGGGCTCTGTGCTGTGCCACCCCCGTGGAGCCGGGGACCGCTGAGACGCCCAAGCGAGACCCCCAAAAGAGCCCCGAACGGCCTGGGCTCACCACGGCCGGCAGGCACCGCGCTGGCCAGGGGCGGGGGGCACGTGGCCGTCACAAACGCGCTTACCGCTGCCTTGGCCTTGGAGAGGTCGTCAATCTGCAAGTGGAGATCTTCGATTTCCACCTCCATGGACTTGCGGGCTTTGACGGCAGCTGCGCAGGTGAACTCCGACTCCTCGAGCTGCAGGGAGCAGAGTCAGTGCTCAGCTCTGCCCCCAGAGCGTGGCAGGGGGACAGGGCGCAGGGGACGTGCCCGGGACCTCTGAGGCCGCAGCAGCTCGGGCTGAGGCTCGGAGCTGGCTACAGCCCTCGTGGCAGTGCCCGATCCCAGCCCAGAGCAGCGGGAGGGCGATGGGATTTGCAGCGAGGGGCTGCGGCCACGGACACGGGCCTGCGCGTGGCCGAGGGCACCGGGGCTGGACACCCACCTGGTTCTTGAGCTGGGCGATCTCCCTCTTGCTGGGCGCGTTGTTCTTCAGGTGGTCGAGCATGATCTGAGCATCGGCCAGCAGCGCCTTGGTCCTCTTCAGGTCCCTGCGCAGGCGCTTCTCCGTCTCAAAGTCCCGCTGGTTGACCTGGGAGCGAGGGAGGCCGTGCCAGGCACCCCACGTGGTCCCACTCTTGCGGGGCACCCAGCCCACAGCCCTGTGGCCCCAGCATCCTCCAGCCCCCACGGAGCGAGGCGCTGGCAGCGGGGATGGAGGCATGCAGCCCCTACCTGCTCGCTGACAGCAGATAACTTGCTCTCCAGCTCCCGCTTCTCCCTCAGCACCTTCTGCTTGTCTTCATACTCCTCCTCCAGCTGCACCTCCATCTGCTTCAGCTGGAGGCAAACGTGGCGCGTCCCGGTGAGGGTCTAGCTCAAGCCGCAGCACCCAACGCCGGCACCGGGGCACCCCGTGGGGCACCACCAGCAGATCGGCGGACACCCTGGCTGCCCTGCATGCATCGCTCACCCGCAACCCAGCTTTGGGACGCTCAAGGAGCCCACCAGTTGGGTGCAAAAATGCCCAGTCGAGCAATCAAAACGTGCAAAGCCCAGCATGCTGCCAGCCCCAGCGGAAGAGGGACCGGTCAGACCTGCCCCGCCAGCCGGAGCCGGGCAGTGTCCGCGTGGGAAGCCAGGCTGGCGTGTGACCGAGCCCTACCTTCTTCTGGCACGACTGCCGTATCTCCTCCACCTCCTCGTCGCGGCTCTCCACCTCCTTGGCGTGGGTCTGCCGCAGCCGCTCCATCTCCATCTCCAGCCGCAGCTTGGCCTGCGAGGGGAGGCCGGTCACGGCGCCCCGGAGCCGGGGAGCCCGCGCGCCCCGCGTCGGCCGCCCCGGCCCCCCGCCAGCGCCTACTTACTCGCAAAGCCCCCCGCTCCGAGGCCAGCCGGGCCGCCTTCTCCGAGGCCACCTCCCGCGCCATGGCGGCACCGGCGCCGGCACGCAGGGGCCGCGCAGCCGGCAGAGGAGCCACGTCCGCGGTAGGGATGAGCCAAAAGCCGGGCTGGCAGCGACCGCCTCTGCTTCCCGGGCAAGCCCGGCCCAGGTAATAACAGCCCTGCACGAAACCACCCCACCCAGAAACCAGCACGCGCCCTCCCTGCCGGTACCTGCTCCAGCATCTGGATGGTGCCAGCCTGCTCATCCAGTTCCTCTTCCTGGTCCTTGACCTTGGCCTCCAGGTCCCGCAGCTGCTTCTTCACCTTGGCCAGGGAGGCCTCGTCCTTGGACTCCTGCGACGAGATGTCCTGCAGCTCGGCCTCCAGCGCCTCCACCTTCTGCGTCAGGCCGGCGATGTCCGAGTCCCTGTCCTGCGGGAGAGCGGGGCCGTGGCTGAGCCGGGGGGCTCCCGCCTGCCGGCCGCGCGCCGGGGCCGCGCCGGGGCCGCTCACCTCCAGCAGCTGCTTGAGGCCGAAGACCTCGGCCACCAGCACGTCCTTCTCCCGGCTCAGCTTCTCCCGCTGCAGCCTCTCCCGCTGCGCTTCCTCGTGGGCCTGCGAGAGCTCGCCGTCGAACCTGCGCGGGGAGAGCACGCCAGGCTGGCCCCGCGCCGCCCGGGGACGCGCCGACAAGCGTTCCCCCGCCGGCACCGCGGCCGCCCGGGGCTCCCGGCGCGGAGGGTGGCAGCGGCGGCGCCCGGCGTCTCCCGAGCCCGGCATCCGCCGAAGCCCCGTCGCGGCGCGTGCCGAGAGCCGGCTCGCAGCTGGGAGCCCGCTGCAAAACGCACTATTTACAAGCCTTTAATTTCCAGCACAACAACTCCGCGCGGGGAGCCACTCGGAGAAACTCCTCCCGACACCTTCGCTGAATAAGCTAATCGAGAGCGCGGCCCTCGCAGCGCGAACCCGAGGCGCCGCATCAGCCGCCCCGGGGCCGGCACGGAGGGACGGCCGCTAACGGCAGGGGCTTGGCTCAGAGCAGGCAGCCGGTGACGACGTGCCCTCGGCGCAGGGGGACGGGGACGCGCGGCGGGGGGCTGCCCGGCTCTGGCGGCGGCGCCGCTCGGCTGCCCCGGCCACGGCGAGCCGCCGCGGGATGCATGCACGGAGCGTCCCGCAGCCGGAGGGGGACGCGAGCCGCCGGGGTGGGAGTGCTCGGTGCATCCCCCGGAGCCGGGGAGCGGCTGGGACGGCCTCTCCCAGCGCCCCCAGCACAGGATCAGATGGGTTTGCTCTGAAAGCGTTGCCCTTGGGGCTCAGAAAATAACCCTGCGCTCGAGTTTGTGACCTGCGTTAAACACCCCGGCAGCTAATCCCCATTTCTCCGCGCGCTGGGTAATAAACAGCTGCATTAGCACAGACTCCAATCCACGGAAATTGAAATTAATTAGATTGGATTCTCTCGCTGTATTTGTGTGTGTGATCATTACCATAATGAGATGAAAGCGTCCCTGCTGCTTAATAACGTTAGCAAACTTTGGGGCTGGGAGAGGAGGTGGGAAGAGAGCGAGCGCCGAGCGGGGCCGGGCACCCTCCTCCCTTGCTCCTCGCCGCCGAGCCCCCGCGGAGGGTCCCTCCGCACGGGGAGAGGGTCCCCAGCCCTGAGGTCGCCCCACCACCGCCACCGAGCACGTCCGACCCGGGCAAGGGGAAGCCCGTCCTGCCGGAGACGCCCCCCTGCAAGCCCCCTCGGTGACGCGGGAGCCGCTCCGGTGCCCAAATCCCTGCTGAAACGGCAACGCTGGTTTCCAAGAGGCTCCCGGAGAGCTCCCCGCTGCGCACCGGGCAGCCCCCCGCCGCGTCCCCGCGCCCCCCCACCTCCGCTGCTTCTTCTCCAGGTCGTGGTTGCGTCCCTGCTGGCCCTCGAGGTGCAGCTTGGTGTCCTGCAGCTCCGACGCCAGGCGCTGGCACTTCTTCTTCAGCTGCTGCAGGGCCCGCTGGCTCTCCTCGCTGTCGGCCTGCAGGTCCGTCAGCTGCGGGCAGGCGCGGGGAAGGCGGTGAGGGCTCCGCGGGGCGCCGCGGCCCGCCGGCCGCCCCAGCGCAGCCCGCTCCCGGCGCGGGGTCTCGGGGCCGAGCCGCGCTCACCCTCCTCTCCAGCTGCCTCTTGCCCTGCTGCTCCAGCTCCAGCTTGTCCTCCAGCTCCTGCTGCAGCCGTTTCTTGGTGAAGTCGATCTCCCGCACCGCCCGCTCGTATTTCAGCCGCCACTCGCCGCCTGCGCCGGAGCAGCGGGGTCACCGCTCAGCGCGGCGCCGGGCCGAGCCGGGCGGCCGGGGGTGCGCTGCCGCCGCCGCGCAGGAGGCAGCGCGGTTGGTACCTGCGTCGTCGTCATCGAGCTCCCCGTTGAGCTCGGCCGCCCGGATGAGCCGGGCCTCCATCACCTCCATCTCCATGGACTCCATCTGCTTCTTCAGAGCGTCGTACTTGGCCTGCGAGGGGGACGGGGCCGCCGTGAGCCCCCCGCCGGCCGCCAGCGGGCGAGAGGCGCGGGCGGGAGGCGCTTACCTGCAGGTCCTTCATCTCCTTCTCGGCCCGGAGCCTCTCGGCCGTCTCGGCGTCCAGCAGCTGCGAGGCCGACTCGCCGGTGTTTCGCTCGTCCGTCAGCTCCGACGTCAGCTCGGTGATCTGGGCCGGGGGGAGCGGGGAAGGTGGGCCGGGGGCAGGGTCCCCGCGCCGGCGAGGGGGCCGGGGGGGCGCGGGCGGCACCTACCCTGCTCTCCAGGCGGTCGCTGAGCAGCCGGAGCTCGTTGCGCTCCTTCTCCACCTTCTCGAGCTTGCCCTTGAGCTGCTGGATCTCTTCCTGCAACAGAGCGCGCAGTCAGGGAGGGGGCAGGCCGGCAGCCGGGAAGCAGCGGGCAGGCACGAGTTTGGCAGCTCTCTGCACCCCCCCCAGCTCCCTCTCGGTGGGGGCTCCCCGGGGCCGGGAGGTGCTGGCGGCGCGCGCACGGACACAGCGGCTCCCCCCCCGCCGAGGGCTCAGCAGGGACTTTCCCCGGCCGGCTCGGCGCTCCGGCGTGCCGGCTCCAACCCCATAAATGGTGTCGAAACGCCAGGCAGCCCCGCAGCCCCCGGCGCGCCTCCCCGTCCTGCGGGGCCTCGGCCGGCGCAGGGGGGTCCCGGCTGGCGCCGGGAGAGGCAGCAGCAGCCAAAACGCCCACCCGCGGCTCTCCGCCCCCCCCCGGCCCGCGGGGGAGGCAGGCGGGGGCCCGCGGGGACACCCAGGCGGCACCAACCAGCACGGGGTCGGCGCGCCCGGCCGCCAGCTTCAAGCACATCTCTCCCGTGGCCGGGGCGGGGGCGAGGGGGGCTGGCACGGCGGCGGGCACCCCGCGCCTCCCGCTCCCGTCCGGGAGCCGGGCTGAAAGCTGAGCCCGGCTCGCCGCTCCGCGAGTGTCTGGTTGCCAGCGGGCCGCCGCGCCGCGCCGCCGCGTACGCCTTTCGGCGCACGGTTTCATTTCCATTCTCCACGCCTTGTAATTGGGCTCAGGCGAGAGCAGACTCCCGGGATGCTAATGACATGCTGATTCGCAAATTAGGGAGCAATTCGAGCCGTGCGCGGGCACCGCATCCCACCCCGCCACCGGCCCCGGCCGCCCCGCGCCCCCCGCTCCGCCGCGGAGATACCCACGTCCTTGCCGCGGATCTGGTCTTCGGTCAGCTGCACCTCGATGAGGGGCCGCACGGTGGTGAACAGCTTCCACCAGGGCCAGCCCTTCACCCCCTTGTTCTTCTTGATGTTCTTCTGCACGCACCGGATGGCCAAATCCTGGATCTGCGCAGGGCACGGCGGTCAGCACGGCCGCCCCGCGGGCAGGCCGCGGGCAGCGCCGGCCGGGCACCGCGCGGGCTGAGCAGAGCCCGGCGGTGCTCGGCCCCCCGGCACGCTCCCGTTCATTAGCGTTCCCAATAATTGCGCCTGGTTTATTTGCTGCTTGATTATCTCCTGCACCTCAGCCCCACGTAGCTATAAAAGCTAATCTTGCTGAAACACAAGGCGCCACGGAGATGTCTATTTTATGCGCTCTTTAATAATAAAAGTAGGAGCAGACACAGCTACTTAATCTTAATGCAACGCCGCAGGCCGGCACGGAGGTGCCCTGCGCCCTCCCCGCACGGTGCAGCCAGCGCCGCGAAGCCGGGCCGGCGGCTCCCCCCGGGCCCCCCGCGGCCAGGGCAGGACCCCACCTCGGCCCGAGCCGGGCCCGCGTCCCCCGAGGCCTGCCGGGCTGTCCCGGCGCGCGGCGCGGCGGGCGGGAGGGAGGGGGAGGCGCTGGCCCAGGCAGCAGCAGAAAGGCTGCGCTGCCCATTTTAGGCGAAATTGTGCAGCCGAGCGGGGAGGGGAGAAGCGCTACGAACCTTCCTCTTCTTGAAGAGCTGCCGTGCCAGGAAACCCCTGCACGCCGCCTGGAACAGCGTGATGTTCTTGCTCGTCTGCTCGTCCCGCTGCTCCTCCAACCTGGCCAGGCAGCCTGCCCGGAAAAACACCTGCGGGACGACAGCGGGGTGAGACGAAGGCAGCCCCGCGCTCATCCTCAGCGCCGCCGCCCGGCCCCGGGTGCCGCCGAGCCCCAGCGATGCCCGTGCGAGGGGCAGGACCGCGGATGCTCCGTGCGGAGCAGCGGCACGGCGGGAGCATCCCGCGGCCCCGAAACGGTTGCTCCCCGCTGCCCGAAAAGCCGGGCTGCAGGTGGCACCCGCGGCAGGGCCACGTTGCAAGGGCACGGCCACCCCGCTGCAGCATGGCCCCGGCCGGCAGGCACGAGCCTGGCAAAACAGGTCCCCGCGTCCCCTTCCAGCTATCGCGCCCCGGCGCGGCCCCGTCCTCACCCTTGCCCAGTCCTGACGGCGCCGGCCGGCTCCGGGGCGGCCTGGGGCAGGCGGTCCCCAGCTCCGAGCGGGGCCAAGCACCCGGCTTTTATTCCCCAGGCGGGAGGAATGCCGTAGGCGGCAGCCAACAGAGCTGCCCTTGTCCCGCGCGGCGGCCGGAGGCCGGCATGGGGCAGGGCACGTGGCCGGCGGGGCAGGCGCCCGCCGGGGCAGCTCCTTACCCGGCTCAAGCCCATGTGGTAGCTGCTCTTCTCCAAGTCCAGCGACTCCAGGAGCTCTTCCACGGCCTGCGGGGAAGGAGAGGGGTCAGCGAGCCGCGGCGGGGCCCCCTCCGAGCCTGCAGAGAGCATCCCCGGCGGCGCCGGGAGCCCTGCGCCCGTACCCGCTTCTCGTCCACCACGATGTAGTTGCGGCCGTGTTTCTTGGTCAGGTGAGGGGCCAGGACGTCGAAGCGCCGCCTGAACTCCGCAAAGACCATGTGGTCGGGGTAACCTGGGGGGGCAAGGGACAGGCGGGGTGCGGGGGCCGCCGGGAGGTTTCCCTGGGCCTCGATGCTCAGCAGCCTTGGCTGGACCTGGGGACCCAGGAACCAGCCAGGTTCCTGCCTCGGGGGAGCGCGGAGCCACCCGCGTCTCCGACAGATCCCGATCTGAACCGCAATTAAGTTTGGCGTTAGAGCAGTGGTGTCACTCCTCCGCATCTTAATTAACCATGGGGTATTGACGGGGATGCTGACCCCGCTGCAGCCGGGTGGCAGCGGTGATCGATCCGGGAGGTGCGCGCGCGGCATCGATTTCCGTTCGGAGCAGCATCGGCCCGGTTTCGAGGTGACAAACCTCGGCTCGGTGGCGAAACGCTCGTATCAATAACAATAAACGCTTTATTCGGCGCGACCCGGAGTCCCTCTGTCCCGCTGCGGGACAGGGGCCGGCTGCCAGCGGGGAGAGCTGCCAGGCGCAGGGTGGCACCAAGGCAGACACACAATTAAGGCCATGTCTGGCCCCCGCACGGAGGCCAGATAACAGCCCCGCGGCCGGCACGGGAAAGCAGGGGCAGCCCAGGCCGGCCGGCACAAACCCGGCCGGGTCAGTGCAGCAACGGGCTCCGAAGCGCTCCGGTTTTGGAGCAACGGGGCTCGCCGCAGCGGGACCCGCCTCCGCCATGCTGAAGGGGCTCCCTGCGGGCGCCGCCGTGCACCGCGCCGCTGCCAGGGCGCTCGCTCTCCCCCTTGGCACCCACGTCCTGGGGGATGAGGACAGGGGGAGAAACGCCGGGCGGCAAGGGCGCTCGGCCGGGGCTCACCTTGGCGGTACATGCGCAGGGCGTCGAGCAGGCGGGAGCCCCGGAGCTGGGCGCGCAGCAGCGGGACGTCGAGCTGCATGAGGCCGGCCTCGCAGTGCTCCGCCGGCAGGTCCAGCTCGCTGCCGCTGACCCGCCGCGACGGCAGGCCCCGGGGGTCCCCGCCGGCCCCCTCCGCCTTGGGCAGGAAGCAGTGCACGAAGTGCATCTTGGACTTCTTGATGCTGTCGATGAGGGCGTCCTACGGGGCCGGGAGAGAGGGTGCGGGGGGGCAGTGGTGACGCCGGCGCCGGGGCAGGACGCCCGCCGCACGCGCCGCTGTCCCCGCCAGACCCCTGGCCGCGTCCCCGCTCCCTTTTCAGAGCTCACGGAGTGACTGCGGCCTCAAAGCGAGCTGTGAAAGCCCCCGGGCCAGCGTCCAGCCGGCGGCCAAAGCGAGGGACCAGGGCACGGCGGCCCCACTCACCACTTGCAGCTTGACCTGGATGCACAGCGACTTCTTCTTCACGGCGGCCACGCCGGTGGTGAAGGTCTTGCGCATGCTGGTGGCCCTGCGCAGGGCCAGCTGGGAGCCCCCCTCCAGCCCCGCCACGGAGCCCGACAGCACCAGGGCCGAGCCGGCGCGGCCCGCAAACAAGTTGCTGATGATCTTCCTGCGGGAAACGGAGGGGACGTCACCCCCCAGCGCCCCGAAAAAGTCACACGGCCACCCTGCTCACCCCCGCCGCCCCGCTCACTTCTGCGACTCCTGCAGCAGGACGGAGGCGTTTTGGGAGGCCGGGTTGTGCTTGACGTGGTTGAGCCAGCCCGTGGCGTCGTACTCCACCCAGTTGGTCCCCGAGCTGTGGCCCAGGAAGAAGTGACGGGGCTTGTCGCTGGGGAGCAGCGGGTCGTGTCCTGCGGAGACACACGGCACCGCTGGGCACGGCCGTGCGGCCCCCGCCGGCCGGCGCTCCGCACGCGCCCGGGGGGGAAGCGGGCCGTCCCGCAGCGCCGGGACCCCCCTGACCTTTGTTGCTGCCCTCCTGGGGGCCGTAGTAGGAGAAGAGCCGCTCCAGCAAGGTGTCCTCGGTGCCGCCGGGCTGCAGCGCCTCCTCCTCCAGCAGCCACAGCAGCCCACGGGCCTCGTCCGTGCGGGCCAGCGACCGGACCTGCGGACGGACGACACCTCGCTCGCACCGGGCTGCCCCCGCCGGGTCCCCAGAGGTGGGGACGGGGGACCTGGGCCGCCCAGGGCACCCGCGCAGCATGCAAACCCGGCCGCCGGGAGCAGTGAGGCGAAGCGGCATCGTGCGAGCTGGTCCCTGCTTAATAGATACCTGGCAGGGAAAGAATCAAGACTCGAGGCAGCGAGACGCTTGCCGGCACGCCAAACGCTGCCTTCGGGCACTGACGGGCCGAAACCCACGGGGACGGTGTGCCCCGGGGATCGGGAGAGCCCGCGGGCGCCGTGCCGCGCCGCCCTGCCCGAGCGCGGCAGCTCCCGGGAGCCCCGGGGACACCCTGCACCCCGAGCCGGGGACGCGCCAGGGATGCCGCTGCACACGTGCTCGCCGCAGCGCTCCCCGCGCTTTGCCAGGCCTTTAGGAAAGCACCTTTCCTTCCCATAATTACTGCTAAAAGGACAGAAAAGAGGCCCAGACGATGCTACTGCGATGCCTAACGTTCAATAAACTGCTGTAATGGATCGCGGCGAGAGCCAAGCTCGGCAACAGGCTGCTCCATTACAATGATAAGTGGCAACAGCCACTTCCAGCCCTGCCGTTCCCTGTCCTTTATCACCTGGGAGCTAATGGGGGAGGTAATTACTGCTCCAGGAGCAGGTTTCAGCCCACGGGGATGCTGCCAGGAGGCTCTGGAGAGGTGGGTCGGGACGAAACCCCTTGTCAGGGCCTGGCCGCATCCTCCCCGGCGCAGAGCCGGAGGTCTCTCCTCGTTAGCACCAGCTAACGAGACAGAGCAACGTCGTGCAAGCATGCAAAGTGATGCAAAGCGGGGGCCTGCGTGCGTCGCCCGCTGTCGCCGAGGCCGGAGCGGCCACGCGGGGCCCGGCGCGCCGGGGCCGGCCGGCACCGGGGCCGCGGAGAAGGGCCGTTCGGACGGCCGTGTGCTTACCAGTGCCTGGTGTGAGGGCTGGTCTACAGTGGCTACAGAGCCCGGTGTACTGGGCTCTGTGTCAGCCAGTGCAAGCTCTATGTTTTCCTAGAGAGGACGGACAGAGGAGCGATTAGTGCCTGTGTGACTAGAGATTATCGTTAGGGACCCGAGCGGGCCGGTCAGTACATTAGTCTCAATTGGATCTAGGCAGTGCGGCGGCAGGGGTTTCCCAGCCAGGGCACGGGGCGTCCCGCCGCCCCGCCGTGCCCTGCTGCTCCGTGCCGCGTCCCGGGACCTGCGCAGGGCCGGCCCGCGGGAACACCGGTCCCTGAGCGCGGCGCTGGGAGCGGCGAGCGCCGGCGCAGCAGCAGCGCCCTCCCCGCCACCCGCCCCGCTCCCGCCGTCGGCGGCTCTCGCCCCGGCGCGTTTGCCGTCAGAGCCACCCCCAGGGCCGGCGCTGCGGGCAAAGGCATCGCCGGTGGTGGGAAACCCCGTGGAAACCCTGCTGCAAAGAGCTGATTAGGTTGGACCCGGTCCAGATGCGACCGCCGGTTTAGAAATCAGCGGGGTCTAGGGGAGGGGTGGTAGCGGAGAGGAAGGAAGGAAGGAGAGAAGGCAGGTCCCCGCCACGCCGCAGCCGCGCGGCCGGCCTCGCCGGGCCCCCCCCCGCTACCTCCTTGTAGCGCTCGAGCTCCTGGGCGAAGGTGCGCTGGTGGAAGAGCAGCTGCAGGCGCTCCTGGGCGTAGTTGTGGCACAGCTCCTCGAAGGTGGCCCCGCGGCTCTGCCCCGCCAGCGCCGGGTTCTGGGCGCCGGGGGTGTCCACCACCGTCACCGAGCACAGCGAGTGCTGGCTCGACTTGAGGGCCCTGCGCGGCACGAGGACGGAGCGGGGCTGGGCGGGCGCCGCGGGACCCCCGCCGGCCCCCCTCTCCCGGCCCCGCCGCCGCCCGCCGCGTCCTACCTGTTGAGCAGCGAGATGAGCAGGGTGAAGAGCTCCGAGTACAAGCCGGCGGCCATGCCCTCCAAGCACTCCAGCGCCGAAAGCTTGGGACCTGGGCGAGGGGACCTGGGTGAGCCCCCGCCCAGGAACGGGTCCCCCCTCGCCCCAAGCGCAGCGTTTCCCCCGGGGTAACGCGTCCCCCCGAGCGGCACGGGGGCCAGCGGTTGCCCACCGACCCCTCCGGCCGCCCGCTCCCAGCCCGGCGGCCCGTCTCCAGCGCCGGGCACTTGGCCACCCCGCCGTGCCGTACCCGTGCCGTCGCCCAGGCCCGTGTCCTCGGGGCCCTGGCGGAAGGAGGTGGATCTCTGCAGGCTTCCCTTGGGCTGGTGCTTGAAGATGGAGGAGGAGAGCTCCTCCAGGCTGCAGCCCAGCAGGTAGGCGGCTTTCTGAGCCCACTCGTGCCGCGCAAACTGCTTCCTCCCTGCTAAAGGGTGGAGAGAGAGAGAGAGAGACTCAGTGCTGGCCAGGGCGGCTTCTCCCATGGAGGGGACGGGGTCTCGCCTACCAGACCTGGGATGGTCCCAGGCCCCCCAGAGAAGGTTGGGGACGGGGGTGGCACGTTGAAGCCACCCCCGCGGCAGGGAGGCCGGGCACAGCTGGGGCAGCAGGAGCCCGGGGCTATGCACATGGCCAGCGCCGGAGAGCCAAGCGCTGGGGTGCAAGGAAGCATATTTCGGCGTTCGGGAGGCAGATGGCTTTGCGCTTCCGCAAGGCTAACAACAGACGTGCTGCGGGCGGGGGATAAGGGGTCACCTCTCCCCCGTCGCCCGCGGCCGGAGGGTACGAAAAGGGCCCAGATCGGGGCCAGGGAACATCCCTGTGCGACAGTGCCAGGCACAGAGACGCCCCGGCGCGGGGACCCCGAGCAGTGCTGCCCGCAGGACGGAGCACGGCGGCCAGGCACGGGCACCCGGGTGCTGGGGAGAGGGCAGGGGAGCCGGGAGCTGGTTAACGGGGACGCTCAGGGACACGGCAGCGGGGAGGCAGGCAGGAGGGGGAAGCCAGACACGCGCACGGAGAACGAGACTTTACCTTCGTCGGCGTCTGCATTGCAAAGGGGCAGCATGCACCATGCAAACAGAGACACGGGTTAGAAACAACGGCACATGACAGCGCAACACGCGGCACGGGGACGCCCTCCTGCCAGGACACGCGGCGCCCGGCCTCCTTTCCCCGGCACAGCCCGGAGCTGGGGGCATCGCCGCACCGAGACGCTGGTACCCAGCCCAGAGCCGGCGTGGGGTGCCAGCCCGGGATGCTTCCACCTACACACCCAGCCAGCACCCAGCTGCACCGTGGGTGCTGGCACGCCGGCGGGAGCCCTAGGGAGCCTGGCACAGGCAGCAAGCACCCAAGGAAAGAGCCTGGATGGCGGGGCTGACCCTGGGCATCCCCAGCTCCCACGGGAAGGCAGCAGGCACGAGGCAGAGCTGGGCCTGGGATGCTCCCCCCGGAGCAGGAGCCGGGATGCGTCGCGGCCGGCGCGTCCCCGCAGCGCTCGCTGCGGCAGGGCCCTGCTGCCCTCTAGCGCCGCGAAGCGCCCCGCGGGAGAGCGCTGCGCCCCCCAGCACGGCCGCCCCCTCCGAAACGCAGCACCACGAGGGTCTCCCCCCGCCCTGCCGCATCTCGCCCGCCAGGGCTGCAAAATCACAGGCCGCTCGGCGCAGCCAGGATGGCGAGGTGCCCGTTTCGGGCGCGCCATCTCCAGGCCCTCCCGCGCGCCCGGGCCGTGCAGCAAGCCAGGCTGCCCGCAACTCGGAGGAAGCACGAAATCCCCACGGGGAGAAGAGCGGTTGCAAAGGCCCCCTGAGCCCTGCAAAGCCGAGTCCGCCACCCCTTGCACTGCAGAGACGAGCCGGTGCCCGTGGGGGCAGGATGCAGCCCGCCTGGGGCTCCTTGGCTCCCCGTGCCCCCGGGGAGCCCCCGTCCCAGCCCTGCCCCACGCAGCTCGAGGGGCCGGCAGGACAGACGGCCCCGACAGACAGCAGGCAGCTCTGGGGCAGCCCCATGCGGGGGTTGGTCCCCGTGCACCGGGAGCAGCGTCCCGAGCCCCCGTGTCGGCCCCACCACCAGCAGCACCGAGCCCGGACCGGAGCCACGTGCACCCCGATTACCGGCTCCGACGGCCAGCGGCTCTGCACGGACACAACGGGAGGGGAGAGCTGTTACACCCCGAGACGAGGCCGCTTCACACACACACACACACCCGCCACGCTCCCACGGCCCCGGCAGGGCCCAGCGTCCCCCCGGGGTGGCCGGGGCTGGCCCGGGGTCCGGCCCCGGCGATGCACGGGGTCAAGGTGCTCTTTGATTCCTGCCGGCCGCCTGGGCCACCCCAACGGAGGGGGCAAAGCCAGGAGGCACAGAGCACGCAGAGGGCTGCTCCTCGGGTTAACGCCACCCCGCTACCCGCCGACGGGGTTGGGCCATCCCTGGGTGATGTCCACAGGGAAAGCGTCCCTGCAGGGTGCAGCGGTGTCGTCGGTCTCTCTGGGACCCTGACCCGAGCTTTGGCTTACTAACGCATCCCAGCTCTGAACGAGTCATTACCTTTGGTGGCTCCGGCAGCCCCGAGATGGTAAATAGCGCCCAGGACGAGCCAGAAGGCCTTCTGCTCGTCGCCGGAGATGCCCATCACCTTCATGGCGGCCTGGAGCTTGTTGAATTGCTGCGTCGCCTTCTGCTTTTCCTCCGGCTGCAGAGAGTGACAGGGCGCGATCGGCACGGAGGCCACGGCTCCCGGCGCCGCTCCGTCCTGAGCCTCCGCGCACCGCAGGGAAAGCACAGCCGAACGGGCTGGGGACAAGCCAGCGCCTCCGCAGAGGTCCCCTTGCCCGGGAGGACGGGGTGACCCCACTGCAAAGGGCCTTCCCAGCTCCCTTTCCCAGCCCGGCAGCAGCAGCCAGACCCAGGGCACGTCCCAAAGCCCCAGCCCCCCCACCACCACGATGCTCCCGCCACCCAGCCGGGGCGGCAGGACCCTCCGCTCGGCTCCCCAGCGGTCCCACAGGGCAGGACCAAGTGACCTTGGAAAGCGGCACGATGCCAAAGACATTGTTCTCGGCCAGGTGGTTGAAGTGAAGCTCAGTCCTGTAGGGAGAAAGGCCGAGATTTGCCCCCGCGGCATTAGCAGCCCCGCACGGCAGAGCTGCCCGCTGCCCGAGCGAGCCTTGCGGGGCGTTTGCAGACAGGAAACCCCAAAGACCCCCGGCCGGGGCTGCCCGAGCCATCGCCGCGCTCACCGCAGGGCGTTATCGGAGCAGGCCAGCAGGTAGTAGAAGACGTTGAAGGTGGCTTCATTGGCCGGGCGCCGGGCGACGCGGAGTTTCTCGAGCAGCAGCGTCTGGGAGAAGAAGGGGACGTTTGGGAGCCAGCCCCGGGCACCGGGCTCCCAGTGGGACCCCCCCCAGGACAGCCAGCGCTCGGCACCAGCGCCGGCCTCGTCTGTGCCGCCCGCCGCGAGCGACCGTGTCCCCGCAGCACCCACCCCGGTGCCACCCCAGCCTGCCGCCGGGAGCGGTGTTGATCCCAACGGCGCTCGCGCGAGCTGTGCGCACCCGAGCTCCCCGTGGCTGTTGGCACCGATTAGCAGGTGCCCGTTATCAGGGCAGCACAAAGCGGCTCTATTGAATTTTAAGGGCTCTATCGTTATCAGGCCGGGGTGGCGTTTGGGAGAAAACCACCTTGTTATCGGGGCTAATTCAGCAAGGGAAGGGAGCCGATCTAATCTGCGGCTCCGCTCTCCAACCGGCTGCGTGCTTGAAGATGCAAACAGAGGAGAGAGCAACAGCGTGTCTGCTGAGCGCCACAGACGCGGCCAGGCAGCCGGGGGGGATTTGCAGCCGAGCCCCTGCGAGCTCGTGGGTTAGCGCGCTGCCAGGCTGCCAGGAGGAAAAACCAGGGAGGGCAGCCCGGCTCCCGCGGCGTGCAGAGCCCTCTGCTCCTGCAGAGCCCTCCCGAGCGGTGCCCGGCGGGGCTGCGTCCCGCGCAGAGCCGGCCGGGAGCCTCCTGCCTGCCGCCCGGGCTCTCACCTGCACCGAGGCGGATGCCACCTGCCCAGCCTGGTCGAAGTCCAGGGAGATGATCTGGGAGAAGCGCGTGGCGTTGCCGTTCATGCTGGTGCTGCTATTGCCAAAAGCCTCCAGGATGGTGTAGAGAGCCTGCCACTTCTCCGCTGCGGGAAGACAAGCGGGGCGGTGGGGTGTGCGTGGCTGGCGGGGTGCAGGCGCTGTGCAAAGGGTGGCCGGGGCCGAGCAGGGGTAAACCCTGCCGCTGCGAGGCCTCAGCCTTCGCCGCCGCCCCGGGCAAGCTGTGTCTGAGCTGTGCTCTGCAGCTGGGGAGCAGCCGACGGTGCTGCAAAGAGGCCAGCAGCCAAGGAGGGGAGCAAGTGAAAAAGCATCTTGTGCCATGTGCATCCAGCTGGGAGGCGGCGGAGAGGCGCGACTGCAGAGCAAGGGGCGTGCAAGGGCGGCAGGGGACCCACCGGCAGCATCGGTGCTTCCTGCGCGGCCGGTGCCGCTGCAGACTCACCTGAGAAGACCTTGCCCGTGCTGCCGGCGATGGTGGCCAGGTACTGCACGAGGTGCTGGCAGTTGGTGGTCTTGCCGCTGCCGCTGCTCCCCAGCAGGACCACGGCTTGGTCCTGGCGGCTCATCAGCATGCTGCGGTAGGCAGCCTGCGCCACGGCGTAGATGTGCGGCGACATGTCCTCCCGGCGGCACCCTTTGAACATGTGCATGACCTGGAGGGAGCAACGGGCTGGGCCGTGAGCCGGCGCGGCTCCGGGCACGCTCGCCCGCTCCCCGTCCCCACCGCGGAGCCTGCTGCGGGCGCTGCAGCCGGACGCCTCCGGGCGGGAATCCCGCCGCGGCTGGGGCTCTCCGGCAGCCGGAGCAACGCGGCAGGCTCGCGACACCCCTCCGAGCGCTGCACCGCTCCGCGGGGCACCCTGCACCCCAGCAGCCCCGCTCAGCCCCCAGCGGCGGCATCACCTTCTCGGAGTACATGGACGGGGAGCTCAGCGGGTTGACGATGACCATGGTGGCCCCCGCGTAGGTGTGCACGAGGTTGCCGCCGTAGCGCTGCCGCAGCGTGTGCAGCACGCTGGACTCGTTGAGGTAGACGAGGCTGGCGAGGTCCTCGGCGCGGTCGCAGGACGGCGGGTTGGCCTGGCGGCGAGGCGCGGGGCGTCAGCCGGGGGACGCCGGCCCCGCGCCTCCCCCAGACCGCTGCCCTACCTTCTCCACGTCGTCCTCGTCCACCTCCAGGACGGCCCCGTCGTGGTCCAGCTTCACCTTCACCTTGCCCTCGGGCAGGAGGTTGGCCTCGTCCGTCCGGAGCTGGCTCGCTGCCGGGGCGGCACGGTGCTCGCCGGGGCCGTGCCGACAGCGCCGGCACAGCCCCAGCCCGGCGCTCGCGGCCTCCCCGTCGCTCCGGGGCCCCCACGGCCGCCCCCCGCAACTCACCCAAGGAGAAGCCATCCTTGTGCACCAGCCACACCTTGTCGGTCTCATACCAGGCCTCCTCGGCCGCGATCTGCTCCTCCGTCTTGGCCTGCGGGGAGAGGGGGACGCGGGCTGTTTGTGCGGCAGGTCCCGGTGAGCCCAGCCACCCCTGTCCCGTCCCGTCCCGCCGCAGCCCTGGGGCTGGAGGGAGGGCGCCCGGCCGGCCCCGCTGGGCAGAGCCTCCCCGCGTCCTGCGGCCACGGGCCGCCCTGTCTGCAAGCCCCGAGCCCTCCCGGCGCTGGAGCCACGGCTCGGTCCCTGCCGCGGCTCCGGGGAGCCACCAGGCCACGGCGATGCGGGAGCGCGTTCACCGCGGACACCGGCATCGGCGCCTCGGCCAAGCCAGCGAGCCCGCAAAGCGCGGCGCGGAGAGCAGGCGCCGGCCCCGCGCCAGCCAGCAGCGCGCGGGGACGCGGCACAGAGGAGGACGACGGCCGGGGGGACGGGCAGGGCTGGGGCGAGCCAGCGCCGAAGCCAAACCTGAGCTGCAGCAGGGATCGGGCCGAACGGGGCTGCCGGGGCATCGTCCGCCTGACCCTAGCGAGGCCGAGAGCGGGGAGGGAAGGCGACAAGCGTTATCTCCCCCCTGCGGAGAGCAAGCAAAGCGGCAGCGAGAAGCAGATGGAAGCCGGGGGCAAAAAGCAGCTGAGCGGGAACCTCCCAGCCCGCGTGGGCACGCTGCCGGCACGCAGCCGCGGCGAGCGGCCGCGTCCCCGGCACCCCCAGCCACCGCGGCTGCAGAGCTGCGCGGACCAACCCGCCCCGGGCCGGGGACCGGCCCTGCGGCAACGGAGCAGCGATGTCCGGCCCGGAGCTGGCGCCGGGGAGGCGCGGAGCAGGCAGGGACTCGCAGCCGGAGCACCCGCACGCGTCCTACGCCAGGACGCGCCAGGCACCGGAGCTTCCCCCGGGGCTGGGGTGAGACCCGGCGGCGCGGCCCCGACGCCGAGACCTGGGCTGCCGCGCAGCCCGAGCCGCTGAGCTCCCCCAACGGCTCGCTCCCCTGCCGTCCCCAGCGGCAGGCAGCCCAGCGCCCTCCTCCTGCCTCCGCGTGCCGCCCCGGGGCGCCCAGCTCCGCCGCTCCCCCCGCCTGGCTCCGGGGCGGCCAAGGAGCGCGGCGGCCACCCCCGCGGCAGCGGGGCGCCGGGAAAGCCTTACGCTCCAGCACGAGGCGCGGGCGCAGAGGCCGGCCCAGCGGCAGACAGCGGGCGGCGCGAGGTCGCCGGCGGCGGGGGGCTCCGGCCCGCGGGGGTACGGTACCTGGCCGGGAGCCGACGCCGCAGGGTCCAGCTGAGGGCGGCGAGGAGGAGAGAAAGGAGAAGAGAGGGGTGAGAGGCAGAGAGCAGCACCGCGGCCCAAACCCCCGCCGCACCCCACCGCGCGCCGCTCCGCCGACGGCCCGGCCGGCCGCGGCGGGGATGTGGCCGGGGGGAAGCCCCCTGCGCGGAGGGCGCGGGGCGAAGACCCTCGCCTGCCCCTCAAACCCTGGGCAGAGGCGGCCGGAGGGCGGCTCCGAGCCCCGTCTCTGGCCCGGCCGCCCGGAGCGCGCCGGGGACGTGCCCGTCCCCTCCGGCAGCGGGCCAGGCCGGTGCACCCCGGAGAGGGGGAGCAGGACCCCCCCACCCCCCCCACCCCGGGACCGCAGCGCCGTGGGCAGCCGAGGGGAGAGCGAGCGGCCCCCGCGGCAGCGCCGGCACGCCAGCGGTCCGGGGAAGGGCGCGCGGCGCCCGCCGGACGCCGAGCTGCACGCCAGCGCCAACGCCCCGGCATTTACGGAAGCCGCGAAGATCCTCTCCAGCCTGCGCTGCGCCTCCTCCGACGGGCTCAGCGGGCAGCCGGGGCCGGCTGCAGCCTGCGGGCAAAGCAGCGTCAGCGGCGGGCCGCGCCGGCTCCGGCGGCTCCGCAGCCCGCTCGGGCGCCGGCGCCAAGGGCTCGCGCGGACCGCGGCCCGGGGAGCTCCCTCTGCCACGCACCTGCTGGGGGGCTCCCGGCGCCGTTTTCGCGGCGGTCGGTCGCTTCTCGGCGGGCTGCTGCTGCTGCTTCTTCTCCGCGCGGGGTGGGGAGACAAGGGGCAGCGTGACGCGGCGGCCGCGGACCCTACCCACCGCCCGGGAGGAGGGACGTGCGTCCCCCCTCCCCGCCGCCGCCCCGCTCCGCCGGCACCGACACGCCGCACGTCCCCCCAAAACACTGCAAACCACGCCAGGCTGGGGACGTGCTCATGCCGCGCGCCGACCGGCGGGACGTGCACGCTCCGCGGTACCTTGTGCCGCTCCAGGGCGGTGGGTTTCGGAGCGGCCGGCTTTGCCGGCTCCGCTTTGCCGGCGGCAGGCTGCGCCGGGGGCTCCGGGGCCGCGGCCGGCGGCGAACCCGGCTTCTCGGCCCCCTTGCCCCCGGCCGGCTCGGGCGACTTCTCCTGCCTCCTGTCGCCCGGCCGGAGCCGCGGCCGGTGCTCTTTGGTTTTGCCCTTCGCCATGAGGGTTTTGAGCCCGGCCGAGATCTCGTCCTTGGGCTCCGGCTTGCCGGGGGCCGCGCCGCCGGCCGGGACCTTCTCCTCCTTTCTGGGGGGCGCCGCCGGCTCGGGAGACTTGGCGTCTCTCGCCGGCTCCTTGGCGCCGCCGGCGTCCTCCCCCGGCAGGACTTTGCGGACCACCCGGCGGACCACCCGGACCACCCGGCGGCGGGACAGGCCCTGGCCGTCGTCCGGCAGCGCCTCGGCGCCCGCCGCGGGGCTCTCCGGGCCGTTCGGGGCCCGGGCGCCCGCCGGGCTCTCCCCGTTCAGCACCGGCTCCGGGCTCTTCCCGCTGCCCGGGGGCGGCTCCGGGCTCTTCGGCGGCTCCGGATTTGGGGACGCTCGCGCCGCATCTTTCGCCGCGGTCGGACTCTCTAACTACAGCCACAAAGACAGCGGCGCGGTCAGGGGAGGGCGCGACGGCCCGGGGCAGCCCCGTCCCCCGCCGGCGCGCTCGCCCGCGGCACGACCAGACCCCGGATAACCTTTCGCCCGGCGGCGACACGGAGAGAGACCCCGGCGCCGCTTCGCCCCCGTCCCCGGGCCGGCCGCCGGGCCGCGAGGACGTTCCCGGAGGCGAGCGAAGGCGGCTGCCTGCCCTGCGAGGGGAGCGCGGCCCCGGGCCCCGACGGAGGCCGGGGGGCCCTGCCCGGGGCAGAGAGCGACGCCGATCTCTACCAAGAAGCCCGGCGAGCGCCGGGGAAGCGCGGCGCGGGGTGCTGGCAGCTTTTCTGCAAACCGCGCGGCGTTTCTGCACAACCCACGGCCCTCGGCAGAGCATCCGGCGCCGGGCACGCGCTGGCGCTAACCGCCGGCCCGTCTCCGCGGTCCGCAGCCCGGCTCCGGGGCTCAGCGCCGTGCCCGTCCCCGGCGCCCTCCCCGGCACAGCGACACTTACAGCCCCGTCCTCCTTCCCGGGTCTTTTCACGGCTAAGGATTTGTCCTCGTCCTTAACCTGAGGGGTCAGACAAGCGAGAGGGGCGTGTTTCAGCCTGCGCCGGGGGTCCCGGGCGAGCGCGCCGCAGCCCCGGGCGCTTCCAGGGCCGCGGCCGAGCCCGACGAGCAGCCGCTGCAGAATCGCCCCGGCCGGCGGCTCGCCCGACCCGCCGCTCCGGTAGGTTTCGCAGCCCACGAGCAGCCTTAGCGGGCAAAGCACCGCGGAAAAAGTCGCCGAGACCGCGGGTCTCCGCGTTTCGGGGGGCTCCCGGAGGGAAACCCGCCGCACGAAGCTTTTGCATGATGTTCGCAGCCCCAATTCGCAGCCCGATGCTGAGCGCCAGATCTCGGTCCGGCCCCGGGACGGGAACGCAGAGGTGCGCCCGGCGCGCAGCTACGTCCCCGCGACTCGCAGCCCGCGGAGCCGGCGCGGGAGCAGAGGGCTCGCGCCGCGCGCCCCGGCCGGCAGCGCGGCAGCGGGGGCTGCGGTGGCAGCTGCTGACGGAGCTGGTAAATAAAGCCTCTCCGCTCCTCCCCGGGAGCGTTTCTGGCTTCTCGCACGTTGCTCAAGTTAGCTCTGACAGCTGAGCTAAACCCAGCTAGGAGCAAAAGGCAAGGTGGGCAGATAGGGAAAGTGAGCTGGCCCGCAGCAAGCTGGCCCCGTCCCTCCCCCGGGGGCCCCCCGCTCGCGCTGGAAGCGTCACCGGCTAATCTCTGCAGCAGCCGGTCCCCTGCCAAGCCGGGGGACGGCGTCGAGCCACCCCGGGTCCCCGGGGCTCCCGGCCGAGCGCCTCCCGCTCGGGGGGCTCAGCCGCGCAAAAGCCACGGCGCCGGGGAGCCGTCGGTGCTGTGCCTCGCGCCCCCCGCTCGCGGCCGCGCCGGGGGCGGCTCCGGGACCCCCCGGCTCTGGCTGCAGCGCGTTTTGAGCGCCGCTGCGAGCTGCGGCCCGGGGCGGACGGGGGGCCGGGGGCGCGCGCGGCAGACACTTCCCTTCTGCTCCCAGAACGCGAAGCGCGACGAGAACGCCATGGCGCTGTCTCACGGAGCTGGAGCCGGGGCGGCCCTGGCTGGGGAGAAAGGCAGAGGTGAGCGGGGCGGCGCGGGGCCGGGGCCCGGCCGGAGCCGCAGCCCCCCCCCCCCCCCAGCTGCCCCCGTTCTGCGGCACCGCGGACCAGACGTGCCGGATACGCAGGACAGGAAAGGACAGACCCTTAGCCCAAACGCTAGGCTGAGACCGGACAAAACTCATTCCGCAAAGAGCCGCGAACGGCACAGAGCAGCGCCACGACCCCCCTTTCCCGGGCCAGCCCGCTGCCTGAAGGCCGTGCCGGGCTGAGGGCAGGGATATGATCCCCGCTGGGCCGTGCACCCGTCGCCCTCGGGGTTTATTCTGAGCGACTGACCGCGCCGGCGAGCCGCTGGGCTCCCGCCAACCCCGCGCCTACCTCCAGCGCCGCTCCGTCCTCGCGGCCGGGGCGCGCGGGCAGCGCCGAGCGCTTCCTTCCCGGCGCGCCGCTTCCTCCAAACGCCTTTGTTACCCGGGGCCTGAACCGCTATCCCGCTCGCCCGGCCTGCGTTTCGTTCGCCGCCGGTTATTACTCACCCGGTCCGAGCGGCCGCGCCGGTTGGGGGGGGAACCGCGCTCCCGCCGCTCTCGAGCCCCCCCGGCCCACCGCCCCTCTCCGAAACCGGGCCGGGCTCGTCGCCCCGCGGCGCCGACGCGCCCCGGGGAGCCGGTCCCGGGGCGATTCCCACCTTACGGCCGGCTCGGGGAGCGGGGGCCGCGCGCGCACCGAGCGCCGGAGCGTAATGCGATAGGCAAAGCCGGCGGCAGCTGGGCCGATAGGGCCACCCTAAAAATAGCGGAGGAATGCGAGCGCCCGGCCCCCCTCTCCCCCCGGCCCGGCTGGCCCGCGGCGGCCGGCGGAGGAAGTGATGTGGGGCCGCGGCGGAGGAAGAGCCCGGCCGCCCCCCCGGAGCGGCTCGGGCCGCGGGCGGGAGGAAGAGGAGCGGGGCCGCGGGGGATGCCGCCAGCCGGGGATGCACGGGGGGGGGGACGGCTCGGCACCTCCTTTCGGGGCTTGTTTTTTCCTCCTGGCGACGGCGCCCGAGACAAAAAGGTCGACGGTGGCGTCCGCTTGGGACGGTGGCGGGGTCCGTCCCCCCCCCGCCGTCCCAGAGGCGCCCGCCACCAGGCGCCACGTGCCCTGCGCACGGCCAAAACCCGCAAAGACCAACCGAAGCAGCTTTGCGCCCTCGCGCCGCGCAGCCCCGGGCTCGGCTGTCCCCTCGGGGACGGGGACACGGGCCGCCGAGCGGGAGCGGCACGGCCGCGCCGCGGGCACCGGGGAGCCGCAGCAGGTCCGGCCGGCACCCGCTTCCCGCGGCGCTTCTGCCCTGCCCGCCGATTCCTCTCGGAAGAGGCGCGGGGGGGCCCCGCTTGCCGGGGGTCCCGCGGCCCCCGGATGTCACCTCGCCCGGCCGGCAGCAGGGGTGCCCCGAGCCCCGGGCCCGACCGCAGGAACGGCGACGGCAAATAAATAAATACAAGGCTGGAGCGGGGCCGGGCGCGCGGCTCGGCCGCCCGGGGCGGGGGGCACCCCTTCCCGCCTGCCCTCGCCGCCTCCAGCGTCCCCGGAAAGCCCGGGGAAAGCCGCGGCGGCCCCGGCCCGTCGGCGCGTTGGGGGGGGGGGCTCGCGCCTCGCCGGCCTGCGCGCCCCGGCCCCGACCTACAGAGCTACAGCCCCAAAATATGTCTATAATTTCCTGTTTCAAAAAGGATCATTTTTATTTAAATTAGGACCAGAAACATTCCAGGGAGCTGAGCCGGGCCGGGGGGGGGGGGAGCGCTGCCTCCCTGCCCGCGCCGGCGCCTCGCCTCCAAAAAGCTGCCGGGATTGGAGCGGACGGACGGACGGACGGCGCCCCGCTCCGGGCAATGCCCCCGCGGCCAAGGCCTGGGAAAGCAGCCCGCTCCCAAGCGAGGAGGCCGGAGGCGGCGGGAACGGACGGCGCTCCCCCGGGCCGCAGATAACCCGGCGCGTCCCCTCCCGCGCGCTCCGCGGCGCCGGGCCCCACCGCCAGCGCTCACCCACCGCCTGCTTCCTCTAACGGCCCCAAACGGCCCTTTTGCCACCAAAAAAAAAAAAAAAAAAAAAGGAAAGGCGGCGGAGGGCCGGGCCGGGCTGCAAGACGGGCGGGCAGGCGGGGGGACGAGCCCGGCGCGGCCGGGAAGGGCTCCTGCAGCCCAGGGATCCCACGGGAAGGCCCAGGAGCCGCCTGGAAGCTTCTCCCCAGCTTCCTTCGGGTCCGGGGCAGGCAGAGGCGGGGGGACGCTGCCGGCAGAGCCGAAGCGGTCGGCGGTCGATCCCGCGGGAGCGGCTGCCGGAAAGCAAGCGCCGGACGGCTCCGGCACGCGCTCCGCCGCGGAGCCCCCCCACCGCCGCCTCGCTCCAGCCCCCCGGCCCGGGGCGCCTTACACCCCGCACGGGGATCTCTCCCAGCTCTTTGCGGTCCGGGCGCCTTCCGCAGGGAAACGGCGCTGCCGGAGGCAGGGAGCCGGGCGGCGGACGCGGGCCACCTCGCCCTCCCCTTCCTATTTACGCTCGACCAAGGGGGAGCGCAAACGCGGCGGCGCGCCGAGCGCTTGGCGGGGCCGGCGGCGGATCGCCCGCGCGCCCGGCGGGAGAGGCGGCGAGGACGGCAGGGCGGGCCGCGCGGCGGCGGCCGGCACCGACGCGCCCCGAGCCCGGCGCGGACGGGCATCCCGGTGCGGGCAGACCCAGGGCGCCCCGGCTCCCCGGGATGCTCTTTGCCGGGACAGGGCTCGGGAGCCGCTTGAAGGCGATCAGGAGAGGCGACGCGGGGCCCGGCCGCTGCCTGCGGCTCTTCCCCGGGCGTCGCTCCCAGCCGGGAGCGGCTGCAGCCAGCGCCGCTTGCCACGGACGGTGCCAACCCACACACCCGCCGCCGGGACGCTCGCAGCCGGCAGGAACCGCGCCGCGACGCCGTTACTCACATCCCAGGCGGCGCGGCGCGCGCCCTCGCCGCCCCGCAGCCAGCAGCGGCTCAGCTCGCTCAGCTCCAGGATGGGCTGCACCTTCAGCTGCACCGTCTCCCCCGACTGCCGGATCATCTCCACGATCTCGTCCCGCGACTTGCTCTCCACGTTACGCCCGTTGATCTCCACCAGCCGGTCGCCCGGCACCAGTCCCAGCGCCAGGTCTTTGGTGCCGGCGCCGGGCTCGGCGAAGTGCACCACGCGCCGGTACACCTGCCCGTCGGCGCCCCGGTCCAGCATGGTGGTGCGGCGCAGGGAGAAGCCGAAATCGCCGGTGTTGCGCCGCTGCAGCTCCAGCTGCCGGGGAACGGGGGGCTGCGGAGGCACCACGGCCGGCAGCCGCAGGTCCGCGGGGAACCGCTTGCCGACGAGCTCCGGCACCCGGGCTCGCAGCGAGGCCGCGGACGGGGTCCGGGGGGGGCCCAGGGAGGCCCCGTGCTTGGCGAGCTGCGTCTCCAGCGCGCGCGCCTCCACCTGCGGAGAGGGGGCTGCCGAGTGCTCGGAGGGCGTAGACGTCTCCGAGGCGCTCTCGTCCCGGCTCCTCTGCGAGAAGGAGAAGCGCTTGACGATCATCTGCGAGTTCTGCTTGGCCAGCGAGCCGAACTTGGCCGCCCGCTGCAGCACCGAGCCCTTGAAGTTGCCGTCGTCCGCCTTGAGGTCGTCGCTGGAGCTGGCCGTGCTCAGGTGCCCCGAGTCCAGGATGACGCTGCCCCGGTTGCTGTCGGAGTCGATGTCCGTGAGGTGCAGGTCGGAGCCGCTGGCCACCTTGATGGGGATGGGGTTGGAGATCTCCAGGCGGGTCTTGGACTCCCGCTTGGAGGCGCGGTTGAGGTTGAAGAAGCCCCGGCGCATGCTCATCTCCTCCAGGCTCTTGAGCTCAGCCGCCGACATCCGCTCCTTCTTCTCCTTCTTTTCCTTCTTCTCCTTCCTGGCCCCATCCTTCTCTTTGTCCTTCTTCATCAGGTTGAACATGGTGGAAGGGGGCTGGGAGAGCGCGGGCTCCCGCGGGCAGGGCGCTGGCTCGGGCGGCTCACGGCGCGGCCGCCTGCCTGCAGAAGGACACACGGGGAAGGGCGCGATCAGAGAGCGGGACGGGACGGCCAAACCCACCCCGCGGCCCCTCGCTCCACCCCACGGCCGCGCTCCCCAGCCCCGGGGGCGCCCGGCTCGGCCGGACGACAGACGGCACGGCGGAGGGTCGGCCGCCAGCCGGACGTCGCTCCCCTGCCCCGGCACGGCCCGAAGCGAGAGCAGCCGGCGCCGGGGCCGGTGCGGGGCGGGAGGAGACCTGGCCACCCCGCGGGCGATACCCCCCGAGCATCTCCCGCGGGGCGCCAGCGGCTCCGCGCGCGGCGGCCGGCGCCGAGGTTCCCGGGCTGACGCAGCCCGTCCTCGGCCGCCGGTTCGTAAACCTCCTTGGGGAAGAGGTGCCCCGGCCCTGCCACCGGCAGCCCGGCGGGGACGGGAGCGGCAGCGGGTGTCCCCGCCGGGGGACGCGGCCCGAACTGCAGCCTGTTACAATAAACAGGAACCTGCCGAAATCACGTCCCGCCGAAGCGCTGATAAGTGTCTAATTTTAGCCTCGGCCACGCAGACCGCGTGACGCTGCCGGTCACCTCCGGGAACAGTCGCTCTTTCATTCGGGCGTCCGCCGGCCCCGGAGGGGGGAAACCGGGTGCCCGAGGTGCATCCCACCCATCGCCCGCTTGCCCTTCCTATAAACAACCCCAAGGGGGAAAGGGGGAAACAACCCAAAAAAGCAAGCGGCTGGATGGAAAAGCAGCGAGGGACGGACCGACGGCGATATATAAAGGCGGCAGGAAGCCGCGCCGCTCGGGAACCGCACCTCGGCACAAAGGACGGCAGGAAAAACCCCCCGCGCCCGGAGCATCTGCTTTCAAGCTCTCGGCCGGCGGCTCGGGGTCGGCTCCTGCGCGGCGCCCGCGCAGGACGGCGGCTCCCCGGGCGCTGCCCCGCGGCCTCCCCCAGCTCCTTTCTTCTCTACCAAAGGATGGGGGACCGCCACAACGGCCCCCCGGGGCTCTGCGGGGCCGGCGCCGGGCTCGGAGCGAAGGGCACGGTGGTGCCCTGCCACCGGGGCCGCCTTTTTGGGGTGCTCCCCGCCGGGCGGGCGCCGCGGCCGCCCCGGCCTTTGTCTGCCCGCGGCCTCCTCTCCCCGCACCCATGCTCCGTCCCCGCCTTTGTGTCCGCAACAAAAAGGGCGAACGAGCGGCGCAATCTGCATCCCTAATCAGCCGGCGGCACCCGCTCGCAGCGCCCCGGCTGCCGTCTGCACGAGCCGGGGCGGCGTGCAAGGGGCCCGAGAGCGGCGGCGCGCCGCGGGGCGCAGCGCAGCAGCCCCCCCGCCGCCGGACCCCCCCCCCCCCTCCCCAAGGCTGACATGCGGCTCCCGAGCGTTTCCGGACTCGCGAAAGGCGTTTCCCGGCGCGCCGGTCTCGCGGAGCGCGTGGCCAACGCGGCGCCGGGAAGGGCGAGCGCGCCGCGTCCCGGCCCCTCGCGCCCCGGCGGAGGCGGATCAGCCCGGCGGGTGACCGCATTCGGAGCAGGCGGTTGGTTTCTCCACCTCTTTGCAGAAAGCAAGGGGGAAAAAAAAAAAAAAAAAGAGCATCCGGGCAGCAAGGAGATTTAGGGGCTTTCCGTGCGCCTCCACGAGCCGCGCGGCGCCCGCCTGACCTCACGCACGACGCCGGGAGGAAACCGATCCTTCTCTGCCCGCCTCTCAGCCGGGACGGGCTCTCTCCGAAGCGGGATTTCGGGTTATCCTCCTGCCCGGCCGGCCAACGCCGTCCCCTCCGCGCCGGGGACGCCCGCTGCGCCCGATCGCGGCCCCCCGCGCCACCTGCGCCCGCCGCGCCGCCAACCAGGGCGGTTTTGCAACGAGGAAGGTAATAAAACAATGGAGCGAAGAGAGGCTGTTACAAAACACACATTGCAGAGCGGCGATTCATTGCAGGGCTCGTCCTGGGTGGGAACAGAATTAACAGCAGCGATTTAGTCACCGTCCGGGGGGGGGGCGGAAATGCAGGTTAAAGGCTGCGAGGGAGTCCTGGGCTGCAAGGAGGTTGTAACGCTGCTCCCGGTGACAGGGGTCACAGATTAGGCCCCAGCGAGCATTTCTGACCCTAAATTTCCAGCGCGAGCCGGAGCACCGGCCCACGTCAGCGCGGCAAAGGGCAGAGCGGCGGCCAAAGTTCAGGGCGGCAGAGCCCGAGCCGGGTCCGCGGGAGGCTCCAGCCTCCTCCGGGCAGAGCGAGGGCCGGCCGCGGGAACGGCGGCGGCGGCGGCTCTCCCCCGGGCACCGGCCGCGCGCCCCCGCTTCGCCGTGGTCGGCCCCACTCGGGCTCGCGCGCTCCTCGACCAGGCGATCCGCATCGCCAGCGCCCCGCGTCCCCGAGGAGCCCCACGGCAGGTGCCGGGGCCTCCTGGGCTTCCTGCCGCGTGGGAAAGGCACCGAGCGCGCAGGGCGCCCTGCGGCCAGGCTGGCGAGGTGTGCCCAGCTGGGGCACAGCTCGCCCCCAGCACGGGGGGCTTGCACAGACACACAGCGTGCAACGCAACGGGGGGTCTGCACAAACACACACACACAGTGCAATGCAACGGGGGGCTTGCACAAACACACACACACAGTGCAGCACAACGGGGGGCCTGCACAAACACACACACACAGTGCAATGCAACGGGGGGCTTGCACAAACACACACACACAGTGCAGCACAACGGGGGGCTTGCACAAACACACACACACAGTGCAATGCAACAGGGGGCTTGCACAAACACACACACAGAGTGCAGCACAACGGGGGGCCTGCACAAACACACACACACAGTGCAATGCAACGGGGGGCTTGCACAAACACACGCACAGTGCAGCACAACGGGGGGCTTGCACAAACACACACACACAGTGCAGCACAACGGGGGGCCTGCACAAACACACGCACAGTGCAGCACAACGGGGGGCTTGCACAAACACACGCACACAGTGCAAGGCAACGGGGGGGGGCCTGCACAAACACATGCACAGTGTAACGCAATGGGGGGCTTGCACAACCACACACATGGTGCAATGCAACGGGGGAAGGGGGCCTGCACAAACACACGCACAGTGCAGCACAACGGGAGGCCTGGACAAACACACACACACAGTGCAACGAAATGGGGGGCACGCACAGACACAATGCAACGCAGCAGGAGGCTTGCACAAACACAGTGCAACGCAGCGGAGGAGGGGGGGGGACACGACATAAACAAACACACCCCGTGCAAGGCAGCGGCGGGGCGTGCACACGCACTGCAACGCGACCCAGGGGGACGCACACGCACTGCAAGACAACAGCGGGCCATGCGCACACACACACGCACTGCAACGCGACCGGCGGCCGGGGGGGGGGGGGGTGCAGGCGCGCACACACACACACATCACAACCGGGGGGGGGCACGCACACACATTGCAATACAACCCGGGGGGGGGGGGCGCACACAAACACACACAGGCTGCGGCGCGGCCCGGCCCGGGGGGCGATGCACACGGGCCCGGTGCCGGTGGCGTTGCAGCGCGGCGCACTCACCCGGCAGCGGCGGCGGCGGCGGCGGCGCGGGCCCGGGGCTGGGGCTGGCGGCGGCGGCGGTGCCGGGCCGCAGCGGCGGCGGCGGCGGCGGCGGCGGCGGCGCGGGGCGGGGCGGAGCGGGGCGGGCGGCGGCTCCGCACCGGGGCGGGCACTGCCGGCTCTGCGCGCGCCGCCCTCCGCCCGGCCCGGCGCGCCCTGCAACGGCCGGGCTGCAGCGGGCCCGCTGGAGCAGGCAGCCAGGGTGCACGCTGCAGCAAGGCACGCTCGGCACCGGGCTCCCCGCAGCGCACGACGCTGCACTGCAATCACCCGGCCGGGGCTCCCCGCAGCGCACGACGCTGCACTGCAATCACCCGGCCGGGGCACCCTGCAGCGCACGACGCTGCACTGCAATCACCCGGCCGGGGCTCCCCGCAGCGCTCCACGCTGCACTGCAATCACCCGGCCGGGGCTCCCCGCAGCGCACGACGCTGCACTGCAATCACCCGGCCGGGGCACCCCGCAGCGCACGACGCTGCACTGCAATCACCCGGCCGGGGCACCCCGCAGCGCACGACGCTGCACTGCAATCACCCGGCCGGGGCTCCCCGCAGCGCTCCACGCTGCACTGCAATCACCCGGCCGGGGCACCCTGCAGCGCACGACGCTGCACTGCAATCACCCGGCCGGGGCACCCTGCAGCGCACGACGCTGCACTGCAATCACCCGGCCGGGGCACCCTGCAGCGCACGACGCTGCACTGCAATCACCCGGCCGGGGCACCCTGCAGCGCACGACGCTGTAATGCAGTCAGGCAGCTGGGGCTCCCCGCAGCGCACGACGCTGCACTGCAATCACCCGGCCGGGGCACCCTGCAGCGCACGACGCTGTAATGCAGTCAGGCAGCTGGGGCACCCTGCAGCACACAACACTGCAGTGCAGTCACGCAGCTGGCACCGTGCAACAGACACCACAATGCAAGCATGCAGCTAGCACTTTGCAACGCACACTGCGACACGCACATGCAGCTGGGGCACCCCACAACATGCACGCTGCAGTGCAATCACACAGCTGGGCTCCCCGCAACACACATGCTGCAATGCAAGCATGCAGCTGGGCACCCTGCAACGCACACTGTGACATTTACACACAGTGGGGACACCCCACAACATGCATGCTGCAGTGCAATCACACAGCTGGGGCACCCCGCAACACACACGCTGCAATGCAATCACACAGCCGGCACCATGCAATACACAGCGCAATGCAAAGCATGCAGCTAGCACTCTGCAACGCACACTGCGACATGCACGCACAGCTGGGGCACCCCGCAACACACACACCGCTGTGCTCTCGCACAGCTGGGGGTGCCGTGTGACACACGTTGTAACACAAACATGAACACACAACACAACACATGCACACTGCAACACGCCCCCAGTGCACACACTGCCACGGAAACACAGCCGTGGTGCATCCTGCAACACGCTCCCAGTGTGCTCAGTGCCACAAGACACACAGCTGGGGTGCACCCTGCAGCACACACACACCAATAAGCACACTGCAACACACCCTAAAACACATGCACGCGCACTTTTGCACACCCTCGTGCACACAGTGGTGCGCGCACACACATATGCACACTGCAACACGCGCCCCCAGGCCTCACCCTGCGACATGACGCACCCTGCTACGTACGTTCGTTCCTGCGCTCACATGGTGCGCACACACCCCTGTGCATCACACCTGTGCGCACGCACGCTATCACGCGCACCAGTGTCACACCAGCACTGTAGCGCAGCCCCTGGTATGCGCACACGCTGCACACGCAACACCCACGTCCATGCTCAGCTGAATGCACGCACGTTGCTGTGAAAATAGGGCAGGCGGGAGTGCCACGGAGAGAGGCGAGCTCCGGGACAGACGGACGCGTTTGCTGCCGAAAGCCTTTAATCTCGGGCTCTGCAGGAACAGCTCGGAGAGATGCTATTTTGGTTCAAAGGCCTCTTGTATCAGCGCACGCAGCAGATCAAAGTCCCGGGGAGGGGGCGCGCGGCGGGATGGAGCGGGAGCCAGCCGAGCTCGGCCCCCCGCGCCGCTCCCTAGAGCGCCGAACCTGCCCAAGGAGGGCGGAAAGGGCGCAGAGACCCCGCGTTCCCCCCCCGGGCCTGGGCGGCCGTGTCCGCGCCTCGCCATGCAGCGCGGCGCCCGGCTGCCCCGGCTCGGAGACGGGCTGGCAGCGACGCCGGGCCGGAGCCGCCGGGCAGGGACCGGCGCTAGACGTTGCCGTGCTCGTCGGGCAGCAGGGCGACGCAGCGGGCGGGATGCCGCGGGGTCCCGAGCGGCTCCCCGCCGCCCGCCCGAAAAGCGGCAGCGGTTCCCACGCCCGCCCGCTTCGCGCAGAGCTTTCCGGGAGCGGCGGAGCGCCCGGTGCAGCGCCCCCTCCCCGCCGGGGCGGCCGAGGCCTGCAGGCGAGCCGGGCGAGGCAGCACCTACTCGGCCGCGGGGGTCACCGCTTCTTTTTCTTTTGTTTTTTTTTTTGGGGGGGGGGGGGAGGTGGTAGGCTCTGGGATCTGGAAAACCCAGTCCCGTCCCCCCCCCCCGCAGCGGGGGTGCCGGCAGCGCCTCGGCCGCATCCGCAGCGGGGTGTCCCCGGGCCCCCAGGAGCGGCGTCTCCCGCTGCCGAGGGCCACAGGGGGCCGGTGGTGGGGGGGGGGGGGCGCGGGGCGCCCCAGCTGCAGCGCGACCCGCTCGGGATTAGCTCTCCCTCTAGTGGCACCGGGCTCCCCGGCGGAGCCTGGACCCCTCGCTCGGAGAGGCCCGGGACGGGCCCCGAGCCCGGAGGCAGCGGAGGGGGGACGTGCTGCAGCCGAGCAGGCTCCCGACGGCACCTGCCGGCGCGAGGAGCGGCCGCCCGGGGCGCTTCCCGCCGCTACCGAGGGCACCGAGGAGCGGCCCGGCTCGGGGAGCGCCTGCGCGGCTCCCCCCGTGCGCAGCGGGCCCCGGGGAACCGGGGCGGCCTTCCCAGGCGGGAAACACCCCGCCGCCCCTGCCGCCGCCGCGGGGAAGGAGCGCTGCCCTGCCCAGGCGCGGGCGGCTGCGGGGAGACCCGGGCGCCCGCGGCGGGTCCGTGTCAGGACAAGCGCCGGGCCCGAGGCGAGGCGGCCGGCGCTGACGGGGCTCTTTGTTTTGTGCCGGGGCGCTCGGCAGGGAGGAACAAAAGGGGCAGTCAGACGCCGGGCGGCCGCTTTGTGCGCCGGGCAGCGAAGCGCTGAGGCAGCAGCCCGCCCCGCCGCCGCTCGCCTCGTGACCCCCCCCCCACCACTGCCCGCTCCCGCCCGCCCCCGCGCGCCCGCTGTGGCGCTGGCCTGCACCACCACCCGCCCCGGGACCCCCCCGCCGGCGCTGGGGCCTAGTGCAAGGCCTAGCCTGGGGGTGGTGGGGGGGAAAGCACCTGGTTGCCATGGTAACCATGCAGCAGGCCAGGGAGGGGCTGGTCGCCATGGTTACCATGCGGCCTAATGCGGCCTAAGGCCTAGGGGCACCTGGTTGCCATGGTTACCATGCGGCCTAATGTGGCCAAAGGCCTAGGGGCACCTGGTTGCCGTGGTTACCATGCGGCCTAATGCGGCCTAAGGCCTAGGGGCACCTGGTTGCCGTGGTTACCATGCGGCCTAATGCGGCCTAAGGCCTAGGGGCACCTGGTTGCCAAGGTTACCATGCGGCCTAATGTGGCCAAAGGCCTAGGGGCACCTGGTTGCCGTGGTTACCATGCGGCCTAATGCGGCCTAAGGCCTAGGGGCACCTGGTTGCCGTGGTTACCATGCGGCCTAATGCGGCCTAAGGCCTAGGGGCACCTGGTTGCCAAGGTTACCATGCGGCCTAATGTGGCCAAAGGCCTATGGGCACCTGGTTGCCGTGGTTACCATGCAGCTCAAGGCCTCCGGGGCCTGTGGCCCTGTCAGGGCGGTGGTGCTGTGGGGGCCGGGGCTGCGGGCGCCATGCCAAGCACAGGCCCGGGGCAGCGCGAGGCGCGGAGGACCCAGCCGCAGCGACCCATGGGGGAGCGAGGTGGCAGCAGCAGCAGTGGCTGCGGCAGCCCACGGGCGAGGAGGGTGCTGCGCCCGCCGCGCCAGCCCCCCGCGCGCCTCCCATGACAGCGTGGCGCCACCACCCTGGAAAGTGCCAGAGCAGTGAAACCGTTGAGTCATTTGCGCCCAAGATTATCTGTGCAAACAGCCGCACCGATATTTTGTTTTTATTATCAATTTTTTTTTTTTGCCCCCCCCCCCCCCCCAAGAATGCGGCTCGGACCGTGGGGCTGCGCGGCTGAAATCTCTGGGGATCAGGGGAACAATGCGAGCGAAAGCATTGTGCTGACCGCTCCGCAAAAGCCGGCGCGGGGGCCCGGCCGGCGCCGCGCTATAAAAGCAGAGCCGCTGAAGTAGGCAAACATTACATGGACGAAGCAGCAGTACAGCCTGAGCTAGGTGAGTCCTGGCGGCGAGCTCTCGCTTCTCCCTTCCCTCTCCTTCGGCTGCCAGGCGGGCAAAAAAACACCAGCCGGGCCGACCCCCGCGGCGGCACCTCCGAGGGCGGCCGGGCCGGTGGCGGCGGCGGCGGGGGGCGGCCACCCCCTGCCCCACACGGCCGGTCTCCTTGCCCGCTCTCCAGCCCCGGCTCGTCCCCGGTGGGGAAGTGTCCCAAAACAGCCCCCCGCGCCCCCTACACCGGCCCGCACTCACCAGGCGCCCCCGCCTGCCAGTCTGCCCCCCCGCCTCCTTTCACGCCGTTTGCCCCCGAAACGGGCACCGTGGGTGGGGAGGGGGGAGCAGAGGCGCGGGGGGGCCCAGCGCCGCCCCGCGAAGGAGCCGGCTCGGCGCCGTGAGACGAGCTGTCGCTTTTCCTTCCTCTTCCAGACACCTTTCCAGCAGCAAAGATGGCTCAGACAAACCCTCTGCCCGTCCCCATGGGCCCCTGGAAGGTAGGTCCCGGCGTCCCCTGCCCGCCCCCCGTCCCCCTGCCCTGCGTGAGCTGGAGGGGGAAGTTCGGGGACGGGCAGAGGGGCGAAGGCTGCCCTCCGGCGGGGAGCGAAGGGGGCAAGTCGCCCCCGTCCCCTACTCGTGGGAGCTTGCCTCCTGCCTGCTCAAACACCCCCAGGGTAGTTCATAAACCTCTTTGCAGCCTCCCGGCCCGGCCGTGGCCGCTGTGCTGCGCCAGGCGGTCGCAACAGCCCCAGGAAGCCACACGCTCTTCTTCGCCCGGCCCCCTTAGCGAACGAACACGGCAGGGCGGGCACGAGGGCTGCCAGCGGGGCGGTGGGCATGGTGGAGAGCAGCCCTGCCGGAGCCCGGGCTGGCCACGGCCCCGGGGACACGGCCAGCTCACGGAGGGGACCGAGAGGGAGAAGAGAAGCCCGTGCGCAAGTGGGGCAAATCCCCGCCGAACCCTGGAGCTGTCGCTGGAGAGGACAGCAGCCGCCGCAGCCCCCGGGGAGTTCCCCCTCTCCCTTTCCCCAGTTAATCCTCTTTGCCCTAGAGCGTTCGGAGCAGAGGCCGGGAGAACCGCCAGCCACCGCTCTGCCACCCGCCCGTTCCACAACGGCTCCGCTCCTCCCTCCGGACGGCACCGCTGCCCCGGGAACTGATCTCCGCAGGGGTGAGCAGGAGAGCGGAGCAGGGGCCGGCGTGCGGCTTCCTCGACACCCAGGCAGGGTACCGCGGGCCCAGAAGTGCAGGGAAGCGCACAGGCGTGCGGGGCTGCCGTCCGGCCCAGCGGGGTGCCCAGTGCGGCCTCCACTGACTCTTCCCCGGACGGAGCACGAACCTCCGTCTTGAAGAGGCACCAAATTGCCCAGGGCCGCTGCTGGGCAGTTCCCAACTTGGCAGCTCGCTCTCCGTTCCAGATCACCGTGTACGACCAAGAAAACTTCCAGGGCAAGAGGATGGAGTTCACTTCGGCCTGTCCAAACATCATGGAGTGCAGCTTCGACAACATCCGCTCCCTGAAGGTGGAATGCGGCGCGTGAGTACCCGGCCGGCAGCGGCAGCGATGTTTCCCAGGCAGGCTGCCCATGGGCAGGTCTCGGGCTGGCGGGGACAAGGGGTACCTGAGCACAGAGTGGGGTTGGCCGTCCTCACTCCGCAGAGCTGGAGCCAACTGCAGGGAGCCAGGCGCGGTGAATCCCACCCTGCAGGGGCAGAGCGGGCAGCCCCGGGCAGCCCGGACATGGGCACTAGAGACACAGGGCCAGAGGATGACAGCATTGCCATTGGCATCATCCAAAACTGCCTCCTGCAGCCTGCGAGCAGCCAGGCTTGGAGCTCCCCGGTGCCCAGCGTGGATGCTGCCCGAGGAAGCAGTGAAGGTCAAGGGGCTCTGAGAGTGGCTCTTGGCCTGTCCCCCATCCACCCGTGCAACCCCATAAAGCACCGTGGCTAAGAACTACCTCTCTTGCTCCAGGGCCCAGCCCTGCTCTGCACCTTTCTCTCCCTGCTGCTCCTGCTGGACCATGCAGCTCCCCAGGGCAAGATCAGAGCTTTCCCGCAGCCTGCACAGGGCTGCGACCAGTGTCTAGGTCCGGTCCTGGACCCTAGGACTCCACTTAGGGGTAGGGAGCACAGCTGGGCTTCTCCTAGCGTGCAGCAATCTTCCCTGCAACAGGCAAGGCAGCTCCTGAGCCGCTCCGCGACGCTGTGTAAGGAGCTGTCCCCACGACAAGCGTCCTGCTGGGACTGGGGAAGCAGACAAGATAGATTTGCACTGCTATATTTAGGATTTGTAATGCTAATGGGATTACAGCAGCATGCGTGCTCACGCCGTAATCAGCTCACTGCTCCAGTTGACGTGTTCCTAATCAGGCTGTTCACCTTGCGTAGTGGGAGGCCCAGGCCAGGACACAGGATTGGGGCTGAGCTGTGGTCAGTGCCACGAGGCCCTCCAAACCTCCCGTTCTCCCCAGAGAGGCTGTGCCCCTCAGCACTGCGCGTACCCCGTAAGCAGGAGGACTGTGGGCTGTACAGATGTCTGCCATCCTCCTTCGGCCTCCCCTGCCCCGTTCTGCTGCGTGTGCCCTGCCCCAGCTGCCACCAGCTGTCCTATGCCCAGTCCGTGTAAGGGGACATGTCTGGGCAACATTTGCCACCCTGCGAGGTGCCCAGCCTGGGCAGCACTGGGAGCACTGGGACTTGCAAGTTGTGGTGTCCTGTGGGGCAGAGGCATCCACCTCCCCCTTCTTGTTCATTTTTGGCAGGGAGGGACCCAAAAGGTGAAGGGCCACAGCTCCCTTCCCTGCCCAGAGCCGGATTTGTTCTGCCTGGCTTGGGCATTAGCAACTCAGGCCTTGCCAGCTGTGCCAGAATGTAAATGGGAAACAAGTAAGAACTAAGCAGAGAAGGAAACCTGAGCAGCCAGGGATCCTGACGTGACGGGGATCTGATAACCGTTGAGCTCCCTTGGGAGAAAGGGGACCACAGTGAAGGTTTGCAGCTTGGGTCCCTCGAGGGGGCACCCGGGTCACCCACTGCAGCTGGGGGATGCTCGCTTTGCCATGCCAAGTGCCTCCCATGTAACACACAGGCTGTTACACACTCCCCAGATGCTGTGCCCACATCCAGCACCGCTTCCTTCCTCCCTGGGCACCAGAGCCTGTGGGCAGAGGCCAGATCCTGACCTCCTCCTTGCACCTATATCTGGGCCTCGGTGCCAGCCCTGAGCAGGAGGCGCAGGAAACCCTGGCACCCATCGCTCTATTTTTGCAGCTGGGTTGGTTACGAGCATACCGGCTTCTGCGGGCAGCAGTTCACCCTGGAGAGGGGCGAGTACCCCCGCTGGGACGCCTGGAGCGGCAGCAACGCCTACCACATCGAGCGCCTGATGTCCTTCCGCCCCATCTGCTCTGCTGTGAGTGCCCCGGCTCCGAGGGGGGACCCTCGCTCCTGGGCTTGCTGCAGCGCCTTCCCCAGCCCATGCAGCACCGCGGGCACAGGCAGGGCAGGAATTGCTCCCGGGTTTCTGCGCTGCAGCAGCCTCAGTTGCCCCAGCGCAGACCCAGGCAGGGCGTTGGAGGAGATGCCTGGCTGCATGGCAGGTCGTGCTCTCGCATCTCTGACACCAGGTGGAGAGCAATGCGTCCCAGGCAACACCATCCAGCTAAGGGCGCGCGATTAGGAAGGGCAAATATGCAGCTGTCCCAGACGCTTTCCCGGCGGGCTTGGGGAAAGCCCCCGTTTGGGGTGGGCTCACTTCTTCCCCCTGCGCTCTGCAGGATTTGCTTTACTGTTTTCTGAGACTTTTAAAGGCACTTCTGGGCCAGTTGTACATGACTGGAGCTCAGAGCCCAGGGACAGCCATCCTGAAATGGTAACTAGAGCATAGCTGTCACGTAGACCTCCTAGGACACCCCCCTCCCTGTCTTGCCTGGCCTCCCAGCCTGGATGCACACACTAGTACCGCTCCACACCGAGATGCAGAGCCCTGGCCCAGCATCACCCTGCCGAGCACCTCCGTACAACATCTGGGATTGGCAAAACCAGCCATAAGGGCCCAAATGCCCCTGGGAACCCCCCCAAACAGTGCTGTGAGGAGGAAAACCCTTCCACCGTGCTGTCCCCTTCCACGCCTGCGGACGGAGTACTGCCTCGCTCTCACACTCTGCTCTTCTGCCCCAGAATCACAAGGAATCCAAGATCACTGTCTTTGAGAAAGACAACTTCATCGGCCGCCAGTGGGAGCTAAGTGACGACTACCCTTCGCTGCAGGCCATGGGCTGGGCCAACAACGAAGTGGGCTCCATGAAGATCCAATGTGGCGCGTAAGTGACAGGCAAAAAGCCACACGTGTAAATGTATCTGGGCTTAGCAACATGGACTGGTTTGGAAAAGGGCATGCGGGAAAAGCCTGGCACAAAGCGCTGCTGCTGGAGTAGGGAACGTGACCCAACCCTCTTACTCGCCCCTTCATCCCACCACGGCCACCTGACAACTCTGTTTCTTCCAGCTGGGTTTGCTACCAGTATCCTGGGTACCGTGGCTACCAGTACGTCCTGGAGGCAGACCACCACGGAGGAGATTACAAGCACTGGAGAGAGTGGGGTTCACACGCCCAAACCTGCCAGATCCAATCCATCAGGCGCATCCAGCAGTAGCTACCTGAGCGCCTGGCTCCCCACTTTCGAGTACATCTTTGCAAGGTTTCTAAAGCTCACCGGCTCCCTTTTGGTGCTAATACTCCCCTCCTGAAATAACAACCCCTTTCTTGTACTGCAACTGCTTATGGAACAACACTCCTAAATGGTACCAACTGCCACAATTGCCAATAAATGTGACTGAAGGAAAAGATGACAGAGCGTGGTTTTTGTTCGCTGTTCCAATTTTGGAATTGAGGAGCACAAGATGCTCAGGAGAAGTCCACAAAGCCCCATCCCACTACCGGCGGCCCGGTCCCCCCCTTCCTTGCCCAAATTAAGCAGGACTAAAGTCCAGTGGACCTTACTCCAGGGCAAGTTCAGCCCACAGCTGTCTGCCATGCACAAGGGCAGCAGTGCCCATACTGAGTAGCAAAACCATTATTCACTGCACATCTGCAGCCACAGCGGCTCCTTTTCTCCCTGCCCTCTTCTTTCCTCCCTGAGGGTGAAGGGCATTTTGCTACACCCCCAGCCTTCCCACTGTGCGCCCATCACTGGACACTCACGTGTACACAGCCACGGATGCAGCATTTCCAGAATGCTTTCTGGTTAGTGCCGGCAGACCTGAGGGACTGAAAGTCAAGTCATCGGCCGTGCAGCATCCCCGGGAGCAAAGGGAGGCTCTGTAAGAGCGCAAAAGAAAGTCACACTGACACCCACAAACTTTAAAATCTTTATTCAACAATTTACATCACTTATTGTCTGTCTTAACGTATTCGATCTACACAATTTTTTTTTTCCTGATAAAATAATAAAATCTGGATAAATTTTGAAGACCTGTTGGTGCAGAATAAACAAAATTCAGGTAAATTTTTAAACATTTAGTGTGAAGTATGACATCATCAGTAAAGATACATCATGCCATTACAGCTCATGGACATTACCTATCCTTACAGTCTGCGACATCATCATCCATCCCAGCGCAACTGCCTGCGCTAGACACCGCTACAGCAGGTATCGCACTACTCTAGCCACCCTCTCGCGATCGGGAAAACGCCTACGTTTTCAGCTGGCTACACAGAGTGCATTAACCTATTCAGAAGTATCGGGGAGAAGAAAAACGCAAACTACCTTTACCGTCTCTGTGTAGTAGCACGCTACGACATCGACAACAAAGAGGGGCTGCCCCTCTCCGCAAGTAAGAGGTAACTCAGCTCCTGAGCAGGTAGGACACAACCCCTTGCTGTGATTTTAATACACGCCAGGAAACTGAACGGAAATGAGAACTATTGACCGAGGCAGGAGGGGAGGCTGCGAGCCCCGCGAGGCCCAGCCTTCGCCCCGCTCCTGCAGGCCTACCTCCAGAGACCTCCCGAGCCCAGCTTTGAGCCTAAGCGCGCGGCTGTGCTCCCAACCGCTTTTAACACTGAAGTATTCAGGGGCGGGGAAGAGAGGGGCATCTGCTCCCCAAGTAAACAAGTTGAGGACCTTCAGAGGCTTCCAAGCCACGGAAGGTGTGTAAGTACACGTGTGATGGTAGATAGAAAAGCAGCCCTGTTCTGTATGAAAAAAAGCTGTAAAGTTAGTACAAATTTCTGCCATGGCAAAGGGAACACGAGGAGAAAGCTGCCAGGGGTACTTCTCCCATCGCAAAATCCAGACTCTTCCGCACAAAGGCTCTGAGCTAAGCAACAAGCTTTCAAACGTGGTATTTGCCAACCGATGCACATAACTCAGGAAAACAGAACCAAAATAAAGCCCTTGCGCCCTGGGGACCGGAGGGACCCCCCGCTCCGCTCCAGCCGGCCATGAACTACACCCTGCATACATACCCCCGCTGCGGGGACAACGCGAAAGCCTGTCCCTCTCGCCTCACCGCGCGAACACCCACTGGTCAGGTTTCTCTTCGGTTGTTTTGCTGTTCGATGCCTCAAGCCGGCACCGTGAGCCTGCAAACGGGCCAAGGCAGCCGGCTGGTCTCCCCCCTCCTCAGAGCTGCTTCGACAGGATGAGAGAGCAGGAACAGGCCGCGCGGTGCTCCCCCCTCCCCGCCACCGCGGCCCCTCCGCGAGCCCGGCAGCAAGGCGGCCGGCCCGGGGACGCTGGCGGGTACCGCCGCGGCCGCGGCCTTAACAGGAGGGGGAAAAAGGGGCGCTCGTTCATCCAAGAGTATGAAGTGTATCTGAAACGCAAGCCAGCACACCTCCTCTCCCTCCAATTCAATTAGTAAAGTAGGCTCTTTAAAATAAAAAAATAATATATATATTTATATAGCTATACAGAGAGAGATACAGAGAAAGCAAAGGAGAGAGAGGCTACTAAAAATCAAGAAGCGCCAGTTTTCTGCTACAGCTGTCAGCAAAGAACCGTCACCTGACATCATACCCTCCGAGACGGTGAAGATAATGGAGGCAATGACAGCACGGGAATGCAAAAGAGGGCAGATAAGTCACTTCTGGTAATGAGACACAAATTAAACTTTCAAAACATGTGCATAGCTTTATTCATCTGCTTCAAACTAACCTTTTCACGGAGCTTCAGCGAAACTCGAGTGTGCAAAATGCATTTCTAAAAAATAACGCAAGCAAGCTTTCACATTTACAGTGGCAGAAGTACAGAAAGACTAACAGACATCACACATTAGGGCAAGTGAGTTGAGAGAGAGACACAGAGAGAGAGAGATGAAGAAACAAGAATTGCACAGTTTCATATCCCGAGTCACTGACTGCAAACATAAACATTTCTATTTTGTTAACTTTAAGCAAGGCATGTTTACTTTTCTTTTTCCTTTGCAAAAAACTGGAAAAAAAAAAAAAGCCACAGTAACAAGAACCACAACCTGGCAGGGAATAAATCCCCAGGATAATGGAATTCCCGGCCTCTGCAGAGAACTAATTCCGGAGGAAAGCCGGTTCCAGACCTTCTCTCGTTTCATCGGCAGAGCACTGCAAGGCTTATTCTTGCCTGCAGGAGAACAGCAAAGCACATTCTCTTGCTCTCATCCCCACTGCCCTCAAAAATCGCAGAAAACAGGTCACGTTAAGAAAGGAAAGGTGCCGTCCCATAGGACTTTTTCCCCAAACTGTAAGACAGCCACTACCCGGAGTCTCATTTCAACAGCAGGTTTGATGGGTCATCAAGACACTAACTCCTCCTGGACTGCAGATGGGGCAGGGTTATTACGCTTGGCGAGGGAGCAGCCTGGCTATCTACTGCAAAGTCCCGCAGCAGCTCACAAACTACAAGTTTTGTTTAAGCACACATGCAAGGCACATTTATTTATATGTACACACACGCATGTGTGTAAAAAAAGCAAACGCTGGTCAAAAAAATGATGCTGAACAAGCTAATTAAACAGGCAGAGAATTCCGGACTATATTTATATACTATTTTCCAGGCAGTTGTAATCCCAAAGCATTTTTCCTATGCAACTTTAGACCTCCCTTACTCTTCCCTCACTTCACAAAAGATATTCTCTCTATATATTTTAAAGGATCTTCTCGAAGTAAAACATCAAGTAAATTCCCTTTATTTTCTCCAGTAAACTCTTACTTCACGGTACGTGAGCTCGCCCCTGCGATCACAGGTGAGCACGCGCGGCCGGCTCGCCCCGCCGGCGGCGAGAGCACGGCTAGGGGCAACCTATGAGGGCAGGAGGTTCTGGATCTGCCCTAGTCCCACGGCAGCGCCTCCGCGCAGCGGGACCTTCCTCCGCTGCTCACTAAACTCTGCGCTTTCCCGCATTATCCGTCAGGTTTCGGCTGGGCAGACGGCTCGGCCTCGCTGCAACAGCGGGACGTACTGCTGGGAAGAAAGCTTGCTTCAGATACCGTCGCCCCGAGGGCAGCTTGCAAGTTAGACTGCTTCCTAACTTTGGGAACGCAGAGATACCACCGGCTAGGAAGGAGGTCATACCATTTCTAATACTGCTGGTTAATCCCTGCCATAAATTTCACATTGAGATAAAGCATTACAAGGATTTTTTTTTTTCTCCCCTCTCTCAGAGATGAGCAATTTCCCTCCAAAGATGTACTCAAACAGAAAATGGAACGTTAGAACCGGAGACAAGTTCATCGAGATCCTTTCGACCTTACGAGTACTCAGGCATCTTTCCCGTGCCAGCCATCAAGGAAGGAGAAGTTGAAACCCTCGGGGATTTGCACTACCCTTCCAATAGCAGCTAGAAAAAAGGAAGGAGAGAAAAAAACCGCACAGTGTTCTTTCAAGTTAGGAGTTCTCCTTTGCTTGCGTTTGCATAGAAAATCTCGCAGGTCAGCACCAAAGTCAGGTACGCTCCTCTCCCCTTGCCCCGCGCGCCCCAGACGCTCCCGTGCCTCGGCCACCCGCAGAGCTAGTGGCTGTGTTACAGGAGGGTTCAACTATCCTCAGAGGAACTATATGGTCATGTAAAAAAAAGTGCATCACACATTCTTGATTTTCAGGGTTACTTATAGCAGCAGCAGCATTAATCCAAGACATGAACAGTTGTAGATTCATTCTTAAATGCAGCAACACTTAATGAAATGTCTTCAAGGAAGGTCATAAGAGGGTCCTTCTCAAAAGGATAACATGAAAATTAGATTATTTAATATAGACAAAAAGGAGATAAAACAAAATTAAAGACGCAGAATCTTATTTACATTAAAAAAACATTCTTGTTAAAATATCTTTACAACACCTAAGCAAAAAAATATGTATTTTAAGAATAAAGCAGAAACTCCTAAAGCAGTATCCATTTTTGGAACCCTTATTTAGCACCTGAGGAAAGACCGTATGGAAAGCAGACAGGTTTTTTTTTGTTTTTTGTTTTTTTTTATAAGAAAACCGTAAGTTGTATTTTTCCTAAACGTTCATATGTTCGCAGTACACAAGTTTTCATACCACAGAAAGAAACAAACTTTTTTTTTTTTTCCTTTTTCTTTTTAAAGATACTCTACTCATTAATAAGGCTGTAGAAAAGGGATACTGCTATCTTACAAAATGGCTTTAGAGCTCTGGACACGTTATACGAAGCTTTCTGGTTAACAGTCAAGATAAACACAGATCCGCATCCCCTGGCGAAAGCACAGGTATGACTTGTGTTCCTGTAACAGGATCAAGGGCAAAGCGACGGCGGGAGCCGCCTGCCCGGCGCGCTCGCGCGTCCCCTCGCGCCTCCACCGCGTCTCACACCGCTAAGTTATGCCACTTTTGAGGACCTCGAGCAGCATACGAGGAAGCCAGCCTTGGCCCGCGGGGCGACAGGTCTCGCGCGCGCGCTTCTAAGGCTCCGTGGTCTCTGGAAGGCAGCGCGTCCGGCAGAGGAGCCAACGACCTCCCTCCCGCTCCTCTGCCTCCGGCCACGCTCCTGGTTCTCAGCTCTCTGCGCGCTTCGCCACGCGGAGAGGCAGCAACACGCGTCACGCCGGCCGTGGCCACAGCTAGACCACCTCCCACCGCTTCAGCCGCTTCTCCGTGACCCCGTCTTCCAGCCCCGGACCTCCGCCCGCCTCACGCACCTGGCTGAAATTCTGCCGCAGCTTTAAATCCTGTTTAGCCTTGTTCTCGCCCCTCCTGACCTCAATCATCTCCCTTGTAAACAGCCTCTGCAAGGAAAACAAATCGCAAACATGCACAGGGACAAAAAAAAAAAAAATCTTCTAGTGACAAGACTCCTGAAAGCATCGGACACCGGAGCAGTTTACTGAAAACGCTGCATCAGAGCAAAAGCTGAACACGCAGGAAAACTATTAGCCACGTACAAGCAGTCCTGAAATAAGCCTGCGATAACATCGTGCTCCCAACCCAGACGTCACCCTCACCTGCCGCGTCCGGAAAGGACGCTCCTGCGCTAAGGTAGCGCTCTCGAAGGCGAAAAGCACTAATCACAAGTGAAACCTGGAGGACAACTTCCACCTCTCACGTTTTCCGAGGAGAAAACAATTTGCCTTTTGATTTAGGTAGCCCGTTCGCCCTGTTACCTGCTCCCAGCCTTCGAATAGCTGGCCTGCTCGCCATCTAACGGAAGTTGTCTTCTTCCACGTCTAAAAGCAGCTCACAGCAGCCGCGAGAGGCAAACAACGGGATTTACGGCTCGAGAAGGGCTAGCGACAGAAACCACCGCTTTGCCCAAAGCTACCGACGTTATCAGCGAGACAGGCGATTCCTGAAGTCGTGAGCAGGTTTCCCAGAGGACCGAGGTGGGTTTAAACCACCAACAAAACCAAATCCAAGCCAACGCTGGAAACCCTAGCGCTGCTGGCCCACCGAGCAGGTCCTGCCCGAGGGACCCAGGAGGCCACCGCTCGCCTGAGTCACCGTGAGCAGAGGGAAACGGAGCAAGGAGCGGCTTGGAGACAGACCACGCTCCCCAGCCCACCGGGGAGACAACACGCCGCCCGGGCTGGGGCGCCCCGTCGAGCCGCGTCCACGCGAGACCTGTGGCCTGAGGCACCCTGCAGAACCTGCCGGGGGGGAGACGAAGCTCTAGTCCAGCGGGGGAAAGAGAGGAAAACCAAATTTGCAGAGGCACCTGTGCACACGCACATACCCCTCTGTCTCAGGCAGGGCTAACCGGTCACGTAACGCAAACCCTGGCACAGGGAACAGGAGGAAGAGCAGGAGTAAGGCCTACAATAAGAACAGAAAGGTGAAAGAAGCCTTAACCTGAATTAGCATCTTTGCAGCTATTCGAAAACTAGGTCATGATTTCACCCTTAGTGCCACTTTCCAATACGACACGTAATTAAGGGTTTCTTGTTTTTAAACTCGCTGTACTCAGTGTAATGAAAACAATGGCACAAATAAATACGCGCTCACTCTCCTTACGCTAAGGAAGGGCTCGCGGCCCCCCGGCGCCCAGCCGCTCGCCCCCGCGCACGCACCCAGGCGCCTCCGCTTCGCACCCAGTGGGGAAGGCCGCTGCACCCCTTTCCGGGCTGTATTTGGTTTAGGCTACAGTACTAATACTCTGAGTCAAACAAAACAACAACAACACCCCCCCCCCCCCCAAAAAAAAAACCCAAAACACAGGAGACTTATCCGTAACACCTTAGCAGTATTTAAATGTGCTAAATTAGTCACAGCTCAATTTCAGTTTTTCTTTTTTTCATACGTTTACACAAAAATAATCGGAAAACAGATCAAATCTTAAGATACTTTTAATAAGTGCTCAGTAAAGAACCGCGTGAGGAGGCGGGGGGACCGCAGAGCGGGGCAGGGGTCGGCTGCCCAGGGGCTTCACCCCACGGCAACAGGCTAGCCAGAAAGGGGGGCTCCGGCGGCCCGGCGCGAGCGGACGGCGGTTACGCCAAGAGGGGAGGCTCGCAAGCGCGGCGGGGAAAGCGCCGACGGCGTTTCCGCGTCGGCGCCGCGACGGAGCAGGAGGGACGAGCGCGGGGAAAACGAGCCGACCCGCGCCCGGACTCGCGGGTCTTTCGGAGCTTCTGCCGCTATCTGGGAGACGAGGGGAGCGCCCGGCAAAACTCGGCACGAGGCAGGCGGCGCGTCTCAACGCGAAGGGTCGGGTTCGGCGGCAGGGTTATTGCTGCTCGGCTTCGGTACCGCGCCAGCCCCAAAGCAGAGCCTGGGGCCGGGCTCCCAGGACACTTCACACCCCACGTAAGCAAAACAGGTTTCGTTTTTGTCTTTTTTTTTTTTTTTTTTTTTTTTAATGGAACCCAGCCCTTAAGGCGACAAGTGACTACACAAGGCAAACAAATACATAGCAGAGCCTTAAAGCCAGTAAAACAAACTGGAAACTTTGCTATCAGCCTTCAACATTTTTTTTTCCTTTTCTAAAATTAAAAAAAAAAAAAACCATTTCTTCCATCTTAAGCGTTTCAGTTCCGTTGTCCAGTTTGTTCAACACTTTAAAACTCAAGAACGCCTCAGCCCTCGTTCGCAGGAGAGCGGGAGGCGATTCCAACTTTTGGCAAGCAGTTGGGAGACTCAAAAGAATTAAAAATAGGAGCATAGGAGGACTAGATGTAGGACACGTCTGTAAACATGTTATACATTTGAAAGTTACACACACCTGTAAAGGTGATACAGTTTATAGGTGAAACAGAACTATTTGTGACCGGCCAACCACAAATTTCTGAACCTGGACTGATACAATAAATTATTACTATATATATGTGTGTATATAAATACATGTGTATATATATATATACACACACACATAGTATTTTGTACATAAAGTGGAGTAGGCAATCCATACCCAAACTTTTAAAACTAAGCAGTGCAGAAAGCTAGCAATCTTATAAAAAGGTACAGAATTAAGTTTCTTTGTCCCACCATGAACTCAAGAGCTTCATTCAGGAACAAGCTTACTAAAAGAATAAAAACAATTAAAAAATGCATGCTACAAACTCCTACTTAACAAAAGAGTGGATACATAAGCATAAGGGGTAGGCAAAAGTTTTGGGCTTATCTGCTTCCTGTAATGCCCCATAGGATCCAGTCTAATTTTAGGGTATCCCAGCTGCCGCTGACCTCGATGCCCAGACACGTGTTAGCCTGTATTCAGCCACAAACACCCACGGACCTTTTTGAGCACTGGGTATGCATGGAGTTTAAATAGGCCAGAAAACCCATTTTTGTTTCATTCAAGATTCATTGCTCGGTCTTACATTGGACCCCTGGAACTCTGCACCTTTAAAACAACAAAACAAAAACCCCAAAAAAACTATCCAACGTCAATATGATTTCAACATGCTACACAAGCTGCAGTGGGACACAACGGGTTACACAGCTGGAGCCTGCACTCTTTTCAGTCTTCTCTACCATCGCTGGAAAGCTTTCCTTTTGTTCCGATTTTTTTTTTAATTATTATTTTCATTCCTAAGACCCCCATTTTGCTCTTGTAGTAATAAAATATATTTTTATTAAGAGATAATTAGAAGCAGAGCCCAGAAACACACAGACTGCAATAAAATATAAAAGAGCATTTCCAATGGGCACGTGCGAGAAACCCCAGCCATCAGTCTTCTATGGATAAATTAAACAGGATTCAAATTCCCATTTTTCCTTTTTTTTTTCCTTTTTTTTCCAATTTTTTAAGAGAAAAAAATAATCAAGAAGGGTGAAAGTTAGCATACCTCAAATTCTCTTGAGTTTTTCAATGAAAATGGGAAAAAATCCAGGACATTTAGTGTTAGGAGACAGACAGAGCAAATATGAAGCACCTACAGTTGAAAGCAGGAGTTTTTTTTTTTTTTTTTTTGCTCCCAGTAATACAATGGCATTAAGCTGTGGGAACAGTGTTTTTTGTTTTTTTTTTTCCCATATAAGATGCCTAAACCAATTGCTTATTTTTGAATGTTGTCTTTTAAAATGAAAGAGCTCTTCAGTTGTAATAGTCCAACGTGTAACCGGAGCCATGTCAACCGTGAGACTTCACTGTGCATCCTAGAACTGCAGTATTACAATCTTTCCCCCAGAAGAATGATGCTTTATGAAAATTTTCCCAGCATATGATTGGCTGCTTTACTCCTGGCAAAACATGCAGATTATAATTCTCAGGGCGGGGGGGAAACTCTGCAAACTTCAAGGTGTTTCTCCAGCATTCAATGTAAAACAAAACAGAAAAAAAAACAAACAAAAGGGGGAGGTGGAAGGGAAAGGGGAGATGAAGGATGGCGAATCATCCTGATTTCCCTATGATTAGTGTATCACTACAGTCACAGAACAAGAAACAGAAACCTTGTCAAGTGGAAATGCCTCTCCAGTGGGTCGCTGTTGCCCACGCAGACGACAGCAGGAACTTTAGAACTGGGCTTGTAAATTGAGTCTGTATTCGTTAATCACTTGCATTCACTCTTTAAACAAAAAAAAAAAAACAAAACAAAAACCAAAAGAAAAAAAAATCTATTCAGTACCGGAGATTAAATAATCACGTGTGTAGTCTCGTTGAAATAAATTTTCAGATTTCTTAAGAAGTCTAATTACTTTCAGTCACCATTTTTAAATAACTATATATATATTTGAATATATTATCCTGTGATTCTAGTTATGGTTCCTCTGCTGCACTGAAGATTTAGAAGGAGCATAAAAGCCTTTTGTCCCCCACGAACAGCACAAATGCTGCAAAAAGGTTATAACAGGCAGTCTTGTCTTGCTACCTTCATTGATCCGGGCGATCCATGGCTTCATCGTAAGTGATTATCCTTTTGGGATCTGGAAAGAAAGCAGAAACCTAAGTTTCCCACAAGCTACTTTCAGAACCTGTGGCCGAAGATATTCGCAACAGATCTGCAAGACGCTCAGCTAACTGTTAACAAACTTTGCCTTTTTCCCCTCAGTAAAGAGCCACGATTTAAAAGGCAGTTTCCTCCTTGCTCTGACATGTCGCTGATCTGCCTCCTGCACGCAGCGGAGGCTGCGCGGCGGTCCCCGCGCTCCCAGCGGCACTACCTCCCGCAAACGTAGGCGAGAGCCCTAAGCCACTCTGTGCAGGGCGGCGTTTGCTCCCCACGCTGCACGCGTGCAATAACGCTGCAAAAAGCGCAAGAGGCTCCGCTCAGCGCTCTTCCCACAAGCTACATAACACGTTTACAGATGAAATCAGGAGATACATCAGAATTTAAAACTTATTTTTGGGTGCGGAAGCCAACACCAGAAATATAACACAATGATTGTTCCTAAATACACCTATGCAGCACCACTTACATCTAATTTGACATCCTGTTTGGAATTCTCTTTCTTTTAGGCATTTTGCTTCCCTCTGAAACCTCCAGCATTACAAAGCTCACTGTCCCGATTTTCAAAGATGTGGAGCGCAGATAAACCCAAATTAGGTCCCAGGCAAATACAAACGGCTAGCACTGAAGAACCGAACTCGAGCAGCTCCGGACTCTGACATTATTCACCGTTCAGCTCTCAACACCCACAGCACAGTCCCAACAGACAGAGCAGGGCAGAGCAACCGGGCGTCTTTTTTTCAGAGATCCTTACCTTGCTTCTGCAAATTCCAAACCGATTCCATTTCTGTGGAGGCAAAAGGAAAAGACTGTTGTTATTAGGCAGATTTACGCTGCAGTTAGAGACAACTCAAAACACGCTTTCATTTTCAGAGCGTGGCACCATGCTACTACAGTCAGGCTACGGTTTTCAGACAAAGCCAATTTCATTCAGCACAGCAGCGCAACCCAAATGAAGCTGACAGGGTCGCATGAATTTGACTTGAACGATCCAGCGATAAGAGGCAGAGAGACAGCTATAATGTGGTCCAAAAAGTCAGATGACCAAACCGAGCATTAGAAATGTCACTGCCACTCTCTATTCTTGCAAATCCCTATTTAACTTCAGGTTTACCCTAACGCTGCTTTGCAAGCAGGCGTTACAGCCTCACCAGGTAGCCTGAAGAGAGGTCTTTTATGAGCCGATACTTAGCGTGCGTGAAATTAAAACCGCTGGACAAAGTGAGTTTCTCGGGGTTCGCAGCATGTTATCTGCTGAAGCGCACCATGCAACGATTGCTCCGCTAAGATCACTGCGCAACTACTGCCAACTTATCACCAGAGAACAAGGTGCGCCGCTCCCGGCAGACATCCGGCTGCCTGCCCGACTTGCAGCTCTTTCCCCAGTTGTCTCCAAGACACGCTTACGGTGCAAAGCAAACAAAGAAACAGCCCCCCTCCCCAACTCCCACTGAAAGAGCACACGCTTTTGTTTACTCAAGAAATAAGATATTTTAACTTTCTCTTCACACGTTAATTTAAGAAATAACAGAAGGCTATTTTCTTTAAAATATCCAAAAACCTAAGTCACAATATATCTTTAGAGACCCATTCAAAACAAATATATTTTTACCCACTACCAAGTTGCTATCGCACGAGCTAGAATATTTACAAAGACGCTAATTGTCTCTTCATTTTGGGGACGGAGTACAACGTTACGGAAAAAGAGCAGTTAGTAGGAGCACAAGCTGCAAGAACGATCTTTATAGCCTCCCTTGTGCCAGAAAGGAGGCAGACGGGACCTTGGTGGGGCCAGGAACAAAGAACGGCCAGAGATTATTAAGCAACATGAACGCGCGTGGTAAAGAACAAAACAAGGCGATGAGTAAACTTACTGGCATGGGAAAAGATGAAGAAATAAGCCCCTACAAAGCTCACGGCCGCAGCATGATGCGTGCCAAGTGTCACCTTCATCACCCGCTTGCGTGTTCGCACCCCTTCTCTAACCCTTCACCTGCGTTTTGCCTGCTACAATCTCAAGCTCCCTAGGGCAGGAAATTGCTCACAAATAAACGTTACCGGTCGCCTCTGCACGTTCAAGCCTTTTGTAAGAGAGGCCCTGACAAAATTGTACAACGTCTGCCATTTTTGTGTCGTGATAACAGCACGAATACTCTGCACTTTCATTGGGGAACCTTAACTGTGTTGGGAATAGCCTCTCAATACACCTAGAGACGGAAGCAACTCCGCAAGAGACTACTACAAAGAGGCATCTCAACGTAGTCCGAGTCCACCTCCCTCTCAGATGCAGACCTAGAAAGCAGTATTGCCACTTTCCAAAACAGAAGGCGGCCAATACCTGAAAAAACAGACAAGGGCCCTCACTCCCAAGACACGGCCAGGGAAATGATGCATTTTTTCCACAGCAGCCTCTAACCTAGCTGGAGAAAGTGCTATCAACAAACCCTCTCACAATCGAGCTTCTAAGTCAGCCCCGCTTCGAGCGGGCGGCTGGACTAGATAACCTCCAACCCCTTCCAACCTCACTTATTCCAGGAGTTTGCGATTAGGGTGGCTCTCCACAGCCCTCCGGCTCGATGTTCCCCAAGGGTGGGCTTTGCTCCAGCAGGCGTAGGAACGGCCAAAGGCTAACGTTTCCATCAGCTTCCAGGTGCCTGGAAAAGACAACTCCTGCAATATCCACCTAACGGGCTCCAGGTAAGAGAGCCGCTTTTTCTTGGGAATATCATTGGAACAGAGAGGGTCCACGGTGCCTGGCTTTGATGCGAGGAACAGACTAACACGTGCCTTCTGGTGAACTGCGGTGAGATTGCTCATAGGTCAATAAACTTTACGGGGGGATTGGTACATAACCGTGGAGGGGAAAAGTCTGCATATGGTAATTTGTTATGGCAGACACTTTTTATATAAAATTTCCCTTGCTAGAGAGGCTGCCCCGGAAAACAAAAGTCCCTGCGCTGTGCCACGGTGTCAGTTCTTTATTCTTTTAAATCTAATACAGAAACTGACAATCCTCCTTAAAGTGAAGGGCTACAGAAATGAAGAGGAACCATCCTCATTTGATTTCTCTGTCTATCTGCAGGACAGAATAATTAAGTTTGGGGATTGCCTAGAAAACAAAACAGAGATTAAAAATTAAATACTGGGGAGACTCATCATTCTACTGCTGGACAGTAGTTCCTGACAAATGGGAAAAACAGGACTCAAAGAATTAAATCAGCTTTTTGCCCCACAGCCCAGGCCCCACAGACCCAGAAGCGACAGACTGAGATCTAAACTCCTCCCACCAAGAGAGACGAAACTAAGGCTTTTTTTTTCCCCCCCCCCTCCTGATGTAAAGGACAAAAATTGCTGAATTCACAGCTCTGCTATTTCTTCTGACCCAGTTCACCATTGCAGTGAACGCCACTCCTGGCTGGCCCACGCTGCCTTGCTCTATTTTCCATGCTGCTCTTCTGCTTCTTCATGCGAACAGAGATGCTGGCGCAACTGAGAAGCTGAGAAGGAACAAAGCAGCAGCGCTGGCAGAAACTTAGGGGCAAGAAAGAACAGGAAAACAACCACAATTTTCTCTCTCCTCCACCTATGCGGTCTTTGCTACTATGCAACAGGAGTAGGAGACCTCAATTATTCTCCTTTTAGCTAGGGACAAGCACGCTACAGAGCTTTCCATCACAAGATGTACCATATAGAGCCCGCTGTAAAGCGCAGACACCTTTGGCCTGGAAGGCTGCAACTGTCTGAACACAATGAAATTCTGCAAAGCACGACAATTCCAGCATGAAACGTTTCCTCCAACTGTCTTCAAAAGGAGTACTAAAGCAACGAGAAGATACCAATTTCAACAGAAATACAGCTGAAATATATCCAGCCTCCTCTTTTGTAAGGCCCAGTTTCACCTCAAAGAGAGGAGGTTTGCAGCAACACCACGCGGAGGCAGAGGTTCGATTCTGCCCTAGAGGGGAGTACTGTCCCTAAGCTAGGGCGTCATCCCTTCCTCTTCATTCCACTCTCCCATATAAAGCTAATGGTCCTGTCTCCAACCAAATAAACAGTAGGCCCATCAATGCTTAACTACATCAGATATGTCACCAGCGAGTGTTTCAAAGAGCTGTCGCAAACACTGAGCTGCAGCACTGTCAATGAAGACTGAAGGATCATGGCATACAGTCAAGCAGATCAGATGCTCATGGTGGTCTCTGTCCTTAAAAAAATAGAAGGCAGGCATGGAACACAAGCATACATGAAACCAACAGGCAAAGCATCAAAGAGAAGAGCACAAGAGTGCATTATCAGCCTCACCAGCCGGCCTGGTGCCCAGACATCTGGGGAAAGAGCAACCTGGCTGCATGCAAATAAGCACAGCTTCCTCCCCCAGGAACTCATTGCACTCCACAGCCACCCAGGCTTGGACTCCAGCACGGCCTTGCCAGCAGCGCACGCTGCTCTGGTGGTTTAAGTAGGAGGCCTATATTTCAGATCCAACCCACCCTTCGCCTTACCTTCTCCACCCATCCATCCATCCTTTCACAAGCGAAGCCACGAAACAATTGTGTTTTAAAATGCCCTTTATAGTCACTGGACAAAACATGTACAGGAAAGCTGTGGTTTGCCGGAACAAAGCTACTAAGTCAACAGCTTGAGACATTCCCCTACCCTACTGACAAACCACGGGTGAGGATCCACAGCAACGCATCACAGCTACAGGCACAAACAGTGCAAGCGAGAGCGCAAGCTCGCAGCAGACAGGCCAAAGCACTGCAACCGTTCACGCCGAAACCCATTCCTCACTGTAAATACAAAGAGCTTCTTTCTTTCACTATGGGTAACTTGCACTGAATTACCTTGTATTTAGTTCAGGGTAAAAGAGCGCACCAGAGCGGGTGCCACAGACCCACGACAGCGCTCTAAGCTCACCCCGGCCTTTCCCCACCATCACTTCTTTTCACGTCCATAACCTCAGAGGCAGGGCAGATTTGAAGATCAAATCATCGATACTTTGTTCTGCTCAACAACAAACAGATCAATTTGAAGGGGGAGAAGTTCACCTTCCTCTCGAAATCAAAACCAAACAAACTGAGGATCCAACTGCCTGGGACACCCTAACATTGTCAGGCACGCTCGCATGCTCCCCCCAGCAGGGAGGGGGGGAAGGTAGTTGTGAAAAATAAATAGGTAAAGACATTTCGTCCCTGCTTCAGAGGGGCTGGTGGCTACTTACTAGGAACTCGGGAAAACAACTCAAGGGAAATGGAGAGAACAGGGTGGGCTTGACCTACTACTTTGCTGTCCTGCAAACTGCACGCTGGCAGCTTTGTCTGCTAAACGCTTTTGAATATGTTGTGACACAGGAACTCACCTGCCCAGCTCCAGCTGCAGGATCGCGGGGACACGGGGCAGAGGGAGCCACCATCCCTCCCAATATCACTCCCCTTAGCTCACCCCGATGGACTTCAACGAATACAGAAATGCAACGTCCAGCATCACCCCAGAAGCCGTAGTAAAACCTAGACTGATCTGCACTTTGTAAACCAACAACAGTACCCAAAGACTACAGTGGAGACACAGCCTCAAGCTGCGTGCGGCACCCTGACCACCACATTAACGGCACAACACTGATCAGAAAAAATCCATTATCCTTTACACCAACGCCCGAATGACACCTGAAACGGGCAGAGAAGCAGCCTGAGAAGTAGAGGCGCAGAGGAAGGAGGGGCAGGAACCGCCTGCTTGCTCCGGCTGCTCAAAGCAAGAGCCCAGGCGAGAGCACGGCATGCTCTCCTGCAGAAGCTGAAGTGAGGGCACAGCCAAAAGCGGTTATTTTAAGGTGTGCATTAAGCGTCCATTCTTGCACTGAATGCAATTAACTCCTGTGTTTAAAAGGACTAAAGTCAGCCAGCCTTTGAAGTTAACACCTCCTTAACAGAACATGGGAAGGGAGTGTTCCTTACTTTCCTGTTGTTACTATTGTTTTACTGGGGTCTGTCTTTTACACAGCAAGTGACAAGGGGAGAGCTGGCTACAAAGTTGCTTTTGTACCAGAAAGTCCAGGTTGACAAAAACAAAATAAGAAAGCCAAGCCTAAGCGTTCGGAAAAACTGTAAGAGGAGGACTGTCTGGGACTCTCCCTCCTACATCGTGCTGGGCTTTCCAGTATTCCCGTTCTCTGGAGAGAAAATGAAATGCAGGATGCAGGTGGATGCAAGAAATAAGAATGAAAAGCTTGCTTTAATACTGGAATATATTGAGCAAGGGGTCAGGGAACTAATGAACGTTGTTCTTCTCAAGGAAGATACCAGAGCTTAAAGATGTTGACACCTTAAGAGTGTGATGACCTGGAAAAATATCTTTTAATCATTTTTAAATGCATGGGCTTACCAGTTCTGAAGGAAGCCATCTATATTTTTGCACTTTGTACGAAGGCTTTGGATGGGTAATTTAAGAACTTTGCAATGGGTCAAAACACAGCAGGTTTTCCTAAAGCCATCAAATACTAACCTCTCTGCACAGCTATCAGCGCCAACCTCTCTCAAAAGGAGAAATGAATAAGATGTCCACATACGTACGATGAACAGTAATAATAAAAAAAAAGGATGATCACCTTTTTCTCTCAGGGTAGAGGGATGCAGGGAGAGGGAAGGAAAAAAAGAATAAAAAAGGAACTGCCCATGAGTTTGTCAGAAGGAGATAAGTTAACACAATGCCAAAGAGCAACACAGAGCAGAGTTCCTGTTACCGCAGAGCTGGGACCCAAAACCAAGAACCGCCACCAGACCTCAGAGTCTCTGTGACCACGACCTAGCAGGAAAGGGGAAAAGCAAACAGTTCTACAGACTTTATCTCTTGGTTCCCGGTTGTAGATGTCTGTATCGTGTTTAAGTCATCTCAGGCTCAAAAAAGAAAAAGAAGGAAAAAAAAGGGGAGGGGGAGAGGCAACTACAAAGAACTCCATAAAAACAGACATGGCAATAAAATCCATCTGAAAGATTTGGTCTACAAAGGGTATGAGAGAATTCAATCTGCAGCTTGGTGAAGAGTTGATAAGCAAAGATTTGCCTCACTGCTGCCATAATATTTTAGAAAGATGAGGAAAAACTCAGGGAGGTTAAAAAAAAAAAAAAAATCACATCACGAAAAGCCAGAGAGAAACACAGGAGTATTTTTTTTTTCTTCCTTTAAACTAGGTACCCTGCTTTCATGGCCTTATCTGCTAAGGGGAGAAGCAGCAATATTGCAGAGGTAGAGGTGCGAGCACAAACTAAGAAGCCCTTTCAGTGACAGAATAAAAACAGCTTGGTAAAGCTAGAACAGACCAAGTAAACCTGTGCGTTTAACTCCTTTCAATGCCAAGAAGCTTAGGAAGACCTGCCTGTTCCATAGGAACTAAAATTAAAAAGAAACACTCCAGCTAAGCATTATCCTTACCAATAATACTTATTTTTTGCCCACAGGAATAGGGCAAGGAGCATCTTTTAACATAAATTAAACGTCTGTTTGAGTAACTTTCTCAAACTGCTATTGCCATGAAAGATATGGAAGCAAAAAGCCCGTTTTTAAAACGATCATAATTGCCGTAAGCAATATAACACGTCACAATAGTGCATTAAAAAAAAGAAACCCACAATGAAGAGAATTCCCTTAGGAAGCAAGTTAAACCATTACCTTTAGTGTGATATATAATAGCAGCCCTCAGGTCAAAAGAACCCCAGCTATCTTTCCTTTCTAGGCCTCTCTGGTACCTCTGTTCTTTGGCGGAGGCTAACAAATTGTTCGTAGGGGAGGCCAGAGGATTCTCTATTTCATAGTCTTTTGAAAGAAACACTAAAGCACCTTGGCTACCGGTGTCTGCCTTTTGTAGGTCACCTGTGTGATGCGACTCCAAAGCTAAGACACCACCCTCAACAGCAGTCCCAGGCTTAAGAATAGCACTAAGAATTTGAGGGCTAGTCCGTTTATCCAGCTCATAAGCCTTAGGAAACACAGGTTGTTCAGTTCCTGAGGGAATGATTTCAGCACACTGTGAAACCAAAGCGGCAGGATATTCCCCTTGAAATGTCACTTCCATTAACTGATTATCTGCAGATTTCCCCACGACAGTTTCAGGGCCGGCACTGGGCTCATTTATGAATGACAAGCCCCACTGATTCTGGAAGATATCTCCCAGGTTCTGCTGATTTGTCTGCGACGGGAAATCGACTTGTGCTGCACCCAGAAGCACAGTTTGCATATTTGAAGGGTAGATAAAAAGGCTAGATTTCTTTTGTTCAAGAGCTGTTGAAGTTGTACTTATGTCCTGGGGTACTGACTCAGAAGAGGTTGATGTTACAGTACTAGCAGCAGTTGTGAGCAGTGGCTGGGTCCCTGGAGAATATAGGCTTCCATCAGTCCCTGCTAAAATTGGCCCATTTGAAAAGCTAGCCGAAGTAACAGATTTCATAGCAGACATAGGGACTTGGGAGAGTCGACTTGATGTCTGGGCCTGAGTTTCCCCAGCAGATGACGAAGACGACGACGAAGACGTAGATGGGGTTTGAGCTGCTTTGTTGAGGTTTTCTTTAACTTTACTTGCATAACTTATTTTAGGAACGATTTTAGCACTGCTATTGTCCACTGGAAAAACTGGGGGTGGTTTAAATAAGGTCCATGAATCCTCTTTAGATGTAGCTGATGACGCATGCTTCCCTTTGGGCCGGTCATCAAACTTCTTGCTGCTAATTCCAGGTTTGGCATCAGAATTTTTTCGCTGTACATCCCCAAGCCCAGGCTTTCCCCGGCCTGCTCCACCAGCCCCAGCCTCGTATTTCCAAACAGGCTTAGTATTTTCAATTCGGGTCCCCTTTTGTTCACTATAATCAGGCTTGAAACCCTCAAGTTCCTGTTTTAAGGTTGGGGTATTAACCTCCTGTTGCATTATTTTGTCCTGTACTAGATTCAAGTTCTCACAACCCTTAGCACTGTTGCGCCTGCCTTTCCGTTTTTTAGGCGTAGTATATCCACTCTCGGAGCCACTACCATCATTATCTGCCCCTTTGCCTACGTAGCCATTAGTGATATAACTAGAATTATTGGTTACCACGCCATTTGGAATAGATACTCCCTCCGGCTTGTCAGAGGATTGACTTTCTCTAAGCTTATTTTCGTAGGATTTCTCATTCTTTTTGTCCATGCTATTTTTCTGAACGAAGTTCTTGGTTTTGATTCCGGCTTTCCCCAAAGCACCGGCCTTAACAGTCTGCTTTGGGGTCACATTAGTGTCTACAAGTTGCTGGCTGCCATTTGGTACCCTGGATCCTGGGTTGGTTGTTTCATCAGAGCACAGGCCCTTTAATGATACTTCTCTTTCTCCTGCATTACCATTTAGCTCCCCGTAGCCTAGAAGAAAGCCAAAAACAACAAAAGGCAAGAATTAGAATCTAAAATGTTAAACTTCTGATCGCAAAAAGCTGTAATCAACCCTTAAACATATCCAGTTTCCTCAGACATTTTAAAACAGGAAAACATCTAGCCTCTGACATATAAAAGCACATCCTTACTCACTGAAAGTCACAGTAAGAAGAGTTAAGCAGAAAAACACCAGCGGCTGTTGACTCTTCTCATACGACAGGGTGACATAACAGCAGCATGTTGATTAACGCATTTGATAACAACAAAACAAAGCAAAAGGATATGAGAGGACAGAAATATATATATATCGTGCTAAAGACCATTTGCAAGTCAGAGAGCCAGCTAGTGTTTCCAGGTCACACAAGAGGAAAATATTAATTCCCAAGATGCTACAGGACAGAGGGATCTGCTGCCTTTGCTACATGATTCACTGAGATTCAGCATCTATATTGTGAACAAGGGCCAACTTCTAACATCTCTGTCACCTCACAGACCTGCAACACCAGCAGTCCCCCTTCCCATCTCCCTCCTAAGCAACATCTCCAGTAAAAAAGCTTTCCAAAAGGATATGTGCAAGTTCAGGTGGAAATGGAGGGGGGGGAGGGGTGACAGCATTTCCTCACTTCATTTCAAAATAGCAACCAACACTTCTCTACACGTGCTCTTTAGCTTTGAAAAGGTGATAAAGCTGGGAAGAAACGCACCTCTGCAAGCATCCTTCCACCACCACTGGCAACTAGCCACCTGCCTGCTGAGAAACTTCACTATTCCACCGCGTCCTGGGGAGACGCAGCAAGAGACTGAGAACCAGGCGGTGAGGCATTTGCTGAAGGCCCCAACTCAAAATACAAGATCATGCTGTAAACTCAGCTTTCCTTTTTGTTTCTCAGGTGCGTTTCTAGTCTTTGTGGTTCTGACGAGAACCTCAAGACTGGAACTCAAGTGAAGCAGAAAGCCCAGGACAGTCCAGGCTGAACCACCTCATCCTTCTCAAGGCTATCTCCAGCCAGAGTCCCACTGAGAAGAAGGAAGAGCGTGCTGTACCCAGCTAAGCAAATACACTCCCAGCTGATGGGCTGAGAAGGGGGACTCCCTCCTATTGCACCGGCTTGTACAGGAAAGGAGAGAGATCCTTGCTTCTCCTCTGACTCATCTCTGTCCTCCTTTGCAAAGGTGGAAAGCCTCACATCTTCTGCAACAAATGACCCACCTAAGGCTTAATTTGCAGTTACAGTGGTGTCAAATCAGCACAGCGCACAAAGAAACCCCCAAACCCAGGAGCGGGCAAAATTCCAGCTTCAGAAAGAATGTTTTGTTGTTGCTGATGTCGTTTAACTCAACTGCTATACTAAAATTCATTGTTATCCACACATCCTGGAGTCTCAGATGTCTGGCAGATGTAACTGCTCAAGGAATCCTTATAGAAATTCCACAATGGAGTTTGCTGAGAGGGATCAAAAAGGATTTTACTATATGTAAGTATCTGTAATGACCATAACTTCCAAATAAGCTGTTAATAACATTACCCATAAATACTTCGTCACAGAGATACGAATGGGATGGGACTCTCTGATGACTCAAGGACTAAAAATTATTTCGGAGTAACATGCAGAGGAAGTCTTCTCAAGAATAACATGTAATAGATGACCTTGTAAGACTCAGGACTTCTGACATCACTAGTCAACGACACAAAACAGTAAGAACGGTCATAAGACCACTGCAGATGAGGAGCGAAAGACTAAAATGAAGAACACTTCAGTAAGTCAGTGTCAGCAGTTTCAAGTTCCAATTTTCAAGTATTCACAACTCGGCTGCCCGAGTTTTCTCCAAATCAACATTTGGCATAGCTGGTCCTGGCCCGGAAATAGAGGTGCAACAACCAATATTTTTTGGGGGGGGGAGAAGGATGTCCAAAAGAACACGTGAGGGGTATTTGGCAACCTCACAAATCATTTCATAGCTGGAAAGAAAAGGGGCATCAGTCTTAAGCATGAAAACCACGGGCACGCTGCAAACAGTGAAGCGACTACTCAAGTTATTTTTGCCCAATAACTTATTTGAGCGGCTGCCTGGTCAATCCCCTCCCTACTCCCGCTCCAGATGGCTTTACGCGCCTGGCCAGACTGCGGTTTCAGGGCACTATGAAACCTATTTCTGATAGGAGCCAGGTCCCTTCCCACCTCCCGGCTGATTATGCAAACGAAGATTTCAAGGGTGGGGTGGGGGGGTGGGGGCAAGAAAGTGCATGGCCTTCTGACTACTCTTTTAGTCTCATATTTGCTTTGAGCCCGCAAAACGTTCAAAGACCAAAAACGGTCCTTGCCTGCAGGCCGGGGCCGTGAAGTCAGGGCGCCGGTCCTCCCCTCCGACCTGCCCAAACCGGGGCTATGCCCCGCAGGCAACGGCCGCCGGGCCTCGGCCCCCTCCTTCCGCCGACCCCCCCCACCTTAACAACAAACAACAAAAAAAAAAAAAAAAAAGAGGATCGAGGCAACTTCTGGATTTCTCCGCTTTCGCCCGCCGGGCAGCCGGGAACATGCCAGGAGGGGCCAAGCGGCCGGGCGAGGCCCCCGCGGCCGCCGGCTCCGCAGCGGGCCCGAGCAGCGCCGCCGCCGCCTTATCTGACTCATTGATTTTTACGCTCATCAATTTTTAACCAGCGCCCCCCCCCCGTCCCGGTCCCCCCCCCCCCCCCCCCCGCGGCAGGGCCGGGGGCAGCGGCCGGCGGGGCCCGGGCGCGGCCCCACGTGCCCGGCGGGCGGCGGCGGGGCCCGCGGCGGCCTCGGCCGCGCCGGCTCCAACATGGCGGACAGGAAGCGGCCCCAGCGCGGCGGAGAAGCTTCCAGCCGGGCCGCGGGAGGCGGCGGCGAGGAGGAGGAGGAGGAGGAGGAGGAGGGGAACCGCCGCCGCGCGAAGGTCACGGGCGCCCGGCCGCCCGCCCCCCGCCCGGACCTGCTCTGCGCTTCGGCGCCTCCTGGTGCTGCGGGCCGCCGTGCTTGTGGTCGTGCCGGAGCGGCGGCTTGGGCTGGGCTCGGCCGTCGGGCGGCGGCAGGTAGGCGCTCTGCGGGTGGTGGTGGTGGCTGTAGTAGTAGTAGTGGTGGTGGTGGTGGTGGTGGTGATGGTGAGGCTGTTCCTCCATTGGGGGGTGGCTGGCGGGGCCGGAGAGGGCCGAGCCGAGCCGGGCCGGGCTGGTCGCTCGCTGCTGGGCCGTGCGGCTCCGGCGCTGGGACGCGGCTGGCGCGGGGGAGGCGGCGGCGGCGGACTGGCAGCGCCCGCCCTGCAATCAGCGAGCCGCCGCCGCCGCGGCCGCCCGCCCCCCGCCCCGCCCCGCCCCGCCGCCGCCGCCGGGGCCCGCCCGCCCCCCGGGCGGAAAGGGAAGCGCCGGCCGCGCCGCGGAACCGGCCCCCCGGCGTCGGGAGCGCTGCGGGCGGCGCTCGCTTTTTCCGTTCCCGTCGCTCTCGGAGCCCGGCTACGAGCTTTTCCCTTTCCTCCCACGGAGCAGCGTTTCGTAATCCTGTTCTGCGACTGGGCGACCTTGCATCCTGGAAATGAATGTCGTGTACTACTTCAGATTATGATTTCACTGCAGGCTCCAAGCGGAGGAGGAGAAGGGGTGGGAGGAAGCAAATCCTCCTTTTACCGTCAACGAGCGGATCGACCAAGCGGCCGCAGTGAAGCGAGGGAGGCAGCCGGGGTGCCTCCAGCAGGCAGAAGTTTCTCTGGGCGGCGTTGAACAGGACCACGCAGACGGGACACGAACAAGAACACTGTAAATTACTGTGTTTCCACTAGCAGTTACTGACAACTCCGGAGCAGCAGCAGCAGCAGCAGCTCCTCCGGAAAGAAGCTGAGTCCGCGTACAGGAACAAGCTTGAAGGAGCTGGAGCGTTCTGGTTTGCTCTAGGGCTCCACCAGCAGATTGCGGAATGAAAGCGCAAGCCGCTAAGCGGAGCCCGAGAGAGGAGCCAGACGCCGGCCCGACGCCCCGCTCGGCTAGTGCCACCGTGGCAGGGAGCGGAGGGGACCGCGGCCCCCGGCGCCGACCCCTGCGCCCAAACAGTTACGCAGCCCCAAGCCACAGCAGCGCTCCGTGTGGCCTGACCGAGCTGGTTCCCTGCCCCTGAGGGTCCACGTCCCTCCTCACACGTGTACAGTATAAATCCGGTGAGGAAAAAAGAGTAGAAAATGGGTTCCGGCACATACATTTCTGCTCATTTCTGAGAGAAGCGCGATTATCGCTTAACAAAAAATCACAGCCACTTTGAAAAGCAAGAGAGGGGAGTGGGGAAACGACCGGAAATTTGTTAAAATTCCTCATGGATTTTATACCATTATAAACATCTGATAACTCCCATTTGAGCACAGTCAGTGGAGCGTTCAGCAGCTCCATCGTCTGAACTCCTGCCTCTGCTCTGAACGCGCTCCAATTGCGGGAAGAAACAGCTCGCAAGATTTTCCCCTAAGACTGTCTTTCCTTCCCAGCTGCTCCATCTTTAACACTATGGTAGGGCGCAAACAGACCCTCCCTTTTGCCTCCAAAATTCTTCACAGATACCAGGCAGCACGGAGACAAAAAAGGGTCCGATGTGAACGCAGAGCGAGGAGGAACAGAAACGGGTTAATTAGAAGGGTAGGAAAAGGAGGGACGGGGAGACCTGAGACTGACATATATAGGCTAGAGTCAGAGGGAGAGTTCTGCTAAGACTTATTCACTACTCCAGTTTGATTAATTACCACCAAATATTCACACCGTGCACTGCTGCAATCAGGGAGGGAGGATGACAAAAGAAAATGTGATCATGTAATTAAAGACTGTCATAACTCTTATGAAGAAAAGAAATACATGGGCTGCACAGACAATCTTAAAAATAGTATTTCCTAGCTTCTCATGGCTGGCACTTGCAGCTTTAACACCTCCCCCTTTTTTAAGTATTGTAATAAAGTAAAAAAATAAAATAAAAAAAGTTTCAGTGTCCAGAAAGCCCTATCAGACTTTGGCTCAGACTTCTGTTGGGCACTGTATGAAAGACAGAGTGCCTGCCCCAAGATTTTACATTTCCCAAGTTTTATTTCAACAGAACATAGCTGAAAGTTTATGCCTCAAGCACAGCTTCCCATCCCCACTCCACCCTCTATTTTAATATGTAGGAGGCAAAACTTTTCCTACCAGAAATCCAAATCCAACATTAAATTTGGGGTGCCTGAAATATCATGAGTTTTGTGCCAAACTGTACAGATCACATTTCTTTCAACACAATGCAAAATGATTTAAGATGTAGTGAAACAGTTTAAGCAAGCAACTGTGAAGTTTAGGCTTTACCCACACTCTCAGGAATAACGGTCCTTTCAAACACTGACTCATAAAGTGACCTCACATTAGTTAGGAGACAAGTCTTAAAATGAGGAGTCAGACTTTAATCACAGTTGACATTTTATTGGTAGCTTGGAAGAATTTAGTTTTAATAGTAAGAACTGGCTTGAAGAAATAAACTTCAAAAGACTGAAGAAAGCAGCCTTAATTACAAACAAATCATCTCTATGCACAAGCATATTAGAAATGTAAACACAGAGAGTAGTGGTTTTCTTTACGTGAAAGACAAAGTAACTATTTTGTTTCTTAGAAACGTGGTGGTGCCAGTACTACATTAGACGTATAAAGTGTGCAAAAACAGATTTAAAAAATCCAAGGTAATACTGAGGCTTGTGGTCCATCAAATGAAGCACAGGCACGCCAAGCTAGCGAGGCGGCTGACTGCACACGGGTCTACGAGGTGGGTCACAGCCCTGGCGCTGCGGAGATGCAGCCTAGGGCACCACAAGTTCCAGCATGCAGTGCTGCAGCTGGGTTCGAGGTGTCTCTGAAACATGCTGGGATCTGTAGTCTTTACAGGCTACGCTTCCTATTAAGGGCAGTAGCAGTTTGTTCATCGTTTGGAAATGTCATGCTCTCCTTTCAAGTTGTCTTTGTTAAGAGTTACATCCAGCCCTCTCCCATCATTAGCACAATGTTGCACCAAACAGACAAGATATTAATGTTCAGCAGTTGTTAGGGCTATGATCTCCACAGCTGCTTAAAAGGGAAACCGGAGACTTAATGCCTCCTCATCTGCAGCGGTTTTCTTCCTCGCTGCTCTTTGAGTTTGGCAAGTCAGCAGTGCCTCATGCAAAGGAAAGAGGTTATTTTTCTTGGAATTCCAAATCCACTGCCAAGTATTCCCACATCCTGGCACAGAAGTTGGGCAGAACCAGCATAATTTCTAGCTTAGTAACTCAGAATCTTGTAAATCTTTGAAGTATATGACTTTTCGGAGAACTTGCCATTAAAAGCTGCAAAATGAAAGCAGTAAGGAGTGAATCAACTGCTACAGGAATCATGAGAAAGTTCTCTGGAGAGTCTGACCCTGACTTGAGATGGGTTTTGAATTCATGTTAAAACGTAGTTAAATTTGGAAGCCATTCCAGGGATTTTCTAAGAACAAATAATTTCTTTCCGAAGGCAATCCTCTTTACGACCCTAAATTTATTCTCCAATAAATGTTTGAGGTTACGTTAAAACTTTGAAACTATAAAATTAATCTATCTGTAAAATGAAAAATGCTGGCTTCGTAAGATTTCTTGTGTCCGTCTCCTGCTTAAGGCTCAAAATATGGAAACATGAAAATTACCACAGTTATAGATATTGGTAAGAGCTCTTATACAAGGTATGTGTGGCATTAGTTTTCTTCTTTTTGCCAAAATGCTTTCATTTATGGCAAGTATTCGGACTTGCCGAATGCTCTGCATTCCAGAAAGCCCAGCATAGCAAAGCACTCAATTAGATGCTTAATTTCAGGTATGTTCATAATCATACTGATAAAAACCTTGCAGCAGCTGGCCCCTGAAGTCTAATATATTTCAGTACAATGAAGCCAGAATTTACCAACCTACTTGATATTAAAATGTTAGAAATGTGAAAGACTGACATTTCAGAGGAAGAAACAGTTTGGTCAGGACAGATCACAGGGGTGACAGCACTCCTTGCAGTCTTCTGCTTGAATAGGGGTACAAATATCCTCACTGAGTTCAGTATACTGTCATTTGGAATTAGGTTCAGGTAAGGTGGAGCCTCTCCTTGAACTCCATTTCTGTACTTTGCTGTGTATAGTAGTAGTAGACTTTAGCTTAGAGATCTTAAGAGAAGGCAACAAAATAATTTAATCCCTAAATGAATTGCAGAAATGGATATTGTGGACACACCTGTCCTATCACTAACAGCTTAAGCAATTCCACCTAATAGCACATGCTGAATTAGGTTCCCCACCCCCCCCCGGCAATAAACTTAATTTTCAAAAGCCATAAATACACTATGTTAATCCTTCATTCACTCCCAAGAAAAGTAAGGCAGCTCAGCACCAAAAATAACCACAGGGCATAGTTTTGTGAGACAGCAAAACTGACGTAACGGCTAGCTACTCCCAAAAGGGAAGGTCATCTCCCCGTTCTGCCTGCTTGCCTCTGCCCTGCCCTTGCATCAGCACTGTTGCTTCTCTGACCCCGGGTGAGCCAGTTTGAGAAATCAAACTAAAAGACCATTCTTCAGCTTTAAAGAGAGCACACCTTTCCCCCTTAGTTAAGCTTCCTGAATTGAGAGAGTTGTTCTTTTTCTCCTCACTGAGAGGAGCAACTCAGCAACCGAGGAGCAACTCAGCAACTCAGGAGTTGCATTGTACAGCCAACCATGCTACAGGGATGAACCCCTTCTGGGAACTGGGCAGTGGTGACACAGCTGGTGACACCGCTGAGGGTTGCAGCCACTTCAGCCATGTTATTTTATTTTGCTCATATTTTTGAGTCAATCCCCTCGAGTGCCCAAAGAAGGATGGTGTGACTACCCTTCAAAGTGTTCTGCAGAAGCTATAACAGGATGGCTCTAACCAGTGGGACTTCTTTCTGATGGCTACAGTCATTGTTTAATAGGACTAGATCCGAGGAATCTCTCCTGTTTTAAACACATTGAAGTGTTCATACAAGCACGAGTAACATCTGCTGCCTAAATCGACATGAAAAATTGTTTACTAGAGTGCAATCATGTGAACTGGAGGCAGCTTCTTGGACATACATATGAAACAGCAGAGGAGGCAGGCTAGCAGGTCAGCCTCTGCCAAGTCTCACATCATTACTTGTCTGGAATTTCAAAGAATCCTGGCTCTGGGATTTCAGATAGTCCCAGATCCCCCCCTTACTTTCCTAGGATCACCACAGGGACCACAGAGAAATCAGCACAAACACTTTCCAAGGTGCTCTTCCAATAACTGCCCTTTTGCCGGCTGCTCTGCTAGGACCCAAGTGCACACGCAGTCTGGATTGACTTATGCGTGGGACTGTGTCAGTCACTGCTTGCAGTGGACTTTGACCTCTGGAAGACAAATGAGAAAAAGCTCAATCCACAAATCCCAAGCACTTTTTATCATGTTATACGACAGAACAGTCACAAGGTCACTAGTCACTTCCATTTCTTTCTAATTGCATTTGGATACCAAGCACCTACTATTCTGAAATAGGGACTTTTTTTTTTTTTTTTTAATATATATCGAGTATGTATGTATCTAGCACATGGAGGCTTAAATACATGTGTCTGGACTCAGAGTTTGGAACATAAAAATGCCTAGTACTGGCAGAACACTGAATCTGTAAGGGTTATTCTTTGAGTTAGTATTATAATTGCTATTTCATTACGTGATACATGGCAATGATAGTTGACTAAAACATCAGGGATTGAGAAAAGCTCTTGTTTGAAGCGGAATTAAAAAGACTGGGACCATTCACCTCAGAGGGAGCAAATCAAAAAGTCCAGAGAAGGTATTACAAAATGCATGGCCTAGAGATAAGGTGAACAAAAATTCTCAAACTGTTATCTCAAAACATCACAGGAACATGAAGGCAAAAAGAAAAATGGTAAATTAAAAACAGATAAGCAACCACCTTTTAATGCTTTGCATAAAGTATATATAAAATTCATTGACGCGCAACATTCTGAAGAGCATGCCATTATTAGTATTCCTAAAGGATGGGCATAATTCAGCTGAAAGCAAATGTGAACATCTAGAATAGAGGTTTTAGAAGGGTTATCTAGCACAAATCAGCTTCTAGCTCTTTGGATTTTAGAGATTTCTGCTAGATACCCAGCATCCGAAGAGCTCAAATAGAAGGGGGAGGGGGAAAACAGTATACGCTCATAATAAAACAATCCACTCTGAATAACTCATAAACTGAGTATAAATAAGACAACTGATGGATCTAGCTAGACAGGGAGGAAAACAGGAGACAGCAGAGACCAGTACTGAAAGGCAAGCCAAACAGTGGTTGCCGTACAGCAAATATCTGTAACATCTTCCACTGAGGGCTTCTTACATCATCAACTTCATGGATCCACGCTCCAATTCAGTTCTGAAATTCAGGTATTTTAGTACATATCAACTAAGTAACAACACTGCCGAAGGCACTGCTAAAGGCTGGCTCTCACCACATCTTTTACCCTACTTCCTTATCTTGGAATTGGGTCCACAGTGCCACACTTGCTCTCCCATGCAGTTTCCTTTATTTCACCGCTTACCTATTCATGAGGACTGGACTAGAGGACAAAGGCTATCGTACATAGCAAAGGGTTTGTGGAACAGTTATTCTGGCACAGCTCCCCAGCTGGAAATGCAGTTTAAATTGGCAAAGAACTTGCTAGACCATCTCCCTAAAAGACACACTATACCAGCAAAATAAATCATCTCTACGTGCGTGCCATTATTGCTGCTGGGTTAAGGCTGGGATTTTTACATTTTAACCCACGTAACTATGCTGGTAAAACTAGTAGTTCCTTGACCAGGAAGACAAGATGAACCAGGAAAGACAAAACACGAATAGCTTGTTTTGTTTTCTTAAGAAACTGCCTCTTTCTTTAATGCATCCAAAGAGGAGAACGAACGAGCCACGAGTACTGGCCCTGTTAACAAAGCCAAGGGAGACTGCGTCCAGAAGTCACCTCTGGGGCGGAGAATAGCATCTGAATAGCAGTACACAGCAACCCTACAAAAGAGTTGACTACATGCATGGAAGAAGAATTTTATGTCCTAATGAAACTACAGTACAAGCGAAATTTAAAGACATAGCATAAATTATACATCTGGAATTGAACCAGAATCCTAGGTGTAAGACCCCACTCTACTGGCAAGTAGCCTAGGACTTCATAGGCAAAGTCTAATTAATAATATTCATTCTTAATTATCGTCTTTAGACTGCAGTAGACCTTACCTCTGCCCCAGGAAAGGATATGAGTCAATCCTTGACTAACTGGCTCTGAATCACTGAGGAACCAATATACATAAAAATCAATCTTAGGATAAAAAATGCTAAGGTTTGCTTCACTGACAATTCATCTAATGGCTGCTAAGATTGGAGTAACAGGAGAGAGATGAGAGAGAGAACAGCACTACATTGCTATGGAAACTAGAATTTTCAAAATAAATACCTTTGCAGAACTGAGGTTGCAGATCTAAAGTAATCCATACCGTTTTCAATGTCACTGGCTTTGCCACAAGATCCAGCCAGGCTAACCAGCCAGGCACGGGCAGAAAGCTTTGCATGCGCAGACATCAGCCTGCAATGCTACAAGATACCCCCAGGCTCACGGTCCTTATCCCAGAGTAGCTCTGGGCCCTGAGTAGAAACCTCAGCATTTGGTCTGTTACCTGTACAGTTTTAGGAGCTCCTCCTTCCACGTAGCCAGCCTGGCCCGGCCAATGCAAAAATGAGTCCATAACCACTTCAGGGGGAGAGTGTTATCTTTATCCTGCTACACTGATAATCCCAAATATTTGCAGAGTCCTTTTTTATGTTAAGTGCACTGAGACAACATAATATATAAAAACAAACCTTCTTTGTCAAGTTCCAATTCCCTTACTCACACTAGAAAATTCCTTACCCCACGTATGACTCCACTGAAGTTACCATTCAGGATATCCAGTCCTTCACTCCCTGCCAGACCCATTTTGGAAAGACAGTTGGTAACTTCCTCGTTTGCCTCTGAGGAAAAAGGTCGCTCGTTTTTTCGCTTCACGTGTACCTCCACACCCCACCTACCCAGCACCATCTCACTGATTGCTGCTGTAAACAAGTCTAGGCTCCAGAACTGCTGACTCACAGTGCTAGGATTACGGAAAACATTTAGACTTGCTAAAGAAGTGAAGCCTGGCATGTTTCCTGCCCCTCCTTCTAATCTGTGAGCCCCTCGCCATGACAGGCTGTAATGAAGGACCCTGCTTCCTGAGAGGAGGAAAGGAGTGATGGGCTTGTTTCCTAAAGATAGCCCAGATTCCTTTGAATTCCCATTTGCTAGCTAGTAATTGCATACAGGAGACGAAAACCTCCAGCGCTTGCATATTATAGGGCTACAGATGTAAAGAAATTAATAGCTCCTGGTTAGGTTCTCTGGCCTAATGCAGCATTGTTCCCTTCAGTGCATTTCCGGAGACACGGACAAGTTTCTTTAAAATGCTTCTCTACATCCTGTGGGAGGCTACTCAGTACCTATTACCCTTCACTGAACCAGGGAGTTTAGCTCTGATTCCTGCCATCAGCATAGCTGAGTCAGTGTAGACAGGCAAAAATCACTGTTTGCTTTGGGAGGGTTTGCCAGCAATCAAAATACAGGCAAGCAGCTCTGGGTGCAAATTATGGTTCACCGGCAGCACGCCTGCACAAGCAGGGAGATGGACCTGTGCTCCCGCTGAACTGCAGGGACAGCGGAGCACAGCGCGGGGAGACCTGAGCTATCGAGATGGGAGCCAGTCTGGGGGCATTCCCATAACCTGTGTTACCGCACTGCTGTGCCCAAACTAATCAGCCCTTGTTCTTATTCAACTGGCAAGCTGAATGCCCACCATGTCAACAGCTTGTTTTCCCCACTGGGAAATGACCTTTTGTTTGCATGAGGCAGAGCATTTAGGAAAAAAGCAAAGTTTCATACCCACTCTTCACGTGGAAACGTCTCCAGAAAGCCTAAGAAGCAAGGAACCTTTATATCTTTATAGGAGGGGCAGGGTGCTGAATTGCCTCCTCCTCCCTCCATTACCTAAGCAGCTCATTTGCAAAGAAGCAGAGGTTGATGAGCTACATTTGCAAGTTGGGCACAGCAGAACAGGGAGAAACTCTCACTGAATGGAAGGAACAGGCTGTGGCGAGAGCTGTATTGCAGTGCTCAGAGACAACTATGTTAAAGGTCTGGATTATGACCAAGGAAGATGAGGTGCTTCAGCTCCCAGAACGATCCCAAAACAGCCCCGTAAGACAATTTTTCCTTCCACTGCTCTCTCCGAACTTTCTTAGTAGGTGAAAGTCAGTCATTCCAGTGGACCCCAAAGCCAGCTCTTGAGAAACTCTGGCTGGAAGAGATAGCACGTTAGGATGGAGAGCTCTGGCTGCCTCTTCCTCAAAGCTTCCCCTTGGACACCCCTTAGTTACTTTCTATCACCTGGAACATGATTTGGAATACTTTCCTTGGTCCGATTAGTGCCCTTAGATTATATGGAAAAAGACAAAGTCCTTTTGGCATCCTGAGGGCACCTAGTGCCGGAATAGACGAATTTAGGCTGTAACATGCAGTGACTGTATAGAATTGGAAAAGTGGCCTGATGAGCCTGGGTATTGGGTCAGTAAGACAAAAGCCAATACATTTAAGCATCTGTTAGGCATGAAGCAAGAGATCAGATGCTATACCAAGTGTCCATAACCGCAATGCTAATTCCCACATCAAACTGGTTTTGATATAAAATATCACATATCAAACTAATGTCCCCTAACAGGCTCTTCATACCAGACATTACTATACACCTTACCTCTGCCTAACTACTGAAAGGAGAGATTCCAAGCAGGGCAGAGGCAACAAGCTCAGCTGTGTAACTTGGCTGCTATATGCCTGGGAATACAGCTTTTGCTCTCTTGTGCCTCTGTCTCCCCATCACAAAAGTATTTTGTGATACAGGAAGAGCAAGGAGCTACAATAAAACAGGGACAGCTGAAATCAGAAGCAGCCTATTTGGCTTGCAAATCAGCTCCTATGGGCATGCAACTGTTAGCAAGCGAAGACTACTGTGTAGAGACTCAGGAGGGAGTGAGAAGTCTTCCCCAGGACAGGTGAACTAAGTAGTTAAGGAACTATTAGGACTTACCACACGCAGAGCAAGTAGCATATTATCATGGAGTAGTCGTCTTTTTTTTTTTTTAATTGAACACTGACAAGACTCCGGCTTCTGTCTTGTGCTCCCCTTTTATTAGGGTATTGTTGTTTTTAAAGAGCTATACTGGGAGCATAAACCATGAAAGCTGATGCAGAGGTAGGAACGCACTATAGAAAACTACAAACAAGCCGCCAACCCTGCTACACGTTCATGGGGCATAATTTGAGGCCACAACACAACACTGCAAAAAAAAAAAAAAAAAAAAAAAAAGCCACCACATCCTATCACTCCCTCTATATGTATATGCTGTACCTGTATTTGGCATATTAGCCCCATCCTGCAAAGCCTGGGAAAGGCCCATCAGAACTACAATGATTATGCAAAAATCAGGCTTCCAAGTGAAGTGTTCACACATGTCGGAGGAAGCCACTTTACCCCTAGAGATATGGGGACTTCTCTTCAATGCCTAGAAGGGTGGTGAACACAAGGTAAAGTATGGTGTGCGGCAAATTATAGCCAAGGCCAGTAACTACATAACGTTCTTTTTCTGTTGTTTCTGGCTTGCTAGCAAATGAAATGGGCTGTGAAAACATCCTTCACCATGTCCATGGTGTACACACTCTGTAGGCAAAATAAGCCTTCCTGGGCTGTTGTAACTCACTGACAAGAATATTTGGAGGGGAGGCGGGGGGGGGGGGCTTTTCTCTTCAGCTCACACTTTGGATAATGAGAACAAAGCGCACTAAGACCTCACATCCAGCTATCATCAGGAGTAGATACAATGCTATTGTTGTAACTGGAGCCCATTCCACTGGGAAGGTGGAAACTGCAAGCAGCCTGGAGCTAATTCTCCAAGTTCAACAAAGCTGCCAGTTGGGTTGCTGGGACTGCCCTGTTGAGCAGACACAGACAACCACTGCAGCTCCAGTCTGGACAGGGTTCCAGAGCAGTCACACTGCACTGATAATGCAGGAGTTCAGGTGGCTCCAGCATCTCCACAACAAACGTTTGTTTTCAAAGACTGTGACGTTAGTCCATAAGAATACACTCTAGGATAAAATATGAATCGCTGGCTCTTAAGTTCACAGGCCTGTGGAAGACATTAACTACTTTAAAGAGAAACCAATCTGAACTGATCAGATGGGCAGCTAGGAAATTCAGACTATTTTCTCCAGGCCTTCTGCTTGATGTTAATTAGCTGATGAGCAGATCTGCTTGTATTCAGGAACTCGGCTACATTTGCAGAGGCTCCTGTATATCACTGTTGCCAAGGTAAACTGGCTGGACACAAGTCACTGGGCGTTGTACTGAGTTGATTTTGCCTGGAACCAATTCTAACTACATTCTACAATAAACTTACCCTGTAGCTTCAAAATGATCTGGAGATACAGAACCAGGAATGCAGAACTTCCTTTTTGGTTGGCAGCTTACTTCAAGTTTGGTTTAGCTGCGCATCAAACCAAACCTTCAGCGAGCTGACGTTGCCTGGAAATCTCTCCACACTTGTCAGTCTGGAGATGCATTTGGCTTAAGGAAATCTCCCTCTTTCAGGGCAATAGGAGCTATTTTGCATAGGTCCAAACTGGAGATGGTCCCACAAGGTTATTTCACAGTAGTTTAAAGGAACAATAACTACAGTACTTTTGCCCTGTTTATAGTGCTTACTCAAAGCAAACTTGAGTTCCTACCTGTCCTTCATCTCAGATAACTGCGCTGTTACCATGAAGATGGTTCAGCGTGAAGGCAAGATCAGATCATAAACGCAGAACAGCTGCCTAAGCAGAACCTGAGAAAAAGAAGCAATGATGTCGGGCAAAGAAAAGCATCATAAGAGTTTACAGATAGCCTCCTTTCACTGAGGCACATGCTCATTGCTGCCATTCAGTCCCATTTCTCTCAAACTTCCTGGTACCAGCAGCAGCAAGTACGTTCTGTCACATCCGACTGACTACAGGACACTGTCGTAGTCGGGCAGTAATGACCCGGCCTCAGTTTTTCACAGTTTTATCACCTCCTTCCTCTCCTTCAGCCTCATAAAAATCACTAGGCATGAAACCTGCAGCATAAAGGAAATTCTAGCTAGCACAGACTGCTGCAGTACACTTCCCTCAGCAACACAGGCAATTGCCAGCCCTGTAAACCTCTCTTATAACCTACATTTGATTCCCATAACATTTCAGATCAGGCACTTAACTTCAAAACTTGGCTGAGACTTCTCTCCATGGCCAGACTTAGTATACACAACAGAGACGAAAACTCTGAGGATCACGGTGAGCAGCTTTGCTCCTTTGGTAAAATGGAACGCTTTGCAACAACAGACAGTTCATCCATGTAAAAACAGACTTCCTTCGGCCTGAGAACAAATACTGAAATTCCTCTAGGACTAATGACCATCCAAGTTTGTCCATATGCAAGTTGCACTGTGAAAGATAACTCTCTAGTCGGGTGGCTACAACAAAACACTCTTGACACTGCCACTGCCATAGCCTCTGATCTGCCACTGGCCAGAGGCTATGTCGTGGACTGACGTGTTCGCCCTCTGGAAATGAGGAGCAAGAAACATGCTCCCATTGGCCTGCTTGCCAGTCCAGTAACACATCCTGACACCAGTCACCATGAGATAGGAGAACTGGGCAGACTACTGCCTCTTAAATATCATGGAAACAAAACCCTGGGAGAAGAAGTCTCTGTGCAAGCGCACTATCTCGGTCAACGTCAGAGGGTCTGCCTAGACCTTTGACTCTTTGTCCTCCTCTCTTGCTGTACCTCCTTGGTCTGACTCTTCTACCACTTAGCTCCTCTCTTTCCTCAACGTTGCTTAGCTAATTAAACTGCAGATCTTCCCCCCCTTGTTTACCCAGTTCTAGCTGTACTGAGCAGCAGTAAGAGCACTCTCCCACTGATGTCACCACCACCTTTAAGAAAGAAGCTGACCTGCAAGCTATTTTTAGCCATGTTGTAAAGTTGTGGAGCTATTTTGATCACATCTCTGTACTGTGAGCTGCAGGATGCTGACAGGCTTTGTGTTTGCCTAGGGCAACAGGGGCTTTAACTGTGAAAGAGAATGGCTTATGACTTTGCACTAAGGCTTCTCTGTCCTTCCTGTAGCATAAGACTCTTTACACCAAGATTTGATTTCTAATTGTTTCAGAAGTGAGCAACACATCTTCCTGAACACTGCTGCAGTATAACAGGCTCTGTAGGGCCTTTGCATTGTTGTCTTCTGGTCCGCAATGCTTTTAGGTCTGCAGAAGGTACTATTGATACTGAGGGCTCCCTCACTCCCATTTGCCTCACTAAGGGGTGGCAGTTGCAATTTCTTTGTCCACAAAGGCACTGGACAAGATTTCATCCATCTTCCTCTGCCTCATGCAAGTTTTTGCAAAAGATAATAAATATTAGTCCGGTACCGGCTGAGAAGTCGGGTGCATGGAACTCTGCGGAGGTAAAAGGGGAGAGCAGAGAGGAGCCGTTCGCATAGCAACACGTTGTTCTGAATACAGATTAATGCCTGGGAGCTCTGGGATACCAGTGCATCAGGCAGAAGGTGGCTGGTCTAGACAGTTGCTTTCTCTGGAGTGCCAAGGGTTGGTTGCCAAGTTTGCTGGGGCCACGTGAAGCAGGTGCAAAGCATGGGCAGAGTAGAAGCCAAAGCAACTTGGTTTAACAGAGTTAAAACTATAGGTACAAAAGAAAGCTTGAACGACGGGAAACACGAGGTAAATTAAAGGAGAGGAAAGAAAATACTGAAACTGCTGTGTATAAGACAAAAGGATGGATGAGTCAGATGGATAAAGGAAGAACAAGGCAGTAACTGTATACACAGGGTTTTAAATTGCTGTCAGCCATCCCCCTCCCCAGAAAACTCCTCTTTGGACTCTTGCTGACTTCAGCCGTAGTAGGTATTTTCCCAAGATACTTCAGAGAGGCACATAACTCCTAATACTGCCATCCTGTTTGGGACAAGTCCCTCATCATGCAGCATGGGGAAGCAGTATTTCATCAACTTAGACTTCCAAGTCCATCTCACATTTTTCCCCCAGCTTCCTTCTAGAAGTTCTTTAAGAGTTCTCACGCTAAAACCTACGTCCTACTTTTAAGGTGAGCCACTCACTTTCTAACTGATGCAACAACCACCTGCTCTCATGAGCCAGCACAACTCACACATCTCCTCCCTAGGAGGATCACCATCTGCTAACAGGATGGACTGCCCCAGGCAAACACCAGCAACCTGTTGCAAACTAAGATTTGATTTACAGAGCATCACTCTGCCTGCTTCACTGGGTATTTTGTCTTGTTGAAGGAGGTGCTTTAACTCATTTGATCTCAGACAAGCATTAATTTGTCAGTGTTCTATGTTACATATGTTGCAATCTTTGTGAAATCAGTTGACCATTAACAAATATTTTCTAACACGTAAATTAAAACTAGTTGAGTAAGAATTTGGCTTTTTAGTCAATAGGTGGAAGCGGACTGGACAGAACAGTACCGTTTAATATGTTGTTATTTTAACAGGACAGAACGGAACAGCTGCAGTTCAGTTCAGACACAGACCTATGTCCAGTAGCAATGCGTCAAGGCCTGTTGGACCAAGAAGTACAATGAAGTATTTTGTGTTTCAGCTTCCCCTGCAACTATGCTCAAGAGTAGCAGTAACCATTATACAGTGAAAATACTTTCATAAGATGAAATGACATAGCAACACGTTGTATTCTTTCCCTGCTGAGCTTCCGCAGCCTTGCTTTGGGACACTGCATATGCAGGATAATAAACACAACATGACAAGAATCTCTGTCAGAATGGAGAGAATGGATGACCTGTCAGCTCCTGCAAGGTATATCCGTGTTCCTGCTAGCAGAGCTTTGCCAGTGTAGGGTTACTAGTTTATCTTTCATCACCCATCTACATCCTTATACTTCACCCATTTTCCACACAGTTTATCTTACTATTAGAGCACTACTGAAATAATCACTTGCCTCCAACAATTATCTGATGAAGACATCCTGTTACCATCTCCACAAGGCAGATTATTTACTAGTAAATGCAGTAACATATATTTTAAAATATTCTTGCACCTGTTCTATTTTCTGGTATGGAAACACCAAACATACAGTAACAAATCACAGGCAGCTCACCCCACAGACGTAGTCAGAGGTTGTCCACCAATTGTGTGGATTCAGATAACTGCACGTAATACGCTTCAGCTCACAACTGCAATTGTTCCAAGTCTCCTCTAGGGAGTGCAGTCGTAAAGGAAGAAATAAAATCTGCAGCACAAATGCCTGCTGGTTATCTGTGACTCAGGATATTCAGGCAATCACAAATGATGTCTGCCTATTTCCAACTGAACACAGAAAGCGGTGAGATCTGAGGTTGGTGTTAAGAGCAGGATGCTACTAGAACACTGGGTATGTTTCAAAACGTGAAAGAAGAGTCGTCCAAGATACTGAAAACCAGATGTAAATCTAAGTGCTAGAACTTCAAACTCTGAAGCAATCAGTTAAACCAACACACCCATGGGTGGATGCAGCACAGAGAGCATCACTGTGGGCGTTCTGTCTCTTCCCAGCTAGTATATCGTGCTGCATGTCCATCAGATCATCCAGGGAAAGTTCGCTTATATACAGCAAGGCATGCTCAGTCTCAAAATATCATTTAGACCTTGCCCTCTGTGCAAAGAACAGTAAAGAGGTATTCATCTCCAGAACTAGACCTATCTTCTATGCACATGCACATCTCTGTGCTAGGAACTAGGCAGAGCCATCAGCTTATTTCACCCTGGGATCACGAAACAACTAAACAGATAGCTACAGCATCTGGCTCAAGCTAGTGGTAAGGAATAACGGATGAAAAGGCATAAGGTTGCATATTTCTCTCTTACAAATCCCATGTGCGCCTCGACTCTTTAAATCCACTAAGCCTTCCTGAAAGAAGCACCAGAACATGAAATGAAACCTTTCAGAACAGGATCTTTGCTGAGAAAGTCTGAGTCTAGGGTCAAGGAAAAAAAAAAAAGGAAGCAGAAATAATACTATCACCCACCTCAGGTGAAGGGTAAGGGAACGGTCTTGCCAGATAACAGTCTGGATAGGAAGAACAGGTTTGCAGCAGGGCCATATTATGTTCAGGCAGGCACCAGGGCTTATCCCACCGCATAGGAGAGGACACAGCCATTTCTGCAAAGTTCTTTGCTACTTTCTGACAAAGCAGCTACATTGTGTTTCCTAAGCGGATGACCCCTTGGTGCTGCCAGAACAGCATACCTTTAGAAGCAGGGTATCTTTCTGTCCTCCCATACCTCAGACACTCTTATCTTTCCAAGCAAATGCTACACAAGAGGCTGCTGTCATGTTAATTCAGGGGTTGCAAGGTGATCTACTGAAGCAGAGATTTTTAGGAAGTTTCCTACCCTCTCACAGCGTGCCAGGCTCTGGGCTCCTCACTGGAGCCGGAGGGGAGATTTGAGGACGGTGGGATTGGGAAGCCGGGAGGCAATGGCTATTGCTGCTTACTGATGAAGCTGTCAGGCTGGCATAGAGAGCTTTGCCACATACAGACATCATCCATAGCAAAACTGGAGCAGACGCTCACACATCCTAAGGACAAAACCGGGACCAGCAGCCAGGGATTTTCACTTCCAGCCTAGCGTTCATTTCTTTTCAGGTGGCAGCGGACACCTGCAGGAAAACATCAGCCTCGCGCTTTCAGAGACTGAAAGTTTCTTCTGTAATAAGTGAGAAGATGATTGCTGTATCTGGTGAACGTTACTAGATGTGGACACTGCACCTAAAATACCAGTAACTGGCTTTGTTTAGACTGAGGAGCTTTGCTAGTATCTGTTGCGCGTAACAGCCCATGGGACGGTGGTAGAGACACTGAGCACAAGCTGCATGTTTGCTCAGAAAGCAACAGCTGAAAAGAGAACCATCTGATTTCTAACTCCTGTTGCCTCTCACTTTTTGTCTCATCACCACACTACATATGTAAGATACACATGTAAGGTACCAAAGGCGAATTCACTCACCTTTTCTCTTTGTTATATTCCCTCCTTCCTTTTTCTTATCTGCTTCCCCTCAACTAGCATGCCAGAAATCCTATCTACAGGCATTGGGGGGGGGGGGGGGGGGGGACCAAAAAACCCACTGTATCTTCTTCCAAGCCTTAAAAGCTGTGCTAAATAAAAAGGAACCATCAGTCATTTCTTGCCCTTGCAAATAAAGGAGTATCTCCTCCCTAACCCCTTCCACCTACTCAGTTTTCCCATCAGTACTGACTTCTACTGCTGTCTTGAATAGTTACAGGTACTTTTGAATAGAGGCATGGAGAAGGCAGATTTAGCGTTAAGAAATCTTCATACATCTATGAAAATTTTTATGGTAACTTCTGGTGCGGGCATATCTAATTTATAGGGGAATGTTTATGATGTATGCATTATCGCTGTCTCAGAACTTTTCTTTCCATCTCTTTAGGATTCCCCCACTGGATTACAGACTACCTACCTTCATATAAGAGATGCTGAAGCTTTCAGTGAGGTCACACCAGACACTGACAAGTACTGATGGGTGAGTCATGCTAGTAGCCACAGATACTAGCAACAGATTTGTTAATCTGTATGCAGTCCAACTCTTTTGCAGGACTAGAATCTTATCTGAACACAGAATACACCGTCTCAGAGATTGGCAACTGTAGAACTGTTGAGGAGCAAGGCCATTTTTTCGGAACTCTTTTACGGACTATAAACATATTCTCAGGGTCTGAATCTCATTACAACGACGTAAAATTTGTTGTTTTTCTTGCAAAACGGAAGATTAAAATCCAGCCTGGGTCAGTGGGGGGAAGCTATTCATTGCAGCTCACTGGAAAAAACAGCCCCGCTAATCAGGAATCTGAGGGGTTTATTAGAAAAGCTCCATCAAGTCTTGCTCCAGCAGTTTAAACTATCATTTCCAGCAAGCTGCTATTCTAGAGGCTACTACCCTGTAGCAGGATCAGCAGGAGCAAATACATGCCTCTACATCAGCTACTCCAGTACAAAGCCCAAAAACATAACTGGACTGTTAGGTTTGAGCTAAGGCATCTAACTATAATCTGGTGCAATCGCGTGCAGGAAAAAACTCCTTTTTGCTGGCTCTGCTACAATGGTGGCAACCTGTGGCCAAGGACTAGCTGAGACAGGAGCAACATCTTAACCTGCCACAGCAAAATTCAGAGGAACTTCTCCATGGCAACTTTGGAATTACGGCAGGAGGGACACAGAAAACTATGGAACAAATGAGATATGGGGACTAACAGGTGCATGACAACGGAGGTAAAAGAACTATGTGTTGGCTAAACTACCAGACAGATAGAAAAAGAACCAACAAGAAAGGGTAAAGGCAAAGTAAACTTAAAACAAATTCTGTAGACAGAGAAGACAGAAATGAAGTGCTGTTGCAGTCTCATTGCTACAATGTTAAATCAAGCTTAAAGTCAAGTAGAGAAATCATTTTTAACACTTCTGTTCAGAAAACAGTGCAAGCAGCAACTGTCAGTGGGACAACTAATGCAAGGTGCACTCTTACAGAGGAAGAAAACCACCTGGAGATTGCATAACTAAGAGGGTTTCCTCCCAGTTTCATGTTACTAGTCACCTTTCACCATTCTCTGTCAAAGGCTTCTTCTTATCCTTCCATCCCTCCATCCATGCAAGGCCCAGAACCAAAACAAAGGCCTTTCCTGTGCTGCTTCCATCCTTCAGAGATTCTTCAAGGTCAAGGCCTCCACAACAACGACCCTTGCTCTCCATCCCTGTTACTCTGCACCAACTCTAGAGTAAAACCCTCTTCAGCCCTACTGTTTGGGAGAAGATCTTAGATATCTGAACAAATTCTCCTTATACTCAGCTGCCACGGCCTGGAACAACTATAAATAAATTTTTTTACTCGAATCATTTTGGTTGCATTGCTAAAAGGGAGATGAGAATACTCTTAGCTCTGACTTTATTTAAGAGATACTCCAACACCCCACTTATTTCTAAGCATCTGGGCTGACTTATCCGCGTGTAATGCATCTTGTTGGGCTGTATCAGTCACAATACATCACACTGATGTTTTAGAAGTACCTCCTAGCATGAGTGTGCCAAACAATGCATTTATAGACACCCATGAAAACAGCATTCAGGTGCATGATACAGAGGAGAAGCATAAACATACCAAGAGTAGAGGTGGCTCTTAATTTAAAGATGCAGGACTTCACCCTGTACTTGGTAAAAAGATATGGACACGACTGCCAACAATGCCTGAACATCCTCGCCAACTGGCTACAAGAAATGAAAAGTGCATTTAAGTCAAGGGAATTCTCACTTTTCACTGTGGGGCACTGAACAGAACAGGCCACAGTGACCACATTCATTGCTATTTGGGCAAATCCCCCTGTTTTGCAATTAAATTCCAGAACTGTCACCCAGCTTTTGCTTTACCCCAGAGGAAAGGCTTGATCATACATTCTCATTCACATGGCAAATCTGTGCAGGGCTGCAGAGGTCAGCAGAGTTCCCCCCTCAGGGAGCAGCTTGCAGGATCAACCAAGGAATCATCTCCGGAACGAGTTCAGTTGGCATGCATGTCATAAGTGCACACAAAAGCACCTGAGAAACAGCTTGATCAGCTTATTGTTATTCCCTCACGGAGAAAGGTAGAGAGAATGCCTGGGGTATCCCTGAGAGACACAATTAAGAGAGAACCTGAAAGTAATCAGAGGAAATATACATCTGGCAAGAAAATATGCTTTTTTCAAGTCTTGAAAACATTGCCCTCTCCAGCAAAAAACATGCCTACCCAGGGTCCCTCGGTAACCTGTTTGACACAGGTGCGAATGGCCTGCTGGCATTTATTTGTAATTGCACAGAATGGCAGTCCCTGAGGAAGGAAAAGCTGTTGAGTCACACCTCAAGCCACTTTTCCACTTTTGTGGAAGTCCGTCTGCCTCGAGGGCAGAGTGGGACAGTCAGTCAGAAAGCTGAGATTTGGTTTACGCCTCTGACACTGATTTCCCACATGACCCTTGGCAAGTACTTCCTTTTCTTGTGCCTCTGTTTCCCCACTTCTTAATGGATTACAACACTCCTTTGACTCATGGGACAATCATAAGTGTACAGCAAAGAACAATAAAAGGTAACATAAGACTGAAGTATTATTATTGTCATATATTACAGGAGTGGTTACGTAACAAGGTCAGTATTGCTTCATTTTTGTCATTACCACATAAATTGTCAAAGGGATGCTGTCTGACATGGTATCTTCATCCCAGTTGATGTACTGAACTGTTTACCTTGTTGATACCAAACAGATTACAACAATCTAGAAGACTACCTCGTTCATTCTGACCAACCTTTCTCTAGAACACGTTTTTCCTGTATAACCCTGTAACCCATAATAATGGCCTAAACTGTGCTAAAGGAATGACAGCAGGTTTCATGGGATACGATGGAAAAAGAAAAATAATTTCCAATTTGTGCATTTCACAGCTAAAACACACAAGCGCTTATCTTCTTCACCAACAGAGATCAAGGTGAAAGTTAGTTTCTAAATCGGTACATAATACATACAAAAACATATTCTAAAAATCTCAATGCCATGTGAGAATTTCAAAAGGAATTTCTGGCTAATCGCACATTCTGCTTGTAAGACAATGAACTTAAAAGCAGAAACAACTGCAGCTCCTAACTGCTATCACAATAACCAAGATTCACAGGTTCAAGTTCTAGGATTTAGTCTAGAATTTGCGTTCATTTGCTTAAAAAAGGTTAGACTGAAGCAACATGTGGACTGAAAGCTAAGGAAGGTACGTATGTGACTTCACTAGCTAAAACTCTGCCATAATCACAATCTTATCTTTCTTATCTACTGAAAGTATTTATATAGCAGTGATTACTGTAATAGGCCCCATCACTCCTCTGAGTTAGTGCTTACAACAACACAAAGGTGCTGGTTCAGAAGTTTATACTGCTAGAGGTGTTGTCATTCTGCTGAAACAGAAAGCCAAGCTCCTCATCACTTAAAAGTCATTAAAAAAATAAACTATGACACTTCTAAAGAAGTAGGGGTGTTAACCCCAATGTCCTGGCCAAATTCCCAGCTTGAGTAATTAAAGTGTGCCTTGAATAAATTCTTGCCACAGTTTCCGTTGGACATAGTATTGTTCTCTACTTCCTCTCCTACAATATCATGGAGTGCTGATGCACGCTCTTAAAGGTCCTGTCTACACTAGAACATCATATGGGTCTACCCCAGGACAAGCTCCACAACAGAACAGCAGGAACAACATGTTGAAACCTGTTCGGCCTGTCAGCTGAACCGCTAGGCAATTTGTAATTTTTATTTACTGATGTTCTGGCACCTCCTTTAGATGGAATTAACCTTGGGTATAGCTATCTGATAGATAAATTGGTGCAAATCCCAGATGCAGACATACAGGAAATTGTTTAGTTCTTCTTTAAGTGAGCTAAATTTGCATCAGTAAATTAGCAGACTAAAGTAAACCAATTTAACTTTCTAGATGCCTACTATCATCATCTGAAAAGGAAGCAAGAGCACGCCTAACAGCAAAGGGCTAGGAAAAAAGGATGCTAAATGTCTCTTTATTTCGTTTAGCTGGCGACAATAAACATTTTTTGCCTTCTTTTCAAATAACGCTTGTTCCATAAGAATCTCAGTAGACTTTTTTCTAAACTCATGGTAGACAGATGACGTGATGTATTTCTGAAGCAGCCACTGACAACTGTTACCAAACGTAGATCCAGTATTTTATTTAAAATGCTTGATGGCTAATGGCGAAGCATTATTCACATTTTTCCATCAGCCACCTTTAGGGACTCTATGGATTTCTACCTAGAGCCACCATTGTGTTGCACAGACAAAGAGGAAAAGGACAGAGGCCCAGACACTCAGCTGGTGTTCGCTGGGTTATCTCCATGGACTTCACTGACCGAAGCTTTTACCCTCACCATCTATGAACTTTAAAGGCAGCTTGTCCTGACGCTCAGTCTTGTAGGATTTAAAAACAGGTTCTTCAGAAAAGGAAGTACATTATGCAGTCATGAGCAGATCGCTCCCTTCTACTGTTTCATTTAGTTCCCTCATCTGTAAAGGCAAATGATACCCACTAATTTGACCAAACTGATACAAGAACAAATTTATATTTATAGACCATTCTGAACAGACATAATTCTAGATTCATGTTAAATACCACTGTTCTAACATTTGCAAATACAAATATTTACCTTTTCTAGTATGTTCTTAATTTTCCCCAAGCGTGCCTCCAAACCCATATTATTTTACCAGACAGAAACTGCAGTTTGAGAAAGCGGATGGTTTTATTTTTGTGCCATTACAGAAATGCCTGCCTTTTAACTTGTCAAGTGATATGCTACAAATATCTTTGGCAGATGAATGAAACCAAGTTTCCTGTCATAGCTGCCAACTTTAAGGTTGAGATAATCAGATAAACCTTTAGTTTGCCTCTCCCAATACTTACAACAACATATGCTTGAAGCGATCCACGTTTGTCTTACTTTTCCTATTGGGATTTCAAAAGGCAAAGTATCAGACCATCATGTGACAAGTTTGCAAAACACTAGATGTGGTCCACAACTACTACAGTCAACCTCTGTTCTCAGCTTTCTGCAGTTTTCCCTCATCCCAGATTAAATAATCCCCATAGTTCTACTTGTCTAAAAGCAAGTATGAAGTTCTGATAGAGAGCCTACAACATCATCCTCAATGGCTGCTGGATACAAAGCCTTCTTACGGTACAAAACCGTACCGTTTTAGGAAAACAGGAAGGAAGTTTTGTTTGCTTGTTTTATTTGAGCAGTTTCCGTAATGTTGGATTTACAGAATTGTAGTATTTCATATTGAGGGCAACTTGAAACTCTCTCAATATTTGCAGGATACTTTACAGACTGAGAATACTGTCGTTTCATACACAATCCAGAACTTAAAAGTGGAAACAACCCCTATAAACACACCTTTTAAAACTCAATGTCTTGTGTAATTATTTTTATTAATATATTGTCAGGATGTCAGTATAAATTGTTATTTTGATGATTCTTTGCCTTCATACTTCTGAAAGGGAAAACAACAATAAACACAAGGGAGACTGACCTCAGTGATTCCTCTGTTCAAAGAGCACAATGCAGTTAAACACCATGACAAGGAGACCTGGATTCTTTAGAAGTCCTCCACTGTAAAAACAAATAAATAAATAAATATGTGACTACAAGATGAGATAATTAATCCCCACATAGAGCCAACTGTTATCTCTAGTTCATAGATGGAGACACCAAAGCAAACAGAAGTTCAACAACCTATGAAGTTCAAAGCCCATCACTGAGAGCTGAGACTAGGGCTCAGAAGGCCATGTGCTCAGTCCACCAGATTTTTCCTCTTCTGGCCATAAACCGGATACAGTTCGGCCAAGGCAGATGCTCTGAAACACACTGATTAAGTCAGGCCAGTAGCACAACACGGTTAGCACAAGTAAACACCTACCAGCTCCCAGGACCATCACTTGTAGCTGAGCTGCTCCCAGTAAGTAAAGCAGCCTTCCATTCAGCTGGATATCCTCACCACCTTCCTCCCCCCCGCCCAGGAGTCCTGCCCCATAACTACTCTCCTCAGGCACACCTGCCCCCCCAGCTCCACCTGTTTCTCCCCTGCCCTCATCCTTCATCTCCTCACATGTGCCCAGGCCCCATCTTTCCCATTCCCGGGCCCTCCCCTCTCTCCAGAGCCCCCCAGCAAAGCCTCCTGAGACCCTCTTCAAGTTCTCCATTCCCCCTCAGGTGCCCCCTCCTCCTCCTGCCCCCCAGCAGCCCCGTTAAGCTGTTACAACCTCAGCCCCCCACAGCAGCACCCCGCTGCCAGTCTCCCACCAGACACCTCACATCCCTCCGCAAGCTCGCCCATGGCCCCCCTGCTCCGCCACGGGGCTCTTGCAATGCCTGCCCCAGTGCCCCCTCCTCACAGCCGCTCCCTCACTACTGCCTCCTCTCTGTCATCTGCCCCTCATGCCACTGCCCCTCAGCCCCCTCGTTCCTCGCACCCCAGCTGACCTTCCTCACGGCCCAACTGCCCCTCACCACCCCCTCCGCCCCCAGCTGCCCCTCCTCTCCCCTCACTGCCCCTCCTCACGGCCCAACTGCCCCTCACCACCCCCTCCGCCCCCAGCTGCCCCCCTCTCCCCTCTCACTGCCCCTCACCACCCCCAGCTTCCCCCCTCCCCACCCCCTCCACCCCCAGCTGCCCCCTCTCCCCTCTCACTGCCCCCTCCACCCCCAGCTGCCCCCCTCTCCCCCCTCCACCCCCAGCTGCCCCCTCTCCCCTCTCACTGCCCCCTCCGCCCCCAGCTGCCCCTCCTCTCCCCTCTCACTGCCCCTCCTCACGGCCCAACTGCCCCTCACCACCCCCTCCGCCCCCAGCTGCCCCCCTCTCCCCTCTCACTGCCCCTCACTGCCCCCAGCTTCCCCCCTCCCCACCCCCTCCACCCCCAGCTGCCCCCTCTCCCCTCTCACTGCCCCCTCCACCCCCAGCTGCCCCCCTCTCCCCCCTCCGCCCCCAGCTGCCCCCCTCTCCCCTCTCACTGCCCCCTCCGCCCCCAGCTGCCCCCCTCTCCCCTCTCACTGCCCCCTCCGCCCCCAGCTGCCCCCCTCTCCCCTCTCACTGCCCCCTCCGCCCCCAGCTGCCCCCCTCTCCCCTCTCACTGCCCCCTCCGCCCCCAGCTGCCCCCCTCTCCCCTCTCACTGCCCCCTCCGCCCCCGGCTGCCCCCCTCTCCCCTTTCACTGCCCCCTCCGCCCCCGGCTGCTCCCCTCTCCCCTCACTGCCCCTCCTCACTGCCCAACTGCCCCTCACCACCCCCAGCTGCCCCCCCGGCGCGGCCCAACTGCCCCTCTCACTGCCTGCCCGTCCCTACCGCCCCCTCACCTGCCCCCTCTCACAGCTCAGCCGCCCTCCCTCACGGCACAACCGCTCCCTCAGCAGCAGCTGCCGCCGCCCCGCCCGGCCCCAACTGCCCCCCGCCGCCCCTCCTCCCGGCCCGGCTGCCCCCGGCCCCGCCCCTCCCTCCCGCCGGCCGGTGGAGGGAGGGGTGGAGGGAGGGCGGCGAAGTCTCGCGAGAGGGGCGGGCGGGGGCCGCTGGCTGCGGGCAGCGCGGAGCGGCGGCGGCGGCGGCGGCAGCGGCGGAGCAGCAGCCGGAGCCCGGTCGGCGCTGAGGGGAGGCGGCCGGCGGCCATCCCGGCGCGGTGCGGCGCGGCGCGGCCGAGGCACCCGCTCCGCCGCGGCAGGCACGGCCGGCGCCGCCCGCCCTCCCACACGCCGTGCCCCCGCGGCGCGGCGCGGCCTGGCCGCGGCTCGCCGAGCGGGGCCCAGGCGGCGGCGGCGGCGGCGGCTGGGCGCTCCGCCGCTCCTGCCCTGCCATCTTAGGTGCCGTGCCGTGCCCCGCCGCCTTTGTGCCCGCCGCGCCCGGGCACCCGCGGGGGCCGGGGGCGCCTCCCCCCGCGGGGCCGCCGCCCCTTGCCCCGCTCCTCCTCCTCCTCCTCCCTCTCCTCCTCCTCCTCCTCCGCGGGGGGCCGACCGGCGCTCCCAGCCCGGCTGCGGCGGAGGGTAAGGCGGGCGCGGCGGCGGCGGGGGGCTCTCGGCCGGGGCGCGGCGGCGGCGCCCCCGGGGTGGGGGCGGCCTGGGGCCGGCACCTCCTTCCTCCCCCCCCCCTCCTCCTCCTCCTCCTCCTCCTCCCCCGCCGCCGCGCGGTGCTGCAGTGCCGCAGGAGCCCCGGCGGCGGGAGGCGGCCGGGTAATGGCGCTGCCCGCCGAGGGGCGGCCGGGGCGCCCCGCCGCTGTCGGAGGCCTCGGGCCGGGCCCCGGCTGGCGGCGGTGGCTCTTCGCCTCGGCTGCGCCCCGGCGGGTGCGTGTGCTGGCGGGGGGCCTCGTCCCGTTAGCGTCACCCAGCGCCGGCGCTTAACCCTCCTCCTCCTCCTCCTCCTCCGAGGTGTTCCCTCAGATATTGTCGCCGATCCCTGTTTTTTTTTCTCTCTCCCCCCCCCTCCCCTCCCCAATCCCTCGCTCCTCCCCAAGTGGTGAGTTTTCAGTGTAAATACCATTTTGTTCAGCGCCGGTGTGGGATTTGGAGGAAAGTGACCTATTTTAAAGACCTTCTATCGCTCCCTTTCTGACGGGCATGTGTCTGCTGGTCCCGTTAGCCGAATAGCGTTTGCCAGCCGTTTTCATCCGGCAGATTAAAATATGGCATTGAGGGTGGATTTCCGCAACTTGTGTGCGGGTATGTGTCCAGAAATAGCGTGCAGCCTGCTTTGCTGCAAGCATCTCTGGGGTACTGGAGTTCACCTTTGTCATCGCGAAAACAAAAATAAATACGAGAGAGAGACCTAGGTGCCTGTAACGGGCAGTTGTACCATTGTGTTGGGCGCGGTACAAGAAACGGGGGGGGGGGGGGGGGGGGACGAGGATGAAAATGGTTGTTGTCAAATCTTTAAATATCTTAGTGAAAATGACAGCGTAGTAGTAGCCTGGAGAACCTTTTTTTTTTTTTTCTTCTTCATAAAAAACACTTAGTATTTATCGTACTTGTCTCTTCTGCTTATCATGGTATGGACTATTTGATTAGGTACCGTTTTAGTGACTGAGTTGGTTAAATAGCAGTTGCATTAACTAGTTGAACAAATTGTGTCCTTCACCTTTGACTAGTACATTTTGAGAGCCTTTACAGCAGTGTGTCCATGCATGCCAAGGACAGATTAACGAGATGTTACCTAGAGGTTTGAATGCTATTGATTCCTTACTATTAATGCTATTTATAGTGCATGTGACATGGTTCTTGTTTTATGTATTTGCATAAAGGTTATCAGCTTGGAATGCTTCGAATCAAATGCTCCCAAAATACCATCCGTAATGGTATATATCTTGTGGAATATTGTAGTTCAGATCTTCACCCTTTGAAAAATAGCTTTAGTATATAGCACATCATAATAGTGAAACTATTGTGGAAAATTGTGATATATTTTGACAGTGGTAATAGGTTTGTTCTCCTTCTTCAGGATTACAGAATAAAAACTTCTATTGCAATAAGCATGCTTTTAAATACATTTTTCTAGAAACTAGCTTGATTCTACATTCTCATTTTTGTTGTCCTTGTTCATATTGAATGTGTCATAGTTTTTGCTACTTATGCCCAAGGACAAACCTAATCAACGATTGGTTTGAGCCTTCATATTAGATTCTTCACAACATTGGCCTAGTTCTGGCTGGTATGTTTGCCATTTTTAGATCTCCTCTTCCTTCTGTCTATTGACTCAAATACATTGATAAACTTGAACCTTAATTTGTCCTTTGAACTTGAATGTTTTTCTTCTGTGTTAGGAATGTCTCGCTAAGGGGAAAGTGATTCTGGAGGAACAGTTTAAATTAAATTTAATCTTCTGCAAAACTTCTTGAAGTAGAAACTCCTTAGATTGTTTCTTTTTTTTTTTTTTTTAAACTAAGCTAAAATTAAATGCTGCTTGTAGAGGACCAGATGTTGGAGTAAGGTGACTTAGGCCTCAAGTTAGACTATTGTTAAAAGTTACCTATCACATGCCCTTCCATTACATTCTGTCATGAGCTAAGTTGGAGCATTTAAAATGTTTGCTTCCTTCTAAATAGTATTTCCATTTTGTGCAGCTTTCATCTTCACCTATCCATTATAATTCATTAGTTTTTGTCACTTGAATAATATATTTTAGTTGGGTTGTAAGACAGCCTATTTTTTGGACTTGGTGAGATATCTTAGAAAAGAAGCAAATATCATACTAATAATTACATCTTCAGATGTATCCTACTACTGAATTTCCTGTAACGAGGATGTTTTGCAAAGAACAATAGATATGGCAAAGAATTCAGAGATTTGTTTTAAAGATGTTGTAGGTAGCCAACTCTACAGTAATGAGTTCCACTTTTGACAAAACCTGTGCTTTCTGAGCAGGAACATTAGCTTACTTCCAGGTACTTAGTCCTAAGGTGCTAATTCTCTTTCAAAGAAATTTATCTATCAAAGACAGACTGGATGTACTGCTGCTCTCTCTCTTTTCTGTCTCTATAAGGATATACTTCTGATCTATCTTAATAGAGATTAGTCATTTGAAAAATATTCCTTTTATAAGTATATTGGACAGTATAGATGCTTCATCAAAGAAGAAAATACTTGGAGTTGATTTGGGTCTTTTTATAATGCAAAAGTGGTAAAAACGCTATGATAAATATCACTTGTCCAATTCCATTCTCAACATCTTTTTGGGGAACACTTGTACAATTACGAAGATACTTGCTTAGAATCATTTTCTACCGTTGTTCGGATTAAAACTGCTTAAACAGCATATGTGTTGTTACATTGAAGTGCACACCAGAAACTAAAGCTCTTTCTTTGGCAGTTAGTGTACAGGCAGTGACCCAGGCTTCTGTCTTCTGGGCTCTGGTGGTTGCGGTTGGCCGTTGTATGCTTCCTCTTCAAGTACGCTATTTAGCGTGAAGGTTTTTCCTTGTATTTCCTTACGTGAACCTGGACAAAGGGGAGAGCTTAACTTCAATGCTGGACTAGAATCCTGCCTGCATTAGAAAATTATCCTGTGCCCGATAGTGTCTTTGCCACTTCGGGTTGATTTGGTGTTTTCATAATCCAGAAAACAGTTATGGGTAGCTTACATATCAGTAAGTCATCCTTCAGTCAACCATGTTTGAGGCAAGCTTGCCTATAGAGATACAGAGAGGAATGATTTAATACCTTTCGTAGCTCAATAGCTGTCCTTTCTTTTATAACTCTTGCCTGTGTCTTACTCTTCTCCATAAACTCCTCATTCTTAAGTGACATGATGCGGGATGAATCCCTGGTCTGTGCAATTTTCTGCTCTCTAGTGAGTTCTTGATAGGCTAAAAGTACCTATGGTCAAATAAATTTTGATATTTAGCTGCATGGTTCCATCCTCCACCTCCTTTTCCATGTATGCCATTCTGGTGTCTCTGGTCCTTCTCTGAACCTGCACGGAGCCACTTCAGCTACACAGCAGAAAGCTAAGCCAAGGAAAAATCTAAATAGTTTTGTGCCAGCTTGGTGAGCTGACATGGCTCAGTGCAGTGTTAGAGGAGTACTAGGGACAACTCAAGGGACTGGGCTGAACTGTGATAGCCAGCTATTAAATTAGTTTATGTATGCTGCTATGGAGCCACAGCCTGATCAAAGAGAAACGTTTGCAGACAGAGATGGTTGGTGGCACCCCAAATTTGTAGTAGCTGGGTTCAGGGATTCTTTGTGTGTGTTGTTCTTTAACAGGCCGAGGAGATACTCATATACATTGATTTCTGTGGGGAGAACAGGTTGGAAAAAATCCGATGGATAAAGGGTCAGAAAACCACTAATCTGCTCATGTGAAGTTCCAGAGGGAGCTAAGCTGTGCAGAAGTGCAAAGCAACAAGTCCTTTCTGTGAAAACAGGATTTAAAATATGAAAACTTGAAATCAGAGGTGAAGTGCAAAGTGTCTTATGGGGAAAAAATGTGTACAAAACAGGAGGAAAGGATGGGAGAGCTGTTTAAAGCGCAGTTGGCTTTTAGATGCTATATTCCTTCCTTCTTATCTAAGTGCTTGTTTACACTGCGAAACATGGAGGAAAAAATACTTTCTGAAGGTCTTAAGGAACACAGTGGATATTAGGCAGCACAATGGAGGCTCCAAAGATGTTTTTTAAAGCATTTTTTAAACAGTTATTTAATGATCACTAGATGACAGTATTTGTTCGTTACCAAAGGATAGCCATTGAGAACTTTAAATACTTTGTTAGAAATTATTTCATTGGACGCTCTTGACAATGTTGGGGGTGGGGGAAACCCTCCTAAATCTTGATTTCTTTGCCAGAAGACAAGGCAGGGTAGCCCTTGTAAACATTATGTGAAATTGCCAAAGCAGTAGTAAGTTTTGTCTAAGCAAAAAAGTTGCCCCAGTTTAATCAGTACTTGCTAAGCCCAGATCCCCAAAGGTAGTTAAGCACCTACATTTCTTCTTGGATTTGGTCCTTTGGCTATATGTGCTCTAGTTCTTTTTTTTTTTTTTTTGAGCTTAGAGATAATGTTTTCCTTCTATTAAGGGTATTGCAAAGATAGTCCAACAGCCGTTCCTGGGTACTGTGATGATGACTTCTTAATGTGAGTGGACAGTAGCTAGTAGTTTTGCCTGTTGTGTTGCTTGGCTAGGAACAGCTTTATTTTTTCTCTGGGGGTCAGTTAACTGGGTGACAGCACGAGATTTACATGTTGAATATTGTCCTCAGAATGGAAAGGACTAGAAATGTTTTGTTTTAGGGGAAACTTAGGTTTTGAGGAAAGAAGCAAAAAATCAGAACCCTAAAGCTGGCAGACTCTGCAATTTTCTCTGCCTGTGTTCTTTTACTGACCCTTGTTATAGTCCTGGCCACAGCCATGCAAATTTTTTTTATAATGATATGTAATTTTATAAAAACAGAGTTTTGTCCTGTGCTCATCAAATGTAGCATATTTACAGGGCAGCATTCTCGTAGAATGTGGATGAATGGTGTCTGTGAATTTAGTTGAAAGTTCTATGTATGACGCTATGTCAGTGATGTAGAGCCATATTTGAAAAATAAATGCTGATGCTTAATATTAATCTTAGAGATTTTTGCTCATAGCTTTCAGATTGAAAGCCAATGTGTATTATATGTCAATTCTTAAAATGCTGCTCTAGAGAATAAAGTTATTTTCAAGCTGTGACTTAGTTCAGCTAAACTTAAAAAAAAAAAAAAAAACTTTCTCTTAGTCTGCTGCTGTTCACTAAGCGTCAGTAGAAGCAGTTCCTGAATGGTTAGAAATTCCTTTAAGATCAGCCCCTCTCAGTCTGCTGCTGGTTCAGCTTCAGTTCATTCTGATCTGACTAATTTCTAACCTGAGGAAAGCATTGAGGTCCAGAAGCATGGGAAAGTGGAGTATGTGAATGCAAGTATGTTGAAAGAATAGGGGATATTTTGTGTAACAGTTTTTGGCTTGTTCCCCAACCATATATTCCAGTCTGTTTTCCAAGCATCTAGAAATCCTTCCTCTTCCCTGACGTACTGCTGCTCAAAGGCAGTGACATACCCGTGAGCCCCTTCCTTGTAATGGAATTCCTTGGAAATAATTGCATGTGGTATTGCGTGTTTGTTATTTTTGTTTTCCTCCTCCTTAATATGCAATTCTTATTTCCCACCTGAGTCTCCTTTTAATTGTTGACTGTCACGTCCCCACCCCCAGCCCAGGGGATGAGAAAAGAGGCTATTTTTGCTAAAGTTTCGCAAATAGGCCATCAGTAGACAGTAAGCAGTGCAGTAACTTCCTCCATGGGAAACCATCAGATATTTGGATTTCTCAAGCTGTGTCCCAGCGGCAGTGCAACATGTTTCTTCCTTAGTTCTAGTTTGCAGTTGTCACTAGCATTAGCTCCTCCCCATTCCTACTTCCTTGCAATCCAATCTGAAGAAAGATCATGGGATTTGAATGTTCCTTGCTTTTCTGCTGTTACTATGAATGTTTGGGTTGTCTCTATGTTCTTCGTAGTGTAAACTGTATGCTGCGATCTTTGTTATTTTGGCTCTGCCTGTTCCAAAAAGCAGTTGACAGTTGTTAAAATCGGTTCTGGGCCAGCCATGATTTGATGCGATTAAACTCTGTTAAATATGTTCCAGGACTGTTTCTTGGCCTAGATAGCAAAATAGTTAAACCCTGGTTTTGAAATCCATTTCTGTATGATTTGGCCCTGTACACCTAGGCAAACTGTCTACCTTTTTAGGTGTCAAATCAAACACCGGATATATGCATAGCTGTAACTCAGCGCATGATCTGCCTGTAAGTCCATAACCCTGCCGTTTCTGCTTGGGCTTTTTTTGTTATTCTTTGCTGGACTGGACTAACTGTAGTAATGTGGTTTCACAACCCCTCCCCCCCCCCCAAAAAAAAAGGCTAAATGTGTTGCAGTGATATGATTTTCCTAGGAGTCAGCTGAAGTGGTGCAAACCCCACTTTATACTGGCTCAGTATATCCTCATATGCGGGCAGGCCCTTAGACTGAGGTTTTTGTGAAGGCTTGCTGTCTTAATTAAAAAGAATAAATTAGCCTAAGCCTTGACAAAATTTCGTGCTAGCTTCCAGAAGGATATATCAAAGTCGGGAAGGAAATAATAGTATGTTTTGGAGGCAGGGCCCTACTAGGAACGTCAAGCTCCATTTTTCTTACAGGTTAATTGCTGTGAAGGCAAACCCTGAACTCTTACCTGGGTTTTTGGCTTAATTTTCCTTCTTTCCTTTCCACAAATCTCTCCCCCCCCCCCCCCCCCAACCCATGCTTTGAAGTATTTGAAACTAGACTAGTCTCTGGCTGGAGTTGTATATTAGAACCTCCTGTTAATTCTTGCTGGGACCTGCCCATTTTGCAGCAAGAATGCAGGCAAACCCATCTGAGTGCTGATCGTCTGTCCTTTGTGGAGGATGGAAGATTGTTTTGTCTTCAGTTGACACAATACATGGGCAAATGAATCCTGGACCATCTCCGCTCCAAAAGTCACGCCGCGTGCCTAGACACATACATGTGTGAGCGCATACAGACCAAAGCAGGGGAGAGCTTTGTGAGGATGCTCTCAGCTAAGCTTTGTTGTCTTGCATAACGATCATTTGAGTTACTTCCTTCTCCCAGAGTTAAAAGATGTTGCCATAAACCGCTAGCTCAGAAGCTCAGACTGCTAGCAGCTCGCTCGCTTTGCGGAAGGCCCACGCAGCACTGCTGAACTGACCAGAGTCTTGAAAATTTCAGTCTGTTGCTGATTAGGAAGAACAGAGCTCAGGGTCCTAAGCACTGAAATAATCTGTGCTTAAGAAGATGTCCCTGTGTAAATCGGTGCCTGAGGATTCACTTATTAGTAGAGACAAGAAGCTTAATTTCAGTAGGTTTTATCCAAAAAGAAGTATACCATTGATGAAGCAAGTTATCATCCTCACCATTACTTTTCTTTTCATTGCAATACTAATGCTTTAAATTAATTTGCAAAAACAAAGCAAAAGACTTGTTCTTGGTTGGACAACAAGAAGAGGGGTGCTTTGGGATACTAGAGCAACGTGAATGTAGTTTACTACTATAGGAAAATATAAATAAAGAACATTTAAAGAATTACTTGCTAATTTATTGGAAACGGTTTGATGTGCAGTTTTTGACGCACACTATTTTTTAAAAATATTTTAGAAAAGTCCCTCTGTTTTTCGAAGTAATTTATTTAAATAGTAGGCAGTTTTTCTTAGATGCTGTTGTCTCCTAAAATAATGTGTGAATTAATTTTTTCAAGTATCTTGTATTTTCTCCAGTTGCAGGAAGTGGTAATTGTGGGTGACTATGCAGACAGGCCATCACAGAGCTGTGGGGTCTCCACAGTGGTTGGTCCACCACCAGCACCAGGGTGTATGTTCCTCTTTCGAGTAGGCTTGGACATTCTTCCCACTCTTGGTATTGAGAACTAATTACTGTTGTGACTATACATTTGTATAATTGTTTATGTAGGTATTATAAATATGTTAATGTTTAAATAGAAATAGGTATTGTTAAGTATTAATATGAAAAATGAACTATTAATATACAAACAGAAATTTACGCGAGCTAGAAGGCTGAAAGATTATCTGAAATATGTGATGCTTTTATACTTTTCTCTGAGGTGGTAGGATGATAATAGTAATTTCAAGTTCTTAATTTCATCCATAAATCCTAAGATATTTTAAACAGGTGATCAATGTATATTTATTTTTCACATTCAGAAGGTGTACTTCATACTGTCATATAGGTGGAAAAGTGAGTGATTTGTCCAGCATTGCTGATTAACCAGTGACAGAAGTAGAAGAATTTGTCTCCTTGGTCCCTGATTAACAGCTGACCAACAGGACTCCACCACCTTCTAGGTTGTAAACTAGAAGCGTAAGTGTACTGGGTCGTATGCTATACGTGTGGTCTCCGTTCCGTGGGTGCAGTGGCATAGGTATCCAAAAGCATGGCAGCAGCGCTGTCCTGGATCTCTTCTTAGAATTCTGCCTGACCTAGTAAGAATAGAGTGTAGATTTTTTTGTTTCATCATATGAGCACTATGTAGACTTTTCTTATCATTATGACAAATTAATGCTGTTTGTTGCTGAATGAGCTAGCTTAATCTTGAAATTTGTAATGTGATATGTTGCCTGCTTTATGTTTGTTTGCTTGTTTGTTTGTTTTAAATGTGAAAGGGGTCCTTAATGCATTACAATTTCACATATTTATCACTTGAACTTGATGAATAACAAACTCGGTCTTTTCAGTGCGTGAGTCAGTCGCACACAGGAATACCTGGGGGCTGCTTACCTAAGTAAAAATACTCTTCTGCATATATAATTGCAAGAACTAGAGATTTTTGTGGAGATAGCTGGAGGAAGAGTATATCCTTTTATCCTGTTCGTACCGTCCCTACTAGACCTGAATGTCAAATCTTCTTGGAGTCCAGTTATTATGTAATACAAATGCACACTGATGTTTTCTGTAGAAAGCTGAAAGCATTCTCACCTGATGCAGTAAAAGGAAGAGCTTCCAGCCCCCTATTCCTGTAAGGCATCTGTAAGCACCCTGAGCGAGACATTGCTGAATACATCACAAGTAACTTTCATCTATTCTAGATTCTACTTTAATTGTCTCTACAGAGAAGTTTACAACGTTGTTTTTCATTTAAAGTATATCTACACAGTAAAATTGCTGGAGCTTCTTTGGAAATAATCAAACAAAGGATTATATTGCTTCAGTCATGTTGTTTTAAAACTAGAATAACCAAACAGAATAAAAACCTTGAAATTTGAGCCCTTTTATGGGAATGCCCAGTATTTTGGGACCTAGGTTTTCTGTGTGTGTGTGTGTTCCTCTCCCCCACCCCCCTGTGCAATATTGTCACAGTCATGGAGTACGAACTTTAGTTAGTTTTCTCCAAGATCTTCTTTTGCTTTGGAACTAATACTACCCTTGTTGATTTGAAATAGTTCTTACTCTTAGTTCTGTTTATCTTCATCCTGTGCATCGCAAAATCTACCTACCTGTTTACATAGCGATTGGGGAAACCAGGATGATTCGGACTAGAATAAGTGGAAAGGAGTGTACCGAGTTGTGATTCTACTTGTCCGCTTATTTTCTGGTTTGGAGGATTCAAGCACCTGCTGATTTAGGGAGTTTTTGTGTGATTTCATGCATGTGATTGCATTTTTAAGTGCATGACACATATGGTTACACCACTAAAATATGTCCTGTAAGTACATAAACAGAAAGTTACAGTGGTGGTCGATGTCCATCTGTCCTGACTAGTTTCCAGAGGTAACCCATCAGGACACAGCTTTCTTGATTGCTTCTGTATGATTTAATAAATCTCAGAGTTAAAACTTCTGAGTAAAATTCCTTCTCTGAATGGAGTTACCCACCTTCTTTTGATGCTTCATTAATGATAGCCGTTTGTCTAACTTTACCAGGGCAGGAGATTCTGATACTTAGACAGTGTATTCCAGTGTTTTACCATTTTACTGTTTAAAGTCTTGAAGTCAAACTCTACAGAAAACTTCAGCTGCTTCCCAGAAATCTATAATTGCGTTTTATCTGAACTCAACTAGTTGTTATGCCTGGATTTCTCAAGGGAGAAATGGATAGTAATAGTAAGTCTTACAAGTTCTGCAGAGGTATGAGACGTCCTGCACTATGGCATCTTTTAAAAATCTCTTTTTGTGGATGAAGTCTCAGAAAAATATCTGGTTAGTTGATGTTATCATTGGAGCATTGTCCCTCAGTTAATAGCAAGCTACATTAGCTTTGCTGTTTTGAGAAATTCTTAGTATTCTGACTGAATTGAGCAGGCCACTAAGACTGATTAGCTTGTGCATAAAGTGGAGAGGGCAATCTTAATAATTTCATATTTAGTTACCAAAAAATCAAGGAAAAGAGTTTTCAAATGATTTGTAGCCATTGTGCTGTTTAGCTATCAGTGAAACCATGTGACCATTGCATATTTATTCTTTTCCACCTCAGTACTTCTCCTGCTTCTTTTTGCTTTGCTGGTTTGTTTGTTTGTTTTTGTTTGAAATTAAATCATAAATTGTTTGAAGCAAGGACAGTGGTTGTGCAGTTTCTAGTTTGATGTCTCAGTCTTCAAGATACTTCTTGGAGATTTCTTCTTCAAAGACATTGAAGATATTTCTCACTTGAAACCTTCTATCTTTGAGCTTGCCAGTCATGTCAATTCTGTTGAGTTCAGGTATTACATGAAGGATGAATCTGCGTGTGGCATGGAGTAGTCAGTTTGTGTGTTTTAGCGTGAGCCTCTCGTGAGCTTTAATGAATGCAGACAAGGTATGAAATCCTCTCCAGTGCGAGAAACATGTTTTTTTCCTTTTGCAGATGCTACTTTCTATATGCATACACACTGAGAAATTCCTCTGTCTCTGGTATGGCATATTTTACTTGCTCTACAGGAAAGATGCTTTTTAGAGTGCTTGCATAATATGGAAGAAATAATTTGTAAAGTCTTCAAGGAATAGCAGTTTCAAATTTACAGTGATTAAACATGCTATGCTTTGCTTTGTTTTGTCATGGTAAAAGCCACTTGCCTGTACAACTCAATAATGCAAATCCTAATGCAGTGTTCCAGGTATCTTTATAGATGAACAATAGCTAAACATCTTTTAACTTTATTCTGCTAACCTTGAAAGCATCAGAACTGCAGCCTTCCCCCATTTTGATTGGGCTGTTTCCAAGGACCAGAGGTCTGAAGGGAAAATTCTTTTATCTGTGGACATGGGGAGTTTTGAGTTGTCCGAGTGTTAACAAACACAAGCAGCCTGAAATTTTAAACTCTTATTTGACTGAAAGCTGCTTCTCCTTGAAGTTTAGTTTAGTTTCTTTTTTAAATAATCATGATGTCATAATTCTGCAAGTTCTCCGCTTCGACATCTTCCAAGAAAACAAAACAGGGGAGACGAGACCTGAATTCCAAATGCAAAAAACAAGCAGATCTGATTCCTCCTTTCCTCCCTCCCCCTTTTTCTTTGAAAGGAGCTTTCAAGCTGACTTTATACAACAGGAATTAGTTTAGTAGGAAAAAAAAAAAAGAGAGAGAAGCACAGTTACTTCTTTTCAGTTCTTACTATCAAGTTCTCAAACTTTTTTTTCTGCTTTGTATGCTGTATGTAGTAAAGGACGTGATATGCATTATGTGCCAGATGCAAATATATGGGCACTTTATAAATACTTAAGTCCTCCATATTTCTGTGTGAGTATGGTGTGTGTGTTTCGTTGTTTTTTTTTTTTTTTTTAATGTAACCTCTCCCTGTTTTTCGCTGTTGTGGAGATACTTAAATTAGCACTGCATAATCACTTCTTGTCACACTTTGTGTCGGTTTCTACCAGAGACCTCTCCTGTACACTTCAGATGTTTGTATTAATATCGTGGTAGTACTAACAGCAGCCTTCCACCAAGATTACTGTTGGGCCCTGGCCAGGGTCAGGGGGGCAGCCAAAACCAACTACATGACTGATATAACCAGGCTGATTTTGTTCAAGCCTATGAAATTTAATGTAAGAGTGTATCTGAGTTCTCTCCCTTGCTTTAAGGGAGCACTTCTGCAGTCTAGCTGCAACTGGCCTTCATGAAGCTTGTTACTAGCTATACTAAGCAATATATTTCATGTAAATATGAACAGGTTTATTCCTTTACAGGCTAGAGTTTTAGATATTCCTTTACTTATAATGACTTTGCAAAATAATCTGCAGAGAGACATTTTTAGGTATTTGCAGGATATAAACCCTGAGTATTGGTCGTTAGAGGAGAGATTGGTGGTCTCTGAGAAGTGGTCCAGATGTAGTAAGAACTTTTGGGCAGCAAGCAACACTACAGCTCATATTCTTTGCCCTTTTGTGTTCAGGAACCTTAATTAGTTCTTGGTTGCTCTTTATAGCTTGCATCCAAAAAGTAAATAGTGTTTTCTGGCATGGCATGTTGAGTTCTCAGTAACTCCCTGTCCAGCTGGACTGCAGGGGTGACCTGCATGCATTATGAGGGAGCTGTTTCTTGCTTTTTGCTGGTTGGTTGTTAGGGCAGTATCTGCCCAAGGTATCAGGAGGTTGTCCTACTTTTTTCCCTTCTCAAAATCCAAGATCCTTAGAACTTTGTAAAATGGACACCTGACTTTCTCTTTGTTTATTAGCCAACCGGAGCAGTCAGCAAATAGGTCTTCTTTTAGGAAGAAAGGAAATATTACTTGAAAATTGATTTTTTTTTTCTTATTTGTCTGTTTCTGCTGACAAACAAAAGACACAATCCATTATTCCAAGCTGCTGAAAAAGAACCGTCAAATTGCCAGGTATGAAATTATGCTGCTTGTTCAGTTACCAGTAGGAAACGGTGTGTAAGATGTTTCAGAACCTGCAAAGAAGAAAGTTCTTTGTAGGCGTGAATTTGGTATTCACAAAAGGTGTCAGATTGACAGCCTTGGAGATTGTGGAGATTGGAATTTTATTTATCCCTAGGTACAGTGCAGACTGCAGTAGTGCAAAGATTTCCTATTTTATTCTGCTGTTATACCTTAACAGTGCCCTTCACAGGCAGCCTCTAGGGAAAAGGAACTCATTCTTTCACTGTGCCTGTTTAAGTAGTTGGCTACTTTGATGAAACTGCCAACAGGATGTGAAGCTGGGTTTTTTTGTGATGTGGGTGCTTGTCTCCTGAAGTCTAAATAGATGTGAAAGGAATTTTATAACATCTATCTCTTAAACAGCTACTGTAGCAGAGGCAACTTTCAGCCACCATATTCTTGCCTCGTATTGGGACTTTGTCTTAAGAGTTGAAAGATTCTGGATACAATTCTGTGATTCACTTAGTTATCCGTTCTTCCGCAAAGGTTTAACACTGTCTTGTGATACATGTAAGTCATATTGAGATACAAGATTATAAAGCCAGGCTGCTCCTTATTTTAGTAAGCTAGGCACTAGGTGAAACTTGAAAAAGATCAGACGCTATTAATTTAATGGTTGGTATAAGGAACAGGATGTCGGACCTTTCTGTTCTTGCTGTGAACTTTTGTCATCTCGGGCAGATCACCTCCTACTCGTGTAGTTTACGTGTTTGTAAGGTAAGAATATTTACTGCAGCTCTACCAAGTACTCTGCAAAAGTAAGATGCTTTTTAAGTGTTTATAATGAAAGTCCAGGTCAGATGTGCAACACCAGTTTTGACAATTGAATAATATCCTCTTGTGAGAAGGTAGTGAGAATGGAAAAATAGGAGAGGGAGCAGTCATTTGTCACCAGAGTTCTGGTCTTTTCATACTTTTCCAGACGCAGCACAAGAGCTGAGAAATGCTAAGGAATCTATGAATGGAAACGTTGCAGGTGCAGTCTTTTCCATCGTGCTGTTTTGTTACTGTTGGTTCAGGTTAGTCAGGCAAAGCTATCTTCCTCACTGTGCAGACTGAGAAACAATAGACCTAGAGTTGTGATCTGCTTTCTTCATTCTGGGTTGGCAATATGTGTGAATACCACAGATAGATCTCTTTCAGCTTTAGAATGAATGATCTTTATTTCAGAGACATTATTTTATTTTACTTTTCACCAGCAATTAGGTACCACCAGCCCTGGTGCAAACCACTGCCTCCATCCAAAAAGAAAGAGCTCTTTGTAAAAGCTTCTACTGTTTGCCACGCGTTACTCAGCATTAGTATGAAATAGTGGTGGTATGATAAAATCTGAAGATACAGCATTAAACAAGTTGGATTTTAGATAAGGGTTGTTGTTATGTACTCTTTTGCTTTTAAAATTCCACTAGTTTTCTTAAAATTAAAGTGAAAAATGCTGTGGGATTGTGTGCCACGGAATTTAGGACTGATTTACTGCAGCTGTAACTGTAAGAAAGAGGACCATTTTAAAGTATCAAGACAGATAAGGTAACAGTATTAAACTCTAATGCAACCAACCTCTCTTATTTTGCCTAAAAATATTTGTTATGCCCTCCAGGGAAATAGGAAGGTTTCTGGAAGGTGTCGTATAAGAAAAGCATAGTGTTTTGTGTGTTTTGTCAGTTTGCTAAAACAAAAATGGAGGAAGAATACAAAGCCCTGTTTCTGGAGGAAAAAAAAAAAACCGCAGGTTATTTCTTGTTGAAAATTTACAACCTTCTTCCCTAGTAAGGTCTGTCCCACTGCTCTCTTGGGACTGTTCTCATGGCTCTCTCTGTCCCCTGCTGCTTTACTTCTGTAATTTGATGGAGCCAGCTCCTATGTTGCATATTTGCAGACAGTCTTAAGGAGGCTCTTTATACCATACAGCTTAATCCAGCTCAAGCTGTGCAATGTGGTCATAGTCCTGGGTAGTAGCTTTTATCATCTTCAGCTACCATACTTCATTAGATGGCATGATTGTGCTGTGAGTAGTACAATTCAGCTTTGACCAAATCAGTGATTGCCTTTAGATCAAAGGCTCTTCATAACAGCCGCTACTGCCATCCAGCACAGCACTGGCTTAGACAAAGGCCTTCTAGCTCAGTCCCTGACAGTAGTCAGCAGTGGATGCTTAAGGAAGAGTATAAGATTATTTTAATTGGCTTTCCTTTGCAATGCTATTCATTTACTGTATCTCTCAAAGATCTGGCCTTTGTCAGAAAAGTGACCCGTTATTGGCACTTTCTGGCCAGTTCCCCGTCTCACCTCATGCAAACGCTGAGGCCAGAGTACTTGGAACAGGCAGGACAACACTGTTTTCAGAAAGCTGAACTGAGAGCAGGTTCCACCATATCTCCGTTAACCTCTTTAAAAGACAGAGAAAATAGGTTTGTCCATAAACTGAAGCAGTCAAATTATCCTTCGCCTCAGTTAAAGGATAGGAGTGGAGATAATTGCTGAATTTATTTATTTATTCATTCATTTCCTTTTGTGAATGCATCCTGAGAAGAGCTGGATTAAGAAGCTTGGTTTGTGAGCACACAAAGAACATGTGAAATATAAAGTTGTTGGATCCATGCTACTGGAATAGACTGATTTCTGATTACAGCTTTCTGTCAGATTTGGGATGGATGTGTTCCTACTTGGGTTGAAATTGCCTTTTCAGCTTCAAAATATTTTAAAGTTTACTAGGTACACTGAAATAACTTAAGTGCTTTTCTGGGTGCTTTTCTGTTCAGTCCTAGGTGAAAGTGCAGTGTGTTTTGCTTAGAGTGCTGAAGAATTGGTGTAGAAGAGAAGGATTTTTTGAAAAGACTTTCAGTAAGAATCAGCCTACGTTGAATGGAGCTTGGGCATTAACCTGCTTTGTGGTCCTTGTTTTTGAACTATATTTCCAAGTATTTCCTTCAGGTGCAGATATTGACCTACCTCTTTCATTCCTTCTGTCAGGATTTTTAGTAATACTGTTAAAACAAGAAAAGAGCTAGCTCTTTTTTTTTTTTTTTTTAAAGCAGATATTTTGAGAAAAGATCTACTCGTTTGTCTTTTGTGTGTGTGCAGTGATACATTAACTTAACCTGTTTTTCTAGTAGAGAGGCAGTTAAGCAACAAAATGCAAAAGTCTCTGATTTGATTAGTATTTGAGTGAAACCTCTTTGAGGAGAGATCTCCAGTCTTTACTCGATATATTCCATTGGAAGTAGTTCCACTCTTCGGCTTTAGAGTGCTCGTAGCTGTTGATATTAAAACCTGTAGTGCTCGAGTACTCCGTGGATTTATCTTACTCCTAGTGATATATATCCTCATGGTATAGACAGTAAGGCATAAAGGTTAATTTGGCAATTTGTCTTATGTAAGCTCATCAGAATGTACCTTTTTCCCCCCTCCCCCTTCCCCCAAAGCATCTCCTGAGATAGAGGCCTATTCCTTACTGCGGTCCCTAGGATGCTCTTCTAGTATAATACTCGGTGGTAGCAACAGTGTAAACCAACACCATGCGTTGTCTAGGCATTTTGCTGCTCCTGGTGCTGACCTGATGCTTAACCTCAGAGCTATGGGGGATCGGAAGGACTTTTCCCTGCAACAGGGACTTTTTTTGGTTTCCGGTTCCTAGACTATAGGGAATCTCTGTCCTGTGTCCAGTGAATCATTCCTGGAGAACACCCAGGCAATGTGGAGGAGGAAAATGTCTGATGTGAATGCAGAAGGTATAAGAGTCAGGTAAGAGAGGAGAGATAAGAATAGGTCAGGACAGAAGTGTAGTGAGACTGGGACTGCAGAGGGATCAGAGAGAAAGGAGCTATGACTGACAGAGAGATGGAGATGGAGATTTGCGGAAGAGATGACTTGGGAGCTCTGGAGATGGGGAGGAAGGCAACAAGCTAAGATAGTTTGGCAGGGGAGCTGGTAGTCTTAATTCTGACGCTTCCTAATTTTGGAGTGCTTGACTTTGTAACCTTAATTTTGTTTTAATATGCTAGGTACAAAAATTGCATTGTATGTTCTGAGGAATTTGGTTACTATGGTAATGGGTGTATAAGTACATGAGAGATAACATTTCAGTAAACGAACCAACTGTAATTTGACACACAAACCTATGATTGCCATGAATTTGGGGAAGCAGGTCATTATAAACTTCTACTTCGATCTCATGTTTTACTGCCAGAATGTCTGTTCCTATGTGAAAGTGAACCACTACAAGAAGTCTTTTGGTTTTATGGGATTTTAGCAGACGTGCCCAAAATATCTGGATAAACAGACCACAGACCTCCCTCCTGTGCCAGGAGAGGGAGGTCTCTGTGGTCCCACCCTGGCCTCTGGGAGTGCCAGGGTCGTTGCACTTGTGCTGACCTGCCGCACCACATGTGTGCGGCCTGGGAGAGATAGTGGCTGGACGGACTGCTGCTGCCTGCTCCGGCTCCCTCGGTCCCCCTTGCTCAGTGGCTGGGCCAGCTGAGCTGTGGGTGAGTGGCTCGTTCCGGGATCCCGCGACCGGTCCTGCACCTGAGGAGGGACTGCAGGGTTGGGTTTGCTGCAAGGCTATGTGTCTGTCTCCAGGCATATTCTCTCTCTCTCTCTCTCTCTCTCTCTCTCTCTCTCTCTCTCTCTCTTCTTTTTTCTCCTTCCTGCCTCCTTACTGTTGGTGCTCTGTCTAGACTGATTTTGGGAAGTGCAGCTGATGTCTAGTTTTTAAAAGTCAGGGCCAGAAGCAATTGCTTTCGTTAGTGCGACTTGGTGAGGGGCTGTTCTTGCTCAGCCACAGCGTTTTGGGAAGGTGATGGGGAGTAAGTGCATTCAGTAGGAGCATCAGGTGGAAATGTAGGACAACCATCAACATAGGAGTCGAAAGGATGGTGGTTCTCGTGTGCTTCCCGTGCCATGCCATCCCTTCCTTTCCCCCTCTATAGTAAGGATACATTTTGTATGCCCACCCACACCTTCCACTTTAAGAACTACTCGTACAGCATTTCTCAGGCTTGGGGACAGAATGGTTGCGAGGGGTGATCATCTGTGCTGAAAGTGTCCTGGCAGAGAGGAGAAGGTTGCTGGAGAACTGTTTGGAGCAGAACAGCAGCTGGGATGGAATAGCACTGTGAACATGATTCGTCTTAAAAGGGCAAACTTTAGTAAAGCATAGGACGCAGCACCCTGCTGGAAGTTGTTAAAGCTGAATATCGTAGGATGGTTTAGGAACTGGCTGAGGGAAGGTGAGTTAGGTTGTCTTGAAGGAGGGAGAATGGGCTAAAGGGAAGTTGCTGATAATTTTCAAGGACCAGTCTTAAAACAAATTTTACAGGATATTTTGGTCTTGATGTACACATGGAAGGACCACACTAATAAAATCTGCGAGGCAAAGCTGGGAGGCATTGTCAACCTAGAGAAGGATCAGAATCTCACTCGGAAGGGCTGAATGAGCTGGAGGATTCGGAATAATAGAAACATGATAAATGGGATAGTGCAGAGTGCAAGGTTATGCAGTTAATGGGCAGTTAACAACAAATATGTTGCATAAAAGTGGGGATTATCAGTTAGAAATGAGAGGGTGAGAAAGACTCGAGTATATTTATTGATAGCATGATGATTACAAGCCTTTAATACTGTCTGGCCAGGAAATAAGCAGATGTGAAGAGCTCTAGTCAGTGATATTTTAAAAACAAAGCCTTAGTTTGTGACAGATGCGTGAAAGGGCTGTGAGGATGGTCAAGGAAATGGGTCGTCTCTCCTGTCTCATGAAGGGAGCAAAATTGGTCTGTTTTGTTCAGCTGGCAAATGAAGGCTAAGGTAGATATACTATATGTCTGTACTTGTGCTTATCCCTCAATACTGACAAGGGAAGAGAACTTAAAAGACAGTATGGGCAAAGAGTCAGTCAGTGTAAACTGACAGCTAGTAAATACAAACTGTCAATCAGAAAGTGTCTTTTTACTGGTCATAGTGGGGTTCTGGAGCAACCTTGTAGGCAGAATAGGGGCTTTAAAAAGCTCTCACGAGTTGATCACTAGTTGATAACTGAATTCTATTATATAGTTGCTTAAAATAGCAGGTACAGGACTTTAATAGGACCTCCAATCCAGTGATCTTAACTATCCAGTTGGGGCATGTTCTGTATATTGACCACTGGTACCTAAGTTGTTTTGTATGTTAGTTCAAATTAGCTTCTTCCTTTGTGAAACCAAATAAAACCTGTCAAATTAAAAGAATTTGCTTGTTAAATCAATATACACTGAGAACTACTTCTTGTTTTAAGTAGAGGGGATAGAGAGAAGCAATCTAGCTCTTGCAGAACTCACTAGAGAAGCATTTCTTCCGTTAGGCAAAATGTAGAAAGAAGACGATGTTTTTCTTTGATTATATTTTTGACTCGTTCTCTTGCCATGTGCTATTTAAAAAGTTGTTTTATTCAGTCATGTGAGGACTGGAGGGGTAAATACTCAACTTCAGCTGGAGTCAAACTGAACCAAATGCTATCCCTTTGGGGAATTGCAACAGGAAATGAGGTGTTTGTGGGCTCTAGAAATGTCTGAAATAATAGCTCAGTAAAGGTATTGGATTTATGGACATAGATAATCTGATAGATTAAAATCTCCTGTAATTGCTTAAACTCTTGAAATACATGCTAGCTTTCTTGAATCTGCCTTAAGTTACAAACTTAGGTAAGCAGCTAGATACCCTTGCAGAACTCCTCCTAAAGTCGGCTTTCAGGATACTCAATTAGATTGGTCACTTCTTCATAAAGAACAGAATAGCCTTTCACTGGTAATCTAATTTCAAACAGCTTATCAACATTTGTCCAGTAATGAAGGTATATCACATACGTGCACACTAGTAGAACCTAGTAAGATACTTTCTCATTATTTCTGTGCAGCTGCCTTTCAGTCAATTTTTTTTCTGCATCTGATAGTAGTGTGTGTGTGTGTATATATATGTGTGTATATATATATATATATATATATTTAACTCCTCTATTAACCAAAATTGACCTTTCTTATAACCGGTTTTAATGAAATGATATTTGTTTGATCCTAGGAAAGACTAGCAATATAGAAATTGCCATCCTGAATCTAACGCATTGTCTGTCTAGTCCTCTCTTCTGTTTCTGGCAGTGGTAACAATTACATGCTTCAGAAGAGGTGCCAGGAGCATTCAAAAATACCTTACCTGACCCGTCTGTGGATGTTCTTATTCATGTAAATGTCTAGTTTAAAAAACAATGTTTATATCTCTTGGCCTCAGTGCCTTGCAGTAATTTCTGTAGGTTAATTTTGCTCTTTGTAGGCTTGGTTGGTTCAATTCCTTCACCCTATTAAAAAGTGCTGCTCTTGCATTTTATGGCATGTCCCCTTGTTCTTGAAACCTGAGCAATTTACATGGCTTTCTTATGCTTTTTAACTTCTACACGTTTTCTCTTCCAGTGTAGGTTGTCTTCTCAGACATTTATGACTTCCTATTTCTGAAGCCTTTTTGTGCTGTACTTTTGTTGCTGGAAGATGTGAGTGGAGAACAATATCCAGAAGCAGACGTGCCAGAGATTTCCTTAACATTTTGCTAGAAATTCTATGTTATTTTCCTAATTGATTTTTCTTGTTGCTCTAAAGAAATGTCTAACATGCCCTCATATCATTGTGCAACTATTTTCATTGAGCAGTCTGCAAAAGACCCGTCTTGAGTTGTTTAGTTTAAGATTAGGTGTGTTACTTTTTAAACTTTCACCCCCTATTTTGTTGCTCATTCACATTGTTTTAAAAGGTTCTTCTGCAATTTTGGTTGCTATCAGCTGCCCTAAATGAAATTTGTCAGGTTCTTTTTCCCCCCGTTCTAGATCTTAGATGCGAAAGTTACTTGGGGTCTGTACAATACCTGTGGTCATCCTGTGCTTGCAAGGGCTTTTTCCCTTGCTTAAAATGTTTAGTTATGTATTTGACCTCCTGGGTTTGGGTTTTTTGTTTGTTTGTTTGTTTTTTCATATTGTAACAGTATTTCAGTTCTCAGTTCAGAGTTAATGTTTCTCTTCTCCACTCATAACTAATTAATACCTAATTTCATATGCCCGGTACTTTTCGAAAATCCTCTTCAGTTGTTGAGTTATTTTAATGACAAATAGTCTAGTGCATAAATGTTTGATTTGTTAGTTCTTATTGCTTCATAGGCATTGAGTGATGAGAATTATTTCCCCTAATTATTAGCTCAATTAATTCTTCTCTTTGGCTGTGTCCATTGTTGTATAATTCTCTGGAGTGGTAGCTATTGTAAGGAAGAGATAGCGGTTCTGTGACAAAAATAAACGTCTGTTCTTGAGTTGTTTTAAACTTTTAGAGTAGCTACTTACTCATCTTGATGGCACAATAATGTTTAATTTACAAATTTGTTGAAGGACCAGCTTTCTTGGCATATAGTCTGTGACAATACCGTAACGTATACCTAGTCTTTTCACAGAGTAAAGTTATCTTCTTTGTGCAAATAATTTAGCTCCTTTCCTATATCCTTACTGTCCTCTGTGGCTTTCTTTTTCTTGCCCTGGTAGTTGAACAGGCTGGTGACTGCCTGAGGCTTCCTGCTTAGACCGTTTGTTTGTTTTAAGACTGTGGCCATACAGTCTTCCAATTTTCTCTCGGCTTTTTCAATTTGTGTTTTATCTTTTTTCTACTTTAGATCCTTCCTGCAGGCATCAATTTTGCCAGGTTTACTTTTTCAGAAAAATACCTGCTCAGATAAGATTCTGAGCTGTGAATTGTCTATTTTATGAGGAAGTAGACCTTTGGTTGGAGTTTACATGCTTCCTATCGTTCTTCTACACTGTAGTGAATTAACTTGCATGTGCAATTTAAATATTTTCATACTGGTCAGAAAGACTTTGAATTCCTTCCTGTCAGTCCTCTTTTCTAAAACCAAGTTTGATACTGTTATTTTTTAATTACTACTTTTCTCAAGGATAATGTGGGCTTTGGTAGCTTGCTTCTGAGTTGTACATTGTTTATGCTGAATCAAAAATAGCTAACCTTACCGCATTCGTTGTTCTGGGACAAAATCGGTGGTGGGGGGGGAGGTGAAGAAGAGGTTTCTCTGAACTCTAATCCCATTGTGACATCTGACTAGTTTTATCTGGGCAGTTGGAGTTGCCCATTATTTTTGCCTCTAGACGTAATTGGCTCTCCTCAGCTGGTTGCTTGCTAACCTTTTCTCAAGCAGTACGCTACCACCAGAGCACTTCCTGCACAGGAATTTTTATAATGTAACACTCAAAACTTCTTCAGTCATTAAAGTTTAAGACAAGAGATGTGGCCGCAGAGGGTTATCTGTAGATGATTCAGACACAGAATGTGTATTAATGTGATGCTTTTAATGTAGTAGAGGAAAATAGTTGGCAACTACTGTGAACCTAATGAATTGCAAAAGAAGGGGGCAGAGGATTTCTTTTTTTTCCAGTTGCTTTCCTCAAAGCTTTGCTAGCCTAAGGAATTACTAAATTTAGAGCTGACCTTCATAATAAATATACCAGAACTATCGCAAGCAAAGAGATACGGGAGATGTTAGTGTTGCATAGGTCAGAGTATGGTTAGTGCTTCTTGACCTTCCATAACATTGGTCTGTGAACACTGGCTATTCTTCAGCTATTCTGTAGGTCTGCGTCTAACTATGATCATATGGGATGCCTCGTTGTAAACGGGAGAAATTTCATAAAATACTAGATGCCTCTTGGCATTAATGTTTCTTTCTTCAACTACATCAGCAATCTGTCTTTTGTGTTATTTAAGGGATAAGATCAGTGGTAAGCTTTGTTTCTCAGGTGAGTGTAGTTGCAAAAAATTGCCAGTTAACCAAACTGTAGTATTTCCAAGAGCACTGCTAGTGTTAGATATATTTATGTTTGTTTATAACTGGCATAGGTAAATGTTGTGAAAATAGATTTCATTATGTTTAAAATATCTATCTTGAACGCAGTAACAGGCTTACCTAGTTAGAGCTGCCTTTTCTCCTACTTAAAAATTTGAAAAGATTGTAGAAATAATCAGAAGTACAGAAAATGAAATGGAAAGTATGGGAAAAGCATTGGTTCTTCTGGCATTGTTAATGGTAGTCACTGTTGGCTTTGCTGCTGGTGCAGGTCATCCTAACAAATACTTATGCCCAACCTAGAAGCATAGATCCTGGCCTTGTCAACTGAGCTATGGGAAAACATACCTCTCTGACCCTTTTGCTAGTGGCATTCCTGGAAAGTAAGCATCCAAGCAGAACAGCTCAGCAGCATCAGAAAGTGTGCTGGGGTAAGTAATTCAGGGCGTTGATGATGGACATCTTAGTGGCAGAATTTTGAGAGGAAATCAAAGTAAGCCACACAGTCTGCAACTGCACGTATAAGGGAAATGCAAGCAGTACTCTAAGATAAAAGTATCTTCCTGAGGCTATTCTGTGAAGAAGTATAATACAAGAAAAAATACAGATGGTGAAGCAGAGGAAGAAAAAATTGTTCCTAAAGAGGTTTTTCCAGGAGGGAACCACTCCTCAGCACCCCCCTAACCCCTCAGAAAAGAAGAAGAAGAAGAAAAATACAGCTGCAAAAGGAATCTTACTGGAATTAAGATGAAGGAAAAATTTACTGTATTGAGGAAATAAAGTCTATTTGAACATAGGAGCTCACAGACATGAAAAGCTGCTAGAATTCACCACAGTATTCAGGTGCAGATTTAACTTGTCCCTATAATCTATTCCTTCTACAAATGCTTTTCACATTCTCATCTATATATAAAGGGAACAGCGTTAACTGTCCAAATGGCTGTTTAGATCTCACCTGCTTCAGCCGCTGGCAGTAGGAGTGATTTCTAACTCAGCAGTCCCTCTATTGTCTGTCTCCTCCAGGAGGCTGGGAGGAAACAGAGGAGCATTTAGTGTATATATGCATGAGGCTGAAAAGCAAAACGTAGAAGAGCACACTGTTTAAGGGGGCTTTCCCTGGTCTACAGCTCCCTTCTGTAGTCCAGTTTTCTCAGCCCTTTCCAAGTGTCTTTGTTTGGCTTCTGGTTGGCAGTATTTCAGTATGATTCCTTTTTTTAATTCAGTTTTGTGACAGCGCTTTGGATTTTTTTCTGAATATTAAACGTTTTCCTAACAGTCTCTGGTAGAATGCCATTCATTTGCATCGCTGTCTTCTTTAGTGACAGATAGTCCTAGTGGATTCAGCGTAGAGAACAAGTGTACCAAAAAAGAGTGGTTTTAAGATAATGAAGCAAAAGGCAAGTTGGTGACTTTGCCAGCATTTTTTTTCACCTCAGCTGCAGCTCACTACTAAGTGGTAAAAGTAAGTTACCCAGGGGAGACTCCCAGGGGAGATGTTTCTGGGTCCCTCCTGCCCCTTCTGCAGAGCCTAGGAGGAGCTACATGCCACTTGCTGCACCTCCAGCTTTTTCCTGTCCTGTTTCCTGGATTTTGTTTTTCTTAATTGTCACTCGAGTAAGACTTTCAAATTGCAGAACTAGAAGGAGGAGGGGGGAGAGGCTTGCCCAAGTACGTAAGTGGTATGTGGTTTCACATGAATCAGGTGACTAAAATTGCAGTCCCTTTTGAGAGGCCTGAAGATGCTGATAGACTTTCCATTGTGATAGTCACCTAGAATACAAGTGTTTTGGTACCATCTGCCGTGGTGTAACTGAGCATGGATGGGAAGCTGGTTTTCAGCTGTTTGAGGAAGCAGCCTTTTTCTGCTGTGAGCAGAGTAACTTATTTTCCATGTATGCAGTGCACGTTAAGCCACTTGAGAGTTGCTCTGCTTTTATCAGAACAGGAAAAAGAATAGCCTGGGTGGACTAGAGCCTGTGTTGAGAGATGTTTTAAGGAACAGCCACAGCACTTGGCAAGTTGGCAGGGCGTTTTTTTTTTTTTTTTGATTTGGGGAACAAGAAAAACATGTTATACAGTCGTATAGTTTGGGTTGGCTTCCTAGAAGGAGAGATAGGGTGCAATGATCAAGAAAGTACTTTCTCAGGGCTCCTGAAGAACCTGATGGGCATACGTCCCTGTGTTTGCTGAGATCTGCAGATGGATAAATAGGAGAAGACAGTCCTGAATCTGGCAGTATTGCACTGACTGCAGATCCGCTGAACTTCAGATCAGCCAACAGAACTTTTTATGTCTGTGCCTTGCAGAAAGAACCTACTGATACTGGTCCTATTGCGCAGCCCCACCACAGCAGGCTAGCTAGTGCCTGGCTTCTGCTAAGCAGCAAATAAAGCCATGGGATGTATAGCAGGTAATCTCTGCTTGCTCTTTCCATTTCCGGGTGAGATTACTGCACTCAGATTTCATCTGGCTAAAATTTTAAAGGCTAATATACAGGGAGGAGATTTATACGAAGATCACAGAATAAGTTACATATAGTAGCATCATTCCTAAAGTCACATATATCAGCACTTCCTGGTGTGATGAGGGCATAATATGTTTATTTCCTCTGATGCTGAAACTTCAGCATCTGTTCTGATATATCCCCAACAACTGTATTGCCCTTCCACTTCTGATACCAGGTTAGTGCCAAATGATATCGCACTTAACGTCCCCACAAATTCGAGGGGTGGGTATTGCAACATCTCGTTTCCGCTGGAGGAGAGTACATTGCAGAGTACAATGAGGATTTTTTTTCTCTCAATTGCTACATGTGCTATTCATCACATTGTCTTCTCTTTCCATATGTTGTGGCCTTGTTTTGCAGCGCTGTAGATAAGGTCTTTTACCACCAGTCATATAACAGCTAGTGCTCAGCCTCATGATGGTGGTGTCTTGATAAAATGATGATGTGCCAGGGCTACACAATTGCATGTAGTGCTGGGAGAACCTCATAGGCAGTCTAAATATGTATCAAAGACACATATGTTTCCTCTATGTGATAAGTAACTTTTATGTTAAAAGTCCAGCTGAGGATTTCTCTGTGTGGTATATAGAACGCAGCTCGGACATACTGGTATATCTGGTCTGTGTTATAGTGTAAGAATAAAACTCTTAAGAATTTTTTGTGAAAATACATGAAATACTGACTTCTTCACATTTGTGTACAAGCAGCAACATGCATCCTATAATTTAGCTTAATTTTTTGCCTTATGTACTTTTATTCAGAATCTACCCAAAAAAAAGGGGGAATGACTGATCTGCTACTTCAAGAAATTGTGCTTGCAGGTCAAGCCTTCAATTCTGTACTGAAAATGAACAGAAATTTTAAGAAGTTAGTTTGTATTTTAGGCATTCTTCCCATCTAACAATTATACCTACAGCTAGAGTAAGTAAAACAAAACAAAACAAAAAAAAAGTAAAGCAATACTTCCAATAGTTCCAGTTTACCATATTTATGATAGTGGTGGAAATTTTCAGTGTCAGCTGGAAGCCATTCAGGAAAATTTTAATGGTGTGTTGAGAGGATAACTTAATCTCTGCTTCATACACTCCCCAGAACTGACCCATATGCAACTAAGAGAAAATCCCTTTTCCCTCGTTTGACAGTTGCATGATGACACTCATTCCCCATCTATTTGATGCTCTTGCATTATATCCTGCCAAAGGAAATTACTCTAAAATTTAGCAACTGTTTGCACTATATGCAGTGTAGATGCTTTACCAAAAAGAAAAAAAAATCCTGCATGCCAATTTCCAAATAAAGTTAAACTGTGGTGTGGGGGCAGAGGGTTTCCTCTAGCTTTGGGTAAGAAGTTATCTGAAGAAGCAGTGGTTTTCTGTGTTGGATATTCACTTTGTAGTCTTTGCTGTTAGAGAATACACCTCTAAAGGTCTTGGGTGCTGTAGCTGGACACCTGAATTTATTTTTTTAAATGTGGCATGTATTTTGCCAGTAAGAAATATATAGTGTACCTACATTTGATACTAAAGATAAGTTTTTATAGGTTTTAGTGTACTAAGGGTATCACATGGCAGAAGACTATAACATAATGCAAGGTTTACACTTCCAATTGCAAACTATTTTTGTTTTTAGTTCAGTAATGGAGGACAGCATTCCTGTTCTCCTTAGACATCATAGGAATCCAGCTTTTAGGACACCATGTAGCGTGCCGCTTGATGCCCAGTGAAATGGAGAGTGACACAGGATGATGGATTGTTTTACAGTGCATAAATCTGCTTCCATTTTTGTGGTTGTGTGGTATTTGTTTAACTTTAGTAGTAATATTCCTATTTATAGAAGCTGAAAGACATTGAATATGTTGATTCTTTGAAACTTGAGTTGTATGGAGAAGGTGTGCTGCTTTTTAATGCTAATAATCTACAAGCAAGCCTATGTGCTAATTGTCACGTTTTGTTTTCTACAACTTTGTGAACCTTCTTAAGGAACTACCAATCCTTTGATTCACAGGCGTTAAGCGCAGTCTAATATGTTCTCGTTGTCGTCATTCTCGCAGTTCCATGCCTGGATATGGATCTGAAAAATAATGCTATGGGTGGAGTCTTGGTGAATAGGTTCACTTCTCTTTTGTGGAGAAGGCTAAGTACGTTCTCTTCCTAGGATGTCTGCTCATTACGTGAAAGCAGTTATCTGTGTCAACTAACAGCAGTTGGGTGCTTTCTTGTAGCATGGACAGCAGTTGACTAATAGATTTTTTTTGTTGTTGTTGTTTTTAACAGCCTTGCTAAACATGCGCTCCGTTTTGATTGCGTTTTTTCTAAGGTCTGGTGTAGCATGAAGTTTAAATCTCTACTTTAAATAGGGCAACTGACTGCTTAGAGCTCTGCGTGAACTACCCTGCGGGATCCCAGGGGATCTGAGTCGCAAGGGTGGGTCTGACGGGAGCAAGAGGCGACGTGGCGGGCAGAAACCCGAAGAGACCCCCTTCCTCATCGTCTGGCTCCATGGTGTCAGTTGCTCAAGGAGTGGGTGTGGGTAGATTTAATGTAGCTGTAGTTGTAGGGAATGTAAAGTCTTATTTATGTATAGACTTTTGTGGATGTGTGCATGCAGTTCCTGCTAATTGATAGTTGTTCAAATGAAAGTAATTTGATAAAACATTTTGACCTGTAGTCAGTGTCGGTTACACAAGTAACGGTATCCAGTAACTAAAGCAGGTTCGGCCTACTATACGGAAATGGTTGGGTCTTGTGCCTTGGTCATTCCCTCACTGATTTTGAATCTTTTTCAGATTCCTGTGTCCTGTTGTTGATTATGAGTGGAATCAATCTAACTGCCAGTTGTATACATGGTACTATTCTTTCGTCAACTGACAGCTAGGAAAAAAAAAAGTGAAATTTATTTGTATGTAACTTTAGCAGCCTACAAGATAGGCTTCTAGCCTTAGCTATTATGTAGACTGCCCTTCAGCCAGCGGAGAGAGGTGGGCACAGTCAGAGGACACTGTAACCTGTCCGAAAGGCCTGTCTCTTCGGGGCCACAGTGAGAATCTGGCCGCCCGATCTGAGTTGTCTAAAATGAGATGATCAGTCCCAACTGTTGGGAACAATTATATTTAACAATATAGCTGCACTATAATTTAAAGAAAAGAAGAAGAAAAAAAAGGAAAAAAAGAACTCTAGGAAAGAGACGGCACTGAGGAAAGAATGTGAAATGTCTAAGTGCAGGTTGACCCTAATTTAGAAAATCAGCTGCCTGCTGATATATAACTTAATTTTCAGTGCAGTTTAGGTGCAGCATGGTGTGTGTGTGTGTGTGTGTGTGTGTGTATTCCCCCCCCCCCCAAATCTTAAGGCTCATCTGTGTTTTTAATACACTTAAAATAATGCAGTAAACACTTTGCATGCCGCTTCTCGTAGCTTCACTTCCATTTCCCCAAAGTATTCAGGTGTCCTTATTGCAAGAAAGGAGACAGCATCTCAGCTGCTGGAGCTGTTGGGCTTTGGCAGGCAGTGTGTGTTGTCTGGATCAAAAAGAAGACTGAGGGAATTTAATATTGTAGCATCCTTTAAAAAAATGGGAGCACTTTATTAAGTAAGACTGTGCGAAGCTTTCCTATGGATGGGATTTACATTAATGCATTTCATTGTTCCACCTAAACAGAGGGAATGATAAGCATTGTGTCACATACACGTTTGTAACTATTCCATTAAACAGAGTTGTTAATATGTACTGTTTTTATTTTCATACATTTGAAAGTAGTAACGATTATTTCCAAGAATCAAGATAATTAAATTTCCCTAGAGATTCTCAGGGTTAAAGTGAACAACATGTATTTTAAGGTGCATCGCGCTCCTTAGACGAGGAGTTCTGGTCTTGCCAATTCTCCTCTAATTTGCCATTTGAAGTAAGGCAGAGCAATAGCCAGCCCTGTACCACTTCTGCATATATTGCCAATTAGCCCAGTAAGAGTTTTAGCAACGGTAAAAAGCATTGCCTGTTGCTGACGTTTCCGAGGCATGCTCAAACATCATGCCAAGAAGGAGGCTAGTGGCTGGTTTGGCATAAGGGGTAAACGGGGAGGGGAGGAAGCTGTAATCCCTTTCAGCTGCGTGCGCGCAGGGGTTTTTCTCGTCTCTCCCCCTTTCTCGCGGGCGGGCACACTCGCTCACTCGAGGGGACATGTGACTTTTGGCCACATTAGCAGGTTTATCCAAGCCTAGCCCCTCTGACTAACAGATGTAGGGAAAAGGGCATTGTGGGATTGCAGCAGTTGCTTTTGAACAACAATGTCCTTTTTGTAAGAATCTGATGCTTCTTAAAAGATGGAACATGACATCATTACCGTCGATCCAAGAAACATTCCTTCAATAATACTGAGTGTGCTCTGGTTATCAGCTCCCTTCCCCCAGCGCCTTTCGCTCGCTTCTCTGACTGATGCTTTTTGTCTATTGTTTAGTTCGGGGCTGTAAATGCGAAACAGTTGTCTTTCAGTGTTATGTGCTTGTTAGAGCTGGAATCAAGTGGAATATTGTTGGCTTTTTTGAAAGCCAGACAGAAATAACAAAAAACTTTTCTTCCAGTCTTCATAAATGTAGCATGCTTCAGGTATGGCCTGAATTGTGGCTAATTATTATCCTTCCCACACTGTATTTGTTACTGGGTTATGTAACCCAAGGTGGAGATATCGCAGTGCTATACGTCTAAGTGCTTCTTTGGCAGTTGATGTGTCATGTGCTAACGCTGCCTGTTGTGAAGGTTCCTGTAAGGCTGCCTGCCTCGATGTGAGATCTGTGTGTGCATGCTCACCAAGTGCACGATAACAGTTGTGAACAGCTGCATATTTTGTATACGGATATTTTTTGTGCTTGGTCCATTCACTGAGATGTGAATGTCAGTTTTTCCCGAGCCCCTGAGAGTGGGGCTATCATGGAAACACGTTTTGGGTTACATGATACATCTTTTTAAAACCTGTTTGGAGGAAAGCTATGAGATTTCACGTCCCTTCTCTGCGTTCTCTCTCCCACGCATGTCTTTAATCAGAAAAATTGGAGAATCTTGCAGACTTTACAACTAGGTATGCTTGGCTGTCTCTCGTGCAATCGTACTTTCCTTGTAGTGATGCTGGCAGTATTCTGGCAGCATCCAGCTGGCAGCTGGTGGCATTCGAACTAACAAGGACCAGGCAGTCTTTGGCACTTTATGTGCTGCAAGTGTATAAAGAAGAGTACCACAAAGCATAAACATTCAAGAGTATGTCTTTTTCCATCCTTGTAGGAATTACTCCACGGGGAGGAGAAAACAAGTGATTCATTGATGATCTAGAGACTTGGAGAAAGGTGGAGTTTACAGACTCCAGAAAAGGAGGAAAAGTGGGCAGGGGTAGGGCCTTCTGGTGTATCTGTTAAACTCAAAATAATTGTCTTTTTTCCCATTGTGAAGTTGTAAAACATTTTTTTTTAAAAATAGATTTAAGATATGAAATGCATAACATAAAAATGCAAGTCTTACACGAAATCCTTCTCTCTGGTTAAGTGAGCTGTGTGATTAGCTGTTTGCCAGGGACACAGAACTGGTTTTGTTGGTGACAGTTTATGGAGGATTGGCAGGAAAGCCCTCTTGTCAAGGCCCCTTCCTTTAAGAGGAAAAGAATGTGCATTTTTACTTGTGATGGTTGTTTGGCTTCACCTGTTGCAAAGAGGCAGTAAAATTTTAGCACAACTTGAAGTATACTTTTATTCCTAAGTGGATAGATTCCAAGACATACACTTTGAATAAATGAAAGCAAATGCACAGTGTAAACAGAAAATTTCATACATTCCTAATGGCATCTGAAGTTGCAAGTTCCTCTGAAAAAACTGCTTGCCAGTAGGCTATCGTAGAGGGTTGTATAATGTGCTATCACAATTAAAATGTATTTTTGCATCTGTTTTAAACAGAGTAGAAAGACGTATGTGGAATTTGATAGCTCCTATCCTAGATACCATTCCCCTTTTTTTTAAAAAAAAAAAAAAAAAAAAGGGGATGGGAGGGGACTGTGAATAAGAATCTGAAGAGGAAGAGCATTTTAAGGTAGAGCTCTTGAATTTCGATATGAGAAAAGACAGAAGGGACTAGGACTTAATCACGGACGGAGCAGCCTTAATGAAGTCTCTGTGTGCATGCAGAAATGAGTAAAAATCAGTCACTGGCTTCTTAGCTGGAGTACAATTACAGAAGAAAGGAATACAGTACTGAATTAAGAAGATGTAAATGCAGAACTAGTACATGGAAGTGGTAGTTCATACATGTCAAACTTGTACCACGTAGTTTGTCTTGGAAAGACCATGACACATACGCAATTGTGTAGTCCGTTTAAAAAAAAAAAATCCAACTAAAATTTTAGTATGTGTAACTTAACTCTTCAAAGGAAAGATAACAAGATAATCTGGGCTCACTAATGACAAACTGGTTATCGTTGTAGGTCAAAAGAGATTTTGTGGACTTCTGTGCAGGTGACTGAGCAGATGATGGAGTGAGGAATCTTGTCTCGTTTTGTGTTTTCATTTTGATTTGCATTCTGTAGAAGTGCCTGACTGGTGTGTCAGTGGGACTTTGGATTATCACATCGGATAGGTTGCATTGTTCCATGTAACTGGGATGCTTGCTCTGGAAGAAGGGGAAACTGCTCTTCTGTAGCTTTGTTTCTGACTCTTTGAGAGCAGGATAATCAGACAAGGATTGCAATCTTTTTCTTGCAGTAATCCATGCTGAAGAGGCTCCATTCATACAGATGAACCAAGGGTTGAAGCAGCACTTTAAACCCAGATAGTCGGTCGGCTAACTGCCCAGCAGGATGCCATCAACCAGCCGAGCGGGCAGCCTGAAGGACCCAGAAATTGCAGAGCTCTTCTTCAAAGAAGATCCAGAAAAGCTCTTCACAGACCTCCGAGAGATTGGCCATGGAAGCTTCGGAGCAGTTTATTTTGTAAGTAACTTCATGGCTTTGAAAGTTAGCTGTATTCTGTTTATCTTTAGACCCTGGACATTGACTACTTGTACATAGTGAGGAAAAGAAACTAATGTGGATCTCATCATGTGATCTTTGGGGTAAGGATGCTTTTCTTGTGGGGTGTCTGTGCAGTCTCTGTCCGTTCACGGACTTGCAGTATGTGTAAGGTGTTTGCATGCAAACTGAAAAGAAAAACCGGGAACTTGGTCCTTGCCTGGTGCTCTTATGTGTGTGGTTATGTTTCAAGTAGAGGTTTATCTGCACATTAAAACTCATGCTTCTACTCCATCCATTTTGATTGGCAATGCAGATTTATTAGTCTGTATGCCTCCTTATCAGCTCTTGTCCCTGGAGAGCAGTTGAGTTCTCTCTCCTGTCTTGCATACCCCACAGGCTCCCTTAAAGCCATTCTTTGTGTTTGGCCACCTGAATGTTGGTGCTTTCGTTATCAGTTGCCCTGTCACATCCTTTCCTGCTGCAGGCAAGAATCCCAGTGCTCATCTGTATAAAACTCCTTATTTGACACAAGCTTCTGGTCAGCAGAATTTTTCCCAGGCTGCCTGTATAGCTCAACTGGAGGTGGGATATTTCATGGTAACCTCATTTGCAGGTTGCTGTATGTTAACCGAAGTGCATACTGTGAGACCTTCATTAAAAACCCCTTTTCCTCAGAAAACCTTTTCTCATTTATAATTACAAGAGGTGTGGCCAAACCTGCCAATTTTCCTTCAGAAAGCCGTTTGTGTCAGTATTTTATGAGATGCCTATTCATTGTTAATAATTGCAGCAGACCATGTTGGGAACCTTCCAGCACAAATTTAATGCAGCACAGATGAACTAATTAGGAAAAGCTTCTTAATTTTGTTCCCTGCTTGAAAGTATGAGCTGCCACTGTCTGGGAACAGATCAGGAGGAAAGTGTTTTCTAACAAAACAGTACTCACCTGTGGTCTTTACTTAATATAATTTTCTCCCTCTGACAAAAGAGTGGATATAAAAGGAGAGAAATGATAAATCTATTTTCCTGCTGTGTGGAAATATTACTGAAGTTTTTCAGGACTACTCTGTCTTATAACGGTATGCACAAACCACAGGGGTATGCAAAACTGGCATACAGCTAGAGATAACCTGCAAGCTGTATGCTAACGGCTTTAGCAACCATCAGCAAGAAGCTGTGTTTGCAGCATCTGTTGACTGCCCAAACTTCATAGTGTTTGTAAGGGCTGACTACCCGTTACCAGCTCCTTTTCCAATGAGATAGGAAATAAGATGTCGTGAATTTCCACCATTTTAGACCATTAATTCAGTGTAGGCTAGCATTCATTCACTGAAGAGCGTGTCTACCTCTACTCAGTTCAGATTGTGCTGCTTTGGCAGAAAGCAAGTCCGACACTTGCAAAAAGACGGAGCATAAGCATGCGTTACACTACTCGCATTCATTGCAGGGGGTTATAATTTTGCTAAGTAAGGGGATGCTTCCTACAAAGAAGATACATTGTTAGCTAGTATAATTTCTGTGTAATGAAGCTTTAACCTATAAGTTACATACTAAATATATAGAACCTTCTCACTGCTACCAATTCCAAGAGATCTTGAATCGGAAACTGTTTAACATACTTCCTATGTCAAGCACAAGCCAAAAAGATGAGAAAGGCAGCATGGGAAGAGAAATTTAGTGTAAATGAAGTATGTATAAAGAACTAAATTAGGGGAGTGTGTGTCTTGGATCTTTTATTCTGTAAAACTAGGGGAAAAAAATCCCTTTAAGTTTCTTTAACAAGGTTTGAATTCAGCTAACGTAAACTATGAAACATCCTCTAATCAATGTGATATTGGATTATAGTTAATAACTATTTAAAAGCATATTACCAAAGCCAGTGATGTGCTTTACCTTTTCTTTGCTTATGCAGCTCTTGTATTACTGCTGAAGTTGCTATAGTCACCTGACTTTGATCCTTTGTGTGGAGTTTTCAGAGGAAAGCAGGATATGTGCACATAAATGTCTGTCATTGGAGAAAAAAAAAAAAAAGAGACCTGTTTTGTTTGAATTGTTTAAATTAGCTGGCCTTGTAACATCTTCAAATCTTTTGTCTAGAAACTGTCTTTTTTTAGCTATTCAAGATCACAGGGAACCTGGGGCGGGGGGAAAGCTAACTAAACTCAGTGATTTTTAACGTTCACGGCAGTCTCGACCATGGTGGTGGTCTCTTTTTAGTCCAACCGTAGCAATGAGGAACTGTAGGTGTTGCACAAACACAATCAGTGATTGTTTGCTTAGGTTTTTTAATAGATGGCACCACCACCAACAGTCTGCTTTTATTGCATACAGCCTGGATCAAAAAGGTTGATAATAAATATCAGTGGGAATAATTAATAAATAGAAAAATCCAGATAGGCCTGAAATATTGCATTTTTTTAAAATGCAGTTTACTCTTTGTTAGTTGTACCTACCTTTCTTTCCCTTTCTTGGTGATCCCCAAGACGGGGTGATACGTTTATCGTATGTGATAACTGGCTAAGAACGTTCACTAACTATTTTCTTCTTTGGTTCTGTCACTTAACTTTCTGTCAACGCAGGGTGTTTTTCTTTTTCTTTTATAATTGACAGGAACTCTGTTGGTTCACCTCGTGGTTTTAGTTGCTTAGAAATTGCAAGTCTGACACCTTGGAATCATTTTGGTATTATCCTTACCCCACTCTGTGTTCTGCAATGTAATAATAGCTTTCATTTGACACAGGAAACCTACTATACTGAAATACTGCAGATGGAGCAGAAGAATAACCCCCCTTCTTTTGTTACAGTTGTGATCCTTCTGCTCTATACTATTCTGCTTGCCGGTTTTATTGTGGCTGTTTGCTGATTTGAATGTTTCAAAGCTTGCCTCTAGTTAGTGAAGATCTAGGAGTTAGAATTTTATTCTTTTTTGTCTTTAAAAAAACAAAAATAAAAAGTCCAAATCTTTGTTCTGTTGTAATATTAGCAAGAAGCTAGGAAATATTCTCTCAAACAAAAGGAAAACTAAAAATAGTATTGGTTCAAGCTTATCATAAGTAAACTTGTTGAAATAAGCACTGACAGGGATTCTGGGAATCTCTTTTTTAATGAATGGCAGAATTAAAATATGACAAACCTTTTTACAAAAGGTAGAGTCCTGGTACTTCATTAATCCGTGTTCTGATAGGCTGCATTTGATAGTACAGATATTTTTAAAAATCAGCATTTTCATCAGTCATCATGAATGCTGTGATGCACGCTATTTTGATTTATATCATTTGGCTTCGTGTCCAAGTTGATTATGCTTATCAGAGAGACTCAGAGGTTTTTTTCCTTGTCTACCACCCAGCGCTACTGAAATTCTTAACAGGGGATTGGCTGGCATGTGGTTTGGAAGCATCACTTCTGCAAGGTGAAGTAATGCTGTCTCTCTTCCTGCAAGGGTGAATGAGACGTTGCTTTGGTGCTAAATTAAACAGAACTTCTTGTATTCTCTTATCTTAGACTATTATTGTGTGAAGTCAGGAAGCCTGCCTTTGAAGTGTGAAAAACCACGTTCATTTATTGCGCTGTATAAACAACAATGCTATTGGAGAGCAAAAATAAGTTTGAATTGGAAACTAAGCTTTAGTCACTTAAATTGCTGCCGTTTTTTGCTATATAATCTGTCTGGCTTTAACGATTGCTATTTCCTGGGAGCACAGGGAAGAAAGTAGTGTCTGGAGCAGGTATCTCCTACACACAAAGTGACATCTTTGCGTATGTTTGAAATGGAGTAAGGGGTTGAACCTTGCTTCTGTCTTGCCGGGAATGTACCTGGGCAGGGAAAGAAGTTGATTGAATCAGTTGCCTTTATAAGCTATGATCTGTAGTTTAAAATTAACAGTATTTGACTCCTGCGGAGACTTCCTAAATGCTAAAAACAGGGAAAATAATCCTACCTCATCTCACAGACCAGAGGGTGATCTTCAGCTTTGGAAGGAAATTTCTAATAGGTACAACATTCACACCACTTAGAAGATGCTTTAGTTTATCCATTCTGGTTAGCTTTTGCAGAAATTAAGAGTTTTCGCTGCTTCTTCCAGAGACGCAAATCCTTGTGTGTGTGTATGTGTTTGGTTCCCATCATATTTATGATCTGAGGAGACTGATGGTTCATGTTTTAATGTTACAGGCACGTGATGTGCGCACCAATGAAGTGGTGGCCATCAAGAAAATGTCATATAGTGGGAAGCAGTCAAATGAGGTACGTGAAGCATTTTGTGTGTTAAATCTAGACTGTTGCAAACGCTTATGATAGAGGCTGCACAGCAAGAGAGGTCTTTCCTATGGCAGTAAAGGTGAATGAGGGGGCTGTGTAAACAAAACAAATCAGTTTCACTGTTCCCAGCAAATTTCTGCCTAGTCTGCTCTTGGAAAGGAATGGTAGGTTTCTTTGCTTTTGGACATAAAAGGCTCTTCTATGGGACCACATAGATGTATAGAAAGTAATAAAATAGTATATTTGTATTCAAGCTAAAAAAAAAAAAAAGTTGTCTTTTTGCCCTTAAACGTTCCATTGTAAATTCTTTTTAAAATACCATTTTGCTAACTGGAGAAAGGCTTGTTAGGCATGATAGCAGTGGATGCGGTAGTGAAAAATTCAGAAGGAATATTGTTTGCATAAAGTAATAAGGCAGAATGCATCCTCCCCTGAAATAACTGCTGATGAGCTAAAACAAAAGCAAAACAACAACAGTGAATGAATGGAAATCTGAGCAGTGGCATAATTACAGAAGCCAGAACTGTCAGAACTGAGGATTTAGGTAGTCTTTAAAAGTCAGCTGTAAAAGTAGACCTCTGAGATTTAAACATTAAACGTTTTCATGGCCACCCTAGGTGTGTGGTTTTTCCCTAGGACACTTGATAGAGATAATTGGTTTTATGGTTGAGATGTTTAAGTGCTAATGTAGATTCTTGAAAAGCCCAACTTGACTTGAAGTTGAACAGCTTGTTTGGTATTATTTCTACCAATGACATGTATCAGGTTATGGAATCATTTTTTTAATAAGAGTACTATAAGCCTGTTGTTCAAGGCACTTAGGGTTCCCTCCCTCCGTTCTCTCTTTTCCACTCTTAGAAGTAACCTTGCTCTGAGTTTGACTGTCAGTTCTCTTTGCTTTTCTGTGCATACCTTCATACCTTTTGTGTATTGATCATCTATACAACAAGGAGCTCAAGTATAATTTCCTGTGTGCATGTGGTGGAGGACGCGACAGTGTCTTCAGCAATCCTGAATTCTAGTTTCATAGTTAAATCTGCTATGCATGTCTCTCTTTTGTCACCGCAGTGGCTTGTTTAACCATGTACTGATGAAAGAATAATTTGTACCTACTGCTTGTCCTACTGTTTTAATTACTATGAGCTATAAATACTCTATTCACATGAAACAAACTGTGCATGCTTCAGAAATAGCTTTTGTTTGTCTTCATTGCATATGTGTCTTTATTTTGAAGAAAGTAATCAGACCAGGGTTAAAACACTTTCTATTTTACTTCTATATTTGTTTTGTTCAGAAGTTCACTAGAGTTATTTACATAGCCTATGTAAATAACATTGATTAAGGACATTCCAGTATCATTTATATTTACTTGGTTTCATAATAAGATTTTATCTTTGGGAACAATGATTCCTTACAATAAGTACATATTTCATTCCAAAAATAAGTTAGGGGCCTTTATAATATGTAGTGCTGTACTCCTAATGTAATCTTGGAGCTTTTTTTTTATGCAAGAAATCAAAAATATGTCTTGATAAACAAATGTAATGCTTTTCTCTTCCCAGTGTAGAAGAAATGCTTGTTCCAGTTAGAGTGGTGCTTTCTTGTTTTTGTTTTTATTGCTTAGTACCTCAAAGGCAAATAAGTGACTCTTTCATACTAAAGTGAGGGTGTCGGTGAGAGAGTTTTTATCAGGATAACTCCGCTAATGTAGCTCCCATAAAATTTCTTGTGTTCAGAAATGCTTAGTCAGTAAGCTGCTTTGTCTGTGGGTACCGCATGCCCAGGTTTCACTTGTCTCTCTAACCCTAAAATTTTTTATTGAGTAGAGTTTGGGTTTTGTACCTATTTTCCAAAACATTTGAGTATGTGACAACCTATTTGTAAGTTGGAATCACTTTCCATCTACATATCCTAGCCACATATGTATGTCTGAAGAAGTGTATGTTTACAGGACCTGGAAAACAGCTTTTGAACCTCTTAGTTTTGGGGGAGGTTTCTCGACTTCTGATTAACTTCAGGACTGATGCTCTTCCTTGAAAACGTTTTCATTGTCAACACTGACATGTTGACGCCTGTGTACTTAAATGGTTTTGGGTACTACATTTGTTCTTGAACATCTTTCTCAGCAGTTTTAGTTTTGCCATTGCACTTCCAAGCTCTTGCTTTTCTCACCTGAGGCTGGGCGGATATGCGACAGGAGATTTGGCGATTCCCACAAGGTGGAGCAGTGAAAGTGGCTAGCTTTACAGTGGAAAATGGCATTTTCTTGGCCTCTTTTGTACCTAAAAATTGCACTGGCAGAGTTCCTTTTAATGTAAAGCTGGTTTTTGTTTTATCTGTTTACTCTTTTACTCTGTCCAAACTACTCCCTTATCCGGTAGGCAACTCGGTTTAAATTGTTACCTGTAAAGACTAAACTAGTAATGGAGCAATGTTATCAAAAACAGAGATGCTTAGCAGCTGGCAAATGGAGCCCCATCTGATGTAATGTAGTTACTAGTAGGGATAGATATTTACATCTTCCAGAGTAAGTGAGAGACAGCTGATACTGGCAGAGGACACTTTTTATCATCTACCTCTCTTTCAGGTTGGGATGTGTGTTTGATATGACAGCAGAAATGGTATCCCTTAGAAAGAGGTTGCTTCTTTTTTGAGGACTTGCTCAGGTATCAAGTGTTTACCAGTGTATCCTATCCATACATACAAATATGAAATACTGCATTGATAGGAGATCTTTGCCATACTGCGTGATCAGCTGACTACTTATGTTGCAAGCCCATTGAGGAGCTGAGCCGTGAAAAGCATGGTGTTGATGTAAATTTATTTTAATTTGGAATCTTAAGATGGTTTCTGCCTTTTAAAGTAAATAAATGACATACTAACTTCACCAAGAAAAATAAGGTAACAGTTCTGTAAAGTCTTTCTGTTCCTTTTCTTTTCTACAGAAATGGCAGGATATTATTAAGGAAGTCAAGTTCCTCCAAAGAATAAAACACCCTAACAGTATAGAATACAAAGGCTGCTATTTGCGGGAGCATACAGCATGGGTAAGCATCTGCTGCACTCTGCACTTCTCTTGCCTTGGTTAGGGGCACTTTAAATAAAGTATCTCCAGCTGGCTCTCAAGAGGCACCTGAATATTTGCATCGCACAGGCACAGACAAGTATAGCCTAGGACCCTTACAAATGCTCAGCAAAACTAGGTGTAGTTTTTTGAAACAAGATTTGGGGAAATTTCTCCTTTCTTTTGCAGACTGAGGTGATTGATACGTTGTTATTTCAGCGTTTTTAGCTTGATGGACTGATTATTTTAAAATAAAAATAATAACAGAAAAAAAAAGATTGTGGCCACTGTTCCTGCTCTAAGGAAAGGAGAGAGTTTCACTTGTAGCGCCTGGGAGACAAGTATGGCAGTTTTGTTATGGCAGGTCATGTAGCGGCATATTTGTTATGCCACTGAGTTTATTAATGGTGACTCAGTACTTTACAGGCTGACCAAATATTTTCTGGAAGTGAGTGGTCAGTTGTATTTTAATGGAACAGGTTAGAATCCCCAACTGATAAGTTTTTAATTAAAGTAACTTTTGAATTGTTAGTATTTCGACTGTTTAACTAAACTCTTCTTTTGTATATTGTTTACTACTTTTGCCATTTAATTTTTCTTATGTTTAGGTGACAAAAACAAGCTGGTTTTATTTCTGACTGTCATATCGCAACAGAACTTCATATGCTTGATTTAAACAAAAAAGCAAACCCAAAACTAAAATTGGTTCATTTGACTTGGTCTGCATAAAATGTTTGTGTATGAATAGATGCATTTGGTTGTGCAGAAGAAGAATCCTGTCAAACTAAAATTGTGATTTAGCACCTTTCATTGACAAGGTTGTTGTAGTAGAGCATACTAAAGAAATCACATAGTTGAAATTATAGTTTAAATTGTAAGTACTGTTCATGCATCAGCTTCAGTAAATCTGTAGCACAAATTTTTTTTTTTTTAGTTTGACTGAACAAAAAGTTAAGTAAATCCTTAAATAGCCCTGTAATACTCTGATATGCTTGTTTGCAATTTGACATTCCTACTAGATACACACATATAAAATAAGATACGCAGTGCGATATGTAACTGGCTATGAATGAGCTCTTGCCTTCCTTAGAAGCTTTATTACTTGGTATCTTACGCAGGCAGGCTACGCTAACTTCCGTGGGAGCTGTCCGTGTGTGAGGGGTCAGTAAGACAGTGCCAGGATGGGGCAGTTTATTATAATACTTGCATTGTTACGGCCGAGTGCTGTTGTTTTCCAGCAAAGTTGAGCTTACATCAAAAAAGGTGTGTCAATATGGTTAGACCAGCAAATCTTTTTACAGTAGGGGCAGTTTGTACCAGCAAAAAAAAGTGCTTTCATTGATACAGCATGTGCCAGTTAGCTGAGCAGAGTAAACCATACCAGCCAAAGTGCTTTTATGCTGTTAAAACTGATCTGTGCTAGGATTTTTGCTTGTATTGAGTGGCTGCAAGAAAAGCGCGTCATAACTGACAATATCATACTGGCAGAGTTCTTTTCAAAGAGCGCTGGTCACTCTAAATGCCAATTTATTGTTGTTTATGTGTTTGTTTTGCTAAAGAGTAATTTGCTACTTCTAATGAATACAAAGTATCCTGGAATTTTTTCCCTCCTTTCCTTCTTGTATAAGAGCTGCATATCTTAACCTACAGAGTTTATAAGAAGACAGTCTATTTTCATAAAATATGAACTTGAAACTGAAGTCGTGTCCCTTCCTTTTCCTCATTGCTAGACGCAGGGCAGACTCAATCTAGGTTGCATTGTATGTACCAGTGATAGTTTAACCTCCATAGAAATCTGGAAAATATGTATTTACCAATAGTGGTTTTCTAACAACTATTTTGATTTCTTCTCATACAGCTTGTTATGGAATATTGTTTAGGATCAGCGTCAGACTTATTAGAAGGTATGTCATGAACGTTTATTTGACTGCAAGTCAGAAGCATAATACTGAAATAAGAGGTTACAGGATCGCAGAATTGTCCTTGAATTTACGGTTTAATGTTGGGGCAGAGCCAATTCAAAATCTTATATGGCTATAATATTTTTCTGTAGAATATCAGCTCTCCTAGGTGTGTGATTTATTTTTGTTATTTTAAAGTAAGTTGTCAGTCAGCTATTTGTTTTCTTTTGAGTTTGAGGCTCTCCTGTTATGACAGTTCAAGATTTATTTCTGCAAACCCTTGCTGTTGATCCTAATGCTTACGACAGCTGTAGTCCTGTTGAGTAAAACAGTACTGCAGCAGTATTAGGGGTTTGTTTGATGAGGTCTTTTGTTAAAAGGTTGTTTTCCTATCAGGCTTCTTGAAGTGAACTGTCTTTGAAGATATTTGTGTGGCCAGTAAGCTGTTCATCTTCCTTCCCTTGCCAGAAGCGTTTTAAGACAAAAGGCTGAGCTGCCTGGGAGTCACCTGTATTGCTACAGTTTATTCAAGTGTGAATGGTCATAAAGTTCTAGGGTTTGGGATTTAGCTTCTTTGAAGGAGAACTGAATATTGAGTCTCAAATAGGTATTTGGGAGAATGATCACAGAGCTGATGGGCATGCAGTTTAAAATTGCAAAGGAGTCTCTTTTTGACAGTAAATAGCTGCTGTATTACAGTTAGATTATATTTGATTGCAGATTGTGTTATGCTGTGAACTGTTTTTAAATTGTACGTTTGATTTTCCTGTTGGACCTAGTAAAATCAAAGTTCAGTATTTTCTGTGTGTTTACATTGTTAACAGTACTCACTGCATGTTTGCAAACTGCATTGTTTTCTTTAATATTGAATTTCAAATAAATTTTTTCCTTAAGTTCATAAAAAGCCATTGCAAGAAGTGGAAATAGCAGCAATTACCCATGGTGCTCTCCAGGGATTAGCATATTTGCATTCTCACAATATGATCCATAGGTAAGTGGTTATAGATTTGATTTGTCACGCACTTACAGGTAATTTACCTGGTTGATTGTATCCCCTTCATCCCTGGTTCAATGTTTGTAAGCAAATATTGTCTTCTTGCAGTGTCCATATGTTTCTGAATTAGTAATTTATAATAGTAGTAAAATACTAGCAAGCTATGTATTTCCTTACAAAATATCTCCCACACCTGGGGTTGGTAATTTCTGTCAAAGTGCTTTGAATCTGCTTAGCTTTTCCCTTCTTGATATGATGCAGTGCTGACTGTCCCTTGAAGCAGAGAATAACAAGCCGGGCCGAGTACACAGTTTACCTAAATAGCTCGTAGCAACTTCAGTGCAAAGATTGCTTGGTAAAGGGGGAAAAAGTGCTAATATTAAAAATAATAATAATAATAAGTTTTAAGTGAACACACATATTGAGAAGTAGACAATAAGTATGAGATGCAAATGTTCCTGATATTTAAAGTACCTGCTGCATTTTAGTACGATGAATGATTTGGATAATTCCACTATTAGAAGTTCCTATAAAAGCATTTATAAAAGATGTAGTTGGTTCAGGTTTTGCTGAACTGTATTTGAAGCTCATCTAAGTGTACCATTAGAAGTAGCTGAAGTTTTAAGTTGATGTTTAAGACAAACTAGATTCCAAGATCAAGGACCATGTTAAGCAATTAACCCAAAGACTAAAGATTTCATATTTGAAAGAAATGCAGGTATTTTGCAGCTTGAGTGTATGAATACCGGCATGTCTTATAGTCTATCCTATAGAAGGTTTTTTTCCTTGAGAAGGACTAATACTAACATTTGTATTCCATAACCAGAGATATCAAGGCAGGAAACATCCTGCTGACAGAGCCAGGACAGGTGAAGCTTGCTGACTTTGGATCTGCTTCCATAGCCTCTCCTGCCAATTCATTTGTGGGGACGCCATATTGGTAAGCTAAGTGTCTTACACGTTTTTGGCTTTGAAATAAAAGGATTGTTTACTGGGTATTTAATGTACTTGGGCTCTATTAGATGAATTAGCTTTGTGATCCTACAGTAGTTGTAGTGATAAAAAGTCCTTTGCAAAAAAAAAAAAGAAAAAGAAAAAGAAAAAAATGAAAAAATAGTAATTGGGTTCTGACTTCAAGAAATTGTGGTTCCATGTATTTACAGTTCACAGAGAGTAATAAAAATATTTTGCTGTTCTACTTACTCTGACTTTAAGTGGTACAGAGGTGGGATTTAATCGTCTGTAATATATTTTAATCACTCCCCCCAGTGGTTTTAACAATTCATATGTTCTCACCACATCTGGCTGTTGAAATAACTGAAGTGTTTTTTCTTTCATAGGAAAGGCCAGGTTCATTGAACAAAACCCTTTGCAGATCCTTGTATGCTTTTGATCTCTTACACCTAATCTGTGGTGTTTACACAACTGCATGCTATAATTATTTCACCAGAGTAGGCCAGCCAGCTAAACTATTGGTAATGTGGGAGGGCCAGAAGGTGGTAGTACTCATAAATTGAGAGCTGGGCAAAGCACAAGAAAACATTGTGCAGCCTCTTTATAGGCTTGAACTAGCGCGGGTGCCCAGCTGTGTGGCATTTTAATGGTTATCTCCATAAGACCTGGTCTTTGTTCCTGGTAACCTGTGTTCATGCTTGATATTTTGGGGAATGATCTGTTTATGGTAGATGAAATTAGTGAAGCACTCCATTTCACTGAAATATTGATGATGATGATGATAAGTTCAATTGCACAGAATTTTATGAGCGCCCATCTCCTATTTTAGGATGGCCCCAGAAGTAATTTTAGCCATGGATGAAGGGCAGTATGATGGCAAAGTAGATGTTTGGTCTCTTGGAATTACCTGTATTGAGTTAGGTAAGTTATTTTCTTTGAAAAAATTATAACATTCTAATACCTAGAACTTACTCATCTGAATTAGTGTAGAGTACCCATGCTTCCTTCCCTGTCTGGTTTCTTTGGGGCTTAAATTTTAGAGAAAAGAGCTAAATGTGCTCCCCAGAATTCAAGACTGAAGTCTCCAGTTTGATGTTAATTGAATGGATGTTTTCATTACCCAAAGAAAAAGATTGGTACAGAGAAAGAAAATAACCAAATTATATTGCTAAAGGTGCTCACGTTTTGTGGGAGAGGCAGTTAACTTTTGAACTGAGAAACACATGAAATGAACTATTACATCTGTCAATGTGAAAATATATTTAGTGGTAAAATGGTGATATTGTTTGCATGAAAATTTAAGATATCACAATGAAGTTTGGAGCAAGCAGACAGCTTCATGGAAGCTGCATATACCCTGTATATGTTGTCACTTGTTATCACATTTGGCTGGAAAGTCTCTTTTAAGATTTGGAATGATCCAGTTTTTGAAGTGTTAACCTGTAAAGTGGGGTGGGGGCAGAAGTGACACTGCTGTTAGAGCAGGCTCCTTAAAGCAAAACATCAGTTTAAAAGGGCTATATTAATATAGCACTTTATTTAAATTTAATGTATAACCTTTTCTTGGGACACGAATACACTCAGGAAAGCACCACACAATGTGCACGAATACTTAGATTTACTTTATAGTCAAGATCCAACTCTCTGGAATCACTTAGCTAAAAGTTCTTCCTGGGATGATGGGGCGTACTGCTGCTCGTTGTACCTGAGGCTGTCCTACCATCCTTGTCAGATCGTATTGCTTGTTCTCTAAAACAGCCTCGGTCGAGGGAGCAGTCTGACTGGGCAGAGCGAGCTCTCGGGAACACGCTAATCCATGTGAACTGCACAGTTTAGCTAAAAATGCTGTCTGGCATTCCAAACTGTCAACTTCGTTTTCTTCCAGGACGTGAAATAGATTCTTTCTTCAGAGCAGCAATTTTGTTGTTGCCAATATAAAGCAAGTTTAAGGGGTGTGACTGTCATGACAGAATCCTGCGCAGAGCGGGCTGGGGAGATTTGGCTGGATGCACTGCTCCAGGAATGCAGTTAGCTCATGGCGACCACACCCCCGGGCGCCTTACTGCATGCTGCATTCTTGCAATGTGAAGCGTTAGGCTTTGTGGAGAGCTTTTCGCTTGGTGGGAGGTGAGACTGGGTCAAGACAGTAGAGCGTTATAAGCTGGATCTGTGCGGTTATCCAATTTGAGTTGGTTTGAATAAACACGGAAAGAAGTCAGAGAAATGAGATGTCTAATAATACTCCCAAGCTGTTACTTGGTCTTGTAAGTGGCCCTTGCTGAAGGCTGAGTTTCAGTGTTTTCTGAAGATTTTATATTTTATTCAGGTGAGTTAAGAGAGCAAAGATAGGGAGAACAGTTATTTAAAATAGCTTAGTGGATAATCAGTCCAGTCCCAAGCAGAGGCAAGTGGTTATCTGACAGATTAGAGAAGGTGAACTGCTGTGTTTCAGGAAAGGTTCAACTCCTCAATTTGCCAGTTCTGAGGACTCTGTAGGGCTTAATCTGTTCCCTAATCTTGATGAGTTAACCATGACCTCTGATACGTAGGTAACTGTAAAATATTTGATAGAAACAAGGCTGAGTTTGCGTTTGTCACAGTGCTACCCTTAGATTCAAAATTGAGAAGGGCAATAAAAACCTAGGCTTGGTTTTGTTGTGTTTTCTTTCCGTGTTTGTTTTTTTTCAGGAAGGAAAGTTCTCTGTTGCGTTTTCGCTGGTGTAAGAACGTCCTTACGGCTTGACCAGCTTCTCTGCAATGTTTGTAGAGAGGCTGAGCTTTGTAGGTTTACCCTAGAAACATTCTGGTGAAGCTTCAATCCTGTTGTTGCAGTGAGATCATCTCCTTCCTCATTAAGCTCTCATGCTGTGTCAGTCTATAAGAGTAAAACAAGCTTGAAAGAGAAGAGCCAAAGAGAATGCAACTCCCAAAATAGTATAAAGGGCTAGCCTATTCCTGACTTCCTGCCTGTGTGCTTAGTCAGTTAAGTGTGATTTGGTGGTGGTTGTAACCAGCTTTTGCTTCATCACTGCTGTCTTACTAGAATTTAATATTTGTTAGTTTTTAAGCAGCTGTAGTTTGAAAAAGAAAGGGGCGGGGGGCACTAAAACCAAACCAAGAACACTCTGCGGCTAAGCACTGAGTATAGAACTTGTTGTTAACTTACTCCTATTTTAGTATATTAAAATGAGTCAGAGAAATCAACTGTGATAAACCACGTAATTTAAAAGCTTGAGAGGACAAGGCATTTGATCTTCAAAGTGCTTTCATCTTCTGCAGTGGGGAAACTGATGGTATAGGACATATGCCAACATGTCTATCTGATTGCAGGGTAGGGTTGGCTTGGGGCTCCATGTTCGGGCAATAGTGATTCTGCTGATGTGATTTCTTTTTAAAGGGATGTAAATTAAAAAAAAAAAAAAAAAAAAAAAGGAAAAACTTGAGACTATCTCCCTATATAAAAATTATTTTCTTTTGTGTGTAGCGGAAAGGAAGCCTCCTTTGTTTAATATGAACGCAATGAGTGCCTTATATCACATAGCGCAGAATGAATCCCCTACACTACAGTCTAATGAATGGTGAGTATTACTGAGGGAGGAATGTTGTAGGGAATTGCTATAAATGGAGTGCTTTGTCATGCTGAGTTCTTGAAATGGCTGGGTTCCTGTTGGGAAGATGTGAGCTGGAAGGTTCTTATCAGGTTCACTGTACGTCTTATATACAAGATTGACCAATTATTAAATATGCATTTTAGACTCTAGAACATAGTAGAAACAGGACAAAGCTGTTAAAAGAACTTAAGATGCTGTAATAAGTTCAGTTCATGGGTCAGTAAACTTCTGAAGCTCAGAGGCTAGCCAAAAAAGTGTGTTTTAGTGTGTTTTTTAATCACAAACCACACTGTCAATTCCTAAACCTTGTTTCGTTGAAGTATTGTTTGCAAGATGAAGTCGTTGCTTGCGTGTGGCAAATGTTTTTGCTGCATAAGCTTCAGAAGCATAAAGTACACATAAAGTGGTAATGCTTTGTGCCTGCCAGCCTTGAAGACCGTCTTTAGAAACGGCAAATGCAGTGAGCTAATATAAAAATTAAAAAATTCCAAATTATGTTTTTTTTGAGCCGTACTCCTAGGTCTCTAATATAATCTGTTCTGCCATATTGTTATAAATTTTTCTCTACTTCTGAAATATTCTGGTTAGGCTATTTTACACCCTGGTGCTTGACAAAAAAAATTAACTCATTTTATGCATTTTTATGACAAAAAAAAAAAAAGCACAAGAATTTAATTTACTGAAAAAATGCAGTAGCCAAACTCCAAATTATGTGGAGGAGAGGGGAAGACTGGGAGGGAAAGAAATAAAACCTGTAAAACTGACCTACTGCCACGTTCAGGGTATAATCACGCCCTTCTGAAAACTTAGTTCAGAGAAAGAAAGGGCAAAATACAGAATTTTAGCTTATAGAGGGAGGGATGCTTTTCCTGAACAAATCATGGCCTTAAGTCTTACTTCTGACAGATTGCACAATAGTGTGGAAGTTTTGTCTAAGGGGCCAAAAATATTTCAGGAATTGTGTGTTGATGCGGTTTGAGAATGAGCCACACCTGCACAAAGAGGTCAGAACAGGCTAGATGCTCTCATTAGGTCTTGTGCAGTATTTGTGCAATATTGAATTTGACGGTGTTGATCCCAGTACTGAAATAGATGGGTGTCTGTGTGTATACAGAACCTTTTCTTTCCTCTTGAATTGCCTCATATTTTTACATTCTTAATAATCATTTCCTCTGGAAGCTGAGGTTAAAGGAATCTGCCTACTAGTAGCTGTGGGCTTTGGTGTACACAGGGATGTCAGATGCTGTTGTGTAAAGTACTGGCTATGTGTGGTTTCTCCCTACTCTTTCTACTAGCAGCACACAGATGTGAATGTCTTGGTTCCTGACTGAGCTTTTAAAATTAAATTGGGGAGTTAATTCAAATGGATTCTTTTCCTGTCCTTGCCACAGGTCTGATTATTTCCGAAACTTCGTAGATTCTTGCCTCCAGAAAATTCCTCAAGACAGGCCTACATCAGAGGAGCTTCTGAAGGTTGGCTTGCTTGTCCTTTCTGTTCTCAATGTGGTATTAAAAAAAGGGACGTGCCCTGCAATTTTCTTCCTGTCTCACCTACAATACTGGCTTATGGTTAACAATGCTCTGCCTGTTATCCCTAACACTTCTGAGCTAAGAACTAACGGATGCTGTGGACTGTAATGTGCTGGCTTTCCTAGCTTTACTGCCCCGTTGCAGTGTCTCAAGCAGTTACCAGGTGACTCACCGAGCCAGCCATGTTCTCGTCATAAAGGAACATCCCAACGAGTGCCACTGGGTGACCATCAGCTTGTAGAGAGTTTCAGTTTCTTAAGCTCGGTCTCTCCTTCCAGTGACTATAATTAATCCTGACAAAGCTGCCATGCATTAGTTAACAAATACCTTTCTTTACTTCCCTCTTTATGCTATGCTATATATACGCCTGCAGGCTTTTTATCACCTCCCGTCACCTTTGTGCTTTACACGTAGAACTGAAATCTGCTGTTCTAATAGTATCCCTAGGGGGAAGGGGAACAGAGAAAAACGATTTTTCCTCCCCACATTCCTTTTCTTGACGTGAATAAGCCTCAGTCATTTGCAAATTTTCTCCTGCTTTATTTCTTAGCTTTTCTTTCTTGATTTGTGCTCCTGTGTGCTGCAGAGAGTTGATTTTTCTTTGCTCTAGTCTGGAAACAAAGCAAGTGTGTTGGATGTTTGCAAAAAGGACGTGTTCCGAAGTGAACGCAACTCACGTGAAACTTAGGTGTTACAGCTTCATTTTAAGTGTGACTTTGGTGCATTTCCTTTGTGATATCAAGTGGCATTCGGAATTTTATTAACTTGTCATTCTCTTTACAGTTCTTATGACGTTATTTTGGAGAATTTTATGCTAGCCATGTTTCTACTAAAGAGTGATATTCCCAAATTTTGCCCTACCAGCAAATGGATGCTATTCATGACAGTTTAATCATCACCTTTGCTCTTTTTTTTTTTTTTTTATTTAAAGAATTAAATGGTTGTGAGGACTTTTGCCTCCTTAGAAATCGTGTATTCAGAAAGTAAATGCAATTATCCACGAAAGGTTTTGGTGTGGGTGTGTAGTCAGTCCTGCCATTTCAGAATTCTGCAGGCTGGTTTTATTTTGAGCATGGCACAGCAATTAAAGAGAACATTAGTAGGAATTAAATGTTTGTGCATATATTCCCTTCATATCACTAATCTCAAACAGCTGCATACCGCTTTACAGGGACAGGTAGGGAAACAGGTTGGAAATGGCAGTACAGTTCTCCAAAGGAACAAAATGAAACTAGTGATGTTAATTATGACTCATGCTTGCACAGCACATTTCATCTGGAGACTGCAAAAACTGCTTCCCAACATACATAGATAGGCAAGGCTCGTTTCACCTATTGGCAAAATGTAGCTACTTTTGCAATGAAACACAGTGAATGTCTCCAAGAAGGAGCATAATATGGGCTAATCGTTCTAAGACCAGGAGCAAAGGTCCACAGCCCATTTTATGACTCAGAGCTCTATGCTGAATGTCTGATTCTTAGGCCTTTCAAAACTAGGAAAAGGGTTTTAGAGTGAGAGTTAGCTGATGAGATACTAGTGTTTGGTTAGAGACGCTGAGCGCTGAGAGGGGACCAATCTTACACCTTTAGAATTTACATGTTGTTTGTTACTCTTCCCCCCCCACTGGGCCACAACTAGGTAATGTCTCTAAATGCTCCAACTCAAAGAAGTATAGGTTTAAACTGAGCCCCTGTTTTCATAGTATTTGAAATACTATTTCTGGTTTTTTACATCTTCATTTTTAGTGAGTGTCTCCCATCAGAAAACAATCATTCTGATAGCCCCCTGGATCACAAAGTCTGAAAATGGTACCAAATAGGCTGTGAAGATCTTTTCCTCCTATCCAGGAAAGAGGGTGAACAAATCCAACTGGAGTTCATAATTGTGTGCTCCAAAGTATGTGCGCTGGAGGTGTGAGATGTCACTCACCTATTTGTGTGTTCTACAGCACATGTTTGTTCTTCGGGAGCGGCCCGAAACAGTGTTAATAGACTTGATTCAGAGAACAAAGGATGCAGTGAGAGAACTGGACAATCTGCAATATCGTAAAATGAAGAAGCTCCTCTTCCAGGAGGCACACAATGGCCCTGCGGTTGAAGCACAGGAGGAGGAGGAGGTGAGAGAAACTTGAGGTTTCATCAGTGAGCCAGAGAATGATGCTGTCACTTAAATAACCATGACTCGAATCTTGCTAAAATGAATAGAGGCTGTTTACGCACCTGACTGTAAACTCTATGCTCGGAATAAAGCTACTGAAAGACATAAACAAGGGCAGGCAGGGTAGATGCCTAGTGCTGGCAAGAAGCTGTGCTGTGCCTATGCTTGAACAGTTACCTTCCAGTGGTATAAATCTTAGCTTTCTTTGCATGCTCATAAGATTTTATGCAGACTCTTTCAGCAATTGTAGTTAGTTAGCCCCCTATTTTGGCCGTGTATGCAAGGCCCCTTGCAGCCTTCTGGTTCTTCTGGGGAATGTTTTCCTTCCGCATCTAAGACCTAGAAACTTGTACTTGATTTAAAAACAAACTCACACCCATGGGAGTCCACTTGATTTTTTTTTTCTTTTTTTTCCTCTCTTTTTTCATTTTTTTGGGGTTGTGTGCTGCAGTCACCATGCAGAAGTTAAGGCTTTCTGAACTGCGGAGATACAGTCCAGTTCTCTCGTGTAGAGAAGGGAACTGTGCAAAGTGCAGGGTGCCGGCAGAACGCTTGCTTAGATGATGCTGGTGTCAGAGCAGTTTCTGGTAACACACTGCTGCTGATTCATGATAGAGTTCAGCTTGTTAACAGGCTCACTGTTGAAAAGAATCTGACATCAGCCGGTTAATCTTGACAAGGTTGATTCTTTCCAGCCTCAGCATCCCACAAGAGAAATGTTTCATGGCAATGCCTGGAGGGTGGGAGCTACTGTGACATGGCAGGTGGATGCCTATATAAAAGAGTAGAATGAGCATATCATTTGGTAGTGTCCATAGATACCACTGTGATAGATTTGTTATTTAAAAGTGTAATTCCTTTCTCCTAGGAACAAGATCATGGTGTTGGCAGGACAGGAACAGTGAATAGTGTCGGAAGTAATCAGTCCATTCCCAGTATGTCTATCAGTGCCAGTAGCCAAAGCAGTAGTGTTAACAGTCTTCCAGATGCCTCAGATGATAAGAGTGAGCTGGATATGATGGAGGGAGACCACACCGTGATGTCAAATAGCTCTGTCATTCATTTAAAGCCGGTGAGCATTGAGTTTTTTGGCTGGATAACTTTAAAGGTGTGGAACAGGAGTGGTTTGGTGGGTACAAATGACTTTGTGCTTATGTACTTTGTTATTTATTTCTGTTGATTTGGTAACAGCTATTTTAGTAATTGAATTGTTTCAAAACAAATTTGCTTTATCATGAGGGCTTGGAATAGCAAGTTTGTTTAGTGGGTGCCCTTAGTGTACAGAGCATTGTTTCATGGGACAAAAGGCGTGAGAGTTCCCACTTTTTACCTCCTTGTTAGTGGATTCTTAAATATTAGACCCACAGCATTGGGTAAAATCCCAGCACTTGAGCTGAATATTTGATTAATGAAGAAAGGTGAGTAGAAAAAAAATACAGCACTTTGGGCATGATGCGCTGTGAAACCACTTCCTTGCTTTGCCTGCACAATGATGAAGGCTCAGCGGCAGCGTGTCTCTCTGAACCATGCTGCCCTTGCTATGGAGGGGATATGATATGTTTTCTCAAACTAGTAACGTTTCCCTAGCTAATGATAGGTGTGGTTAGAATGTTTTGTTCTTTGCCAGATATGCAACAAAGACACAGGTATTTCCTCAGGGAGTTAATTAGTATATCATATCTAACTACTAATCGCTCTGTGATGAATGACAAACTCAAAATAAGAATGTGGACTGTACCATGACAAATTTTAAAATTTGCTTTGAAGTATTTGAAAAAAAAAAAATCATCTTCTGTCTTTCAGGGCTACAGAAAAGTTGTTTTTGTCTGTCCTGACTTGATATGATCTACTTATATATAGCTTTTATGTTTTGTTGGAATAAACTACTTAACTCAGTTTTCATTTTCCCATTTTTTTTCATTTACAGTGGTAACTAGTAATTTTTATTCTAGTAATAAAATTGCACAATGAAATTTCCAGCATCAGAGATAGCATAATATAGCTCTTCTTACAGTATATTCTTTTGGTGTACTTAGTGGCAGGAGAGTCTTTCAGGGTTGATGAGTGTAAAATGGTTTTGCTTCCTTTTGGTTTTATGCCTTCTGAAACAGAACAATGTAAAAATCTTTTGTAACACAGATTCTTTTTATTCGCTCTCGTGTCCTCTTCAGGAGGAAGAAAACTACAGAGAAGAATCAGATCCTCGAACAAGGGCATCAGAACCCCAGTCTCCTCCCCAAGTGTCTCGGCACAAGTCTCATTATCGCAACCGGGAGCACTTTGCTACTATACGCACAGCATCGCTGGTATGTTAAGACTCTTCTTTTGAAGAAGTTGTATAGACAGGTTGTCTTAGTACATGCAGCTATGAAACGATGTGCAACTTCTAGGATTTCATCAGAATATGAGCTATCCTCATATCCTGATATCATATTATCACTGAATTAGTTTAATATGGGTTAATAAATGCATAAATGTGACACCTGGGCAAACCTAATTTCTCTGTACTAGATATTTTCAAAACCGGTATACCTAGTAGAATGCAGGGAACAGTTTATAATAACGAGTTGTGTTTTATTTTCATGTGTATATTGTGTGTGTGTGTATGCGCGCACACTCATATTGCAGTGGGCTACTAAGACACTAAGTAACAGTAAGTAAAGTAACAGTTTATAACGGTTGTCCAGTTTTCTGCTGGAGCCCACTGAGCGTCTTCTCTGCTGCAGCAGAATTCAGTTTTTAATCTGACCTGCTGTCATTAGGACATGTGCTTTCCTTTACAGCAAAATCGTATTTATTTCATGAGTAGTTTTCTTGTGTGGTTTGAAGACTGCTGAAAAGCAGATTAAGAAGCATTAAGTTATTTTGCCCTGCTGTGGTTGTCTTTCTAGGTGACGAGGCAAATGCAGGAACATGAACAAGACTCTGAACTCCGAGAGCAAATGTCTGGCTATAAACGCATGAGACGGCAACACCAGAAGCAACTGATGGCATTAGAGAATAAACTGAAGGCGGAGATGGACGAGCATCGCCTCAGGTTGGACAAAGATCTTGAAACACAGCGTAACAATTTTGCTGCAGAAATGGAAAAGCTAATTAAAAAGCACCAAGCGGCCATGGAAAAAGAGGTATGAGATTACAGTTTAGCAGACTGGTCTCTATCTGTTAATTACATTGAATTGTCCGCTTCCCCTCACTGACGAAGAGATGACATTGTAGTCTCTTACGTGTCTGTTTTCAGGAGCCAAGCAAATTGCTAATTAGAAAAAGGCTAATACATCACCTCCTTACACTAAGGGGTTTATGTAACTAGAGGAAAGGTATGTCCTTCATCACAGTGCGTTATACTAAATGTTAGTATACTGACCCCAGAAAAAATACTGTAAGGGTTTTCCTTTCTTTTGTCACATATCTGCTGTCAATATCTGACTGCCAAGAGAGTTATGGAAGCAGATTGGCCTGCACAGAAATGTGCCAGCTGTGCTTAGAATGTTCACCCTTTAGTTGCTTATGGATATGTTTGGTTTTTTTCTCCTTCCTATGCTTTTAAATAATTGATAACGAAGTGGTATTGTCTGCAGAAATCGTTCTTGATGATACGCTTATCTTGTGTCTCTTAGTGGAAAGCTAAAGATATAGCTTGTCATAAGCAGTTGACTTTGGTAAGAAGAGCTGAGCATTATAATGGGTTGAGAAAATGAAGCACTGAAAAAGGACTCCTGCAGGGTGTGATTATGTGGGGAGTGGGGTGGAATGAAAAGAGGGTGAGGGCAAGCTCCTGAGACTTGCTCTTTTTCAGAGCCATGGTGAGTATCGTCGTGACTGTACCATGAGTTCTGGGTATTGGGGCTGAAATGGAAGATGGGTTGTAATCAATCAGGCCTCAGACTGATTTGCCTCTGGACTTGCTGTAGGCTAAAGTGATGGCCAATGAAGAAAAGAAATTTCAGCAGCATATTCAGGCCCAACAGAAAAAAGAACTGAACAGTTTCCTGGAGTCCCAGAAGAGAGAATATAAGCTGCGTAAAGAGCAGCTGAAAGAGGTAACTCATCTGTAATGAGAAATGTGAACCAATAGTACAGTGTAAAATGCAGTGCAAGAGCAGTGAACGTTCAGAAATGAGTGCTGCTATGAGCAAGAAAACTTGCTGGTTTCAGCAAGCTCTGCGTTTCATGAGCGGAGTCCCGTTATATATTATATTTGTTTCATATCTCTGACCTTAGAATAAGAGGATTTATCCTGATATTGGCACATATATATTTGTGTTGTGTTCAGTATTAATTTTTAGCTAGAAGCACGCACATTTAGTAATCCTAAGGAATGAAAATAATTTAAGAAAAGTAGTGAGCATTTCTCTTATATTTTGTAGCTGCAATATTGACCACGCACTGCAGCAATTAGTGAAGTTTCTCATCGTTTAAATGCTGTCTATGTGGCAGCAAGAAAATAGAGCAGTAAAGGTGACCTGCAGTGTTTGTTGCTGTTGTTTTTTTAAAGAAAAATATGTGTAAAACGGTAGTTAATTTTAATGGAGAAATCTATCTACTAGTTCAGTAGCTACTGTATTTTAGTGAAAATAAGGACCTTTGTGAAATGCAGAACAACTGTAGAATCGAACTTCCTTGTTCCTTTTAAAGAGTGGCTGAAGTTATAGGCACTATAAATAATGTTTTTGGAAGAACAGTTCAACCATCAATTTGTGTGATGCAACTGTGGCACCTGCAGCCATGAAATCCAAAGGGAAGTATTCCCAGACATAGACATTTCCTGGGAGTTAAAAGGCTGACCAGCAGCAAAGCTGAAAGATCTAACAGCAAAACTGTAGCAGCGTGGGCTCTGTATAATAACTTGGAATCTTTTCCTGGACAGGCAGTAGATCACAGCACACCAGGACACAGTAGGTTGACCCCTTGATGAAATACAGAGGAGTTCTGTCTCATACTTGAGCTGAAATGTATTGTGACAAGTCTAATTATTGTACGGAATACTCTAGTATGAAATTCAAGCAAGCAAGTTCTTTGATAAAAGAGGTTTCAAGCTATATGTTGAATTTAATACAAATGTGGAAAATGTGGCCTTAAATTTCACCTGTGAACTTTTTAAAATTGTTTTTGTAAGTTATGGAATCTCAGTGAGTCGCCCAGCCTCAGTGAGTTGCTTGTACAGTGTATATGTGTTCTGATCAAGCAAGGCATATAATAATTGTCTGATATGCTAGGGGCCTGGAGTTCTGTATGAAGAACGTTTGTGAATGAGCTAGGATGATGAAACTTTCCCCTTCCTTTCAACCCCCCGGGGGCCTGTAAAAATATCTGTCAGGCAATATGGCTGGATCTCATTGCACCTCTACATTTTCGGTTTCAAACCATCATTTTTAAGTTTTAGGCTATCATATGTGCCTGGAAACTGTGAGCATGAACAGCATTTTGATTAGCTAAAATGGTCAATGCAAAAAAAGCTGCAATTAAATTTGATCCTGTCCGAGTTGTCTTCTGATATTCCCTTAGATATGTGACATGATGCATTTTGCAAATGCTTTGATGGTACTGGCCCTGAAAAGACAAGGTGGAACAGCTTTGCCTGAAACGTGGTTTATTAGGCAGGTCTGTCCAGTTGGTCAGTGCCAAGGAGCTTAATGTGATTATTCCACAATTAATTACCTTGCTGTTATCAGGAGCTGAATGAAAACCAGAGCACTCCAAAGAAGGAGAAGCAGGAGTGGCTCTCCAAGCAGAAGGAGAATATCCAGCATTTCCAGGCAGAGGAGGAAGCCAACTTACTGAGGCGTCAGAGACAGTACTTGGAGCTGGAGTGCCGCCGCTTTAAGAGACGGATGCTCCTTGGCCGCCATAACCTGGAGCAGGACCTGGTTCGGGAGGTAAGAGAATAGGTAGAGATGAGGCTGTGGAACTGTCTCCAGTCTGAAATGCACCTTGTAGAGCACCTGCAGTCTCACTGAAACATTAATCACCACATCAGAAATTTTTTTGGTAAAATAATGGGTTGATATTTTTCACAACCCCTGATGGGAATCAACATGACATTTAAGGGATCGTTCAGAATCAAATGTTCACTTTAGTGCTCTGTTTTGAGAGAGCTGTTAGATCCAAAGAGTCAATAGAGAAAACAATTACTGTCCTTTCCAGAAAATGCTTCCTGTGAATCCTGTTGAACATCCAGGACAGGAAGAAGAAGAGTGAAACGAGGAGGGAGAAACTGCCTATGGCAATGTTGTTTGCTTCTGATAAGATGTAAAAACCGTGCTCTGCCCTCAAATGCCTTGGAAAGAGGGAAATGCCTTGTGGACCAAGTGAAATATCACATCACAAATGCAAATCCAAGTAAGCAAAGGATCTAATAATTCCCTCCCTCCTTTTGTTAGGAGTTGAACAAAAGGCAGACACAGAAGGATCTGGAGCACGCCATGCTGCTGCGTCAGCACGAGTCCATGCAGGAGCTGGAGTTCCGCCACCTCAGTACCATCCAGAAGATGCGCTGTGAGCTGATCCGACTCCAGCACCAAACGGAGCTCACCAACCAGCTGGAATACAACAAGCGCCGAGAGCGGGAGCTGCGGCGTAAGCACGTCATGGAGGTTCGGCAGCAGCCCAAGAGCCTGAAGGTATTATGTAACGCAGGAGCGCTGGGAGCACGCTGCAGGAGCAGGACACTGCTAGTGGTAGTGGGAAAGTGGTATGTCGCAGCTCAGCGTGCGAGAGCTTGTGCACGCGTTGCACATGAGCGATGCAGCGTGAGACCAGGCTGCAGCTGAGTTCTTATTTGCAGTGCATGTGGGTCCAAGGTATTTTGAAACTCGCTAATTTGAAGAGCTATCTAATTCTATAATTAATATGTTTTTATAGAAGTGTCATGTTTGTCAAGCTGTGTGACTGCAGCCCTACAAGCACCATATGTATGAACTGTAGCAATGGTGATCATGGTTGCAGGGTATTATAGGCAGGCTCTAACAACACTGTTCCCTCATTTAATTTGAAAAGCATACTGTTCTCGGCAACGTGCCCTCCTTTTTGTGTTACTTTAAAATGCATTTAGTCTTTGCAGTGTCCTTTTTCCCCTCTTCCTCCTACACCGTTTTCTGATCCTCTTCTCCCCGCACACACAAGAAGATAATCTGTCTTTATAGAAAGAAGCAGTGTTTTGCGTGTGTGTGTTCTGGGGTTTTTTTTTAAAGGCTTTGTGGTGTTTGTGCATCAAAGTAAAATGCGCTACCAGTCTTGGCTATAGCACACCTCGTTACTTTTTTGTGTTAATGCTGATATGCCAGCCAACGTTGGGAAAGAGGTAACAACCAATTGCAGCATCGTCAGGAAGAGGAAGATGCTAACGCCGACCTTTGCTGTGTTGTGCTCTCATGGGTTACTCGCGCTGCCCTTGCCACTGTGATGCCTGACCAGAACTATGGGGCCTCTGTAATTGAGACTCTTAGTATTTTCACTGTAAGCCTTCACTTCATCAAAAGAAGTCCAGTGGTTTATTCTGAAGTGCCTCAGAATGGAGTATAAGGCCATTCACATAGCTGCCTGGTACGTTTCCTTTGAGGAGGCAGCATTCTTCTCTCCGCCCAGTGTTCAGCTGTGCCAGTAACAAAATGAGCGTATGGCATACTGAGCATGGCGTTTCTGTATTGTTCTAGGTCTTCCTGCTTCGTGATATTTCTGTCTGACTTAGTTTGCACCACCTGCAAGTCATCTTCTTACAGAGATTGTCTGGAAAGTAACCAACTGGAAATAGAATTTCAGCAAGAGTAAAATATGTGGTTTGTCAATATCAGAATAATACTAAATAGTGAAAAACCTAGCTTGTGAGTACCAGGGACCATCTTATCGCTGTTAAGAATCTCCAAGGATATAATGTATAAATAGCTGGTGACTTCACAAAGAAGCTGTGCTGCACTCTGAGCTGAATAAAACTGAAGCAGCTGCATTAGGTTGATCCTTCCGAGATTAGCATGAATGAGTTCCGCCTCCCCAAGGTGATGCGATGCAAACACGAGTGGGCAGCACGTTTGTATGAATTCCCTAGCTGGCAGTAGGCACAGTGAAATTGGAGGTCTGCCCAGGCTGTGGAGTCTTAGCTCCCCTCTCACCTTTGCAGACTACTCAACCTCCTCCCCCTTTCCAGTGGGGAGAGGGCTGGAGCATTTTGGTGAGGAGCATGGAAAGCTTGCAGTTTGCCTTGCATAGCTGTTCTGTGATTAGTGAAGGATTTCAGGCTTGAGCTCTCAGTCTAGCACCTCCACGTACACACAGTGCTGCTAATGCAGCCTGCTGGACAGTCACTCAGTTTGTATTACAATCCCCTATGTATTGAGACTGTTCCCTGGTATTAACTCTTTCTCCCGCTTCTGACGAATGCAGGCAAGTATTCTTATTTGACTAGATAATTTGATTATTTGTATGGTTTCCCTCTCCAGCAGTGTTTTCCTTAGAGGGCACAGGTTTCAGGCTTTCCCTTTGTTTTTAGTGAAGTCCTTTGTCCTGAAAGCAGTTTCTAATGGTCAGTGTGTGTTGCAATTATTACTGTATTGGAAGGAATGATAGCTAGAATTCACCCTTCAGTGGAAACTGCTCTGTTATTATTTTGAGTTTTTTAATTGTGATGCAAATACCCTCTTGCTGGTATTTCACAAGGCTAGGTCAAAATGATCTTGTCAAAAGTCTGACTGGAAACCTTACCCCTCCCTTGTTTCCTGTTGTTAAAGCCTTTGGATTGGAAGGCTGTAAACAGAGTCTGGCGTCCAAGTGAAACTTGACAGAAAGTGAGGACAAAATAGATTGATAGTGTTTTGCTGTGACCAGGTCCATGATGGGAGTATGTAACCTGCAGGCATTTCCCTTAGGGGCAGGGAGAAACAACCTTAAAGGTTTCCTGGAGGAAAATAACTTCCTGTGAATTTAGAAAGGGTAAAAGTGATATCTTCCTCTCCATGGCAGCATGTTTTGGTTGAATGAAAACCATCTCTGTCCGGTTTTCTGCATCAGTTTAGCAAAGACGAATTGTTGGTTTATGCAACAAAGCGTACTGACATCTAAATTGGGCTGGATTTATTGTCTGATCCCTCTCAATCTTCATAGGTAGCTGCAAGTGCTGTGCTTATCACCTACCCTGCTGAGCCTTGAGTTAGTGCCAGGAGCACTCGGTGGAGGAGCTGACGGGAGACATGCACATATCTGCCTTGCTGGTTCAGAACCCAGAATTCTTCCAAGCTATTTCAAGGAACAGGAATCTGTTCCTACACTCGTTGCCTGTCCCCAGCACTTCAGGATTTGACCATGGTGGGCTAACAGTATAAATGGCCCGGGCTGCGTACTGACTGATGTGTCCGGCTCCGATTTTTGACCCCTACCCGCCTCCTCGGAGAACATAACTATCCATCAGTTAACCACCATCACTCATCACTTCTGGCTAGGATACTTCTAACTAAGCAAAACCCAGTCTTCATGTAGAAAGATGCAGGGAACTCTAGAGAAGCTTCCTTTTCAGGCTCTTAAAAAAAAAAAAAAAAACAAAAAACTTTGCAGATGTTAACCCTTACAAGCTGCTCTGGAGGCAGGTAAGATAAGTGAAAGAAAGGAGTAATTAATTTATCCAGCATCGTACAGCAAAGTCGATGGCAACTCCAGGTACTTTTTCCGGGATTAGTGTGTCTCAGTCCTGTGCACATTCACAAAACCGTGTCTCTCAACAACACGGAGATGCTAACAAGTGCAAAGGAAAAAATCAATCTCCAGTAAGCCTCCAAGGGGACTGGAGAATTGTTTGTCCGCTAGGCTAGCGTGCTACTAGCGTTGCTTGTGGTGCACCTCTTCAGATGTCTAACCTTTCCAAGCCATTTTTGAGTATCCTTATGAAAATCAAACTCTTAATATCTAAGACTTAGAATACATCCCTCATTCATGAAACCCTTAATGGAAAAAGTGTCACCCTTTTTCCCTGTCCCTTCCATGCACCAGATCTGCTTCTTTTCATAACGTTAAGTGCTCTTCGTATATATGTGCCATACAAGCGCAACCCTGTGTGAGTATGGCTTTCGGTACTAATAAATATTAGTCCTATCCCTCAAGAACTTTTCTTGAAAAGCAATACCCAAGACTGGATCCAGTCCAGTGACAAATGTGAGGCTCTTTGTGTAGAGACAGCTGTATTTAGGCTGGAGCTTTGTTGCAAAAGTGTCTGTATTGTAATTGTTTTGCGCAGTAGCAGTGTCAAAGCAGCTGCAGCAGTAGTCGTTGCCTCTTGTGCATTTTGCTTCCCTCCTTGTACTGTAGATGTTAATATACATTTGTGGATTCTTGAACTCACGTCCTTAATGTAATCCTAAATATCCATTTGAATGGATATTTCTCCCATTTGAAATGTGCTGTTTTTCTTTTTGTTTGTGTCCCCTCCATCTTTCCAGTCAAAAGAACTACAGATAAAGAAGCAGTTTCAGGATACATGCAAGATTCAAACCAGACAGTACAAAGCACTGAGAAACCATCTGCTGGAGACCACGCCAAAGAGTGAACATAAAGCTGTCCTCAAACGGCTCAAGGAGGAGCAGACCCGGAAGCTGGCTATCCTGGCCGAGCAGTATGATCACAGCATTAATGAAATGCTCTCTACACAAGCTGTGAGTTGCCTCCCAGGGACCCAGGGTTCCTCAGCCAAATGGGGATGTTTACGTTTTAACCGATCTGTATCCTGATAGCACAGGGGATCTGCTTCCGTGCTACATACGCCATGCACAGCACAGTCCTCTATATTTAAAAAAACAGCGTTCAAATTCAGAGAAAGGAGACATTGCCCACTTCAGGCAGGTTGAAGCTGAAGCCGCTGTTTTAGAGATGCACAATGATGCGTCTGTGTGGCCAAAAGACTGCTTTTGCATGAAATCTGACAATGTAAAAGCTGCTGTTAAAGCTTCATTAAATAATGAGCAGCCTACTGTCTAAGTCATCGAGGTTTTGAGTTTTCAGTGATACTGACCAAAGCATGTCCTACTGGTGGAGGATGCTCAGTGAGTCATGGAGGAGTCCAGACTTTTGACTGTAAATCTGAAATAATGTTAAAAGCGATGTGAAAGTTCTGTAAACCCTTCTTTAAGGGATGACCACATGAGCAATGCTTTGAGTCCCTGCTGCAACTGAACGTGCAGTTTTCTTTGCACTTCTTGCATATTGTGTCCTGCGCAAGTCACTCTGTGCACAAATTTGACACTGTGAGGCAGGGTAGCTGGCTTAATTTTTGTATAGGAAGATTAAAAAAAGTTCAGTATCGCGTTGCTTACGGGTTTCTAAGTTTGTCATTTTATTCTTTCACCCTAAGTCCTGCATTGGCAGGGATATGGACTTAAGTCTCCCACATACAGGAAATTGGTTAATCCAGTTGAACAGAGCACAGGAGAGCTTTTCTTTCTTTAAGCTTTGCCTCTAATGAAAAGGAGAGCTGTGGATGCTACCACCTCCAGCAATCTGGTCTTTGCAGTATGGATCATGGTTCCTGAGGCACCACTGCTCGGCAGCATCACTTGCATCAGCGCTGTGGGCTCACTGTCCCCAGTCCTTGTCACTATAGGTTCTCTGTTCAGTGAAACTAAGTACAATAGAGGCCAATTGTATTGCTAAGAAAGCAAAGTCCCATCCTATTCTCTTCCCCTCCCTGCAGTTCCTCCCCCAGGGTGTCATGAGTGGTTACCCCATAGTGAAACGTCTCTATTGTCTGCCTTTCCCAGCTGCGTTTGGACGAGGCACAGGAAGCAGAGTGCCAGGTTTTGAAGATGCAGCTGCAGCAGGAATTGGAGCTGCTGAATGCATATCAGAGTAAAATCAAGATGCAGGCAGAAGCCCAGCATGATCGGGAGCTGCGTGACCTTGAGCAGAGGGTATCCCTCCGCCGGGCCCTCCTTGAGCAGAAGGTAAGACGGGCAGGCGAGTATCAGTAGCACTGTCCTTGTTTCAGATCTTAAATTGCACCTTGCTCATCAACAGAGAGAAATTGCTCTTACCTTGTTGTATAGAGCAACACAGATCATTTGGATATTGGCCTTTCTAGGATGATAGCTCAGTGACACATAGGATAGTTGAGCTGGCAGAAAGTTTAGCCTTTGTGAGCTGCTTCTGGCTGCTTTTGAAGCTTTGCCTGCTGGAGGAAGTCGTGGCTCTCGGGGCAGAAGGGAAGGTGAACTGTTCTTTCAGTCTGTGAGCTGCGGATTGACTCCTCCGGCTTGTTAGAGGACAGACAACAATCCAAAGCTAAGATTTTATTTATTTATTTATGTATTTATTTATTTTCCATGGTGTCAGCAGTAGGTATCTTGAGATTAAGAAAGGTAAAATGCGTTAGGATGGACTTGTGATTTGAGACCCTGTGTTTTATGGCAATACGGTTATCTAATTTACTGCAGCTCTGCTCCATTTGTCGGTCTATGGGGACTGAGCTGTAGTTTCCCAGTGAAATGACATTCAGGTTGTGGAAATGCTTATATCTGCACTGTTGGTTTAAGCAAATTGAAGGAGCCAGACACGCAAGCATGGGACCTGCTGCTCCCTAGATTTAAGCTTGAATTGACTACCTGTATTTAAGGGCTTTCTTGTTGGAGCATGCTTTCCCATCCAGTGCCAGACACGTGGTATGTGTAGAAATGCGTGCGAGTGGCCTACGCAAACCAGGGGAAGGGTAACTAACGCATTAGTCTGTGAAAGGAAGTGCACAGTCAGCCTTCCTCCTGTGAATTTTTCCCCTCTTGATTTGCCCTGTGGGTGCCAGCCGTCACCGTCCACACGACAGTTCCAAACTTTGGTGCTGATCAGCGATTGTTAAATTACGGCAATTACTCTGTGGCCTCGAGATTCTTCACACTTACTTCCCCCAGAGGCTGTCAGATGGATGGTTGGCTGGTAGAGGGGCCTTATTGGAATAAAACTGCTCCACCTCATGGTCAGCAGAGAAAGCACCTCTGAGAAAACAGCACAGTCCTATTGCACTTTGGTCTTACAGAAAGTTGAATCGCAGGAAGCAATTTAATTTGTGAAAACAAGATTCCCCTGTGGCACTCACAGGTATTGTACCTGTATTTAAACCCCATCATTAGGTTGGTCTGGTCCTAGTTATTTTGTTCCCATCCGGGAGAGGACGGCTCCCATTGCAGCCCTGCAACTGAATTTATGCTGGGTCTGCATTGCCCTCTGGCGGCACGATCTGACAAGAGCTCTGGGAAGAAGCATGCCATAGCAAGCCTACTGCTTGTATGCTGAGTGTCCCTGACCATTGATAATGAGTTCAGCCCATTGCAGGTTTTAATGCCTGCAGTTAATTACTGCCTTAGAATAGCAAAAAATTGGATAGTCCTTCAACTTCCATAGGCGGGAGGCTTTATTTAGAAATACATGTAGTACTCATGCGTTGCAACACGCAAAGTTGTGGGCCACTGGTTTCTGCTGGGATTACAGTTGCTTAGCGGCAGCTCAAGGGAAAACTGCACCACCTGCGTGCCCAGGTTGCTAGGGTGTGGGGCTTTGGGGGTTTATTTTGGAAGAATTAACAGTTGCAAGTGTTCTGGTGTGGGTAGCTCAGCGATGTCAGCTGGTATTTGCATACATGTGCTAACTGAAGCTGTCTGGCAGCCAGAGGAAGGGCAGGTATGTGCACAAGATGAATCTCTGAATTTATATGCACAAACATATACATAGCCTATGGCAAGGTCAATCTCTGATACTCAACAATAAACCACATTCCAGATGTCAGTGCGTGCGTAGGACTCTACTTCCTTTTCAGTGCAGTGCTTTTTATTTTTGATGGTGCCCTTCACCATAGTAACTCAACAGAGCATGTGTGTCTCTGACTTGGGCTAAGGAGGGAGTAGCCAGCCCCATCAACGGGCAGTTTTAAAGTTTTACTGAGGTACTTGTACATGCTATACCCTGATGCTGTTGCTCATGTTGCAACAGTAATGAGCCTGTCCCAAGAGAGTCTCCAAAAGAATTTAGATTTACTCATTTCTTTCCCATGCGCCTCTGACACCTCATCTTCAGAGTCCTGCATCCTGAGGTCACTTCTCAGTGATGTTATTTTAATGTGCTGCATTGGGCATGTCTTTCTGTGAAGTTCAGTCACACTAAGTCCTGTTTGTTTTGTTGATGCAAAGACTGGAAATTATGTGCAGCTTCGTATCCTGGAGGCGCTAGTTTTGAAAGGAAAGGGGAGATTCTTCTTAGATAGTAGTATTGGAAGAAACAGGTGCAGAAATCTAAAGAGATAACATTAGAGAAAACACCATCTTCCTACTCTGTCGTTTCCAAGCCAGCTGACCACTGTGCAGCCTTCAGCAAGAGTGAGCAAGGCTGCTCTATGGAGAGAGTCAGTATCTCCCTGCTAGCACTAAGAAATAGGCAAGTAAATGAGGCAGTTTCTGAAAGCCCCAAATGGCCCAGGAGATGACTCACGTTGGAGCAGATTGTTTCCTAAATTCCAGATGAAATCACTTTGCATATTCCCTGACTAAGGCAACAGAGCGCTTACAAGCGCAGTGCTCTCTCCAGCGCCTTCAGTACAGACCAAGACAACCTCTTGGCTGTGTGGTTGCTGACAGCAGGGGAGATGCCAGTGAACTAAGTTAGTCTTGACCATCGCTTTTCACCCTTTTGCTCAGATTGTGTTTTGGGGGGCGCTTGACTGAGATCCAGTCTTTCACAGAAACATGGGGAGAGGCTTCCCCGTTTGCTTGCTGTTAGAAGGCCTTCAAAGGCTTGAGGCCGTGCCTGCAAAGTCCTGCTGCTACAGAATGTCTTTTCTTTTTGCCTTCCCAGATTGAGGAGGAGATGCTGGCATTGCAAAACGAGCGTACCGAACGGATACGAAGCCTGCTGGAGCGTCAAGCTCGCGAGATCGAAGCCTTTGACTCAGAAAGCATGAGGCTAGGTTTTAGTAATATGGTTCTTTCTAATCTCTCCCCCGAGGCGTTCAGCCACAGCTACCCGGGAGCTTCTGGCTGGTCCCACAATCCTACTGGGGGCGCAGCACCTCACTGGGGTCATCCCATGGGTGGCCCACCACAAGCTTGGGGCCATCCAATGCAAGGTGGACCTCAGCCATGGGGTCACCCCTCGGGGCCCATGCAGGGGGTACCTCGAGGTAGTGCTATAGGGGTCCGCAACAGCCCCCAGGCTCTGAGGCGGACAGCTTCTGGGGGACGGACGGAACAGGGCATGAGCAGGAGCACAAGTGTTACTTCACAAATATCCAATGGTTCACACATGTCTTATACATAACTTAAACAATAACTGAGGGTGGCAATTCCACTGGAGCTGTCTGCCAACAGAAACTGCCTACAGACACCAGCCCAGCAGCCTCCTCAGTGCGGTGCTGACGTGTGGAAGCTGGGTGCACATGGAATATTGTATTCATTTTGTAAAGCATTATGTTTTGTGTTTACTAACTGGGATGTCATAGTATTTGGCTGCAGGGTTGGGAGGGTTGGTTTTTGTTTGTTTGTCTGTTTGTTTTTACTTTTTGGAGGGGACTTGGGAGGGCATCTGAGAAATATATGCAATTAGTCAGAAGAGTTGGCTTTGGCTGGTGGTTGTCGCACTGACGTGACAGAAGGGCCTCAGACTGCTGTTGTCACGCCATCCGTAGGAAGTCTGAGGGAGAATGGAGACCTCCTCCCATGTTCATAAATTTCTAACTGCCACCCTGCGAAAACCAGGTGAGCTGCCCTTAAACCAGCATCCAAGGGAGGAACAGCTGGATCTTCTGTTCCGTTTTTATTTGTCATTAAATTGGATACATTTCTAGGGTATTGCCTCTGCCAAGAGGCATTTTCAGAGACCTGTAGGTGAGGAAGAAGGGTGAGAAGAGAGGCCAAGAGACACCAGGGCTTAGCAGGGCCCTTCTACCCAAGTGCCCACCCCGTGTTGCTTAAGAAGTGACCTTCTCCCAGAAGGCACTGGTCGGCTTCCCGAGAACTGCATAGGTAAACCTGTCTGGAGGAAACAGGCTAGAAATGTTCAAAGTTGTATTCCCGCTTTGGCACTCCCTGACTGTGCTGCTGGTAGCTCAGGTGAGGTTGGGCAGAGGAGCATAAGTGATACACTTGTACAGCTAATACTGTGACATCTCATTTTAGCTAAGCATCAGAATGATTCTTGGAGCCCAGCATAGTCCTTTTTGCTCCATTCAGAAATGTTAGATTTTTCAGCCAATCAATCTCAAATGCCAGAGGTATTTTGAAGAATGCCATAGTCATGAAACGCCATTGATCGGGTTTTTCATTATTACACTACATCCACCAATTTATTACCTTTTTGGCTTGTTGCAATTTCCTGTTTACATGTAGAGTGTAGCCAACTGTTTAAATGTTTAGTTGCCACAGTGTACCAGGAGGAGCTGAGCCAATGACTCTTTCCCAGCTGATGACTAACCCACATCACCACTGTAGATCTTGCTGCATGTGAGGCTCCTTTTTATTATTTTGTTTGCTGCAATATATTACAACTTTTACAGTCCCTTGAGATGCTGCGATTGTTTGGCAGCATGTCACACCATGCAAGAAGGCACTACTTCTGGAGGCTCCTTGGAGCTGCTGTACTACTGAAAGGAAGCAAAGGTGGTTGTGAAATCAATCCGGTGATAAAGGGTCGGGGAGTCTAATGACTTTGTGGCATAGCGTCATCCCTTAGTGCTGGGAACCGGAGATACCCCCGTGCTCTTGTGCCAGTGCGTTCTGCGTCAGCCAGCACTGTGGGGTTCGGAGAAGAGCAGGTAGATGAAGTTTGCTTGAGGCAAAGATTTCTGTCTTGGGGACTGACCAGCCAGGGTTCTTTGTAAATGTTTTTCCTTGCACACTAATCATCTTGAAGAAAACACTAGCTGCTAACTCTAGGATTTGCCTTTAATATGTTTATAGGGCTCAAAAGCAAGGTTTTCCGAATGTGTTTGTCCATGTGACATATTTATATAGTAAATGCTCTAGTCTCGCTGCTGTTTTAGTACTCTCAACACGGCGACGTTCTTTCATTAGCTAAATTAACATCCGCTCCCAGTCCTTAACTCTCTGCCAATGTCTGGTGAATCCAAGTGGGATTTCCAGCGCCTTGGCATAGCATATCACTCTAATCAAAGATGGAAACTATACCAAAATATGTTTGAGCAGCCCCTTAGTAAGGAGCTTTGTAGTATTAACAGTTCATGGAAGCTTGAGAATGAGGCAGTGGCCCCAAGGAGGGGGTTGGTTTGGTTGACCCCTGCGGGGCAAGCGATGACCGTGAATTGTCTTATTCCTTCTTCAGCTATGTTTTTTTTTTTTTTTTTAATGTGGAATTGATGTTTGGGGGTCATTCTTTTGCATTGCAATGTTGTTGAAATGCAGCAAAACTGATATAGGAAGGGTACCTATATTTTCCTGGGTTCAGAAGGAAAGAAAAAATGAAATGAAAAGCCAAAAACCCCAAATTGTATTGGAATTTACAGTGCGAGTGTGGAGGGTGTGCCCAGAGCATGGTGCTAACACAATGTTTTGCAGTTCAGCTCCTCAATCACAAACAGCAGCAGCGACAAGCTGTACCTGCGAGTTCAGTGGGTTCATTCTTTTGCTTCTGTTATGGTTTGAATTTGGTCAAAGTCTCTGGCTTAAATTGAGCTACTTCAACAGAATTCCCTCAACCCATCTCTTTGTGTAATGTCAAGCATGACTGAATGCTGAATCCAAATGATGGCTATCCCATATTGGCTTTTTTGTATTCAAAAAGAATTGTGTAGTAACCATTTTTACATGTATATCATGTGCAGACCTGGACTATTCCAACAAGTTAATATTTTAATTAAAATAGTTTGCAAAAACTGATTCAGATTAACTGGTCTAAATGTGTGTGTCCCTGTGTGTACCTGTGGGAAGGAAAGCTGTCCTAAGTAAGCCTGATCTCAAGAGAAAGCAAGTGTAGCCAGAGACTCAAGATCAGGTTGTACGTTGGAGGTATAGGAGGAGGTCATTGGTGTTGAGAATTTTAATATATCTCAAGTATTTATTTGTGAGAGATATGAATGACTGTAAAATGTGCTGGAGAGAAGCAAACACTTTCTGAATCAGTTTGCAAACTCTGTTTTTAAAAGTAAGACCAATTACTCCATTTTGTACTTGTTGCAGTCATGCCCTAAACTTGGTTTTAAAAATATTGTAATCTGAAAATTGTAGAAACTATTCTAGTACCTCAGCAAAGATGTTCTTGCCTCTTCTATGTTGACACTTAACACTGCAGAAATTCTTCTGTATGGACTACCTGGCAAATTTTGTTGCAGTATTGTCAGATCCCCCAGCTTGACACCTAAAATCTTTTATTCTGTGATTATTTTTCTTTCCCCGTTGCAAACACCTGAAGTTCTGATGAAGTTGAGCCCAGAGATATAAAACCAGAGGAGCCAACGTTTTCACCTCTTTATCAGATTTGAAATTCTTTTGATTTTATTTAATTAAAATCAGTGAAAGGGACCACGTTTTTCCTCATTCTCTGTGGTCCCAGGGAGTCAGCAACCACCTCTCCCATCCCTGTTGAACGGTCTGTGCTTTGTTCCTCGGATGCAGCATTGAAACGGAGGTCAGCTCTCTTTCACCTGCATTCGGTCCAAGCCTGTGAGCTTCAAAGGGGTTGAAGAAACAAAAGTGGTACGATACCAAGCTTTCCACAGAAAATTCCCTGCAGCCATTCCTTGCCTGGCTTGGGAACAGGCTGGCGTCACTCTATCCCATTCATCCCTCAACATTTCAGAAGAATGTGCACTGCGCATTCGCTGTAACCTGTGCAGAAAGCACTATGGTAGATCCTGGAATAATGCTGTTTATTCACCCCACAGGGAAAAGGGCCTGTTGAACTTTGAGCTGCCCTTCTGCTTTGACCCTGTTTATGTGCCATTTCTTGGGAGGCAATAAATTGTATTGTACCACTGTCTACCATTACTCTGTTGAATACGCACATCTCTCTGGATATATATATGGTGTCTCATTTGTATATAATTTATATACTCTACGTGTATGTGTGCATGCAGTTATGCCTGCACACGCGCCTCATGCTGTGCATTTCTGTCGGGGCACTTCAGTGCTGCTGTGCTTTAGCACTGCCTCTGTTCCTGAGCTACCACTACCCTGCAGCAGGGCTCTGTTAGGGCAAGTGCGTGTACATCCGAACAAAATGTGCTAGGGCTGCATACAGTGAAAAGCCCTTTGCATAAATACTGCCCTGTTAATTGTAGCTTTCTTTTGTGGGGGAGCGGGAGGGTAGGATAGCTGCTATTGGTGTGCTGTAAAGGAGAAAAGAGAGCTCTCAAAGGGTACCAGAAAGTCAGGAGGCAGCAGAGAAGAAAACAAGATGGTGTAGCGATAGGAAAGCAGCTCAGGCAATGTACGGATCTGCTGGAGAGGCGGTGAGTGGGCAGGTGAAGTGCTCAGCAGGCTGAGCTCAGATTCCCCAGCTGTGTCTCACCACGAAAGATCACAAGCCCAGCAAGGTCTTGGCACGCTGCACAGGCACTAACTTTTGGCATTCCTGAGTTTAAGCTGCCGCTAACTCTGAACACTGCATCTACCTTTATTCATGTCCGATAACTGGAACAGATTTTGTGAAGGGTAAAAGAGAAGTGAAATTGGGAAGTTTTTAAAGAAGTGTGTGTGTGTGTGTGTGTATATACATGCATATATGTTTATATGCATACGCACACAGTTGTTCTGTTCTTTATTCTACTCCCTTCCTGCTCCTCCAGCTTAGGCATGTGTGTTTTGTTACTCACGTCCAGGAAGTAGAGGACAGCCTTGCTCTTCCCCCAGATGCCTATTTTGGTTTTTGTCTTGATTCTAGTAAACCTTGCTATGGCCTTTCTCGTAGCAGAGGGGTAAAAGCCATGCTGGACAAGTGGCAGCCTTCAAACGTGAGCTTCTCAAGCTGTGGAGTCCCGTTCTTCTACTCTTCTCCTTTGCTCTCTGAAAACCCCACTATCTTAGCGAGGCGTTTGGCAGTTTGAGGAGAAATGGTTCTTGGGTGGGTCAAGTCACAACTGTGTATCCGGCCAGGCTATCTACCCCCTGGGGAGGACCAGCATCGAAGCATGCCAAACACAGGGACTCTTTCTTTTTGTGCTCCCAGAAAAATGGGAGGCAATTTTCCCTCTCCCCTTTAAAGGAGGTCTCTTGTGAGCTTTTTAGGAGACGCCTGGGCTTGGTTGTGACATCCTTGCCCTTTCACAAGTAGTGTCATCGTAAACTTGCCTGTGCTCCTGCCTGTGGGACTTTTCCACCCTGGCACTGCCTTGTAGCGAGCCTAGAGTCGCGTGCCAAGAGCGGAGGAGTGGTGGATGCCCAGCCTGACGCTGGCTGATGTCCGTCTGCTGTGTTCGTTTCAATTTGCACTTTTATGAGTCGATCGAGCCGGAGTGTGTTGAGAAATGTGTGTAAGACAGGCCCTAGGGTTGTGGGTTGCTGTTTACAGCCAGAAAGCAGCTGACTGATCTAGCGGTTACATTAAACATGACCCCACCAGGGAGAGATGGAAGCAGATAACCCCGATTTCTGCCGCGTAGCGGGATTCAACCAGTTGGGCCTGTGCCGTTTACTCGCTGCATCCCTCCCCTGCCCCTCGTCCCGGCTCGCCTTCCCTGAGTGCTGGGGAAGGAAAGGCCTTTGCCAGCTGGAGGGGGACTTGGTACATCAGGATTTGCCGGCAAACAAGCACCTTAACCACCAAGCTGTGGGTCTCTGAATACTTGCACTTCACCTGAAGACTCCTCGGGGAGGGGGAGGAGGAAGGCAGTTTGTACACGACCATTCGCTTTGCCCCCGTCTGGTGTCCTCAAAACATCTTAAAGCCATGTTCTAGGGGGGAAGAAGCAAAATCAGTTCCCTCTCCGCTTGCTTTCTCTGAGTGCACGCACTGAGTCCAGAAACCTGGAGGTAATCCGCCGAGGAGCGGCGGGAGTTACCGCCAGGGACGTGAACAAAACCAGGGGTCTCTTCCAGCCCCTGCCTCACCCCTCTGCCCCCTGCTCCCCACCCCCTGAGTACGGGTACCTCAGAACATGCACAGTCTGAATTTTTCACTGACAATTAGTTTAATTATTGTGAGTGAAAATACTGTAATTATCTGTAAATATGTAGTTAACAAATTGACCTAGTTTCTGTATTTTTTAAGTTTTTGTACTAAAATTTATAGATACAGTATGTGCCAGCTAGCAAAAAGCTGCTGTAATCGCCGGTTGTAGTTCAGCATGCATCTAACCCCTGGGAGTTGTCCGAGCGACGCTGTAAGGAATCGTGCCCGAGTGTTGCAAGCTGGGGCGGCGGGAGCCGCGGCGAGCGGGCGGCGGGACGGCTGAAGCGGACGGCGCCGAGCTGCGTCCTTCAGCTCCCCGAGCTCGGCCGGCTCACCCGTGTTCGCTGCTGGGGAGCTTCTTCCCTCGCGCCTTCCGTGCGGGCGCTGTAACGTAGTCGGTGCGAGGGACGGGCGCGATGGCTTGGAGCTTCTTCTGGGCCTGAGCTCGCCATGGGCCGAGTTCGGTCTCTTCGCTACGGTTTAATAGCGTCTTATTACCGTGTCTTTCACACTCTATAGAAACGATATGTTTTCCCCTTCTAAATGCTTTTGTCGTAAACCTGAGATGATCTAAACCTACCGGAGGAAAAGATGCTTTTCGTTTAAGACCGTCGCCTGCTTTTAGTGCCAGGATCACGCATTTCTATGGCAACTCGGAGCTCAGCAGCGGTTCGAAATCAGCACGCGGTCGTTAATGCGCTGCAGCGGGCAGCTGCTGCGTGCGCCTGCCTTGGCGGCGGCCCGTGCAGCCGCGGCGGGCGAGCGCGCGCCCGCACCCCAGGGCCCCGGCCGGGCGCAGGCCGGCCGGCCTGGCCTCCCGCCGCGTCCTTCGACCAGCGCGGAGCTCTGTCGGGCAGCGGGCCGTGGGCTGTAGGCTACAGCTGGCTTGCGTTGACGCTTCTTTCCAAAGACCTGTCACTAAGTTGGGTGGGCTTCCCCCCCCCCTCGCATTTCATAAGGATGAAGTAAGCGATCTGTCCCACCTCCGCTCCGTATCTGGTGGCAGAGGCGAGGCTGCGGGTCGAGAGCCGCTCTGCCGAGCGCGGGAGCGAGGCCGGGCTCTCGCGGCTGCCTTGTCAGGTTACCCGGGCCCTTTGGGGGGACGTGGGCTTTTAAGGATGCTAGGAGCATCAGAGAGGAGAGGCGTACGTGTGCGTATGGGTTTGGCTTCTGGCAAGCAAACCACCTGCTTCCTTTCTTCGGCTTTGCTTTTCTCCTAACCCCTCTCAGCCCTTCACCTTGCTCGCTTGGAACAGGAACGTTTTTACCTGACCGAAAAAAAACCAGCTGAAACCTGGGGGCGGGCTTGATGTAAATACTTAACGTTACAAAGTGAGGTGTGTATAACATAAACGGCTACAGCCATTTGGTGACTTGTAAATGCTTAAGAAGGTTGTGTGCGCTCTTGGGTTGCTAACAGTCCTGTCTGTGGTTCTGCAGCCGTCATTAACCCGTTGACCACTGGAGGCGAGCAGTTCGGGAAAGGATGGACTACCTTGCGTAAGCCAGCTGTCAGAACCCCCTTGGTTTAGCGTGTGAGAGGGTAGCCTAACGTGTGAAATAAAGATAGGAGAAGCTGTGTGAGGTGTGTATAGTGTATATTTTTAAAAAATAGCTTGCTTGTATTGTGAAGATTTTAAAGACGAACTTGAGAATTCTAGCCTAACTATTAACACAAGTTTAACATCAGTTACCCCACTGGGTTCAGAGCCTCTTGAATGTATATTCCTTTTTGTAACCTAAATGACCTATTCTTCTACCAGTCAGCCAGACATCCTATTTATATTTTTAATTTTATATATTACTTTCCATTTGTTTTCATTATTTCCAGCATGTTTCTGGGTTTGGTTTTTTTTGTTTGTTTGGGGTTTTGTTTTGTTTCTTTTTGCACAAGCATTGTGTGAAGTCAAAGAACTGTTAACTCAAACCTGGTATTTTTCCAACCTGTTTTCTCCCCCCCCCCCGCCCCCTTCCTTTCCTCCACCCCTGTTTTTCTTTCTTCCACCAACAGTTTGGGCTTTTCTGGGTGGGATGCAATGGGTGGGAGGAGGGGATGGCTATTCCCATTTGCAGCTTCTGTGCAAATGCCAGGTCTTTTGCCAGTCAACTAAAACACTTCACTTGTTGGTTGCTTAAAAAAAAAAAAAACAAACACACAAACAAAAATGTAACCTTATCAGTCCGAAGGAGACCGCGGTGGGAGGAGGGGAAGTGCACACCTGTAGCAACACGAAGCTAGCTTTAGCTGCAAACCAGACGCAAAGCTTTCCTCGAGGGCAGGCAGCCGGCAGTCCTGCCGGCGGTCGGCGCCCCTCCGGCGGCCCGGCCGAGGCCGCGGTGCCGCTGAGCTCCGCGGCCGTTTTGTCGGGCTTGTGCTCAGGATGCAGCGGGGCGCCTGTTCCCGCGGGTTCGGATGAGCCGTGCTGGGCAGGGCCGGCCCTCGGGCTTGCTCTTACCCCCTGAGCTGCCTACTGACCACAGCAAAGCTGCTGCTGCTCTTCCTCTCCTCCTCCTCCTCTTCCCCCCCTTTCCGTAAGGAAGTCCAGCTCACCACCAAGAGCTCGCTCAGCACCGTGGCCGGTCCGGCAGCCCTTCGCTCTGGGGGATCATCCAGGTGTAGCAACACGGCTTCAGCAAAGCCAGGCTGCTGCGGCGCTGGGAACCGGCATGCGGTGGTGGTGGTGGTGGTGGTGGGCTGCAGCGCGTTCGTTAGACACACACATATCTGCTGTTTTACTATGAACACTGGTCTGAGGTTTCCAGATCCTGCACCTACTGTGATGGGTCACAAAGGATTTGAATAGGGGAATTGAACTCCTTCCTGCTTCGGTGTCTGGTAGCACCAGCTGGTATGGGTGAATCTACAGGTGTGCATTTTCCTTCTTGTAGAAAATGCCACAAGCACTAACTGGTAAGGCTTAATGTACAGTATATTGTCAGTATTCTGGTATTCTTCTGGTCAACATACATTATAGCTCATATATAACCTGTATTAATTGTATAGATTGTGCATTTAAAGCTGTTACCAAGTTGTCAGAAAATAAGAGAAGAGAAAAAAAAAAAAATAAGGTCATATGTAATATTTTGTTTGTAAGTATCCTTTGTATCATAGCAAAGGAAATGTTAAAAATCAACTGTAATAAAGTAATTTTAGTACATGGAGTGTCTGCTTGCATTGCTGAGGCGCCGGGAGGGTGCCAGGGCGCAGGGACGGGGGGGGCCACCGCACCGTCACCGGGTGTAGGACCTCCGCCAGGTGAAGCCCGGGGGGCCGGGGCCAGATGCATCCTTCCGGCGCGTGGCCCCCCGCCTGGCCCGCTGCAGCCCCTTCCGCCGCTCCTCGGCCCGCAGGAACTCGGCCGTGGCGCTGAAGTACTTGAGCACGGCGCCGTGGCTCCAGCAGCGCCCGGCGCCCTGCTGCAGGAAGCCGCAGTGCCCGCCGTGCGGGCTCAGCAGCAGGAAGAAGTAGGGGTTGGTGCGGAAGAGCTCCAGGGGCAGGGTGCGGGCCGGCGGGCCCCGCACGGGGTCGTCGGCGCTGCACACGCAGAGGACGGGCACGGCCGCCTCGTCCACGTCCCGCAGCGGGTCGTTGCGGGCCCGGTACGCCTCCCAGCTCGTGGGGTGGCTCTTGGTCTGGCAGAAGAGGGTTTCCTCCAGCTCCCGCAGAGAACGGCTGCGGAGCAGCTTGTCCACGTCCACCACCTCGGCCAGGGCACCCGCGTACCTACGGGGCGCGGGCACGGCCGGTGGGGCTGGGTCCTGCAGTGCCCCCCCGCCCCGGGCGCTGCCCGCGTCCTCGAGCGTTTGTGCCTGCGACAAGCTGCTCCCCGCAGCATGACGCCGGCCTGCCGGGAACGCGCGGCCGGGCCTCCCGCGCCACGGCCTCGAGCTGGGTCACCCCGACGCAGCCAGCTGGGGGGTGGGGGGGGGGTGGGGGGGTCCCTGTTCCCCGGCTGGGGCTGGTCCAAGAGGGCCAGCTGGGCTGAGTCGGGGGGGGGGGGGGGGTCCTGGGGCCCTGCAGCACAGTAGTGCCAGCCCTGTTACCATGGCAACGGGATGCAGCCACTGCCTGCGCCTGTTGCTACGACAACAGCTTTTGCAGCCAGTTGGAAGGGGGAGAACCCCCCCCCCCCCAAACCACCTCCAACAGGGCATCTGCTGCCCCTGGCATTCCCCCCCCCCCCCCCCAGCCTCCCACCCCCTGCATTAAATATTGTGCCCTCCCAGCCCAGGAGACTGCCCCCAAAAATCTCTGCCCCCCCACCCCTTTTTTGGCCCTCATCCCCCCCCCCCGCCAGGGCCTGCAGCCTCCCCGCCAGCCCGGGGCGGTGCCTTGGCATGAGGCCGGCTGCGCGCGGCAGCCGGCAGGCTCGGCCCCCCCCCCCCCCCCCCCCCCCCCAAAACTGCTGCTCTTTTGCCTGGACGCTGCCTCCTGGCTGGGGTTTGCTGGGGGTTTTGGGGGGGGGGGGGGGCTTTGCTTTGTCCCCAGTGGGGCTTGGCTAATGCACTGGGGAGCCCCCCCCCCACCAGAGATGGGGGGGGGGTGGGCTGAGCTGTCCCCCCCCCCCCCCACCAGCCTTGCCCAGGGCTGCAGCCGGGCGCCTGGTGTTCATTAACCAGCGCGTTTTGCTGCTCTCAGCAGCTCTCTGCCCCCGCGCAACCCCCCCCCGCCCCCGGCGCCCGCAGCGGGGGCCCGATCGCCGCAGGGCTCCCCGTGCAACCGCCGTCCAGCCACCCCCACCCCGAGTGTGTGTGTGTTGGGGGGGGGGGTGTCCCACTGACCTGCTGAGCCCCCGCTTGAGGTGCAGGAGCAGGGCCCACTCGTAGAGCCAGGGCATGGCGGCCTCGAACCAGTCGCGGCAGCGGAAGACGGGCGAGATGCAGGCGGCGGCGGCCAGGGCGCTGGAGGAGCCGCACTCGCCCAGGTAGGAGAGCAGGAGGCCGGAGCCGGAGCCCTCGCTGACGGCGAAGAGCGGGGCGGCCGGGTGCCGGCAGCACACGTAGGCCACCGCCTGCCGCAGGTCCCCGGGGTCCCCGAAGGGCTGCAGCCGGGGGCTGGCCAGGGGGCAGCCGTTGTGGCCGCGGCGGTTGAAGACGACGGGCACGTAGCCGCGCTCCAGCGCCCGCAGCCCCAGCTGCAGCAGGCCGCGGGTGACCTTGCCGGCGGCGTTGGGGATGAGCAGCAGCACGGGGCTGGGGGCACCGTCCCCGCCGCCCCGGCCCCGCCGCCCCGGCCCCACCACCCAGTCCAGGGCCACGATGCCGGCGTCGGCCAGCTCCAGGTGGTCCCGGGCCACCTCGGGCTCCGGCTCGGGCGGCAGCAGCAGCTGCCGGAGGCTCTGGAGCCGGGGCCAGCGCCGCCAGCGCCAGGGGCCGCCCCGCAGCGCCCCGCAGCGCCGCAGGCTGCGCCCCAGGTGCCGGGCCAGCGCCGAGGGCTTGCACACCAGCCGGCAGCACCCCGCGCCCTCCTCGGCAGCACCCCACGCTCCTTCCTCCTCCTCCTCCTCCTCCTCACCGCTGGCAGCTCCGGGCGCCGGCTGGCTCCGCGCCCAAAGGTGCCGGGCCAGGAGGCCCAGGCAGAGGAGAGCAGCCGCCGCCACCACCGTGAAATCCTCGGGGGGCAGCATGGGGCGAGCGGCGCGGCGGGTCCCGGCTGCTTGCGGAGCCGCCGGCCCCGGGCTCTGCCTGCGCGGGGGGGCCGCGCCGGGGGCAGCGTGACCGGCCGCGAGCCCAGGGGACTGGGTGAAACGCCACGGGCCGCGGCAGCGAGCCCTCCCCGGCGCCGGCGGGCGAATCCCGGCAGCAAATCCCCGTCCCGTCCCCCGTGTCCCCCCCCCGCAGACGCCCCAGGCAGCGGAGGCACGCGGGGGGGCCCGTGCAACGCTCACACCTTTATTGATACAAATGTACAAGGACACATGTTACAGCGGGGACGGCGGCCCCGGGCGGCCCCCGCCGCGTGCACCCCCCCGTTCCAGTGTAAGGCTGCGGGCGAGGGGAGGGGGCGCATCCCCGCCGCCGCGCACGGCTACGCACGCTATGTACAGGATAAGTTAGGGGCGCCGGAGCGGGGCGGGAGGGCGGGCGGGGGTAAATCTATATGTACACAAGGGGATGCAGGCACCTACCGCACGCGTTTGCCCGAGGAGGCGCTCAGCACCAGCTCCTCCGCGGCCCGGGACGCCAGCCGGGCAGGGTGCCCGCGCCGTCCGCGGCAGGCGGGAGCACGGCCGCTCGCACCGCGCCGGCTCTCCCGCACCGCCCGGGGCGCCGCCGCCGCCGCAGGGAAGGGAAGAGAGACGGAGAGGAGGAGCGGGACCCAGGGCCGGGGAGGGCGAGGGACGGACGGCGCTCACTGCTTCTTCTCCCGCGTGGTGATGGTGACCAGCTGCTTGGCGGCCTTGGCGATGTCGTAGGCGCACTGGATGACCTGCTGCGTCAGGAGCTGGTAGTCCACGGCGGCGCCCGGCTCCGGCGGCACGGTCTTGCGGCACTCGCTCTGCAGCCGGTAGGCGCTGGCGTTGAGCAGCCGCAGGGAGCTTCGCACCGTCTCCAGCGCCGGCTTCTGCAGCGGGGCGCACACGCGGGCGTCAGGCTCCCGCCGCGGGGCCGCGGCGCCCGCCGGGGACGGGGACGCCCCCGCGCCCACCTACCTTGGGGAAGAGCGAAGCCATCTCCGTCACAGCCGAGTGGATCTTCTCCGAGCAGGGCACGAAGCTGGGGGCGAGCAGAGGGGTTAGCGCCAGCGGGGCCGGGGCGAGCGACGGGTGCCGACCCACGGCGGCCGGGGGGATTGCCGCCTCCGGCCGGTGTCGGACGGGGAAGGGCTGGAGGGACCCGCGCCCCAGCCCTACCTGTCGTGCTTGGACTCCTGCGCAGCCCGCAGCAGCTCCTGGATGTTCTTGGTGACCTGCTCGGTTTTGAGGATGACGTCCTCCGTGCTGGGCAGCCCGGGGTCCAGCTCCCCGTCCAGCGGGTCTAGCTCGTGCGGGAAGTCCTCCTCCTTGCTCAGCTCCACAAACCGCTTCCCCTCCATGCTGCGGGGCCCAAAGCGCCGGCGGGTGAGGGCCAGCCCCCGGCCCCGGCCCCCGGCGCAGCCCCCGGACCCCGCGCTCACCTCAGCAGGATCTCACCCGCCTGCGTGTTGTCGTAGTCGCTGTCGGTGCCGCTGCCGTGCCGGTCCAGCTTGCTCTGGGTGGGAGAAGCAGCAGCGTCAAGCACTGTCCGGCCCCGCGCCAGGGCCCGGGGGTCCCACCAGCCCCCTCCCCGGGAGCTGCCACCCGGTACGTCACCATGTGCCGGGCACCGTCAGGCGGGCAGGAGAGCAGCGGGGAGGACGGGGGAAAGGGCACCGAGGAGGCAGACACACCTTTCCGGATCTGGAGGGGGAAGAGAGGGGGAAGACATCGCTGGAAAGGGTGCAAAAGGGTCCGCCGGCGACCCCGGCGACGTGCAGGAGAGGACGGGCACAGGGGACGCCGCGGCCCGGCATGCCGGAGCCTCCCGCAGCCGCCGTCCGGCGAGGAGATCCCAGGCCGGGGCAGCGGGGGGACCCGCACGCCCCAGGCACCGCGCAGAGCCCCCGGCCCCGTGCATCGCCCCCGCAACCAGGAGCTGGGGCCGGCCACAGCGCCGCGGCCCCCTTACCCGGTACACGCTGGCCGGGATGTGCACGGGGTACAGAGCCTCGTCCTCCGCCTCCTGGCGACACACGAAAGGTTAAAGGCCCCGCCGGCCCCTGGGCTCCTCGCCACGGGGGCCGGTGCAGCCGGGCGGCCCCGTCCCTCCGCCGAGGCGGGGGGGTCACCGCCCCGCCGGGGACGCCACCACCCCGCTGGGGCATCTGCAACGCCCCAAGCCCCTCCAGGGTGCAAAGAGAGGGGAGGCGGGCGCAGGGCACGGCCGCGGGCATGCCCGGAGCCACCGGCGGGACGCCCGTCCCGAGGGGCGCCCCGCGCCCGGCACACTCACGCTGGAGCCGAAGGGCTGGAGCCGCGTCACCAGCTCCTCCACGGGCTGCCCGAAGGGTTTGAGCGCCGAGCCGGGCTCGTACATGGAGAAGGCCTGGCGGTCGCGGCGGTGCGCGGCGGCCGGGCCCGGGGGGTGCCCGTGCTCCGGGCGCTCGCTGGGGGCCGGCGCCGGGTGCGCGGGGCCCGTCTGCTGCCGGATCTGCGTGTTTTCCGACTGCAGCTTGTGGATCTGGAGGAAGAGGAGAAGCAGGGGGGAAGCGTGAGCGGCGAGCCGTGCCGGGCACCCGCAGCCCGGCCCGCGGCCCCGCACCCACCTCGCGCTGCAGCCGGCGCAGCTCGTCGCTCAGGCTGTTGTTCACCTTCATGAGCTGCTGCACCTTGGCCTCCGAGGCCGCCAGGGCCTTCTTCACCTCCAGGTACTCCTGCAGCGTGATGGGGCCGTCCGACAGGTCCGAGGAGTCCATGCTCTGCAAGGAGAGGCGCTCAGCACCAAAAGCAGGAACGCGGTCAGCTGTCCCCAGGGGAACAGGACTGTGACCCCCACAGCCATCCCCGGGGTTTCGGGGCAGGGCCACGGGAACCTGGTTGTAGGTCCCCGGGGGAGCGGGGCTGCGACCCCCGCGGCCATCCCCAGGGTTTCGGGGCAGGGCCGCGGGAACCCGGCCGTTCGTCCCCGGGGGAGCAGGGCTGCGACCCCCGCGGCCATCCCTGGGGTTTCGGGGCAGGGCCACGGGAACCCGGCCGTCCATCCCCGGGGGAGTGGGGCTGCGACCCCCATGGCCATCCCCAGGGTTTCGGGGCAGGGCCACGGGAACCCGGCCGTCCATCCCCGGGGGAGCGGGGCTGCGACCCCCGCGGCCATCCCCGGGCTTTCGGGGCAGGGCCGCGGGAACCCGGCCGTCCGTCCCCGGGGGAGCGGGGCTACGTACGACCCCCGCGGCCGCCCCGGGGGGACGCCGGGGCTCACCCGGGCCCGGTTGTTGCGGGAGGCGTTGCGCAGCAGCTCCTGGTCCGTGTCCTCGTCGGAGGCGACGCTGTCGTAGTCGTGCTGGTCGTCCAGGTCGCTCTGGCTCCGCAGCGAGTAGTCGAGGGCGTCTGCGGCCGGGCGGGGGGCAGGCTGAGCGCCCGCCGCCCCGCCGCGGGGCTGCGCTCGCCCCGCGCCCCCCCGCCGCCCCGCACCTGTGGGGCTCAGCAGGCTCTTCCCTTGCTGCCGCCGCTTGGCTTCGCCCAGGATGTCGATGAGCAAAGTGGCGAATTCCCGGGCGTTGAACCGCGCCAACTTCTGCCGGCCCTGCCGGGGCGGAGCGCAGCGGGGAAAGGGGGATGAGCGGGATGCGGGGGGGGGGCCGGGCAGGGGGGGTCGGGGGGGGCATCACCTGGTTGCGGGTGGCCGAGTACTCGGGGTTGACGGGCAGGAAGGGCACGGCGCTGCGCTCCGTCACCAGCGTGCTGTGGTTCTGCGTCGTCAGCCAGACTGCGGGAGGGCAGGCGTTGGCCGGGGGGGGGGCTGCGTCGCCGCCGGGGCCGGAAGGACGCGGCCGCGGGCGGCCGGCCAGCCCGGCCGGGGCTGCCGGGAACGGGCCGTGCCGGCCCCATCCCGCCCCGCGGGGCCGAGGTTTGGGGGGGGGGGGGGGGCGGAGTGCATCCCGGCATCCCTGGGGCGGGGAGGGGGGGGAGAGGGTCTTGCATGCCCCCCCACCCCGTGCCCACCCACCCCAGCTATAGCAGGGTCCCCCCCACCCCCCCCGGTGCTGCTGCTGCCGCCACCGCCGGCCGCTGCCCTCCCCGCCGGGGGGGCGCCCGGCACCCACCTCCCGGCTGCCCCCGCGGCCCGGCCGGAGGAATGAGGAAGGAGGGGCCTGCTGGGGTTGGGGGGGGGGGGGAGCGCCAGGGCTCGGCCCCCCCCAGCCCGCTGCCTCCTCCTCCTCCTCCGCCGCTGCCAGCCCCGCTGGGGGGGGGGGGTGCACCCGGCGGCCCCCCGCTCACCGGCGTCGTTCTCGCGGCGGTCCACCTCGTCGTACACGTCCATGGCCAGCTCCTCGAAGAGCCGGTTGCTGAGCTGCGGTGAGATGGGGTGGGGGGGCATCAGGAGCAGGGTGCTGGGGGGGGGGGGGCCGGCCCAGGGTCCCCCCAACCCCGGCACCCTCGGCCCCACTCACCGCCTGCAGCTTCTTCTTGGCCGCCTTCGCCAGCTCCGAGAGGTCCAGGCTGCCGGGGCAGGAGGGGAGACACAAAGCGGGGGGGGGGCGGTCATTCCTGGCTCTGCCACCCTCCCAAATGCTCCCTGGGCACCCCCCTACCCCCCCCCCGGTGTCGGGAGGCTCTGCGGAGGGTCCGGAGCGGCGGGCGCGGGGGACCCCCCTCCCCGGCGGCCCGGGCGGCCCCCGGTGCCGAGCGGACTATACCTCTGTGCCATGCACTTTGGGCGCACCCTGCGCTCCGGAGAAGGCAGCGGGGGGAAGAACAGGACAAAGGAGGGCGTTAAACGCGCACGCACGTCCCCCCCCCCCCCCGGCCCCCCAAAAGGCCGCCCCGAGGGCGATGCCGGCGCGGGGGGGCCGCGGCGGCGCTCACCTGTCGGCCATCTGCGGGATGATGTAGTGCCCGTTCTTGTGGTCTGCGCAAACACAGCGGGGCCGGTGAGAGCGGCCGGCCGGCCCCCCCCGCCGACCCCCCCCGCCGACCCCCCCCCCGGCGCCCAGCCCGGCACTCACCCGGCTTCCTGCCGCACAGGTAGAAGGCCAGCCGGTCGGTCAGCTCGTACTGGCACTCCACCAGCCGCTCGGCCAGCTCGTGCTGGGCCGCCTGCCTGCGAGAGGCCGGGAGGTGAGGGGCAGCGGCGGGGGCGCCGGGGGGGGCCAGCCGGGCGCCCCGACCCGCGCTCACCTGGCGTAGTCGATGGGCGTCCGGCCGTTGACGTCGGGCGCCCCGGGGTCGGCGCCGTAGACCACCAGCAGCTCCGCCTGCAGGATCTGGCCGGCTTTGGCGGCCACGTGCAGCGGCGTGGTGCCCTTCTCCTGCGGCGCGGCGCGGCTCAGCCGGGCGCCCGCCGAGCCCCCCCGCTTCCCTGAGCCCCCCCCCCCCCCCACCTCCACCCCAAGCAAAGGGGCGCGAGTAGGGACCGGAGCGGGTGCGGGCGCGCTGCCCGCGGCGCGGGGCTCTCACCGGGTGGAAGAAGTTGGCCTGGGCGCCCAGCGAGAGCAGGCGCAGGCAGGTCTCCAGGTTGCCCGTCCGCACGCTCGAGTGCAGTTGCTGCAAGAGGCCGGGGTGAGAGCGGGCCGGCGGCGGCCGGGCCCCGGGGACCCCCGCGGCGGCCCGCCGCCCACCTTGCTGAGGTCCTTGGCGGTGACGCCGTCGTCGTCGCGGCAGGGCAGCTTGTGCACGAAGGCCAGCATCTGGTACTTGGCGCGGATGAACTCCGACTTGGTGGGGCTGGGGACGGAGACGGGGCTGAGGGGGCGGCGCGGACCCCCCCCCCCGCCTCCTCCTCCCCGCGGCGCGGCGCGGCCGGCACTCACTGCACTTTGTCCTGGGGGTTGGCCTTGCGGCGCCCGCTCTGCACCTGCGCCGGGTCCAGCAGCGAGTGCTCCCAGATGGAGTTGGCCCCGTTGCTGGCCAAGGTGTGCACCATCTGGGCAGGGGCGAGAGGCGGGCAGGGTGAGCACGGCGGCGGCGGCGGCGGCGGGGTGGGGGGGGGCCCGCGGCCGGCGGGGGCCCGCGGCACCCACCTGCAGCAGCGTGGCGGGCCAGGGGCTGTGGCGCAGGTGCTTGACGATGGAGATGTGGCGGCCCAGGCTGCGGTGCACGCTGCAGCACTCGTCGCAGATGAGCACGCCGCGGTTGATGGAGGCCCAGCCGGGGTCTGCGGGGGGCGCGCGGGGCGTCACAGGGCGCCCTCCCCGCCCCGGCCACCGGCCCCCCGCTGCCCCACTGCCGGCAGAGCCGGGGGGGGGGGGGGATGCAGGGGACCCGTTGCCATGGAAACCCGAAGGTTTCCCTAGCTACCGCTGCGGGCTCAGCCCATCGCTAGGGAAAACCTGAAGGTTTCCCTTAGCAACATGGCAAAATGGGTTGGGGGGGGGCAGGATTGGGCCGAGCAGGGGCTTTGGCGGGGGGGGAGGGAGTCGCACCCACCAGGGCTGCCCCGAGCTGCAGCTCCGGCGTGCGCAGCTCCGGCAGGCCCCGGGCGGCCGGCGAGCGGCCCGGCGCGGGGGGCAGGCGGGGAGGGGGGGGCAGGTGCTGCGGCCCCCTGCCCGCCGCCGGGCCCCTTCCCCGGCCGGGCCGCCCTTCCCCCCCGGCCGGCCGGACTGGAGCCCTTTGTATCCGCGCGAGAACAAAGGGCCGTTTGAGCGGCCGGGCGCTCCGGCTCCGAGCTGGCACCGGCGGACGGGGGGGGGGCCCTGCCCGCCTCGGCCCTTCGGCGCCCGCTCGGGGCCCGGCGGCGGGCGCACGTGCAGCTCCCGACGCCCGGGCGCTGGCCGACGCGAAGGGGCCCTCGGCGCGCCCGGGCCGCCCCGCAGCAGCCAGGACGCGGCCGGCGCAAGGTCACCGCGTCCCCGGCGGGCGGGAGCCTCCGGAGCAGCCCCCGCGGCGGCCGAGGCCGCGAGTTCGGGAGCATCCCCCCCTCCCGCCCGGCAGCAGCCCCCGCAGGGTGCCCAGGCCCAGCTCGGCGCTGCCCCTCTGGCCCCCCGGGGCCGCTCTCGCGGCCGCAGCGGGACGAGGACCCGTTCCCCTTACCCCCGCGGAGGAAGCCTGGCGGGCGGCGATGGAGCCAGCCCGCCCCGCGCTTCCTTCCTGCCCCGGCAAAAGGGCGGCCGGGGTCGCCGGCACGCCGGGCCCCTTCCCTCCGCCCGCGGCGGGTGCTGCCGCAGAGCTGCCCCCGCCGCCACGGGGCGCCGGGGGTCCCCGGGGCCGGGGCGCCGTGCCGCGGTGCACAGCCCTCGCCGGCGGCCTGGCGGCTCCGCGGGCGCAGATGGCGGAGCCTTGGCAGCCGGCGCGGCCGCATCTGTGCCCGCGCGCGCTGCCCGCGGGGCGCTGCGGGAACGGCCCGCCGCGCCGGCGGGCAGAGCCAGGGAGGGTCCCCGCCGCCCCCCCCGCCCGGAGCCCCTGCGTTCGGCTTGGCCGGCCGGCGGGCTGCACCAGCGGGGCCCGGAGAGGCGCCCGGCGCCGGCGGGGACCACGCCGGCACGGCGCCCCGCGCGATGCCGAGGGCGGCATCCGGGGACGCGCGGGCGGCGAAGCGGCGGCGTGCCGGGCGGGCAGCCCGCGGCGCTCTCCCCCCGCGCCGGGCGGTGGGACGCAGCCCCGCTGGACTTTATAACTCATTTCCTCCCCTGGCTGCCGGGTGATAAGAGAGTGGAAGAAACCGGTTCCCATTTCGCTGCGCCGGGAGGAATCCTTGACGCACGGCAGGCCTGGCGGCGATGCCCCCGTCCCCCGGACTCGCCTGCCAGCGCAGGGAAGCGCCCCGACCCGCGGGGCTGCTCGGCTCCCACGCGCGCCCGGCGGCTCTCCTGGCAGGATCCGGCCCTTGGCACGCGGCCGGAATAATTCCAGCACACCCTTCGCCCGGAGGCAGCTTTCCGGGCCCGGCTCCGAGCGGAGCGAGCCTCGACGCTCGGCCCTTTTCATTCATTAGCTCCGCGCCGCGGAAACGCGCCTGGGCCGGCGGCGGGCACGGCGGCGGGCGGCAGCTCGGGGGGCTGCCCCGGCCCCCTCCCCGCTGGCTGCGCGGCGTGCCGAGCACCGGGCTGGCATCCGGCGCGGGGGCTGCCGGGCACCGGCGCAGCCGGGGACGCGAATCGTCTTGCCCAGGCTCAGGCTTCGGCTTGCAGCGCGGCCGGCGCGGGCCTGGCGCAGCCCTGCGCGGCGTCGCCCAACCTGGCCCCGGCCGGCTGGGGGTGCCAGGCAGGAGCGGGGGGTCGGGCAGGAGCGGGGGGCCCCTCGGCAAGCCGGGGGGAGAGGGAGGGGTCCCCCCACGCTGCCACTTGCAGGGTCCCCGGTGCTGCTGGTGCAGGCCAGGTGCGTCCCCAGCCTGCAGCAGCAGCCCCCGCGCCCGGGGGGTGCAGAGGACTGGGGGGGGTCGTGCACTGGGGGGGCTTTGGGGTGCACTGGGGTCGCAGCAGGGCCTTCCGGGGGCGGGGGGTTTGCTGGTTAGGGCTCACTGGGGGTACATTAGGGGTATACCGGGAGATTCCTGGGGTGCAACACGGGTGCACCAAGGGGCTCCGCAGGGGCACGCTGAGAGCACACCAGAGGGGATGCGGGGGCACACCGGGGGGCTCACCGGGGGGGAGGACGGGGTGCCCCGCGGCATGCAGGGGGGGGGCAGCGGGGAGAAAAAAGGCTGCCCCGCGGCATGCAAAGGGGGGGGGGCAGCCGAGGGCGCAGCGCGGGGTGCACCACGGGGGTGCGGGGGGGGGGACACGGGGCGCCCCGCGGCGTGCCAAGGCGGCTCACTGGGGCGGCAGCGCGGCTGCACCGCGGGCTCACGGCGGCGGCGAGCCGGGGCCGCAGCGGGCCGGGGCCGGCGGCGGCGGCGGCGGCGCGGCCCTTACCTGGGGCGCTGCAGTCGGCGCACACCTCCGCCCGCTGCGCCTTCCGGGACATCCTGAGCGGCGAGGCGGGCCCGGGCCCGGGCCTCTGCGCCAGCGTGCGGCGGCGGCGGCGGCGCCGGGCCCGCCGGGGGCGCCGGGCCGGGCCGGGCCGGGGCGCGGCGGCGGCGGGGCGCGGCGAGGGGCCCGGGGCCGGGGCCGCGGCGCGCCGGGGCTGCCGGCTGCTCCCAGCGCCCGGCGGCTCCGCAGGAAGCGGCGCAAGCCCGGCCCCGCCGGGGGAGGGGCAGCGCCGCCCCCGCCCCGCCGCCCCCGCCGCCGCCGCCGCCGCCGGCACCGGCACCGCGGCACCGGCCCGGCCCGGCCCGCGCGCCCCCGCCGCCGCCGGCCGCGGGCCTCTGCGCCGCCGGGCTCGGGCCTGGGCGCCCCCCGACCCCGCGGCTGGGCACCGCTGCCCCGCTCCTGCGCACCGCGCCCCCGCTTTTGGCACCGTCCCGGACCTGCTCCTGCTGCTGCTGCTGCTCCTGCTCCTGGTCCCAGTTCTGTGCATCCCCCTGCCCTGCTCCCGCTCCTGCTCCTGGTCCCGGTTCTGTGCATCCCCCTGCCCTGCTCCTGCTCCTGCTCCTGGTCCCGGTTCTGTGCATCCCCCTGCCCTGCTCCTGCTCCTGCTCCTGGTCCCGGTTCTGTGCATCCCCCTGCCCTGCTCCCGCTCCTGCTCCTGGTCCCGGTTCTGTGCATCCCCCTGCCCTGCTCCCGCTCCTGCTCCTGGTCCCGGTTCTGTGCATCCCCCTGCCCTGCTCCTGCTCCTGCTCCTGGTCCCGGTTCTGTGCATCCCCCTGCCCTGCTCCCGCTCCTGCTCCTGGTCCCGGTTCTGTGCATCCCCCTGCCCTGCTCCTGCTCCTGCTCCTGGTCCCGGTTCTGTGCATCCCCCTGCCCTGCTCCCGCTCCTGCTCCTGGTCCCGGTTCTGTGCATCCCCCTGCCCTGCTCCCGCTCCTGCTCCTGGTCCCGGTTCTGTGCATCCCCCTGCCCTGCTCCCGCTCCTGCTCCTGGTCCCGGTTCTGTGCATCCCCCTGCCCTGCTCCCGCTCCTGCACCTGGTCCTGGTTCTGTGCAACCCCCTGCCCTGCTCCTGGTCCCAGTTCTGTGCATCCCCCTGCCCTGCTCCTGGTTCTGGTTCTGGTCCTGTGCATCCGCCTGCCCTGCTCCCGCTCCTGGTCCTGGTCCCGGTTCTGTGCATCCCCCTGCCCTGCTCCCACTCCTGCTCCTGGTCCCGGTTCTGTGCATCCCCCTGCCCTGCTCCTGGTCCCGGTTCTGTGCATCCCCCTGCCCTGCTCCCGCTCCTGCTCCTGGTCCCGGTTCTGTGCATCCCCCTGCCCTGCTCCTGGTCCCGGTTCTGTGCATCCCCCTGCCCTGCTCCCACTCCTGCTCCTGGTCCCGGTTCTGTGCATCCCCCTGCCCTGCTCCTGGTCCCGGTTCTGTGCATCCCCCTGCCCTGCTCCCGCTCCTGCTCCTGGTCCCGGTTCTGTGCATCCCCCTGCCCTGCTCCTGGTCCCGGTTCTGTGCATCCCCCTGCCCTGCTCCCGCTCCTGCTCCTGGTCCTGGTTCTGTGCATCCCCCTGCCCTGCTCCTGGTCCCAGTTCTGTGCATCCCCCTGCCCTGCTCCTGGTTCTGGTTCTGGTCCTGTGCATCCGCCTGCCCTGCTCCCGCTCCTGGTCCTGGTCCCGGTTCTGTGCATCCCCCTGCCCTGCTCCCGCTCCTGCTCCTGGTCCCGGTTCTGTGCATCCCCCTGCCCTGCTCCTGGTTCTGGTTCTGGTCCTGTGCATCCGCCTGCCCTGCTCCTACTCCTGGTCCCAGTTCTGTGCATCCCCCTGTCCTGCTCCTGGGCACCATCACAGACCTGCTCCTGATCCTGCTCCCAGCCCTGGTTCTGGTCCTGCAGGCCCTCCTGCTCTTGGTCCCAGGCCTGGCCTTGTTCCTGTGCACCCCAGCCCCAGGCCTGACATCCTCCCATTCCTGGGCACTGTCCTGGACCCGCTCCTGGTCCCGGTCTGAGCCCCAGTTCAATGAACACCCCTGCTCCTGGCCTTGGTTGTGGTCCTGTGTACCCCAGGTCTTGGGCATCATCCTGGTCCTGGCCCTGGTTGCAGTGCTAGGCACACCCCTGGTCCTGCTTCTGGTCCTCAGCACCCCCTTCCTCAATACTGGGCACCCTCCTGCTCCTGGTCCTTGTCCTGGCCCTGGGCACCCAGCCCTGGGCACCCCTCTTCTCTGGGTCCTGGTGTCAGCCCTGGTCCTGTGCACCCCCCTGCTCCTGGCCCCAGTCCTGTGCACCCCAGCCCTGGTCCTGTCCCCCACCCCAGGCCCGGCCATAGCCCCTGCCCTGTGCACCCTCCCCAGGGCCCAGCACCAGCAGTCCCCCGTGCCTGGGCTGGTTGGGGGCCGAGGGGAGCCAGGACACCGGGAAGGGTCGGCAGCGCTCTGGCCCCTGTCCGCGGCGTGGCTAACGGCCTCGGTTCCCCATCCGGAGGTGGGGGTGGCCCCCACCCATGGAGACCTCTGAGATGGATGAACCTCTCCAGGGCGGTGCAGGGCCATATGGGGCCAGGCTCCCTGCACCACAGGGCTGCGCACGAATGATTTGGGTGGGGGGGATGGATAGAGCAGAGTCTGTTTGGGGTCCAGTCCCTGCTCTGGGATCCTTTAATCTCGCAGAGTTGGGGGACACTCCCGAAACCCCAACAGGCCTCTGTGAGCAGCCGGAGGGGCCCCGAGCTGCCGTGTCCTGAACATCTCCTGCTGCACCAGGGCTGGAGCAGCTTCCTCGCCCCGCGCCCAAGTGGGGCTGGTGGCTCGGCCCCAGCTTGGCCGAATCCTGCCGTCCAGCACCACCGCGGGGCAGGCTCCGTGGCCCGGCCGGCGCGGGTGACCTCACTGCTGGTTGCCGTGGAGATGGCTTATGACGTCATAGGGCACGGAAGCCGCGGGGAGCACAGGGCGGATGGGGATGCTGCACGGGGATGCCGGCCACCCCGGCCCCGGGGAGCAGGCAGCGGGGCTGGCGCAGCGGAGGAGCTGGCTGTGCTGCTGCGGCTGTGCTGTTCCGGCCACAGCAACGGAGAATAATAACAATTTGCATTTATTCCTTGGGGCTGTTCCTATGGCGGGGGGGGGGGCGGGGGGCAGCTCAGCAGGAGCGGGGGCAAGGTGGCGGCGGGCCGGGTGGGCCAGGAGCCCCGTGCCGGGGGCTGGGGAGCTGGGCACCTGGCAGCAGACCCTTCTGGGCCCTTCCTGCATCCGTGGGGCACGCCGTGGGGCAGGCATCCCTGCCCGGAGGACGGGAACGCCGTGGGGCGGGTGTCCCTGCCTGGAGAATGGGAACGCCGTGGGGCAGGCATCCACGCCCAGAGGCCAGGAATGCCGTGGAGCGGGTGTCTCTGCCCGGAGGATGGCAATACCGCGGGGCAGGTGTCCCTGCCCGGAGGACAGGAAGGCCGTGGGGCACGCGCCCCTGCAGCAGAGGGGAACGGCGCCGGGGCCGGGAGCGGGGCGCTGGCAGGGAAGGCCGGAGCGCCGCGCCGCGCCGTGCCGGGAAGGCCCAGCCTCGCATTGTTCTCCGGCAGCAGCCGGAAAACACGACTCCCGCCCTGGAGAAACGCAGGCGGAAAAGGAAACGCAGGGGCAGGGGCCGCGGGCCTGGCCTTTCGCCGAGCCGGGGGGCCACGGCGCGGGGGGCCATTTGGCACCCACCGGCACAACCGCCTGTCCCATGGCCCTTGCCGCCCCCCCATCATGTGCCAAGAGCCGCTGGCTCACTGGGGGGGGGGGGGGGGCAGGAAAGGGAGGGAGGAATCAGCTGGGGGTGGGGGGGATCTGCTGGGGGGATCGGGGCCACCGCGGTGCCCCTTCGCGGCCACCTGTGCACGGCCCCATGGCACGCAGGGGCCGGGGGCAGCGGGGGTCCCCGGGGTCCCAGCGGGTCTGGGGCTGGGGGAGCCCCGGGGCGGGGAGCGATGCCGGTGGGAGGAGGAGGAGGAGGAGGAAGGTGACGCGGGCAGGGGGGACTACAAGTCCCATGAGGCCGGGCGGGTGCGGGGGGGTGCCCGGGCCGGGGGGGGGGGTCCGCCGCGCTGCGCTCCGCCCCGCTCCGCCCCGCCGCCCCCCGCCGCCCGCTCCGCCCCGCTCCGCGCCCCGCTCCGCTCCGCGCCCCGCTCCGCCCCGGGCCGCCCGCCCCGCTCCGCGCCGCCCCGCGCGCCGCCCCGCCGCCCCCCGCGCCCCGCTCCGCGCCCGCCGCCCCGCTCCGCGCCGCCCCGCGCCCCGCTCCGCGCCGCTCCGCTCCGCCCCGCGCCCCGCCGCGCCCCGCCGCGCCGCCCCCCGCGCCCGCCGCTCCAGCATGCACGGAGGATGCTCGCGTCTTGCTCAGGCAGGAAGGGGCCGGAGGGCAGGTACCCGCTCCACTACCTCGTCTGGCACAACCGCGCCCGCGACCTGGACCGGGAGCTCAGCGCCAAGCAGGTGGGGCCGCGGGCGGGGCGGGGGGGCGGCCCGGCTCGGCTCGGCTCGGCTCGGCTCGGCTCGGCTCGGCCTGGCCCGGCTCGGCTCGGCCCGGCTCGGCCCGGCACAGTTCGGTTCGGGCTGATGCAATGCTGCCGCCGGGCTTGCACGGCTCCACCGGCTGCAGCCGGGCTCCCTGCTCGAGGATGGGGATGGAGATGAGCATGGAGATAGGGAGGACGATAGGGATGGGGAGGAAGATGGGATAGGGATGAAGATGATGATGGGGATGAGGATGATGATGAGGATGGGGATGGGGATGAGGATGGGGATGGGGATGGGGATGGGGTCCCCCTGCGGCGGCCCCGCCGCTAGCAGGGCTCTGCAGCAGGGCGGAGGGACCAGCTGGGGGTACCCAGGGGTGCTGGGGTCCCCGTGGCTTGCCCTGGGGAGCAGGTCTGTGCCAGCTGCCACCGGGGTCGGTGCCACCCATGGGTCCCCAGTCCCCGCCAGTATACCCAGCCCCACATGCCCCCGGCTCCCAGCCGTTCTGCTAGGCCTCATCAGACACTGAGCACCCAGAGCCGGGCCACCTAGCACCCTGCTGCCCCGGGCAGTGCTGGCCCAGCAGCGGGTGCAGCGCTGTGATCGCACCCCTCATCTCCCCACGCTCCGGCCAGGTCCCTCCTGGGGTGTGCTGGGCCCCAGTGCTGCTGGCACCCCAGGGCGCAAACCCGGCAGCCCCAGGAGGACACACAGGGTGGGGAGATCCCCGCTCCTGGAAACCCCTGCTGGCACCCAGCTACCGGGGCACCGTGCCGCCCAGCGACCCAGCCGGGCCGCCGGAGCATCCCCAGGCGGGTTCCCCCAGCCTCCCTCTCCCCGGTGGCATTTGCAATTCAGGTAATTAAAACCCAACCCCGAAGACGCAGGAAACCGCAGGCGCTCAAGCGAGGCTGGCGGCGAGGCTGTGCCCGAGCATCCCTCTCGCGCAGCTCCCGTCCCCTCCGCTCGCGGGCGGCCCTGGGGTCGGCCGTCCCGGGGGGGACCGTGTGCATCCCGGGGTGGGGGGGGTCGCAGGGCTGCCGGTGCCGCCGCGATGCTCCCGCCGGGATGCGGGTGACTGCTCCCGCCACACCCGCCTCCATTGTGGCAGCCGGCCCGGGGGGCTGCGCGCGCCCGGCACCGCCGCGGCCCCTGCCTCGGGCCCACAGCCTGGCCCCCCCAGCAGCATCGCCGGCAGATTTTATTTCCGTGGTAATTTGGGGTTATTTTTCCCAGGAGCTCGGCGTGGCAGAGATCCGCCGCCTCCGAGCCGGGAGGCGCACACGCTGCTGGCTCGGCCGGGGCCAGGAAGCGCAGGGCCGGCTCCGAAAGCGGGAGGGCAGCTTTGGCCCCGCTCGCTCGGGGACTGAGCCCCCTCCCGTGCAACCCCGGCTGGCGGAGGGGCTTCTACCATCGCCGTGCCGCAGATGTCACCGCTGCCATTTGCACGGCAAGAGGGGAAAGCAAGCCGTGTGTGCGCTCCGGGGACCGGAGCTGAGCTGCACCCCGCGGGGACGGTGCTGCAGGGGTGCGCCGTGGGGTGCGCCGGGGCCGGGGCCAGGCCCGTGGGTGCTGGTGGGGGGCCCTGGGCGATGGAGGCCTGAGCCCCCCACCTCCATCCGGGGCTTCTGGGGACACCGGGGCTGAGATCAGCCCTTCTCCCTCCCCGGGCGCCCCACGGCTAACGGGGTCAGTGCTCGGTGCTGCACGCCTTCCCGGTGTCCCCGCCGAGGGGTCTGCCCTCCCTGCCCCACGGGGTGCAGCAGCGGCGCGGGGTCGCAGCAGGCCCGGGGCGCGGGACGGAGCCCGGCGTGCCGGGACGCCCCAGCCGTGCCATCGCCTGCCCCGCGCCGCGTGGCGGGGACCGGGACGGCGCCGCTGCCTCCGAGGCCATGGCACCAGCGCCCCGCTGGCACCAAGGGGCCGAGCCCCCGGCGCGGCTGGTTTGCAGGGCAGGCCGTGCGCCGAGCTGGCAGCGGGCAGGGAAGGGGCTCATCCTGCCCGAAGCCCGGCGGTGCGGGAGCGTCGGGGCCTGGGGACAGCCCCGGCACTGAGCTGTGCGCCCGGCTGGCAGAGCCCGGAGATCGGAGCGGCAGAGCCGGGGTCCCGCACCGCCGCGGCCCGGGGGGGGGTCGCAGCCCCGGGAAGGTGCCGTCCGGGCGCTGTGCTGCACCCCGGCCTGGGAGCTGCCCAGCCCCGAGCTGGCGCGTGGGAAAACTGGGTCGCGCTGCATCCCCTGGGGCTGGCTCCGGCGCGGGTCCTCATCCAGCTCAGCGCCGCGGCCGGGGCGTCCCGTGCCCTGCTGAGCCTGCAGCACCCATCCCCTGGCTGGGAAGGGGCGGGGGGTGTTTGCTTTAATTAGAACCTTTTCATTAGCGCAATTAAGACGAAGCAGTCGCCTAGGAGAGCGCTTTCGCAAGCCGGAGGGGCTGTTTGGCAGCGGGGCCGCTCGGGCCGGCTGCGTGGCGCGCCCCGGGGATGCGGGGCGCCCGCCGGCCCGGCTCGCTTGCCACCCCCAAGCAGGGGGCGTTCGCCGACCCGGGACATGCCGGCGTCCCTCTCCCGGGTCAGGCAGCGCTGCAGCCGTACCAAGGAGCATCCCGGGACCTGGCTCTGCGTGCAAATGAGTGCTGGGCAATTAGTGCATCCCTGGGGGGGGCTGAGGAGGGGGCTGCTGCACCCCCACCCCCGGGGTCTGCCCCCGCCGGGATTGCCCCAGGCCCCTCTGCCCGCACCTTTGGGTCCTGCATCCCGCGCTCATCCCCCCCGGATGCTCCGTGGCCGTGTCCCCGGCCGGCTGCTGGGCCTGGGCACGGGTGACTGGGGCCCCCCGCCGGCCAGGACAAGGGTGCAACGCTGCACCCTCGGGTGGGGAGCAGGGTCCCGGAGGGGGGATCCAGGTGCCGTTCCCGTCGGGAGCGCCGGAGGGGAGGGATCCCTCCAGGCTGGCGCCGAGCCAGGCTCCAGGCTTGGCAAAAACAAACGCAGCCCCAGCTCGCGGCGCGGCGCGGCTCCCCGGGGCCCGGGGATCCTCGGAGCAGACGCTCCGCTCACGCAGCGCCTCCCGCCCCCGCATCAGGCAGGGGCACACGTGCGCGCCGGCTCCGCAGCACAGCGGCGCGGCGTGGGGGGGGGCTGCTGGTGTCACCTGCCTGCCAACCGCTGCACCCCCTCCACCTTACCGAAAATGCAAGAGGTGGGCGCGCTGCCCTGGCCCACCCCGGGCTGCCGGCGGCGCGGAGCCCTGTGCACCACGCGGGGGGTATCTGCCACCCGCCGCCTTGCTGCCCCCCTGCTTGCAGCCCCCCGCCTTGTCCCTGCCGCGCTCTCTCCCTGGGGCTGGCGCCGGCTGCGAGGAGCAGGACGGGTCCCTGCCGATTTGGAGAGCCGTTCGGGGTGCAATGCACGTGCCAGGCCTGGTGCCGCGCTGGAGGGGGCACGGGGAGAAGGGGATGCTCTTGGAAATGGGGACAAATGTCGGCTGCTTTCTCGCTCGGCCTGGTTTCGGCAGGGAGGGCAGGGTGCACGCGGTGCCCGGCTGCCCCGGCGCCCCCTGAGCCCCCGCTCGCCCCGGGCAGGCCGACATCGAGCAGCTGGACCCCCGCGGGCGCACGCCGCTGCACCTGGCCACCACGCTGGGCCACCTCGAGTGCGCCAGGGTGCTGCTGAAGCATGGTGCCGACGTGGGCAAGGAGAACCGCAGCGGCTGGACAGGTGAGCGGGGCGCCAGGCTGCGCTGCGCCCCCGGCCGGGAGCCCGCGGGTGCCCCGCGGCAGGGCGCTCCGGCCGGCCGCGCCGCTGGGCACTGCCCCTCTCCTCGCTGCAGTCCTGCAGGAGGCCGTGAGCACCCGCGACCTGGAGCTGGTGCAGCTGGTGCTGCGCTACCGCGACTACCAGAGAGCCATCAAGCGCCTGGCCGGGATCCCCATCCTGCTGGAGAAACTGCGCAAGGTGGGCTCCGCTCCGGGCGCTGCCGGGGGGACGCGGGCGTCCGGCTTCCCTGTGACACCTCTGTGCTCCCCGCAGGCCCAGGACTTCTACGTGGAGATGAAATGGGAATTCACCAGCTGGGGTAAGCTTAGAGTGGGATGGGGAGCAGGAGCTTCCCACAGAGCCTTCCCTGGCTCCAGTGTTGCTCCCATCCCCAGGGTCCATCCCCATCCCTGTCCCCAGGATGGTGGCTACCTGTCCCCTCCTTGGCCATGGGGGCCTGGGCATCCCCCCACCCCGCTCAGTGTTTGCAGCCCAGCCCAGGGTGGGACACGCAGGGTGGCCCCGCTGTCCCCGGCTGGGCTATGGCCATCTCTCCCCAGTGCCCCTGGTGTCCAAGATCTGCCCCAGCGACACGTACAAGGTGTGGAAGAGCGGCCAGAACCTGCGGGTGGACACCACGCTGCTGGGCTTCGACCATATGACCTGGCAGCGGGGCAACCGCAGCTTCGTCTTCCGGGGCCAAGGTGAGCGGGGCTGGATCTGCCGGGGAGCGAGCTGGGGGGAGCCGTCCACCTGCGCCCTGACCCGGTCCTGCCCCCGCAGACACCAGCGCGGTGGTGATGGAGATCGACCACGACCGGCGGGTGGTTTATTCGGAGACGCTGGCCCTGGCCAGCCACGACCAGGAGGTGCTGCTGGCTGCTGTGCAGCCCACCGAGGAGCAGGTGATGGGGCGGCTCACGGCGCCCGTCGTCACCACGCAGCTCGACACCAAGAACATCGCCTTCGAGAGGTGGGACCCGCGGTGGGGGCGGCGGGCTCGGGTTGGGGTGATGCTGGAAGTGGGCAGCCCCCGGTGGGGATGCCTGTGTCCAGGGCACAGCCACTTGGTCCACGCGAGGCCCTCGTTCCCATCCATCGCTCATGGATGCCTTGTGTCACCCCCAGGAACAAGTCCGGCATCCTGGGCTGGAGGAGCGAGAAGACGGAAATGGTGAACGGGTATGAGGCCAAGGTGAGGGGCTGGCAGCGGGCAGGGTTTGACCTGTGGTTGGGGGGGGGGGGGTCTGCTGGGGGAAATAGTGATCTCTGGCATTGGTTCCCCTCGCCCAGGTCTACGGCGCGTCCAACGTGGAGCTGATCACGCGGACGCGGACCGAGCACCTCTCGGACCAGCACAAGGGCAAGAGCAAAGGTGGGGGCCGGGGGCTGCCGGGGTGGGGTGGGAGGGGGGGTCCGCGCCGGCTCCGTCGCTCACGCGCGTCTCTCGCAGGCAGCAAGACCCCGCTGCAGTCCTTCCTGGGCATCGCCGAGCAGCACGTGGGGCCCAACAACGGGGTGAGTGCGCCGGGGGGGGCTCCCCGCAGCGGCCGCCGCTCCGCGGCTGCGCCCGCGCCGACCCGTGCCGCGGTGTCCCCGCAGACGCTGATCACGCAGACGCTGAGCCACGCCAACCCCACCGCCATCACGCCCGAGGAGTACTTCAACCCCAACTTCGAGCTGGGCAACAGGGACATGGGGCGGCCCATGGAGCTCACCACCAAGACGCAGAAGTGAGCAGGCGAGCGGGGCCCCGCCGCGGCCGGCGCCGGGGGGGGGGGGGGGCCCCACGCTGCAGTGGGTCGGGGCTGCATCCGTGCCCCCTCGCCAGTGTGGAGTCCCTGGGGAGACGCCGGGGCTGGGGAGGGGGGGGATCCCGGGCCGGTGGCCGTCCCCAGCCTGGCGCCTCGTCCCTTGCAGGTTCAAGGCCAAGCTGTGGCTGTGCGAGGACCACCCGCTGTCCCTGTGCGAGCAGGTGGCCCCCATCATCGACCTCATGGCAATAAGCAACGCGCTCTTCGCCAAGCTGCGGGACTTCATCACGCTGCGCCTCCCGCCCGGCTTCCCCGTCAAGATCGGTGAGGGCGGGCGCGGGGCCCAGCCACCCCCGTCCCTGGGGTGGGGTCCCGAGGCCAGGACGGGGGGGGGGGGGGCTCTGCTGCCGGCACGACCCCATGGCCCGTGCAGCCAGCTCCCCTCACCACCCACTTTTTTTTTTAAAATTTTTCCTTTTTTCTTTTTTTTTTTTTTGGCAGAAATCCCCATCTTCCACATCCTCAACGCCCGCATCACCTTCGGCAACCTCAACGGGTGCGACGAGCCCGTCAGCTCTCTGCGCCACAGCCCCAGCAGCGAGGCGCCCTCGCCCAGCAGCGACTCCTCCAGCGTCAGCAGCTCCAGCTCCCTGAGTACGTGGAGCCGCAGCGGGAGCCGGGGGGGGGCCTGGCCCGGCTGGGGAGCTGGGGTGGGGGGGGGCGATGCTGAAGCAGCTGGGCACAACGGGGTGGGGGGGGGGGGGGCACTCCGCATCCCCAGCCGTGCCCAGGGGCCTGGGCTGCCTCCCCGCAGCCTCGTGCCGGGCGTGCGAGATGGACCCGTCGCTGTTCGAGGTGCCGCGGGGCTACAGCGTGGTGGGCAGCCACCAGGACGCCCTGCGCGAGGACGAGGACGACCTGCTGCAGTTCGCCATCCAGCAGAGCCTGCTCGAAGCCGGCAGCGAGTACGACCAGGTGGGCTCGCGGCACAGCCCCCCGCCCCGGGAGAATCCCCCCCCCCCAGACATGGGGGGGGGCACAGCACCGAGCTGCGGGAAAACGGGCAGCCGTGGGAAAACGGGCAGCCGTGGGAAAACGGGGAGCCCCCGGCGTGCCGAACCCCACCGGCCCCCCCCGCGCCAGCGCGCCCCGGCCTCCGAGCACCCCTGTCCCGCCGGCCGCAGGTCACCATCTGGGAAGCGCTGACCAACAGCAAGCCGGGCACCCACCCCATGTCGCACGAGGCCCGCCGAGGAGACAGGTCGGTAAGGTCTGGCCAGTCGTCCCGGAGCGGGGAGCGGGCGCCGGCGGCGCGGGGATGCTGCGGGCGCCGCGCTGACGGCCCCGCGCCGCCCGCCAGGACTCCGCAGCACGCGGCGGCCCCCCGGCCCCCCGGCCCGCCGGCGCCGGCGGGGGGCGGCGGGCCCAGCGCCCTGTTCCCCAGCTACGCGGAGCAGCTGCGGCTGGCCATGGCGCTGTCGGCGCGGGAGCAGGAGGAGGCCGAGCGCCGGACGCGCCAGGAGGAAGAGGAGCTGCAGCGGATCCTGCAGCTCTCGCTGACGGAGAAGTGACCCCGCGCTGAGCGCCCCCCCCCCCCCCCAGCCCCAACACCGGCCCGGCTCCGCGCCCCCCCCGGGGTTGGGGACGGGGACGCGGCCGTGCCCGGGGACGCGGAGCCGCGCTGGACCGGGCGAGCTGGTGCCGGCAGCGCGCGGAGCCACGGATGGGGACGGGGCGCTGGGGGGGACCAGTCCAAATGGTGCAGAGGCCAAATTGGGGGGGGGGGTTTAAGGATTTGGCCCTGGGGTGGGGAGACAGTCCCTGCAGCTGGCATGGCGGGGAAGGACCGCGGGGGGGGCGGGGGGCTCAGCCCTGCAGCCGGGGGAGCGGGGACGGCGGGGGGGGGGCAGCCCCACAGACTGCACCCCCCAGCCCGGGCAGCACCCCCCCGCCGTGCTGCGGGCCCCTTGGGGAGGGAGGGGGGCACATCCTGCCGCGGGGCTGGTGGCCGGGCCCCCTCGGCCAGGCGCTATCAAGTGCACTTACCCGGGAGCTGCTCTGCCTGCCGGGGGGGGGGGGCTCAGCCCCCCTGGACCCCACCGCAGCGCAGGCACACATAGCCCCCCGGGGTGCGCCCCCCCCCGCTGCGGGGCCGGCTGGGGCAGTGGAGGGGGGTTCCTGCGTGGGACACCCCGGGGTGCGCTCCCCCCCCCCGGCCAGCGCTGCCCCCTCCTCATCCTGGCCGCTGACCCCCCCCCCAGAGAAACCTTACGTCAAATGGTGCTAACGCCGGGCCCGCACCCCCCCCTCCTTTGCACAGGGGGGGCCGGCGGGGCCGAGGGCCCCCGGGACTTTTCGTAGCGACCCGTGCCGGCGGCCCCCCCCCCACGCACCCCGTGCACCCCACAAGCGACGCCCGGGCCGGGGCCGGCGGGAGCCCGAGCAGCTCCCACCGCCGCCAACACCAATAAACGCTCTTTCATGTTTGTCTCTCGCCGGCCTCTCTGTGCCGCCGCGGCCCCGTCCCCGTCCCCGTCCCCCTGCCCCGCGCGGACCGGGCAGGAGGAGCCAGGCGGCCGCGGAGCAAAGAGCCGCGCGGGGAGCACCCAGCACCGGGGCGATTCGGCAAGGCTCGGGGGGACGGGGGGGCAGCCACGGGGCGCAGCGGGGTTATTCAGCGCCGTCCCCGTGCCGGCAGGGGACACCGTCGCGGGGACGAGGCCGGGGCGGTGGGGCAAGAGGCATCCCGGCTCGGGATGCTCCGCGACTCCCGCTCCATCCCCGGCCTCTTGGAGCATCGCGGGCGCCGCCAAGGCACCCGGCCCGCGGGCCACCCCGTCCCCCCCCAGCGCTGGGGCCGGCGCCGGGGTCTGCCCAGCCGCTGTCCCAGCCAGAGCAAGGAGCAGCCCCGGCACCCTGCCGGCGGCTCAGGAGGGCAGGTCCGACCCCCTCCCGGCAGCCTCGTCGGCTCCTCGGGAAAGAACAGGGCTCTGCGGGGACTCGGGTTTAATCCTTTTAAATAAGGCTGGTCCAGTTCTCCTCGCCCCTGCCCGGAGCGGCCGCGGCGCTAGTCCGTGCCGTTGGCGAACTGGCAGAGTTTGTTCTCCAGGTCGGAGATGCGCTTCTCCTGCGCTCGGACGGTCTCCTTCAGGGCGCGGATCTCCTCCAGCACCTCCTCCAAGGCGGACCGCTGCGGGGGACACGCCGGCGGTCACCGCCAGCCCGCCTGCCCTCCAGCCGCCCGCCCCGGTGGGGCACCAGCGCCCCGTGCTCCCCTGGACGGAGAGCGCATCCCATGCACCGCGTCCCCTGGGGCCGCCCGCGGCGGGTGCCCTGGCCCAGGGAGGGACGCGGAGCGGCGGGCACTCACGGAGAGGTTGGCGTCGCTGGAGGACTGGCTGCGGCGGGGCCCCGGCGGCGGCTTGTTGTCCAGGATGTTCTTCCTGACGACCTTCAGCTCCCGGTTCTTGACGGGGACGTAGCCGTCCCGCAGCGAGATGAGGATGGGCTCGGCGTCCTTCCCCGCCAGCCACTCGTCCGCCTCCAGGGCCGGCTCGGGGCCAGGCGTGTCGGGGTACAGGTCGTCCTGGAAGAGGTCTGACTGCGGGGACGAGGGAGGGCGCGATGAGACGCGGTCGCCCAGGGACGGCCGGCCCCGCCGGCGAGGCGGCACCCCGAGGACCCACCTTGCGCGGCACCGTCATGACGATGGGCTCGCACTTGCGCTCGTGCAGTTTGAAAAACCTACGGCGGGCGAGAGCGGAGGCGGTGAGGGTCCGGCCGGCCCCCCGCCAGGACCTGCCCGCGGGGCTGCCCCGGCCCCTCTCACCTGGCGATCTCGCACTTGCTGACGTCCAGCCCCCGCTTGGGCATGAAGCCCATGCCCCGCTGCGGCTCCTTGCTGCTGTAGGTGCTCAGGTAGTGCACGTAGGGCGCCTCGTCCGTGATCTCGAAGTACCGGATGCTGCTGTCCCCCTGCGGGCGCGGGGACGGGCGTCAGCGCCGGCGCCCCGGGGAGGCGCGCGGGGCGCCCCCGCCGCCCCCTTACCTTGCCGCACAGGTAGACGATGCTGGAGTCGGGGTCGTAGAAAGGCAGCAGCACCCCGTTGCTGGTGTCCATCTCCTGCAGGGCGATGGGCTCCTCAAAGTTTTCCTGGGGGGAGGAGGGGGGGGGGCGCGGGGGGCAGGCCCGGGGCGGCAGGGTGAGCGGGGGTCCCGCGGCGCCGGGGCGGTTAGCGCACACGTTAGCCACGGCACACGGCGGGCCCGGGGCTCCCGTCCCGCGGACCCCACGCACTCGCCCGCCCCGTCCCCTCCGCTCGCCCCCGGCACAGCACGGCACGCGTGGGAACGTGGCGCCCGCCGGGGGGGGGGGGGGCTGCCCCGGCCCGGCAGTCGGGGCCAGCAGCTCGGGGGCAGCTCCCGGACACGGGGACGGGGTTGGGGCGGGGGGGGACAGGCGGAGGGGCCGGAGGGCGGCCAAGTTCCCGCGAGGAGCACTCCATGCGGCCTCGTTACCGGGTCCCACAAGCCCAGCTCCCGCTGGCTCATTCTGGTAAAGCCCGTGGTGAAGATGTGTCCTTCGCGGGTGAAGATGGCCCGCACGGGCCGCATCCCTTCGTGGGGCGCAAACCTTTCCTGGCGGGCGGAGGGGGGACAGAGTCAGCACGGGGCGCCGGGGAAGGGGAGGGCTGGGGAGGGCGGCGGGGGGCGGGGGGTGGGGGTCCAGGGGCATCCCCCGAAACGGCCGCGGGGCCTTGCAGGCGGGGACGGACACGGCAGACAGCTGGGCACGGCGCACAGGGAGCCCGGCGAGGCGGCGGGCGCCGCTGGAGGGCCCCGGGGGCCCAGGCGTCCGGGCGGCGGCGCTCTCCTGGGGCCGGAGCGCTGCGGCCGCGCCGTCTCGTACCAGGTCCCAGAGGCCCAGCTGGCGCTCGCTCATCTTGCTGAAGCCCGTGGTGAAGATCTTGCCATCGGCCGTGAAGACGGCGCGGACGGGGCGGGCGCCGTCGTGCGCCTTGGCTTTCTCCTGGCGCCGGCCGCCAGCGGGTTAACAGCAAACACAGACACGGGCGGGGGCAAGCGGTTAGTGCGGGGAGCGCGGCGGGGGGCCCGCGGGGGCCAGGCCGGCGGCGCGGGGGGACACTCACCGCCACCACCTGCCGCTTGCGGGGGTCGATGACGCGCACTTTCTTGTCCTTGCAGGTGGTGACGAGCAGGCTGCCGTTGCGGTTCCAGGCCACGTTGTAGATGAGGTCGGCGTGCACGTCCGGCAGCGCCAGCAGCATCTCGCCCGTGCCCACGTTCCACAGCATCACCAGGTTGTCGCTGCCTGCCGGGAGGAGGGAGGCCGTCGCGCCGGCCATGGCGATGGATGGCGATGGGGGTGGGCAGCCCCCCGCCGCCGGCCTTACCGGCGCTGAGCAGGACGTTGCGGGCGGTGGGGTGCCAGGCGATGATGCCCACCCGCTTGGAGTGCCCCTCCAGCGTGACCACGGGCTCCGTCAGGTTGCGCACGGGCACGTAGTCGGGGATCTGCCAGACCTGGGAGCGGGGGGGCGGCGGGGCACGGGGCGCCCGCCACCCAGAGCCAATTAACCTTGTCGCTAATCGCAGCTCCGCCGGCTGGGGGGGGGGGGGGACGCCCGGTGCCCCGCAGCCCCCGGCCCCGCCGGCGGGGGGAGCCCGCCCCGGCCCCGGCCCCGGCGCAGCTATTCCGGGGTGCTGAGTCGCCGCGGCGGGTATATTTAGCACAAAATGCTGCATCATGGAGCGAGCGGCAGCCGCCAGCGCGAACGCTTGGCACCCGGGCTAAAAATAGGCCGGTGACACTTCCCCGGCGCCCCCGGCCCCGCCAGCGCCCCTTACCATCACCGTGGTGTCCTCGGAGGCGCTGGCGATGACGTTGTCGTTGTGGGGGCACCAGTCGATGTCCAGCACCGGCGCCGTGTGCCCCGTCACCAACGGGTGGTTCTTGTCCACGCGGCCCGTCTGCAACGGGGCCGCCGTGAGGCCGCCGCCGCGTCCCCGGGGACCCCCCCCCAGCCCGCTGGCATCGGCGGCCCCCGCCGCGGCCCCGCTCACCTTGGCCAGGGGCAGGACGATGAAGGCCCCCCCGCCGCCCGACTCCACGATGATGGCCACGAACTTGGGGTTGACGGCGCAGAAGGAGCTGTCCCACGTCACCTTGGAGACGCGGATGTCCTCGTACATCTGGTCGGCCTTCACCGGCTGGCCGAAAACGTGCCGGAACTTGCTCTGGCGCACCACGCGGCGGCTCATGGCTGCGGGCGGCGGGGTCAGCGCCCGGACCGCGGCCCCCCGGCGTCCCCCGCCGACGGGACGGGGGTCCGGGACGGCGCCCGCGGCTGCAGCGGGCGCAGGGCACGGGGGCGAGCATCCTTCGGCTGCAGCCGCTCGCGGGGCGCCCGGCGCCGGATGGCAGCGCGCCGCCGGCACCCGCAGGCCCTGGCGCGCCGCCGGGGCTGCACGGCGGAGCCCCAGCCGGGCTCAGCGCCCCGGCGCGGCCCTGCTGCAGCTGCGCTGTCCCATCCCGAGCCCCCCCGGCTCGCGGCACCTGCCCGGGGGGCGCCGAGCTCCTGCCGGACCCCCAACGGGCCAGAGCAGGGGCCGCGCGCTGCCGGCCCCACCGCGGGCACGGGCGCCGCTGCTGCCACCCAGCCTGGGGCCGGCACCTGGCTGGCGATGGCCGGCTGCGAAACGGGACGCTGCTCCCCCCGGGCGCCTGCATCCGTCCTGCCCCCGCTCCGGCTTCCTCCCGGCTCGCGCGAAGCCCGCGGGAACGCCAGCAGCTGCCAGGCCGGCTCGTAGGCGCCCGCCGCCTGCCCTGGAGCGGTCTCAGCCGGGCGAGAGGCCCTGGGGCCTTGCCCAGGTGGGGAAACTGAGGCACCGAGCGTGCAGTGACGCACATCTGCTGCCCCGTGTAGGAGCCAGGTGATTTTCGGCCGGGGCGCGAGCAGCGCTGAGCTGAGGCAGGTCTGCCCAGGCGCCGTGGCCCCCGCAGGTCCCAGCGGCCCTTCGGCATCGCTCCCGGCCTGGCGGAGCGGGAGCGCGGCTGGGCACGGGGGTCTCGGCTCAGCCCCCGGACCCCGCCGGCTCCTGGCGCCGCAGGCCGCGGAGGGGTCCCCGAGCTGGGTGCAGAGCGGGACGTGCCACTGGGTCACCCCAGCATCGCGGCCCGACGGCACAAGCCCCAGTGCACGGCAGGGAGCGGTGGTCTGGGGGCAGCGGCAGCCCCGAGCCCACCGGGCTGGGCTCCCCCGCAGCCAGGCCTGTGCCCGGGCGAGGGGGACACGCACAGGGCACCACCGTCAGCCCTTCGTGGCACCGGGGCACGCGTCCGCCAGGCCTCCGGGAGGAGCGAGGGGGGCCCAGAGGGAGCAGCCCTCCTGGTATTTTGCAGCACCCCATCCGGCAGCAGCGGGAGCGCGCTGGGGAGCGGGCCAGGCCAGGGAGAGGATCGGGGCCTGGGCAGGGCGCAGGCAGGGTGCAGCATGGGTGCGCGCAGGCCTGCACGAGGTGCAGGCAGAGTGCAGGCAAGGTGCATAGGGGTGAGAGCAGGGCCGGACGAGGTGCAAGCAAGGTGCAACCAGGTTGTGAGCAGGGCCAGAGGGGGTGCAAGCAGGGTGTCGGCAGGGCTGGACGAAGTGCAGGCAGGGTGCAGGTGGGTGCAAACAGGGTCAGGCAGGGTGTAGCGAGGGTGCAGGCAGGGTGCACGGGGGTGAGAGCAGGGCCAGACAAGGTGCACGGGGGGGGTGCAAGCAAGGGGTGCAGGAGGTACAAGGGGGTTGTGAATGGCCAGATGAGGTGCAGGTGGGGTGTGGGGGGGGCAAGCAGGGGCTGGGACAGGCAGAGGTGGGGTGCAGGGGTGCAAGCAGAGCCGGGCGAGGTGCAGGTGGGGTGCGGGGGGGGGGTGCAAGCAAGGGTCGGGCCAGGCGGAGGTGGGGTGCAGGGGTGCAAGCAGAGCCGGGCGAGGTGCAGGTGGGGTGCGGGGGGGGGCAAGCAGGGGCTGGGACAGGCAGAGGTGGGGTGCAGGGGTGCAAGCAGAGCCGGGCGAGGTGCAGGTGGGGTGCGGGGGGGGGCAAGCAGGGGCTGGGACAGGCAGAGGTGGGGTGCAGGGGTGCAAGCAGAGCCGGGCGAGGTGCAGGTGGGGTGCGGGGGGGGGTGCAAGCAAGGGTCGGGCCAGGCGGAGGTGGGGTGCAGGCGGGGTGCGGGGGTGCAAGCAGAGCCGAGCGAGGTGCAGGCGGGACAGCCCTGCTCCTGCTTCCCGGCCGTGCCATTACGTTGCCACAATTGAATCCGCAACGGCTGCTCCGGGAACGACCAGAGGTCACTTTCCAAATATAGCCATCTCCTGCCGGGCCGGCGGGCCAGGGGCCGGGGGCCCGGGGGGCTGCGAGCCGCCGCCCCGCCGCCCCCGGCCCGCTCGGCTGCGCTGCCCGCGCGGCGCCCCGGCCCCGCCGCCCCGGCCCGGCTCCCACCTGCGCTCCGCGGCTCCGGCGGGCGCGGCCGCCGCTGCGCCCCGCTGCGCCCCGCTCCGCTCCGGCTCCGGCTCCGGCTCGGGCTCCGGCTCCGGCTCGGTTCCGCTCTGCTCCGGCCCGGCTCGGCTCCGGCTCGGCTCCGGCCCGGCCCGGCCCGGCCCGGCCCGGCTCGGCTCGGCACAGCCCGGCGCGGCGCGCAGAGCCGCTGCCGCAGAGAACAGCTGAGCGGAGCCGGGCGCCGGGGCCGGCACAGCCCCCCCGCGGCGGGCACCGGGAGGCGGGGGGCCCGGCCCGGCCCGGCCCGGCCCCCCCGCCTGGGGTCAGGCCTGGCACACCCACCCCTCGCCCAGGGGGGCCCCGAGGGTGCCCGGAGCCGCCGACCCCGCGTGCGGGGACAACGCTGCGGGCTGGCGGGGGGCCAAGCAAAGCCCCTCTGCCCCCTCCTGCCGGGCACGGGGTGGGGACCGAGGTGAGGGTCAGCCCTCGGTGCCCCATCCCGGCTGGACCCCCCCCCTCCCCCGGCCGCTGGCACCCCGGGGTCACCTCTGCCCTGGGGAAGGGGCCAGGGCTCGGGCCGAGCGGGGCGCAGGGCGGCTGGGCATCCTGCAGGGCTGCGACTCCGCTGCCCCAGGCCCGGGACGTGGGAGCCCCCTCGCTCCGGGGCCAGCCCAGCCCCACGCAGCCCCTGGCCGCGGCCGGCCCTGGCTGCTCCTTCCCCTGCCGGGGGGGCGCAGGAGGCTCCGGGCCCCCCGGAGCAAGGGGGCTGCAGCCCCACGGGGGTGAGCCCACATCAGCCCTGGCCCTGCGTGGTGGGCTCGTTACAGACACAATCACAGGCCGGATTTAGGATTTAGCGCAGCCCAACCACCCCCGCAGGGATGCCCTGGCCCAGGGGGATTAAGGGATCGTAGGGCTCGGGGAGGCGTGGGAGGGGAGCCCTGGTTCCTGGAAAGGCAGCGAGCCCGGGACCCTACAAGGGCACCAAGCGGAGCTGGCCGAGCATTGGCTGAGCCAGACAGGACAGGGCGGCTGGCAAATAGACAGGAAAAAGGTGACATCCGTCCTCACCCTGCCGAAGGGGCGGCAGGGAGGCAGGGGGGCTGCGGAGGCACCCCCTGCCTGCCCCATCCTGCCCCGGCCCCGGCTCGCCCTGCTCTGCGAGCGCAGGGACGGAGCGAGCCCCACGTCCCACATCCCCTCTCCGTGCCACGGCCCGGCAAGCAGGGAAAAGGCCCCCAAAGCCTTTCCCCAGCCCAAGTGTCGGGACCGGTGCTGGGGAGAGCGGGGCTGGACGGAGCATCCCGACGCCTGTGCCTGCTCAGCCCCGACTCGTCATGCAGGAGCACAGGGACGATGAGCGTGAGCTAAAGGGGCTTTAACTGTCTCTGCACCCCCTTGCTCACAGCCCCTCCGCTCCCCATGGCTGCGCGGGCTGGGGGGCCCACAGCCTGCAGGGACCTTTGCAATACGGTTTCTTGTCACAACAGGGGACACAACAATGCAAAAACAACCTGAGGCGGGCTGTTTCCCAGCATGGACATTGGCCTGTGCTGCAGCTTGGTGCCTGGATGCAGCTCAGCTCCCCTGCAGACCACGCTGGGTCTGCTGCAAGGTCCCTGCTAAAACTTCTCGTACACCTTTTAGCCGCTTCCCAAATTCTTCCCACATCCAGCATGGGGCAGACCCAACACCAGCCCTCCTTCCCGCAGCGAGGGCGCCGCAGGGCCCCGACGGCATCCCTGGCACCTGCCCTGCGAGCGCAGCAGGATCTGGCCCAGCCTCTCCTCTGCAGCAGGGGCTCCTTGGCCCACGGACAGGAGGTGTCTTGTAACAAGATGGGGCCATTTATCGTTCTTGGAGGAGATGCAAGCAACAACCCCGCTGCCAGGCCCCCCCGTCCCTGCCCCACGCTGAGAGCAGCAGGGAGCACTGGTTGTGCCCAGTCCCGTTCCCAAACAGGAGGCGGCCACACGCGTGTCATCTTCAAAATAAAACTTTATTCATTCAGTAACAAGAACATTGAATCTGCACATCAGTGCACAAGTTCACATTTAAAAACAGCTGAGCACATCGGTCATAAAGTCTTTAAGGGAAAAGGGGACGATCCCAGCCACCGAGGAAGATCAAGGAGAGGCAGCAGACAGCAGCGCTGCCCTCCCCAGGTCGCAACTCCACCGCCAACCATCCCCACGGGCTCAGCGCTCCCGCGCGCCGACGGTCTGCGGCCAGACTGCCCAGCCCAGACAACCCCTACCAACCAGTGCACGGACATCACGTCTCCAGGAAGGAAAATAAGAAGGCACTGGCACCCGCGTCTGTGCCAACAGCGATGCCTGCGGCGCGGCCAGGCTGACGCCACCGCTCGCGGCACTGCCGGCAGGCAGCCGGGAGCCCCTGCCCAGCCTGGACCTCTCCCGCGCCAGCGTCTGCCTCCACCGCCACGGCCTCGGGAGTCCGTCCCTTGGGGAGAAGCGCGGGGCTTCACGTGGAGCTAGGACCAAATTAAGGCAGGACGCGCCAGCACGGGAGCAGGGTACCCGCTGCGGACAGCGGCATGGCTTCCAGCTCCCTGCCAGGCTGGGAGAGCTGCTGCGCTCTTAGAGCGAACAGGAAGGTGCAGAGGGGCCGGCCGGCAGGGAGACGCGGCGCGGCGCCCGTGCCGACTCCTAGCAGCCCCCGCTGCAGCAACTCGCTCCTTCCAGGCGGCTCCCCTATGGCCTGGCAGGAGCCTGAGCTGGGACGAGTTACCTTCCACCAGGCCCTTCCCGGCAGAGGAACGTGGAGCTAATCCCTGCCCCAGTTAAAATACAGGCGAGCCAGAAGCGGCGTCACCTCCTGCCCCTTCTGCCACCCGCTGGGAACATGCCCCCACGAAAGGGCTCAAGGGGAGAGATTTGTACACGTCACAACTTCTCAAGCAGACCGGACACACACACACACGCACACACACACCATTGAGTGCAACAGAACGCAGTGTAAAAACCAGTTTCACGCACACACTATCCGTTTGTGCAAGGCTCACACGTTACAGTACAGCCAGAGATCGGGCGGGCAAGAGGGGAGGCAACGGCTGAGATATTGTACAGGAGTCAATGTAAACAATAAAGCATCCTCCAAGAGGCCTTCGCAAGAGACCAAAAGAACAGTTGCTTTGTACAAAATGCCCTTAAAACAACACATTTGTCATAAACTCCTCTGTCAGCGAGGCTTGTCAGCTGCTCACCCCTTTAGAGATGCTACTCCTTCCCCTCTGGGGAAGGCGCTGCTCCTCGTGGTGCTCAGCAGGTCACAGGAAGCTCTCGTGGGACGGCCACTGAGACCGGGAGCGAGCCCAGTTCCCACTGCCCACCTGTGAGCCACCAGCATGGAGAAGGGCTGTCCTCAAGTGGAGAGACCTCTGATCCCACGGCCCCCAGAGAGCTGCATGTGACGCATCCCTCCAGTCCATTCCCCTCTTTCTGCCATCTAGTTCAGAGCCTCAAGACCTCCAAGGCCTTCATAACCGTCTGCAAAAGAGAACAACCTTCCCTGACTTCCTCCACAGAAAACACACACAGTTGTGCTGGGCCAGAGCTGAAGACAAGGATGCAGCACAGCACTTGCCCAACGTGGGCCTTTGCTCCGAGGGAGGACAGCCCTTCACTGCAGGAACACTGCTCTCCCCAGCTGACGCACTCGGGCAGGAGCAGAGTATTGGAAGGAAGCAGCATTTCTGGTCTGCAAGGAAGAGCGTAGAGGTGCTCCTTTCTTTGGAGCATTTCTCTTGAGACTGAGCTGGGCAACAACTGATCATCTTCCTCCTCCCTCTCAAGGAAAAAAAAACCTACACAGGGCTTTCCCCTTGCAAGCAGATCATTGCCACGGGAACAGATCACCAGCCAAGAATGCTCCTGCTGATGCAGAGGGCATGCTTGGTGGCACCCCCTCCCTGCCACCCGCAGAGGAGCAGACACCTCCGCAGGGTCGGGGCAGCAGGCAACAGCTCTGGTGAGGTCTGGGGGGAGGAGGGGAAGCAAAGACTGAAACTGTCCTTCACAAGATGACATGAGCCACTTGGCCTTTCCACACTGCCTGCCCAGCTCCAAGTCAGCTAGAGTGAGCCAGGAGAACCCAAATGTTTTTCAGTGTCCTGAAGAACTATCTGGCCTCCTGGGCCAGGCTCTACGTGACTCGGGTGACTTTTAGTAACTGAAATTGCCTGGGAGGACGTGCTATTTGACCCAAGACAGTGCCCTGCTGGGCTACTTCAGGCTGTCCTCCAGCCTGCAGCTAGCACAGGTGACAACCCCCCTCCCCCAGCAGGGCTAGAGCTCCTTGGAAGCAAGGGGACAATATGCACTTTGCTGCTGGAAAAGGCCCGAGACATGCTCGCAGCACCATGCCAGGCAGTGCCCGGCTGCGGGCACACAGGTTGCCCAGCGCTGGGCTCTGGCAAGGCAGCGTGGGAGGATCCCTAGGAGCGGCAGGGGGGCAGCAGAGGTGGGATTCCTCCCCACGCTTGCATTACCGTGGGACCTGCTAGGATATCCTCTGCTGCTGGATGTGGGCAAGCTGCAGGCTTAAGGATAGCTCTTGCCTTTGGGCAGACATATGCTGCTTCCCAATACTCCGCAGTGCCTTTGGTGCTGCGCTTCTCCCCAGCTCAAGATGAGCTTGCCCCATCAGTGCCTGCAAGGCTCTGCAGCATCCGTGCCACCTTCTAGGTACAGCCTGGTTTGCTGCTCCTCCCTCACCATGTCCTCCCCCGTGCTGGGCTTTCAGGAGCTGGAGCCATTCTGCATCTTCTGCTTCGCTCCTCCCCAGAGGGCAGGTCTGGGCCAGAGCCAAGCACCAGCTCAGCTGCGCTCTCAGTGCCCTGCCACAGACCTGCTGCAGGACTGGAGACAGGACCCAGAGCTCTCCTACAACGGCCGAGCGCCTTTTCCTCTGCTCCCTATAGCAGACATACAATTGCACCAGCGGAAAAGAGGAGTCTTGAGTTAGCCAAACTGCTCTGGAACCGCAAATAAGCCAAACTGCTGAAATTTGGAGCAGGCCCTGTGAATGCACAACACTGTTCTTCAGCGAAACGAGAACCTGCAGAATGGCTCGGAGCAATAACAGGGACGCCTTTCCACGTCTGCCCGGCCCTTCTGACACCCAGCGTCAACCGGGGGGAGGCAGGCAGATATGCAGTCACCCTCCTGCAGCGGGGTAGCAGGGGTTCATGCAGGACTGGAGGAGAAGGGACACGTTTGGCAGAAGCTGGCATCGAGGCTCACTTTTGGAAAGGGAAGACAGCTTACAAAGTCAAATCCACTCCATTTCTGTGGAGATTACAAAGAACAGCACTGAGTTTGAGGAAGGTGGTTTTGTTTTCCAGTTTACAGAATGTAGTCTTGCCCTTTTTTAAAAAACAAAACATAGAAATGACAAAAAAATCTATATAAATACCATATATACAACAATTTAGGCAAAAAAAAAAAAACCCAACAACCTTCCAGAAAAGATCTTCCCCTTCCCTCCGGGTTGAGTGTTAGGAATGACAGCAGAGAGGACAAAGCTTTGCATTCAGCAGGGGAAATACATCATGTAACAATTATAACAGCCTCTAGGTCTGGAAGTCAACAGAAGTGCCTGTGAGCGGGGCAGAGGGGGAGAGGGAAAGAAACTCAGGCAGCATGAGACAAGAATAGCGTTAGGGTGGAGGGGAGGCAGCAGGAGGGTAGAGAACAGATGATATGGCCATGAACTTGGAAGGCCCACAGCAGTATTCAAGTAATGGAAGGGTCAAAACCCTAAAGACTCATTTGTTTTAAAAGAACACTCTCTGGTTTTGTGGCTTCTCCTTGTCCCGCGTCGCTTTTCCAGCATAACCGAGGACAAATGAACTTGGTGGCTCACAGAGCAGCTCTGCCCACACGGGAGGCTGGTGTTCCACCTCGCTACAAAATCCAGGGCTCCGCGAGACCCACATCTAGGAGATGAGCCCTGATTTCAGTGACAGGCTGCTTGCGGTTTTTAAAGCCCATCCATCAGCATGATTTACTGCCGTGCACTCCTTTTGGGGATGCACAAGCAGAACCAAGCCGGGGGGGGGGGGGGGGGGGAGGTTTGTCCTGAAGCAGTTTTATAAGTGATCTGCCACCGTCATGGAGTTCCAGTTTGTAGAAATAAAAGAAAGGCCAAACAAAGGGATCTTGGCACAGCCTTCGCATTTATGTGGGTTCTCACTCCAATGACTGCCCAGCACCATTTCAAGGCATGGAGGAAATTCAAGTTAGAAACTAGGACCTGGTTCTATGCAAAACTCCACCTTGCAGAAGTGACCCAACAGCAATTTTCATTTGCTAAAGGTGTTCTTTTAAAACAAACTAACAAAAAGAAGAACATTTGAGGTTATCTGAGTTAAAAAAATTAAAAAACAAACAGTCCTGCAGTCAGAGTCACACACAGAAGAACCAACCCACACCTACATGCGCCAGGAACAGTAAAATGACAATATATATAAAATTAACCAATAAAGTGCATGTTCCTTATATATTACACCTGCCCCTTGTGTGAACGCAACAACATGGGTTCTCTTTTGTAAGAAATCACAGCTGAGGGCTCAGAATCACATAGTATTATAGAGTGGATTGGTTGTCCGCTTTTTATCATTGGTCTTTTTGAGTCTCCTCAGAGGGTGAGTTCTACCGTGTTGCTGTCTGGGTGCAACAGCCAAGCTTTGAGCTGGAGACAAGGAGTCCACAACCTGCACCTGCAGCAGCGGAGGACCCTCCTCAGAGCTAGTCCACACTGGATCCGCACTGGGAAACAAACTCTGCTGACTTGAGCCACACTCTTTGGCGTACTGAGCTAACGGTCTCTCCACCGGCTTGCTCTGGGCAATGCACTCTGTTGTTCTTAGCTGTTCTACAAAATGCTTAGTAGGCTTTGGATCCTGAAGGGCTGGCAGAGAGGAACCGCAGTGCTTGTCACATGGGCTTTCTAAGCTCCCCTCCAACATCCCCCCGCAAAAACTTCGACCAAGTGCAACGCAGGTGAGAAGCACCGGGTTGGCGTCGGAAGAAGCCGATTCCCTCTCAGATAAGTCATCCTTGGAGAGATCCAGGCAGTCCAGCTTGGCTAAGGATGCTGAGCGTTTCATGTGGGAGGGCGTGGTGAGCCCCGCATGCCGGATCCGGGCCTCTATTTCCTTTGTCCGCTGCTTGACAAGCCCAGGGTTGTTACTGCGCTCCTCCACGCTGTGGCTGCTGGAGCTGTGGGGGAGACCATAGCACAGGAAAGAGATGTCCATAACGTCCACGTTTTCAGTGCGTTGGCTGGGTAAGTCCTCGCTACTCAGCTGCCTCGAGGTGCCAGCACCCCCTCCGTACAGAGGCTTGCTGCTGTCCCTGAATGGGAGATTGCCGTCCCCCTCGGTGCTGCATGATACGGCCGGCTCATCGTCTGTACTCGTGCTCTGTTCAGTGACGCCCTCCAGGTGAATTACGTACGGGTAGGAAGAGCGATCTAGGCTGGCTGAAGGTGCGTAGGCTACCTGGACAGAGGGCGAAGCACCACCGAGATGAACGGATAACCCACTACCTTCTTCGCTAGGGCTTCCTATAGTGAAGGTGGCCTGCCTTTGTACCGCGTGCTCTGGCAGTGAAAGACTAACCAGAGTCAGAGCTTTGAGACAGGTAGGGGCCTTCTCTGAGCATAACGAAGGATTCAAGTTTTCATCTAAAGGCGGGATGGCTGCAGCCAGCCCACCCTGCTCACAGCTAGCATCAAGGCGCTCTGCAGACTTGAGCGTGGGAGTGTACTCAATTATTTCAATTCTCTTTGGGAGGAGGGAGGGCAGAGCTGGCTCTTCTGCGCCATCAAACGAGACCACTGTCCTGCGCTCTTGAGCTATTACCTCTTGCTGCAGGCTAGGCCCTGCAGGCATGGGCTCGTGGGGAGGAGAGACGAGCGGCACAGACAGATGTCTGTCTGCAGGCTGCTCTGCCCCAGGAGGCAGCAATTCCTCAGCACCTGGACTCTGCATCTTGTTGCTCTCTGGAGCCAGCTCCAGGGATGGCTCCTCATTCTTCCCCCGTGGCAGGAGCTCAGGAGCCAGAGAGTCGTTCCTGGAGTTCTTGCGAGTGGGTAAGACGCAGCCTGGGGCGGCATGCTGATGCTCCTGCTCCTGTCTCAAGCGCTCCTCAAACTCCAAGGTGGCCCGCTTGACGGAGCCCGGGCACCACTTTGGCTCAGGACTGACGTTCTGGCCGCAAGGCTCCTGCTGCTCCCCTGCAGGGCTGCTTTCCTCCAGGTCCGACTTGCAGGAAGAGAGCTGCAGTGAAGAGCTACCTTCTTGCTCAGCTTGCAGAGAGTCCTTCTCTTTCTCCTGGTGTCCAGCACAAGCTCTTTCACTCTGCTCCACCCTCTCTGATGCCCAGACCACCTCCACCGGTAGCTCATGCACTGTGTTCCTCTTCGGTGTCTGGGTATGGTTGGCTGAACCCTCTCTCTGCTGCGCAGGTCCTGCTCCCTGGTTGATTGATTCAATCTCTGTGATAATTTCCTTCACAGAAATTGCATTTTCTGAGTGGGATCTTGTGAGATGGCCTGTGCTAGGCAGCTCAGGGACCTCCTGCAACACAGAAACAGGGGCATTACAAAATGGATCAGTTGTGCTGACAAATGGCAGCAGCTTATAGAGGTGCATATCCACAGAGGAAAAGCAAAGCGCACGTGCCAAAGTGCAGAACTAGATCCCAAGTACAGGGCGATCACCAACGTATCAAGCAATATCATCTCTGGGACTGCATTCAATGTATTCCAGACTGGATTTCCACCTAGACTAGGACTTAAAAAGTGCAGTTTTGATTTGTAAATTTAAAATATTCTGTTCATATATGACAGTGAACAGAAATACAGCATAAAGAATGACCGAGTGCTGAAATGCTCCAGTTTCCCTAAAGAAAACAGCCAGAGAAGCTCCCCCTGCCAGTACAGACACTCCTTCTGCCAGATCGTTGGGGACAGTATTGGCCTATTATGTGAGGAAGATCCCTGCTGTCTCACATGGAGATAGAAAAGATCCAAGCAAAGCAGTGCAGAATTTAAATAAGAGAGGCTCCCAGAAGACGATGGCCTCGGCCACCATCAGTCCCTGTGAGAGCCTTGCAGGGTGGAAAGCAATTAGCAGAGAAAGGTACCTAAGTTCAGGAGGTTATTACATTCTGTCAAGAACATCTCTGTCCCAGGAGAGAAGTGAACCATGACGTCCCTTACTCCAATACCTTAGGCCTGGACCCACTCATTCTCGTCTTCCATCAGTCCCCATCCATCTGTCCCCAATTTGCTATCTCAATGCTGGTACTTTTCAACCAGGGAAAGGTGCTAGCTTTGCTCCATTTTGGTGGATTCTTCAAGTCAGATAAATATCTGCACAGCTTCAGGAGGCTGGCTAGTCCCTTGTGTTCAGAGTTCAGCTGCGTAAACTGGTCAAGTCCCACCTATCTGCTTTCTGTACGCAAAACTCAAAAATAAGTTTCTCCTGAGAACAGCAGAGCAGGTCAGATCAAGGTTGACTCAGCTAGTGCCCTGTCACTGCTTGCAGCCAGTAGACAGATGCTTAAGAAAAAAGTGCAGAAAAGGGCAAGTAGCTAGCAATATCTCCCCAGAAAACCATCCTGTTCAGTGAAAGCCAGAACTGGAAAAGCCCCTATCTACAGCAATCTCACAGCAAGAAAACTACGGCAGACATATTTGAGCAGCAGTTCCTAAAAAACTGAGCAAGTTATTTTAACCTTTTGCTGTTCTTCGTCTGTGGAGGAGTCATCCGATGCTTGAGGGGAGTTTCCAGAGCTGTTCCTTCGAGCATCTGCACCCCCATCTGCAGCAGGTGGCACTTCCAGAGCAGACACCTTGGAGATCCCGTTCCTTCCACTACCTTGCTCCTCCGTCCTCGAATGGGAGCAGGTGCGCGACCTGCTCTCCTGAGAAAGCTCCACAAATTTCTCCAAAGCGCTGAAGAAATCAATCCTATCTGTACTGAGGTCTGTTACTTCAGGCTGGGGAACTTGCTGGGGATTTGGGGAATTCTGGTTTGGGGATTGGGGAAAGTCTTTTAAGCATGACGTGAATTCTTCCATGGGAAGCAAGTGCACGTTCATATCAGGCTTAAGGGCATCTTTTTCTAAATCATCCACTGTCAAATCAGGAAACTCCGTTATTTCTAAGGGGTGCTGGAGTTGCATTAAGGCCTCAGAAGCATGGCAGTTATCAGGGGGGACAGAGTCCACGCAACATCCTGCTGGACAGCCATTGATATTGTTTAGGTTCAGCTTGTCCTCCATTTGCTCAGCATGGAAGTCTCTACACGTAAACTCCAGGTGGACCCTTCTCTCTTTCACACATGGCTCCTCGATCATGTTTGCATCCTCTGGGAGCTGCTGCTCCCTGTCCAGCTCAGCTGAGTAGACAGGAGACATTGGTTGCTGGTTGTCGTTGGTCTTGGCATCCGAGATCCGGTCAGCAGAGGTGGTGATCTCCTTTTTGTTCAGCTCCATCCCAGACTTGCAGATGGGTTCATGATGGTCAGAAAGGTCACTGTCTGAGTGCGAGCGCCACAGTTTATTATGCCGCTGCTTGCTGCGGGGAAGAAAAGCAAGGGAAAACATTGAGTAGTGTTTTCACATACTGGGGCCAGACCCACCTTGTTGTAAGAAGATGCAGCTTACGTGAAAAGCAGTGACAAATACTGGAGTCACTGACCAACAGCTGCAGCTTAACCTAAACATTTCAGGGCCAAACCTGCTGCTGGAGAACTCAATCTAACACCAGGCCACCTTTCAGCAGTCAGATCCCTCCGCACTGTTCTGCTCCACATACGCGCACGTATTCCCCAGCCCTATTTCATCAGCCTACTCCTCAAACGCAGTGTTTAACTACAGAATTTGGCCCCTTCTCAATCAGCACGTATCCATTTGTCAGCAGGTGAGCAACAACCAGAAGGGACAGGGTCCCTGGTCCTGGACGTGAATGGATGGTAGACACTGAACGAATCCAATTTCCCCTTCAGCACAGGGGATGCCTTGTGGCTCCTTCCTTGAGAAATTTCAGTGATCAATGACTGAGCTCTGGCAACCAAAGAGGCCTGTGCGTGCAGGGAGGCACACAGGAGACATCCTCTACTGTCAACAAGACGCCCAAAACACCACCTGCGTCTCACAGAAAGGAAGCTCAAGTTCTCCAGCTCTTGGAAAGTCCCTTTAGGAAGGCCTGAGGAGTCACAAGGCCAACCAATACCAGTAGTATTGCATCATCTTCCTCATCTCCACCTGCCAAAAAAAACAGCCCACGTCCCTGGGGTTATGGGGAACCAAGGAGGCAACTTCTGGGCGGTGAAACCACGCCGCTAGCCACGTTTGCAAGGGTTTTGCTGAGTGACCACGGCCACAGGGCTGTGCTTCCACCATTTGCCCCTAGGAGGAGAGCAGATACCACAGAAAGGACCTCAGGTCTAGCAAAACCTCTCCAGGCCCCTGCCAGGGTGAGCAGGTGCTCCCAGACACATCCACTGGCTGCAGTAAGTTAATTAACAGATGCTACTAAACTAATAAAAATGCATCAGTTTAGCTGCGGGTGCCCAACAGCCAAAGGAAATAGTGCAGCACAGAGATAGCCTTCTAACCCCGTAATCAGCTACAGCTGTCACCTACGACTCGGGACAGGATCAGGTCCTCTCACAGGAGAGGAGGGTCAACGCTGGAGGCCACATGGCATGGCTCTGGGAGGCACGTGCTCCATCTCTAATGGATTTCAGAGCCAAAGCTAATGCTGGCAGCAGGACCAGGCCTGCCCATGAGGCAGGTTGTTGCTGAGGTTCTGGACAGGAGGTCAAAGATTTCCCATTTCGCTGCTCATGCAACCTGGAGAGAAGTCACTGAGGCTTTCTGAGCCTCCATTTCCCCAGCTGGGTTTAAAGCCATTCCTCATCCCCTCCCAGACGCACTGTCCATCTGATGCAACCACAGGCCCAGGCAGGCAGGGACTCCCTGGGGACGCGCTGTGTGCGGCACCACCACCCCGCGCAGGCTCAGCTCTGCTGGGGCCCTCGGCCCACTTTGCTCCGACTGCCGCCGGCAGCGCGGCCACTGCAGCGCCTCCGGCCCCGGCGCCTCGACGGCCGACTCCAGCGCTCTGGTGGGCACCCGATTCTGAAACGCAGGTCGCCCTCCTGCATGAACAAGCCAAACTCGCCAAGCACAGCTCTCTGCCTTGGTCTGAGGCTCCAAACAGCTGTCAACAACCGCTGCGGCAGGTTAACTGTATTCCCTTAACTTTGAATCTCACACTTCCTCCAGTCTTCAAACCTGCAAAAGGTGCTAAGAGCAGGGTCAAGAAACAAGGGCCCGTGTTCCTTCCTCGAGGCCACAGCCGTCCCCTGCACCGCGTTCCCGGAGAACAGCGCGCCACAACCCTAACACCATTTCTGAGCGGGGGACCCCGAACAATTTTTTGCTGTAATTTATCCACAACTAAGAAAAGAAACAGGGGTATCTCAGCCCTGCTGTCACTTCCCATCGCCAGAGGGAGGGGACGGTTTAACCCCCGGAAGCGTGACAGTCCTGGAGAGCAAAACACGCTTGTTGTTGTGACTGAAAGCAGACAGGGGGGTTTTCATTTTACAGATGGAAAACATATCCTGTGTTGCTATAACCCCAACACAAAACCGTAACTAGATAGTCCGAGCACATGGCTGCCCTCGCAAACCTCCCCTCTGAAATCTGAGCAGTCACATGAGCGTGAATCTGTTGGGGGGTTTTCTTTTTGTTTTTTTGGGTTTTTTTTTTTACACCTGTCCTGGAATACTGCAGCAATAAACAAGGCAGCCTGAGGCCAGAGAGCAAAGCTAGATAACACAGAGGAGAAAGGGGAGAAAGAGCCGTTGGGAGCTGAGAAAGGACTGGCGTAAAGAAAAGAGGGGCCATTTCTGCAGTATACGGAGGCTATTCCTTGCTTCAGTGAAGCTTCATTTACTGCAGGCTTTTTAGCCCCGCACCCGCAGATGTAATGCACTGCTCTTGCATTTTTTAAAGCCTCACGAGTAACCGTGTTCATATCACTGTATGGGGACTTGCAAAGTAGGACAGGAGCAGCCTGGACAGGGAGGGGAGCCACACGCCACGTCAACGATGGCAGCAAGAAAAGCTTTACTTCCTCAGAAAAAATATGACATAAAAAAGAAAGAAAAAAGCCTTAATCAAAATGTTTGTACAGGCTGGCTTTGCAGGTGTGTCGCCAACTACCAGGTGGACCGATTACTTAAATCAATGGCAGGCTTTGAAGGTGTGATATACCAGCTGCTAGCGGCCAAGCGCCCTTCACAGGTGTTCCCCAACCTGTTGCACAGGATGTTGGCACCGTTTCCCTGTCTGAAAACCGTCTTTTCCTCCATCCAGCCTACCCGAGGGAGATTTAATTTCCCAGTCTGCCTAACGCTGTGTAGCACATCCAACTGGGCAGGTCACTTCCAGCTCAGAGTTAAGTGCTGATCTTTATTAACTGCTGCCAGCAGCAGCGTAGCACATTTGGTGTCACACAAGGCACCAAAGGCTTCAGAGCTGCTCAACAGCAAAGCACGCTAGGATCCGAGACAAAATGCTGTAATCTGGAGAAACACAGTATCGCTGCCTCCTTCCAGCTGATCACGTGGCGACGTTGCTTAACACAGCTTACAAGCAGACTTCTCAGAAATAAGCAATATTTATGTCTTTTTTGCTAATCAGGTGATAGGTTTGGGATTACAACACCCTTGCCCATAGTCAGCTCCACACCAGCCTCCGAACTCCAGGCAGGAACAAACACTGCTGTTGCAATTCAAAGGAAGCAAGAACATCCTGCCCCCTCCCCAAACACCAGCACTTACAGGAGGAGCTAAATAAAACCAGGCCAGCTGCTGGGGAGGGGCACGGTCAACAGGGAACTGTAACGTTGAGACAGAGGGAAGGCAACTTCCCTGTCAAGTGATGCTACAAGCAGTAGGGACATCATTTATCTCTGCTGGAAACTACACAGCTCTGAATACTGCATTTGGATGGCAGTTCATGGGAGGCTACTCTTCAAAAAGCAGCCAAACAGCCTCCTAGACGCTTTTTATTACACCCATTTTCCCAGGCTCAGCTGAGATAACCCATGAAAACAGAGTGTTATCTTCCCCAAGATAATCACAAGCTTACATAACGCAGTGGAAGAAGTTCTAATTAAAATAACAAAGTCAATCATTTAGGTGTTACGCCTTTAAATGGGTAATGTAGGTCATTTCTGCCAGACTCACCTGGCCAGCAGGATCCCTTGGTACTCCTCTAGCTGCCGCATGAAGCTGGGGTTGGGCTTGGTGACGGTGCGCCGTTCCTTCACGTAGTCGTACGCTCTGTCCAGGTTCCAGCCGTACTCCTTCATGGCGTAGGCGATCACGGTGGATGCCGAGCGGCTCACGCCCATCTTGCAGTGCACCAGGCACTTTGAGCCATTTTTTCTGAAGCGGGAGAAAGACAGAGGATCACTAAATGGAAACACTGTCTCCGAGCAGCTTAAGACAATAATGACTTCTCTACTAAAGCATTACGAAACACATTCTAAACACTTTGGCCTTGCTTGCAGTCTCTCGGATGCAATCTGACAATCCAATTTACAAGCCAGAGCAAGACACACAATCCTGATATTCTTAATAGATTTTGTTAAAACAGTTCTTCCAAAGCTTTTATTACCAAACAGATAAACATCAGTTGTTTGCACAGTTTTATGAAGAGCCTGCTAAAGACTAAAAAGGTGTCCTTGAACTCAGCCAGAATGGCTCATTGGTATCGAGCAGTATTCCAAATAAAGAGGGCATGTATCACACAAACGGCTTCACAATTTAGAGACACATTCCTGAAGATACTGAGTGGTTCATGGCAGCCTCTAGCCTTAGACATGTTTTTCTACTGTGAACAGTTTTGGCAAATGGCTGGACAAGACCAACACTGCTTTAATACAGTGTTTGAAACCCTACCTGGCCACCACTCAACATCTCTCTTGAGACATTGATGGGTACAAATCCAGCCAAAAGCCCCATGGCAGATTTTTCTCAATACCACCGTTTCTTAGGACCACCTATAAGAGGAAGGCTCACCCCCGGCCCTGTTTATAACAGTACCCGAGCTCCTTCCTCTCTGTAGCCGTTCCAGTGCAAGTGGGTGGAAAAGATGACCTCCGCATGGCTGGAGGCACAGACCTCAAATGACTGCTCCAAACTTTGATCAAGAAACCAGTGCAGCGCCCTGCTGCAACCGGAGGGGAGATGCCTGCTGATGTCATCCGTTCTCTCTTCCCGCGGGCGAAGTAAACAGCGCCCTTGAGCGCAACGAGCAGCTGCTTTGCTCGGGTGAGGCTGGTACAGACGGCGTCTGAAAGGGCAGCCTGCGCTCTGCCCCAAGGAATTTAAAAATTTTTGTCTCTCATGAAATATGAGGAGGAAGGCTAGCTGGCTCTTATCTGCAAACTCCGTGTGCTGGGCAGCATCGGCGCAGAGCGGGCTGAGAGGGTTTTGGTTTGGCTCCTTTAACTTTTTTTTTTTTTTTTTTTTTTTTTTTTTACAGTGCTCAGATAACGTTTTCCCGATTGCTGGCCATGTGAAGTTCCCCCCAGACAAACTCGGAGGCCGTACAGCACACACTGTCATGTGCCTTGACAAGCTCAGACTTCAGCTGCACACAGCTGTCTGAGCCCATAGCTGCATCCACACCCTGCACACACAGCGAGAGATACTTTTACCATTTGGGGTATACCATGCTACAGCAGCCTATCACTTGGAAAAAGTCTTCTTGGTAAAATAATCTCTATTCTTCCATCAGGGCAATGACATCCATGCACTGTCCCCAGCGCACTGCCCTCATTCAAGCTTTTAAACTCAAATTAATCAAAACACTGCAGTGTTCCTAGTGACCAAAAAAACCCCAAACACAGCAAGCGGAGCAAAAAAGCGTGTAGAGTAATTGTCCCAATCCAGAAGATTGACTTACATCACCTCATACTGCAGTACTGAAGTCCAAGTGTTTAATTCTCAACGGTAATTAAATTCCCAATAAAATTCCCAACTGGGAATTCTGGGCAAGAGAACGCTTCTGAGGATGACAACACTTCAGCATCCCCATCTAAGGGAATACAGTGATGTGTTTTAGGAAAATCATCTTAAACAAGCAAGGTAAGTCTCTAACAACCTGCTCAAGAGAGCCATACTCGATGAAGTTAGCTGTTTGAAGACTATGAGCAAGAGACAATTGCAAGTACCAGCAACGGTTAAAAGACGACACACTTCTACAGTGGAAGTAAGACTTCAAAGGCAATATACGCCAATCTGCTTTCTGACCAGCTTTCCCTTAAGAAGGCTGCTGAATTAACTGGAGACGGCTCACATAACTGGGATGCAATTCTTCACAGCAAAAAGGGCCTACTTTCAACATCCACTGTCAGGTCATCCACTAGTTCAGAGACCTGTACCAGCATTTACTCCTACTGAAGGGAAGCACTTGCTCTGGAGCATTACGCTACAAGAACTTGCTTCCTGACTGTAGGCTTCATTATGCAACCTCACAGTGCAGGGAACAGCTTATGTTTGTGTGCAGTTTATAAAGTTTGCTTTTTAGTTTTGTTAAATCCTGCTTAATTTGTTACTGCCTTTTCCTCCCAGCAGCACTCTGCAGATCCACTGGGTTTCCTGAAAAGGCAAGTGAACTATGAGCTGTCTAGTACAGGAATGATCTCCTCCACGATTTGCTTGGACTGCAGCTGGGCAGAAACCCCTCGTTGGTCCTACCTGCTCCTTATACAAGCACTCACAAACATAATGACTTGTGGTAGGCAACTCTTAACACTTACACACTTACACTTGCCACACTTACAAAATGAAAATGCTTTGTTCTTAGTTATGCAAGGAGGAAAGTAGCTGAGAAAAATCAGCAGAAAAATACTAAACGCCTAGTATATATTTTCTAAATGCGTTTGTTGTGTTCCGAACAGACTTACTTTGCCTTGGAGATGAATTTGTAGGTGTCATTCCAGTAAGCCAGAAGATCTGTTGCTTCTTCATCATATACCCGAATATTATGGTATTCAAAGAGCCCTGGGAAGAAGTTATCTATTTCTCGAGTCACATTCAAAATATACCGCACCCTGCATGGAAACAGAGAGCACACAAAAATGCAGAGTGTGCAAAACACAGTGAGGTCAGAGAGATATCACAGCTGCTAGACAACAGACTGGCAAAACTTAAAGCATTCGAAATCGCAGTTTGGAACATGCTTCCTTGGAAATAAAGAGTTAGGGCAAGGAGGTAGTAGCAAACCCAAGCAAAAAGGTTCTGCTGAGCAATTTAGAGCCTCGCCTAGACAAAAAGGTTTCTATTCATCCTGGACAGAAATGATAACTCATGTAGAGTCTATCAGGCTGCTCCGCTCGCTCACCATCTCCCTACTTTAAGCATTAGCAACACTTGTGCCACAGGAACTCCTGTACAGCCTTTTCACTTAGTATTTGGACCCCTTCTCAAAGGGCCTTTGTGAACCTCTTCCTGCTGTACCAACAGCATAGGAAGACTGAAGGCACAAGCTCACAAACAATATCATAGTTAGGCAAACCACAGAGAGATATAGCAGGTAATCAGCCATTGGGGAGCATTTATTTCTTCTCCCTAAACTTTTTGGAAAGAAAATTGCTAAAGAAAGCACAGTGCATTTATGCGCACTACATCTAGTACCTCTAGCCCCGTAGGTCAGTTGTGAGATGCTTATGAACTACACGTGCCGGGGCATCAGATGGAACAAGAGCACTGCAAGGGAACAACATCCCTTTTCCCTACAGGTAGGGGATTGCTAGCAGTCAAGGGGACCCTGTATAACATAAGGTAACTGCAGCAGACCCTTCGCTGAATGAGGGGAATCAGTTTTGCTAGGCTGGTTATCCAAGGTGCTGAGTATGCTAACAATTCAGTTTCGCAGAGTGATTAGTTTTTTTTTTTTCCCATTGGATTGGCCCAAACAAACTAAACCTGCAAATAACGGTTCAATTACAAGTCCTTGTACGTAGATCCACCTGGCCTAACAGCAGGATACCCTACCCTTAAGCCTGAAAGGTGGCAACGGCAGAAGGCAGAGGAACCTATCAATGCTAAGCCCAAGAGCTACAGACTTTATTTCCTACAGACGCTGGGTCCCTCTCAAGGGAACAAACGCTCTTTTACACATTTCCCTTCCTGATGCAGTCCAGAAGTCCAGACTCCAAAGTGCCTCTGTAATCCTGAGGCCTCAGTCCAGCACAGCGGGCTTGAGCAAAGGGCACAGAGCCAACAACGCAGCAGTTAAGTAATTGTAGCTTTCTGCTACTTATTGCTATGAGATGGCTGGCTTCCTTTGTTTGCCAAGGGGATGTTAGTCAAGGTCAGGGAACAAGATTCTTTTACTTTAGGGTGCCTGTTTGTGGAAAGCAGGGTTTGGAAGAAGCGAGAGAGCAGCAGATTGTCAGCCTGTTCAGATCTGCAAGCCCTTTGTACGAGTCAGGTTACACAGCAGCTCTGGGATGGAATTTGTTGCACAGACAATGAGCGAGGCCAGGCCCTCGCTTTTAAGCTGATGGCCTGAAGCTACTTACCCTCTGTTCTGCAAGTCTTCCAAATTGGAGGCGTTCCACTCCGAGCCCTGCAGGGAAAACATGCAAAAGGACACATCACCCACAAGGAAGGCACGGAGAGACAACCAAAAAACCGACAGAGGGAGGGGCAGTCACCAGGGACTGCCAGGAGGAAGCTGCCCAGGCACGTGCTGGAGCGCAAGGGTCTTTCGAGGAAAGGGTATGCAGAAGAGTGGTAACAGGGCTGATGCCTTCATGGTCAGCACCTTATCTCGCTCTGTTAGCCTTTCTGAAGCAACAGGCAACTCTGCAAAGCTGAGCCCAGCATCGTACGCAGGCACTTCCTGCAAAGCGTTGAGAAATCTACTTCAGCAAAGATGAGAGCGCTCCACCCTTTCCCTGGAGGCTGCTGCTGCCAGCTCTGCCCCACAGAAGAGAGACTGCCTGTGCTTAAAAACTATCCAGGTGCTCTTTATACATGAAACACCCATCTCACACATCAAAGGTCGCAACTCTGTAAGCTCACTTAGGTCACACCTCTTCTCCTCATACTCCAAGTCTGCTGGAGCAGGGAAACAAATGTGTTCAATCCTGGCTAGCTAACCCTCTCCTCTGCAGGGCCCACCAGGCCTCCCAGCCAAGCTGCTTGCCCAAACACATAAGCCCTCACGCAGGACAAGGCAGTCCAGACAAGGGTTTCCTTTAAAAATCAAGGTGCACAAGTTATCTCCTTCCCTGCCTTAAATAGCTCCTACATGGAAAGACAGTTCAGATGGAAGGAGAAAGAAGGTAGCAGCAGCAGCACAACAGCACTGCTCAGGCCTGCTCCCACGGTGCAGGCTTTACACTGCCTCGGGGACAGGAGAGGCCTGGCCAGGGTGAACCAGCGCTTGGACCACACCCACTGTCCGCCTGCAAGCCTGGCCAGGCCAAAGGCAAGAACCTCCCAGTCAGGCACACATCTCACGATGTCTGCACAGTGGATGGATTGCTGCTTGCCCCAGGAAGCATGCACAGGCACCCTGAGTTTGAAATGAGGTCAGCTTCTCCAGTCAAAAGATCTCTGATGTGGGGCAACGCACTTGCACCCCTGACAGCACCCGCAGAAAAATCCTGAGCATACACAGCCTGCACCACGATGTACACACACACCCATTTCTAGGGCCATCTCTAAGCATGTGGAGGACAAGAAGGAGCAGTCAGCATGGATTCACCAAAGGGCAATCATGCTTATCCAACCTGATAGCCTCATATGATGGGACAACTGGCTGGGTAGATGAGGGGAGAGCAGTGGATGTTGTCTACCTGGACTTTAGCAAAGCTTTTGACATCGTCTCCCATACCATCCTCATAGGGGAACTCGGGAAGTGTGGGCTGGATGAGTGGACGGTGAGGGGGACTGAGAACTGCCTGGATGGCAGAGCTCAGAGAGCTGTGATCAATGGCACAGAGTCTAGTTGGAGGCCTGTATTTAGCAGCATCCCCCAGGGGCCAATACTGGGTCCAGTATTGTTTAAATAATTCATCAATGACCTGGAGGAAGGGACAGAGTGCACCCTCAGCATGTTTGCTGATGATACTAAACTGGGAGGAGTGGCTGATACACCAGAGGGCTGTGCTGCCATTGCGAGGGACCTCAACAGGCTGGAGAGATGGGCAGAGAGGAACCTCATGAAATTCAACAAAGGCAAGTGCAGGGTCCTGCACCTGGGGAGGAATAACTCCATGCACCAGTGCAGGCTGGGGGCTGACCTACTGGAAAGTAGCTCTGCAGAAAAGAACATGGGACTCCCGCTGGACAACAATTTGATCACGAGCCAGCAGTGTGCCCCGGTGGCCAAGAAGGCTAAAGGCATCCTGGGCTGCATTAGGCAGAGTGTTGCTAGCAGGTTGAGGGAGGTAATCTTCCCCCTCTACTCAGTCCTAGTAGTACCTAGTAGCACCTGGAATACTGTGTCCAGTTCCGGGGTCCCCAGTACAAGAGAGACATGGAGCTCCTGTAGCGAGTCCAGAGAAGGGCTACTAGGAGCATCTCTCATATGAGGAAAGGCTGAGAGAGCTGGGACTGTTTAGCCTGAAGAAGAGAAGACTGAGGGGGGATTCCATCCATGTGTATATGTATCTGAAGAGAAAGCGTCAAGATGACGGGGCCAGACTCTTCTCAGTGGTGCCCAGCGACAGGATGAGAGGCAATGGGCACAAACTGAAACACAGGAAGTTCCATCTAAGATAAGGAAAAACTTCTTTACTGTGAGGGTGACTAGGCACTGGAACAGGTTGCCCAGAGAGGTAGTGGAGTTTCCTTCCCTGGAGATATTCCAAAGCCGTCTGGACACAATCCTGGGCAACGTGTTCTAGGTGACCCTGCTCGAGCAGGGGGGTTGGACTAGATCATCTCCAGAGGTCCCTTCCAACCTCAACCATTCTGTGATTCTGTGACCCAGCAAAGGACTATGTTAGTTTTCTGGAAGCTACTGGGGACAAGTCTGTTGTCTTTTCCTGGCACTTCAGGAATACAACAAACCAAAAGCAGCTGGTTCTCCCTAATGGAACCACTTCTTAAGAGAAATCATCAAAATGAGGACATCATTCAAGGGTTCAGCACAGATGGAACTCTAAATTTTGAGCAGGACAAAGGCAAATGTTTCTTGCCTTGGTGATCCAGCTTTCAATAGAATCCATTGCCTTCAGCAACGGATCAGGTCAGCGCCAGCAAAGTCCAGAGCCGTGCACAATCTGGAGAAGGGATACAGAGCCCTGTTTAGCCATTTTAGCACTCCCTAAGTGGGATCCCACAGGGCTCTTGCCTGTACCTTGAAAGAAACAGCCTCATGCCTCCCAGAGAACTCACTGTACAAACTCTGCCTTGCAGTATACAAGCTCCTGAATCAAGCTGCTGCCCAGTCAGCACTGGTCCTCACCGCAGAGGCCTGCCTTGCAAACACATCTATTCCAACTGTTAGCCACAGCGCTTCTCCACAGTGCTGCCTGTGAGCCTTTTTCTCATGTCTTGTTCTCATTAACCATACTCTAAGCCAAGGCTCATATCTCTGCAGATGACCAAACTGCCTGTGTTGCTTTTGACTAGTGCTGTAAGCCTGTAACACATCTCTCTGAAAAACATCTAGTCTGCACAAAACCATGAGGCCGCAGGGGTACTTTAACTTTCCTGGCTCTACCCCACTACAATTTCCTGGGAGCGCTCGCATTAACATATACTATCCCTTCGGAGCCACGGGAAGGCACTAAACTTCAGGAGACTGGGAGAGGCTGTCTCAGGTTGGACAGGCCAGCTGGTCCAAGAGGACTGGCTTCGTTTAGAGCTGAGCCAACCTCATAAGCTAGACGGCCCCACAAAACCAGTGTCCGTTGCTCCAGGGCTGGGAAATCCAGTGGAGCGCTGACTCACCAGAAGGAGGTGGGGTAATTAGACAGGCTCCAGCAGCAATGAAAGGCAACTAAACAAGAAAACATTAAAGGGCGAAACCTCTGCATTGCCTTAAGTGGATGATCTCCAGGATTCTTTGTGAAACTCCTCTGTTCCCCTAGATGACATGAACTTAAGAGTTTTCCATATTACAGGTAGTGTAATTCCACCTGAATCTTACATAAGCCCCCATAACAGCTCCCATAACAGTTATGCCCTTCCCAAAGACAAACACACTCCAAAAATTGGACATCTGTACTGTTAGAACTAAAAAACTGGTTTTCTGTCAATGGACTTCTTTGCCCTGCAAAGAAGTTCAAAATTAAGACTTTTTCCCCCTTCACCCTCTAGTGACAGGGACTGCAGCTTGGCTGGGGCTATAAGGCAAAGTTTAGGACAGCCAAGAAGCCAGGCAGCTCTTGTTCAACAACACTACTGTCTTACGTCTTGCTCAAGAGTACATGACCCCAGGAAGGGCCAACCTCTCCTTCAGACTTCCTTTAAGTTCCTCCAGAGGCCCCTGTGTCAACCAAGATGTGGCGAGAAGCATAAGGTGTGTTTACAGGTGTAACTCTTGAACTCGCTCTTAAACTTACCAAAAAGACATGATCAAATATCTGAGTGGGGCTGTCCATCTGCCCAAGGATCACTATCATTTCATTGTCAATGAACTCTTTGAACTCCCGCAGGTTACACACCATCTGCATCTCCAGCTCTGTGCGTATCTGGGTGAAGACAACAAGGAAGCCACGTGTTTTTCCTCTAGTGTTTCCTCATGGCATAAAACATAGAGCTCCCTACTTTGTGCAACAGCACTTCTACTGCTGCTCCTCTACCACTCACCTCTTTTGATGTGATGTTCTCCAAATCTTTCTGCATCATGATCTCCCTTAACTTGGTCTTAATCAGTCGTTCTGTGCGCTCCCGCTCTGTTGGGCTATCAGAAGAAAACAACAGAGGGTCAACAGGGAAGGGAAACGAACTGGACTCGTGGCATTGCTTAAACTGGTATTGTTTACACTGGATACTCTGCAGAGTCTCACACACTCAAGCCACTTCCCCCAGACAGCTCCTCAACTGGGAAGAATTCAGGTGACTGTAAAGCCCAGTCTGTATTCCCAGTATAATATGTGAAACAGAGACCAACTGAATGCACCTAACCCAATGTAGTCATCCAGAGAACCTCTGGTATTTGGTAAAATTTAAATTAGGAAGGCTGCATTATACTCACTGGAGCAACATCTAAGCCTCCCCCTACCTTTCTTGGAAAGGTAACAGCTCCAAAGCTCCTTACATGGAGAGGAGAGGGCAGCTAAGCCTTTGTGCATTCCTCCAGCCTCTGCTGCCAGGGGCCTTATCACCAGCTGCAAAAATAGCCTAACACCAGGGGAAGTTGCAACAGAGCAACAGCACAGAGCTGGCTCACCCATCATGGTTAGAAGGGGCCCAGCAGTTAACATCTCACACCACCTTTCTGTCTTTCTGGAAGGCTGCCAGGATGGTAAATGCACAGATACTTCTGCTTTTAGAAGCAACTACAACTCCTCTTCAACTGGTGGTTCACAAATAAAAAGAGTTCCTGGTCCTTCTCCCACAAGCATTATTTCAGGACTTGATTAAGAGAGTGCTGTCTAGGTATCCCCAGGAAATCACTCAACTCCTGCCACTGGGGAAGGGTGTATTACACAAAGTATATATACGAAAAGTTAAAGAGAATATTAATCTGAAAACCTGCCAAAACTTTTCAGCTCCCTTACTTGTACATTAAAAAACAATCAAGCGTGAAGATTTGTTCAAAGCTGAACTACTGCCTTTGCGTTATTATTCACTCTCTGAACTCCAACAACATGAAACACCCAAGAGCATAAATCAACCAATGGCACTATTATGCTAGGAAAGCGGCTCTCTACTGCAAACAGGGCGACTGACTCCTTGTGCTTGGCATCACACCTGGACACAGACTACTTTGAGGTTATACGGTATCACTACCACCACCAATTACTAATTACAGGGGTTGTAGCTCTTGAATGTTGGTATAGCCTAGAAATCGTGCCTGTCTAAACTGTCTACACATCTATATCAGCCACTGTTTTGGACCATACACCACCAGACATCCGAGCGTTTAGCTGGAGACAGTGTGGGACCTATATGCTGCTGTTTCACACTTATAAAACTCCCCAGAGCCAAGAATCGCTGCTTTGCTCTTTCTCCCCATTCTCAGGTGCGTTCGCTGCATGCCTGAGAGGATGCTTCTGAGCTCAGTCTCAGCAGTCCATGCCTAAACACTTCACTTTCCTGCAAAATGAACTGAATAAGGAAAAAGGACCGTGTTATACTCATCAGTGCGCTTAGACACGCTCCAGGGTGAAAGCAAAGTCCAGAGAAACCTGTTTCTTCCAGGAGACACAAGGGCTGGGAATCAGCGGACAAAACTAGCAAACAGGAAGGCCTACGTTCTAGCCTCAGCTATGGCAGATGCCTCCAGTGTTTGGCCAAGACGCCCCACCTACCTCTTACTAGTAACATGGGACTAATTTCACAGAAGCAAAGAGCTGAGAGCAATACGGTAACAGGTAAGCAACTAGAGGTTGTACAACCAGAATGAAAACAGAGGTAGGAGGAGACAAACCTCAGCCCCAGGAGAGCAAATCTTCCAGCACTGTTTACCTAACCAGGGGTCCTTTTATATCTCAGCAGGAAGCCTCCTCACATTAGTACCTAGTTAAGAGCGATCCCCTGTGGCAACGGTCTCCTGGTCTCCTCTTTTGGAGACTGCACTGCTGACAGCTCAGCAGAGCCAAACCAACTTACACGTCTGTGAAGAGGGCAGGCGAGTCGGGCCGGTGGGACTGCACATCTTGCATGGCATTCCATTCATTGACTGACGACTGGTCGGAGTTGATATGGCTCTCATAGTAACTGACCCACGTAAGGAAGAGGCTCCCTGGGTAGTAGTTGTTACTCCGGGCTACCTCACAAGCCTTATGTAAACTCTGCAGAGCAGACCTAGAAAGGAAAAAATACCTGCAGCATTATCATTTCTTCCTCAGGATGGTATTGAGCACAATGCAGCAGCCAAACCCGGGATCTTGCTCGAGCGCCATCAGTCGGTACAGACCCCCGTGTTATGTGCAGCAGCTCCCACAGCTATCTGAGCAGAAGGGTGCCCTGCAAGGGTACATTTATAGCAGCATGTCTGGGTTACCACACACTGCAAGAGCCTGCACGTCCCCGCCAAAGCACACTAAGACAAGGCCTTGCTGCTCGGCCTGGACAGCAGCAAAGTTGCCCACAACTCAGGGAGGCACCTGTGTTCTTCGGCTCTGAAAACTGCTGCAACTGCCTGAGCCATGATTAAGATGCACAGAGTTTGTCTCCAATACAGGCTGCTCCGACAAGTCCGCGTTACGGTGCCATCTGCTCCCCTGCGTGCAGGGCAAAGACACCCAAGAACTAGACATGGAGAGCTGCGCGCCCAAGGGTTTAGGGCGAGACTCCAGTGAAGTAGTTAGGTGTCTGCCCTCCCTCACTGCAAGAGGGATGTTAGAAGTTTCTTCAGCTGCTGCTGGGAAACAAATCCCCCTCTCCTATTTTTAGCCCGTTTTAAATCTTTGACTGGGATCAGAAAGATCCAGGTCAAAATCACTGGGTGACACAGAAGCATGACATCCTGACAGGGGACGTATTTCTGCAATGCAAAGAAGCTTGAGCCAGATGGCCGCTACATTCTAACGCGAACCACCCTAAAAGGAAAGAAAAATGCAGGCAGCTTCTCTCTACTTGCTATCACAATGAGCATATCTCACTGGAGGCAGAGGCTCCTAAAATACATGCAGTGTATAATTCTTTTTTTATGATGAATAAAAAATATTCAGTTGTTTTTCAAACACACCCATATCAATAGCAAATTCTGCTTTGGAGAGACATTCAAAGCAGCAGCCCTTTGCAAAGAAAATCACCCTATTCCTTCCCATCTCCACTTCAGATGAAGGCATGGCTACCGCAGTATTATAAGCTCAATGCTGTATACCAGCAGCTGCAGGTATTTTTACTTTGGTATCAAGCTCCCTTCTCTGTCTCTGAAGGAGACTTCTGGCTGCCTGAGTAAGTCTCAAGCAATAACCAATAACGCAAAGCAGCACCTGCTTTTTAAAAGGCCAAGCAGCCAAAACACCTTGGAAAAAGGATCGCTGGGACAGATTATAGTAAGTGCTTACCACATTGCCTGTACAGACACTGGCTTGAATATATGAACCCTGTTATCTGTCGATACGCTGAACCCGCTGGAGAGAAGAAAAGAAGCACAGTAAAAACATGTCCCCAAAACAGCTTTTCAGCTAATAACCAATTGTAGCACATCAGAAGAGCAAAGGACCAGCCCTATGCATACACGTGCTTTACTGAGTTCAGCTAGCGAACAGATCAAAATAGCACACTAAAAGCTCTAAGATGACACTTTTTTTAAGCAGCCACTGTTCAGGAATGAAACCAAGACAGTAGGACAGCGCTTGGGTGTGCTGTTTACCTTGGCAACACAAATTCAGCACCACAGCTGGGAGCAAGAGAGTGCAGCTAAAGTCATCCTGGGGCAGCTACCAAGGAAGGAAAAGTCATTCCAAGGGCTGCACTGGACAGCCTTTGTAACTGGCACAAACAGGAGTTTGCAAGTCAGGTGTCTATTTGGCAGAGAAACATCATTCTTACTTTATATTCAGCAAAACGCTTGCTGCTGCAAGTGCTGTGGAGGAACACATAATAGGATCCCTGTAAGAAGCTTTCACTACACACCCACTCACCAGTAAAAGCTCCTTTACTCCAGCTTAAACACACACATGAGCCACTGTCTCACTGCATATTTATTCATAGATAAGTCAATTATTGGGGTTCCCTGCCACAACTACTGTGATTCAGGGCCTGTGAGCCTCCTAACCCGATACAGGTCAACAGCAGGAGGCCTGATGGACCTGCCAGGGCTCTGAAATCATTTAAATCCTTCTCCATACACAACGTTCCCAGCTAACGCAACCTGCAGCCTCTCTGCTGTTGACCTAGAACATATAAAAAACACTCACCCATCCCCGTCCAGGTGGATCAAGGTGTCACTCCACAGTGGCAGCACCAAACCCATCGTACAAGTGCTACTGTAATAAGAAAGAGAAGGTCAGGCCATCTACTATAGCGCCACACAATTACTCTAATTTCACAGGAATGGTTGCAGATGTTTGTATTCATTAGGAAAAAAAATGAATAGATCCCACTGTTGCTTCAGACAAACAGGGCCAGTGTTGTTTCCTACAGGTGTCCGGCAGGGATTATTAACCAGATACAGTACACCAGTACTCCTTCAAGCAAGCTTATAGGGTTAACGTACACCCAGAAGAAGAGCAAACAGGATTTAGAAGCAGTGAGCTCTCAGCAGGTCAGAGGAGGCTCACAGTCTTCGGTCAGCTCAAAGCTTTCTTTATAGATTAGCCCCTCTCAGGCTCAAGTGGCTTGGCTCCAACTCCAATCCATAGCTGTGTTTTTCTGCTAGCCCCTCAGCCACAGCTGCTGGGAACAAGGGTCGGTGTAATGCAATGCTGGGGTGACTGTCAGCAGGGCAGGTTAACAGGCACAGCGTATCACCCGCTGTTGACTCCTGCCCCTCCTCCCCCTCCCACACCTAGAAGCCAAGCACCGCAGCCAGCCAAGACGGACATCTCTTGGCAATCCCGCTCTTCTCTCAGTTGCTTTGACCTCTTTGCCCTTGTAGTCACCTGCTTTCTGCGAGGCTGAAGAAAAGGCCAAGTTAAAAGCAGAAGTCAAGTGATGGAAAAAGGCAGAGGTGGGGGAACCTCAACACAACCTGCATCCGGTTGGCAAACAAAAAGGCTGAATCTCATAAAGCTGTAAACCAGCCCATAATCAAAGCAGCACACATCAAAAAAGAATCAGATTCAATCATCTCCTGTTCTAATGCTTTGCACTAGCGGCTCTCAAATTTCCTACGATCCCTAACACCCACATTGGTCGCTGCAGCTCAGGAGAGGTGGGGGAAGAGGGCAAGAACGGAGGCTTCAGGGGCTTAGCACACGTGAAGTCCTGTTAAACACGCATGCTTCGGACTGACTGATGCCCAGCACAAGGAGACAATACAGCATGCAGCTATTTCTGTTGACTATATGAGATGAGCTCATGGAAAGTCATGTTTTTAAAAGGCTTCCAAGGTGGCCAGGGTATTTTTAGTGATACTTTTCAGCAAGCGCTTATCAGAGTCCATAGCAACAAGTCTAAATTGAGTTATAAATACTGAGTGGGCTAGGGGAGGGTGTATCAGACTGACCATCCAGAACTGAAGTAACTCTAGGAGAAAGCTAAAAACGACCCTGCTACGTTATTAGAGACTGAATGCCAACGAGCTCTCAGTTATCAAGGGTGCCTGTGTGGGTATATCACAGCCAATAGCAGGCTTCAAGCTCGCAGCACCCTGTGCAAGGACAAGTTATTCTTATACTACTATTCCTATACTGAGAGCATCTCTGAGCTACAGCTGTACACACGTGTACAGGAATGGACCTGGGAGCCAGTGGCAGCATCAGGCTGGTCCCCATTTCCAGCAGGGATCACCTGAGCTAAGAATTCAAATCAAGCTGCTTGAAATTAAGCATGGTGGCTGTCGTGATTAGCAGCAGGTTGCCTGAAGGGTCATCGTTTGTTAGCCAAACGGTTCAAAAAGTTTCTAGTGACCCTACTAACTCCCTGAAAGTAATTTGTTTCAATTAGGATTAGTAGCAAAATTAATTCCTGTAGCACAGCTGTGCTTAAAGATAAGGACTAGAAACAAGCATGTGCATGAAAATTTCCAAAATGGGTTGAATACCCACATTCTTCTTTTCTCACCTAGGTCAAGATTTACTTATATATTTTTAAAGAGCCGTGTCCCTCCGTGCCCTTTTGCCCTCTCCAAAGAGAGTCCAATGTCCCCTTCTAAACTTGACGCGTCTGTCCCCAAGGCTGCCGGCTGAAGCTGCCTCCTGGCTTCCAGTCACTCCAGCAGCAAAAGCTGCTTCCCAGGCACATCCTGCAGCCCTTTGGAGAGGTCAGCAGCAATTTGAACGAATGAAGCAAAAGCACTAAACCCTGGTGACATACTAATGTCTGGGGAGAGCACATGTTGTGTAACATCTGCCATCAGCAACCCTGACATTCCCATCAGGCCCTTTGTGCCATGACTTTGGCAAGGGGCTGCCTCATAGTCACTCTCTTATTAAGTGCTCTCCTGAACCCTGATGTGCAGCTTCTCTAATTGCAGCTTTTTGTCTCTTCGCAGGTGAGTTGTCTCCCTCTCTCTGGTGCACAGATGCAGGGCTTGGGGGCCTCACCATTCAGAGATCACTTCAAGTACTTAATGTCTTCACACAAGCCCGAGGCACTGAGGAATGGAGGAAACGCTGACCTATGCCGCTCCCGTGCGGCCTAAGCTGCGTTCTGCCAACGAACCTCAGAGACCAACAAGATCTCAGAATTATTCCCTTCTCTCTCCTTTTCTATCTCCTTTCAAAAAAGGACATTCTGAGCCTGGAGAAAGATGTCGGCCTGGAAAACCTGAAGCAGTCTATCCCCAAAAAAGCATGGACACCAGACAGTGGCTTCTACACATCTAGGGGAACACAAAGATTTCCCCCACCCAGACACTGAGTACCTGTCATTGGAAGAGAAATCCATCCCTAGAACAATGCTCTCCTCGGTGTCTTGTCTGCCGTTAGTGGATACTACCACCATGTATCTTGTGCGGTTCTGGTACGTACTTTCCAGTCTTACAGCCTAAGAAACAAAGAAGACAGATCAGCAGTGCAGCCAGCAAAAGGCACACTGTTACGTTTACAAGTCATCTTTCCATGCTGAGTGACAGGCAAAGAAGCAGCGATGCAGTATGCACTAGTATGGACGGCCAGGACTTTTCAGCCAGGCAATCAGTAGAGAAATGACTTACACAGAATACTTTTCCTCAACATTTGGGATGTTCCCAGTGACTGTTCCTGCAGGACTGGTCTGTCCCAGCAAGGCTTCATTTAAACAGCAGCCTATACAGCTGGCTGCCACAGTCCTCTGACTGGTCCCAGCCTAGGTAGCTTCATGCAGCATTAAGCATTCAGCGAGACGGGTGTTGAATGAGCTCTTCATCTCACAGAAGGCTTTGTTCAAAGAATCAGAGCTTTCCTTTATTCTCCTGTGTGTAACAATAGCTCCAGCAAGACTCCTTCCACCAACATCCTAGACAGCTGGGCAGACAACTAGAGTCTAATTGATACGTGGTTTCCCACTGGCCCTCTGAATTTGTCAAGCAGCTTTCCAGTGCAGAAGTAACCCTACTGTCTTATACCTGGCAGGAAAAGAAAATTTCCCTACCATTAAGCTGTATCCACAGTTGGATTCAGATTGCTCAGAAGAGGTGAAAGTCATTGTGCCTAATTGCTCCTATCCCTACCACGGGTACCCCATTGCCAAAAGAGAGATCTAGTGGGACTGGCAGATGCCTGAATTTTCCCTCTGAACCAAATACTACTGCCAGTGCTCAGATAGCAGCTGTCTGGCTAAGTTGCAAGCATCAGATCAACATCAAGTTCCAGAAAGGCTATACCAAAGTGCAGTGCACTTCCAGAAGCCAAGAGGAACGGAGAATTCAAGTGGCCCAAGCAAGACCTCCTAAGGACAAACTGCTGCTCAGCAAGGAGCCAGGGGAAGGGAGCCCAGACAAGCGGTGCGTCTGGCTCTGTAAGCTTTGCCCATAGACATCTGCAGTAAGCAATTTTCACTTGCAACACTTTTTGGACTCTGTTCCAAGCCATTTGCAGGAACAGGGGTTTTAGTCAAAGGATCCCCAGTTAGAAAAACTAGGACATCCCTAGAAAGGAAGTGTCTTAATTATGTATACTGAATCTTAACTTTGCTTTGGACAGCCTAACCTAACCCTGAAACGCTGTCTAGTTTCAGCATTTACCTTATTGTTAACCTGCTTCTTGAACTTTGAGCAGGGCCTGCAGAGACCAAACACGGATGAGAAAAGTGCCACAGCCTCAGCTCACCCTGGGCTCTAGACAGATATATCTGTCTGTCGTGATGAGACCCAGTTGTTGAATTCCTCATGACTGAATGGTTTAAGCTAGAATCAGTACTTGACATCTTTCGTAAACACCTGACTTCCTCAAACCCAGCAGCCCTACTGCAGCCCTCCCAAGCCACTGCTTGCTCAGACCCCTCCCTGGAAGATCGTGGCAGTTCAGGGATCAGAGGGCCTGCACTAAATAGCCATTTTACCCTAAGAAAAAAAAAAAAAAGCTCACAAGATAACTATTGCATGGGAAGACCTCTCACAAGCAGGCTGCCTTTCCCAGTCCTGCTCCTTTTGCCTGGCAGTTTGTTCTAACGTGCCCTTGAGGCCAGAATGGCATCTCCTAGCTTAGAGGAAGCCCATTCTTACCTCCTTCACACCTTGCCCATCCACTAGATAGTCAGTCTCTACCACAAGATGTGGCAGAATCTACAGTGAAGGTTAAAACAGCAAGCTCAAAACAGAGCTTGCTTTTTCACACAAGTGCTCTATCGCAGGAGACTATGCTGAGCGCAGTGGGGAAAGCCTCCCAGTGCAGCAGCTCTGGTGATGAGGGTGGAACAGCAAGTGCAGGCAGGAGACAGCATTGACTGCGTTTTCTAGACTCGTCCAATAGGACTGAAGACCAACGGAAACTACCCAAATGCTGACGCCAGCAGACAGATGTGCTCTGTACAGCGAGAGACTGTGCCTCACCCCATCTCTTTAGGATAAGTCATGCTAAAACCAGCCTTCTTTTCCTTCTTACTCCTTGAATCACTGGGATTCCTTTGGAAACACAGAGGATCAAAGAGGTCAGGCCTTCCCGGTGCGAATTCTGCCAAAGTCAGCTGTTTCTACAACTAACCACTTGTAGCAAAACAGAAAGGGTGCTCTTCAGCCTACAAGAGCGAGCAAGCAATCACCAAGGTCTTGGTGGTTAAAGTCATTACCTACATTAGGATCCAAACCTCAAATAGAAACAAAGACTTCCCTGAAACCGGAGCAGCTGGCCAGGAGCTGCCCTGTGTCCAGGGCATGAACACACGAGTTTTGTTCTACTTCTCTTGAGGCCAGTCCAGGAGCAAGAGGATTAGCATAATCTAACTTACTTTGCTAAACCAATTTGGCTAGCAGTAATTAGAAGTGTGGTTTTAATGCAAGACCCTTTAGAACAGGGCTAGCCAAACAGCGGCCAAAGGTCATGTAGCCTCAAGTCACTGGGTGGAGGGCGGGGGGGGAGGGGGGAGATTTTCAGGGGAACAATTAAGAGAAACAGGGCAAGGCTTATTGTGGTGTTCTCTAGACCCAACACTTACACCCTTCCCACAAAGCAAAGAACCATCACTGGAGCAGATAATGCATTTTGCTAAATTTATGAGAATAATAAAACAGTAAACTTTACATTCTAGACCAGCCAATCTCAAAAATTACCCATCAAGTCAGAAATTGGTCTCTAACCTTTTCATTAAGCACTAGCTTATATGCTCACCCAACAGGAGGGGCACAACCATTAGCTAAAGGGTCTGATGCCTTTTAAGTGAAGATATTTGAAATCACAGTCAATCTATGGAGGGTGGCCTAGCTTCAGGGACTGTCATGAGATGGAAGGGTCTTTCTCAACAGCTCATCTACACAGAGCTAGCTTTCTCCTCAGTTTGAGGAAGTTATTTATAATCTGTTTATGCACAAGACATCCTCTGTAGTCTTTCCAGAGCTAGCAAATTTTTTTTAGTTTTACCTACACACAACCCGACTTTACCTTCTGCTGCAATTTTGTTTCATCAAAAGTATCATGTGATATTCTATCAATGCTTATCAACAGCACATTCCAACAGGCAAGCCCATACTGATCTTTCATCTTTTTCATGCTACAGGACAGTAAGCGCTTCGTACAAGAAGCTCACTGGGATATCTGATTTGAAGACCAAAAATTTTAAAAAAAGACAACTGTCAGAAGTCTTGTTTCTTGACATTATTAAACGCATAAGTGAACAGCTTGCCACTCTGCAAAGTTCCAGGAGTACTTTCAATCAATTTGTACACTTCTAACCCATTTTCCCCCTTTCCTGCTGATCCTTACACTGGTACCATTGCTCTGATCCTGCTCTCATGAAAGGCTGCAAAAGCTCTGCCAATAGCTCCAACAGAAACAAGAGTTGTTCCAAAATCTAAGTGTAGGTTTATAGAGGATTAGATTCCTCTGTTGCCCTCTGAATGACAGCAGCCAACACAAGAAGAGAAGGCGTTTCTCTCAGTACTGTTTATATTTCAAATCTTATTTGTATCTACTATTTTATGAGAGAGTCTATTGCAGCTCTGCACACCCTTCGTTCGTCAAGAATCAATTAGATTCAAGTAGACTATCAAACTTAACCTCATGCAAGATTTTAGCATTCCAAATGCAGCTCTGAACAAAAGGGTTTATGTCTCAGCCCACAAAGTCCTTATTCAGCTGTTAAGGCTAATTTGTCCCAAATCACACAATGTAGCCAGTGATATTGCTGAACAATGACTTCTTCAATAGCTTCCAATGTTCTAACCCTGGCTCTGATTCTGCAAAGTACTGTGAACCCCCATTCCCATCAGCCTCACTGAAATGTTAGCAACTGCAAGGTGGGCCTGACAAAGTTTAGGAGTAAGCCCTTCCGTTTGCTTACAAAGATTGTTCATGGCAAAACATTCTCTGCGGTACTTTTTAAAGTTAAAGCATTCTGTAGCATCCCTGGCTGTTTTCTAGGTATAACCATCAGATAAGTCCAGCTCCAGCAAAATTCATGAGGTTTCTGCAAACCAGAGGTGACAGAATAACACTCCTGATGCTGACAAACCTTCTTTGGGCATACGTTGCTAAGATGCACCAAGACAACACAGGAAAGGAACTCCAAACTACTGAGCGATAAGACATGTAGAGACATTGCAATCGTGCCTAACCTTGAAGAGTACTTCAGCAAATCCTATGCAAATTCCTCATTGCTGCTCTTTAGCTTCTGGAGGTCTTTGGGACAGCATATTAACACTATAAACAGCATCACTTAATTTTCATTACATCATTAAAGGAGGCAACAACCCAGAAAAGCAGGTAGACAGGGATCAATATGGGAGCGTAGTTACACAGGGATCTTACAAGCTTCTTCTTTATAAGCCATTGCCTTTTGGGATGCAACAATTTAGGAAAGCACAGAGTGAGGAATATAGCTGAACTAAGGGGGCAGGGCACATGTCCACACTGGTCAGACATAAGTTACTGACTCCTGATTTAACTAGGACACCAAGTTAATGTACCCAGCTTCTCTGGCAATTGTTACAATACTTTCTGAGAGCACAAGTACTTAGTACTTGGATCAAATAAAGGCAGAGTTTTCTAGTCATACAATTTGTCTCTCTGGACAACCAAATAAGCCGAGTGGCTTTCACAACTGGCTGCTTTCTTTCCTCGTGGCTGCAAAGAAGTCTCCCCAAATTTGATGATGAAACCACTGGAACACGCACACACCACTGCTTTCACGAGTTATACAGGTATATTTGTCCAGTGGAATTTAACCTTCCCATTCACAAAACTGCAGATAAGCAAAAGCCAGCCTACCAGTCTGATGCTGTCTTCTGGGCGGAGCAGTATGAACATGGCCTGCAGGTGCTGCTGAAGATCCCCTATAGGACAGAGGGAAAGGTAAGGGCACAAAAATAGCCTTAAATCACAGGCAAGCACCTGGCTTGTCCAACCAGAGCAAACCTTTACCAAGAAACTCGACACGTCATTATGAGCATTGCCACTTCCACCCACCCGGAGATGACAAACTCCTTTCTGCCTCTTAGTCAGCTGCTCTGTGCTCACCTGTTCTCATCTAACTATGCTCTCTCCTAACTTCCTTTGCCTTTTTAACAGGAAGGAAAAAATGTTTCAGTATTATTTGTTCTTTTAAAAGCCAAGGCAAGCTAAGTAGAAACGGCCTCCACCTCATGGTTCAGCATCCCATACTACCATGTGTTCACCAAATCAGGACTCCTTCACTGGTTTTACATTGACTTTTTACCTAGTGCAGTACTCCCACCTAGACAAAAGCATCTCCTTTGAAATGAGATTCAGTCCCATCTTAGAGCAACACGTGCTCACATTTGCTTATGTGCCAGCCCCACCCAAAGATCTCTAAAAACTGCCTCCTGAAGATCAAGAAACCATACTTTTTCCTTGAAAGTGCTTATTACTGCCTTACTGGTGAGGCTGAGGAAGGCCAAAAGCAGGAATCACTGTTACGCAGCAACTTTAAAGCCTTCTGAAAGAAAGCTGAGTAGCACATGTTCCTGCATCAGCAGCATTTGAAAGACAAAAGTGAGACTCCTTTCACTTTGTCCTGCTGCACAGGCTTCGCAGCACCACTCCCCAGCCTGTGGACAGCAAAGGGTTTCTCTGCTAAGCATATCACCCTCAGAGTGTCAGTAAGCAACAATGCCTCCAGCGATAGGCTGTTTCTTCAATCGTTACCTGAAAAATTAATTTGCATTCCCAGAAAGTCAAGCAGAAGGCTGCCAGGTGGCACAGATCGGCAAGAGGAGGAGCCTTCGCCCTGCCACCCTCTCCCACTCCTACACAGATGGGAAGCTAAGTTTAGGTAACACTGCAGGGAAGAGCATGAACGTCGGGGCAAGTATCCAGTGCAAGGTTTCATGGACTTTCAAAAATAAGGAGACGCTGGGCACGGAGCAGCATCCAAAACTGCCATGTTAGGGAAGTGGAAGAAAGGAAACATTGCCCGGTGAGAGCATCCTACCTAGTTGTCAAATCATTTTTATAGCTCATGGAACAGCAGGGCTGAAGAGCTGCTGCTCTCTCCTCATGGGACAAGCCTATGTGGAGTGGGATACACAGGACAGAGTAATGTCTGCTCTCCCCTTCCCTTATGAAGAATGAGTCAATGCCCTGGGACTGCATTTCTACCAGGTGGGCAATGAGAGTAGAGAGGAGGGGGGGAAAAAAAAAAAAAAAAAAAAGGCAATCAGCAGTGCTAGGAAAGTTGTGTATAAAGCACCAGAGGTGACAGCACCTAAAGCTACTTCCTGGCCAAGCACATTGTCCCCAGTGCTGGAGCAGCTGGCACATGCTTCCCTAAACAGCAGTTATCCAGACAGACAGTTAACCTAGGAAAGGCCACCTCATCCATCGGATGCTTGTTCTCCCGGGGGTGCAGTGGGAGACAGGATTTCCCTGTGTCAACACCAGCACAAAATGTTGGCAATGATGCTCAGTCTCAGCAAATCTTAGATGACAGCGCAGTGGGAATCGGAGAGAATGGTGGGTTCAACAGATAAAGTTCCCTTTGCTTCATGTAGTGTCTCCTGCCTATAGCCTGGAAAAGCCCAGGAAGTATTTGATGCATGAGGTATTCACATATGTTAAGCAGCTTGAAATGAAAGATGTTTCACATCAGTTTTTCTGTTTCACCTCCCCAAAAGATAGCACCTCCCATTTATTGCTACCACTAATTCAACATCAGAAATTTCTTAAAAGAGATGAAGTTCCCAAAGATAAAACATACCACTAGAACTGCTGGATTCTCTCAATACTTTAAATAAAACATAAAAAAAGAAAAAAGAAAAAAGAAGCCAGTTTCTCTTTCTGCAAGGCTCAATCAAGGAGCTCCATTAGCCCTCATCTTCAGAAAGTTTATTGCAGTCCTCCATTCCCCTGCTGATTACTAGCCTGCCCAACAACCTTGGAAGCTCCAGAGCTAGAAAGTAAGGCACCGCTTCCTTGACCAGCTTTCGCTGCTTACAGTAGTTTCAGCCCTGAAAACACAAGGCATTCTGTAAGCTTGCTGGATTAAGAAAAAGCAAAAGGAAAGGTTTTAGCGTGCCAGAATCAGCACAAAGATATCACATCCTGTCCTGTGAAGAGCCATGAGCTTTGCTGGCATTCACGGCACGTCTACTGCTTCCCTATCGCAATGTCCAGCAACAAGCAGATGCTTTTGTTTCCTCTGAGCTGGCAGGCTAGGTCCAAAGAATCAGCTAGGATGGGACCTTAAGCTGACTCGCAGTATTGTAGAGATGGCAAAAGCTCCAGGAAAGCTGCATTCTTTTCCGGCCTTCTCCAACGTCAGAGTGCAAAAGCAAAGCCCACCAGCCTGCAGAATAGAGCCAGTTTGGCAGTTGGCACAGAGCTCAGGACCGCCCAGGAGATGAGGAGGGACAGCTGATACCTTATCTAGTCAATCTGCCAACTAGTGGTGACTGCCATTTTTGAAGATGATACAATTAAAGAAATGGGTGTGGGCATTCACTATTTCCTGTTACGCATTTACTTTTTTATGCTGGATTCTAGCACCTCTGATGAATTCAGGAGGTCAGGAAGGTTAGGGAACCTTCCTAGAAACAGCTCTAGCAGCCACTGGAAACACTATAGCATCCACAGGCAGCAATTTCATACTGAAAAGCCATGCCCACTCCCCCCTCCCTTCCAATTTGGGGTGCCAGAGTTAAATCACATGACACACACAGGGAAACAAAAGTTGAGCACAGATTATCAGCGGCCAAGAAAGGAGAGTTCACCTCTCTCCATCACTGTTTTAAATTGGAGTAGCACAGGCATTTCGCTTAGGAAGGAGACAGACTGACCCCTTGGTGCCTGCTGGCACATGCTGCATGTTAGAAAAGTTAACGGAAGAAGAAATACAGTGCACGTTCTCATACAAAAGACACTTTTCAGTGAGATCTCCGAGCGCCTTAAAAAACACCTTACCATTAGTATTACTTAACAAGCTAGGACACTGAGGAAAGGAGAAGTACTGAAGCCTTGCTAAACCTTATCCCTAAGTTGAAGAGACAGGAAAAAGAGAGTCTTCTAAGAACAAAAATCCCATCCCTCAGGCAAGCCAGCCTCTCCGAATACAGAACATCTTGCTGTAAGCAATTACAACACAGCAGATTTGCTTTCTTGGCAGCCTGGCTTCTAAAAGCTCCGTGCTGATTAGACAAGCGACTTTGTTTTCCACTAAGCTCTCCAGACCTCATGCAAGCCAGCTGTAGCATGCAGAATCCCAGGCAGCAAAGAGTCAACGCTGTTCATGCTGCCTTGCACAGGTTCACAAGGAAAACCATCACACCTTTTGGCAATGGACAAAATTGAATCTAGCCTCTCTGCTTTTCTCCCTGCCCCATAAGTCTGAATTTCTCAACATTTTTTTTTTCCTGGTGATTGTTTAATGGAAGAGAAAAACCCCATGCTATCTGATTCCTGTAAAGCACCATCCATGAATAAGCACCACACGCACATTGAAAAACAACCTTCCCTGAAATGTTTGAGTTTCATTATTCAGACTGACCTTTCAAACAAAGAATCAAAGCACAAAACAAATTAAACTCCAGGAGATAAAGGGGGTGGAATTCTGACTGCCTCCGTATTATTCACACACATCGCAAGTCAGAGAAGTCACACTCATTCTGCTCAGGGGTTTCTTTACTACCCTGTACAGGTAAGTTTCCTCCCTTTCTTTCATCCCAAGAGGCTGGTTTCAGATCAGGAAGGACATCCCATATAACCTCAAGTTTTCCACTGCAATGCACAAAGATTTTGAGCACCACTGTCCATCTCCACTCTCATGCAGAAGTCAGAGGATGAGATTTGGGGGGGCAGAGCACAGGTAGCACTCCTGTTCACAACTCTCCATGATGTCATGACTGCTGCCATGAAGTCACTCATTTGTTTGATTTTGCTCAACGAACAAGGGAGTGCTAATTTTTTTTTCCTATCAGCACAAAATATTGCAGTCTTGAGATGGGGATGTCCAACTTTAATGCACACCTTGTGTAAAACAGGAATGTGCTTTGTTTGATGTGGAAGAACTCAAGGAAGGTGAAGGCAGAAAGGGAGTGAGCAGAGGAGCCTCAGCTGGTAGAGGCAACATGCTTACCTGCATGCTTGTTGCGCCTGTGGCTGATCCGGGGAGTAGAAGACCCATTTCCTCGCGGCAGGAAGAGCGCTGCACCTTTCACAGTGAGGAAGCTTTCGCTGATGCTGCAAGGGAAGAGAGGAACAGTGAACAAGGAAAACTCGCTAGAGCTAGGCTTTAAAAGGAGAAAAGCAATCTTTCAACGAATGCTCTGTTATGCTGCAAAGAAGAGATTTAGACTATCTTGCTGGTAAAAGACTTCTTTTTATTCTTTCTCACAGAAGTATTGCAAACATTCAAAGCACAACCGAGAACATCATGAATGGGGAAATTCTGAAAAGCAGAACACGCCTGGTATCGTCCTGTCCGCAGAGGTGGGACCTGAGGGATTAGCCTAGGGCTATATTTTTGATTTGAAAGTCAAGGCGAGAGATCCACACTTCTAAATGGTGAATAATATAACAGGCCCACGCACCCTTGTCAGGATGGATCCTGTTTACCCTGTGCCTTGTGGCTCAGGCCCAGCTGATGCCTCATAGAAACAAACGTCTCCCTTCAGTAGTTAGCGCAAGCAGAATCAGTGGGCATAACAGATTACGAGACCATGAAACTACCGTCTATGAATCATATGATAAATAACTCACAAAGACTCTGATAAATTAAAACTGTAACACTGTTAACTTCAGACATCACTGACTGCCTTGACTTTGCCCTTTAATCAAGTCCAATAAGGAGACAAGTTTGTGGAAAAGGGCAATAAAGAGTTTGCAAGATCTGAAGAACAGCTGATATTTTAAACACCTCTTCCAGTGTCTTTCTTAAAGCGGCTGTGGCTCATGCAAAAAGTGAGATTCTTCCTACACGTTACAATTAAGTCATCCTGTTGCATAGTTCAGGGTTCCTGCTTTTCTTGGGACTGATGAGATAGCCATACACGCTTTGAGGAAAGTCAGATCCAATTCTACAGTAACAGGATGGTTGATGAACGTGATAAGAGAGGATGGGCGAGTCCCTGGCTTGTGTACCTCACCAGCTCGGTGCCTCAGAAAAGCAGCTGATTTGCTGGATCCTCTTGACAGAACAAGGGACTAGGAACCTCTTAGTTCCTTTCTCTGCTTAAGCAAATACTGAAGCTGATTATTCCTTTCGCTGAGAGCAAAGGAATAGGAAATTATAATAGAGAAAAAAGCCTCACCATATATTTCAACAAATTCTAAGTTACAAAAGGCAGGTAACATACCAAGGCCAAAATACAAAATATACCATGTCACCTCCCTTCACGGCTGCTTCTGCTCTGCAAAACAAGTAAAGGCTAACTGCTGCCTTCAGCCCCGAAGCCAGGAACCCATCTCAGTACCTACTTAGAAGTTGGCATATACTTAGGCACCACAGAAGACAAGAGCACTACAGAGGACTCAAATGTCACCACAAACCAGGAGTCCGCACGGCACGAGGGCATGAGTGTGTAGTCTTGTTTCCTGAACTGAGGTTGACTGCTCTAACAATAGGCTTTGCCCATTAAGTTTTTTCCATCTACACAAATTACAAGAGCTTGTGTTAAAACTGGATTGCCACCTAACTTCAAGCATGTTTCTGGGCCCTCCCCGTTCTCCTGGTGGGCATATCAGAAAATGTCATAATTCCAAATTCTCTGAGCTCCAGAAAAGCAGATGCACACACCCAGAAAGATTTTTTTTTCTCCAAAGCCTGCAGCACATCCCAGTGTTTAGATTGCACCGTCTGTCATAACCTCAGCACTCCTCCTCAGTGACAAAGCGTCTCCCAGGACTATTTTCTAAAATTATAACAGATGTTAAACATTCAGTGGATGTTTTAACAAAACCAGAATTTAAAAAAAAGGAAAAGTCCCTCTTCCTAAATCAAAATGGATCAGAGACCTAATCTGTGCTAAAAAAACCCCCACCTAAACAAACAAAAAAAGCCATTTGGCACACTGAGCACAGATGTCCCCCCATGGGAAAGTCAGACCCTTTTCATGCCAAAAATCTTGACTGAGCCTCCCTAGCTCTTGGTGACAAATACATCCTCTGGAAGTCCTCAAGCTACGCAGTTCCTTGAAGCTTGAATACTACAGAAGCACTGAGCTATCTTGAAGGCGCTGACTTCACAAGATCTTTCCCCCTCATTTAGTCAATATGCTTTGATTCAGCAATGACCCTAGGTTCTGGAAAAGCACAGTTCTGTTCCTGCCTAGCACCCACCAGCAGGAGGAAGGTAAGAAAGCACGCTCTGTATTGCAGAGCCTCTTCAGCACACAAGAAAATAACAGTGAAAGAGTCAGAACACATTCCCTCCTTTTCCTCTTCCCTCTACAACCTCCAACCTCACCACAGGGGCAAATGAATTTCAAGCTGTACTGGTGGAAAAACAACTCAGTAGTCACAGCCAGCTTTCATGTAGTTAATTCTACCAACAAAGCCAACAACTGCTATTAGCAACCCTTCTCCCTATGCCTGAGGCTTCCCCAAAAGGCTGAATTAGCAACTTATTTTTAGTAAATAAAGCAGCATGTGGCTAGAGGGCTGGGAGGTTAAAAATCTTCTCACTTCCATCACTTTCTCTTATTGCCAGCTCCCTGCTGGTGGCCACCTGCCTGGAATGGAGACCTGCTGCAGAACTAGAGAGATTCCTATCAGGTCCATCCTCCCGCTGGGCCACCTTCACTAAAGCCACCAAGTGCCTTGTTTTGGGACATTAAGTACAAGCAACAAGCTTGAATTACTAAGGCTGGAACTAAAAGGGAATGTAATTTTCGATATGAAGGGTCACGACAGCTCAAGAATGCGGCAAAACAGATCATTCTTGTAGAGCAGGGAGGTCAAGCAGGCAGGAGAAGACCTCCTGCAGGACAGGAACAAGTGCAGGAGATGGTCATCAGTACTGACAGGAAAAGAGCCGACTGCCAAGACAGGAGCACAAGAGGCAAACAGCAACCAGCGTGTCCGGGTTATACATGCACACCCGGACATGGCATAGCACAGAGAAGGAGCCAGAGGCACAGATTACTCCTTGCTGGCATTGAAAATATCTCCTCCATACCTGTCTTCTGGAGGCAATTCCCTGGACTGCTGCTGCCAGCTGGGAGGGCTTCACTGCCTTGACATTATCTGTTGCATTCCTGTGCTAGGTTAAGAATGGGCAGGTCCTAACTCATAAGGCTTAAAAAGTCAAATTCATTGGGCAGTTCCCTCACTTTTCTCATCCTAAGTTTTCTCCAGCTTCCTTGGCCCTCCTGCCAATTACAGTTCTGGAGATATTCGTTGTGTAGACGAGGGCATGGCACGCTATCAGCATTCCCAACATCACCTGCAGTGAACTCAATGCCAGACTCAAAACCAGTGCAGCACCCTAGCAAAAAAACCTCACATAACACATGCACTAACCAAGCCCTTGCCTGGAGATTCAAGCAGTGAAGAAAAACTGGGGAGGCAAGGCAAGAAGTTTATAGGAAAGTCCAAATAGCTGCAATGCTAAATACCACTAAGGCTGAACACTGTTCTTTCAGGAGATGTTGGTTTTGGTGTCCCTGTCATGCCATAAGAAAAAAAGGAATCAGTTGTCTGACTTCCCCTCACCACCAACAGCTGCTTGCTTCATTCGGAGCCATCCTGCCTGGATAGCTCTAGCCATGTTCCCTCCCAAAAGCATAATATTTCAGGCTCAGATTACCCTTGGATGCTGCACCTGAGAAGGAGATAAGGAGAAGGAGTTAGATGGGAGGACAGGAGATCCTGAGAAGGAGAAGGAGAGATGATTCCCTTTGCAGGGCCCTAAACAAAGGCCCCATCCTGAGATGCTTCAGAAATACAAAAGGTAGATAAGATGTGCGTGAAAAGGGCAACTGGAGGCTCAGAACAATTCTCATGATGTAGGACTGTGCTCATCATAAAAGTAGAGCTATGCATATGCCTTCTACCAAAGATTTTTCCCTGCTGACAGCTCAGTGACTCCCAAACATAATTTGGGCTTTGAAATGCTTTTTAAAATCTGGTTTGCCAGAGCCTACTGGAACTTCAACACCCTTCGAAACTACTGCCTGGAAACAGATAAGGTATTAAGAGACACCAGAAGTGGTGAAGGGAGGAGCTGAGTCCAGGAGAACAGAAGGGTCCAGGCAGCCAACTTGGCACAGACAGCAAAGCAGAGTCGTACTTTAGCCACTCCCCAGGCGTGTCATCAGTACTCTGAACTACACGGTGGTTTCTTCTGGAGAAGACTTATATGGGACATATCTAAGAAATAGTTATTAAAGCTAGAAGCAATGCTCAGCACTACAGCTGATGAAACATGAATGACAACACCAGGTCGGTATCCATACACAGAGTCACTGAAACACAGAACAATCTCAGGCAGAAGCAAGATCAACTCCACAGTGTGACATTCTGGTGATAGTGCTTTACTTTTCTTCATGGCATCACAAAAGATTTACAAAAACCCTGCCTCTTACGTCCAAGAACTGGCTCAGGAGAAAGCTCCGTGTCTAGCTGGTTTGCCTCTGAAGCAAGTAGCACCCTTAAGACTACTAGCGCATATACTACTGTAATGCATTCCTCAGGGGGAAGGGAACCAACACAAGCAAAAAACCACACAACCCCTACAGAAACTACTACTTGTGCCAATTTTTCTCCCTGGCTTAACAGGCAGAAAAGATTTTGTAACGATTGCACACAGCAACGTCATCAAAACCGTTTACAGCCTTCTGCACAAAACGCGCGGGCACTCCTCGCAGCAGGTCCAGTTTCTGGACAACAGTAACAGAGCGCCGCGCATGCAACTCCCATGCGGCCCGGGGGCTGAGCTCCTCACGCGCCAGGAAAACCCTGCATCAGGGTTACGGATGGCAAATCAATCACGAACGCTTCCCCAGCTGTTATCCTGCACAGCTCAGGTAATAAATCACAAGCTCAAACACCAAACTGTAAGACACAAAAGAGAAAAATGTAGTGGTTTATAGACGACGGCTAAAATAGTCCATAACATGAATCATTTGAAATTTGGCCACGGCCCCACCAATATGACGTCTTCCACCTAATACGTTGCTGAGCAAGGCAGCTGCACTTTCCGAGCCGAAGTATGCCACCGTCCAAGAGGTGGATGAACCTGCATCACCCGCAGGTTTTCTGCCCCACAAAAGGGAACCGTGCGGGCCTCTGCAGATGCTATTTCATAAAGAAAGGAGGGAATACCTTTTTAAAAAGAACAGCAAGGAAGGCAAAGAGGCACCTGAACAGCTTCTGGCAAAGTCTTATCCTAACAAACGCTCAATTAAGTTATTGTGAGTCTGAGGATGACTTTCCAGGCAGCTCTACTTACTCATCAGAGCAGCTTCTTACAGCAGGCTCTGTCCTGTCCAGCCCAGCCCTTGAATCAGGCACTTGCCAAGAAGCACAAGTGACAGAGCGTGGCCCCGTCCCTCTGACGCGATCAGCGGGAGACGGGATCGCGCCGGGAAACACCCCGGAACGGGGCACCGTGGCGAGAAGCAAACCTCCCAGGAGGGTCACCCGCCAGCCAGGGCCGCCCGAGACACCCGCTGGCAGCAAGCACAGCCACCGCAGGGACGTCACCCTGCCCCTTTCCCCCTCCCCTCCTCTTCCGATTAGGAAGGGATGGGGACAGGGAAATGGAGATTCCAACATGCTTGAAGACATTTGAATTATTTTACAGAAGGAGAAATTTATTTTCTACGTCGGTCTCAGCGTCTAACTAGAACCCTGTAGAGAACGGCTTGGACGCAGCATCCCGCCAGCGAGCTACCGCCAGGCCCCGGGAGGCCGGCGCGCGTTGCCGGCCGAGCCGGGCACCCGCCGCAGCTGCCCGTGACAACAGCGTCACGCAGTAACCACGGAGGCCTCCCAACCGCTGCGCAAGGGAGCTCTTCCTAAAGGGCATCGCTAGGGACACGCCAGCAGCTCGGCGCAAGCTCTGCAAGCCAACGAACATCCTGCCTGGCAGGACTGCTCGGCGCGGCAGGAGGTCCCCACCCGCCCGCAGGACGTGCCCCTGCCCGCCAGCAGCTAGCTGGACCAAAAGCAAACACCGAAAAGCAGAAACGCTGCCCGAAAGCAGGCCGGCGCGTCTGACGGTAAGAAATGACACAAGTTAACCCTGATGTTGCCTAACTGGCAGCGTTCAGCAGCCCAAGCCCCGAGAAGGGGAAGCGCGAACGCGGGCAGCCGTAGCGCAGCGCTGCGGATTTCGGCCGGGAGGCTGCTTTGCCCAACGCCGCGCGCGTGAGCAGCGAGGGGCAGCCCCGTCCGAGGAGCGGGCGGCTCGGCGGGCGCAGGGAGGGGAACGGAAGTGCCGAAGGAGAAGGATGTCTGCTAGGAACTGAAAGTCTTGCGTGCCCAGTTTCTTTCCCTCGGTTTTAGACCGGGGCCAGGTCGCTCCCTCAAGAGCCTCCCGACGTCTCGCTCTAACATCTGAAGCTAGAGCACGCCGCGGGGGGGAAGAGCGCGTACGTATTTGTAATGAGATGAACGTCTCCTCGGCATTTCACATCTTATCTATCGCCAGCTCAGTTATATCAGGCTCCTTTAATCTGTAGGTTAAAAAACACAAAACCAAGAAGGAGACCAAAAACCAGAGGCTGCCAGGAGTGGCGCAGCTCTTCCCGAGGCCGTGGAGGACAACCGGGGACGCGCCAGGACTCACCCTGGAAGAGCAGCGATTCCAGCGTCAGCTGCACGCGGCGCGGCAGGAACGGAAAATGTTACAGATCAACAGGCCCAACAGCCTTCTATTTTTCTCAGCCCCTCAAGCCATTTCGCTCCCCGTTTCTCCCTCCTGCTCCCCTGCCCAAACCGACTGTTCCCCTCCCGCTACGGGAAGGGATGGGGCACGGCTGCACACCTGCATGAGAACAGCGAGGAGCCGTTTGAAAAAAGAAGAGGTACAAAAAAAAAGGTCCTGGTTCATAAAGCATGGAGCCGGCAGGCAGGGAGCAGCCGTTGCCAGATGCTCAGCGTTAAGTGCAGTCCGGCAGCCAAGGGCCTTTCTCCATCAAACCGCTGGGCAAAAGTGACGCACACCTCCAGCGCACCTCCCCGAAGAACTGCCCGTCATCTGCAGCAGAGCTGTCGGATGAGATAAAACACTTTGACTTCAGTTTCTGTGCATCTCTCCTCTGCCACCTGGCCAGGGCGGAAGTTTAAAGGGAATAAACCAGGCGCTGATCCGTCACCCTGCTCCGCCGGCAGCGTGGAGAGCAGTCCCCTGATCACCGCGGGACCTCTGGCAAAGCTGACTCTCCTACACAAACTCTTCCCAAGCCAAGATTTTAACGAGGAGACTATCCTTTCCTGCTCTCTGCCCTTCTCCGAGCCCTAAGAAAGGAGAGGAGCAGTAACGGATGTGGACGTTTTGGGAACCGTTCTGCAAAAAGCAGAGATTCCAAGACATCCTTTTGCTCCTCAGATGTTCCACAGGCAGCACTTAACTGTCCCTTTTTCAGTTTACACTGCACATTGTTTTTCAATAAACATCCTCCCTCTCTCCCTTGCCTGCTTTTTAAAGCACCTGGTTTTAATTATTGCTTATGGCAACAGTATTAGTAAACTATAGAGAGCGCAGCAATGTTTGGCTCCCAGTTTAAGCCTTTGCTCCTAAGTGGATGATGTTGGCCCTTGTCTTTTTCACACACAGGCCAGGTAAACAGGTTCACAGGCCATGCAAAGCAAAGTAGCACCAGTTATTACCACTCACTAATTTAAAACAAACAAACAAACAAACAGGGAAATGGAAGAGGTCAGGAGAACTCCGGAGCGCCCGGCGCTGACATTTGTATTAGCAGGGTCAGCTGGCAGCGCACCCAGACAAGCCTAGGCCTCTCTGGTATCAAAAATAGAAACCAACCCAGTGCAGAACAAAACAAGGGCCCTGACTTATTGAAATGGGTTCTGTAACACGGTCAACAGAGGTGACAACATCGAGGGCAAGGAGAGAAAGGGGAAGCGGCTCTCCAGCAAAGGCAGTCACTCACCACTCAGCACTTCTGCAACTCAAGAAACTGCACAAGGGGAAAAACAAACAAAGCGTGGGAACCGACTCCATCGCAGATGTTTGACGCAAACCGCATTTTTAGCAACTTCTGCATCTGTGCCTTTTTAAAAAAAAAAAAAAAAAAAAAAAAAGAAAAAAAGGAGCTGTCTACAGGCATTTCCTCTGCTCCAAGGTGGAGCTCCCTGGAAAGATAACTCAGCTGCAATTACACAGACAGGCATAATCACAGGAAGATCCGCAATGCTGAGTATAACCCGTTTGTACTAACTTACCTACTGATCCCTTCTCATCTTAGCCAAATCTGCTTCTCCCTTGCTCTGGTCTCCAATGCGAACATCTGCAGAAGTTGAGCTGAGACAACAAGAGCAGCTTACCATCTAGCCAGCAGATACTCAAATGGGAGGATAACGGGGGTGAATCTGAACTCTAAAAAGCCCCACACATTAGGTGGGAGAGAAACATCGCTCGTACTATGCGGGTACACGAGGTCTGCACGCAACCGCTGCCCAAGCGGCGGCGGTCCTCGGGGACGGTACGGAGGACCGCTGCTCTGGGCTGAGAAACTCGGCCCCGCTGGAGCTGCCCTGCTGCCGGTGCGGGGAGCCGCGCCGGGAGCTGCTCCCAGGCGAAGTCTTCGGCCCACGCAGCCGCAGCGGGTCTCTGCGCGGCGCCGCGGCCGACCGCAGCCCCGGCAGCACTCCCGCGCCTCCCGGCGCCCCGGCAGCGGGGCCGCCTTCGGGCTCCCATCAAACGCACCCCCCCACCGCCAGCGCTGCAATCTATTCATTACCGACACACAAGGGAAGACTTTTTTTTTAAAGCTGGACTCCAGAAGAAGTAGCTGAAGTCATTTTATAATTCCAGCTGCTGCTGCAGATGTCAAAGCCTGCGTGGGTTTCCCGCTACCCTCAAGCGCCCCCGGGCGATGAATGAACCAGCTCAATAACGTATAAACCCCTCAATCGTTAGCAACGCAGGCAGGCCCCTCGCACAGGCGTCGGGTCCCTCTCCGCAAGCCTACGCGGCGGGCTCGGCGCTGCCTTCCCACCCCGTCTACGGGCCGACAGCGATGCCGGCAGCTCCGCGTTACCGTCCACGGGAGCCGGTGGCCGCGCGTGCGCTCAGCACCCAGCCAGTCGTACAGTCACACACACACACACACAGCCCCGGCCGTGTCATCACGCTATCAGACCTGTCTGCATCGCTTCCCGGCAGCGCACGGCGACGTCAGCGAAGCAGCTGAGAAAGGCACAAACTTCCTCATTCTGGGGCGCGCTCCGTCCCCGCCGCTGCCCGGGCGGCTCGCGGCCTCAGAGCAGCATCTGCCTCTGACGAAAGACAGCGCTCACGGGAACACCCTGCCGTGGCAGATGGTGTTACAGACCGTCAGACAGCACATTATTTCAAGGAGTAGCTATTTGGGCAGCTGATACAATTCACAGCAAAAACCAGAGGCAGGTCGTAGGACAGACACAAGCTCCCGCACAGTGGAATGCACTGATTTCACACGCAGCACGCCTAACCGAAAACTGTACCTACTTTCTACCTTGTTACATAACACGAAGGAAGTCTCAAATAGCCAAACGTTTTACGACTGTTAGTCAGTCACCGAGTCAGCTTTAGAGAACCCATCTGAGGAGAAAGCAAAATATTACAAAAAAGCAACAGAAAAACAAGTTGTGCAAAGAAAGCTCTGAAGCGCTCTGGAATTCAGCACTGAAGAGAGGGGCGCAAAATCATTTCTTCTGCAGCCCAAGCACGACAGTTCACAGACGGGAAACGGGGTGGTTAACACAATTCGAGTGCTTATTAAGAAATCTGGGCATTCAATGTTTACAGAAGAAATTTGATTCAATGCATTTTTTTAAGCAAGAGATCCGGACCGGAAGCGAGGCTGTGAAGGGAATTTGTTTTACATGATAGTCCCCGAAGGCTTTCAGGTCTCCGAGTCAAGACATTCCCAGATAAAGCCCTACAGAACATTCTTCTGGTGCTATACGCTGTTTAAACATCTACGGACGCTAATGCATACCAGCAGGCTGGTGGAGCAGGACACTCGCACTCGAGGGAACGCTCCTCCGAGCTTCGCCGCCACGCGCGCAGCGCTCCCGACAGCTCGTTCTGTCCAAAAGCGGCCAGCTTCAGCGGTAGGAGCAAAACGCTTTCAGAAATACGTTCTTAAGGAACGCTCTTATCAGTGTGAGAAAACTTCACAGGGGTAATCTATCGCATCAAAGATCAAAATAAAAAAAAAATAGCATTTTGATTAGTTAACTTTAGAAAGAGCGACCTCTGTTTGGCCTGTCCCTATCATTTCCCTCTCAGAACTAGCAGAGAGCAGGTCGAGCATCTTTACGCCATATGGTCACCTCCTCTGTGGCCGGCGCGCGAAGCACTGCTTTCGTACACAGCACCTCTCTTTTCGAGCCAGAACCAAGAGCCGACACGTCCCCCAGCAGCTGGCTAACAAGCACCGAGCATGAACGGTCTCTCCCCACTGTGTCTAAACAGATTTAACACAGGATATTTTACAACTCGTTTTCACTCGGGTCTCTTTGCACAGGCAGTCGCACGACTCAGAGCTGCACGGACCTGACCATGTTTGGCCTGACCGGCAGCGCCCCGTCACGCTCAACAAAAAGGACCCCCCAGCGTTAAGTATTACTGTAACAGAAGTCAAATGAGACATGCTGAGGTCAACATACTGTCCCTCCCTGTATCAGCAGAGTCCAGGGGCATCTATATTTAGACCAAATATGCCCAGCACTTCCAAGATGGAAGGAGACCACTGACTCGCCTGAATCGCTGCCAGGGCTGGCGGTCTCGCCCGTGGAGGGGAAGGTCTGAGCAGGAGCTCGCATGGACCTTGGCAGCCCCCCAAGACAGAGTGCCCCGTGCATCCCCAAACCATCCCGCACCATCCCCAACGCCATTTCACACCATCCCCAACAGCCCCAGACATGGTGGGGCACAGTCCCAGCCTCGCAGCCTTGGAAACGGCCACAGCTCTGGCACAGGCAGCTTGAACAGGCATCCTCATGCCCTAGGCAGCACCACCGAGAGCTGCAAGACACCAGCAAGGCAAAACCCCCAGTGTGAACTCTGGGTGCGGGAAGGGGTATGATGAGAAATCAGCCGTGGCTTTGGGGAAGTTCTGGAGCTAAGGCAGAAGCTTGCGTAAGCTCTGCCCGCGGCCAGTGCGGACACAGAGTGCCTACTTTTGTCTCTGTGCTGTCCTTGCCACCCTTCTGTCTCAGCAGAGGGTAGAGACGAGCTCAACCTGTGTCAACGCGAGAGGCCACGAGGCTTACAGCCCCGCCGCCGCGAGGGCTGGGAGGGCGCTGCTCAGAGTAAGGGCTACTCAAAAGGTCCCTTGCTGCTGCTGTGGGCAATGGCAGAGGGAACCAGCACAGCCAGACTCGGGTCTGTAAGCGCCCGCGATGCTGGGAGCAGGGGCCAGGACGGAGGAACGATGTTGTGGAAGCAGCCTGGCAGCCTATACTTAGTAAATACATTAACGGAGCCCTGTAAATAGAACACCAAAACAAGGATCAGTCTGTCTCCGCACAAAGGAATCAATGCTGAATAATAAGCCTTTCCTCTGTGCTAAAGAGAAGCAGATGCTTGTTTACCAAAAGCATCAAAAAACATCAAGAGGCTGTTGCATTTGATTCGTAAAATAGAAGGAAGCTATTTGTTCAGTATTTTAACTTTTGCAGTACTCAGCACTTTTAATTTTCCTCATACTAGTACTGCATTCTCCACATGCACAAGGGCTATTCGATCCCTGCATGACAGGCTCCAGCAGGAACAGAAAACTTACCATCCCTTTAGATTAGCAAAGGGGACAGTTATTGATAGCCAACAGTGTGAGATAGCTTGCGAACAGTTTCAGAGACCAGCCACCTGCCAGCTTTCTTTCAATAGCTTTTGATTTGAAATTGGAAGTCACACAGAGCTTTACGTGTTGGGCTGACACGCCTGTAGCCGGGCTGCCCATCTCTTCGCCTCCCAGGCTGACCCAGGAGGTACCTGGGTACCCAGCTTTGCAAACGTGCAGGTGACTTCATTTTATGGAAGACCAGAGCCACCATTAAAGGAAACAAACTTTAATGTGGCTGTAAACGGTACCTTGAAGTTCGAATTAATTAGCAGAGACAAAACATCAAAGACAGAGGATCAGAAACATTTTATAGTTGAAATAGTTTCATGGATTCTGTGTCTTTCCTTCAATCCAAGGCAACACCAAGGTTAATACAAATGTACATATTCTATTTAAAGCTGCAAACGGAAGAAGAAGAAACAGACCATCACTTTCGGTTAGAGTGATCCAACATTTCTGTAGTGAATACTTTGCATCGGGTTAATTCAAGTCTTTAAAACCAATATGCTCCCCCTCCCCGGACAGGTGACACGCTGCCTTGTCTCGTGACGCTCAGAGCCGGGGCCCTCCCCGGTGCGGCACAACCGCCCCGGCAGAACTCACGGCTGCACCAGTAACGAAGCGCACTCCAGTATTTTGCTGGCGTAAGTGACAATCAGTCTTCAGCGACATCAGGAAAAGCTCTCCAAATCAGATCATGAGATATAATTATGATGCACTTCAAAATGCAGACTCAGCATCACCCTCCAATCCAACTCTTCCCCCAGACCGATACAGCAAGCTCTTCCTGGAGACGACCGACTTTTCTTTTCTTTTGGCTGCCTGAATAGGGATCAGCTTACCAGGAGTCCTTTATTCCTGAAATAATTTCCATTAATCACTCATCGCATATCATTTTAAGCGGAAGCTGACAGACTGTGGGGTGTCTAACATCACCGCTGCATTTCAGCGCTTCAGCGGAGGCTGCTCCTGAAACTAAAGGCAGGCCAGGAGGCAAGGGGGGCTGGGGGATCTCTAAAGAGCAGATGAGCAAACTGCCGCAAGCTCCTAAGCTTTCCAGTGTTTTTATATAGATACTTGGGAATCTCCAATAAAAGCAGTAGTACTTGAACCATTCACACTTCATGACATCTGCCCACAAAAAAGTAAATAAAGGGAAACACAGTAACACGGATCATCTTTAAGCAACGTTCTAGTTCTGCATTTGTGATTCCTCAGAACAGCCCCAAGCTAACGTACGCTTTTGGTACCTTAACGCGCCTCCTGGCTAAAGGGGACGTCAGCACTTAACTTACAGATGATGCATTTTAAGGAGTTTCTAACTCAACAAAAAAGCCCTGCAAAGTTTAGCTGACTAGGTCTCAGATAGGAAACACTTAAAGTTTTATTTTACAAGAGTGCTTGAACTCCGCAGAGCAGACATTCCAGATGTGTTTATCCCTGTGAAATTCAGGTGCTAAATTTTATCAGAATTAGCACTTCAAGCAGTTTGGCAGTCAATTTTCAGCAGTTCTTAACTCAGGTCTGTCCTATTTCCTAAAAACACCCAAACCCATTTAAAACCACACGTTAAAAGCGGAGAGATCACTGGAATACTAAACATTGCTGCATACCACAGACCCAGAGAAGTCGCTAACAGGGACACGGTGTGCTTCAGGAAAGAGGCTCTTAAATAGGTTAAAAAAAAAAAAAAAGGCTCTTAATAGGTATTTGCTTAATTTGAAGCTAGAGAGACTCTCATGAAACATTTTGTGATGTACTAGGAGAAATGAAGGACACGAAAGACAGCATCATCACAGCTGGTCAAGGTCTTGCACAGGTTTGGGAAACGCAGTGACAGCCTGCCCTATCTCCCCCGTCCCCGCCAAAGGGCCACCGCTCTCTGAAGCGCAGTCTCCCGGGCTTCCTTAACAGCGCTGACGTTTAGAGGGACAGTTTAGCAACACAGAGCAGCACGCTCGCGTGCACAGGCTGCACATCCCCTTACGTAACCCTGGGACGGATGTTTGTTCCACGCTCGTCGCCCCGGCTTGTTAACAAGCACATCGATATCCCTCAGTTTGCTTTCTTACAACTTTCCCATCAGAGTAAAACAATAGGAGGGCTAGAAATGGTGCTGACAAATTATTTGTTTTTATTTAGACTAACTGGCTTTCGGTCTTTGAGAGACACAGAAGAACACAGCTGTTCCACTTTCCGTTTGTTTTTGGATTTCTCCACTTCTTCAGAGCAAATAAAGGAAAAAAACAACAACAAAGGCAAAAAAAGCCAGTGACAATCTCTTCACGGACCACCAGTTCAGGGAGCTTAAAAAACAAACAAACCAACCCTGCAACACCAGGCTCATTTTAATCCAGTATCTAGTTCAAGAAAGCTGGCAAAAAACCCTAATTTTTAGAGGACAGAGGGTAAAACCATTCCTACCTAACTTTGTGCAAATGAATTTTCCGCTCATCAAGGTCATTTCTCATTTGCTAATTGAAAGGATCTCCTCCGGTCCCATCTGCCCTTCAGAGTCTCACATCAGTCCCGAGATGCCAGCAAGGTCCTTAGCCCGACACCACCCACGCCGATCCACCTGCAGACAAGGCCCACGGTCCCTGCGAGCTAACCAACGGTTCAGCCAAAATCCTGGTAACAACACGCTCCACAGCAACCTGTTGTAAGAACTGTGAGCTTGCAAGGTGACAAGAGGCTCAGACAAGCAAGCTTGCTCTCCTCACTGTGGAGGACAAAGAAATGGGGGAAGACAGGAAATACAGGAGTTCATCATACATGATATCAGAGCAATATTTAAATAAGGGGTGTTGCAAACGTGGAGCAGATGGACGGCTCCTCAGCCGCTGGCACTCTGGCAGGCAGGCAGCAATTCCAAGCTCAACTCATTGCAGCAGTCCTCTGCAAGTGCCGGAGCCGTGGGGCACCAGGGCACGCTGGGGCAGCGCGGGACCAGAGGAGGAACTTACTCTGATTTGTCCCTGCAACTCCATGGGAGCCTCGCTGCGAAATTCAGATGCAGTAAATCTCCACCTTTCCAATAAAAAGCCTGAAATTTAGCAGTGTAAAAAAACAAAACCCAGAAAGGAGGAGTTATTGAGGAGATTAAAGACAGAAGTAAGCACCCGCTAATGGGACGATGTGGACTTCATTAAGCCACTGTGGGAAGCGTTTGAACAAACTAAGGACTCCACTACTAAGCGACAAAGATCATTTGTTTAAGAGAAAGGACTAACTAGGTTATGGTCCTGCACTCCAGGGATTTGGCCTGTTCGTAACAAAAGTGTTTTGAGAAAAAGCATACTTCTTAAATGGCTTATTATAAATAAACCCAAAGTCCCAAATGGTCGAATACAATGTTGCTGAGGGCCCGATAAGTATGGGATAAATAGGAAAATACACTGAACAGGCCTGTGGCCTCAATACACCTAAAAATGCCCAAATTTGAAAAGCTGCCAATACCAAGAAGTGCAGTCCCTACACTGAGATTGCACAGGCTCAATTTCTTCATTACCTCCGGCCGTAGAGAAACCCTAGGGCACAGCTTAATTTTGCAGTGCACCCATACAGGTTTTGCTTTTCCCCAGCTTCCCTCAAGCTTCAACCTTCAAGCAGGTTGCTTGACGCCCCGGAGCCAGGAGGCTTCTCTCCGTCACAAACCACGTTGTTAATCCTGCACAACGCAGGAATAGGTGCCTGGAGAACAACTATTTCCAGCCTCCAGTTATTTTCCAAGTTGCTGCATCAAAGCTATGACACATGCATACGCAAGGCACAGAGGTGCCTTTTGGCTACTTCAGCAAAAGCACAAATATTCAAAATTAAGGACAGCAATGCATTTTACCCCATGTGCTGTGGAAACGGAGTCTTTGGCTAGCAGCTACAAAACAGCATAGTTGAAAACTCAAGTTCCAGATTTGCTTTGTACACATTTCACCTATTACACTGCAGAAAAAATATTTGCTGAACTAGTTTTAAGCCCATATGGGCTAATAATTTAAATGCCGTTTGCCAGACTGATGTGGAGGAGCCAGCAACTCTTTCAGAGCCTATTGCAGAGTAGGATACAGAATTTTAAACTCTCTCTGACCCCACTAACACTACTTAGAAGCAGCACGTCGAAAAAGTTAGCTTGAAGTTGTTTTAAAAACAGTAAGGTAATATTTTAGCCAGAGGCTCCCTGATAAAGGTACACGGAAGCACAGTCCTGCAAAAAAATCCCAGACAGCCTAACTATTCACTGGCCCCAAAGCGTCCTTTCTGCTGATAATCTCCTTCCTTGCAGTCCTTCGGCTTTGTAGTCCTTGCAGGAACGGCAGCATTTCCAGGGACAGAAACATCTGCAGAAGTCTCGAGAAAACACAAGAGCCTCAGAGGCAACCTGTATCACTCGCGACCCTTTAAAACGTGAACTCGGCAGCCCGGCGCTATGGGCTCCCGAACTAAAACACGCTGCTCAAGAACTAGGGGGAGGGCTGCCCTGGAAACACGAGTTTGCTGCTCACGTTTTGATTTTATATCCGATAACCATCTCTGTCCCTCTTCCAACCCCCCACCAGGAAGGATCAGTGAGACAAATACCCATAGCTTCCAGGGGAATAAAAGGAAAAACCAAACAGGAAAAGTAGTTATGAACAATACAGCCCTAGTCCAGTTAATGATCAACTTTGCAGCACACAAGCGCACTCCTTTTTCTCCCAATTGCCACAGCTTATTTGCATGGCATTTTTAATAATTGGTTGGTAGTAAGAGGCCTTTTATGCATTGCATTTGTGTTATCGGAATCGGTGAAGAAATAAGAAAGATAAGAAAAAAAAAAAACCGCAACTCCACTCAGTCAACAGGAAGCCGGGTCTGACACACTTGTGCGTGGAGCTCGCCTGCACGAAGGCTGGCAGGAAGGGCATGGGGTCAGGTTCGCCTCCGCACCGGGTAGTGCTGCCTGACGGCACACTTGTATCGCGCCCTGGATGGACTGCAAGACCCTTTCACAATCGCACAAGCCCCAGCACACGACACACCACTTGGAAGACACCTCTGCTGAAGTCCCCACTGATCCTGCAAGCTTCTACAGGACAAAAAGAGCGGATCAACCTATTTTCATATTTCAAGCACCTCAAACTAGAACAACCCTTAGTCATAAAACAGATTGAGCTGGAGTTGAAAGCGGGTAACTGGAACCTCTCTGCTCATCTTCCTGTCTTTTAAGTGGCCGTTTCCAAGCATCTCCTCAAGTCTTAATCATCACCGTGTCACAACACAATGGTAAAACACTTGCAGCGATACAATACTTGTGACGGTACAGAGGCAATTAAAGATTTCCAATAACACACTGCTTGGAGGATCGCAGTCTAATTGCTGAACGGTCAAGGGTTTTCAGCAGCAGTAGCATTGCAAGCGGATAAAAAGCTTGCAAGTCTTCCCGTACAAGGAACAAATAAGTAAGCAGCTCTCCAAACAATGGCAACGCACACCTACCTAAGTTCCTGACTTGGCACATGGAATACCTTAAAATTAGACTGCCGTGAAATTTTCTAGTATAAAGGCCAGGGCCACACAACCTAGAAGATAACGTTAAATAATAGGGGGGACAAAGGCCAAAACGTAGACTGAGCCTGAAGACACACTGCGGGAAGGAGAAGTCAGCACACTGAGTCTGAATTACCTGGTGATGCAATGTAGTGTACTGTTTGTGCTTACCTGCACGGTCTGTAACTTCCTCTTACGCTGTAAAATGGTATTTCTCCACACTATAATGAAAAAGGGTTGTCACTTACAAGAAAGTTGATTATGTGAGAGAGCAACAGGCTGCAAGGCTAACTCTGCACGAACATTTTGTGCCTACCTTTAACCCTTTGCTGAAAATAATTCTGTTTAAATCATGGGTTTTACGTCTGTCTTTTTTAAAGAGTTCCAAGATACACCCATGACACCCTGAAGAAACTATCAATTCTATCCGCTTCTTTTTTCTCCAAAGTTCAAAATTCGTATTACAAAAGCCATCAGCTAACGTTTTATAGTAGGAAACGGACTGGTATGAAGCAAGTAAGAGAACCACGGAAAGTAGCAAGCATATTCATATTTTTAGACCCATCTGGCTCCAAAAGTATCAGAAAATAAAGTAGTAAACAATACTGGAGTGTCTTAACATGTGCCCAACATGAGCCGAGGGAGCGCTCGCATCACCGCTTTGCAGAACGGAAGCTGAGGCAGAGGCAAAAACATTTAGACACCAAAACATGCAGAAGAATACCAGGGCAACACAGGCACCAAAGTCAGTGATTAATTCTTAAGCGTGAAAGAAAAGTTAGGTATCCCATCTGCATCTTTAGGCAGCGCTCACTTGCTGAGCACTGGCCTGGCGAGACTTGGCCAGGAAGGCACAGGACGGATGTGCTGCAGCAGGGAGTGAGAGCTGGGTCTTCCCAAATCCCAAGCGAGAGCTCTGACCACGGGATCATCCTTCTTTGCTACCAAGATAAAGAGGAAGCCGAGTGACAGGGGAATCTGGCAGTGAAGAACTGCATTATGTCAGGGACACAGAAAAAACACTTCAGGGGCACAACAATGAATTAGATACCTCAAACTTGGCAAAAGAAAGAGGAAGTGATCGCAGGCAGGAAGCAAAGAACTGACCCATGGCAATTCCTACAGGTTTCTTCTGTTAAAAATTCTTTGGTATTTGCAGGCTGTCTGCAGCTTTGCATTTTTCTTTTTAATCTTCCCATCAGCTGCTGTAGAGTTTATTAGACTAAAGTGAACTTTGAATCCTACGCAAAAATAAAGCTAGCAAATCAGCACAAGTCCTGTTAGGTCCAGTGGGAAGAGGACTCCCTCAAACATGTTACAGCTATCAATTTTAAGCACTTTGATAAACAGAAGTCTCTCAGACATTGATTTGAATCCTTGTGAACCTGAAATGAATTAGACCCAGACCAGCTGACTAAGTTAGCGACTAAAAGCGTCAACACAAGAGCAATTTCTGCTGATGTCTGAAACTCAGAGCTGATTAGCCAAATACATCTACCAAAGAATACACTGAAACAGAAGTAACTGATAACTAACATTTGGGTCACCAGCGCCCTTTCCATTCCACAGAGAACAACTTTTTAGCACGGTGTAACAACAAAATCTGGATTTTTGGGTTTTGATCACGATGAAATAAGGACATCCAATATTCATCAGCCTTTGTGAACTTCCAATTGAGAGTATAAATTTAAAAACAGCTCCTTATTATGCCAGCATGAAAGCCACAACACTGTCCTGATTAAGAAGTATTAATCCAGCGCTGAGCCTTGTTATGCGTGGACCAAAAGCTCTGTCATTCTCATGCTTATTAATCTTTCCTTCCAGGAGGCAAAGGACAGCGCAAGCCCCTCTGATAACCGAGTTATCTCTCCCTCCAGAAAAGGAAAGGGTGGTTCTTCCAATCAAGTGGCAATTTAAACTACTGCTAGATACAACACTGCAGGGCTGGAAAGGATCTGATGCAGAGAGAGACCAGCGCTACTTGCCCTTCCCTTTGATCCCTCTCCTACAGCCTGAACTGCGGGTTAAGTGTTTGAGCAGTGTATTTAAAACAAACACCTATAAAGCACTGAAATTGCTATCGCGTGACCTAATATAGGTTTAAAAAAAATCATCCTGATCCATAAGGAAATGTTTCATCCTACAGTAGATTGGGTCCCCCCCCCCCAATTCCAGAATTATTGCTATTTCACAAACCCCAAGGTGTACCCAAACTGCAGTCCTGCCGACCACCTCAGGTATATCACTGCTAAACCTTCATTATCAGCAGCCACACAGAAAGCTGCAATGTTTACAAGCAACGCTGAGCAGGAAAAAAAAAAAAAAAAAGACTAATTACAAGCATTTTGGGTTGAGTATGAAAGGCTCAGAGAGACTTAACTAAACTGGTTAACAGATACAGCAGTGATTGCTCCTGCTCAAAAAAAGAAGCCACAGAGTCCTGGGACCTATTTCCATCTGGTAAAAAACCTCATAAATGCAAGGCAGCTCAATCTCTAGCAAGAGCTTCTTGGGACAAGAATGCAATTTCACGTGGGACCAGCATTTTATCCTACTATCTTTAAGCCTTTCATGATGCTTCCAAGAGATAAAACAGCAGTTGGCTGCTTTAAAGAAATATCAAGCATGTCTAGACCTCCAGCGACTACCTCCGCAGAAGCTTTATCTACCACCCCATAGCAGCCATTTCCCTCCTTAATCCTTCCCCCCAAACCCCACAACAACTCAGATAGTCGCTGTTAATTGTCTACAAATTAAATGATTATTTGTATCTGCATTTCAAAGGGTTCCGTGCAGCTGGAGAGCCTGATTTTCCAAGCGGCTTAGCAAGGGACGCCGAGGCACTCGGTTTGCACTTTAAAGCTGTCCAAGGCTAACAGAAACGAAAAACTGGCCCCAGCTGATGTCTCCCTCACGACCTGCGGGTCCCCCCGAGTTTAAGGTCTCAGTCCTGCTCCCACTGCCCCGCTCTGCACGACAAAACCAAAAAAACCCAGTCCCCACCTAGCACCTTGGGATAACCTCAAAGAGCACACCGAACAGAGGGACTAACCTACTCCCTAAGCCCGGGAGAAGGCCAAGGCACACAGGGAGCTTACAGCTCGCTGCGAGCGCAGGGGGAAAGGCGCTGCCAGGCTGGAGCCGGCCGGGCCAGCGGTGTCCTGAGCCGGCGCCAGTGCTCAGCGCGCCCCCAGAGCGGTGAGGGGACCGGCCAGCCTCAGCCACCCCTGGGCCGTTGCTATACAACGCTTAGCAAAGCGCAGCGCTGTGACCCAGTCCTTTTTTATGAACGGGGGGTGGGGGGGGGGAATCAATCAACCAACGGTGTCTCATCTCGAACGAGAAAAGGCGACCGTAAGTGCAAATAATCAAGGGCTGGGAGTAAAAAAGGGAAGGGGGAAAGGTAAAACAGCTGCAGGCAGAGCCCCCCGCAAGGATGGGGTCCGCCCGGCTGCGCTCCTGGCCGCCGGCGCCCGGCCGGTCCCGCGCCGGCGGAAAGTTTGCGCGGAGCTCAACCCGCCGGCGGCGGCCCCGGCGTGCTCGGTACTCACAGCTGGGCGATGGCGCCCTGCGAGATGACGGCGTTGTCGGAGAAGTAGGGGATCATCGCGGCGCCCCGGCCGCGCGGCGCGACCAGCGGCCCCGGCAGCCCCGCCGCCGCCGCTCTGCCCCGCGGCCCGGCCCGGCCCGGCCCGGCCGCCCCCCGCCGCCGGCGCAGTGCGCAGGAGCGGCCCCGGCCGCGGGGCGGGTCCGCCCCCCGGCCCCGCCCCCGGCCCCGCCCCCGGCCCCGCCCCCGGCCCGGCGCGCACGTGGCGGCGCGGAGCTCCGCTCCCGCACACAAGCGGCACCCTGGTTTTCTTCCAACTTCCCCCCCGCTTCTTTGCCCCCCTCCCCCCTTTGAAAGGAAGGTTGAAGAAGCGCATCGAAGCACCGTGCAGAAGGCCGGTGCTTAGGAAACAACCTTTGCTCCTGAAGACGTACAGTGGAAATATTTCTTGGCAATAACTTCCATCGTCAGAGACGTGACAACGCGTTCGCTGCCGGAGGAGAAGAGAAGCAGCTGCCTTTCAAAGCTATCAGCGCCCCGCCGGAGCAAAGGGAGAAAGGAAGTTCTTTAAAACACACACAAATCTCAGCCCCTGACTGTTGGGAATTCAGATGTTATTTAGTGCTAGATGAGCAGCACACAGCACGCTTATTATAGTTTTCCGCTGGGGAGAGGGGCGGAGGAGCAGCTTGCTTAATCCAGTTCGGCAGACAGGACAGCCGGAAAGCAGAAGTTGTCTATTCCAGATCTGCATTCTCCAACCATTACAGTGAGCGACTTTAACGAGGAGTGTGGGAAAACAACCAAGAAACACGGGAAGCTAGCTCAGTCTTCCGTTTCCCATAGGAATGTGGGAAGGCCCAGCAGAGAAAGGACACACAAATAAGATGCTATTCTAAATTGTGTTGTGGGCATGGCCCATGCTCAGACTCAGTAACAGGCACAAGTGAGTTGTCATTAGAGAGGATTTTGGTTTAAACTCAGCTGGAGATTGAATAAGGCTTGAATGGGAGTGGAGCATGGTCTTGTTAATGACACCTACCCCACATCAAAAAAATACTGCCACGGGCAGTTCTGCAGCGATGCCAATCAGGCATCTTTTGACCAGAAGCCAAAAGAAAGCATACTGTTTGAGTGCCTGGCTTCATCTAGGGTTTATTTCTAACTGTTAAGTATAACTTGCAAAGAAGCGGAGAGAGGTTAAAAACAAACACCCCCCCTCCCCAAAACCCTAAAAAACAACCCACGTTGAGGTGGCAAGTGCTTCAGTTCTGAGACTTCAGCATGTAGAAGCATGCTTGTCTGAAAGGTCTCAACCAAGTCCACTTCAAGGATTCATAAGGAAAAGGACAAAGAGTAGAATTTGTGATTCTGCAAGTTTTGCTAGACTATGGTTCAGCTGCATTAATTTAAGCAATGTCATCTTACACAGCCAAGAGCACATCTCTGGTAATGGCTCTTCACAGCTGTAAAAAAAAAAAAAAAAAAAAAAAAAAGCAGTGCCAGCTTGCTGCAGTGCCAAAAAAAAAAAAAACAATAAAAAAAACATTTTTTTAGACAGAAATGAAGTCAGTTGCAAGAAGCAATGGAAAAATCAGGACGTTAGAGAAACACAGGGTAACGCAATCCTTCCAGAGGTCAAGAGACTGGCAAGAACCTCATATTTGGTAGTAACACATACCACACATTCATAGACAGAAAAACAAACCCAGAACTTCTGTTCCATTCTAATTAATAACTTGCACAACACTTGAATAAGGCCCTTAAGACTAAATGCATTTAAGATATTGTCCAGATAGATGTCAGATTTCTTACGTGCAGCTAACATTACAGAAGCACGCCCTTACAAACTGCTCAAAACAAGTGCAGTGATTAACTATAAGCAGTACCCCTAAAGCAGCTACCTATGACATATGGATAATAGATTTGTAAATGAATTAGCCCTGGATTAATACAATCTGGCGCTCCACCTCCATATGCTAGGAGACCAAACAATGACAGAAATATCCCAGCTTTTTTTCTTTTTCAGACTTTAGAAAAGCAGAAGTAGGAAATCTCAAGTTGGTTCAGACATTGAGCTTTGCACTAATAAAAGGTATTTGAATCCCTTTATGTTGCCATAAAGATTGAAATACTAGGCCTGACATTGCCTTCAGGCAACCTGTTAGTCAGACTAGCGTTTCAGTTCCCACTGCTCATTTGTATAGTGTGCATTATTTTCACATCCCACTTTTACCAGACTTCAAGAACAACCCTGTTTCTTTGTGGAAGCCACCCGGTACGTTTAGCCACGGGCAGAAGTAGCAACCAAATAACCTGATCTATCAGCGTGCAGGAGGAACAAGCAAGGAGCAGGCATGGAAGAAGGGGCTTTGGGCGGCTGCACCAAAAGATGGAGCTGAAGGCAGCAGGTCACAAGACAGTCAACAAGATACTGCTCTTTGCCGTAAGCAGGTGCACTCCGCTGGGACAAACACGCGAAGAGTTTGAAGTGCCTGACATTGATGCGATGACAGGTAACAGTCTAAATCACTACCATGCTGCAAGAGAGCATGTGAGCACAGGCATTAATCACTGTACGACAAGAAGTAAATAAATCTGTCTGGGGGCTGAACTGCTTCCCAACCCAGGGCACAAAGGTACACTTTGCAGTGTGGGGGAAAAAAAGGACACAGGACACATCCGAGTTTTAGGTCTGCATTTAGCCCTCCCCAGGAGGTCACAGGATTAGCAGCACCACGCTGCCTGCTGCAGAGGCCGGCAGTAAACAACACGGTATCTGCACTTTCAGTGCAGCGCTGCACTCGCTGGGCAGCAGGATTTCATTTAACCTTTGAACACTGAATAGTCTAATAAACCACAGTTACATACACCATGCAAGACAAACACACACAACCAACCCTTGTAAAGCTAACCAAACCAGCTGCTCTAGCAGCTCGAACCAGTTACGGAAGCATCATAAGAAAAACCTGAGATGGAGAACGCTATGGATGTCTGGCCCGGGGCTGCCCATCAGCTGGCTCTGAAGAGAAGTTTTAGGGGCAAGGGGAGAACATGTATGTGCAAGTTGCTTGTAGTGGCTTTTGTTGTTCTTTTTAGCAGACATAGCAAGGCTGAAAAGATATGGTTTATTCATACGATCATCCTCTTCCTCTCAATAGCTGTACCTTAAAGCTGTACAGTTATGGTATATTACACCATGACTTCAGCTTCTTTACTTTCCTTGTGCCTTTTAACATGTTTTGATCCTACAATGATCTAACAGAGTAATTCTGTCTCCTGCATGGGGCTTGAAGCTTGTAGATGTGATGCTCTTTGGTAATCAGTAAAAATGCATGAACCACTGTGGTCAGGTTTTGCATCAACATACACAGATTTGATGCATGCAGAAAGCAAGCTTCCGGCAGGACACGTAGCCTTATCCGCGCATAGTCCACATGCAAAGAGGGCATTAATCAAGCTAACGTTTCAATTCAAGATCAACAGCTTAAGGCTGAATGGCTGCTTCTTGTTAGGCCACACGGAAGCATCAGTGTCACCATATTCCTCTAATCCCTATCCCACGGGGGCTTCTGGGTGTCTGCTCACATGCTAAGATGATTAACACTGGAGCATGGCTTCTCCTATTCAGGATGTTCCCTTGCTGTAACACTATCCTAGACCCCCACTAGGGTCCAGGGACCTTGCTTCATTTCTTGAAGATTTAAATTTACCGTTGTTAGCAGGCTGTTTCTCCTCTGGAGAAACTTACTCCAGGGGGCATGAGAGGTTGGGTATTAGCTTTAGTCTGTTTGGACTAAAGTCCAGGTACTCTCTATAAAAAGAGGGAATGTTCTTCTCTTCCTCCAGCACAGAAGGGGTGAACTTATTGAAGCTCTACAGGTTTAACGTTAGTCACGTTCAAGGTAGAGAGAACAGTGAGATACCGTCACGTATAGGAAACTTGGCCTAAAACTATTACCATCAGTGTTAGTAGATGGAGGAACGCAGAACCCAGACCCACATCCTCTTCAACTTTTTAGGGGATTATGGAAAAATTCCAAAGCTGCTGCATTAGGCAAACAAAAGCCCTCCATCACATCCTTTCTTCATAGCCAAATGAGCTACTGCAGTGCCTGTGCAGCCACCTTTACAGCGCACATGGGAAGTTTGTTCTTTACTGCTGAGCAGCTGTTTCCGGTGTCATTTATGAAAGGTTACAGAATTTTAAAAACAAAGCATCACTGCTCACCGTGGTTTCAGAGACCAGTACTGGAGTCTCATGCAGGCATAGGCAAGGAGATCAGAGGTAGTAAGTTCATTTCCGTGCGCATAGGTGGGGCAGAGTGCTTTGTTTTTCTCTGTGGCAGCTATATTCAATCTTTCCCCACAGGGACAGCTGTCTCAGCATCAGATCTGATAGGGAGAAAGGGTCTCAAGAGGCAGCCTTTAAGAACATGGTGCCACACTCCAGCTGTTCTTGAGGGCCAAAAGATCTCATGTCCCTTCTTCTCCGGTGAGATGTCAGTTAACTCACCCTATTGCTCTGAAATCACGTCGCTTTCAGTGACGAACAGAGTCTGCAGATGAGTGAGTGGATTAAGAGCACAAACAGATGACTTATCTGGGGAGACCCTTAAATCACAGCAGCAAACCTGTAAGCAGGTGGAGATCAAACTGCTGGAGGAGCCAGCACCTCCTGCACTTGTGTCCTACCACTGCCCCCTGCAGAGCTGCACTTCAGAGGGAGAACTTGGTCTGTTAAAAGTCTTCTGGCCATTTTTAGCATGGCCAGACTAAGACAACTGCATTTACCTGGTCCATTTTATTAGGAAAACAAATCCATTTCAGCAGTAGTGGTCATAACAAGCCAATACACGTAGGGCAGGATGACATACTGAGTATAGTCAAGAAACAGCTTTCCCAGTGAACAAGAGGCATACCACTCACCAAGGCTGCACTTGCATACACCAGCTTTATTACACACAGTAAGGGAAATTTAACAAAGTATTTAGAAAGGAGCCCATATCTAGTTAAAAAAAAAAAAAAGTGAGGGGGGAGGCAAGAACTGAGAAGGCATGCAAAACTCTACTTGAATCCTGAAGAACCAGTCAGAACAGGAAGCCACATTCTAAATTTGGTTATTTAAGCTGTCAAAGAGCATTTCTGTTTTCAGTCCTTGTGCAAAGAATCAGGCAGGCGCAGGGGTAGGCTGATAAGCATCGCAGAAAGAACAAGCCCGTGCTTTTAAAGCCCCTTGGTCAGCTGCCCATCCTGAACAATGATTAGGCTTCTCAGTCGAGAATTCAACACCTATTTTGCAATATTAGCACTTCATTAAACCCTTTCCTCACAAAACCCACACATCCAATTGTTGTACTCTACTTATCAGTAGATCTTAGAGGGCTTTAAACAGAGAGGTCAGTGCTCAACTACACCCGTTTTACAGACGCAGAAGCAAAGAACGCTGAAGGGACCAGAGCAGCCTCGAAGAGGGACACAAGCTAAAACTATTGCTCTGGTCTTTTAACAAGCAGCACTAGTGTTGGACAGGGGCAGCGCGTTGAGAAACAGCCTTGCTGAAACGTCTTCCTGCGTGGCTGCCTTCTCCTCCTGCTCCCACTTTCTATGATGTTTAATACAGCTGTTTTCCAAGCATAATTCAAGGAATGCAAGAGGAGCTTTGAAGAAGCTAGTTCTTTGAATACATGTTTTTGTTGCCATTCAGCTCTTTGGTATCTTTGCATCAGGTCCAGAAACTCTGGACCAGTTCCTCAAAACATGCCCGAAATTCATGCAGATTGGAAACTGAGGATTGATCCATGTTTATCTTTCAAACCTTGCCAAGGGGCTCTAACAGGAGAGTGGCCAGAACTGCTATTTTGTATCCTGCCTTTTTTATTTACAATAAGGATCTTTCCTTCACTTAGGTTCCTCTAGCCTAAAGCACCTGGTTTGCGTTCAGTAGGAGACACAAACACGTATGGCATCCTTACGGCGCCTCCAGCTTAGCCGCTCCTTCTTCGCTAACCTCTGGAGAAGGAGCACAAGCACACAGGGGCAGCTGTTCTGGGCTCCCTCACTTCTGAGTGGACCCTTTCAGTAGCAGAAGGATATGAACCAACTTCATTCCTTTTACTTCCAAGTTTGTCTTTGCTTTGCTCCTCATTCTTCTCTGCTCACACACTTAGAATGAGAAGCTAACAGGCTTTTCATAAGCCTTAATGCTTTGAGCAAGCTCCCTGCTACAGCATATGTTTACCTGGTAGTTTAGTAATGCAACGGCCTTTATTGTTTGATCCTTCGTCTGTTTGATCCTTCACAGCAGCGAGGAACAAGTCTCACTGTATAAATCATCTACGCCGTATTGTGACCCATAGGTAAGTAATCAGCACACTGGACTGAACATGTTGCAACCACAGACAGAACTTAAAGAGAATTAGCCCTGCAGATACCTGTAATCTAAAAAATGCAGATTTTTCTACAAGTGCTATACATTATGCCTTTGCTCACAGTTTGGTGAGAAGACAACTGGCATTCAAAAGGAAGACCACAGATCTGCTCTCATGAATCGTGATGTGTGGCCCACAGAACTTTTCCTGGTGGTTAGCAGAGCTGGCAGATTAACAGAACTGCTCTTTATCTCATTATTATATTCTCTACAGGCAGCTGTAGTAAATGCCACAGGGATGCTAAGTTGTCACTAAAAGGAAAGATAGAAAGATGAGTTCAGGAAGCAGGTTTTAAAGATAAGGTTCATGTTCTGGGAGCTTAGTAATCTCTGGCATGGATAAACTCAAGCTCCTCTGCACAACACACACAGTTCCCTCTTATTCAGGATCCGAGTTAAGCTGTGTTGCACAGTCCTCGGAAGATCCAGCTGTAGCTCAAGTACCAACAAAATAACAGTTTGGCTACTGCTGCAGCAAGCAGAGGAAGCACAAGGGAGGTTTCATTGTTAGAACTCACAGCACGTGGTTTTTGGAAGTCTCTCTTATAACACAGGATATGCACGAAGGATAACTAGAAGTGTCAGGAGCCTACCACAGGGAGCATCAAATGGCAATGATATATATCTTCAAAGGTCGCCATAGACACGGGACGCTGAAGAATCACACATCTCAATGCAGGCTGTAAGTGAGGTTTTTGAAGTACCATCAATTCCATATTGTAGAACCCCTCTTCTCTCTCTTCCAGTACTTAACACACATTTGCCATAACCCAAAACCTGTAGTAAGAAGTCTACAATGGGTTTCAGTTTAAGATCCAAAAAGTAGGATTACAATTCACTGAGTAGTTGTCCTATACAAAGAAACACATGTGTAAATTACACTCACTATCAAGATACTTAAAACAACTTTTATACTATTATTAACCATAAGCTTCTGCATTAAACTGTGGTCTTCCACTCCTAAAACAAAGGTATTTACTCACATCTTGAAACCTTGAGGCATCTTGGCTCTGATTTGCTGTCCTTCCCAATTCACTCCTGGAAGGAATTATTTTAACTAAAAAACCAAACCAGAAGGTAAGCATACTTAAGACTGCAATAGGCTTAAAACTAAAACATCTTTCCCCGACCCCCCCTCACCCCCACATCTGAAGAGGGGAGAAAAAGCACTTTTTGAAAACATTGTCAGGTAACAGAACATCCACATTTAAAGTATGCTTTCTATAGCACTTCAAGGCAATGACAAGCTCCTCAGGGACTGAGCTTTAGCTATGCAAACCGACTTTAGTCTGACCAAGTAGCAGACCATAAAAGTTCAAAGAATTCCTCTGAAGTACTAAGGCAGCCTTGCTAGGCCATACAGCTTATTAGTTCTGCATGCAGCAGTTCCCACGCAGCCTCAAACGCCGCATTTCAGCAGCTAGTGCTGTTTCAAGGCACACAAGTGATAATTTCACAGATAGCATGGAAATGGAGGCACCATTTTAAACCTAACCCCAAAAAGCCGCTAACAGAATCTGACAGCAGATCCAGCGCAGACTGCAGCAACACTACTGCCCCAGGGCCCTGGAGATGTCCTTCGTCAGCAAAACAAAGATGCTGAATCCTTGCAACCTTGGGTACAAAGAGCGCACAAAAATTGCAACGTTAATAGGCAATTGGTGTAAACACAACTTAGAAAGCTTAATAAACAGGCATTTTAGGTAAGTTCTAACAAAATCATGATGTAGAGAGATTGTGAAAACAGATACTCCATTAAAAGTCCATTTAGAGCAGCAGCAAGTCTGGGGACACAGGCAGAAACGAGTAGGCCAGCTAGCTGTAACAGCCTCCAAAACCCTAATGAAAATGGGTAGATCACCATGAAGATAACAAAAATAGATCATCCAGTAGCTCTATACAAGTCCTGCTAACCAAGAGCTAGACATAGAGGACACAGGCTGGCTCTATGGGAGACTCCAGAGCAAGATCTTGGAACCCACATTAAGGGTTCTGAGACCTCACCCATGGACCAGGAGACTGGTCACAGCTACTGCAGGGTATAGAGACTTTCCTGGGCTTCCTTTGGAGTGGGGCTAGGGTATCTGAGGAAAAATTCTAAATAGCTTAAAGAGTGGCGGAGCCAAGATGGTTTTCACTTATTTGCTCAGCTTCAGGTATTTGGAGTACTAATCTGCTGAGGTTTTCAGTAACGCACAGAGGTCTCCATAGAAGTTAGAGGTGCGTTGACTATGCCCAACTATTTCCCCTCACGCAGAAAAACAAACCATTCCTCTTTGTGCGGGTACAAAGAACTTTGCCAGAAAGAGTGCTGTTTCAAGCATCTTCCACAGATAAATGCAGAGCACCTGCAAACTCTTTCTGCACACCCAACAGCTCCTTCCATTTTGAGGGGAAGAGCTTTAATTGGATTCTGCTAATCCACAAAGAAGAAAACTCCTCATCCTCTGTTGGACAGTGATAGCAGAAGCAATCTTAACAGCATCTAAGGAAGGAGCAGACATTCTGGGAGAGAACTTGAGGGCCAGGCAATGCTGGGGAAGTGGACAGACCAAACTGTGCTTTTCATGCAGGCAAACCCCAAAGAGGCAAGCACAGACTTGTCATGTCATTTGACTGCTCTGCAGAATAGGTTTAGGTTTAATAGCATTATCACATGGTCTGCAAGTCTCCGTGAGAATTGAGATAGTCCATGCAATTACAGTGCTCTGCAGTGTTACATCTTAAAGAGCATGAACAGGTCAGGGCCCAGATAAACTATTTTCCGTATGATCTTCTTGATGGACCTATCTACAAGTTTAAGCTCATATTTGAAACTCTTCTCCCTGCCTCTTTGGAGGACATGTTGGATTGGTTCATAGCCTCTTCATAGCCTCTGCTCAACAAGCACTAGTCATGCATGCTGACATCCTGCTGTCCTTTCCAGGTGTTCTCCTTCATCTTGATACATCCCATATCTCAGACAGAAAAGGTAACAGTGGCAGCCTAACAAAAGGTAGTCAAAAATTGCTAGCCATATGCTAGCCCAACGTGGAACATTTGTCTCATTTGAAACAGCAATCACCTGATTGTGCAGAAGGGCACAGGGAGGAAGAGGATGGAAACGCACGCTGCATTTGATGATCTTCAAGACTGATCGCTGCAAAAATCTTTTGACATCAAACACATCTTTGTGCTTATGCCTACAGCTTAAGCCAAACCCTTTTCAACCAAGACTTCAGCATTAATATCTCTACGCATGAACATGCTATTTAATAAACGTTAATGTGTTATTACCGCACTAGGCTTTTAGCCACAGCGTAACTCTCACGTACAGTGCCCTGTTAATGTGCTGAGTTTGGACACACTTGGTGAAAGCAGTGCTACCTGGAGGTAGGGTTTAAACGCATTTTACTGAGTTCAGGAGACAAACGGACTCCTATTCTTCTGAAGAATTTTAAAAATAGCAAAAAATCCCACCCTCAAGACTGACTGCAGCCACAGCCAAGTCACCTGAATTATGCCTCAGGAGAGCATCACCAGCCAGGCCTTGCCCAGACAGGCAGCTAGGAATGTCAAACTGCTGGAAAGGGTGACTTGGATTATATTGCAGCTGCTACTATACTTTTTCTTTTAAAGCCAAACTCAGGCCTTTCTACTGTCTGGGCTGTTAATAGACACTACTTGCTATCCAGTTGGGGACTGCATAGATATAATCAAAAGTTGTTTACAGACATCTGCTCCTCCTGCATAGCAAGATTTCAGGTTGATGACTTATATATTTCGCTATTAATATTTATGGTACTCTAATCAAATACATTTTACACCCACCCCCTTGTTTTTCTTAAGAAGGATCTTGGTTTAGGTTGCTCACCCCAGCAACAGGAGTCACAGAGCTATGATCACCACATCAACAGCAGGTTGCTATTTCCTATCCCAGGAAGTTATTTGAAATACATACAAAATGCTTATTTCAAACCTAGAATTGCTACTAAGTGCCCACAACGATTAACTACCTCTCACCTCTTCCAATATATTGCATATCCTAAGATCAAGTCATGAGTCGATCTTGTGACTGCTGGAAGGCTAGCTAAGAGTGAAATTAAAAATTGGAGTTTAACCGAGTTCAGTTTGAGCCTTTGGGCACTGTGTTTTCAAGCTTTCCTCTCAGCCATGAAAATTGTAAAATGAAGAAATAGAGATTCGCAGTTCATCATAAAAGGGAAGAAGAGTGAAGGAAAGAGATCAGTCCCCTTCCCAGAGCCACACCAGTAACTGTAGGACTACGCTGAAGTCATCGGAATGTGCAACCGTGACAACTTTTGCTGCTTCCTCCAAGTTGATCCTAAAACCAAAGCCCAAGGCTTGTTCGAGCCTTTCAAATGCTAGAAATTACTGCTTCCATCATTACCCACCAACACAAACAATATTAAATACAGAACTGTAACACCCAGAGAGCTCACAAAAGGAGAACTATTTCACCTTTACTTTTCTTTTACTCCCTCTGGAAGGGATCTTATTCCCTTCATAAAATTTGACTGCAACATTTTAAGCCAAGAAAGTGCTCCTGCTGCTCAAGAAGTTACCTAGTTATATACACAGGTTTGGTTTATAGCAAGGTTAGATGAAATAATTCGTTCGATGGCTTAAGGAATAGGAGACAAAGTTTTCAAGACTTCAAGAAATCTACCCTTAAGACTAGGAATACACTATAAAAATGCCATCAGTACCTGTCATCATTTAATCAGCTGAGTTTTGATTTTTTTTTCCTTTAAATGGATAAGTATATGCCAGAAAAGAGTTTTTCCTGAAGCAAATGAAACTTTACATGAATGAACAACTCTATCCAAAACAATCCCAAAAAAAAAAAGAAAAAAAAAACATCTTGCGGATTCTCAGTCTTCTGTCCTCGGAGCAGAAATTCTATTAGGCAGTAGCGTTCAGCAATGAATATCTACATACCCAGTGAACGTGCTATTTTAAGCCACAGATGCCCTTATGGCCTATGGTCACCCTGTACTTCAGCTTCTAGAAATACAACTTCTCACAAATGCCAAAGATGCACAGGAGGACATAACCAGATGAAGAAACACAGCTAGAGGATGACCAGCATTGCTAAAGTCTCTCCTGTACTCAACCTGCTAGCTAAGATAATGCAAATCAGATCATGATGGCACCAGGAAGATCTTTTGACCATAGAGCAAAAGTTTACTAATACAGCTATTTCACTCAGAGCTGTTCTGATGATGGCTCAAATCCTGAGAAGTGGCACACAACATAAATGGAAGCTAAGGAATAAAACAACCAGGATTTGTTCCTGAGGCATAAGCAAAGTCTCCACATGCAGAGAAGTGGAGTATCACCATCTTATTTAGAACACGGCCCCAGGTGAGACACCATCTCTTGGACATAAGCAGCAATTTGAGGAGGACATTTCCTGACATCTTTTAGAACTGATCCCCACCCTTTGTGTGTGTGCGTGTATGACCAGACTTTTTACCCTGTTGCCTTCTGCCTGCTGCAGCAACCCCTTTACTGGGGCACCACCTACATCATGGTTATGCAGATTAATTTTTCAGTAAAGTCAAGATGAGACAATTCTGTAAGATTAGCAATAGGTAGAAATGATGCACGCTTCGGGGGATTAAAAAAAAAAAAAAAAGAAAAAGAAAAAACAGCACAAAAAAACCAAACACTACAACTGAGAGACATTTCACTAAGGAAAGCATCCCACAAGCCTCAAATCATACTCTTACCTTCTGGGCTGGGACCGGCATTCTTCTTCTCCACTGTCTGCCTCCTGTGTATATAGAGGAGAAAAAAGTTAATATGCTTTAATATATCCAGAATCCAAAGACTTTTGTCTTCTACAGTCAAACCAGTGAACTGCAAAGGGAAACTCTCACTGCTTTCTCTTGTAGTCGTCACTGCACAGGAACTCACCTTCCACTTCGCTGCCATTTCATGTTCTCTCAAAACCCTTTAAGAATTTTTGCCACTGCAGGATTTAACATGCTTTTGCATGGCCTTCCAATGACCCTGCCAAACAAGAGAGGCCAAGAGCCAAATACTTAGCTTACTTCTTGGCAAAGAAACTTATTATCTTCTACATTATATTCATTCATATTCCAGTGTCAGCGATCAAATTGAAGAATCCACAAAAACAGCAAGTAATAAGCCTGCCAAAGGGGCCTGAGTGAATGCAGATAGACTAGGAACTGGAAGATTGACATGCTACTGCTTTAGATGCAAAATTATTAGGCACAATCTCTAATGTGCTATGGAATTTTACTAGGCTTACCTATTAAAGCCCAAAGCAATAATTCAGCAGAGAGATCTGGAGCAATTAATTCCACTTCACAGTACATTTACATATGTATTACCAGGCAATGGGCTAGAAATGGGATGTAGGATCCATTTTATCAGTGAAAATCTAATGACATATTTCTGTAGGTCTGTAGGAACCAACACATTTTAAAACATACCAAGTGTTCAGTCAGTGTGGGGGTATCCCAGGAAGGCCAGTGTTCAGCACACAGTGGCAGAGGAAGCGAACAGACAGTTTTGTGTCTAGATTGCTTTGGGCGTCCCTCCTGCGGAAGGGCACATCTCCAGGGAGAGCAGGAGGTGCACAGAGCTGACCCAAAGGAAAAAGCAAGGCGTGAGCATGGCCTCATGCTATGTCTCAGTCATTTTTCAAGTCACAGTTAAACTGGCAGGAATGTGGTTGCAAGAGACCTCAGCTGCTATGACAACAGGGGTGCTAACAGTTTACTAATCAAGTCATGTAGTGGGCACTTAATTCTCTGAAATGTCTATTTTTTAACTGGTTACAGAATTCTTCTTTGCTACCCAGTTTTTTTTACAGAGCCCCAGTATAAGAACAGCTACTCCATTTCTCTCCTTTTTTAAATTGCCCCTTCCATCATCCTTTAAGATGAACACAGACCTTTCATGAGTGAAAATCTAGGCAAACTTCATATCATGGCAATGATACAGTGAACTATTATATTCTGTGGCTGTGCATTGCTCCTGAACTTGACGATCAGTTTATAACACACTCCTAAGGACCGACACAAGATGATGCACTTCCACTGTGCTTCTGAAACAGGAAAGAAAGGGAAAAGAGTCTCCAGTTGCTTTTCTGCGAATGCCTAAAGGATAGCTTAAATTCTGAAGACAAAATGTCAGCAGAGAGCGACCACGTTTCACACAATAATGAAGTTAAAGAGGCCGTTTTCAATAGCATCCTGTCAGCACGCTTTGTTCAACTACCTTTGCAATAGATTCTAATAAAGTTCTTCCATGAAAACCTCTAGGGGAGATTGTACAGCTCTGGTCAGAAGGGAAACCATCCTTCACTTCCTCTTCAGCTTTCCTCAGCTGAGCAATTTTGAAGATACCCTGTCATGCACATGCTGTTTTCTGTGATTACATACCCTGACGCACCGAGCAAAACCAAGAAAAGGTGGATGAGAGATTTCATGGGCTAGGGGAAGGATGGGAAACAAGACAAGCGTCAATTCTAAACAGAGTTGGTGGAAAAAAGGAAGAGAGGAACTAGGCGTCCCGAGGCCTCTTGCTCAGCCCCACCAGAGAGGGCACAAACACACCTGCCACCCAGGGGCAGGAGAGGAAACGAAGCAACAGGAGAGGGAGAAATTCTGGAATAGACACACTTGCAAAATATACAGAGCCTAACATGTTTAAGCATCAGGCTCAGAAAAGGGGAGGAGTGGAAAAGTTAAGTTTCCATAAGATAACTGTATAAACAGATGCCGCTTCCTGAAAGTCTTTTGAACTATGCTATTTGTGCTTCTTGCATGCAAAGCTCACATTCAGTTCATTTTTTAACAAATATAGTGACATGCAGATGCTCCTGCTGGATAGTCTATGTCAGTATCTCATATTTAAAGGATCTGAATCTACACGATATGATGATATCTGGAAAAACGTATGCTTACTGCTGGTGTTTATTTCTAAGAAACTAGAACAAGACCATGATGTAGTGCCCTGGAGCCACCTGCAACCACAAATTCAAGCAAAAACCTGCAGACCATCTACAACAAGCAAGAGCTGGCAGGAATACCTTCCACTCATCATACCTTAGAATTAGCTCAGCATTTCAGCAACTTGATAAGGAAGCAGGCATTCCTGTCTCCTTCAAACTGAAAGCCCCAATGAATTCCACAGTTAAAGGAGAACAAGGCACAGTGTCATTCAGAAGGGATGAAGCACGCAGATGAAGAGCGGTCATCTGAGGAGCAACAGCAGAGCTCTTTCACTCCAGGGAGCCAAGCCCTTGTTTCTGAGAAGCGTCAGCGCTTGGCCAGCTGTGTACACTGGCTGGCAGGACGCTCCTGGATGCAATGGACTACAGACCCAAGATTGGCCTTGCTAAAGAAGGAATCCAATGGAGTAGAGTCACTTTCCATTATTCAAGCTTTTGCAATAACCACACTGGCTCAGGCTGTATCTGGACCAGACTGTTGTCTGCAGCTCCAGACACTGGACAGCTGTCCTGCTAATCTGTGATCCAAGGGCAGTTAAAGTCTCCTTGCATTTTGACTGTGTTGCTTAACACCTTAGAGGCAGTAGCTACTCAACAGGCCACGCCACTCCCTTTGTATTTGTCCTATTTTGGCTTGACAGGTGGTAATAAGACCTTAACTATGCAGCATTTTAAGTTTGATAAAGTAAGGCACCGAGCACTTCCAAACAGTTTGCTAGTGCCTAACTATCTTAAATGCATGAAAGCAGTAAGTACCTGCATTTCTAGAATGGGCAAAGAAAGTCTGATTCAGTCCAAAACGCTTCACGTACCTTCTTGCCTTGCTCCCCTTCCCCTAAATGCATTACTTGTGATCGTAGCCACCAGCACTTCCCCAAAGAGCGGGTATATTCAGTTGGCACTCCAGTACTGGAAAGTGCAGGTGCTTCCCAGGGGGTTGGGGTGGAAAATACCACGGTGAAGAGGAAGGCTCTGAACCCCAAGACCACACTGTGGACCTCTTGGCCAGGCAGTCAGCGTCATCGTTGTGTCACGCAGCACAGCCCAACCTGAGCTCAACGACAGCTCACTAAGCAGAAATCCACCTCCTCAGTGCCACCCGTCGCAGCAAAAAGGTTTAACATGCAGTTAAACATACCCCAGGCTGTGCTAGAGGGGACAGTGTCCATTGCCCTTGCTTTTGAGAGCAAAGGCCCCTCTGTTGCAATTGGCAACAGAGCTCCATTAAACCAAGACAGATACTAGTATTACAGTTACCATCACTAGCTTTGCCCAGTCACCAGCCCCATTCCATCACTTTGGGTTGCATGACCTGATGAACGGCCCCACAGCGTTAGGATAGCGGTGTTAGATGGCGATGACAAACGCAAGCATAGGAAAGACAGTACAACCACGCGCCTTTCATCCAGAATGCCTTAAGGACTCAGCGTGCTAAACGTCCTAAACAAGATCAGCAAGACAGGAAACTGGAAGCCAGTGTCAGCTACGCAGTTAGATAATAAAACTGTTCAAAGGAATCTATCTCAAGTCCTTCTGAAAACACCATTAGGTGTTGCAGATGTGTTCGCTACCCCTGGACCTTCTTGGATCTTGTCAGGACATAAGCTCTGATGCATTCCCTGTGAGCTGACAAAAAGTTGTGTGCGAGTGTGTATGTGGGGGGGGGAGAGGGGGTGGGCAGAATCAGAAGGGAAGAAGAGGTTTCATTACATATAGGATAGCTAAAGGCATGATGGGTTTTTTTTGAATAAGCCAGAACAGCTCAAGAGCATATGTTTGGCTAGAGGATAAGTTCCTCAAATCCATGATAAAGTAAAGCAACTGAAAGGAGCACCTGAAGTCTCTGCTGTGCTGTTTAGTAACCCAAGCTTTGCAAACATCATTTGCAGTATTACAATGAATGGCTAGTTCCACGTGCCAAAATGATCCTGGTCACAGCAGCTGGCAAGCCTGGTGCCCCATAACTAAAAAATCTTACCGATGAAAAGGAGAAGACCCTGAAACACGCACATCATTATCTTAGCTCCACTCAAAATTCAGCCCTCAAGAGTTTAGTGTGGAGGAGGCTAGACATGACCCAATCAATCACCATCTGTCTCTGCCGAAGCTCTGACAAGATCTCTAATATTAGACATAAATGTGGCAGATGTGCAGCTTTTCAGAACATAGCTGACTACGTCTACAAAAAAAGAACTGTAGTCAAGTTCTCTTGGGCAAGAGATCTATCACCACTATCTGGGATGCCATCTGGAGGGAAGCAAACCTTCACTGTGAGGATCTCTTAAGTTTTACCCTCCTCTTCTCCCTCTCATCAACAACCGACCATCCTTGTCCACAACTCAGCCCTTCCTTGCATCGCATGTTTTGTCCTGGTATTTAGAGTGCTTCCCTATCATCTCTATGCATGGGCACTTCCCCTGTGTCCCTTCTCAAAATTTTTTTCTTGAGTAAGTTTCTTAACTCCGCCTATCTTTCCCCATGGAGCTTTTCCAACCTCAGACTCAGGTATATGAACACTAATACATCCCTCTAATCATCCTCACCCCACCAACCATCCCCTCTGCAAGTGCATCCATACCTTCTCACAGGCAGAAGGCTTTCAATCTGGAAGGAGCTACTTCAAATGCTCCCCTGTTCCATATATCCAACCACTATCGGTTTTCCTCTTGCACAACCCCATGCTACCATCTAATTTACACCACATCCGTCCTAGGGTTCTTTGCGCTACTGGTCACTACGTAACTCTGCAACTGCAAAAAGTCACATAACCCTCCTTAATAATCGTCAGCCAAAACTAAGCTGCAATGACAAGTCATCCCACTAGAGGGGGGAGCAGGACAGAGAAGACATGGCCGATGCATGGTCAAGCACATTTCCTTTACTGAAGGGAATGACTCCCATACTGAAATGACTACTAAAACAAGCAGCTTCAGATTTTCTTGCCATTTTCAGTATATTCCCAAAGGGGAGGAAATACTGCTGCAGTGCAGTAATTCAGATCCAAAAAGCGGATCAAAACCTGTAAACACTCCTTTCCGTGGAAATTGTTGTCAATTGCCTTTTATTAATGAGAAAGATCGCGCTTATAGTCTGACCAGATAGCATCCTTGGACACCGGAACAAGAGCCATTTGGAGACGCAACCTGTGATGGTGACACATTTCAGCTTTTATGAGGGCTTTTACAGGCTGTAGGGGAAACCTTGACTCCTCGCCCACCCTTGCATTCTCCATGCCTGGCAGTACAAACCATAACCAGAGCAATAGGTGTGAGGGCCAGTGGCTCCCCCCAATGCTGCTCAGATTCCTGACGCCAGACTGCTCCAGTCTCAAACCAGCCTCTTCCGCGAGCTTGCAACAGCGAGGAAGTTAAGCAGCACTGATGAGCTCCAGAGGGAGTCATGCCCTGCTTTCCTTGACCAGAAACAGAGGCCTCAGGGGAAACAGAAGGAATGAGCCGCATAGCTCTAAACTAGGCCACAATATTAAATGCAGTTTAAAGTGAAAGATGAAAAATTCCATCTCTGCTCCTTTCAGGCCATGTAGGACAGAATATGCAAAACATTAATCCTGTTTTCGCTTTGATCCACTGCCAACTATCTGTCATCAAAAGGGCAGGGGAGGAGAGAGAAATTTTTTAGCATTATTCTGCTCTATACAATGGGAGTCACTCCATGTCACACAAACAATTCTGTTTTTATAAATCTCCTTTCTGCAGACTGATGTAACGATAAACAAGATTCAATTTGCATTCTTACGTTCAGTGACTGGAGTTGTCTGGCTGTATTTAACATTAGGAACATCCCAGTAGGCTCTTTATAAAAAGATATGGTTATTAACAGAAGTCATGCGTCTAACATTTACTATATTTCTATTAACTAGAGAAGATTTCCTACAGACTACACCCTAACATACATCTTTCAAATCTTAAAAAGAGATTCCAATTTAGTAACTGCTTGCTACATATGATTTTATGCCAACATACCTGACTGTATAGGCAATGCCTGGGAAACGTGCTCATCCGGAGTGTGAGCGGACACAGAGCCATCAATCAAGAGAGCACTGACAATTTATCCTGGACAAGGATTCCAGTTTCTTTCACCCCATGCATCTTGACATTTTGCTCATAGTTATGACAAGCACACCTAAGACAGTGCAGAAGTTCTAGCCAAGATTTAGGAAACGTAGAAGGAGAGGTGTTGCTTTTTGTATGGACAACTTCATTCTTTTCACTGCACGCTACATTTTCCCCTTTTATAGACATTCTCTGCACAGTAACAAACGCTAGTAGAGTGACTGAATTCCTTATTGGAGGGCAGATCCAAGAAACACATATGAAGCTATTCTCGTTTCTTGAAGCTACTAAATTTCAAGTCAATACTGTTCTTTTTTAACATGCTCCTCTCTTAGCAGAGGGAGAGAGGCCTTCTGCAAGAGTAGGAACACAGAAACTATTTTAAAATGCTGTGAGACAGAACTTGTACTTCAGTAAGAGAGAGGTTAAAAAAAAGCTTCAACTAGTAACTTCTTATTTATACAACAGAAACTTAGTTAATACTGGAGTCCCCAAACTTGCAGCCAGATTCGGGTGTAGCCATGCCCTTAGAGACAATCTTCACTTGACACCATCCATTGAACATCAAGTAATCAACTCTGGACTCAGTTTCCAAGTAGGTACCACGGAGAAAAGGCTTGTAATTAAATGAGCAGCTTTTTAGTTTTCTGCCTACCCTGTCCTTGGCTAGAGCCCATCCAGTTGTTCAAACATCCACTAAGTGCCTCTGAGCCGAACACGACCTTTGCTGGGAAGAAGGCAGCTGCTTTAGTCAAACCAGAGGCTGTGCATTCAGGCACTGATCCAGTTAATCCACACAACTACTCCTCTTCATGAGTAAAATGAGAGCATCTACTGGTTTCCCACTGTATATTTGTTTGGGTTACAGCTGTATAGTGCATTGCAAGCTCCTCCATGTAGGAGCTCTCCTTGCGTGTCAGCCAGTATTAAGCAAGTCAGTACAAAAACCAACCCCTCCCCACAACTATTACCCAATGCGTGGATAACCGAGTCCGGTCGACTTTTGCAGAGAGGGAGCCATCACGGTGGCCAGAGCCTTCCCTCTGACGCAACAAAATCACCCAGAGATAAGAGCATTCACTGCACATTTAGATTCCTTAGGGCTCAACTCAGTTGTTGACAGAGAAACACAGTGACACTGAAGAGGCTCTAAGGTATCCAACGTCTGCACAGGACTGGCATTAGAAGCCCACAGACAAAACGGAAGAGAGGCCCTTAAAGTCAAAAGGACAAGGATCCATGCATGGACATCGCATACAACCAAAGTTCAACCTTCCACAATGAATTATTCAAGAGATGTCCTATTCAACAGCAAGCCCTATACAAGATTGGATCCTATCAATAATCTCAAATCATCTGCTGGAAGAAAAAAAAAGTCAAATGTTTAAGTCAGGTTGCCAAATATATTACACATTTCTGTAGCAGAGGGACTTTCATACAGTAGTCTGAGTTGTATCAATCTTTTAAATAAACTGTGTTAACATAAAACCCACACATGCTGCGTTTGCAGTAAGGCTGAAGTGCCAGCAACAACACTCTGTCTGGTAAAAAGAAGCAAAGGCTGACTTGAAAACCTGGGTTGAGAAAAGGTTCCCTTTTCCCTGTAAGAAACACCCAAGACTACACGCAAATTCATCAGCTAGAACTTCCAGGGAAGGTGGAAGTGCTGGTCTACAGCAGTTTCAGTTCTGACCTTCACTTTGTCTAAGAGCAATCATCTGATGCTAAAAGGGTGATTCGACCACAAAAACTGCACAGCCAGAGTTCACAACTTCCACAGCTGCAGCACGGAGAACAGAGACAAGCAGAGGCCTGCAGCAATGTGTGAGAACTGATTTAAGGAGAGAAGATTACGGAAACCATCCCCTTAGCAGCAATATGCAAGTATTCACGTACTAACGATGGGTCTCAAAGCTGATATTAAAACCAGTTCACCTCAGACTCTCTCAGTCTCTGGGGAAGGCCAACCTTAACCATTATGAAAGATTATGAAACTAATTAACAAAGTCACACGGTACGTGCTAGAGAGCTAGCTCATAGCCACCTTTTGAAATACTTACATTTGCCATCGCACGCTTTTTTAAAAAAATAGAAGTTGATACCAGGAAGCCTTTAAGTTTGACATAAAAGTTCTTCAAAAAGCTAAGCTGTGCAAAATAGGTCACAAATGGAAAGAGGGAGAACTGTGCTGGGTTTTGCATAGTGTTTTTAGCTCTCCAAAGACACAGGGATAAGGTGTAACCAAGCAGCTTTCCCCAGCGGAGTCTCCCTCTCCCATCACAATTTGCATGAAATGTTTTGAATGAACGCTCTTTTCCTCCTCACATTTCTTCTGCTTGAGGTTCGACGCAAGCAATCGCTTTCTGCGGCCAAGTTTTCATTCAGAGGTTGGCATTCCTTCTGGATTGTTTTCTGTATCACTTTGCTGCGTCAGTAAATGGTATATTTAGGTCAAAGACTTTGCGCTCTTGCTCTGGAGAATGAGAAAAGAAGTTTCTTATCAAAGCTTTCATCTTTCCGTGGCAGCTAAGAGATTTATGCACACTTTGTTTGGATTAGGCCTCACTAAAAACTGCAGAAATAAAACTCTGAAACACTTGAACACAAAAATAAGAAGCCTCCAACTGGTACAACAAAAGTCAGGATGAGAAATACAGTGTGACATAGCCTGTGACATAGCCTCGTATACCACGAGGACAGATTAGAAAGGAGATTACTATCAATTGAATTTCTGCAGTAAAATAAGCTTGCCTGATGGGGAGTACAACAGCTTTTGCTTTAATCACAGAGGCTTGTCCAAGGGAAAAAATAATAATACAAACATTGCACATACATATACACGCTAAAAATCCAAACACTGAACCAGCATTGTATATAACTTCTCTCTACAGCTACGTAGTAGCATATCAGTTGTCACCATCTAGACAGTTACAGACACTAAGAAACAAAATCTGTTGTCTCCCTGAACAGACCTTTCCTCCAACTTTTAGAAGGCTTTTCAACATCTCACAAGTATAACTGAGAAGACAGTTACGTAATGTAATTTTGATTCTCTGCTAGATTTAATGTTTCCTAGAAGCATTAAGATACCTGCTTAGTCTCCTGGTAGGCAATGATAACAAAGTTGTCCTTGCGACTACTTCTAAATAACACGTGCGTGATGATATGAGAAGAGTGAGAAAACTCATTTACTGCATAAACATAAACATGACTCCAGTTTTCATATGGGAATCATTGCTAATGTCAGAGGTATAGGTAAGACCAATTAAAAAATATGCACAGGTACAGTGGTGAATCTCGGGGCAGGACTTCTAGACAATGAACAGTTTGTGATTAAAATGAAATCCCAGCTGACAGTGGATAACTGTTCACTATCCATACATACAGAGTGACATATTTATATGCATGAACTTGCCCCTATGCAAGCAGGAGGGATGGGCATTCACATCTCAGCTCTTCTCTTGTCACTGCCTTCTGTTAGTGCAAACACAAACCTCGCTCAACCTTCCAACACACCCCCGAGTTGTCAGGAGCAGCATGGCCACACGTACCTCCTCACTCAAAAGGTAACCTTTTTTTAGGTCTTCGCCTTAGAAGCTGAGCCCGTTTCCGGTTAGGAGATGGTCTCCTGAACTGTTGCGTAAAGAGACAGCTAGAACTACACAGCATTGAAGAAGCCTGGAAAGGAAACTCGGTAACGAAGAGCCATGCACACAGAAGGGGGAGACCTGGAGCTGCAGCAGATGTGTCTTTTATAATTCATGAGCAGTACTATTACACATGAGAAGGAATAAGGACTTCGACCAGACATAGCAAATGCACAACAACAGTTTCTGGTTTAAGTCAAGGTAAGTTTCCCATTGAAATGGACCAACATTAAACTTGCCTTTAGAAAGAGGGAAATCTTTGGTTTTGACTTCTCATGCTGAAGAGCTATTTTAGGAGAGAGAAGGGAGGTACGCTGCAAAGGGAAGGGTCTTTGTCTTTCAATCAGCCATCTTCCTGTTAGCATCTAGCTTATGAAGGGGAAAAAAAAAAATCAATCAGATTTTTGTTTTGCCCCTGGGTGCACACCCTTATCTGTATCCCTACTGCAGTTATCTGCATTAAAAAACAGAGAGTCGTTTTTGCAGTTCTGTGGAGGCACATTTCAAGTTACAACTCCGGGTCTTTGACTTCCCTCAGAACACACAGGAGGGCCACTAAAGCAATACAGGTTCACCTACATCATCTCTGAATAACTACATCTTCATTAGAGATTATTCCCATAATGGGACAGGAGTAGAGCTATTGGAATATCATTCCTATTTATGTCACAACTGTGTCCACACTATGAAGATGTGCCAGCTTAGCTCTCTTAAAAGTCTAATTCTTGGTCAGGAACATAACCAGACACAGGCTTTTCATTTGAACAATTTGCCTTAAAGCACATACAGTCATCTATGAGACGCATTAAAACTGACTCTTTACCCAATCACAGCTCATCAGTATGCTCTTAAAAATAAGAGTTGCTAACTGTAACGTGAATGTTCTGGCAGGGAGAAAGGTGCTTACGAGAGACGCTCGCCCGCTCAGCTCCTCTGAAACCCAGTTGCCGCAAGTTCCGGTCAGATCTTCGCTTGACGTAACGAACACGTGGCACTAGCAGTGAGTAAGGAGCAGCGCAAATTATCTTCTTGACCTGAACTACAAGAACCAATAGCCAGGCCGTGCCACACCCTTGGCCTACTGCATCAATAATTAAACGATTATTTTTTGGATAAAAATGGCTTCTCAGAGTGGGAAATTATTTAACACTTAAGAAGCTAAAATAAAGGCTCTGAAAAGGAAGCCGAGCAACACCCAGTCTTTTCCAGTGCCATGATGCTCAACCTCTAAAAAAGCAGCATGGAGGGGAGGTCATTAACATTTCAAATTCTCTTAACCTTGCTTGACCTGAATCTGTGCTCAATGGTATAATTACAAGTTGTAAATTGTTACCCAGTATTTGTGAGGGGGGAAAAAATAGAGGTATCCAAGCAACTACATTTTACAGAGTGTCTGGATGCAGCAACAGCATCTGAGCTGGCACTTGCAGAGCGCTATTGCGTAAGCCGAGATTCAAAGCAAGAGCACAGCCGGGGAGTCTCTGCTCTCTCAGTGACAGATCTAGAACAGAAGCGGCTGGTAGAGGTTTAACAGCAGGAGTTTAGATTCTATATCAAAAGAGGAACTGGCAGGAAAGTTTCTTCACCTCTAGCCTTGGTTTGGGTAGCGGGGGGGGGGAGGGGGGAAATGAAAGAAAAAAAAAAAAAGAAAAAAGGTTTTGGGCAAAACTTCAAAAGGAATTGCTGGGACAGCTTTTTGTACATGCAGGGACCCAAAGCAGAGTCTTTGGAGAGCGTGGGGAAAGGAATGCCTACAGATATCCCCTGGCAAAACGCTGCAGAGACAATCCCAAGGTACAAAATGTTCCCCTTGTTCAAATTCTCCAGCCCTCAAGGCTTAGAGCAGTTCTCCAGCTGCTTCGCTTTTGGTAGGAGACCATCACTACTAAAGCTGGAACCTAACAGTTACTAGCCACCCAGAAGCACCAAAAAAAGAAAAAAAAAAGAAAAGACACTCAGGTATTAGTCCCATGCTATTGCAACTTGAGCCACTTGAGCCAACGTGCTGACCCACTTTATTGGCTAACACAAACTGGTTTCCATGCTCGTGAACAGCATTTCTCCACAGTATAATTCTGCTTACACTCTTCCAGCGCCGCATGCCTACAGACAACCAGAGATGCATGGATCTAAGTAATTTCCGAGGGACCCAAAAAGAAGGCAGTAAATATAACGATACCTCCTCTGATAGGGGCTGAAGGGGAAAAAGAAATGAAAATACAGCTGAGGAGAAGAACAGGGTTTTCTGGATAAGGCAAATCAGAGCAGGATGAAGTTGCATAACAAGCACCCCTTGACTTTTTGTCATTTCTCCCAGCCAACTCCTCCAGAAATCTGTTTGTTATTGTTTATTTGGGTATCAGTCCAAATTAGTGTGGGAGGAAAGGAGGAAAAAAAGAAAGAAAAACAAAAGGAAAGGCAGTCAAGCTATTCGTTCCAGTATTGCAGCCACCGCAGCGCTCTTGATCTATTAATGAGCCAGTGTCCAGCTCAGTGCAACCGAGTGCAACAGACAGATCTTGATAAGACTCTAGCAGAAGGGACTGGAGCGCTGTTTCTCTTCTGCCAGGATGAGCTCTGCCCTTGCTTGCCTCCATGCTGCTTGGTTGTCGAATCGCAGTTTCACCCCGTTTCTCTCTTCAGAGAGACCAGGCAGCAGCCACCCCAGCGAGCCACACACAGCTGGGAGCATCAGTCCGGAAACCCAAGCCTTTGCGTCAAAAGCCAGCGGCTGTGGCCACCACCCAGTCCCCCCATCCTCCCAGGAGGGGAAAGAGGTCATGTTCTCGGAGCCAAGGAGTTACAGTAAGCCTAGCAACAGTCCAGCCAAGTCTAAACTATGACATTGCACCCTTTGCCCCCAGGCTCTTGAAAGCCACACCAGCATCACCCCACCGAACGGTAAGGAGCTTGCTCTACCATTCTCCCAGACGTTTATCCAATCTTTTGGGATGAAGGCAGCAGGACATGTGATAGTGCATGTTTCAGTTACTTCCAAGCTCTCTTTCTCCTCTCTTACCCATTCAGCTTTAACTCCAGTGTTACAGACTGGCTGTACTGACTTTCAAGAGCCTGCTGGAAAGAGCTGAAGACCTTCTGTCTCCTATGAGCTGCCAGCTCCTAACGTTCAGGATGAAACCAGTTTTCCTCTTCAGTGAACAAAGAGCATTACAGAGACTGACCTGAGAGGAGGGAAAGAAAAACTATCCCCTGCTGCTAAGTGATGCCATTTAAGAAAGTAAAGTCTAATTTTTTCAGCCTTGCCCACACAGATTATATGCAAGCCACTAGACAAAACCACCAACAGACGCAGTTAGAACACAGCTCAGTACTTGAAGCTCATGTTTGAGAAACCCCAAAAAATCATGCCAGAGAAGGCTCAACAGCAATCAAACCTTGGTTTGGCATGGCAGGGGAAGAAGACTCCAGGTCGTGCACATCAGTAACAAGGAAAAAGTTGCACTGAACCAGAATGCAGCATTATGTTTGCGATGTTTGTTTTTTCCCCCCTCCCTCTCAGGATACAAAAGTGCCATTGGAAGTGGGCGCAATCGCACCTATCAGAAAGGGACACCCTTCCATACAGCCCCGTGCCCTCACTCTCTCCATGCTGCACCTGGCTGCTACTGGGAATACGAACTTTTCACGAGGAGGCCTGCTGTCCAGAATAGCCTTTAATGCCAGAAGGACAGAATTGTTGCGCCAAAAGAAAAGGAACCACATCAATCTTGGCACAAGACTGGATTTGTCTGACCCCTGGAAGTCCCACGGATCGATCAGATTTGCGGCCCTGCAGTACTCGTCTATCTAATCCCAGCCTCCTTTGAACCATCTGTTTCCCCTTCGGCAGACTGGCCATTAGAGACACAATACTAAAACTCACGTCTCCTTAGTAACAGGTTTTTGTTGATTCCCCCTGTCCCCCCCTCATCTTTCCACCGATCCTGTAATCTACTCTGATTTTCCCCAAAGGGGCTGCGCGACAGCATCAGGGAAAAAAATATCTGGGATGAGAGAAACGCTTTAGGGCAAGGACAGCGGGTGTAGAGAGGGGCGCATGACGTTAGAAGCAGCTAAGAGTCTATTGAAACCAGATGTTCTCATTATATCAAATCAAGCCACCAACACACCTTCTGCTAGCCAGATTTTAAATCTGATCTTATCTGAGCGCTCAGCACTAAAATAGGTTTGTTTTTTTTTTTAAGGTGCCAGTTATTAACAGTTTCCAACCAATACACAAGTTCTCAAAAAACCAACCAAACAAAACACAAAACCTGCCACCACTCTGCACGTACCCAGCATCCCAGAGCCTAACTTCCCTAACGCCTCCGAGGTAGAACGCTGCCCCGCTCGACCCTGCGCAGCTAAGGAAGGGCTGCATTTCCAGTCTGCAGAGACTGGCTCTCTTACTGCTTTTAAGTCAGCGACTGCGGGCTGCCTTTGGTTCCTTAATCCTTAAATCCCCACACTTTCTTCTTGAGGTTAATCCAGTTAAAACTGTCCCCTCCCTTCGCCTTGTGTAAACGGCCACCTGAAGAGAAGAGCTGCAGAAGCCGTACTCGGAGGACAGCGCTTCCCAGACCTCGGCCCTGCGGCAGAGACAGCCCAGAGCAAGCCACACTTCTTGCTGATGCCAGAAAAAGAAATCAGTATTAACTAGGTAAAGGCAAAGATGCCCCTTATGGATTGTCTGCAGTAGCAGGAATCAATCAGCCAGTCCAATCCAAATCCGCTGGTTGCGTTCTGCCTTAAGATAACTAGAAATAGCTTTATGCTACACTAAAGATAAAGCGTTCTTAAACCAGCGTAAGCTGTTATGTGAAAATCCCCCTTTTCTGAGAGGGGGTGAGCATTTACTTCTGAGGTCACCTCTAAATAAGATGGCTATAAAATTATAATCATAGAGGCCATGCGGCATTTGGAAAAGCAACACCGATCAGTGAGAGAAATCAGCTCTTTAGACGGCGTGCGGGTCGCCTGGGCAGGCGGCTCCCTTAGCGCCGGGCGCCCGTCTGCAGGAGCTGGGCGGCAGCGCTGGAGCGGGCAGCCGGCCAGCCCAGCCCAACGCGATGCACGGGCTGGCGCACGTGCACCATGAGGACCTTGCCTCCTTACACACCAGGCATCAGCGGTCTAATCCGGCGAAGACGTAAAATAAAAATAAAAGAATACACACCAGGGAAGATGCAAAATAATCGTTCAGAGAGTCTCGTCCATCCCCTTGTATCGCGGGGAAGGAGTCACGACCTAGCACCGCTCCCTGGGGCGGGCAGCAAGCGCTGCAGAAGAACACCCAGCCCCGCGAGAAGCCCTTCAGCTGGGATGGGGCTTAGGTCAGTGACCCACACAGATCCCCCGCGCCCTGCACACATATCTGCGTCTCTATTCTCCTCATTGTGGAGCTGGGCCAGAAGCTCCGGAGCAGCGTGCGTTGCTGTGGAGCAATCTGTCAGAGAGAAACGCTGCGCATGGGCTCCAGGGTGCTTGCCAAGCTCTTCACGTTACGCACTAGAGCCAGTACTCAGACCATAAGCCCTGTGCGTTCCTGGTCACGCACAACCAAGAGAAACAAAAAACTGGTTTTGAAGACTGAGAACGCTAGTCAGCAGAGTCCCTCCAAGATCCTCAATCCTAAGCGTAACGAGAATCAACAATCTCATCGACTTGGTTGCCTAACTAAAGGGACAGCAAGCAGAGTACATATTCTGCCTCCCAGACCAGAAGCAGATGCATTGAGGTAAAAGAAAAAACAAACACCAGAAACAAACACACAAGGAGCAAGGTGCCCGGACAGCTCTGATCTGTAATACATTGCTAACTCCATTCACATGGATCTGGAAAGCTGCTGCTCAGCCACTGCTGCCATTTAAATGCTCATTCTGCACGGCTGATTAGTCAGAAGCAGAACGTTTCTGCATTCACGGAGCAGCTATTTTAAGAATGCATTATGCACTCTGCTTCCATTAATAGGTACACTTAAAAAAAAAAAAAAGAAAAGAAAACCAAACAACAAAAACACGCCCCAAAATAGAATTATACCCAGTGATGCATTTGCCTGAGCAGACTTGAGAGCTGCATGGACACACACCCAAAGCAAGCCGAGGGGAGCTCCTGAATGCTGTTATCAACAAGCCACACTTTCCTTCACAGCTCCAGAGATCACCTGGTCATTAGGCTTGTCAAAGCCTTTATGGAACAATTCAAATCTCTGTTCACCAGCCACCTCCTTTATAGGCCTGTCAACCTGCATCTTCCGCACAGAGATTTAACGCGGTCGTAAAAATCACCAAACTGAAAGAGGTTAGGCCAGACTGCTGCAGCAGCTCACGTGTCCTGCGATCTCCAAGACACTGACCCAAATGCTCTCATTCCAGACACTAGCTTCCCTACTAGTGCTGCTCACGCTCTCCCACAGGCCGTTCATTCGGCAGTAACCGGTGCACATTTATGCCCCTCTGGAATCACTGCGCCTGCTTTGAGGATGTTGAATCCTGCAGTTATTTTTCAAGCTGAAGCTCTGCAGAAAATTGTTTTGGAACAAGTGAAAAACTCCCAGATTTCTCAAGTGAACAAAGCTCAAATTATGAGATGTTCTCAGCAGCCCCCAATTTTCACCCCCCCCCCCCAAGCTACTTCAGTACTCCTATCATTGCAGTCCCTTGTGCATTTGGCCAAGAATAGCCGTCCAATTCAAAACTATGAGACTAAAATAGTTCTGTCTCAATAATCACCCTGTTTCTTTAAAAGATCAGACTTAAAGATGTATATGTGTTGACCAACATAGCTGGATACTGTAACTTCTCATCTAATACCCACAACTATATCTATATTTCACCCGCAAGTTTGGATCTAAAGCAAAAAGATCCAGAGACCTGCTGCTAGCATGTATTTCACATGTGAATGTGTGCTAGTAGTTCTCCAATAATACCGTGCCTACGTGTATTAGGATTGCGTTTGTATCCATAAAAACGCACACATTCCACTATCAACTGTGACATTTAGATTTTTCTCTTGCACCCCTCCCACATCTCCCATCTACTCTTCAATGGACAGGCGAGGACCTCATCTTTCTGCAGCCTGTGTTGTTGTACGCCCCATATTTAAGAGCTTGAAATAATCAGCACTGGCACAAGCGCTCTTAAATATCAGTAAAAATGAAGAGAGGGTTTCCAGCGCTCTATATATATATATATATATATATATATTTTTACTGGATATGAATGAATGGCAGACCAAAAACCCACTCCCATTTTAGTTCCCTTTTTGAGCTGCAATATCAGGGTTTTATTCACTTTGTTTTCTAGGAGGAAAGAGTGGGGGAGCTATGAAAGGAAGTAAGAGTACAAACCGTCTGTGGAATTTGGCTAAATGGTTGTATATCACTCGCATTAGGGATGTTATTTTAATTTCAATCTTCTTGGAAGAGGGCAGGCTCAGTATAGAGAGTCAGTTTTCTGTCAGCAGTTTTGCTTTTATTAAAAGGTTTACACAGACTGTATTGTAGACCAAAGCAGCAGAATCCAGAAGGTACATGTGTAATAAATCTCATTAAAGCTAGAGTAGGTCAATGCTCTAATGAACTTAAGCTGCAGATTCTTTTAATGCTCTTGAGAAAGCTCTGCTGACCAACTGAGTGAGAAGGATTCCCTCAGCTCACAAATCCACATCTACTGAGCCAACTGGAAATACTCTACAAGTGAAGCAAAATACATTGAGGTTTTTTTTCCTTTTTTAAAATGTGAAGAGCAAGCAAAAATCCCAAATTAAGCAGCAACGAGTACGAGAATCAGAACTGAAAATAAAATTCAACTTGGAGAAAAAATGGTCATATAAACAATTCTTCAGAGTTAGATTAAAACAACACCATTTTTATGTTAGAGTCAATTTAAAAAAAATGCATTAGCCTATGCAGACAGAGTAAAGTAAAAGTCAAATAGTATGTGAACTTCGGAGCACAGCCCACCTTCTGAAAAATGAAAACACGATGGATAGCTTTAGTGTCAGGGCATTCACATGCAGAGACTTCTGAACACTAAACAGCTTTAGCTGATGATCATCTCTCCTGCAAAGCCTTGATCTCAAAGAGTTAAGAGCACTGATTTATATCCAACAGCAGATGCTATATCAAAGGAAGCACGCACAGGACACCGAAGAGCAGTAACAGAACATACATATGTATACACACACATGTATACATGAAAATCAGTATTACAGGGTGTCAGTAAGGAAATTAAAACTGGGTAGAAGGATGTCAACATGCTTGAAAGCGCTGCTTAAAACAAATCTAATATGAAGCCTGATCTTTTCAGTCTTCAGCCCTGGGAGGACTCAGCTTCCATTTTAGAGCTTTGGAATGGAAGGAGACATCACACACCCACAATGGGACTGGAAGCAGTACACAGGTTTATTAGCAGAGTTTCTACTGCTCCAAAACTTGAGCCGTTCTGGCAAAAGAGTAAACTCTTGGCACAAAGACACTCATTTCAACTTCACTCACTTTAGTGCAGTACTAAAAATATTGCTTCTATATGTGCCATAGTTGACACATGCAAAAGCCTGGAACAGAGGAGCTGCTTTCCAATCTTCTCAGTAGTTAAAGCAGCCTTCCCCCTATCCTCCCCCTAAGGGATAAATATAAAATAATAATAAATAATAAAGCACCCTCCCTTCAAGATGCCAGGACACTCTTTTTGAGAGACTAGTAGGAAAAGACTTTTTATGCACAGGACATTTCTGGGGAAGTATGAAAGAGTTAGAGAATCCTGAATCGCATCTAACCAGTGAACAGGGTCACAAGTTTAGTCTGAGAATTTCTGGTAGCTTAGCCCTGAAATAGTCCCTCTTTTTTTCCTTCCTCTCCCCTTCACTACTTAGCTCAAAATGCAGGAGCAACAAGAACACATGATATAACCTGTGCTGGTATGGGCAATACACAGCTGAACTCACAGAATCACATTCTTCAGAGCTTGTGAACCATCACATGACAAACATCACAAGAAGCCAGTTTACTAAATGCAATTTTAAGCTTATAGAAGTTAAAAATACTAACAATAGCAGCCCTTATAGAGGCATCTCCTAGGAATGACCTTGCCACATTAACTAAATATTCAAAGTAATGCAAGTTTTGTTAATTTAGTCACTACAGAAGTTTTGGTATTGCTATTTTCTAACAGCCCATTATTAAAACCCAGAGGTTTCATCTCCGCTCTCTGATGCTACTGTACAGCAAGGAATCCTGACTTTTTGCTATGCTGGAGTTACTAGGGAAAAAAGCTGAACTTGAAAAGAGAGTAACAAACAACAAATCAAAAATCAGTTCTCATGTTATATGAAATTTTTGATTTAGAATGCTATAACACCTAGTATTGCTTACAAGTAATACATAACTTTATGTATTACTTGCCTACATAACTTACAGCCAATAAAAAGAGTTAATCAGCACTCAAAGACCTTATCAATAAGCCTCTCACGAACATATAAATGTTTGCATTAAACTGCACAGAGACTGGAGGTAGCTAAAACTTTTCTGATCCCACATGTTTGAAAGCAGCAGACTGTTCATTTACTATAATGCTTATAGGTAAGAGTGGTTTTTCTTTTCCTTTTTTTTTCTTTTTTTTTTTCTTTTCTTTTTTTAAGCAACAGGGCGTGCAGCCCACAGTCCTTCTTAATTGCCAAGAAATAACGTGCAATTATTCAGAAGAAAACACGTACAGGTCTGCTTTTAACTCCAGCCAGATAAATGGAAATAAGCAGACCTGCTTCTTAACAAGAAGTCACTGCGCAAACTGATTTTCACGCTTCTGCTATCTGTATTGATTTCTGTATCAGGACAAAGGAACTTACTTTTTATTTCATAAGACTCACTTTCATTGGAAAAATCTCTAAGCTATACTAACATTTTATCCTTACATTTTTATCAGGGATTGGTCCAATCCTAGAGCAGTTCTCAACATTCAGGGATCCTAAAGGCTTTTAACTCTATACAAATGACAACGATCCAAACAGCCCCTATCAGACAGATCACTGCAAACTCATCCTTGGGATTAAGTCATCTCTATTTGTGAGCCCTTATGCAATGATCTCTCTATTAGAGAGAGTAAGTACTGCATGAAAGCCTCTTCAAGGCCTTCGCCACCATCTGTGAGTTACATTGTTAACAATGGCATGAACTTCCTAAGAGCATCTGGTTCTCCTCACTCCCTTCTCAAATCACTGGAAAGGGCTCTTTAGTACCAGGCAGGCATGGCCTAGGCTGTCTTCCTCTGTTCCCTCCCTCCAACAGCAGCAGATAGTGCAGGCTCAGCTCTGTTGACCTGCCCTACGCGTATTCTGTGCAACTTTTGTTATTGTTAGCTAGGGATGAAATAAAGCAACTAAATGACTTGTACCACAGATATCTGAGTTGGGAAAAGCAGAAGTGTATTTCATCATTTTGCAGAAGAAGCATCGGAAGTATGCTATTAAGTTGCTGCTCCAGCATGCACAACCTGAGGGATAGTCCTATGACCAGACCTCACCTCTTACCCGCAGTTCTGGAAGTTGACAAAAACCAGGCAATAGCCATTAAGTGAGCAGCGTGAGTAGTTACTATTATAGTTAACTCATTAGATGCAAGTATGCATTCTGCCTTCCCAACCCTCCTCCCCATATAAAGGATGTTTCAAAAAAAAAAAAAACCAAAAAAAACTTATTCTGAAAGCATGCCAGCTTTACATAAACAGCAGGTAGGAAGAGAGTATCACCCAGGGCATCTTCCAGTGAACTGCCCACAAGAGCCCATATCAGCCAGCCTCCTTGATTGCTTAAGGGGATTGTTTACTTTATCAGGAACAGAGATCATCTTATTTCATTTTCTACTTCTTGCTCTTCATACCTAACTTGTTTCCTCACTCTGTCCATAGGGCTTTAAAAAGTTGATCAATTTTCTGTACAGAACCACAGCAGTTTTTCACAGTGTAATTCCTTAATTGCATTATAGGTCACTATTCAGGCAACATCTTTAGAGCCCTTCGAAATACATCATCTTCCTCTGTCTTAAGTTAGAAGCAACACTTTTCAAAAGAAGAGAGCAACATTATGGTTAGTTCAATAGAGACTTCTATTCAGCAGGAAACAGCACCCAGAACAGTAAACAATCCTGCAATAACAGTCAGAAGATACTGGGAAGGAGATTGCGTGAAAGAGGACAACATTTCTGTACAAATCCACGAAAGACCTTCTTCTGACACACTGAACATCATTGTCTTATCTTTTTGCTTCCAAAAAAAAGGAAAAAAAAATCAGGCAGACACACATCAAGACACTCAGATGCTAGCAACTAGAACATACTCTTAACTATGATTATAGATAAATTAATACATAGTTGCTTAAAGTCTACAAAATAATGGGCAAGTACATTTATCCAGGGCCACCATCATTCTGATGTGTTGTCTGAACATATGCTCTTTATGCAAGTCATAAGAGGAAGTATGCAGTTACTGTTAACCTCAAGCTACAGGAGATGAGGAAGTCAGATGCACACAGCAGCTAGCCTCTAAGACTGTTTTGCTAGGGTTTGATTTTATTTCAGCCATAACTAGTCATTCTAGTTTGGATGTCAGCTCAGATTTAAGATGAACCACTACCCAAACTCCTGGGAAGGGATATAGCTGTGCTGTTACGCGGCCATTTAAACAAGACAAATTAGTCTAATAAAATTAAGCAAGTTCTATTAGTGGCTTTAGGGGGCCTGTTTACTAAGTCTCAAACTCTGTATTCAGTACAGCAATTTTCCCCTGCAACTTGGGGGGGAGGAGCAAAGGGACTTGGCACGTCCTGGAGCAAGCTGGTGCCAGTTAGAGATGGACTTTGCCAAGCTCAATGCTCAACATACAGTAGGAGCGTGGCATTGTATCAAAAGGATTTTAGGATTATATAACTGACATTTGGAATGACAGCAGCTAAAATTGGAATGAATTCCCATCTTTCAACAAGAAAGTACAGGTGACCATGCAGTCAAATTAGCCAATATTTCACTAAAACAGTACATTCAATATCATCCAATGAGCTCATTTTTGGAGGCAGTTCAGCACCTCATTTCTAGGAGTGATGTCAGTGTCACATGCTTGGAGAGATCAGTCTGCAGCTGGATATTTTAAAGCTTTCTATTAAGAGTACAGAAGAGTCAGCAGATTTCAACAGCATCAGCTAATGAATTTGTGCTTTATCATATCAATTTAGTCACCAGAGCCAGCTGTCAATACCTTCATGAGACTATCGGGCCATTCGGGAAGGGGCTCTCTCCCCTCCTCTTTAAGCCCCTACATCGTAAGGGAGGAACATAGCAATATAGTTGTTTCAACAGAGAAAGTTATACTTCAACAGAGAAGGAAATCAAAAAGATGAGGAAACAGGAAACTCTCACTGATTCCGACTGGTTTATGATGCAGTGATTAACCATGGGGAGACCAAACTCAGTAGCTGTAAAAAATATTTAGCAGAGCAAAAGGTGTTGAGCATCAGCAGCACAAACACTACAGGCAGTAACATTCAACCCTGCGTTCAAGTCCCTTTCACTCACAGATCTCAACTGTGAAGTGATATTATATTGTGGTGTAATGCAGGGATGTTACTCTTGGACTGAGAGTCAGTGGCAAACATTCATGCAGTATATGTGAAGTCTCCAGCACTTTGACTCCCACTGCTTGCACGTTCAGTTCCAACAACTGGGAATAGATTTGTATTACACAAATAAGCAGTGTCTTCGTTGTGCAACTGCATGCGACTTCTTTAGTGAAAACAATGCTCAAGTACAAGGAGTGTCATGTGCATCAGGCTACGGAGCGGGTGGTAATGGTGATGTCAAAAAAGCACTCAGCACTGCTTACCTCCACTCCCATTGATTCAGTAGCTGGCTATATATGAAAAGTCTCTGAAGGTGAAGTTGAAGATTTCCCTAACCCGTGGTGCTGTCCATACGCTATACTTAAGAGACAGAACAACAACAAAAAAGAAAAACCACAGAAGGGAAGAAGCATGAAATTGTAGCTATGTGTCTATTAAAAAAAAAACTTTTGCACTCTCCATTCCACTTAAGAAATCAAACTATACATCCATCAGTTTTGAGCAAGCCCTTCATCACACTGCCCAAGCCTTCCATATTTCTAGAACCTGGCGTGACAACTACACAAACAATTAACTATATGCCTACATTGCTTTTGGAAGACTTGGACAAAAACGCCTTAAAGCTTGATGTTCTGCTCAGCTATTAAACTGGTCAGTGAGACTAGCTGATTTAGTCAGAAGCCATATGAAAAGAGCCCTCGTGTAGTTCAGGGAAGGGTCCGTTGGAAAAGGTTCCCAGGAGCTTCTCTCAAAGAAGTTCATGAGCTCTGAATATGCTTCAAGGGTGATTCAGTTTGCCCCCATTCAAACTACAAGCTTAATTTGTAATAGAGAAGTATTGAGAAGTTTTGAGGACAGGAGGGTCCAAGGCAGGAAGCAGTACAAACGCCATGAACATGAAGCCCCATTTACAGAACTGACAGAGCAACTGGCAGCTCAGATGCCTTTGGAGGAGCTGGCAGAAAGATGAGGCACTTCAACTTCAGAATACGTGAAAGAAACTCTGCTGGCACTGTATGAACCTCCAGGTGAATAAATATATTTGGTGTGCAGACTGCAACAGGGGTCAAGGGAGGATTGTAACTGAGACAAGCCACCTCACCAGTATTACCGGTAGTTAACTCCCAGAGCCTTAAGACTTATTTTCAGAACACGCTTTTCATCCAGGCCATGCAGCTGAAAAAAGAATCTCATCTTAAGATGAGGCTTCTAAAACCTCAAATGTTTTAAAGCAAAAGGAATGCACCCTTAATTCTAAGCCATCCCATTTTCAGCCATAAAGACCACCATCTTTATAGAGGTATGAAGCTACTTAGCGGTTTTATGCAGCCCAAACAAGACTCCACTTTTTTTCAGTTTTCAAACGTAGCATGTACTCTCAGAAAGGTTTACAATGCAGCCTTTTGTAGTTAACTTGCTCCAAGCTGGGCCACTGCCAGGTTGTTATCAATGACATTTTAAAGCAGATGAATGAAGTTCTTATGTACAGTGACAAGTAGAATTCTGATATGGCACATGCATACACTGAAAGAAGAGAGCTTGCTATTAGTTTGTCAGGTTAATAAATAAATAGTCATTTCATGAATAAAAAGCTTTTATTAGGAAACAAATGAGCAAAGTTAATATTTATAATGCTTTAGTGCTTTAGAGTAACCTTTAAAATAAGACTACTCCGATTCAGCCACCATGGCGGATTGGAGATTCTTGAACAAAGCTTCCCCTCCTTATACTCTTAGTGCAATAGTGCAACACAAAGTAATGCTCTGTCTTTTTAAACTGGTCCAGGCCAGACTCAGGCCTGTTCTACTACTTCCTTCATGAGTAAACTACTCTGTTTGAGATTAACAATATTGAAGGCCGATGACAGCAAGCATCCCTGTTACAAAGTCTTCAGAACTGCAGTTAAGAGCTGCACCTGCTAGAAGAACTGCTGGTTCCTTATCACAGCACAGGAGAGATGACTAAGGCAGCAGGAAGCTTGTGTTTTGCACAATATGCTTCTATAATACTGAAAATAAGACAAACCAAGAACAGTGGAACTACATGTTAGCAATACTGACTGTGATCATAAGTGAGCTGGCAAATCACTCTCCCTCCACTCCAAAAGAAGGTTCTTGGCTAATACATTGTTGATACTGAAAAACTCCAAAGCAGTCAAGAGATCTCCTACAGCACGTGCAAAATTAAAAAAAAAAAAAAAAAAGTCAAATATGTCCAGGATGTCCTATTTCACGGTTGGTGAGCAAATGAAACTTTAATAGACTGCTTCTTTCCTCAGATTATCCTTGCACAAACCCCCTTTGGTTCAAGGGCGTTCTGTGCTCATCTTTCCTAAAACCAAACTTGCAATTTTGAACTTTTTAAACAAGCTAATGGTTCTGGTTTTGTTTTTCCTTTGAGTGAGGCGCATCTCAGGCTTACAATCAAAACGTGAGCAGTTATTCAACCCTAAAACTGTATTTTGGCTCAAATCATCTTCTGCCCAAATACCAAAAACATGTCCAACTCTTCTCCTCCCCTCAACACATGTTCCTTTGACACCAAGCTCACCACACTTCCAGGTGGCAAAACCATACCAAAAAAGAAGCACACTGACTACAGTATAAAGTAAACAGGTTTGTCTGATGTTTTCTCCCTTCAGAAGAAACCAAGTTTGGATTTCCTCCCTCATGAGAGAACCAGATAGAGACTACTCAAAAATAACTGTCTCAGCCATCTACACTCATACTAACAGATCTAAGTAGAGCTTCCTCCAGACAAGAGCCATTTCTGGTATACATGTGAAAAGAAAAATTCCATCTCAAAACCAGAAGCGTGGGTTGCAGAAGACTGTGGCATAGTTGATGTCTTTGCAGCATAAAGCACAAGTTTAGTTCAGAGATCTGTAGAGCATATATGACAAAAATTCATTTCACCCACTAAGACTACGCAACAAACTCCATTCCAGCAATACTGCAAGCTTTGACTGACAATGCCTCCATCACCTCACAGTTTACATAACTATGCCCAATTTTAGGGGTGGAAGAGGGAGGGGCAAGGACTCTGAGACTGCACTATGTTTATATTGTTTTGCCCAGATAATCCTTTTTATTTAAGATTAAGGAGCAGAGCAGAATGGGCACAGGAAAAGGACAATTTGCTCCCAGCACATCATTATAGCAACCACTCCTAGGCGCTACACAGCAAAACGTGGAGGGATACCCTGGCAAGCTGACAGAGGAAGGGGGAAAAAAAAAAAGAGAAAAAAAAAGATGTAACATATTAATATTTCATTTCCATGTGCAACTGTGCTGAGAACTTCATGCAGTATTAAACTTGACCGACAGTACAGGAGAACCAGACTTCTGGAGATGCATTTAACATTGACATTCAGTCTTCCGCATTCTATCAACTGCGGCAGAACCAAATTACAAGCAAGAAGGGGAAAATGTCAGAAACAAACGGGTTGTTCTATTTCACTTCACATTTTAAAGTCACAAGCTTACTACCCCTCCTAGGCACAACTCAGTTGAAAATAAAACAGAGGAAATTCTCCATAACGAAACTCACTAGATGTTACATAAGAAATACGCTAATTCAAAGTGTACTAAGGCTTTGTCAACCACTCTGCAATTTAAAAAGGTTTATTAAAAAAAAAAAAAAACCTCTGCAATTTCAGGGTTGACATTTACCCAGGAAGATAGTATATGGTAGCTAGTTAATTGTTTAGTTTTTGAAGTATTTTGAACATTTTGAGGCACTCTTAGTTAAATATAGCAGTTACAATCTCATCCAGACAGCATGCCCAGAGCTGTTTGTCCTAAACTATTTGGGACCGCAGAAAGAAAGAATACATATATGAGTTACATAGATATAAATATATAACTGAATTGTTATTTATTCCAGAAACACCTTTATCTTGTTACTTACGAAGTGGCTGTTGCTTAGCATTTCTCCTGCAACAAGGTTTAGTCCCTATCTGTAGGGGCAGGGAGAGCTGAGTCACTTTCCCACTTGTCCCACAGGCAGTTACAAGCTGAGTTTTCAGTGGGGCACCCTGTCTCCTACAGAAGATGCTCCAGAACTCAGGATACCCCGAAGGACAGTTGCCACTGCACAAGAAGTGAGCCAGAGTAGTTTGCAGAGACAACTGCTGACCCTTTGCTCCTAAGCATCAATATTCACGTACAGAAGTAGTTCTGGGTTTTAATTACTGTTTGGTAATGACTGGCCCCTTCCAGGCCGAGGAGGAACCTGCAAACTTTTTTCAGACAGAGGAACAGCAGCACACAGGCGTTCCGCATTCAAGTGGAGGTTAAGGGCTTTTGTCCTCAAATGCCCGAAACATGGCACTCAGTACTCTAATGGTATTCAGCAGCTCCAGAGATTCATGGGAAACTCCAGCTTCAGTTGGATTAAACCAAAGGGTTTAATCCTGCAGAATGCAGGATACTCAAACTACCTCAAAGTACCAATAAAGCTCTCCTTTGGGAAGCAAAGCATTTATACATGCAAGGCATAGGCCCCAGCCCTGCCTCTCGTTATCACGTTAAAAGGTATAGAGATGAAAAGCTTAAAGTGTTTTTTGCTTAAGGATCCTAACATATACATTTTCTTAGATGTGAGCTGTTGAAGCTAAACCAAGCCAGCTGAACAGGTCTTAGAAGTTTTTACAGAATTTATCACATTTACAACTGCAGCACATCAAGGCAGAAGGGACATGGTAGCAGCTATTTGGACAACCACGTTCCCTTGTAAAAGGGACAGCTTTCCACATTGAGAAACCATTTCTCATATATATAATCCAGCTGAAGTTGGAAAGTTTGAAGACAAAGGTGTCTAGCCCAGCAGCTTTTGCATTTTTGCTAAGGAGGCCTTGAGACCCAGAGATGAACATCTGCAGTATCCCTCATTCTTCCCTAACTACCTCCTATTGCTTCTCATCTATTTCAAGAGAGAGAATAGAAGCCTACTCCAAACTCCATTTGAGGCATCCTCACTCATTCAACCACAAATGGAAGAGGCCTGCAGACTGTCTCCTAAGGACAGAGCTGCTACTGCAACTAGTGTTATAGCCTACTGGACAGAGAAAATGGATGACTTGGTAGATCCACAGCACATAGGAGTTAAGTTAGGGTTGTCTGCCTTTCAGATCCTACTTTACCTCACCTCACTGGGAGCAAGCAGGGGGGCAGGCTGTGCAGCAGGGAGCCTGGAATTGAGGAATCCTGGACCTGCACAAGATGAAATCTCTGGAGTTCAGTTCCCAGAGATCCACCTGACTACTTTACTTCCAGAGCAGTAGAAAGCTGAAGCGTTCAAGTCTTCTCCTGAGATCTGGTATGAGCTTAGTACAGAAACAGTACAATCTGTGATAAGTCAGTTATTTCAAAATAGATCAGATTAAATAACTTTGAATACTTAGATACAGGAAGTTAAAGCGTGGCCTTAACTTCCTCACTAATTTCACCTTGAAATAGTTTACGCAGATGCAGTAACTTCACTATTTCAATGAAGCCTCAGTTGAGGAGTTCCTCAGGAGATGGACGACTAGCGTACCCAAAAGTGGCAAGCAGCCACAAGCAAATGGATTTCAGTAAGTGCCACAGGCATTTGCTTGGCCAAGGCCATAAGGAGTTCACATCACAAGGTATTTGCCAGGAGTTTCGTGAGCGCTGGCATACACAATAAGGGTGCGTCTCACCACGGAAGCAGCAAGCTGTTTAACTGCGTGACTCATCTTTTAGCAATATTTTATGCCTTCTGAGAGGAGGCCAGCCTGCAATAAGCAACACTGATAAGATGCATATTCAGAGCAATTAAATTCAGGCAGAAAGCTATTGATACATTCAAGACTGCAGATACAGAAGCCTGCCCAAGCACTAACTAAAACACACAGATACACACACTGCAGTATTTACTGTTGCATTAAGACATTTTGCAGGTGGTTCACAATGACCTACTCAATTTATACAGCCAAACTCAGAAATGCAAAAGTAGTTTTAGCCTTCCTGATTTTTTAGTCCTTTAAACAGAGCCCTCTAGAGGAAGAGCTTCCAGCCAAGGGGTTAGAATCCCTGTCTCTTTTCTAAATATCACTGATACTTGCAAAAAATTTTATCTGTCTCCTCCCTACCCCCTACCATTATACAATGGATACGAGTTTGATTGTCACTACTTAATAACTGAATTAGAAGTATGCTCAAACAAATGAATGAAACAGATGAGACTTCTCTTGAATTCACAGGCTGAACTGAGCAGCTCAAGGACTTGGAGCAGGCTGTGATCAGGGAACAACTATACCCAGCTAAGCGGCCCAAAAGCTTTTTTTTTTTTTTTTAAATTTCCAAAGATAGAATAGTTGCAGCTATAGATCTTGTAGGATTTTTTTTTTCCCCCCAGTAAGTGGAAATCCTCAGTCATTACCTCTGCATGAAGACAGCCCTCTTACAGTAAAATACTTTCAGCAGAATGTTTTTTTGAACAGCAGTATCCACTGGAAATAGCACTCGCCACTTAAGTAAGCGTTCATTGACTCTCAGAATAACTGTAGGTGTCCACATAGTACCTTGACCCTTTCAATCTTCTCTCATTGCTTAAGCAACAAGGATCAACAGTGGTCAGATAAGGAGCCATTACAGCATTGTACGCTATTTGCATTTTCAAGTGACAAGTTTCTGTGTTTGAAAAGAAACTTATGCACAGTTGAAACTCAAGAGGTGACAATTTTGGCTGGTCAGCTTATACTTAACTCAGTCGACTGTTTTCATGTAGCTTCGTATTTCCAAAGATGCAAACAAGCTGTATAGTTGCTTTATTTAAAATGCCACAAATGGCAGTCATATTTAGTGGAATAAAAACAATGGCTAAATAGGTGCAAAGATAAACTTTGCTTTTAACTTAAAAACAGCCATTTTAGGTCAACACTGAAGCGTGTCAACAAAGCATACAAGAAGCTGACTTTCCCATGAAGAGTGGGCTTCAGTTTCTAAGCCAGCTAGTATCACTTCCTTCGGCTGGACTTCACTGGTCAAAATAAAAATGCTCCAAAATTGACAACTTGCAAAATGACGGCCCAGGAAACAAAACAAAAAGGAGGAGGAGATGGGAGAGGTTGTGCAAACTTTTCAAAGAAACCCTAGATAAAAGGGGGAGCTGATGTAAAGCTCAGTATCAAAATAGGTATCTTGTACTCACTAGGTCCCTTAACTCGATAAGCACAATATCAAGTAGTGCAGCATGTTAGATCAGATGTGAAAGCAAGTCCTGGCAGGGTCCTGATCTACACCCTTCTCACAGGCCTCACATTTAAAAAAAAAAAAAAAAAAAAAAAAAAAAAAAAAGCGCCAGCACAAATTTTAAACCTTCCACTACACAAAACAAACTTGATGAATACCAGTGTGGCTACAAGGTAGGAATGGTCAAAAAACTCAAAACAGAGACTCTTCCTCTCCCATGCCTGCTGCATTCTGCAGCATTCCTATACAATCCTCAGTGAGGTTCCAATTCAGTTTTCATCCATCCTCCCAATAAGCTGAGAGCTCTAGATACCATTCTTAATCTAAAAAAAAAAAAAAAAAAAAAAAAAAAAAAAAAGGAACTCGCACTCCATGCAGATATCTAAGGAAAACTGCTATATGTGTGTCTATTAGATAAATCTTCAACAGGCTAGAGGTGGACTTGTGTCATCAAGCAGCCTCAGCTAAAATATCAAATCGTTTATGATAAATGAGAACCTCACCACACATGAGCGGATTTACACATAAGAAAGCTCTCTGCGATCAAGGAGCCTCATCTTGTCAGGATAGAAGCCTTAACCTTTCAACAATACACGTTTAATAAGAGGTAGAGGCCTCCTGTCTTCCTTGAAGAGCTCACAAGACAAGCAAAGGTTTAAGAGACAGGGAGTTTTAGATCACCTCCCTAGTACAGATTTATTTCCAAATGGCAACAGTTGACAGTGGAGGAAATTTAGGTACCTGCAATGAACTGTGAGACTTGCCTAAGCAGGGAGCAACACATTCTCCTGGTCCAATGCTTTTGGAAACTTCAGTTTTCAAAATGAGTTATGCATAGATCTGAAAAGCACCAGCTGATTAAAAGTAACAAACAAACAGATTATAGCATCTTTAAATATTAGTCAGGCATTTCCAGGTCTTCTAAATATTTCATAAGAAACCTCTGGTTTCCTACCTATGTTGTAGCCCCCTCCAAGAGGTACCTCTCCACCACCTTATACAAGCAGCAGCTATTAAGATCTGAATTGATTAATTAAAAAGTTCCAAGTGAGAGAGAGAGAGACTTATCAATGAATAAGTAGACTCACAATTATCATATATTTAATAGCAATCGCAGGCAAGGGGTAGAGAAGTCTTAGCAAAGAGGTTATATTTAGCTTCCCCATAAATGAGTGGGAAAATATTTCCTCTGTGTTCCACAACGAGGAGCTTTCAGACAAACATGACAGACTCCCAAACACGTTTGCAGGACTCTGCTTCCTGCTCAAGCTGTTCTGCTGGGATTAAGAAGGGGAAGTCAAATGGCTTAGGGTTTCATTTGCTTTAAGCTTTCTTTTTTTTTTTTTTTTAAATTAAACTGTGCATTTTAGAACAATATATGCAGCATATCCTCTCTTTCTGGGTCAGCTGCTCTGTTCCAATGAAAGTGTATTGTCTCCCTAACGGTAGGAAAGGCAAGTGAACTGTAAGACCCGTAAGGGCCAGATTGCCTGCCCAGCTTCTTCACTTCTCAGGAAAGAGATGTTAGACAAAGGATTACCAGTAATTAAAAAAAAAAAAAAATCTAGCTTTTGTTCTGTAGAATTGTGCATAACACTAATTAAAAAGGAAAGTTTAATTATATTATTTCCCCAATACAGATAATTATTAAAAGTCTCTTGGAAAGCGACATTAATGCCATTTCCCTCTGTTCACATCACTGTGAAGACGCAGATCTCATGTTAACCTGTTGCCTGAAGTTACCCAACAACTTCCAGTGCCTTAGATAAGAAGGCTCACAAAGGACAGGGGCAGGCATCTTTTATTAGTTCTTCTCTGCTTTAGTTAAACTGCTTTCTTGCAGCTTGTCCCCAGACCTGACAAGAAGGTTTTGGCTGCTGTGCCCACATTTTGCTGTGGAACAAGTAGTAGAGATATTCCAAGATTATCAGATAGAGAAAAGAATAACTTTGCAGTTTAACAACCACAATAGATTCAGAGAGACAGTTCACTGCTTGCTGAAATACAAGCAATAAAAGTAACTTAAAATTGACTAGTAAACAACAGGAGTATTAACAGCTGTCTTGACCAACAATACATGCACATTAAGATCCCAAGTAAAATAACCAATCCTCCCCCCCCCCCTTTCTTCAGGCAAAGGATACCACCTAGTTAAATTCATTCCCAGATATCTCCCTGAGTTGCCAAGAAGGCACCCAAAAAAAGTAAGTTTCCATTCTTTTCCACTGAAAAGAAAGTGTTAGAAAGAGCAGTAGGGAAAGACCACCACTTTAAAAGATACTGTCCCAATAGAGATATTGGAAGATAGAGAATGTGGCATAACTTTTCAAAAGCAGGGTCAAAAGATTCAGGGTACAGAGAGAAAAGCAATAGGCTAGATTCTTCAGATCACCTTAAAAGAGATCTGACTGCAAGTTTTGATAGCACTCGTGAACAAGGTGTTTTTATTCCACTAATCTGAGATTAGCGTGCCCATTTGCTATAATGCAGATGCATAAGTCTAGAGCTGTTTCTCCACTTTAACTCAAGTACTCTTCCTCCCAAAATAATCTTATATTTTAGGAGGTGTTCACCCTGCCATCCTCTAAAAGATCATCCAGAAAAAGAAAATGGAAACCTTATTTTGATGTACAAGATAAACAAAGGCCTTGATTAGCACCAAGTAGCCACTTTCTATTGCATGGTAACGTCACATTTTACTGTAGCGCAGTCCTGCCTTCTACCATTTTCTGTTAACAAGGCAATATTCTGTAGTATATAAGAAAATGAAGATTGTTGCCTTATTTCTCAAAAGTGGCTGCACAACCAAAGGTCAAAACAAACAGATAACAGAAGTGGGACAGACATTTAAGGAAATTTTACAAGTCATCAAGTGACTGTTCAGAAGACTGTAAATCTATAATCAACACTTTGTATAAACTGTAGCTACTCCGAAATGAATGTCCATGAAACGCTCTATGGCAATGAGGGCAAGAGAGAAAACCTATAAATAAAAGCCATCCAATTTCAGAATGATTCAGATCAGCTATTCCCTTGAATCCATAAAAGCCAATTATAACTGCTTATAGGGCACACTTAATACAAAAATTCAGTTTTAGGACATCAATGCCACCCTTTCTCCTTGTCCACAAAGTTAATCTCTAACGCTAGGAAGCGTGAAGCATTTTAAAGGAGAATCCTTTTTTTGTCCTCAAAATTTTTAGCAACCTGGAAACAGAATTAGCCAGAGCCATCTGCTTGCACACTTGCCCACAAGTTAGAAGAGCAAAGTTCCAGCAGCTAGCAGATAATCCTTGTTCAGAAACAACTGCCTGAAGCAGCAAGTTAGACATATTTTTTACTCCTAGAAATGATTTAGCGAGATGAACTTTCTTTCAAAGAGGTAACTGGTAGATGGAATTATCAGTCCTTATAGAAGGAAGCTATCATTAATAGCTTACCACAGTTTGGTTGAAACAACTTCGCCTGGTACTGAAAGAATGAAGTCCCTCTGTATCTTACACTATGTTCTATTATCTTTGTGTATTTTGATGCAATTCCATGTTAGATTGTGCAGAAGTTTTTCAAAAGATTTTTAGACACTAAGCTTGCAATGCTAAAAAACAGACTTCTAGACTCAATGCAAGCCCCACCAAAGTCAACAAGGCCCCATAAGAACATGACAGGCTCAGAGGACTGAGGCCTTCAGAAGGATTAAAGAGGTGACCAATTTCTTCACAAGCCTTTAGCACTCTAGGAAGAATCATCATCAGAAACGATACTTAAAATTTGCATTAAGAAGAAATAACTTACTCAGCAACAGAGAAAGAACACATACAAGTTCAGCAAAAGTCTGACCAAAAAAAAAAAAAAAAATGGAGTAACAACCAACCCTAGCGCTCTAACAAGGCTAAAAGGACAGTCTACATCCTAAAACAAGGTTAGGAAGTTATAACAGGAAATGCAATAGTTTTGAGTATATTCAAACAATAGCAATTCAGGGCAGAATATGATGAATACCACTTACACTTTAGACTGCAAAAAAAGTCTGAGAAAGTGGAAGTAATTATGAGAAGCAAAGTCAGGTCAGGAAAACAGACTCACACACTTTTTCACATAGGGCACCAAAGGATTTACAGTGGCTAATGCAGCCAATTATATCTCAGTACAATTACACTGAGGAGAGAGAGAACATAGCTAAACACACCGAAACTTGCGTTCTTTGGATTTATCAGGCTCTCAAGGGAGAATTATCTATTTTTAAAATAGGTAGCGTCCAAAGATCAGGATGGTCTCCATTAAAAAAAAAAGCAAAACAAAACAAATGACCCTAATCTAAAGAAGCACGTATGGTAACATGGTAGGTAAACAGGCTGGCTAGCTGCTCCAGATGGGAAAGCCTGACAGAACACAATTAATCGTTCATATATCTCAAATGTCTAACAAGGAAGGGGCATCCAAGTGGGAGAAGGACAACAGGAGATATGTATTCCATGACAAGATGTCTTAAATCTAAGAAATTTATGGGAAAAGGAAGAGTGGAGAGGGTGAAGGAGTCAAAAGTAAGTATAGGCACTATTTTCCTCATGGGGGTGGGAAGAAGCAGCCTCTGAAGTAACACAGCACATAAAGTATTTCTATTTAGCAGCATAGATTAATTCCACTTACATTTCTCTGCTATAAATATTTACAAGAGACATAGAAGGAAAAGAGAAGGAAAAAAGAGAGAGAAAGGGGAGGAAAAAAAAAAAAACTGTTCTGACAGCTAGAATGCTGTCAGGGCAGGCAGGACCTGTCAAGTAGTTGATCTAGTTTCAAAATAGGTTACCTAACACAACAAGAAGTATTTTCAGAGTAGTTGGCTTTCTTAACCCCCTCCCATAATGGAAGCAACTAGGGTTTCAACTTTCCCCCTGAAGCATTTGCAAACCAGACATAACACCAGCAAGATAATGCATGAGGTTTATAGGAGAAAAGCCAACTGAGAGCTAAACATAAAGAAAGCAAAAGCATGCTCACTATTTTCATTCTCATCCTTAATTAAAATATTCGAAAGAAGCCACATAATTAGCAGGGAGTAGTTTAAGGGGTTAACACATACAATTTTTACATTACAGAAGTACTAAGACAAGGGCCTGTCCCAGTTCAAAAAAGCATTTAAGACAAGAAGTCCTCAGAGCAGCCTGCCTCACTTCCTGATTCAAGGCAGTTAGAAGACCCATCTCCTCCCTGCTGCAGGCTCGCTCTGCGCATATCACCGAGAAATCTGAAATGTGGCCTTCTGTAACTGTCTCAGGCTTGACACAGCCTCTTGAAGATTACATGCAACGTTTAAAAAGAGAGAGGGAGAGAGGAAGGAAAAGAAAAAAAACAAGCAGCAGCCTGGGCTGTTCCCAAAGGAAGGCCCATGTACTGGAGATGCCCAGAGGGTACTGTCAGATTAAATCATTTTAAAACACCCGTAGCAAGAACAATGCCAGCTTGCTTTCACGCACGCTTTCCGCATCTCTCCCCCCCACATACAATGAAAGCAGAAATTAAACGGGGCTGGTTTATGTGGGCAGCTTCCCGCTGCGGATGGGGCAGCATCACCGCGGCGCAGCGGGCAGAGGCTCGGGCACGGCTCTGCCCGGGACCCTGACGGGACCGTCCGGGCTCCGGTGCCGCCGGCCCCGGCCGCAGCGCCAGGCCAGCCCCCAGCCCGGGCCTGCGGAGGGGCACGGGGACCCTCGCCTCTGCCCTCCCTCGCCACCAGGCCCGAGCAGCCCGGACGGGCCGCGGGGGCCCCCGGAGGACGGGCCGGGGGCGCTGAGGCGGGCGGGCGCCGCTGCCCACACGGAGCTGTCAGGGCCCGGCGACCGGCCGGCGGGTGGGGTGGAGGTGGGGGGGGGGGGTGAAGCCAGCGGTCTGGCGGGCGCATGCGCACCGCCGCGCGCCGGACCCTAACGGCCACCAACCGCCGCGCTCCCCTCAGCGCCGGGCGGGCGGCTCGCGGGCGGGCGGCCGGACGGACTCACCGAGGCGCAGGGGCTGGAGGTGGCGCTTGGGGTAGGCGAGCGCTGCACCGTGACCAGAGCCATCGAGGCGCGGCGGGGCCCCCCGTCCGGCCGGCGGGGGCCTTACTCCATGGCGGGAGCCGGCGGCGACTGGGCGGGCGGGGAAAGAGGGAGGGGAGGGAGCGGAGATGGCGCGGCGCCGGCCGCAGGGGGCAGCAGCTCCACGCGCGCCAACGGCCTCTCGCCGACTGAGGCGCGCTGGGGCTGGGCCGGCCGGGCACAATAAGGCGCCAACGCGCATGCGCCACCTGTCAGCGCGGCACCGCCCCCGGACCGCGGCGGCGGGTTAACCCCCGCGGCGCCGCAGCGCTTCCGGGCTGCGGCCCGTCCTCCCGCGCCGTGTGCCCGGCCCCGGCCCGGTGACCTCGGCTGCTAGCGACCGGCCCTGCCCGATGGTTGCGGGGAGGAGGGCCGCGGGCGCGGCAGTCGTCTGCCGGTTGTCGAGCCTGAGGTGATTTTTAGCGCTGGGCTCCAACTCGACGACAGGCACCCAGAGCAGACGTGTCTCCTGACAGGGCGGCCCTGGTAGGTAAAAACGATGTCCTTCTGGAATCCCGTTCTGCTGGCCGCCGAGGCTGGAGCGGTGCGTACCACGCTCTGTGAAAGTGGGCATTCCTGTTGTACCTTAATGCCCCCATGTTGTTGGTTTTCCTTGGGTTAGGGAGCAGTATTAATTCTTACAATGCAAGCAGCCTATAATTCTGATTTGTACATCAGTGCACAAGCTCAAACACCCCCCAAAATGGTCTAATAAGTACACATGACATTTTAAGCCTTAAAATACCCCCAGAATGCAATCCCACTTGAAAGTTTACACTCTGAGACAAAGTGCCGAATATTATTAAGCCAGTTTATCATTTGCAGTTTCAGCCTGGTGCTACCGAATTTGTGGGAATGTTGGCGTGGAAGTCATTGGGATCAAGCGTTGTCTTGGGCATCTAATGAAAACACTACGTATGATAAGCAGAAGCCATGCTAAATATCAAACAGAACAAGAACTCTTCAGGAGTGCGCATTCATTCCTTTTAAAAACACGGTTCATATTGCTTTCATCCTCTCCTCAAGTTGACAGGACTGGGAAGGACTCCTTAGCCCCTGTAAATCTAAGCACCAGAAAAGCTGCTGTAGTAGCTCTTCAGTCTATTTCCCCAGTGCCCTGCAGTCAAAATAATCAACAGGGAGGTTCTGTGCACTCTGGTAGTTGTGCTTTACTACAGTGAGAAAGTCAGGGTTACTAATGAGGCGTTTTGCCTCCTAGTGGACTTGGGAGGATGAAAGACAGCCTCATTAACCTCGACTAAAGTTGGGCTTAGAAAGTGAATGTTGCTGGGGTGCTTCAGAGGGCTACGCAGCAAGGCAGAGCCTTGAACGTGAACGAGTCCAAAAGAACCCCCAGTGAGATCGGAGCACATGGGGAGAATAAGCAACAACCTATACATAAACAAAGAGTCGTTGTCTTGCATTTTATAACCATCACGTTATTGTTTTGAAACACAATACTTATGGAAAGCATGCTAGCACTGCACTGTGATTTATGGCAGAGAGGTCAAGAAAATACCTTCCAGACCTCTTTTAAATTAGTACCCTGCTAGTTCTAAATATTCTATAACTTCTCCAAAAAACATTATTTCTTAAGAGCATCCTCCTGTCCTGTCCCTCCCTCCCAATTTCTTTATTAAAGGCCTTATCTTCTCTGTGGGCTCATCTACAACACCATGGTGGTTTTGGTGTATCTGTACACATGGAAATAGATTGGCAAAGACTGCTCGAAGTACAGATAAACTTCTGCCATTATAGATAAAACATCTTCTATATAAGTGCTTTTGAGTTGCATGTAGCTAATGAATGCGTGTATGATTTTTACACATTTTAAAATGATGTAGCTAGGCCAATAAAATTGTTAGGCGTGGCTACTGGAAAGAGCTCTAGCTCATAGTTTCATTTATGTTTTAACCAATAGAAGACAGAACTTATTTCCTATAAATATGTTCTACTTGCTCCAACTTGATAACTGAATTCTATAACCTATGTTTTTCAGACCAGATTAATCGCCTTTTTATTTAGTCCTTACCCCATTTCTGGAAAGGACAGAAGTAAAAGGTTAACTAAAAATGTCCTTTGATCAACAATATAATGGAGCACATGGGAACTCAGTTTTTAGTAACTTTAGAGATTATTTTTGTTTGCTGCTATGTTCATTGTGGATGCTTTTCTTTATATTTTACTCAAATATGACATTTGTTCTACCAGCTACTCTTTTTTTTTCTGTGAAACAGAAGTCTCCTGGGCAGAACAGTTCATTCTTTCAAATAAAAATTGTCCTGCATCACTGCAATCCTTTTGCAGAAGGTTTTGGGAACATAAGAAGCACAGACTCAAATGCTTGGCATGTGCTAGATGTTGGTTATGCAAAGCATCACGAAGCTTTGCAGAAAGAGAATCTTTGTGGTTTCCGAGTTCCTTGTTGAGATGGTAGCCAGATCCATGCTCCTGTAAAGTTTTTGCCATTATTTTCAGTGGAGGTAGGACTCACACTTGAGGATGTGAAAGATTTTTTTCTCTGGCGTATGACAGGAATCTTAATGCTACTCACCTGTCCCTGAAATAGCATATCTGGTTATTGTTTCATTTCCAGTGGATGGATTCCTGCAAATACAGGTCTGCTTTCAGACACACCTAGCTTTCATTCAGATATATCTGTGTTGACATAAGCAGACTACAAGTTCCTAGAGTATTCATGCAGTTCGCTCACCTGGGACTGATAAGTTTCTTTCTGGATTTTGAGAATTAGTCATGCAGGGATTACTAGCAAGAAATGATTATTTGAACCAGCTTCGAGAAGAGATGTTTGTCTAATTTTCATATATCCTGTAGCACTTCCAGTTATTTGAACAGCAAACACTTTTAAAAATCATTTGCCACAAGTAAATAATGGAGTTGATATCTACAGTTAGCTGGAGGTCCAACATATCAGTTGTTAACTACAATAATCACAGATTGCAATGGTTCGTCAAGCCATTAGAAAGGTATAATTTGTATGTGCAGTGGTATTTAGCAGCAGAATTTAAATGTGGAGGAGGAAGCTATAAGGCAGATGTATTCTGACTGAAAAGAGCAATTAGAGGGCAGTCTGTGGTCACAGCATCATGGCTGGTGCAAAAAAGAGAATGGAAGCCTGTGGCTATATTCTCCCATGTGCTAAAAGCGCTGTGGTCAGCACCTGGTAGCTTTAGCCTAACAGATCTTTTAAAGCATATAAAGCTATACACGAGCTGGTTTGGTGTGCATTCCTAAAATTGAATTTTTTCTTTCTTTAATACACTGCAAGCATTTCTCTGGCTGACACAACTTATTTTTATTATTACTATGCTAATAGTAATAGGGCTAATACTATGCTAATAGTCAGGGCTTTGTTGCATAATCTTGGCATCAGCTGCAAAAGGCAACAGAATGCTCCCAAAATGTATCTTACACAGAAAAACAAGAAAAGATAGAAGAGGCAATTCCAGCAAAACATATGTGATGACATATTCAGCCCATTATTTTGTCAACAGTGCAAGTATTTGGTGGCATAATAAAAAGATACACTTTGCTTAGTGAAAACATTAAGAGATAACAGCTAAGTTAAATAGGGGGCAATTAAGGGTTTACTTAACCCATGGGATTCAGCTTTCAGAAGAGTAAAAATAGAGCCATTTTGATCCCTCTTTCCAAGTTCTGTTTGCATGCTTTTGTTTGGGAGTTAAACAATAGCTTTAAGAAAAGTGCGAGTATTTTTAAAATTGATACTTCACACAAGAAAAAAGATGTATAAGTTGAGCATATAATAGGAACAAAATTCTGATTTGCAAAGGAGAAAAATCAAGCCCATCTGGGAGAAAAGACAACAGGACTTAGTCATGGTCAGCTTGCTTTGAGTAGAAAATGGCAGTTTTGATTCTGAAATTAAAACTCCAAAGCTCCTAAATTGGACACAAAATGTGACTTTCACAGATACTGTATCAGATTTTGTAAAAAATCTGTTATTTATATTAAACCTCTATTTCAAGTTTTGTGACAAGCTCAGCTTGCCTGTGAAATGGAGAATTATGCTGTACCAGAGGGCAGGGTGCAGTGCAGCTGTCCTAATGACAAATAACCACAGATGAAGTCAGTTCAGAGTTTTCATGCAGGTAGACAATCCAAAGGTCACGCCTCCTCCAATGCAAAATATAGAGGAAGAAACAGCATTAGGTGAACCTGGTTTCCTGGCAGAAATTGCAGTCGGTTTCCCAGTTGTTGATGCTGCATAACATCAATGAAGTCTCTGCACAGTCCTGATTTATGTTAGTATAAAGAGAGCAGCATGGGTGTTCATAGACTGTTTTTCTTTTCCCTTCTCTTTTCCCTGTGTTGCATAGTATTCTTCATGAATATAAGAATAAGAGAAATTATTGAAAAGCGATTCATCAAATTCCTTTAGATTCTGATTTAAAGGCAGTCTTCTTACAAAATGGTTCTATAAATTCCCCCCTTTTTAGTGCTGTACCTGCCTTTCCTAGCAGGCTGATACAGTGACACACTTCTTACAAAAAGAAGAACCTACAAATATCTATTAAAATTTGACTTATAATTAATTTCTTTCTGTCTCAGGTTCTCACATCTGTTTGAAACAGTCCTCAGTTTACCCTGTAGTTCTGTGGATTTGTGGTAGTTCTGGACTTCATGATCCTTAAATGTGAAGGTGAACCTCTTGTCACTGGGCACCTGCGGACTCTCTCTGATTTTGTCCCCCCTTAATGTTGTCTGTTGCCATTTATAGTCTTTTTTATTTTATTTTCAGTCATGTGACCTAGTGATCTAAGTTTGATACTGAAGAGTATACTGGGCTGCCAAAGCGAAAAGACAACCTACAGCTATTCTGAGTCGTGGATGAGACATAGCAACCTTTGGGAATATTGCTTAGCAACAGCAAACACACACAGAGGAGTAAAACTCACAGTCCAGCTCCACAGCAGGATTGAGAAATCCCTAATTCACTTTTAAGATTTTTGATGGTTGAGAAGAGATGGGCATATATTAAATTCCTATTCATTTGCAAAGCCACTCTGAAAGCAGGAGGAATAAGATCTATTTTCATACCTGCTCAAAAGGTAAGAAAAACAGGTTTTTAGAGCTTCAGAAAACAACAGAAGAGAAAATCTTTTTAATTGTAATTGAAATTTAAAAGAAGATCAAGCGTTCAAAGGGTATTGGGCACATTGTGATTAGTGAGATAGACATTCTCTCTGAAACAGGTTAAGGAAAGGCAAATCTATTTCTGAGCAATAGCAGATTAAAAGAAATTGGACTCAGTTTTTGAAAGGACTTCTGTAACTCAAACATTCCCAAAATATTTACCTGGACAAATGTTAGTCTTTCCTTGCCCTATTCCACTCAGGAAAATTCCTAATAGAATAATAATGAAACTGTAAAAGTCTTATTTATTTGCAGATTTGTTTCTTGTACAGAAAACGGAGAGATAATCATTTCGTACCTGCAGGGATTCCAGCAAGACTATTTCTCTCACAGAAGAGGAGCCAGGAAAGTGGCATCCTACAAAATAATGAAAAGCTTATCTTGTGCACAGCTTGAACAAAGGCTTACCGGAAACTTCTCATTTCAAATTTTCTGGGTGTTCCTAAAGTTTGTCTCTGTACACTATGCTTACTATTGGACAGTCAAGCCAGACTCCACTCCGGAATGTCATAGGCCTTGAGATCTCTGTCTATTATGGGCCAAATTCTCAGCTGATGTAGATCAGCACAGTTGCATTGCAGTATATGAGCCAAAGGCTTCTTACACAAACTGAGGTTTTGTCCCCGTAATCCTTGAGAAATTCCAAGTTTCAGGGCCTGATTCTAGCATTCATTTGTGGTTTATTTTAACAGCTACTTGCTCTTTGGAAGTTCTTCCATCCCCTTCTTGCCTGCTTTATCTATCCTAACAATTAAAGCAGTGGGTATAATTCTCTATGCCTCGCTTTCATTCTTGCAGTTATGCCAGCGTCATGGAATGGAGATAGAGCAGTTGCACTTAGTTATGTCTTTCATTTGGGAACATAAGAGTCATTTATAAACACTTAATAATCCTCACAATCATCCTAATAAATAGATGAGAGCAGCGAAGAAAATATATTCATCATCATTCAGAGTCAGCCGCCTCATAAAGTAGAGTGCCGTTGCCACTTTAACATTGCACAAAACCTTCAAAATAGCTTTGTAAAGGATGTTAAAAAATAACATAAGTATTTGAAACTGCAAGAACAGTTTATTCTGGCACAATAAAACCAGTTGATATGGAATGTGACCAGGACATTTGGTTAACACCCGAATTTGAACCAAAAAGTCTGGTTTTACTGCTTATTGAAAGAAACTCACCTAAGCAAGGAGCAATTTGACAGGGTTGACAGGTTTCTGTTTCTACCATTATAAATCTATACTCCTTTGCAGCTCATGTCCTTTGGTGGGAAAAACAGCTCCCATTTTTACAAGGGTCTATTTGGATCAGGCAGGCAGTTTGATCCGTAAATCTGTCTCACTCCCCAGCAGGTAATCATCATTCCAAACAAATGACTAGAAGATGCCAGCAAGCCCATCTAGAAAACAGACACAGAAATGTAGTGCTGTGAAGCATCCTACCTATGCAAGCAGTATTTGGATTTAGGCAGTAGTTATGAACCAGAAGGTCAACATCGTAGTAATTACACTGGTGTGCCAGGAAGGCCGTGGATCACATTTGTGCGTTTCCCGGAAGGCTAAACTCTCTTCAGAACAGCTACAAATGCTTAAATATGAAGTAGGAGGAGTAAAACACGTCAAAAGCAATAGTATTGCTATGGATACTGAAAGGTCTTAGTGAAAAGCACTTTCAAATGCAAGCTTAAATAGGATAGTGTGGCAGCATGTTCAGAGTGGAGTTTCATCTTTAATTTGGACGGACATTAGTCAGGCTGTCTATTAATATCGCCATTCCCTAGCTGTTGCTTAACACTGGGCTAGGTTTTTTGCAGTACGCTGGTGATTTTTCATGCTTTGAATTAAATAGTTAGGCTAGATTCTGCTGCATTTCATATGTGTAAATCCCATTACAGATGCCGATAGTTTTGTATGGAGACAAACAGCAATAGTTTTCAAATTGTGCCTCATGAGCAACTCAGTTTCTCCCTAATATTTCGCAGAATGAACCTTTTGGGAAGAAAGCAATTTGCAAAATTGTAAAGGGAGATAGAGGCTCTCTGGAGATCTGTCTTTTACAGAATGTTCTACAAGATTAAATGCTGGTGAACAGCTTAGTTTCAGAGTTCAGGGTGTAGAGTTTCCTTAGGAGCTCTGCTGACCCACACTCGTGTGTTCCTTATTACTCTAAAAAAATGCGCAGAGGAAACAAAATTGAAAAAGTTGAAATTAAGTAGCCTGTAGGGTGAGCCTCCACCTAGTTTTCAACAGCTACTGAAAAGAAGAAGATGAAATGGTAATTCAGGATAGCAGAAAAAGGGGAAAAGGTGTGTAGATACAGACATCTCATTCCCAGGCATCTGGTACTTTGCGTGGTTTGCTTCCTGAATCTCATGTCCACTGGAGTTCCTGGGGCCATGGAAGGGAACCTTAACAGAAATAATGACATTGGGGTAAGAGGAATCCGGTGGTTACAACTAGGGGACAAGACTTCTGAGCACTGTTCTCCTCTTGATTTCTAACTCACTAAGTGACCTGGAATTAATCATTTCTCAGTTTCTCAGTGTCTCAGTTTCTTCTTCCATAAAAGAGGAACACAGTTATTTAGTTGCTCTGTCTCCAAGGGCTGTTGCGATACATAATTAATCTTTATAAATCATTTACTAATCTTTGAAGTAAAGGGGCTGTATTTATTTAAGAGTGCAAAGCAGCAGAATTAAAAAAAGGAACACAGAGAAATATCTATTCGTTATTTCCTAACTGTAGATTTGCTTCCTGTGTCACCTGTTAGGACACTGCTGTATCTTTTGGCATTATAACAGATACTACTTTTTTTCTATGTCACAGTGAATGAAGTATGGCTGCTCAGCCAGAAGCAGCAGCCCAAATTCCAGGTCTAAAACTCCCCAAACGTGGAGATAAGAATATGACTGTCACAGAAATGAAGACAAATCAAAGGAGTGATGAGCTGCTGTGTCTTAGCAATTATGCTCCATGGAAAGAGTATTTTTATGAAAAGGTACAACAGAGAACTCTGAGTCTGCAGGAGACAAAGGTGAAGATGATTCATGCACAAAAGGCAAAAGAAGAAGAGGTAAAAAAGAGAGAGCCCTGCGACTGGCTGTCCAAGGAGTGGTTCAGTAAAGAGAAATACTCACTGGATACTCGCACCTATTTGCTTGACAGACTCCTACCTACATTAATCCCAGGGGTGGAAAAGCTGTTAATGGAAGTGGAAAGAAGGAAGATGCTTGCAACAGACAAATACCCAATCAAATTTGACCCCATTAATTTTCTTGGAGAATATCTGATGAGGCATAACCCCCAGTCCGATTTTTTTACAAAACCAGGCCCATACGTGAGAGGAATGAAGATGGTCACAGAGGAGCTAAAAACTGAGGTGCCAGATACAGCATCAAACAGGTGAGAGAGTTGAAAGCGTGGCTGATTGCAAGACTTCAGTTGGTGTCTCAGTCCCTGTTTTGCAAAAGAAATGGAATGACGGCCGTCTGGTTTGCAAAATGTGGAAGTAAATGCACCTTGTACCTTGTGGAGAACTGTGCCAGACATGGTAGTTGCCTCCTTAAAAACTGAGAAGCAGGACAAGTGCCAGAGCATGTCACATAGAATGAAACAATAGTCATTCCTATTTAAAGCAGTATTCTGCCCTTCACAGGTATATAATAATTCCTTTAACTCTATCTTAATTGCTTATGTGGAATGCAAGCGGCTTTTGAACCAGTCTTGAACCATTCTAGTTTACTGACAGTTCTTTAGGGCAGGTTATTAGTATCAATAGGCTATGGACACTTCAGACCATGTGTTTTATGTTCTTCCAAACTTAATGGAAGAATGAGCCTTTGTTCTCATGCAGGATGATTTCCCTTTACCAAACCAAGAGCACTATCGTCCTATATATCACAGAAAGTCCTTCTCCAAGGATTTTTACTTTAGCCTTTCCTTTCAGATCCTTTTTCCCTTTAAAATAGAAACTTTTTTATTTTATTATCTGGCTTATTTGTTGGGTGTATTTTAGATTGCTTGCGTCAGTGTAATATTTAATGAAGATTGGGGCATCTTACGATATTTAACAGTTAAAATGTGAGTGCATTAGGTGAACAATAACGCTTCCATTTTAATTGCACTATTCAGAAAAATATAGAAGTGAACATTTATGTTTATAGAAGACCCAGAGGTGATTGTGAATGATGTCAAAATTACTCATTTACTACTAGAACACTTTATTCTGTATCTATGTGTGTAGAATAATGACTTTGTTTGAATGGCTGTCTCTTTTGTTTGCATAAATAGTATGTACAGTTTGAAAATTGGTTTCAGTGTCAGGAAATTAGGGAAGTAAAATATTGACATGTCTTGTGCATGACTTTAAATGAAGATAATTGAAGTTCCCAGTATTATGATGAATAAAAGAATATGTTAAATCTCTGTCTCTCCCCCCTACGAGTCTCTGTCTCTGTCTCTATAGACTACATACTGTTAGAATTCATAGGAGCATGCCATGTATGAATACACCTAAAGTTACGTATTAAGTTAATCTCACACAATCTCTTACCTCCTTTTCCCTCACAGAATAAAATAAATATAACTGCACTGATCATGGTCAGTGTGTGAGAGCTCAGTTTTTTGGCTTTTCTTCATAAAGAGGCATGTAATAGTACAAGCAGAGGTGGTAAGAGATTCTCTGACAAAAAGCAGTCATATTGGAAACGCCAGTTCACTGAAACAAATGATCTAGGGAAACATCTGGTTTTCAGTGAACTTTCACACAAGCACCGACTGTTGTGGGGGAATGTTTGAGATCCCAGGCTTGCCACACCTTTGTTTTGGGGGCTCTTTCACCATTCATATTGCTTCACAGAGGGTGAAGTTCTGGCTCCTGGAAATTTAGGACCATATCTGTTGTTTATTTTGAAAAAAAAAAGAATTTGAATTAAAATACATAATTTTTCCTTTTAATTTTTATTTTGCTAAAAATTAAAATAATCCTAACTCTCATTGTGAATCAGAGCTTATTTCTGGAGAGGTCACATTTTCCTGTAGAATGCGAGGTGTTGGCTACCCTGTGACTTATCTTGGCATTGCCATGGTAAGTCCGTATTTACACGTAGAGCCGGGTTCTCATTTTTTAGCTATGAAAGATTCAGAGCTGATGCACAGGAAGTGACTTACAGGAGTTGTAGATATCAATCTGTCTGTGGTCAGCGCTGCCAAGGGATTTACGTAGCCATAGCTGTAATAGGTTTTGCATATCCGCTGGTAGTATTACCATGGGATTTGCATTCTCAGTAGCTCAGGATTTACATATTTGCGATGGCTCTGTATTGTGCAATTTGTATAGGCTTCTTAAACCACAGCAGCACAGAGGATTTTACTGACAGCATGTAGCATTTTGAGACTCCTAATGTGAGTCACTAGCTTTTTAAGCAGGAAGAAAATGTAAAAACAGAAATGCCAGGCTGGGCTCACAATCTCTGTCATGAGCACCAGAAGGATCAGGAGTGAAATTCTGACCCCAGCAGAACTCTTGGAAGCCTTGACATTACCTTCAGCAAAGACAGGATTTCACCACAGATACTTATCTAAAGCTTACTAATCCTCAGTGAGCTTTCTCAGGCTTCCTCCAGTCTCTCCTTAACTGTGACCTGACTTGAGAGTCAAGGAATGCTAGAGAACAGATGGGAGAAATTCATTATCTGAATGGATTGATACCTGAAACAGAGACTGTATTTGTCTAGGGATGGCAGTCCTGTCTGAGTCACCCATCGCTGCGTGGGAGTCAGGCAGCTGTCTTCCTGAAGAAGCATGTTTCATTCTGCAGGGAGAAGTCACCATCATTGCCATCTCATCTTTTCTGAAAATGTCTAATACTGAAATGAACTCACTGTGCCATGGGTGCCCAGCACTTTTATAGCCTGTTTTGTAACTATTGTTTTAGGGGGAAGGTTTTGTTCCATGCCAGGGACACCAGACGTAGGATGCACCTGCCTGGTGTTTTAGGACTCTAGGAATAAATGCAAAACTGCAGCACAGTGCAGGTGCAGTACGTAACGTAACTTGTGCTTGGCTCTGTCCAAATTAGTCACCAGAGCAGCTGGGCAGCTCTTAGCATGGCCTTAGCTCTGCTTTCTGCTTGCAGACCATTCTGGAGGAGGACCTACATCTAGGTCTGGTTTTCTTTTTCTGTCTTTAGCATACATTGAAGAAAAACCTCATAGTCCATTTAGCTTGGTTGCTACTACATACCTCCTCTTTGCTGTGTCTATGAAGGAGTCAGAAGACAGAAAATTACTCATCCCCCTGCTATAAAAGTGCCAGAGGCTGAACTGCCTCTCCAGGCACTTGTGCAATGTCCATGATTGACTAAGGAACCCAATTATTGATTAAGGAACCTCTGTGATAAGTAGCCATGAAGAACAGGTACCTAGTGATGAAAATTACTGTGATCAAAGGGTATTGTTACAACATGCTAAACGGGCCTTTCCATTCGTTAATGCAAATGTCGTTGTTTTCATAATTTCTAGGATAACCCCAGAGCAACAGAAGAGACCAGGGATAATATCAGCACATCTTCACGCAATATGTGAAAAACAGGGCGAGGAAGGGAGCAAAAAATCGTTTGGTTAAAATGTAGTCCTCAGACTACTGTGTTCTCAGGGAGAAAAGAGGAGTAACTTGCCTTACTCCGACTAGCTATATATTAGTGTAACTGAGAGCTGCAGAGATAGGCAGGGCAGCTATCTCAATACAGAGCGATTCGAACAACCTCTGGGAGCAGGAAGAGGCTTTTTTCAGACCCTTCTCCCCATATGAACTGATCTTTTGGCTTTTAGCATTTTGAGCTGTAATAATTTCCTAAAGATTTTATTTCCATTTCATAAATGGAAATAAGTCAAAACCAAAGCAGCTCAGTTCTATAGGATCAATTTAATTCAGTTCTTTCATTAAAAACGGAGGATTGGCAAAAGCAAGGCTGGATGCTTAGAGAAGCAAAGAAAACAGAAAGAAGAACAAAGGGAGGTAGTTTAGAGCCTTGCAAACTCTATGTATTCAAATAGAAGGAAAAGTTTATTGTGCGAGACTGCTTGAGAAATTTAACGTTCTTTGCCAGTGAAGAAGTGCTTATGTGAAATGGTACCTAGACTCTGAGACAAATACACGTTTTGCTGGTAAATGAGGTGTAGCAAAATTAGGCACCTCTGCTTCTGCTAAAATTGAAAGAAAATTGGAGGACATCTACACAATAAATGATTAATGTCGTTATAAATGTGTGCAAGCACTGAAGGTAAATTTATCACTGTTGAAATAACACAAACTAGCAGTGTTGTACAGATGATTTTACTCTTAAATGTTAACCGTAAACTGTACTAGAGGCTCCTCCACATTCATGTATCTAGCATTCAGCAGCTTTTTCTTCAGATTCGTACTTACCCTGGATTTCAGAAGACCCTACGTGTCAGAATGTAAATACTCTCACCTCCTGGGAGCTGTCCTCTGAAAACACAGATTACTAATATCTAGTCCAGTAATCGTGCTAGTAATTTTGTGCCCCAAAGATCAAGTATTTCTTTGGAGAAAAATCTACTGGTACTAAAAGGACAAGAGTGTGTGAAGTTATTTCCTTTCTTGTTGTGCTTCAGGAGGGGCTTAGTCTAACTTAAATATTTTTGTACTGATTGCTTTCTAAACCATATGCCCGTGTCCTACAGGCTGGCCAGGATGAAGTTTGAGGCAAAGAGCAAACGTAAGCAAAGGGAGCAGGTGGAGAATATAAAGTCTCAAGTGAAAGAGAAGAGAAAGAAGGCTCTGGCAATTCAGTTCAAAGAATGGACAGTGGATGTCAGCGGGAGAATACCGATTGCACTGGTAACTAGGGAAGATATTTGTTAACATCCTGCTACATTTATTCCAGACAGGAGGAAAAGGGAGTTTGTGATCGTGCAGTCTGCCCTGGCCTGACTTGTAATGGAGCAGAAGGATGGGTAATGGCTCTGACCTGACACCCGCTCACCCGCTAGGATCAGGGTGCAAGCTGTTGTCTCTCATTTAGCCTCGCCGAGCTCTAATACCCCATGTTGTACATGGAAGGATTGCAATGCCTTCTCCACAGAGGTCCTGGGAAGCTAAATGCACCTTGAAGTACTTAGATGATACCTACCTCATCACTGGATGGCCTTCAGTGCGCCTGGTTATCCCTCAGCATCCCCTTCAAAAGGTCTGGGCAGCCACTGTTGCTCTCCTATGGTGTCCGTTAAATCTTGTTTATACCCCCATGATCCAGGCCATCAGCACTGCAGCCCAGAAAAGATGAGATCTGAAATACTCATAATACATCTATTGGTATCAGCACCTTTCTTTCCAGTCACATAAGTCCCCTAGGAAATTCTCCTATGGCTACATAGGGCACAACATAGACAAGGTCTACATTTAACAAGGCCTACCTATTTGTGGTAGGAAGCCTGGCTGGCCCACAGAACTGGTCATTCAGGCTGATTGATTATAGTAATTGCCTACTGTTGTCTGCACGAAACAGTCATTTGACTATTACCTTGATTTGTAGGTTCAGAGTGCCCTGAGGTCATTTCTGGATGTCACTGCTTCAACTCCCTTAGGTGCAGGAAAAGGTAAATTTTTGAGTGTCTTCTTTGGTTTTATTTCTATGGTCTGAACTCTGATGCAGACTGTGAGCTAACTGCAAACGCATTTGATCACGGCAAATAATCTGTAAGGGTAGTTACACCAGCTAGGAAACTACTAACCACAGATCTTCAGGCAGATTGGAAAGAGAATGAACCAATTTGTGGTTCAGCAATATGATTTTGAAAAGTACAGAGAGAAGTTTAAAAAATATTTCAGAGAGATAAAATGATCAGACACAGGCCCTCTCCGCTTGTATCCTGCAGTATCCAAACGTTGCCATGTGCGTATCACTATTTTCACTGTAACAACCTCCTTTTTCACCTGCCCTATCACACCTTGTTTCCTGCGACTTGGGAGGCCTTGGAAATCCTAAGGACAGCTTGGCATATTGGGAGGTGGGGAGGAAAGGCAGGATCAAAAAATTGAAGTCTGTCGGTGTTTTTGCCTTTTATGATTTTGGGGAAAATGCTGAAATTTACCTAACATGTTCCACAAAATACTTCATCTTGTATAGCCATTCCCTTTGCCAATCACAGGCATGCCAGTCACATAAAACACAAGGGCCTCTATATTAGAGCACTCAGCATGGAAAGGATTTCCATAATGCTGGTCCTCTTTATAGTTTACACTTGACCTCCCTGAATAATGATAATTGAATAGATAGAGTCAGAAACATTGAAGTGGCAACATACAGTCTGCTGCCAGCCCTTTACATAGATAACATATAATGATCATCAATGATAACAAATCTGTCTTTGTTGGAGGATGGGAGGATAAGCAGGGCACCTCCAGACTGTACTTCTGTTTGCTGCTGAAGTAGCCTTTGCCTAGAGCTTGCCCTTGCTCAGCCCTTTCTGTATTACAGACCTGTTTCTCTGAGTAGTCATCCTAGATCAGCAGCATGTTGTGCAAATGCTAGACACAGCCTTTGTGCTTCTGGTGTGGTGGCTGTGGTTCTTGAGTCTTTCCAGAAGGAACAGGGACTGATATATGAAAATGAGAAGGAAGTTTCTGCCCAGATGCTTGCTCTACAGATGCTGGAGGTGCTTTATGCCATATTTCCCTAAGAGCTTTGCTCTATTTCTTAGTGTATTGAATAGCATCCAATATGCATTAACAGAACATTAAGCTTTGTTTTATAGTTTAATAAAGATAATGTGTAGTTTAGGAATGTCCCAAGGAACGAGAGATAAATGGATTCTGTGGTGAGCTTTCTTGTTATTCCTGATATATTGTAGAATAAAGAACAGAGAAATAATCCCAACAGAAATAGCATGTCTGTGCTTCATTCAGAAATCCATGTAGACATTTGACGTATCTTCTCAGTTCCTTGATAGCAGCACAGAAGCTGGCCGAAAGATAGTTTTGAATGTCATAGTCGGTTGGAATATTTCCACAGAGCTGTTTGGGCAAATTACTATAATTTTCTGATTCCACTCCTGCAAAGAAGAATCTCTGTCCCCAAAATTTTAAGGCAGCTATACCAGTTTGTTAAAACTATACAAGATAACCTCAAATAAATTTAATTCAATATGAGAAGAAATGTAATGTAACGTACACTGTGCAAAAAATGTGTACAACGTGCAAAACCACAGCTGTTTGCTTTCTAAACCGGTATCCCTTTGTTTTCTACTAGCAGCCTATGACAGGAAGCTGGAAATCGTAGACACATTGGAAAAAAAAGTAAACATAGATGAATTCACAGAGGTGAGAAAAGAAGTAGAAGTATCTGGTTCAGAATGTGATGTTTATCACAAAGTAGTAGCATTTCCATAGGGTCAGCTAACATGAGTGAGTGAAGGGCTTCTTTTTTCTCCAGCATCCCAGGCAATTGCTTGTATTAGGACATTACATTATACTTCCATCTCCATGTCCATCCTCCACAGTCACGGTGCTTTCATTCTGGCCAGCAAGGGGGAATATTTTGCTTTCCTCAGAGCTGCAGCATGTGTTGCTCTCCGAGAAGATATTCCAAAAGCAGTGATTTTTAGAAAACCCCTCAATCCCTATTGAGATTGCGAAAGGGCTCTATCTCTGGTATACTGCAAGGAGAAAAACCTTAAATCACTTGTGGATTCAGATTTTGTGTTGGCTGTGCATAGGAGATTCAGTGTCCCAGTGTAACCATTACCCTGAGGTAATTAATATTATCCCTAAAGTATTGTTATTCCTGCTGAAATTCTATTACCCATGAAGAAACTTAACATGACTAACTAGGATGAGAAGCTGTACCATTTTTGTCCTGAACTGTTACTGGCTTGAACCACAACCAAACTGCAACAAATGTTGTCACAACTGCATGTGAAGCAGAATCAGGCTGAAAAATTTGCAGTTTTAAAATCAAAAGCTGTCAATAAGAAACATCAGAAATATGTTTTTAACTCTCCAAAATCAAGAAATGTAGTTGGAAATTTCACCCCATCGCTCCGCTCTTCATCAATTTGGAAACAACAAAATCAGTTCAAACTAAATTTATGTAAAACTCTGCAGGCCAAGTCTTTGCCAACTGTTTCTACCTACAACAGAGCTAAATTTTATGGCTAGGTTATTAAACCTGTGAAAGGGAATGTTTAGAATAGAAATAATGACAGGCCCTAAACTGCAGCAGTGCTAGTGGGTGCTGTTACGATAATTAAAAACAGAGTATAAAGCAGCTGTGCAGAGACTAATTTCAAGCAGCCATGTGTGATTTTTGAGCCTTCTTCACTCTCAGGAGACTCACACATTCAGTATTTTGCACAAAGATGCATTTTTATGATAACTTGTTGAAGGTTTTTTTAAGCATGAAAGGAGATATTTTTAAATTTAACCTCAGAATAACTGCATTTAATTAAAGAACCTATTGTGGATAATGGGAGCCCAGAGAATTGCTTTTGTCACTGAAATGAAGCATCAGTCCATAACCTTTATAGTACATGTATAAGCACTGGATGAATTCATACAGCATTAACATTAGAAGAACGTTTTAAAGTATACTTTGTGCACGCTATGTTTTAAGTCAATTAAAAGATAAGAGAAGAGAGTTCAGAAATGTAAAAGACCTGGAGTGACAAGCTGTTAATTTACCAGCCAGTGCAAAATTGTTCTCAGAATATATTCTCTGGTGCTTTTTCCAGTTCAGTTTTAAACGAATCACGTGATGAGGCTTTCATCACTTCCCTTGGGAAACTATTCCATAATCATAGGCCTCATTCTCAGGACAGTGCTATTTCTAATCCTCAGCTTCAACGACCTTCATTCATCAGTTTGCATCATCCACCAAAAGCAGAAAAAGAAATGATCTTTCCCCACACTGATCTAGGCCCTTTCACATGTGGAAAGCATTGCTTTTTAATGGACCTTAACATTAAATGGCTTTATTTTTTTTCCTTTCTTCCTTGAATTGAGTGCAGCTTTGGGTTACTTAACGGCTCTTAGAAACTCAGTAGAAAGACCTCACACGTTGTTTTTTTTTTTCTGGGCAAGCAAAACAGTGACCGTTGGTCTTTGTATCTGTACATCCTGGGTGACAAGCTGGTGGGGTCTTTTATATTGAAAGAGTTTAGATCCCAAAGACCTCCATAGTTTATTTCACAGGATTTGTACTATAGCATGCAGAACTTCTAGCAGTCTGACACGTAGCTTTTGACACCAAGGGCCTTTGTAGGGCCCAAATCAGGCTTTAAAGGTGAGATCATTTTTCGGGATTGCATGTGGCTTCCTCCTTTTCTAATGAGATCAGCAGAAATAAAAAGCAAAGCCCAGCTGACCCATTGTTATTGATGATAGTGTTTATAAACTGCAGCGAGGCTTCAGACTGAATAGCAAGAGGGAGGTATGCCAGCTTTCTTCTGAGAGGTGTCGAAATCTCTTGGTTAATAATAAATAAATGTATGTTTTTCATGTGCACAGTACTTTACACTCTAGAGTGCTTTACACACATCAGCTAAGAAAAGCTTATGACCCCACAATAGTTCCTCCTGCTCACATAGGCAAACATACGCTTCTAAAATTTCTGTGGAGGTGTTAGACAACAATATTAACATATAAGCCTTTGTATGTGTCATAAAAATGACATAAAAAATAACAAGCTGCTCGTCCAACCTGCCTCCTCCCAACTGCTGTCATCTTTAAGGTTTATCTGTCACAGGGCCCAGGTTGTAGTAGCTCTGAAAAGCTGGTAGATTGATGTAGCGCCTGATCTGCCACCCGCTCGCCAACCCACCTACATCCTTTCTTTTTATGCTGAAATGCAGAAAACTCACATTGCTTTAGGAATTCTTCTTTCCCACTAGCCACCTTCAGGCCATTGACTGCTTGTTTTCTGTCCTTCCTCCTCCCCAGTTGTCCCCTATATTTGGAAATTACGCAATATAGACATGCATAATAGTATACATTAATATTTCAGTTGGTTAATCCCTGTGCAGCATTTTCAACAAGTTCAAGATGCACTAGCACTTATGTTAGCAAAGGTTCTCTAGCTCTCAGTACTCTAAAAATGGGTTAATGGGAAACATTCTATGTTTTGCAGATTCCTCCTTTTGACTGTATAGGCTCCCTGTTACTGTGGCTGGCTCCACAAACCTGCTATAATAATTCAGCACAGGCTTTGGGATTGTGGTTTGTTCTGATGGCTGTTATTATTTATGTCATGCACACCACATTTTTAGAACCGTATTGCTTTTGCTCATAAAAACCACATGGCTATAAATCCAAAGTGTTAAAGTGTCTCCAAGACTAGGACTTAAAATAAATCTTGATTCAGTAGTATTTCCAGTGTCAGAGGACTTAGGTGACAGCATGCTCATTTTCAAAAGGTTCTTTCCCTTTTTTTTTGTTGTTGTATCCAGACTGGTTCACTCAACACTGTAATTGTGGGCAATGGTCATTTTGTGGCCTTAGAGAGTTGAGTGACTGTCAGCTCTACAAAAACCAATTGCTCAAAATGCTACCTTGAGGGTAAAGTCAAAAATACTAGATGTTGCAGAAAACCACAGAGAATTTACTTCTGAGAACCGAGATAACCTATCTTATGCAATGATGTTTCACAGGAGGGACTCTGGTCCAGCATCTCTGAGCCACTGAACATAAGAAGTGACCTCTGGGCCAGGAGAGGGACTGTTTAATACACATTTGTTCAGTGCCTAGCACAGCAGCGTCCCAGGCTCTTTTGGAGAATGTTACTGCTTCTGAAAGAAAGAACAAAATAAGCAGTGTAGCATCCATGCACCAAGTTTGCATTACTTTAGCAGACTAAAGTGCAAGAGAAATTCCAATATATTTCTTTGCATGCAATAAATTAAGTGTTCAAATAAAGATGAAAATATTTGAAGCTAACGATTTACACCACTTCTTTCTCTGTGTAGTACATCCATTCCACCATTGAAAACTTTCCAAGTGACATGTTCCAAGACCTCCTGAAGCATCTCTGTCAGTGTGCTGATGACTTCCGAGAAACAATAAGACATGATATGTGGAGGCAAATGTTTACTGATCTCTTCCTAGACTGTGATTATGGAAAGGTAGGCAAAGCAACTGTCAACCTAATTTCCATATGGTGATGCTTCCAATTTGGTACTTCCCTTAGTCATTGCTTTCCAGGTACTCTATTTGTGCTTACTCAGCTGCTATTTTAGAAGACAGTAGCTGATGCATTGTCTTCAAATTCATAGTTCTTACTTAGACATAGAAATAATCAATAGCCTAAACCTGATGGCTAATTAGAAACTGAATGATCCGAAGTGATGATCTGGGGTTGGAGTCCGATGGTTCTGGAGAAGAAATTAACCATGGGCATTACTGTTTCTGCTCATTACCTGTTCCCATAGCACTTTCATAATATTTGAGTGCTACCTTTTCTATCTAGCCATATTTCAGCAAAGATAACCTTATATAGGTTGACCTTAACAAATGTATAAATTACTGCAATAATAATATATATTATGTTTATTATGTTGCATGAATTTATATATCTCTAGTCCTTTTATCAAAAAATTGCAGAGCGGTTTAAAATCAAAATGCAAAAATGATCTAAGCTTTACAGCCTCACGCCGGTAACTACTGTGAACATCAGTTGTGGTTTATAGCCAGGAAATGGAAATACAGTGAGTCAGTTACAGAGCTGGAAGTGGAACCCAAGAACCATAATTTGGTTTTCAGCAGCTCTAAACTCTATCTATTATCCTCTGAATACACCTGTATCCCCATTAAAAATCCCCCATTTCTAGAGTTATTAGAAAAGCAGTAAATAGCAGGAGCTGAAGAATCAATGCCATAAGCTATTGCTAAAAACTTGGGCTTCATCCAAAAAGTACTGCTTTTTTCATGAGTAGCCTCAGTTAGCCGGTTGCTGGCTGCTGCACAGCAAACGGTTGACATAATCTTGCACTTTTCTCGCTACATGTATTATATATTCCATTCATCACTCCTCTAGTGATGTTTATAGCACACCTACCCAGAATGAATGAACTGTGTTCTACAATGTCATGCTAATAGTGTCATTACTTCTAAGAGAATGGGATTACAGAGCACATTTCAACACCGATAGTGCGTTTTAGAGAATGGCAGACAAGCTGTTATTTCGGAGATGAGGAAAGACATGTGTCTGCTTCTCAGTCAGAAGACATTTAGTTTTCCTGTTGCCCCATCAAGAAGAGCTATGATGGCTTGTCCTAGGTAGTGTAATATGTAAAGCAGAGCCCTGTCTTTGCCCTGCATTTTGAAAGCTACCCTTCTTTCTCTTTTGTGTTTTAATGTTATTTTCTTCCTATTAGTTCTGTGGCAGTAATCACCATCTCCATGCTAGTAATCCCAGGGGAATCTCAGAGGCAGAGAGCCAAAAATTCTAGCACAGCATAACAAGAGTGAGCAGCTATCAGCACAGATGTCATCACTGCCCAAAAAAAAATGATCACAGTGCAAACAGGGTTGCTGTTTCTAGCCTCTGAGGTAGACTTGTTCTCCCAAATTTAGTTCAGAAAACTATAGCGTGGACCGTGCAGTTCTTTTAAACTTGACCTGATCTTCTGCTAGTCTGTGTTAGATGCAAACTAACCTAAAGACATCTACCATTTGAATGTGATCCATTACCTGTAGTTCTCATTCTGCAAAGCACAGCAAAGCAATTGTTTCAGTTCCTAATTTACATTCGTTTGGTGGCACGCAGTTATTCGAATCTGCATAGCGAGTGTGGCTGGCTGTCTCAGTGATTTGCAATTAGGGCCAGGGAGCTGAGAAAGCAGCGTTCAAATTACAGCCAGATTAGAAGGTATCCACATGATCGTTATTATGATTTCAAATGCACGCATCCAAGAGGATGGCAGCTCAGCAACAACAGCCTGGATTATATAGTGAAGCCGTTACATTCCAAGACAACTCCAGAAAAAAATTGAATCACTGCTCTAATGCCCAAAAAGGAGATGGCTCTTTGAATTTTAAGGTCCTTGTGCATCTGTGCTAATGTATGTCAAATATAGTTTCTTTTGACATTATAACACAATCTGCGTTAATTTTCAAGGACATTTTAAGCCCAGGATCTTAAAATGTAACTGAATCTAGTCAGAGGTTATTTTTCAAAATAATGCAGTTCTGAGACACTTATTGTTACCTTCCTTGCAGTACAAGAACAAAGTTTGCCTTCTTGTGACCTTTTGTGGCTGTCTATTCTTCCCATCTTGGACATCAGCAAGGATGTTGTGGTGGTCAAGATATACATGTCCAGTTTCCAGAAAAACAATCAAGCAGTTAAATACTTACCTATCACTGATCAAATGATAACGATCTGTTATAGTCTATGCCACTAAAGGAATTAACCACAAAACACTGCTGAAAACAGCTAAGGATCGTCACCTGCCAATATCTATAAGACAAGGAAATCAGGTCAATGCATTTCAACTCTCTAGCCCCTGCAGTTGGCACCAGTTAAAAGTGTAGGCAAGTTTTGAGTCGTTGTACAAACACAGATGGCCTGCTGTTATTTATAGTGGATGCTGTACCTGTCCTGCAGATCAAGAAAAGTCAGTATGATCTTTCGTCAGCCTCCATAGTCATGCATGAAGTACAAAGAAACATGACATTTTCTATTGAATTTAGGATCTCATAAAGATAGTACAACTGGATTGAAAATATTTTTCCTGTCATAAAACTCCTCCCTTCTATAGATAGCTTTACTGTGACACCTCTTTCCAAATTAAGTTGTAAGAAAAAGTGTCCTGAAATAATAGAGACCTCTGGTAGAATGGCAAATCTGTATAAATCATAAATGTTAAAACAAGATGGAATATCTACTCCTAATTCAGATTCAGTAATATCTTTTCTTAAAAAAAAAAAACTTTTTCTATTTTTAGCAATATAGAAAAATAAAATGATTTCGTCTCAGTCAATCAGAAAAAATTCTTCATAGAATCTGGGTTATTTAAATCCCCTAGAGTGTATTATTTTAACATGACAAAAAGTATCTGAATCCAAGAATTACATTTTTATTTCATTTTTAATAATGCTTCATTTATTTACTTTTTTAATAAAACAAAGCTTTGCATTAGTGCTGCCAGTTTCAAGGCAATCAGTAGATGATTGTGACAAGCAACAGCTGAGAAAATTTAAAGAGAAAATTGAGTATGTGTAAAGGAAATACTCAAAGGAGAATCCAAATATTAGGCAGTGATCTGCTAACATCTTAAAAAATTTGCCATGATAGTTCTGTGTTTGTGTTTCTGTTAAATAGATGGAGAATTACATCTGAGATATTTGATAGAAAAACAAACAGCATAAAGAAATATTTGCATGGGAGACTGTGGGGTGTTTGTACATTAATGTTAAGAAGATGAAGATACTTGGAATCATGGCTTACATCTTGTAAGTTTAGAGACAGAACTATGTGATGATATTTGTTATTCCAAATCCACATGTCGATGAAACTCAACTATAATTTCCAGCTTTTTTTCTTTTACTAGCAGGAATTAAATTACATGAATCTGAAAGACCAAAACTGGACTAAGTGGCCAGTTACACTTCAGTTCTGTTCCTTTTCTCAGAATTTGTAAAAAGATTTGTAAAAAGATTTCAATCCACTTTAGAGGAGAGGTGTCACAGTAACAGAAAATGTGATGTATTCATTTTCTTAATTTTCAATATTAGCCTCCTTGGGAGGCGCTTCACCAATAAGTCATGGGCACCTATGAGTTGTTTTCAGATCGTTTGCTCCTCACAATTGTAATACTTACAGTCTTAGATTATAAACAACACAGCCATTCTGAGCTCATTCCAGAATACGGCAGCAAAATTCTTCATTTATTTCTTTCCACTAAGAGCAGGAAAATGTTTACACAGAATTAAAAGCTTGCTGAATTTTATATTTTGCAATTTTTACTCCAAGAGCAAAATGTCAAAAGTCAATAATTCAAATGGAAAACTGCTTGCCACAAATAATGAACTTAAGTAAATTTGTTCTCTAATCAGCTACTGTATTTCACTAATGAGCGGGAAATTATAAAGGTGGCAGGCCTGAAATAACGACAACAGGAATTCATCATAAAATGAAGAATTTGCAATCATTTAGATTTGCTTTACTTTTTAAACTCATGATTTCCTGATTGGAAATGACCCATTTCATTGTCCTTTCCTGATCTTATTGTCTTTATACACTCACTCTGAGCAACAAGGATTTAATAAACTCTGCATGTTTCTCTGCACTGGAACAACTGATACTTCTCTCACCTCTGTGGTCAAATGTGTATGAATTTTAAGAGGAAATTAGGGGGTTGTCATAATAGCTTAATTATTTTCACAGGCGTTGCCAATACTTAATGCTTCAAAGGAAATGATGGGGTACAACACCAAACCACAAGGCACAGTGGCTAACGTTATATGGCACAGCACCTAATAAATGAAAATCCCTCCATAGTACTGCCAGGCAATCAGGATCTATCCTGAAAGAGTGAAATGTTGTTACTTTGATCTTTACATGAAGAATTAATTTGACAGTATTGGTCACAATCATCAAACTGTAAGTTGTCTGGAGTATGCAATAGGATATGCCTGCAAAGTAATATGTATGAGGAGTTCCAGCTAAGCCCAGAGAAGAAATCTTTCTCCCTATGAAATAAATTGACTACTTTGAAATTTTTACTGATGTTTTGCTAATGGTAAACTGCAGCCACAGTTAATTCTTAGCTTCTACAGACAAGATGCCTTTGTGGTGCAGTAAATGTTGATGCAAGCAACAAGAACTAGAGAAAAAAAGAGGAACTAATAATTGTAACTTTTTTGTCTAGGTTGGTCTCTTAAATAGGCAAATAGTACTTGCCCTACTGGAAGAGTTCTATGACAGAAGCCCTGTGATTGCCAAGAGGGGACTCTGTAACCCAAGACAATGTAAGCGTATGGAATGTTTCAATTGTGCTTAAAACATTAGGAGGTCACATGAAGTTGTATAGTTAATGTGTGTTTTGTAAGTATTACCAGAGATAGAAAAAGCCTATAAAAGAGCCTAAATGAACATGACGTATACACCATCATTTGCAAGCATGTTTTGCAAACTATGTGATAAAATGTTCAGAAATACTTCCAACATCCAAAACTTTTCCTTCATACAAAATTCTGTAATGATTTTTGGAAGTAGGATTAAAGCAACACTACTTTCCCTGAAATAATTGTTCTTTCCTCATGGGTAGTATTAGAAGTTAATTTGATACTTACACTAAAATTTCTCCAAGAGGATGGAAGAATAAAAAAAATACGGAGAATCATCTACATGAAAGTAAAATATTTTTCAGATATTGGACATTAATTACTTGTTGAGAGTAAATGCAAGGGAAATTACAGCTTTCCTTTTTAGTTTGGAGAATTATGAAAAATGACCTCAATTTCAAAAGAAATGTGGCATAATACACACTTGATAACAAGAAAAATTCTCTGCAGGTAGAGGTACTGTTCCAACTTTTCGAATTTCTGAGTATGCACGTTTACAGGGGATACCTTCTAATAGTATATATCTGCTTGGAATGCCTTTTTTCTTGTTTTCTTATGTGATACCAGAGAACATGAAACAAATGCAAACTATGAACCTACCAACCCTTTTTCTGTGTTAGGGCCAATAGTTGAGCTGCAAGAGATTGAGCTTGCAGATCTATGGGGAGGTCTTGACGACCAGGAAGTTTGTGAGGAATTCAGTGAAAAGTCTGCGCTATCTCAAACAGAAATTTCTGAGGAACAGACTTTGGCATACAAACCTGTAGGTGATGGCACATATGGAATGAGTGCTACTGTCAGAGATGATCCTTTTGAACAAATGGACATAAGTGAAGCTGGGACTAGAGAGATTTCTAAGGAAGAAAACCAACCAGCAGCTGTGCTTCTGAAAACAGAACCAAGGGATGCTGAGGTAAGAGAGGAAAGTGAGGATCCTGCGTCAATGATGGAAAGCACTGATTTTGAACCTAGTGATTTGGATGGAGATACAATCCTTAGTGAGAAATCTACTTTCTGTGGAGACACCAGAACTGAGAAGCAACTTGAATCTGCAAGCGCAGACAGCCAGGAGGAATCCTTCCCAAGATCAGCCCTTACTGGAGACTATGTCACTAGAGATGGACAACCTGGATCTGAAAAGCAGATGGAGGAGGGCGAATTCAGCCTGGGTAGAGAGTCAGTTCCAGAAACAAATATGGGAGAAGACTATATGATCTTGGATAGAGAACCTGGCACAGAAGGGCAAGTTAGGCAGGAGGAGGACGATTGGATTGCAGAGCCAACCAAAACAATTCCAAGACCAATACCTGAAGCTACAGGCATGACCTCAGAAGAAGGAGCTGTGATTGAGAAAGAAACTTCTGCAAGAAAAGAGAGTTTTTTTAAGCAGCATGACAACCAATTTGGAAGACGGGCAAGCTCAGAGGCAAGACAGCAGGCTGAAGACCTTTTGCAAGACCAGGATAAAGGTAAAACATTCTCCTTTGTTGTGGCAGGTCTTCATCTGCACTGGTTTAACTATAGGTGTGTTTTTAATCCATTTCAAAACCAGTGCAAGCATGTGAGTAATTTCTGAGTAGGCAAGACCATAAGCTTTGTTACCTTCTCGGCATGGTGTTTGCTGTCAGGATTTCAGAGTGTGTTCCTCTCTCAGGACAGCAAGCGAGTCACTTTGCTGCTGATCTGTATTCGAGGCACTGAGCAGGCTCTTTAAATGAAGCAAGGACTTTTTGGAGCAGCAGCAGTTTTATAATAAGGAGAAACTTTATGTTCTGTTTCATTCTGGAATATTATGACGGCGAGACAGAGCAGGAGCATGTTAAATATAGAAATATCTTTTAATAATTATTAGAATGTGAGGGTCCATAGGGAGATATGTTATGAGATCTTATAGCACGAACCTTTTATTTTAATCTTTCACTGTGTTTCCCAAGGAATACCGTACGTCTCAATTATATACAAAGGCCCTTGTTCTAGGAAGGCTGTGGTTGGGTAACTGTGTCTTTCATACGAGGTGCTTTCTTAAACATAGTAGAAGACCAGCTTCCTTACTACTGCTCTGTGAATGCATTGTTTTGTGTCTCACAGCTTAAAACAATGCAAGAACTGGATCTTCATTGCACTCCAGTCTTGTGGAGCAAACTTAGCATGTAAAGGGCTGGAAAGCTTATAGTACAGCCCACTGGTATCTACAGCTTTGTGTGATTAACTTCCAGTATAGAGCACTAACTTGTTATTCAGCCAGTCCCTTGGACATACACAGCATTGTTTGAGGGATGCTACCCTTCCATCTTCAGAGCAGATTCCCACCCTGTTCTCACCGACATGACAGTATGATGCTCTTTCAGAGAAAGGTCGGTGGGAAACCAGAAGTCCGGATATCATATTGAACATACATTGAAGGCTATTTTATTGCTGTTGCTAAAATGGATATTTCTAGTTGGGCTTAAGAAATGTAACAGTCACTAGATGAGTTTCAGGAAGCAATATTCCAGGCAGTAAAAACAAATAACTATTGATAACAAGGGTAGCTCCAGAGACATAGAAGTAGATTTTACATATGGATCAGCAGGGTGCTCAGACTAGTAAGCTCTGGTTCACAGACGATCTCTTTTTGAAATTGCAGGTCCAGCACTCTCAGACGGACAGGATTGTCAAGCCAAAATTAGCCAGGAGTTTGAAAAAGCAGAACAACTGATAGATGGGATGCCATGGTCAGGTGACTGCTTGTATCAGCTCTTTTCATCTGCTTTAGACTATGCTTGGATATGTATTTAACAGCCTTTAAAAAAGCTGTATCTTTTATCCTTATAAAAAGGTTGTGTATTTACACAATATGTTTTATCTTTCATCAGGGGACCTTCTGACCTCTGACCTAAGTTTCAGGTATAGCAGCTATGGAGAGAGAATTCCAGAGGACTGGAACAGTGAGAACTCTAGATTTCCAGGTATTTGGTCACAAAGTTGTATGTCCACTTGGAGATATAGTGACTGGCAGTGTCTGCCCACGTGCTGTTACTCCTGTGAGCTGAAAGTTTTGGAGAGAACACAAACACTGGTTCCTGAAGCTGACTTCAAGATCAAGAGAACAGTATAGCCTTTATCTCAGAAGGCAACTTTTGGTATAACAGCAATTTCAGCTCACCTATTTTCAGTGATGTGACCTGGTTGTACAATAATATCCATGCTAGGCTGGAGCAAAAGACTGAAGAGATACTATTAGAAAGTGTAAGCAGATTAAGGCCTTTAGTCCGCATGGAGTCAATCTGTATTCGGTCATACTTTCACTGGATAAGAAGTGCAGGATTCAGCCCTGCTTTGATATCTGTCATTTGGCTGGCTTTAGGGCAGCGTTTAGCTTCCAGCGACAGACTGTGCTTTCTGCCTTTCAGACTTGCGTCCAATCATGGCAGAGATTCAGAGCCGTGGTACTTCTCATGCTATGAGTGCTTTTGATGAAAGTTGCCTCAACCTGCCGCAGTTTGTCCAGCTCATGGAGACATTTGTTGGTAAAGGCACTTCTCTGTCTACCGTGAAGAGGCTTATTGCATTTATCAAAGAAGAATACAAACAGACAGAAGAGGAAAAGATGGAACAACTGAAGAAGGTAAATACTGATGAGCTTTGCTGATCCCGTGTCCAAACACAAAACAAGATACACTTACAAAGTCAATTCTTAATCTCATACTGGCAGAGCTATTCGCTTGCTGTCTTGCATTCTTTTGCCCCTCTGTTTTTGTATGGATTCACCTACCTTAGCCCTTAGCTCTAGAAGTGATGACAGACAAATCCTGTGACAGGTTGTCTGCCTGTTTCGGAACTGGACTCAGTGAGACAGCAAGTGGATAGTTAGCTGTGAAAGAGCTCAAAACATTCTATTTCGCTTATTCACCTCTATGGCAGTCAAGAACTGCACAAGACCTACTGCACTGACATGTACATATGAGTTTGTGGATGTTTTGGGGAGGGTTTTAAATAAGTATGTTTGCTTTTGCATGCATGCATGGGTGTGTATGAATGGGCACTTACATCTTTATGTTTAAGTTGCAAGGAGCAGTTGCCATCTGTTGAATAAATATATTCCCCTTCAGCAATACCCTTGTGCATGGCATCAGGATGCCCCATTTCATTTCAAAGCGTAGATATATTTCTTGGTGGGTCTATCCATAGAAACCTCCGTAGCTGCAGTTTCCTCAGACCTCTTTCTAGTTTCCCTTTGTGCTGCTGACCTAATTTGGATGAGATATTGGATCTGACGGCTCTGCTGTCTTCATGCTGAACACAATACATGATGCCACTATTCTGGCCTTTGAGAGAATTCCACTCCAAGCCATTTATCACTGTGTGCTGTGGAGATACTGGTTCTAAAGAACAAGTTGCACATGCAGTTTCTTGGAGTCCACACACTTCAGCACAGCACTGACACAACAGCAATGCACAGAAATACAAGCTATCAAATCTTTGGGTGTTACTAACAAAGCTCTAGTTGTTTTTGTCTGGGAAGATGTTTGTATTCTGGGAAACTGCCACTTAGGACCTGAGTTAATCTCACCTTAGATCTAGCACGGGCTTCATTTGTTCACTGGAAAGTGACCCTTTGCAGTGCTGATTCTTTCTGGTAAAACTAACCTGTCAGCTCTGTTTGATGTTTTCAAGTATCTCTCAGGTTTAATGATTCATCTCCAGGTCCGAGTTGTATATTTATGGAATTGGCCTGGCCAATAGGGATTGTGTGAACAGCTTACTACTGCAGTTTCCATACTTGTGTAGAATCTGAGCATCAATGTCCAGGAATTACCAAAGACCAGCTGTTTCTCTGTTCTAGGTTCGCCTCATCTCTCTCTTGGCCCGACGGAAACTGCTTTTGGAGGCACTTTTTGAAAAGTGGGACAACAACGGATCTGGGTTTCTGGACCTGAAAGAGGTAGATGCTGTTCTAAGCACATTCAAAGAAGGAATGGAAAAAAAGGCCTTGAGGAATGGTAAGAAAACAGCTCTGCTCTGAGAGAGGAGCAGTGTCAAGACAGTAGGCCTTCAAGCATTCAGTGACAGTACTAATGAAGTTGTGGGCAAGCACCAGAAATTTGTTGGTTTTGCAAGCATAAGTGTACAAGGTATGATGCATAAAATGAAAAGCAACAATTATTCAGACCTACTTGTTAATACATAGCTCCATACCCTCCTCCTGTGAAAGACTGTTCTGAGAGTCAGGTCCCCAGTCAGAGAGATAGTACAATGCTTTCCTGATATTGGGACATGTTGAAAAATGATTTCAGCTTTAATAAGCATTAAGTTTCTGTGATATGGCAGTGAAAAACAAAACACAAGCCTGGAGATACATGTTTTGCGCTTTTGGTCTAGCCTGTGTTATCCAGCTATTTTTAACAGATACATTTTACTGAGCTGTCTGCAGGAATGTTTCTTGTAGGAGAGAGCACCGGCTTTCCTTATGGGTCTCAAATGTCCTTTAGTAATCCACACTGTTGCACAGATCTCATGAATTAGATAGCAACTTTGAGTCTCATTTCTCAGTTGGTTCATTTCTCTCAATAAACTTAGCAAATTCATTCGGTCCTTGACAAAGCAGACTTGGGTCAGACAGAAGTGCAGCAGGTTCACCTAGATCTGTCTGACAGCCTCATACATATTAACATGTAGACATTATGCCCTCTGAAATACTGTATTAGCAATTAAGAACATGTCTGTATTTGTGCTTGGGTGGAGAGGATAGGTTTATTCATCTGAGATCTGGGGGGCAAGTCTGCACTGAACACTGCTGCCCTTAATGGTCCTTCCTTCCCAGTGCTTCAGGTTTGCACATCTCCTTATTACTCACTCAGCCATGCATTACTGAAAATCCTCTTTTTGCAAACCACCTCAGTTGAGGCAGCTGGGGAGTGGGGAGTCACTGGCATGCTACAGTCAGTTGTCTCCAGGCTGTACAGCCACAGAAGCGGGGCGATTTTCAGCTCTGCTATACTCAAAGGTATGTCAGAACACACTACAGAAATAGGGAAGGATATAGTCCCTTCCCTGAAGGCCTCATAAGCTAAAGGACAAATGAATAGAAAAATGATACAGCAAAATCAATACCACAAGCAACATAAAACTATTTCTAGCTGCTTCAACCTAATCTCTCAAAGAAATCATGGAACAAGAAGATTTGAAGGAGGGGCTCACAGACATTGCATTCCTCCTGGATGAAAGTACAGAGTGAAAAGTGGGTTGAAATATTTGGTTTTCTTTGTAAGTGAAAGTGTATCAACACATATATAGTTGTGCCAAATAATTCATTACGTTGTGCCTTGCTAATGAAGGGAGTGATCCTGCCAGTGGGCTTCCGGTTCCTGTGAGAGCCTTCCAGGGAAGAACAGTTTTTCTCTTTTAGAGGGTGAACCTATTTTTATCTCTCTAACTGGAGAACTAGCACCAACTCTGCCTTTTCTTGCCCACTGCTGTATATGCTAGAATTATCCTTGCTGTATATGCTAGAATTATCCTGCTGCTTCTCAAGTCCTTGCCCAAACTTCACAGATCCCCCAAAATAATGGACAAATCTAGTGACGTTATCAATGAGACACTAACATGGTTGTCAGAATAGCGCAAACAAATAGCAGTTCTTTCACTGCTCGGCTCAAGGAACGATTCATATTGTTTGTGCATGCAGACCCACAACAGCCTGGGAACCACGTATGGCTTCAGCATTGCAGATGATGGGTCTGGCAGTGCTATGAGTCATATTCCTCTGTAGATGACCATAGGGATCCCCTTCCTGCAACACGTGGTGTCCTGTTAGAACTGGTAGAAATACTTTGGTCGTGTAATTTTTTTATTAAAATGCCATTTTAACCACAAATAATCATTTTGAAAGACATTTTTTCTTTTGATGGAAAAACACTGGGATTGAAGGGGGAAAAATGTTCAACTTCTTGTGTATTTCTTTCTTTATCTCTTTCTTCAAAGGGAGGAAAAAGCAGAGGTCAAATCCAAACAATTGTATATCATCAGAAAATTCTCCATCCTAATTTTGTCAGAAAATCAGAAATGACATTAAAGAATTCGGAATATTCTTTAGATGACTAGCAGAATAAGACAACATTAAGAGTCAGCTCCAGAATGAGTGGGGCTGGTTAGTCACCACTACTCACCAATGCTATTGCTACAGCTAAAATCAGTGATAAAATGCCCACTGATTTCTGAGAGGGAAGGAAGAGACTCTCAGCTTCTGTAAAATGTGTCTTTTTCTGCACCAAGAGGCAGTCAGGGCATCAGGCAGCTTCCTGCCGTTCTTGTGCATCACTAATCAGAGCATTTTCTATTAGCCTGATCCTTACAGGCTAATATGTACTGATATGTGCTGTGTACTGATCACAAATACTCCCTGCTTAGCAGCAAACTTCACAGTTCTACCTATACATCACTGATTGCTAGTCTGCTAGTAGGAAGCGGCTTGACAAATAGCTCTCTTTCCTTTTCTTTAGTTCTTTGGGTCCAGCAGGATTTGAAATCAGGATGCAGAAAAAATGGTCAAAGCGTTAGTCACTGCCGTGTTCAGGAGAGGCAGTGCCAGGGGCATGATCAGGCAAGTACAGCTGTCGGCAGAGTTCTTGGTGAATCCCAGGTTTCCAAAGCCAGGAAGTTGACCTGCAACTTCCAAAAACTGTACAAGAGCACCCCCGTGAGTCCAGATCTGCAGTATGGGAAGGAACAGAATCAGATCTTGTAAAAACTGTTATGGGGATGAACAAATCAGAAAATCTCCTGTTGGACTGGCTGCTGATTTAAGTAATAACTGAATAGAAACTGTTAAAGTAAATGTACATTTTCAGGCTCAGCCTGTTAGTATTCCAAGGCTAGGAAAAACCTCATTTGTCTTATTTGTCTTCAGGACCTCTGGAAAAACTGGAAGTTTGTGAACTAGGGTGAGTAGATACAGGAAAGCAATTCTTGATAATCACAGTTAGATCCTTGTTGCAATCCTCCTTCCTCCAAGGGAAAAGGAAACTCTGCCAAGCCTTTCCACTGCAGCTTATGTGCTCGTATTTGGGCCAGCTCAGCTGTATTCCCTGGGATATGAGAAACAGGATTGGAGCATTGCTCCATGCCCCTGGCTTTTTACAAATGAGAAAGAGTAGCCTCCATGCAGTGATCCTTACTCCTTCACTCCCCTGGGAGCTAACAGGCTCTGTGATGTTTTAGACATTTTTCAAACAAATTCATTCTTCTAAACCCAGCCACTTTTGGTAGCTCTGATTCAGGTATTCTTGTTTGTTTTGCTCCACACCCACATCTGCTGGTGATTCTCCAACACCATTGTCCCATCTGTTGTATGTCTTCAATAAAGCTTTCGTTTTCTTTGATCTTCATTTATGAGATTTAGCACAGTACAAATGTTGTTTCAATAATTCATCACAGGCACCCAAAGCAGGGTAATTAAGAATGATGGTTACTTTGGAAGGCCTCAAAAGAAAAATAAAATTTCTGCAAGTTTTTTATACAATGGAAAATCCAGGAATATGAGTGATATGTGAAATCATCTGTAGGCTCTGACCTTCATATTTTTAATGGGAGTGGTCAGTAGTTTTGCTTTAAAATCTTGGTTACTATTGCAGTGTGCTGCATTTCTACCTACAGCCAAGTCCCGCCAGCCCCTCAAGTGTCCGCAAAATTTAGTTCTGATGCAAAGGTCCCTCTGATTTTTGATATCTCCAAGCAGCTGTCCTATTTTCTATTGACCTTTATTGTTTAGGTGTCTTGCAGAGGTACAAAAGGGGCACAGGAGCAATTTGCAGGCTTCTTTCTCAGCGTGTAAAGCTGCAGGCATCTAGAGGAAAAGGTACCTCCAGTCTTGAAGCTGGAGATTACCCGTCATGATGGCAATATGTTTAGGAGATAGCTGGAAGAAAACCAGAATGAGGGACTGGAGCATTCTACCTGAAGCTAGTTTGGGATTTGATTCATATTTTGCACAGGGAAAGCAAAAAATATGATAGATTGTATAGCGATTATATAGATTGTCCCTGTCTTACTCTGTTTCTTCTACTAGCAAAGAAACACCTTTGCTCACGCTACCCACAGCCTAGCAGAATGGAGAAGCTGTCCCCGCAGACATTCCAGGCTTATCTTGAATTAGTGGTTTCTGAGTTAACTGAGAACGCGGATGAAGTCATTGATAACATAGTGGAGTTTCTGACCACAAGTGTGGAACAAAGTCATATGGAGGGTCTGCGACGCTTGGCCAGGAGAAAATGGCTGCACAGTATCCAGCAAGCAGCTGAGACCAGTGGAGCAAAAATGGAACCAGTTTACAAAGCAGTGTTTAAGACCCTCTCCCAGGTATGCACTCCAGGGAGCATGAGAGTCTTTTCAGTTAGGAGAGTGACACTGTCTTCAGACCCTGGTGCATTTAAGTGGAACTCTTAGATACCGTGAGTAGTTGGTCTAAGACTGGACTTCCTTATGCTTTTCAGCCCTTAGCTCACGTTCAGGGGAGCCAGTGGTTATGCACAGGTCAGATCTAAGATACAGGAATTCTTGTGCATGCTTTGCCAGCACAGAATACCTTTCACGAATACTTACTGTCTCACATTTTGGAGTCCTGAGTAGTATCAAATGTGGAAATCCACAGTTTTAGCTTTAGCACTTCTGAGAGGAAATGCAAGAGACTCAATCTGTGACAAAGATGGATAATTTGTAGTGGGAATGGTTTCATTTTTTACTTCCAGATGCAACTTTAGATGTTTATCCTGGCCATTAAAGTCCTCCTCAGAGCAAAACTTCTCTCCCTTTGCAGTACTGTAGGAATTGAAGCATTCTTGTAATACTGTCCAGATTTGTAAAGCCAACAACTCTGGCACTTGTTTGTCTGGTTGTGCCAAAAGAATCTCCCATTGGAGATGAAATCAACAGGAGTTTTGCTTAGACATAGGTTATAATTAGAAATTATTTTTAGATGAACTAGTCTCCATTAGCAGTAGCAAAAATGAAATCCGTTCTCCCTGTCAATCAAAATACGAGGTGTTTTTGCTTGTAACGGGGTGTTCAGGTCAGATGCAATCACAGCATAGACATATACATGTCATACAGTTGGTGCCTGACATATAAAATCAGTGACCTAGAACAGCATCTCAGCATAAATGAGATAAGTGATAAGTGCATGAAATAAGTGTAATGGCCAGTAGCTAATGCACATAATGTAATGGGAAACATTTGGTTGCTAGGATGCAGAAGCCCATGGGGATAACAAGAAGATCAGTGCATATATTGCCCTTTTGGAAGAGAACCAGGTCTCACCAGAGCGAGGACAGATTCTCCTACACTGTGTGGCATGTACTGCAGATGATGCCCCATATGTCCTAAACCAGATACTTTACAGAGACATGGAAGGAGTAAGGTAAGAAAAGCTGCAAAGAACTGTTCCTTTTCCTCAAAAACCATATGGAATGTAGGGGTACCAGGCAGTGGTTTGGAGTGCACTAAGAATGCAGGTTGACAGGGTACTCCAGCGAAGAACATCCCTCAGAGACCACTGTGGAATGATTCATTATCATATATATTATTATACTTTACATGATCTACTTATAACTGTTTTGTTTGGGATTTCACTGCTTTCCTTGGGGAGATTAGCTCACAGTCTAATAAATCTCATCCTTTAGTGAACCTCTGTTATATTCAGCCTACATTTTCCTCTTTTAAAATTAATTCCATTACAGCATTTTACATCCACTGGAAATTTTTTGAGAACAATGCCTTTCCTTCCCTAATGTTTACAGTGTAAACAGCTTTCCTGCCTCTTTTCTACTTGTTTCCATAAGTTAGATGCATTTGTCTCTTTCTTCAAATCTTGCGTCTTCTAATCTATTAAATGTAACAGCCGCTGCTCACCTCTGAATTCTTTTTCATTGCACTTATTAGTTGATGGTTTTACCATGACTTGAGGATGAAAAGGGCCTCATTTTGCCACTGACTTTGAGAGGCAAGTAGTAAATGCAGTATTTCTAGGTGTGGCCAGAGTAAGGAGCTAATACCTTCCTTCTCTGATGCCTAAAGCAAGGAGAGTTCAAAGCTGCCTTTCTACTTTGCTAAAGATTTTCCACTACTCTTACAAACCTCCTCATAAGTTATTTTTTCAGCTTTGCAGCTGTTGAAGAGGGGAAACCAATCCATGTTCCAAAAGTTCAGCTCCATGGAAACATCCACTTCTGGAACTATGACCGCCCAGTTGAGGAGAGAAGAGGTTCATTCCTGGTACTGCCATTGCAAGATGCTCACTGGAGAGTCTTTGGAATCCTAGCACTTGATACACTTCGGGACAAGTGTGAGAAAACCATCTTTCTGGCCCATGAGATCAGTTTCTATCAGGTAGGCACCATGAGAAGGCAGTTTGTTAGACTACTCTTCAAAAAACTGGGTAAAGACCATGTGAATTTTACAGGCTTGCTCTGAGTAGACAAAGATGTACGTCTCAGAAAGGAACTGTGGGCCCCTTTTTACTGTTTGTGGTGAAACTGGCGTGAGCAGAACACCTTATTAGTATCTTACTTTTTACTGTCTTACCTGTAATCGAATATCAGGTTTCACCTTCTCAATAATTTATGTAAGCTTCTCCTGTAGATCGGACTAGTAAATTAATTGCAGATTTGTGCAAAGCCCAAAAATAGTAGCATTCATTTACTGAAGCTCTAGACCTCTTATTTGTGTTTGTTTCCGTAAAGTGTCATGAAATTTCACCTTTTACATGGTGGACTAATTATAAGCAATGGCTGTTCAGATTTCTTTGGGGTGCTAGTAACTCTCTTTAGAACCAGCCTCATTGTGTATGCATCATCTGGGCAGCAGGGAGCGCAGTAAGCTAACATTAGCAAAGAATTTGGCTCTTTCCACTAAAAAACAACTTCATCTAGTTTAGGACTTGGCTGTGACCAGGGTGCTCTGGAGCCTTAGAGCCTTATTTGATAAGGAACATTTCATTGTAGCTTTTCAGCATTACAAGTTCTGAGTGAAGTGACTTGTAACAACCATTTTGCTTCATTTTGCTGCATGAACATTTCCTCAGCTTTATCCCCAAGTCATATGGAAATGTCTGGCTCATTTGGAGAATTCTGCTTTCACAGGGAGTTTCTCATGCATTCAGCAAAGCCTACCACCATGTCTGCACACTGGAAAATGTTCTGCAAGTGACGCTCACTGCTCTGGACTGGTTGTATCCAAGAGCACCCAACATCTCCACTGTTATTGTATATCTGATGGAGCCTGGCCAAGATAAGGTACACAGGGTACTGCAGTGAAAAGGCCTGTAATAGTCAGGGGCTGGTGGAGCTACTTTGGTGAAGACCTGCCATTTCTAACTGCCTGTCATTTCCTCGTGGCTTTAACATCAAAACAGAAGCCTGTCTGAGATTCTTGTGCCTGCCTATGTATCAAATGGGTAATTCAGGTAGAGAGGGAAGGTTCCCTCTTTAAAAGAGGCCACTCTTCGTTCTTGTCATCGTCCCATGTAACACATCTCAGCAGCACTCCTACAGCAGCCCTTTCTCCATGGGACAAGGGAATATTCTCCTACCTCAGTGCTAATGGCTGCATAACAACGAACAAAGCAAAACTGTACACCTACCCAGAAATACATCCATCCAGCAGCTGGCTAACCAGCATTGCAACTCCCTGCTAAAGCTCTGCTAATTTGGCCCTCCTCAGAGAGATCTGCTCTTTGTGGAGATTCTACGTGTGCAAAAATTATGATATGGAAAAAAGAAGAGAGCTAACATCCTAGCTCTTTGTCCTGAACCAATGTTAGCAACCAAAACGTAAATACAACTCCGGAAGTGGCTGCTCCCAATCAGCTAGCTTGTAAGGGCAGCCCACTTCCCTGCAGATCATATTCCAGCTATTCAGCAGGCACTTGGGCCCTGGGAAGCTTGTCAGTTCACACAACAGTGAGTTAAGACAAAAAGCAAGTGTATGCAGCATTTAGGACTGATCCTGTGTCACTGCAAAGTCTGTGTGACATCTTCTGTAACCATAATTCATCTGCTTCCTCTGATAAGCAGGGTTTGTGTTGGCAGTGTACTGTTGTCATTCCAGGCTTTGCACTGTCCCTTTGTTAGCTGCCTGATAGCCAGGCCTTTTGCTCCCCCCTGTGCTTTTCACATATCAAGGTATGCTAAAATGAACATGACATAAGAAAGGGCTGTAAAAGGATATGAAAAAGAAAGGTTCATAGGAAACCTCTTCCCTGATCTGTGGCTGTTCATCAGTGTGGGAGCCTGGGGATGGATTAAATAGTGTAGCTGAAGGAGATCCAGGCACATTCTTCATGCATCTTGAGCAATACATTCTGGCAATAAAACGAGACATTGTTGGGAGATGTCTTTAAACCATCCCTTTGTACTTGAATGTAAATGGGAGCTTTCCTTTGAGAAATAAAGTTTCCTCTCTCTCCAAGCTTCCGAATGGCTATTCCTTTCAGGGACAAAGCTAAACCTCCCTGTCTCTCTAACAGACGTGTGACTATGCTCTGCGGAAGATGATTACTACAGATCATACAGGGCAAAGAGAACTTCATACCTCTCCTGTTCTTCTCCTCAGAAAAGAGAACCTTTTAAGGTGGGTTCTGGCACCTGCAAACTAACCAGTTACCTCTGATCCTAAACTATAGCCTGCGTCAGGCATGGTACACCTTACATAAAGCCCGTGGGAACGCAAGCCTACAAGGATGTCTGCCTGTAGCTCTGTTACTACCATGGCATCTGGTGTGTATGCATGTGATACTGACTTATGAAGGGGTAAGGAACATTTTCTTTGAGGTTAGGCCTGTAAAACCTTAGCTTCTAATATAATGCTTGCCAGACGAGCTGCCAAGCAAGCTCTATGCCTGTTGTGAAAGGTTTGCAGGATCAGAGCCTACACTGTAGCATTTTGCTCTTAGATTAATCTGTCTTTTTTTCCTGACTATATTAGTCTCATTTCCTTCAACTATCTGTTTCCTTCAACTACCAAGATCCTCACAGACTTGTCTTTAAACACATCATCCTTGTCAAACTTGGTTGAACAGTCATTTGCTGTTCCAGCAGTTGTTTTTACTTCTTATAAAACTCTATAGAGCAAATGTCAACATGGTTATAAACAGGAAGCTGTTTTTAAAGCAAGACTGCAACTTAATATGAGTTTGTTAAACTCTCATGATTTTCAGCAATTGCCTTGGCTAAGCAGGATTGTGTTCCAAGATGCTATTTTCTTCTTTCTGTATGTGGCCTGAATGATACTTAAATCGGTTCATAATTAAGCTGCAAGAAAATAAGCCACTGATTTAGTAATATAATACCTTTGTTTCAATAACAAGAGCTGAATGGCTTCTTACTAAAATGTGCTACATAAATACCTAAAAGACTGGAATTATAAAACTTAGGACATATTTCTCTTTTCACTCTCATTTTAGAGATTACCTGTTTAAATGCACAGACAGTTCACAGGTCATTGGCACATACGTCTGTGGAGAATACCACTTTGCAATACCTCTCCGTGATCTATCAGGAAAAGCTCTTGGGGTATTAGATCTCAGTATTGGGCATCACCAGCAATTACCACCCCATGAACACAAAGACCTGCAGAAAATGCTGAAGATGGTCCAAGCTGCCTGCTCTGAGATATTGAAGATGTCTTCAGGGGAAACAGAACCAATCTATGTACTGGGTATTGTGCATACAGAGCCAAACTGTTTTTTAGGGGGGTGAAATCAGGTATCTCAGTAAAATCACATCTGAAGTATCATTCATACAAGTGTGAAAAGACGAATATAAACCTTTGGTACATGTAAACTACTGAACAAGCCTAAGAACTTAGCAGAGTACAGTAAGTAGAATATCTAGACTGTGACTCCGGTTTACGAGGCATTTATGTGCCCAAGTCCCACTGAAATCAAAGAGAGAAAGATGCTTTACTGCCTTTGGGTATCTAGCATGTCCTCCTCAGAACTGCTCCAAGTAAGATCAAAAGAATCTGAGTGTCACAGTTCCAGAATTACCTGCATCCCTGAACCCTTCATGGTGTCAAGACCCTTGCTAGTCCCTTAGGCCTTTGTCTGACACAGCACCCAGGCTAACGCAATGCCAAACCTGCTTGCTGTGTCAGGATGGGCATGCAGGTCTCCAGGTCTGCAACACTTATGGCACCTATGAAATTCCCTTGGAATATTCTGTGTTCTCCACACATCACACTTATGTTACAGCAAGTTTTTTTCTCCTCAGGCAACATCTGCATTTTGAGATGTTTCATAGAATACTTGGGCTGTGTGAAAATCAGTCACTTACTCAAGAAGAAAAAGAGTTAATCATAAATAGGGCAGAGCCTTTCAGTCAGTAACATGTCTAGAGTAGCAGATGTTTATGAGCAGCTTCTTGAAAGGTTGGCTTGTGATTCCAGAGGCAGAACACGCGGCAAGTTTGAGGCATGCAGGAATTCTTTTCCACCGGTTCATGCTGCAGGACCTGCGTGAGTGTGTCCAGAAACTTGAAGCTGAGGACTTTGCTGAAATAAAGAGCTATGTAGAACCTCCAGCTCTGGTACATAACATAGTAACGGCTGTGCTGTTGCTCCTCTATCCAAAGTGGAAAGGCTCTGAGAAGACTGAGAACTGGAGTCAGTGTATACTGGTGAGAATTCGAAATGCTGAGGCATTTTTTCTGTTCTTCTGCCCCCAAGAAGATACAGTGGAATTTGCCAAGGGTGGATAGGCAGTGAAATAATTTGATGCATGTCACACGAAAAGGGCTGGCCAGTTTAATAAACCAATTTTATTTTTTTTGAAGTGGAGAATGGGCAAGTGAGCACTGTAGATATGTTCATGCATAAGTAATGACCAGATAAAGTCATTTAAAAAAATTGCATTGTAAATACAGTTGTTGATGAGGAATTGCAACAGAATTAGACAACAGACGGAGAGATTACATCCATTGAGACACAGTGTTAAGGAGCTGTTAGATATGGTAAACACATCCATATAACAGACATAAGACTACAGCTACTGTATATTGGCCTAAATGCAAAATGAAGACTGAGATTTGTAATTTATTTCTGAACATTGGAAGGATATCCATCCAAATTAAGTATACATGAATACTGTGTATTTGCAGACCTTATCCTTTCAATCTCCCATTTCTTCTAATTATCTTTTTTAGAAGTGCTACCTGCAGATATCCTATATGCTTGACTTAGCCATCTTTAATTCTGAAATGTTCTCTTAAATTTTTCAGAAACTTGATGACAATTTGATTCAGAAGATTTACTGCTTTGATCCAACTGCTGCATCTGTGCAAGTTCAAGCAGAGGGGCTGCTGGACTGTATCACCGGTAAATATCCTAAACTATTTGTGGGGTTACCAGACCCAGCTCAGCAGTGAAAGTGTCACTGGCAACCTTCAGCTGAACGCTTTTAAGGTGCTTACTTCAGAAGCTAGCTTTGGCTTCCCAATAGATTAAACGACAGATACGGGATCCTAAATGTCTGCAGTATCTTTCAGTCAACAAAGGTCAACCTGTTAAATTTAGCATCAAAATTCATTGCCTTAAGGAAAGGGGAGCAGATCAGCTTTGAGATCTATTAAAAAGGTGACCTCATTGTAAACCTGCAGATAACATATTAAGAATGATGGTTCTTTTGGTAAGTAAGTAATCTGTTCCATGTACTTCAGACTACCCTGCCCTGCACTAGGGACTGACCCAGCTCAGAATAGCATCAGCATTGTGGAAGGACAATGTGAACCATCCTCTTTGTAAACCCCATCTACCAGGTACTCCATGTACCAAGCGACCATAACCTGGAGCTGGGCATCAGTCTGTCTTTCTCTCTTGTTTAATGAATGTGAGCTTTTTTTGTGCCAGAGCAGTCAAGAGGCTATTACTATTTGTAATATCTCCACAAGAAAAACGAGTGCCTCTCTTGTTGATATCCCTCCCTTGTTGATATAATGTTAGACTGAGCAGCCTCTTAAAATCAAAAACTTGTTAATTTACCTGGAGTTGTATATCAAAAGTGCCCTGCCTATGTACCTTTGTTATAATAATGAATAATGAACACTTAATGCAGTTAATTAATGAATGCACAGTTCCTTTTCATATATTCTCCTCATATATATTAAACTAACTTAGTGGAGAGAACGAAGCAGGCCTAAAGCATCCAGTCCTCCTCCAGTTCAAGACCTAGATGTAACTAGAGAGAATACAGCTTTGGCGAACTGTTGGCAAACTGTTGGCATGCCACAAAATATTAGTTTCCAGAATGGAACTTATTCTGGGACTTGAATCCATTGCAAATTTAGGGGGTTAGAAGAATCAGTAGGGTGAATACAGGTATGATTCACTATGATATGAATTCCTTTGAAATGAGCATCAGTGCTCTGATACTGTGTGTGTTCCTGGATAATGCCCATACGCATGTCCTGTTATATGGAACAGAGTATAAGAATGACCTACGCTCTACCAACAGAGCAACCTTTAATGGTGTGAATCTGTGGTGACCTTTAATAGTATATAGTAAAAGAGCTTTGAAGGACAACCACTCTTATATCTTAATTTGGAAAAAAGCACTTATTTCACTTTAAATTACCCAGTGTTTAGCATTAGTATACAGCAGAGTATTTTGTACAAGAGGGGAATTACACAACAAAAAATAAATTATAATAAAAAGAAAGTATTTCCCATAATTAACCATTACAGTAAGTCTCTTCAAAGCATCACAGTTTGCCAAGGTGGAATTACTGGACTTGTGCAAAGTTCCACTCATGGGATGACCTTCTTCGCTCAGTCTGGTGGCACCACTAGTCACGGTTTTGACGTTGCCTTTTGCAGTTACAGCTCTTCTTTGTTTCAGGTATACCTAGAGCAGATGTGTGGAAGCACGGCTCAGTCCTGGTTGAGTACTTGTATGACTGGGTAGGCACCTGCTTGTCACTAATAGAGCTCACAGAGAGCCTTCGTGAAACCAAAGCTCCATCTTCAGACACTTTGATACCAAATTCTAGAGCGACTCCAGTTAAATCATTCATTTTTTCATCTACCTCTAGTGATTCTGATAGTTAACATTTTTTATTAAATTAACTGTTTTACATTTGTTATGCATTGCTACTAAATATTTGTTGTTAAGATAGTAGGAAGTCTGTTACAAATTTTTAAGAAAACTTACTAAAGTATTAAAGGGAAAAATTTTGCTAATATAGAATCTACTAAGCCTTAAAAGCTTGATTAAAGTTTTTTTTTTCCATTTAATTCTGATTAAAAAAAACAGGGAAAACAGTTTATATCTTCCAAGTGGCAAAGTGCATAAATGATACAGCAAAACTTTTCAAGATTCAGTGTCCTTAAATTACTTTTTAGGAATAATTTTAAATAAAGGTTGTTAATCAACTGTTAAAAAAATCTTCTAAATGGGGCGCAGAAAAGCCCTACGCTTTTAATATAGTAAAAAAAGCTTTCTTATTGGGATAAAGCTTGAGATTACAGCCAAGTTCGCTGTCTGTAGCAAGATTTCATCTTTGCAATAACGTTTCTTTGGGCAGAAACACATTTTCAATAAAATTTGGGGAAATTAAACTCCTCATTCTTTATTTAGTAGCAAAAAGGGCCGTCGACCAGGTATTTTATAATTGGTGGTGGCGGGTTGATTTCTAAACCTCTCCCTCCCCCGTCCCGAACGGGAACGGCAGCCCCGGGGGAGGGGGAATGGGGGGCTCCCCCTTCCCGGTACCGCCCGCCCCCTCCATCGGCACTTTCGCCACTCGCCTTTGAGCCGTTAAAAAAAAAGTCCCCAGCCTCTGACACCCTCTCCCGGCCCCACCCGCTCCCTGCTTCCTTGCTGGAGAGGGCCGGAGGCGGGCGGCTGCCGGAGCCCCCGGGGCGGGCGGGGAAGGGGGCGCCTCGGCCGTGAGGAATCCGCGGCCGCGGAACTGCAGGCGGCTCCACCGCGCGGCGGCGGTTGCCGGGAGAAGATGGCGGCGCCGAGCAAACAGTGAGTGAGGGCGGCGCTGGGGCTGCGCGGCCGCGCCGCCGCCGGCCGCCTCGGGGCGGAGGGGCCGGGCAGGCCCTGCTCCGCAGGGCAGCAGCTGGGGGGACCGGGGGCTGCCGCGGCCGGGGGCGGGCGCAGGCAGGGCCCCGCCTCGGCCCCAGGGCCTGACAGAGCCCCCCGCCCGGGCCGCTCCTCCCGCCCGGGCCGCGCTCTGTCACGCGGGGCCGGCGCCTGAGGCTCTTCGCAGCCGGGGAGCTGATGGCTGCCCTGGGCCCTCGAGGGGCAGGAGGAGCAGGGGCGCGGCCTGGGCACGGAAATCTCTGTGCTTGGAGCCCTCAGGGACTGCAGGCCTCGGCAGCCGGTTCCCACCGTGAGCGCCCTTCCTTCAGTCTCCTGCCTTCTGTTTTTCACAATTTCTTTGTAAACGTAGCAGAAGCGTTTAGTTCTGCAGCGTGAGCACGATGCTGCCGTTAAGCTGGGGCTGTGCTTTAGACCCAAAGCAAGATAGATCTACTCTGCGCTTCTTGTAACCTTGCTATATTGTTCTGAATTTAAAACTACATTTACTTTAAAGGGATGAAAACAAAACCCCATAAGTGAAAAAGCAGTGGAGGCTACAGTTGTTCTGACACAGGGGAGTTTTGACTCTTATGAAGCAGAATCCTCTTAGGAGTCCCACACAAACAGCTGTGCAGCCACTACCCTTCAACTCCCTGCTGAACTCTTGGGACTGATGTGGTTCTGGTGTGGCAGGACCACAATTTGGCCTGCTCTCTGCACACCAGGGGCAAATAGAGCTAGTGGGGGCAGGCTCAAAACAGATGAAAGGAAATAGTTCTTCACAGAGCGTGGAGTTAAGCTGGAGATCTCCATGATGCTGTAGAAATGAAACGTTAACTGTGTTCAGGGAAAGGCGGGTGGAAGAGAAATTCTTGAATGAGAAATGGGTGATTACTGAAAACACCGCAGATGTTTGCTGTGTCAGCACAGGAGTTCTGTATATATAGTTATTTGATCTCTCTGCATGACATAAGCTGGCTCTCAGTCTTTTACCAGAGCTGTAACTCTGTTATCAGTGGTTTACAGTCTCATGCAAAGTATGTGAAATATTTACTCTTCAGGCAAACTTAATTACAAGGGAGTATGTACTGTACAATAAAACTGAATCTCTGCAGGTTAAAAAGCGGTCACTTCTTACTTCTCTGTGGGGGTGTGAAGCACTATTTAGAAAACACAGGATGAGAGGATTTTGTGGCCTAATTTAGGAAGGTTGTAGTATTCAGAAACTTTACACAGAAAAGAAGCTATGGGAGAAGCTGACAAGTGTGTGGCAAAGTTGAGTGCACTGCTACAGGTACTGGTCAGAACAGTACTTGATAGCATTGTGTTGATGCTGATCTTTTGCTTCTCAAATTGAATGGTGGATTTTTATTTTGGAACATGCTGTATGTTTTATTGTAAATAATATTAAGGGCAACTTTTAATCTTTTTTCCTAGATATGGGCTCATTTTGCCCCAAAAAATGCAACAGAAAAATCTTGCTATGAAGAAACTTTCAGTGTTTGCAGATGACTCTGATGAAGAGGTCAGTTCATCAATTTTCTTCTGAAATTTGTCCCATATTATTGAAATTATTTGTTTTATTTATTACAATTTATTTAATACTTATTAGTGTTTTTGCAACCCTAATGCCAGCATCAGCCTTACAGCAAAGTTACTAAGAGATGCATCGTCGTTTTGGTTGTGATTGTGAAATATGATCTGGGTTTAATGGAAGTGATAACTTGGTGCCTACTTACTTTCTGTCAGTTCTTCCAAAAGGTAATCACACTTACGTGGCCATTTCTTTGCAAGAGTTAACAGCGTCTAGCTCGTAAAGAAATTGTTTGGTTATCACAGGTAAATATATCTACAAATAAAAACACCAGTAGTGATCAACTGTTGGTTTTAAAGTATTAAGTGTGAAGTATAGTTGTTAAGTGTGTTTTAATATTGATCTTTCCACCCAAATTTGCTATTACTGATTTTTTTAAGTGGGAACTCACTTTAAATCAAAGCAGAGCTAACTTCAGTGAATGTTACTGTCCAAGCTGGACAAATCAAAGATTGAAAGAAGGGGGAGGGGGGAGGCAATAAAAAAGAGTATTACTTGTAATTCTAATAACACTTGAAATGTGTTATTAGATCAGACACTATACAGCCTTTCTATGATCACAAAGTTTATTGATATTCTATGATGTATGATTTGTATGATTTTATTGCATGATGGTGATAGTATCCCTTTCCTTAGTTTCCTTTTTTTTTCCAAAATAAACACTTTCTACCTGCCCCTGTAGAGGGTGCTGCACACCATAAAAATTACAGTTCTCTATGTACTGCTCTCAGCATGGGGAACATCTAAGAACTGACTTGGTGTATAAAGCTGATTTGTATATCTTTACAGATACCCAACTTCTAAAATAGACTGTATTTCAACTTGTTTTATAACCAAACAATTTAAAACAAGTAGCTCCGTGGTTTATAGGTAAAGAGTAGAAACTCAGAACTGTGGAGATGGACTCTGCACATAGATGGAGCTTTTTGAAGCTATGGTTACTGTTTTCTGTTTTTTATCTATCAGGAATTCCTGGTGTTAATTTAATCATAAAGTCAATATGCTCACACTAAACTTTTTCACCCTCCCGCCTCGCAATAAAGTTAAGATATAGTCTAGAATTTTAACGTTTTAATATGTTAACATTTAGAATTTTAGTATCTTTATAACCCCTGTTACAGAAACGTTATTTTTACTTCTCAAGAGCTTCCCCGAATGCACTTAGGCACCTTCTTCTGTGTGGTTGAAAAAAACAGTGCTAATAAGGTGTCAAATAATCTCTATCAGTCTCTGACTCCTATTATCAACAGTTTTTTATGTATTAGCCTCAAGTTCTGGGTGGAGTAGCTGTTGTTTATTGTATTTTACAGCAAGCCTGGGTCTAGCAATCCTTAACCTTTGTGTGCCTGCTTCCACTGTAGCATCCAGAACACTGCTGAGCTCCTTTTATACAATGCATGGCGAGGGTAAGGTGCTTCCTAGTAATAACAGCTGAACCCTGTACGCTGAACGTGTAGCTGCCTCAGTGCAGCTTACAGGAAGCACAGAGGACAGCAGCATGTCTTAAGTAGCATCTCTTTCCTCCCTTAGCTGCTGTCCTCAGCACTGTCAGGAAATGCTCCATTTGAGCTCATGGCTGGCCCCATGGCTCTAAAGAGAGGCTTTCCTTTAAACACAGCTAATACAGTTAGGAGTGGATCCACTGTGCTCAATGGCAGGAGAACTTTCCCTGTCTGTGACAGTTCAGGATTTGGTGTTCTTTTCTGCATCAAGGGACTGAACCCACATGCTTCAAATCCTAAGCACAGAAGCAGGCTATTATCGTTAAACACTAAATTATTCTTAAGATGTGTAAGAAGTCCTAGAGGTGGAACTGGGACCTTCCCCGAGTATGGGGCTATCTTGCATTTTTTCACTTTTGCATTTTGTCTTTAGGCCAGTGCATTTTGAATGCTTTCCAGAAAAAGAGAATGGCTTAAGCAGGAAGGAAGGAGTGGCCTCCTTGTAAAATACCCTGCAGCCTCAGAGCACTTTCCTGAGGTGCGAGTTTGAATTCTTGCAGGCATAGGGAAGAACTGGGTCCTAGTCTCTCACGTGCTGGGCAGAGTGGTTATCACCTGGCTCTTTTATTGCTGCGATGAAAAGCACAGTCGTCGCAATGGCAAACAGCAGGGATTCCTTTATATAGGATTTGTTGGTATTTTGTGCAGAACTTAACCTATTGGACCTGCTCTGAATTTACCAAGTTGGCTTTGGGGAGCTGAGCAAGAGGGATGTCCAGTCTGAATCCCAGCAGAGTTAAGCATGTGCTAAGAGCTGAACTTCTCATCCTTTTTGTGATCTGGGCACTTTCAGGCATGCAGAAGGAGAACACTGGATTACTGTGGTACCTGCATATTGAAAACTTAAGAAACCTGTAAACTTGAGATGCTTCTGGAGTTGAGTTATCAGCTGGATTGCATATTTTCAAGTTGTAATTCTGGATCTATTTGGAATTTAAGAGTTTGAGTTAATCTGTCTTTTTCTGAGATCTGGCCCTAAGCGCTTTGCTCAAGGTTACACAGGAAGCATATGGCAGAACAGGTTTGTCTGTCCCTCTGCTGCCAGATGCTCTTGCCAGACGCTCAGTCTGGGAGTGTGTCCTTTCACATAGAATGAAAGGATTAAAAAAAAAAAAAACATGATAAAGCATCAATATGAAGCTCTACCACAGCAGAATCCTCTGGGGTTTGATTTTTCACATGTGGAAAAAAAAAAGAAAAGCTGGTTACTCTTTGATTTGTGTTACACTCTTCAGCTGATCAGCTGTTACCCAAAATACTTCCAATACATGTTGAAAACACTAATGGAGAATGGTGTTCTCTAAAGCTTTAGGAAAATACATGCTGTAAATATTTTTGTAGTTTCCGTATTAATATCTAAACATGAAAGCAAAATAATGAATTATAATATGGTGCTGTCAACTAACTTTTAGCTTAACAGATTAAGGTTTCCTCCTTTCAAAGGAATTGTAAAGGCTGACACATTCACTACCAGCGTCTGCTCTAAAGACTCTTAGAAGTTGCCATGCGCATCAGTATGGTACATACCCAGCAAAAAGTAATAATCTCATAACTGCCTTTATCACAGAAGATCATTTAAAAAAAAAACAAAATTACTTTATTAGTTCAGTAATAATTTCAGAGCTTTTCAAGATAAGGAGTAGCATTTAGGAGGGGTTTCATTTCCTGTCTGCTACCTTATCAGTCAGAACTACATCTCAAATGTCTGGAGATTGTGTATTTTTAACTGAACTCTAATAAAGTTCGTGCTTGGAAATCTGCACACCTGACTTGGTCTGTGATTATGTATTAGATACCAAACTTCCCCCCCACACACTTTTTTTTTAGTGTTACTCTGCATATTTCATTAAGATATTGCCTGTACCCTTGCTGAAGGAATTTGAAAGTGATTTTTTTTTTTTTTTTAATAAACTCTATTTGCTGTGGGTGAGGACATCAGTGGATGTTAGATACTGACGGAGATGGCTGTTTAGGTTAGTTCATAACAAGCAAAACGTGTGGGCTGGAAATTTTCTGGGAATACCATACTGGCTGGGAAAAAGTAAACCAGGCAATTCCAGTTATTTCAAATCCAAATAATTCTGAATTATTTGTCTTCATAGTGATAAGGAATTCTTACTGTCTTAAAAAATTTTGGGAAGATTGTTACCCCTAGGAAAGCCTCTTACAGAGAATAACATGTTACAGCAACAAATAATGAGATGTTAGAAATAATTTTCTGTTCTGGCTTACTCTCATTTGTGATCGCTCCATTTCCTCCAAAGAAATTATCCCCTTTGTTCATGTGTTGCCTTTTCAGAGATGGTTTCTCAGTATTACCAGTGCACTGTTTCATATTCTATAGTATAACTGGAATTTAGTTGAAATATCTCTGTGTAAATTGAGACTCATGTTACAGCAGGGAAGACTTCTGCTTCTTTATTGTACCAGAATTATCCAACACACATTCCTCTATCTTACCAGGCAACCTTTTGACATTGATTCGTTGCTACAGGATGTAATGTGCAGATGAAAAGTTAAATGTGCATACAGCATGATAGGTGCTAAATTCTGGAAAGATATCTTGGAGTCAACGTGGATAGTTATCAGCTTCGTTTTTAGTGACCAACCAAAAGATAAATGGAGTGTTTAAGAAAGCGTGGAAAAGATACCGGAAAACAAGGAGAAAACTATATGCTGTTGTAGACTCGGAACTTTGTTTTTGCTTGCAGCTCCTTCTGTTCACTTTCAAAAAGGATAAAGCATAACTAAAAAAAGAGTAGAGAGGGAATGAGTAATGATTATGGCCAGATTTTATGCAACAGTTTTTAGGCAGAATGAAAGTAAATAGACTAGGGGGTCTTTGAAAAGAGATTACTGAGGAAAAGGAAGTGGAGAGGAATATCTGAAGTATGTGAAATTGTCAGTGATTCAGAGAAGATAGTGATTTTGCTGTTTCTCATAATATGAGAAGTAGGGTGTATTATGGAATGACCAAGTAACTGGTTTAATCTGAACAAAAGGAAGGGGATTTTGTTATGTTCCCCCCCCCCCCCCAATGTATAATTAAATTGTGGAACTCCATGCCACAGAATACTGTGGCATGGCCAAAAATGTAAGTGGATTCAGAAAGTCATTAGTCAAATTAAGGGATGCATTTTGGTGTCAGACAGTGGTCCAGGTGCATCCTCCAGTTCAGGAAGTCCCTAAACTTCTCATTGCTGGAAGCTTTGAGGGGGGTATGCTGAGGAAAGCTAATTATTTACATGACTTGTTTTCCACATTCTTTCTCTTCTGTTAGTGGCTGTGGCTAGGATAGCATATGAATTGAGATGAATCTGTTGTCTGACTTTCTTTTTAATGAAGGCTTGAGTCTCATTTAGTTTAGTAATTGTCTGTGTGCAGGCTATATATAGTATGATAATGTAAGTTTCTAGGTGGGCAAGCCCTAATGATCTGTTGCTAAATACATAAGTAGGTTTAACTAAATATATAAGTAGGTTTAATTAAAACTAGCTCATTTTTAGATCTGTTTTGATACCAAAGTGTAATGAATCCAAAAATCCTGACATGAGCCTGAAGATCTCACAACCATAAATGTAAGTTTTTGCTTTCTGGGAACTGACTGACTGCGTGGGTGTCTTTCACTTGCTGATCAAGTAATAGTCCAGACTATCCTGCTGTTGCTGTTTGGTCGAATACTCTTCTGCACATCCCGTTAAAACTAGATGGTTGTAGTGAGAGATTAAAATCAAGCTACCTTTAATCTGTCTGACGTCATTAAAGCAATTTCATTTCCCTTTAAAATGAATTTCACATTAAAGAAAGATAACTTATTTTGTGTGTCTACCGGAAAACAGCATGTGGAGAATTCAGAAGAACGATGTTAAAGGGCAAGGCCTCCTCATGGGTGTTTCATAGCAGGTTATATTAGAGGAGCAGCATCTTTTTTTAGTTTTAACAAAGGGATAGGGTGATCTGTTACCCTGAATATCAGTAATACCATATGTGAGGTTTAGGTAGCAACCACAAATCATTTTCCCTAGGAGGCAGAATATGCAACTAATAATAACTATTATTAACTGAATATCTTTTATGTCAGAATTTTTTGGTCTCATACTTCCTTTGGAAGTCAATGGGAAAAAACAAGTTAGGCATTTCTCCTGTACTTTGGGAGCATCTTTTAAGATGTTTGTACTGATATTTTTTCACAGGTGCTTTCAACTTCAGATTTTGTCCACTGTAAAAATATAAACTCATGTAGAATTAAGGCTGTAACTTGCTAGAAACTAGCTTCATTACCAAAAATTATATTAGTTACAGGTCTAAGACTTGTCTTCTGTGATTATGCTGGAAATGGTGTCACACCTGCTGTTCTAGGAATTATGTAATTTATAGCAGAATTTAGAAGGAATTGCTGCTAAAAACCCAAAGCCAGCAACTGGCTTTTTGTCAAGAACAGATGAGATGGCTAACAGATCAGAAGAGTAAATAGAACCCAGAGAACAAAGCACATTCAATTCAATGATATACTGTCCTTCTTTTGGTCTAGTTTCCTAAAAAGAGATTTAGACAAGTCATTGTCTGACATTTGCCCCTAGTAACTTCTTGAACGTGCTGCCCAATTTCAAGCAAATTTGACGGGACTAGGCATGTCTAGCTTCAGAACAAAGACCATGCTAATGCCCTGATGAGGGGAAAGGCAAGATGACCTCAACCCACATCATTTCTGTTTGGTTGGCATGGACACGGAAGGCTGGCTGCCTAGTCAGCCTGTTTGTGCCATTTAGCTGATAATCGGGTTCCTACATGTTGACCGTTCACAACATGCATTGCCTCTTAGGTGATCCAAATGAAAGCACTCATGGACATGAGGAGAAATTCAGACTGTTTCAGGGGTGTGCGTGTGGGATAGCACTTGAGATGTTGTAGTTGGGCTATTCAGTGAACGTGAGAGGCAGCTTCCGCTATTATAGGAGCCCATAAAGAATGTTTGAGAGAGCTCTTGCAATGGTGGGAAGATTTGGAGATAAAAGAGGAAATTGAAGATGCAGGAAGGTGAGGTGGGAGGAAGCAGAAGATGCAGAGGGAAACAAAGGAATGGCAAATGGGACCCGCAGGTGTGGGAAGACTGGGACATTATGGTGGGAAGGTAGTGAGACCATACAAGATAAACTTGTAAGAAAGTGAAATTTGTTAGTTGTCTCCTTTGTGGAATCATCTTTTTAAATATTTGATTGGAACTTTGACTTGAGCTTTTTGTAGATGATTCGAACTTTGACTTGAGCTTTTTGTAAATGGTTTGTATGTTGTTAGCATGATTTGAACTTACCAGAAATAAGCCAGAAACCTTGGTTAGTAGCTTGAACGCCTGTTCTTCTTTGCTTAGGTAGGAGTAAGGTAAGGAAGTCGTTTTAAGAAGCAACTTACTTACAAGAGGTGCTAACTGCTGCATAAAAATAAGGAGGTAGTTCAAGTGCTTAAGAACCCTGAAGGAAAAGGTATCTGTAGGAGGAAAGAAATGGGAAGGCACAGTAAAAACATTAGTAGATGTTGGGCCACTTATTTTGTTATGTTTTTTTTACATACAGGCTGTCTTTCATGCCTCTGTAGGGCTGGTGTACTGTTGGGTCTTGTTTCTAAGATTTCTGGATTTTGCATGGATTCTATACAGTTTCACAGGATAGGGTTAAAACGTTTTCTCCATCCAGAAAATATTAAACTACAAGCTTTGTGCTTCCAAAGAATAGCTTGACTGCAGGGAAACAGAAAGTATGAGACAGATTGCTGAGCTTGTAGGACCTTTAATAAATGGGCAGTTGATAAGTAAAAACAATACAAAAGAACAGGAAGTTCTCATCTATCAGGGCTCATAGCACAACAGGAAATTGTCAACCGTAAACCTAGGGAAGGTGTTTGTTTTTTGCAAACTTACTGCCGTTCTGGATAAACAAATCACAGGTGAACTTCTTTACAGTTCAATAATGAGGATTGTGTATTACTTCTGTGTTTGCATAATCTTTATAGATCAGTGCATTTATTTCTTGTAGGACAAGGAAAACATTCTAAACAGTTTCAAATATTTGAGTGGAATGAAGCTGATTTATATAAATATAAATAAAAAATAAATATATAATTATATAAATATAATTTAAATATAATTGCAGAAACTGTTTTTCCTTTCCTCATTCATTGAGCTCCTGCTTTCTGGCAGACGGCAGAGGAGATTCCTTACTGTTTAGCTAGCTTTCTGTATAGCCACTGTAAGAGGGTCTGATAAAGGAATCCTTCAGTTATGTTACTTCATATGTTAAGCAGAGGACCATCATCTTCCCCAAGAGCTGGGAGCGAGTCCAGGTCTTCTGTGTAATGCTGATGTGTACTCCGCTGCCAATTGAAAATAGATGCTTATACTAAGAGAATCATACTGCTTTCTAGATGGTATTTTTAGAAGAAAACATATGACATTGAATATTAAGTCTAGTATTTTAAATATTTCTCAACATCAGCTATTCGATCTGAAGGCCACAGGAAAATACATGATGACTGAAACCAGGATTCATGTACATTATTTTAAACCAAAGAGTCCTTTATCCGCTTCCCCCAGTCAAACAACCAACTAAGAACTGAATGAGAGGAATATATGCAACTCTAGTCCAAATAATACAGCAAGCTGCAACACACAGGATGTAGTTATGGATATAACAGTGGACTTTTTGTGAGTGTGTTGCTAATGTCTGCCCAGCTCAGCCCCCTAAAGCCTCAAATGCGATCTGCTTCGTTACCAGGTTATCTACAACTGGATGAGAGAGAGAGAGTTACTGCCTTCTAGTGATAAGCATAACTGAATCAATGCATTTTTTTCCCCTCCAAAATGCACCTCATGCTTTCACTTTCTTATTGTAGTTTAACCATATAAGGTTTAACGCTTTGAAACCAGAGATGGATTTTGTCTAAGTCTGTTCTGCCCAGAGCAACTAAAGCTTTCAAATTCCTTTCCACTTGTCTGTCAGTCCCTTACTCAGCAAGGGCTATGAAGGAATATTTTTGAATAGTTCATCTCTTTGTTTTTTTCGATTATAGAATTACTCACAAAACTAAGTCATAGCATATATGGAAGTAAGGAAATGAGTCTGAGTAAGTAGAATTCAGTGGATACTATTATGTGATACCATATGTACTTTTCTCAGTGTTGACAGCGTTGCCTTCGCTTCTTTTTTCTCTTGCTGAGTTCAGAATTACCTGATGTCCCTCCAAGATACTGCCTTTCAGTTTTTTTTTAGAGATGGCTACACAGAAGCTTTCAAGTCCCCCTCTTCCCGACCCCACAGCAGAAAAAAATTATGGTCACTGTGTTTACCTGTTAGTTATTCTCATATACCTTTTGAACTCACTAACCACTCTTAACCATATTTGTTAGGTGGCAGAGGTCCAAAGATGCTGGGTTCCTTTAGTTTCCATGAAAGCTGGCATCTGGGTAAAGGGACAGACATAGAGGTGGTTTTGTGATTTTTTTTTTTTTTTTTAAATCCTTCTCCATTTTGAGAAGGAACAGCTGACTGACTGCTCAGTGCAGTGGTAGTTTTTGACCACACAGAGTGCTGCCCACTTGCCAAATCAAGCAGGCAGGATACCTCTGATGATGATAAAGGGAATGGAGGCAGATTGTACAAAGCTATATAAAACGATACTTCATTAATTCTGCTACTCATGGCAGAACTTGTTCTGTGTTTCTGTAAGAAACTAGTGAAAAAGAATTGAATTGTTTACAATCTGTCATGTTAAAATTTCAACAGTACAAGAAAAAGGGGTCACGATGGATTATTATTCTCTAAGCACCAAATGAAATACAAAGCTCTTTTGTTCAGTGGATCTATTTGAATTTACATTGTACTTGGTTTATTTGATTTCAGAAGATCCTAGTTCCTGCTTCCAAGCTTCCCGCTACTTGGTTTTCAGTTTTTATTTTTAATTAACAATTGGTTACACCATCTTTCTTTTTTTAAAATGTGGTATCGAGTATGTTCTATTCAAAGGTGCAAAACCTGGGAAGTTGCCAAAATGGAAAAGGATTTTTGCTTCCTATTTCTGTTTTATAAGATTAAGTGATATCTAATTGCGTAAACAAGACTATGATTCCTGTCATTTTTAGTGAATCTATTCAGTAAAGAATATTTTTCTATTGGTTGAGAGAAGAAAGATATGCAGTCTAGTTCAACATGAATTAAAATACAAACTACCTAAAATGTGATTTTATTCATTTATTTTAAAGGAAGAATGATGATAAGAAAACATTTTTCAGCAGTGGTTTTCTTTTTTCCCAAGAAAGATTACTGTTGCTATTTTCTAGCATATTAATCTTGAAAATTAAAATCAGACATCAATGCTCAGAGTACTTGTTCAAACTAGCAGCATTCTTATTATTTTAAAAAGACAGTACTGATGGCACAGACCAACTTGAAATAAGCACCAAAATCCTTTAGGATATTTGGTTCTGACTGTGAATACAGTTCTTTCATATGATTGTCAGTAAAAATGTTGGCTCGTGACTATTGTGCTTCTGGTTAAATGTACAGATTGGAAACTGTACGTTCTGAACAGCATCTACCTATTTCACAGATTAATAGAAATATAATTTAAAAAACCCCTGAGAATATTTGTCCTTCTGTATTCACAAGCATACAGTTTCCAGTAACATTAACAACATTTTTGATACACAGCTTGGTAGGGAGGATTCACTTCCAATTTCTTTTAACTTGAGGGTGGAGTTCAGTGCTTTCCTTTTTCCCTTTTTCCCCCTTTTCTTTTGTAGCAACAAAAGGGAAATTTAGTGTTTTCGAGAATAAGTAGGCACATTGCAAGCATCCTCCTCTTAGGAATCTGTTTCAATCTTAAATGCCCTTTTCTAGATGTTTTGCTTGCTGATAGGCTAGATTCTTGCACCAGTAGACTGATCCTTGTCTTAGTTGTGGGATGTATCTTTTCTACCAGTTGTTTGGCAGTGGTTGAAGCAAGTCTTTGGGGGGAAAAAACAGTTGTCATGGACCTCCTCATGTCTCTGAGCATTTATTGAACGGGGATTGCTTGTTTTGTGAAACAGCATCAAATTATGTGCAACTTTTGAGGTACACCGTTCATTAAAGTTGTATTTTTAAACTCAGCACTGTTGTTTTTTGTAATAAAATAAGTATATATGTTGAGGTATTGCAGTTTTGCTCATGGAAAAGGCCGATTCATTGTATGTTTATGAATGACCTTTTAGTTTTTCTTGCTTTCAGGAAAATACTGTTTCAGGAAAATACTCCAAGACAGGCTGATGTAATGAGACTATTTAACAGTTGTCCATTAGAATAGTAGAAAAATACCATGGGCTATTTCGGTATTATTAACTTTACTCCTGCAATGTTTCCATCTTTTAGACATCTGTTGGTGAAAGTCTTCAGAAAGAAGCATTGAAAAAACAAGCAATGAAACAGGTAAGCTGTGATAGGGACTCCTCAGGCCTATGGCAAGTTAGGAAATTACTGAATTTAATATTCACAGCTAAATGATGGTTTTACCTGCATTTGAGTGTTTGTCTTCAGGGAGCCAGCTCAACAGAGGTGCGGTTCCAGGCATGTTTTCTTTGGTGGCAAAGCTATCAGAAATTCTAGCTAAGAATAGGAATCTCTAGCTCCTGTCCTTTTATTCCTGCACTTTCAGTTGTTCTGGGATAATGAATGAAGAATCTGCACTGTTAATGAGACCTGTGAAATAAGCAGGTTGACAGTACATGCTCACAAGCAATGGTGTGGACAGAGGACGAAATGGGCCACAGAGACAGGAAAAAATAACCAGCTGGAGTGAGCAAAGCAGAGGAACTTTCTAATCTGGCTTTGCTAATGATGTCAGTGTATGTGGAACTGCCTTTCTGTATGGTTTCTGTCATATTGATAAAATACCTTCCTTTCTTAAACTTCCTATATAAATAGTTTAGCTAGTGTGGGGTTTTTTCTGCTTCTTTATGTGGTAGTGCATCCGAAAATTATTGCCATGCATTCTGCGGATTCTGCACATCTGTCAAGCAGTGCGTTTCCCAATTTTTCCTAGAGCATCCCTAAAAAAGGCAGAGGAAGTGAGAATGTCCCCCACTGTTTTTGGCCTCCTGTCTTCACCAAATGCAAATATAACTCAAATTATTTGATTTGTAATTAAATGTGGTCAAAATAACGGAATCAAATAAAATGTGATTCTACCTTCCTGTGGTTATGGAATGAAATTACTGTTGCATAATTGTAGGTTTCCACATACATGTCCTCTAAAGTTAAGGCTGCTTGTAACTGAGCTGGTTTTTTTTGTGACGGTAGTCAAGAGATAAAGGATATTATAAAATCTCTCATTTATCTTTACTAGAAGGCACATGCTCGTGATTATTTTCCAGAATTCTGATAATAAACAGAATTTAAGGTATTCTGCATTTGGGGAGATGAAATGGTAACATAATACTTTTTCCACCCTACTAAATAATTGCAGAAATGTAGTTGTGTATCTTGAAAATTAATTGCCTTTTTTAAATTGCCACATAATTCTATAATTTTGTGTATTGCTTTCTGCAGCACAAGACTTTCTTTAAAATGAGACCAATAATTTTCTAGTTTCAACTTGGCAAAGGTGAAATGGGAGCTTTTCTTTTAGCAAAGGTTTTTATTCCACTTTTCTGGGCAGGTTTGTTCTTTCTGAAGTTCTTTTGGCTATGAGCAGAGAAGCTGAAAAACTGCCTAATGCAAACTGTATAACTGAGGTTTAATGCAGAGCTGATCATAATTTAAAACATAATAAAACTTATGTTTACTCAATACAAGCATTTAAACACTCAAGATATTGCATTTTATTTTGTGGCATAGGATGTAGTCATCTTTTTAGAATGAATTTCTCAGTTTTTGTTTGTAGAAAGCACTAACACAAAGAGATTAAAGTTGACAAGGTATTGTGTTATTTAATTTGTAAATATTTACAAACCATGATACTTGTACTGTAACTCAGGACTAAGTTTTACAAAAGAAACAAGTATTTTACATTTAAAAAAAACCTCAAACGAATGAAAGACATAGCTAGAGGAGGAAAAGATATTTATGCATCGTGCATTTAACATATTTCTCTTTTTGATGGAGCTAATGTGTGCCTGAGAGAAATTTGTGTGGTTATCAGTCAGCATTCCTCTTCTGTTAGCAGTAGATCAGATCTCTAGTTGTATACTTCTTTTTTTTTTTTTTTTAAATGGGGCTTTTAAAAACTGTATTGTTTTATAGTTCTGGCTTGGAACTTGACTTTGTAAACGGAAGATAGAACTGTGAAATATGGAATTGCAACCCAGATCATACTGGTACATATTTATTGTTTGGAGCTTTGCAGGGGATGCCTATGGATGAAAACAGACAATAAAATTAAAAAAATATATTAGTTATATGATGGGACAGCTTATTCATTATGAAGGTTTTGGTATGGTTTTGACTGTTGTTTGTAGGTACAGGAATTAGAATAGCCAAAGCGCGCTACTGATGATTGTTCCTGTTCTCAAGCCTAGTACCAGTTCAAGGACTTTGTAGATCTGACAGTTTTTAATTTCCACCCGATATTTTAATGGATAGGTTTGTAATGTAGATTTCTTTAAATTACAATATAGAAATAAAATGTTTGAAAATATATGATTGTCATGCTTCATTTTTGTAATTTTTTTCCTCCCTTCCTCTCTTATCCTCATTTAGACTAAATTGGAGATTCAGAAGGCTTTGGCAGAAGATGCTACAGTGTACGAATATGACAGTATTTATGATGAAATGCAGCAGAAGAAGAAAGAAAATAATGCCAAAATATTATCAGGAAAAGATGAGAAAAAGGTCCATACCTGAAAATGTATGCTGTCTGTCTTATCTATGTATGCTAGGAATAACTATGACTGTTTAAAATTAAACTTTGGCTTAGTAAGCTAAATGTATTCTCTCCTGGGGCATACAAGTTTTATGCTCAGATCCTGTTATATAAGATAGTAATTTGTAAGAATTTTGCTAAAACTGTTTATCAGACATTTCAGAGTCCTGCTCGAGTGGTATTCTGGAGGGCAGCAGAATCTCCATGTTTCCTGCCCATTTAGGATGTGTATCATACTTGTGCATTTCTAAAGAGACTGTTATATTGGGATAGTAGGATTAGAGCCAATGGGCACTGCAAGAATACTGCTTCTGATAACAAAGGCTTTTGTTATTAAGCCAACGAGCATAAACTGTCCAGCTCACTCACTAGTGAGCTTACAGAAGGACTGTTGGAAGACTGAAGTAATTACCTGTCTTTGGTGAAATGTGAGCCAATTTCTATAGCCCAACACTGCTTCAAAGCATTGCTGAATTATCCTGACATCATATTTTCATTATTACTCATTTCATTTGAAAACACTTGTCAGGTTATGGCAGATACAAAAGAAAGCATCTGACTCCCTTGCAGTAATAGAAGGGGAAGATTATGACAAGACAGAAGTCAGAGGGATGGGAAATCAAAACATTTGATTTCACTCAGCCAAATGCATCCTAGTGAAAGCTAGGCTGAAGTGTTAATTGATTGCAGCAGCCTCCTTTGTTGTTAAAGGGAAGCATGCCATGAGAGTGTCCTAAAAGGGGATGACAGTTTCAGATTGCTGTCAAACAGTGTGAGACTAGCTTCTGTTGTTTTTCTTCTGTTACAAACTTTCTTCAACATTTTTAGTAATCCCAATTTGTATTTTCCCAGCCACCTTAATTATCTTTCAATGTAATACATTTTCCCTCATTTATTCTAGCCCAGATACATCCAAAATATCCTCAAAGCAGCTGAGATTAGAAAGAAGGAACAAGAAAAAAGGATGGAAAGGAAAATTCAGAAAGAGCGTGAAATGGAAGGAGGAGAGTTTGCTGACAAAGAGTCCTTTGTGACTTCAGCCTATAAAAAGAAGCTGCAAGAAAGGGCTGAGGAGGAGGAAAGAGAAAGAAGAGAAGCAGCTCTGGAGGGTGAGATTCACACTGAATCAGTATAACTCCTGCTTAAAAAGAAATAAGGCCTTGTATATGACTTACAGTGTTGTCATCCTGGACTCTCTGTGAGATAGTTAAAATATCACAAATACCAAAAAGTAATAGATAGCAATCTGTACTGAACCAGATTCTGTCTGTTATTTTCCCTTGCACAGATTACAGAAGGAATAGGGCAAGCTCCTCAATTTGTGTGTCAGTACTGTTTGTGTTACTACTTCTAAATTTTGAGGAAGGGTCTCAAAAGGTTGAAGGAAGACTAGTAAGCCTGGGGTCCAACAATGCTTAGACTCCTTACTTCAGACATTCTGTGAAGTGTCCAAGAAATAGGCATAAAGGACTATGAGAGAGAGTAGAATAAAGAACAAGAAATATAAATTTGGTAGACTTTTAATCTTCTGCATTTTCAGCATTCTGAGTATAGGATCATAAAATAATTCAGGTTTGAATGGACCTCAGAAGCTCATCTATTCCAGCCAGGTTGCTTTGGGTTTTTTCTAGTCTGCTTTTGAAAACCTCCAGGATGCACAGTCTCTTGATGATATCCTTACCACTTGTGCGTAGTGTCTGATAGGTATTTGTGACTCAGTAACTCCAACCTTACTTTCATTCCCGTAGCGTGCCTGGATGTGACCAAACAGAAGGATCTCAGTGGATTTTACAGACATCTTTTAAAGCAGAGAGTGGGGGAAGAAGAGATGCCTAAATGCAGCTTCCGCGAAGCCAGGTAGGATGTGATTCCAGGAGTGTTTCACATACAAAGCTGCTTCTGGTTATTTGTGATGCCGGAAGCATTGGAACCCTATAGAAAGAGGGGGAATGCTAAAACACTGGTAGGGTAAGTGTATTACTTTATGCAGCTGAGTTATTTGGAAAATGTCTGATGATCATCGGTGGCATAGACTTTCCTTTAAGACAGAAGCAAGCAGGGCAGGGATGCTGTTTTAAAAGGTATCAAGGGGATAGTCATACTGGTGGTACTGCCTGATATTATTCTGACCTGGTTTTTATTTTGGTTTATATAATACTGGGCAATCTGCATTAAGTTGCCTAGTTTAATCGTGTGGAGAACAAAAGGTAAAATACTGAGCATAGAGAAGTAAGGTGCTCTAAATTTGAAGTCATAGGAAATGGTGCTATGATACGAATTTCCTGGGAAAAAAAGAAGTGGGTCTCCAGCTTTGTCCTCGTTCCACATTCACAGGTGTATGAAAAACAAATTTAGTGTTGATTCTGTAGTAAAAGGAAATTAATCAAATATATAGGAAGTCCAGTGTGAATATTTTAAAATATTAATATATGTACAGTCTTAAACAAAGTAATCAGATGAGGCTGAATTATTTATGGAGTTAAGAATGTGAAAGTCTATCATCTAGATAAAGATGTTGACTGAGATATATTTATTATATGCAATAAATAATCATTTGAAACAATTAGTTCAGGTTAAAACTCACTTGATGGGCCTTAAACCTAGCTATCACAAGTGTGATCACAGTGAAGTTACTCAGCTATCTGAAATACTGGAATTCTAGATTATCCCGTTAATACAAGGATATATCACCTCATTGCATATAATAGCAAAAATTGGTGTAAAAGAAATGGGAGGTAAAAATTACAGCCTGGAAGAAAAGCAGAACAGGTTCCTGAATTTAAGTGGAGAATGTGAAATTTGAGGCCACAATTGTTTGTCATTAGTATACCTGTACACTTGGAAAAATGTCCTATATCAGGTTTTCACCAGAGAGCAATATCTGCTTGGTTTCTGTGGCTGTCTGGCAAAGATCGCTACTCAGGATGTTTTTTTCATGGTTTCTGCTTTTTATTGATGAAATCTAAGTTATTCTGTTGTATTTCTTTATAAAACAGTGGCTGTAATGATTGGCCCGCCAGGTTTTCCACTTGCCTGTACGCTTCTTTCAAAGCCAGTTCATGAAGATGTCATTTTGTACTATGTAGAGATCATTTTGAAACGGTGGTTTCTTAATCTTGCAGATTATGGAAGTGTTCCTTTTGCAAGCTGTATATAAAATTAATTTGGAGGAAAACAAGTAGGACTGTATATAGTGCTCCCAGCTAGGCTTTCAGATGAGCCCAGGTGTATATTTTAATGTTATTCTTTCTTATGGCAGCACAGTAGAATACAAAAACAACAGTTCAAATTTCAGATCTCGAATTTGCATCGATTACCCTCAAAATGATCCACTTTTGACTTGTCATTTTAATTATTTGGATTAGTAAAGCAAATGAAGGCATAATTATGGAATTCTTCAATGTAATTTTAAGTCAGTTTTCATGGAGTAACCACACTTTTGACCATCATCAAACATTCAATCTAACTAGAGGGTCCACTGATTCATAAGGAGATTTTTATCACAAACCATTACTGTAGCTACAGGATAAGAAAGAAAAAGCACGTGTCATATATGATTAAACATATTTCCTTCAGTCAGAAAAGAATGAAGAAGCATAACCTTCCTGGCTAGTGCCCAAATGGAAATCTGTGAATTTGTCCTTGATGGTGGTTCTTCTTGTATTTAAGAATCTATAAGCTGTGGAAAAAAATACTAGTTTCTGCTTAACCAAAAGAGTGAGATCTTCAGAAATACTGGATTAAGAAATCTCCTGCTAATAATGGAAGCTATGTTCTTACCCCTGTCACCAAAAATAAGGCCTGCTTCTTCTGCAGATAATTATTTGACATGAATAGAGGAATAAACACATAAATAAAAAAGTATAGCTTGCCAAAGAGCTAACACTAGAATACGAATCTCTGTCCTGTCCCCTGGACAGAAGCTCCAGATATTTAACCATGCTCATTCTTTTAGATAAATTCGTCTGCTTGTATTCACCAGTGAACCAGATATAAATTTTTAATACAGATCCTTCGCACTGGACTCCTGGAACCAGAGCCACAGATAGATTTGCTTACTTAGACTTTTTGGCAGCATCGGTTATTTGCAGTCTTGCTCAAGTCCTGACCAGAAGTCAGTTTCTAGAAACATCTGAGATTTCAAGCTGTATAATGTTTTTTTTTTCTTTTTTTAACATAAAAAATGTAGGATAAAGGAAGAAAAGTCTAGCAATTATTATGATGAATCCAATGAAAGAAACAAAAGTCCAGATGAAAGACGAAGACTCAAGCCTTCTGCTACAGAAGAGGATAATCCAGATGCGGACACTGATTTAGGAAGTGATAGTAGTGATGATGATAAGAGACGTAAAAATAGTAAAGTAAATTTGAAAGAGAAGGAAAGGCGAGACAGCTCTGTGAGCAGTGAAGACGAGTCTAAGCATCACAAGAGCCAGAGGCATTCCAGGTCGCCAGGCTCATCCAGTGAGGAGGATGAGCTGCGCACAAAAGCACAAACAAATCTTCCTAAGAGCAGGGGAGAGAGCAGAACAGGAAATGATGAACCATACAGGGAAAAAGATTATGAGAGAAGAGGTAGGACCCAGGAAAAGGATCACCAAAGGGAAAAGGAAGAGCGACATCGATACAGGGGTCATACTAGTAAGGATAACTACAGAAAGAGGGAAGAGCAAGATGATAAGCAAAGAGGGAAGGAAAGAAAAGAGAGGAAAGGGCATAGCAAAGAGTGGAGGAAGGCAAAGGAGAGAGAGGAGAAGTCTTCAGAAGGGGAACGAGAAAAGGAAAGGTTAAGAAATGGTAAAGATAGATGCAGTGATAGAGAGAAGGAGAGAGGAGAGATGTACAGAGAAAAGGAAGATCATGTAAAAGAGAGAAAAGATAAATATGATAGTGATGAAAAGAAATACAGAGACAGGCGGGAAAGTAGTCCTGTATCTTTAGAAAAAGATGGAGAGACTAATCTAGAAAGGCATAGGAAGGGAAAAGAGAGAGAGGTGGATGAGAAGAGAAGCTCTAGCTCTGGAATTTTGTCAGAGCCAAAACGTAAAGCTGGAGAGGAAGGAGAGAAAGAGGAGAAAGAACAGGCACAGAAGCCATCTGAGAGCATAAGCAAATTTGCCAAACGGAGCAATGAAGAGACAGTCATGTCAGCAAGGGATCGCTATTTGGCAAGGCAAATGGCACGTGTCAGTACAAAATCTTACATTGAGAAAGAAGAAGATTAATTTCATTTCGGTGGACAAAAATACTTGGTCTCAACGAAAAGAGAAAAGCCACTGCTGCAAGAACTCTTGTACAGAAGTGAAAGTGTATCCTAGTTATTTGTTCCTGTCTTTTCTTTAAAATGTGCTCTATAATAGAAGAAATATCTTTTGAAATGGATTAATGGATCACTTGATACACAACCTCAGTACATTTATACAGTCAAGGTATTGAATTTGTCTGTTTCTGCCCACCCTGGCCTTCAATACCCTATGCTTGGTGTGTTTTATATTATTCATCCGAAGAATCTGGGACAGTCCTACAGGTGTGACACAGCGCTGGGTGAGAATACCTCCTCCAGTGAGCTCCTACTCCTCTTACCAGCCAGTGATGGTATCGGCTCTGCTGAAACAGCAGTGTTCTTGGGCCGTACCAAGAATTATTGTTGCCCGGTGATGCCCTCAAAAATGAAAAACAGACCTATAAATGAGAAAAATGCAAGAAAAGCAGCCTGAATAATAATCTAGGAAATCTCTGTATGTATTAATGTGCATTTAGCCAACAAAACACCATAACAAATGGATTTGAATATGTGTGTGGGCTTTGGTTTTGGGAACCTGATGTACATAAATAAATAAAGTATAAGATGCCTACTGAATCTAATACCTAGGATTTTTTGAATCATGTTGTTTTACTGGAAAAAGCTGCATCTTTTTGCTGTGAAAAAGGTACATGAATTTTTTTAATGTATTATTGTCATACCTGCTTATTCTGCTTGAAATAGTACCTTAAATTTGTCAATTTGTCTGTTCAAGGGTTCATAAACGAGCAATAAACTTCTCTCCAAACTATAACTTGGTAAACAGGGTATCTGGCAACAGTCATAGTTTTTAGAATATATTTTCAACATTTTTCCAGTAGCTTGTTCGTTCATTTTTTTTTTTTTCGGTAAACTTATCACTTTTGCGCCACAACGTATGGTGAATGAGTATCAAACATACACGTTTTTAAAAGTGCCACAAGGATGTTTTTCAACACTTAGAAATCATTTTATGGCAGTCCTCTAGTTTCAGAACAAACACCGAAAAAACCATAAAAAATCAACTGCTCCTGTAGGAAATGGTTTAAGTATTTTCAGTCTGCTTTACGTAGCAAAGATTTTGGGATTTGTGAATTGTCTACTGTATGTGTAGATACTTTTTATTTTAGAGGTGGTAGGATTAATGCCTATAACAATTTGTTCCCTCTTAAATTAGCTGAGTGAAGTAATAATAAAGAGGGTTCTGATGTAGTAATCCTTTTACTTCTAAAAACATCTATGGGGCTTTCTCAAATATGACTTTGATAGCCTAGTTCTTTGAGTGCTCGGTGTGTTCTGCCAGGACTGAAGAGGAGAGTTCTCAGACTTGAAATGTGGCATTTTGAAGAAGCTTGTCAAGAAGGCTGACGGTGTGATCCACTTAACTGCGTTAGTTTATAGTAGAAAGAGCAGCTGAGTCATCTGTGCTCTTGCGTCCTCTTCAGTTATAGTAAATGCTGCCAAAACCTCTGGGCTCCTTTTTCTCGTTATAAAATGTGTTTCTCAGAAGAGAACTAATCAGAGTTTTTGGTTTGGAGATTTTTTTTTCCCCTTTTCCTTATGATATGCTTGCTTTTTTTTCCTGTTGTGAAATATAAGCTAACCTTAGGAATAGGATATATTTAACTAGAAATACTTGTGTTTTGAGTAATCCTCCCTACAATTTTTGATTCTTGAGTGAAGCCCAAACAAAAAAAAAGACTTTGCCACCTTGTCTTTTCGTCTTTTATTTTGGCCAAAAGTTTGCGGGGTTGTTTGTTTGTTTTTGTTTTCTTTCTTTCTTTCTCCTTGTCTTACCAGCCTGTTAGCCTCTTTGGTCTGACACTTAAAAGTTCTCTAATCAAATTAGCTTGCTAGAGCTCTTCTTAACCGCTGCAAATATGTTCAGAGGTACTGAAGAGATTGTTTTGATTTTTGGATAGCTCTGCTTATGTTTTGCTAATGCAGTCAGGGAGAGAGCTTATTTGTTGCTACATATCTGCTGCAGCTGGAGGAAAGACTGGCAGTAGCAAAAAGAGAAAACAGTCTTTGGGCTGGTCATCCATTTACAGCAAGTGTAATGCTTTCTAGAGGGGGACTTATGTTTGAGAATATATTGCTGTCAAAGCTTTGGTTATCTTAAGTAGAGGACCGTTAAAGGAGAAAAGGAATATAATGTTTGGGTTCCTCCTTGCTTTCAAAAACCTCTTTTCTGTCTGTAGTAGTAGTAGTAGTAGGAACAGAGACAGCCTTAAGTTTTCGTGATCTCAGGTCAGGGTCCAAGCGTAGTTTGAATTAATGGGACTTAATATTGCTAGTAGCGGGTGACATGGCACCAAATTCCTGTTATACACAGGTTCAGACTGAAGTAGCTTGTACTTGCTTGCATTAGGTTTCAGTCATAATTAAAGTCTCTAGATATGTTGTCTAAAAAATTATTTTGAATATTTTGTCTTGATGTCTTGAGACTTTGACTTCTTCACTGTATCACCATCTGTTAGTTCATTTCTCTAATATGTTGTTCATCAGACCTAGTAATTAGGTAAAACGTCAGTTCAGCTACAGGCAAAAACGTGCCAGTTTGCAAAGACCTGAAATGGAGTAAGTTTTATGTGCAAGTTAATTGAATAACTAGGCATTTACTCCAAACATGGAAGAGTTTGCTTTTGCTGTTCTGTCTAAACAAATGTCACGTACATTGGATCTTCTGTTGGAATAGAATGAAAAGAGTATTTAGCAGCGGGCCAAGGTTCAGACACCAAAGGGAATACTCTGCTCTTTGTCAAAGAGGCCTTGTTGGTGTAGTAAACTGGACTACGCATTCTGCTTTTTCTTGAAATTGAGTTTTATCTTTGCTTTTAAAAGTGGGATCTATTCTAGGCTAGCATAAAACTTCCCATGAGAGAGACACGAGAGACACCTACAGATGGATTATGAATATTAAATTTATTCCAATAACAGTTTACAGTACAAGGCACATACTGATAACTTACAATCAGCTTGCAACACTTGTAACTAAATAGCCACATAAATTAATACAGGTGCATCATGTACAAGTTAGAGGGAACACTTAGTTCTGTACAACTAAAACTCCAGTTTAATTCTTTTACTCTTTGCTTGTAAGGCAAACACGTTCCTAATTTACTGGTTTCCTAAGTTCCCTTTTCACTATGCAGAATAGGGTGGGATTTACTCATGTAGTAGGTAAGTGGAAGGTGAGTTGAAGAGACAAAAGAATTTATTTGCCTCAAACCCTTTTAATTGCAGTGCAGCCCATTTGGTATCAATATAACTAGGTTTTTGACAAGTTATGTTTATGGTATGCCAGCTTACTGAGCTATATGATAACTGTTAGTTGTTCTAAATTATTTCAGATGGTTATAAAAAAGGAAGAAAATAGCAATCAACAATAAAAATAAATGAAATCAATTTCTCAATTTTCTAGCCACTGAGCTAAACGTATTAAGAAATGAAGTGATCCATAAGAACAAGATTTAGAAAACTTGAGACTAAGTTGCCATTAAAAAAAATGAATGGGGACTAATGTGACTTGCATATTCAGCTTTTGTAGAATGAAAAGATGGTTGTATTTTATCTCTTTACTATATGGCAAAAGAAAGACCTTTTTTAATTTGCTGTGGAAGGCTTCCTTACTCCCTGTTTCTGTGGAGACCTCAAATTGGATTATTCTAGTGAAAAGAAAGTAAATATGTAGCATCACTAGTGATCTTCTGGACTGCAAATTTCTAAAAATATTTTTTTTTCTGTGACTATGCATGTCTATATTGTTTTTTGCATCTTCAAAGGATTTCAAAAACTTCTGCCTCTTTCAATACATCTTTAGCCTGAGTGCATTTCTCTCGTTTTTCAACTGAGAAATTCAAGCAGACAAAACTTGCCTTATTTTACACTGCGACTATAACAGTGCACGAATTAAGATCAGGGCTTCTTGGCTGACTTCTATTGCGCTAGAAAACAATGGCATTTCTTGGGCAGTTACTCAGCCTTCTGCGCTAAAACCACCCAAAAGGCAATGTCTGTTGTATTTTACTGTCTAAATAATATAAATTAAAGGTGCATCTTTTGTCATTTCAAATGCTGTTGTAAAGCTGTAACATGTCAGTAGTACTGCGCACTAAATAGCAGTGATTTCTGCAATTGTTACTGTGCAAATTATTCCCTTAGAAATAATGTTCCTAGTTTCAGTTTATTTCCAAGGGCTGGAAGATAAACCTTTGGCTTTGATGCAGATAAGGCTCATATTTAACACAACCATCTCTGTCCCTGCCTTCACCCTTCCTAATAAAAGGTAGCAAGCAGAATGTCTATTTAAGGAGACTTTGTCAGTCACTAATGTATATCCACTTGCAATCAGAACTGTAAAAAAAATTTTTTTGGAAGAGTCTAGCAGGAAACAGTATCAACTCTGGCAAGAAATTCTGCCTGTAATAGATGTCTATTTAAGATATTTATCTATTCGGGGGGGGGGGGGGGAATCTAGCGTTAGTTGAATACCAGATTGAAGAATGGAGAAGGTGGGATATTTTTTCCTCCTTCATTTCCCACAATTGATACTGGATACATATGAATACTTTATGCATCTTACATTGTCATTTCATACGTATTTTTCAGTTAATAAACTTCTAATTGAAAAGTTTAATTAAAAAATCAGTATTTTTCTATTTGGTAACTTAAAATCTGAATGGTGTTCTAATATTACAAAAAATTCCCAAACTGTTTCTCATTTCCTCACAATAAAGCCAGTTTTGAAAGTCCTTTTCAAAAAATACTTGCGTTATAAGCTGTGATGCTATTTCTTATGAACAACTGTCCAGTAAGACAGATTTATTACACTTTTCTAGTGGCAATGCAAGAACATCTTCCCTTTTTAAAATAATGTAGTTTAGGAATCTTTAGTAATTTAGACAGAAGAAATCATTGTCCCTTTAAGTTCTTTCCTTATCAGAAGTTGGGCTTGAGACCCAAAGATAAGTGAGCTCAGGTCAACAGCTGAAGTGAGAGGCGTTCCCTAGAGGAGGTGTCTGCACACCTAAGCAGAAAAGCCTTGTCTGAAGTGATGAAAATGTTTTCAAGAGGCAAATGCATCCTAACTGCATTCCTCTAATGTGGTAAGTTCTTTGCACCAATGTAAACTTTTCAATAGGTTTCTTTATGTATGCATTCATAGCAGCAGGCATTACCTTGTTATTTGTAATAGTACATCACCTAAGTAGACAGTGAAATACAAAATAAACTTTTATGCTCTATTTTGTTTTTACTTTTCATAGACTTATATTATATATTAGAGTAAAAATACAATGTAAGTGTTTATATAAATGATGACAACTTAGGTTTATCTAAACTTCCGTGTAACTGCAGCAGAACTGTGGACTTGGCAGTTGCAGTCAGTCTAAAGGGCAGTTATCTTTGGAAAGCACATGTACGTAAAAAGAGATTAGTATGTGCATAGAATTTAATTTGTATATCACTGCCTCAAAATATAATATAAACAAACAGTTCTGATCAGAATCAATCCTGCTGAACTCAATTTTTTATATAAAAAAGAAAAAATAACTCCTGTTCTTCTTCAGGGTGAAAACCAAGTGTGTCCACATTAGAATATGAGCTAGTAAAACTTCAAAGCAGGTTTGTATAGTTAGTTAAATGTAGTTTTGTCAGCCAGTCAAAAGGATTGCTCTAAACTTTAGCTCTGCACAAGGAAACAATAGAAAAAAAACACAGCCTCCCACAAATTTTATCTATGAAATGTAACTAAAAAAAAACAAAGCGAAGCAAAAAAGCAGAGCTTTGAGGGCCCACTTGTTGGCATCAGAACTCAAAATAATTCATTGTTTCTTTGAGAATAAATATTAAGTCTATCAGTGCACTGACATTGTTTATATATATATATATATATAGATCTAGCTTAGTTATGAAAACAATATAGTAATTGCTAACAACTTAAATGCTAATCAAGTTCCCCATGATAAGTCATTGGCTTGATTGGGTCTAAAGGAAAGTGAAAAGGATTTAAGACTTTGAAGCCTACATTACAAAAAAAAAATTTTTTGTGGTATTTTTATGCAAAAAACAACTAGCAGAAACTGTTATCATCTACAAAATGCAGGAAATGAAAAGGAGGATAAGGCTAACAAATGCGTTTGCTATTGTACACAGAGATGTATATAGTGCTGTTCAGGATTGTTTCTTACAAGACATCTTCCTCTGTCTACTCCACAAGAAACCTAGGGATGAAAGGTGTTTTTTTTTTTTTTTTAAATAAAACCCTGTGTTACTTGGGCAGTGTATGGCCATCAGAAATATTTTTGTATTTTTCAATGTAGTTTAAGCAATTAGAACCTTAGAAGCAAATACAACGTGGCCCAGTACAAACGATCACATTGAGGAAGATACAGGAGTACTGCCATAGACTTGAGATTCTAAATCTAATCCTACCTGCTGATACTCATCCTATAGTGGCTTATGCAATCACGCACACTTGCAAACAGCCCTGGTGTCCATGCATGGAGTAACGGTATTCTCATGCATACAGACATCTTTGCGTTTCCAGAATAAATAAGTTCTTCAGTGAATTCAGTCTGTTTAGAAGTGCACAGCAGATTTCATTGAATTGCTTGGATGTATGTGCTTGAGGCATCATGTTTCCAAATGCCTGTTGTCAGTGACAGCCTCCATGGAAAACTCCCATTTTTTGTCTCAATTGGAAACATAATTCTTTGGAGGAGAGAGTATGGGGAAAGTTAAATTTTATGCTCCCCCTGCCTCCCACAGAAAATAGGTTAACTTAAACTGCATTCATGCGGATGTCTCCAAAAGGAATTTCTGTGGCTGTTTCTGGAGTAATGCTTTTCAGAATACGCTGTTAGAAAGAAATCAACATTAGGAAATGATTAATTTTATAGGTAATATATAATATTACAGCCATTTGAAGAGGGATTTGTAATAAAAATATGATTCTGAGTTATGCCTTGAATTACCACACAAAGATGTTTCAGTCTCATGTTATCTAAGCACTATGAAGACATAGTGTTGTAGAAATAAATGTACACTATTATTTATTATTTGTAACATATATAACTTGAATATAAGCAAGACAGATTTTGTATTAGTGCTTTAGGACTTTGTAATTTACTTGACTACCCTGAACTATGAACTACTTGAACATATTCTCCCTGAACTGGTATTTACATACAACTTACAGAAACTCCCAAAATGTCATCAGAGGCTGCTATAGATTTATGACAGAGAAACCTTAACTGTGGAAGAGAAAAATAAATTTGTTCTGATAGACATACCCAAGGGAACTATCTTTCACTGGCTCATTTAGTTGATACTCTGTTGTATATGATTTTTAGAGAGAGCCCTCTGTTCACCAGAGCTTAAAAAAACAATATCTGGTTTAATATTTGATATGAATATGTCAATGGCCCTATCAAGGCCTGGGATATTAGTGTGTCACTCAGTGGGCAGAGGACAATGAGCTATCAGCTGACTAGGAACAAAGTGGCAATAATCCTCAAGTCGCAAGGCATCAGACCCTGGAAAGAGCCACAAATCATGTTTATAGGACTTGCCTCCTTCCTAACAGTCAAATAAACTTGCAGAAACAGAGCATATTGCATACCTCTTTAAGTGTTCCTGGAGTGATGATCAACCGATAAACCATGTAGGCTGGAATGCAGATGATAGAAGAGGTTCCTATGCAATAACCCACTACTGTGGTCCAATAGGGATAATTATAATCAAAAAGCCGTAGCTCAGGAGGATTGGATAGAAAGCTGCAAGTGACAAACTGGAAGGAAAAAAGTGTATAAATACATGTATTTTGATGGCACATACTGTTACTTTAGGGAACTCTCTGCCTCAATGTAGCATTGAACTAAAAATACAAGGAGGACTTAAAAAGGATTAAACACATATAGACATTGAAAAAAATCCCAAGAGTCATTTGTATGGATTAAAAAAAGAAGAAGAAAAAAAAAAAAAGATTGGGTATCCAACCTTTCCTTCAGAGAGTTTGATGAACTCAGGAGCTTCAGGGTATAACCCAACCAGTAACTGAAAGGAACTAGGAGAGAATTCCCACATGGATTGTTTATGCCATAAATGAGCTTGGTGATGGTTCTTGCCTAAGGAGCATTAGAGAGAAAATAGAGGACCAGACTGGTATGCTTAAAGGAAAAAAAAGATGGTTAGATGGAGAAAAATCAGATTAATCAATACCAATATGTAGAATTTCATCCAGTTACCCTGGTATTGAGCCCTGTAACTTGATTCCAACTAAAGCATTTCCTCCAGAAAGGCATCATCTTAAGTTGAAGCCATCAGAAATGGCAAGTGTACAATTTCCTTTAGCTGCTTGTTCAATATTTAACTGCTTAACAGTTTATAGCTCGTTCTCATCCATTGTGATTGTTTCCTTCTTCTATAATTTTACTGAGCATGCTTTTTATTTTGATACATAGTGTAAGTGTTCTTTTAGGGTTAAGCAAACATTACCTTATTCTCAGATCTGAAAGTGTGCCTATGCCTATTTTATTTTGGTCATTTTTATCAGAGACTAACTTTCTTAGGTCCATAATGAAGGATTGAGGGAATGAGACACTTTTGTGTAATTCCAGGTTTGTGTAATTCCAGGTTTGTCCAGCTTGAATGAGGTTATACTGTTTCAGGGTTCCTACAAAGCATGTCTGGTTTTTTGGTACTACAGTGTCTTCCTGGTCCCATGTGTTCCCAGAAGGAACAAACTGTATGGTTCAGTCTTACTCAGAATTTGATTCATTGTCTTCAGCCTGCATATCCTTCGTGACAAAGAAATTTCTCGTGAAGCACAACTTTTTGGTTGAATACTAGGTGAATAATATTTGTGACTATCATCTCTGGAGGGAGCTCCGACTCCATTTTCACAGGGTATCATCAAAAGATCAGGATTACCAGCAAAATTTCCATAGAGAAATAATGTATTACCTTACGGGCTTTCCTCCTTTTAGTTTAGTTTCCACTGAGAATACAAATAGCTTTGCCTAGTAACCACATCACCAAAGCTGTATTCCTCTCTGTTTGCTTTACTGTTTTAGGATCACAAAGTAGACAGTAGTATAAAAATTATTTGTGGTGTCACACATCTAGTCATAGCCTTTTTTCTTTTTCTACAGGTAATAAAATTAAAATCAGTTAAACACATTAATCATTACAACAGTGTTTTAAATTCACTCTTGTAGGCCTTAAGTCTACATTCTGTTTGTTATAAACTCCATCTTGACCTGCTCTGCTCTCCCTAAGGTTAGTAACGATAAAAGACAGTGTGAACTAATTTTGGATCAGGAAATGAACACTTTATATTAAAATGTTATCGATAATGCTGCCAAGTCAAACATTGGGACAGTATTTCCAATTCTGAATTATAGATTTATAAAGGTTGCCATTAACTACTGTAAATTTTAAGTGAGATATTCTAAAGTTGTCAGTCAGTAGATATTGAGCTGGTAAATATTTAATTGTTATCTTGGTTTTCCTCCCCTGACAGTATGTTTCATCATCATCTTTTATGGTTTCATTTTGCTGAGGTAAATATAAAGCAACAAAGCAAGGTAGCTTTGCTCACTGGGGAGGTTATTCAGAACCCACTCTTGTTTATCTTGCTCACCTACAAAAAACCTTAAAATACTGATTTAGTAACTAGACCTACCAGCATTTTATTGGACTTCTCACTAATTGAGCATTTTTGGTTTAACAAGAATTGTTGTTAAAGAAAGAACTTCACAAGAAAATTCTTCAATTAAACTTTTAGAACTCTAAGGAACTGCATTGCTCAACAGTAATTTTCTTGTGCTGGGAAAAAAGGCTGTAAAGCAAACTCACCAAAAGGAAGATGGGGCTAATTGCTACCCAGCAAATTCGCCAGTACCAGCCTGGGGTAAAGCCTAGCATTTCTTTCACATCACTGCAAAACTGGGTAATGCCTGTGGAGACAAGTGGGAGGAGAGCGGCAACAGGAGAAACAAGTTTTTCACAAGTAGGTATACTATGCACAAAATGAATTGAGAATACATAATGAAATACTGCTTTGTCCCTATAACTCTTAATTACATTAAATCCTTAACTGCTCTAAATTATGTCTCTTGTTACTTTTAGATGTCACTGTACTTCTGCCAGAGAAGAATCAATAATAATTCTCACAGATCTGACAATACATAAACTTTTTCTGAGACATCAGTGGTCCTGTCTGCTGTTCCGCAGGAGCTAAGGGAATCTGGTTAGCATCGTTTGTCAACGGGGCAGTAAACTTACCATAGAACCAGGCCACAGCAACTGATTCCAGGAACACCACTGTTAGGACAGCTGGGCCGGTAGCATATTCTTCAAACAGCTTTACCACGTATGCGCCTCCCTAGAAAGGAAATCAAATTATCAGTGAACCAGAGTGCCAGTGATGGCAATTCTGTAACACTAGTTTTTGTATTGTTTCTGTCTGGACCAGAGATTCATGGATGTGCAGATGAGTCAGTTCTATCACTTCATGGCTGTTCTTGCCTGTGAAAGCCTTGAGAGCACTGCTGAGCTGTCTGTCCTCCCTCTCTCTCTGCAAACATATTTCTGCCCTACAGAAAAGCTGAAACTGGCAATTCTAGTTGGATTTTAATGAACAAATTAGATTTGATGGGATCTCTGCTTTTTGCATGCCGTCTGTAATAGTATCTTCTTTCTCCAGCCTGAGTCATAGTTACTGAACAGGAAACCAATAGGGTGTTGCTTTGGTTTTTTCCGTTTGGGAAGTCAGCAAAGGAGGAGAGTGTTGTGTCTCAGAGAGGAACTAGGCCTCCTGCTACAGTAAATACTTTAAATGAGGAGGGAGTTGTGCATAAATGGAGTGCGAAATGTGACAGGAAAGCAAATATTTTTTCTATGTATGTCCCTTATGATCATTAAACTTTTCATTCAAAATTTTGCTTGTTAAAAAAATGAAATCTTATGAGTGATGAAGGGGCTGTTGAGGTGTGACTGACCATGCTTTCTGGCCTGCTTTGATGAGGAAGATCCAGGAAACTCATTGCTAGAAAAGTCTAGAGAACACGCCAGCAAAAGTCCATTACAGCTATTTCTAGCAGATAATTTTAGCTCATTCTTTTTTTAATTTGAAATGCTTTTCAAACACTGGGAAAAGAAAATAATGATTTTGTTTTAATCTCCAAACAGCTTTGCAGCTTTGGAGAAAGAGAAGTAAACCATATATGAAATTCAGAAGGTTGTCTGCTTACTGGTTTAGCAGTTTGAGCAGTGGCTGAGTCATTTATGATGTGTAGCGCATCAGAGTTTTGCTGAATTGCAACACAGTCATTTTGCAAGACATTTCCTAGTGACAGGTACTGTTCACAGTCATTCCAAATATAGATTTCTAATGCATGAAGAAAACAGTCGGGAGTTTTAATCTATTCAAAATTCTGTTCAAAAGAATACTATCCTATCCAAGGTGTAATTTGCAGGAAACTGCCAGGAAGCAAAGCTGAGCAGTGAGTACAATACTTACAAAGGTCAGGGTTGCTAACGACCCCAAAAAGCAAATGATGGTCAATCCAAGGACAAACAATTCCCTGCGTTTGCCCCAGACATGTGGGAATTCATCGAGTACTCCAGTAATCACTCCTTCTAGTCCTGCAAACTGAAAAGCATGGAAAAATCAATGGAAAAGAGAGGGCAGTCTTAACAGGAAAAAGAACTTCAGAGCACTGAAACACTGATGCTTTTTTCTGCCTGTAGTGTTGGGGTGGCCGTTGTTCAGACTATCCTTCAGAGTTTTTTAGTTCTTTAAGGTGGGGCACCTCTGTAGGAAGTGCTTATCATTTGGGGAAGTACTCTATTACAAGTAATAAGATAATGGTAAGTAGTAAATGGCTCAGTAAAAACCAAGATTGTGACATCAGCTGAGTTTAGCCATCCTGGAAGGAACGGACTCTCAATTTGTAAAAACAGACTTGCATAGCATAAGATTTTTAGAACATCTTCTTTTTGGAATGCTATTGAGAGGGCCACATCCAGTTCCTACCTTTTAAATCTAATTAATGTAGTAATTGATTTACAAATTTACAATTACAAGACAGACGGAACCTGGCAGGCTGCATTCAACCAGCAGATTATGAATCAAGTGCTCTGGCTTGTGTTCCCAGGTCTGCTACTGATTGTCACCTTGTGACTTTGACAAATCACTTAATTTTATTTAGGCCGCAGTCTCTCCAACTTTGAAATTGGAGTAAGAGTTGCTATCTTACAAAAGGCGCATGGAGATTAATGTTGCTATCCTGCTTTAAAACTCGTTAATGACAGCACAGTATTTGTAATTCTGTTTCTTCTGATGTTTGCTGGGATAAGGCCATACACTACATGCTACTCATCCAACTCGCCAGATCTTCTTGCTCAGATAATGTCTACTCACCGTGCTGTCTAATCCCAGTGTGAGTAACATCAGGAAAAATATGATGGCAAAGAAAGTTGAAGCAGGCATGTTTGCAATGGCCTCAGCGTAGGTAATGAAGAGAAGGCTCGGTCCTGATTTTAAAATAGAGAATTGGAGATAATTGTTAGCCAGTTCTGCTGTGAGGAAGACAGGCTGTTTTACTGTACCATTTTGTTCTAACAGAAAGCTTCTTCCCCCAGGCTATTCTGCAGTGTGCAGTCACAATCAGGTTTGCAAAGTCGTATGCAATATGACTTCTATATCCTGTTCCTATAGAATGACTTTTAGCTGTACTGTGCATTGGTATCAGTGCCTTTGACATAAAATACTACAATATCCTGAATTATATATTTTGCATAATTTGGGCCACTCGCTCAAGCTGAGATTTGCTGCCCTGGCCCTGCCTTTTTCATGACTCAGTAGTTAAGAAAGTGAGGGCCTCTCTCAATCCAGAAGATGATATACAAATATGCAAAAAGGTAGCCTACCAGTATCTTTGGCAACCTCTGATACATCTTCATTCCTCATCTCAGCCATGTATCCAAGCACAGTGAAAATGACAAATCCAGACACAAAACTAGTCACACAGTTCACGGTACTGGTAACCAGAGCATCTCTGCAACAGAAGACCTAACTCATATCAGGGACTCAACATCTGCTGGAAAGGATAGTTTACTAACAGATAGGCTGAGTTATTGATCTGAATGGACTCCTGCAGAAACCAGGAACATGCAGTGAAAAGAACAAGCAGCAGGTATAAAAAAAAGAAAAAACTACTTTTTCTCATTACTTTTTCTAAGGAAGATCTTCAAACAAACAGATGTAACATTAGTCTAGCAAACTACATTGAGTGCTGGAATTATATTGCAATTTTTAAAAAACAGGAATTACTGTAGAAATATTAAGGAATTGAGGAATTTATTTTACCAAATATGAATCCTTAAGAAAACAAGGAATAACTGCAAATCACTCAGGACTCTGAAGTCATATCCTAACTGACTGCAGAGGTGAAATAATTATAATTTGATTGTTTGGCAGTGGAGTAGTCTGTTTTCTTTTTGCAAGTTTCTACATTTTAGTCTCATCGCTGTAGTTGGTAGAGATTATTTCTTTTTAAGGTAGGCACAACAGAGAAGAACGTTGTCAACTGCGGGTTCTTTGAATAAACTTTTGTTCCGTAACACTTTCATCTGATGTGTGTGTATAGAGGTCTGACAGCTCAGTGTCCTTCGCCAGCGCTGTGTTTCTTTGTCATAAATACCCACACTTAAATATTTTTTAACTCAATTTTACTTATAGAATAAGATAGAACTCACTGGTAGCAGTTGTTATGGAATTTGTTGTAGCTGGCATAAGCCAACAGGACCCCAAAACCTGGACCAAGGGAGAAAAAAATCTGAGCTGCTGCATCCACCCAAACCTGAAAAATAGTTAAGATCAAGAAAAAAAAAATCATATTAAATGGACTGAATGAGTTTGGCAGATTCAGAATATCACTGGCCTTACAAAACTGTATTTTACTAGTCTGCCAGTATCCTAGTCTTGGTCTAAACCATTTTGTTAAGTGTGTGTGCTGAAATGTATTTAGACCTCTCACAAATCCACAAAAAATATTCAGTATACTTGTAATGTCTTTGCTGTGCTTATTTTCATTGATGATGTAATTAGGATTTATCTCAATAGAATTTCACCATAGGTAAAATGATGCTGCATTTCTTTACACATCATTGTAAGTACTCAGTGACAATTTCACTTCTGGCAGCATCTTTCATTAATTCACAGTGATTTGCCTGTAATGAGTATATAGGGAGTATATAATGAGAATATAGGGAGCTTCCTATCCATGATTTTGCAATGGGTTTGGCCCCTCTTTCTTCCTCCAAACTCTCTTCTGTGCAATAGTCTGGTGTTGGGCTGCGCAGATGTGTCAGGCAGGCTAGGCAGTAGATGACTGCTGCCCATTTTTTTCCTGGACTTAGAAAAATATATTTGACAGTGTGGATGCAGTTCTAGTTCTAAGGACTCAATTCAGCTCTGGTGAAGCCTTGACAGGTGCAAGTGTTATGATCTTGTTATGAAAAGGCAGTTGTACTTGAAAAGTGGCCATAGCCTTAATGAGTAGTGTTTCTAAAGTACTAATATTGGTTCTTTCTGAAGGTGAAAGTCCTCATTCATTTATCCTCTTTTGACTGAAACATGGAGTTCATTGCAACTCATTTCTAATACTCTCATTTGTTGTGTGAGGCCATCCTGTTCTGTCCACAGACAGAGCTCTGTCATCGTCCAGCACACAGATTACAATCTGCTGTCCTCACTTCAGATACATCCAATCCAATATCAATGCCCTTTATTGCTTTTTCAGAAGATGTGGTCCCCTATTGGAGATGCTGCTTTATCAGAGACTGGTGTCTTTTCATTTCCTCTTCATTCAAAACTCTCCATATCAGCTGGGCAGCAGCAGTCTTGCAAACATTAGAATTTTTAATCTTTTTATTTGTAGTATTTATTGCTTTGGGCTTTTTCTGTTACCCTCCTCACTAGAGTCTTTCATATGCAGTGAAGTAAATGCAGCCTGGAGCCTGATGGACTGCTTGTCATCCACACGGTTCAAAGCTATGTCAGATATTGGAATGCTTTGGGTTTTTTGGTTAGCTTAGTCTTCTCCTGATTCCTCTTTTCAGATCTTGGTGGTGTATGCAGGCCCGACTCATTTATTCCTTCTGCACATGCCCACTCATCGTTGTTTGAGTGACGCTTCAGTTGGTGGCTAGACTCTCTCTGGGCCTACCTGACAAAGCTTGTCACAAGATGGACATCTTACATTTCAACTCTGGTAACCTGCACTATTTGAATGCAGGCAATATATTCACTCACCAGCCTGACAGTAGACACCACTGGATGCGGGAAAGTCCACCTCAGTATGTAATGATACTTTCACAGTCAAAAAAACTGCAGCTAATGCAGTTGTTAGAGGTTTGTTTGCTCTGTGTGACTATCATAGGTAAAGGGTTGTGTTGCTATGCAGTAGCAATTATAATAGCTCCTTGCTCAGTGCTGGGCTGTCCTCCATTTTCCTGGGGAAATGTTGTTTGGTGGTGGTGTTATTTTCTTTTTTATCATATCAGTAGTGATATTCAAACCACTATATGAGAGCTCTACTTTTAGTACAAACTAAATTGATGATGAACTTAAAAATTGGAATAGCAGAATAGAACCAGAAATCCTCTCTAATCTTCAAAAAATCTGTATAATTATGAAAAGAATAGCACAGCTGTTTAAACGAGAGCATGAAGTTAGCCTTTTAAGTGTATGCTAAGAGATAATCAGTTTAATCATGCTCTATACTGTAAATAGACAAGGAGATATATGTGCCGATATACACACTTATATATATATGTAGGCTGATACATATATAGGCTAAAAGTGAATCGTTTCCCTTTTGTAGTGTTTTTTTTACCTCAGTGGCCAGGAGTTTCTGCCAGTCAGGTTTCAAGTAGTAGAGGACACCTCTCCAGGCACCAGGCAAAGTTGCACCTCTCACTAGCAGGATGAAGAGTATGATATAAGGGAACGTGGCAGTCACCCATACCACCTGTGAGGGACAACGTTAAGATAGCATTTGTCATGGGTAGAAAATTAGCAGATGATAACGAGAAAAATGAGTTAAACAAATGATAACCCTTAGCGTTTATAACAGCTTCATATGAAGTTCTCAAAGTTCTGTAAATGGTCAGTTTACGCGTATATAACCAGGCTTTCCCTGGGCAGGGTTGTTCTTGTCCACAGAGCAGTGGCATAACTTGTTGTTGTATATTACTTAGATAGAAATAGCAGTCACTCTGTGCTAAGTGCTTCCCAAATACAAGAAGATGTAATTCCTGCCCTGAAGACAATCAGGATAAGATAACTTTCTGTCATGCTAATTGGCTCCTTCAGAACTGCTGCAAAACTGTAGTATACCAAGTGATTTCTCTTGCTTTTGCATTCACCTTGCCAGATGTTTTGACCCCTTTCCAGATGCTGAAGTATACAATGGTGAAGATTAACAATAAACAGAGGGTCAATTGCCAGCTAATGCCCCCCAGGTCATCCAGCCCATTGGACCTATGCACCTGTAGAACTTGGCGGCTGAAAGAGGAAAGAAAAGCACAATATAGATATTTTTGTAACAAATACTTATGTTAAGTATGCTTTGAGCAGTCATTCCCAAACTGTGGTCTGTGCATTACTAGTAGTCCTGAGGCCTTGATAAGTAGTCTTCAGAGCCGTATTATTCTGGTTTTTTTTTTTTTTAGTTAAAAGCTTTATATTAATGGTGCACCAGTGATGATCAATGGTAAATGATGAGAGCTGACAATGGCCAGAAAATTTGGGAACCTCTGATCTCAAAAGGGGAAGAGTGACCCCCCCACGCCCTATGCTTACATACAGCTACAAATATTTAGTTATTTGAATAGTTTAGAGCAGGATACCATTAATAAATACCCCTTCTGCCCCTCCAGAGTAAAGCTTGCTACATGTTCCACCATTCTGTCTCATATTACTGTCTCCACTTACATGCACTTACGTATAAAATTCTTCTGCGGGAGAGATGGAGTGTGGGGCCCAGCTGACATTGTCCTTGCTGAAGTAGTTAGTGCAATTGCCTGTGTTCCAAGCATTTGTGCAGCTAGTCCAGGGCAGCTCCGTTGTGAAGGAGGATATGAGGTAGTAAAAGGCCCAAGCCATAATGGTATTGTAGTAGGAGGCTACATAAAGATCTATTATACAGATGGCAAAGCCAATTCCTAGTAAGGTAGGAAATAGTTACATGAAAGTGAGTGTAATTTTTAGGGCTAAAAAGAGAAGGAATTGGTTATTCACATCAACTACGATTATTAACTGTCTCAGACATCCCTACAGGAGGTACACGTCCCCTGTCAAGTGTCTACAACACTGGAATTTCTTGTGTCTTCAGAAAGACTCAGGCTCTGATTGCAGAAAAGCATCCTTATTCAAGGCAGAATGCTTATATAGTTTTTTTCAGCTGTTCCTAAAATCTGGAATTTAAAAATATGCGTCTCCCACTTCAGTCAAAAACAAAGACAAAACCAGAGCTGTAACGCTGGAAAAAAGAGTAACAAGCATTCAGAACAGGTCCTTCTACTCTAAAAGACTCTCTGGTAGGATAGCAGTTGAGAGTTGAGAGACAAACAGATTAAAGACAGGGAATAATTACTTTACAATATTTTTGAAATAGAAATTATAGATCTTTCTTCTTCCCTGTTTTTAATTTTGTCTTGGATTCAGCTATGTGGTATTTACTTCATTAACTAGTTTGTTTATTTTTGGCTTTTTTTCTAGCTTGAGACATTCTAGCTTTCTAGCAGAGAAAGGCCTATTTCTAGTCAGTTTGAGACTTGAAAGTCGTACATGTTTATGAGAGTACATGTATATGAGAGTGTACATGTATATGAGCGCACACACACACACATCTACAGACGTACAAAAAGTTTTATGAAACTTTCTTTGTAAAGCCATACTCTTGTGTCTAAGTTAGCCTTACTTTGTTTTCTGAGATATTCTGAAGTTTTTTCAGAAATTTAATCTTTACAGGAAAATGTTCCAGTTATTCTGAAAGTTCCTAGTTATTTTCCATCTTCCTTCATTACCTTTGAATATAGGACAAATTTTTCTCCAAATTGAAATGCACCCATTCCTGTGGTACTGTCCTAGTGCTAGCTCCATGTAGAAGAGAGGAATACCTCCAAAGATGGCCATAATTGTGTAGGGGATGAGGAACGCTCCTGCAAAAAGGAAAGCAGATGATTACAACTTTTCATAGTTCTCTTCCGATAGTGGCAGCACTCCATAAACAACAGTTCCTTCTATCCCACAGGGAAAATGCATATACCCTCCCCAGCCAGTGTGCCATGCTGAACTGCCATGGCACTTCGCATATGAGTAACTACTCAGCTGTGTGAATAAGAAGGAATACTCAGGTGAAACGTCTCACCTGAGTGAGCAGGAATACAAGGATACATAGGATTCACAAAGACTGTACTGTCTACCTCGGATACAGGTTGTGAGATGGGATACATGTAAAATAATTAATTTCTTTAGTAAAATTCCTATGTACATCATGGAGATAAAAGTCTTTCCTTTTCAAGCTCTCCTTGATTAGATTTTATTTTGGCTGAAATTTAGTGAGACTAAGAACTAGCGTTCCTAGTGAGTGTTTTGACATGTTGATTAATCTGATTTTAAATATTCCTTGTGTCAGGGCTTCAGTCTCTGCTCTTGGGAGGTTATTCTGCACCAACTCTCAATTTCTAGCTGTACTGATTTTTATATCTTGCTAAATAGTTTTTCTTCCATCTTCACGTTTCTAGTTATCCTGTTCCAGTATGTAGGTTTTTCAGTCTGCTTGAAAAATTGGTAATTTCCCCATAGTCATTTGTCATTTACGATATTAAAATGAGCCACTAAGCTCATCCATTTAGAAGCAAGGAATTTCAGTATTAAGGAACAGCATATAGAATTGGTCACTGACCTCCTCCGTTTTGATAGCATACATAAGGAAATCTCCACACATTTCCCAGATCCACTGCATACCCAATGACAGAGAGCAGAAAGTCAATTTTTTTACTCCAGGTCTCTCTGTCTTCTAGCTCTATCAGCTGCTGCTGGCCTTCTGCTCCACAAATGGTAGATGTGGTGGTTGTAGTGGTGGTTGTGGCTGCTGGGGCAGTGCACTGGGCATCTTCCACCTCTCCCATTCCATTGCAAGGAACAGAGCTCTGAACCCCTGAATAACCATTTGAGATCTGAGCTACATCTCCTTTATCTCCTTGGCTGGGGTGCACCTTATTCCCATCCTCCATTAGTCGCAGAGCAGATTTAGGGTTTCTGACCAGAAGTCCATTCTCTTTACAGTCTTCTCCTTCATTACAGTCTGAGACATCTTTCTTGGAAGTCAGGGGCTGGGTCTCGTTGCTTGGTGCCTTTTTTTCCATTTTTCCAAGAGATTTGTTCTTCTCACTTGCAGACTGATAGCAGCACAGAGTCCCCCCGTGGCTTATTTCCCCACACTTTTATTCCCGCTGCTCCTAGATTTTCCCTTCCATGTTTAAATCCACTGGATTGTAGGCACGAACACCATCTAAGAAGTGAAAAATAGTTTAAAAGTGCTTTATAGGGCTTGTTGATGCTGGTAACTTTCTAGTTAAAACTACCACAGATTCTGTGATTAAAATACATTTGAAAATAAGAAGCCTCACAACGTGCAATGTGAATCATTTAGCAGATAATCTATTCAGAACGTACCAGCTAAACTCTAAGTGATCTACAGAGAATGCCAGCAGGGAGGAGGTAACCTTTCCTTTCTACACTTGAAGTCTGTGCGCCTGGCTTACCACCTCTGAGCCAAATTTGCTGGACTTTGCACATTGTTTGGCAGCTCACAGGCAATCCCAGTCCTGCTCTCACCTGTTCCCACGTCCTCCCTCTGAACACCACTTTCACAGCCAGGGAGGTTGAGGAACTCCCAGTTTGCACAAATGAGGGCAGAGTTTGGTATTTGACCTGAGTTTTGCTTTTTATAGGATTATCCTGTGACTTCTAACACTAGTTTCTGGATTCACCCAACATTAAGGGAAAATAATTATTTAAACAAATACTTAGATAGCAATAGATAAATAAATTACATTCTGTGATCATCTGTCTTCAGAAATCCTGCAGTGCCTGCCATGTTTAACAACAGAGCTACAAGGCTTAAGTGAAGGTTTCAAAAGCTATTTAAATGGCATTTGCATCAGCTAACTTTTGAGGCTCAGTCAGTACTAATAACAAGAAAAAAAAGGTCAGGAGACTTCAATTTGATTGTTTTGAATCAGTAAGAAACAGCCTGTGGATCTATTAGGACAGAACTTGTCCCCGGTTCCAGACCCGAGAAGTGTAGTGGGCATAACTCCTATGCTATGTCCCCTGCAAGCAAAAAAACAGGCATTGAGACAATCCCTGGCTTTACCTTCTTTCTTGATATGTACTGGAAGAATAATCCAGGGGGAATAAACTATTCAGAAATCAAAAAAAAAAAAAGGGGATAAAGCAATTTGTTTTTCAGGAATTGTGATTTAGCTGGTCACATTCTGTTTTCTGCTCCTTCGCTGAGGTAGTGTAACTGTCCAACTGCCCTTACTCAATGAAATCTCAAAATAGGAACTGATCCTTTGTGCTGTAAAAAAATGCTGGGGCATTAAGCTTGCTTTCTTTATAGCTTGCAACGCGTTACACAATCTACGTGATGCCACCAAATATTAAATGACAATAATTACCTCTCATTTTTCCTTTTCAAAGCATTTTACCACAGTAAATATCATTACAACATCCTGAGCAGAAGAATAAGCAGTTTTAACTGTTGCAAAAACGATAGCAGAGAGAGGATACTATTTGCTGACTGCTAGAATTTGCTCACTGCCAGAGTTGTTAAAACTGAAGGTGTTCCCTGCTTCCAGCCTTGTGCACAGAGAACTTGTTACACCTCTTCCTAAGCATATATCGATCGGTCCAAGCAGAAAGAGGAGGAAAGCTACAAAGTTGCAGAGCAAACAGGATGATGTTCTCAAGACAGCAGTCTCTGGAAGGTGTAAAAATTTTCAGAAATCTGTCAGTTCTTCAAGCTTACATTCTGTATTTACCCAGATAATGATCACTTTATCATATAGCACCCATTGCATCATTAATGCTGAATTCTTACGATAGCAGTACTTTGCTACTATTAGTTAATCATCCATAAACACTGAAACATCTTCAGAGTTCCAGAAAAAAAAAAATATGGCAAAGAAGGGTAGTTTCTGTTTTACCTGCAAGAGTATAAAAACCCCGTGTCTTTGGAGTCCAAAACCTTCCAAATGTCTCAAAAGAGCCTGTATAGATGAAAACAGTCCCACTACCAGTGGTGGTAACATAAAAATCCTAAGAAAGGCCACTGCCAATCCTTCTCTCCTCCTTGTATAGAGCATATTAAATGGAAGATTGGAACATGGAAAAGTAACCTGAGCCCTTTTGGACTTTACACCTCTGACTCGTAAATGAGAAAGCAGTAAAGTATGTTGATTTAACTACATTATCTTATAAGATTGAATTTTCCATACCTGAGACTTAAGCATATAAGACACTTGTATGTATTTATAAGACACTTTATTTTATGCACTTAGCTAGTTCTTGGCACACTCTGTACTGAGGAGAGATTGTTGAATGTATTGTTGATTTCCTGCATGTGTGACAATGAAGATCGTTGTCTTATCCAATTCCTTCTCCAGCCAGAGGAGAGACATCATAGCAAATCATTTAAAATATTTTTGTGTGATTTTCAGTAGTTTTATCTTCAGAGTTGTAAAATGACTTGTGTATTTCCCAGGGCTTCAGCTGGGCTTTGAACTACTCCTTTCTGAAAGAGAATTACAGATGGTAACTGCCATGGGAAATATCTCTGGAGGGACAGACTTTACATCCATGCAGTGATGTTCATGGAGATTATTCTAAAGAGCAACTTCCCTCTCACTGGTGCTGTGTTTCCCATGAGCACGCGGAAGGTGTCCCACTGCCGGCACTGTAAACCACACTCCTCCTTCCGCAAAGAGTGACTAAAGAGGAGTGAAGCTTCACTCATTTCCAGGGAACCTCAGCTCTGCTCTAGAGAAGCACCAAGTAACAAGAAGTGTAACTGTTCTGTGCTTTGTTTTTTTTGTTGAACATACTAGCCTGGATAATTGAATACATGTGTTCCTAGGAGCTAGGCTGAAGCCTCCACTGCAGTTGACATAAGACAAATATTAATTAAATGATAATTTTTGGTTACTCTCACATAGAGCTCAATTTGAACCGATGCTGTAAATGTAAAAGGCCCTGTATCTCCCCTGATACGCAAAAACAACTCCTTTGCGTCTAGCAAAGCAATCCTCTAGGAGCATCACTGCCCTGGGGTCCAGTTCCTTTCTGAGTGGGGAATGGCAGGATTGATGGGTCATTGGCTTGCTTATTTTTTGAGGCATGTAGTGACCCCTCGTGGCAATGTGAGGATCCCTCTCCTTTAATGCTCCGCCGTGCAATGAAACAAATCTTTCCAGCACACTAATACAAACTGATTTTCCTGTTCTCTGTATTTTGGAAAGGAGAGAATTGACTTTTAATGTGTCTAGGAGACGAAAACAATCAGGTTGAGATGTAGCAAATATTGGATGCTTCAAGGGAGTCAAACATCGCTAATGCCTCATGTCACCTGGAGAATATTTCTTTTAAGGTGGGGCAGCAGTGCACATTCCTGACTTCCTGAACTCCCCTGCACGAGGCTTGGTGAGCCACGGTGTGCAGGACTACAGAAGTTATTATTTGTCTCCAAGTGATCAAACACGCTAACTCCCACAGCTGCAAAATATGTACATTGTGTATATTTCACTTCAAACAAATTTTTTTTTAATGCGCTAATTTAATAAACCAACACTTGGCTGGAGCACCAGCCACTGACAGTTACAGCTGCATTCCTGGAGGAAGAGTCTCACACTGTTGCTGTCACTCACAGTGCTCCGACTGCCTTACTTCTGTCCACTTATGTGCTGGCAATTACGAAGAATTAAACCGCTTTGAACTCTTAAGACATATTTACCCCATGTTCTTGGCAAACAGACCAAACGCTCCTTATTTCCATTCAAAAGTTAAAATGACTTCTGCTAAGTTGACCTAAATCTCTTTTTTATCATGAAGTATTTAAGAAAGACTATTAAAATGATGTAGCTGCTCGACTGCCTTTCAGTAAAGATGCAGTTCATACCAGCAGTTGTATGTAAAAGCACAGAGTTCATGGAAATTCTTTTTATCTAGGAAATCCAAGAAAGAAGTTTGTATGAGGATAGAAATCATGGATCCCACACAGAAAAACACCATATAGTTTATCTGTAGGTACTGATCTCATCTCCGAGCCACAGTATCAACTCTGACACTATGACAGCCACATACATGTGGTTTTCCAGATGTTTGATTCCAATAAATGTAGATGTAAACATTCCTGGTCTTTTCCCATACCTCCTCACACAATCCTACTCTGTCTTTCTGCGCAGGAGGGGAGGTAGTGAGTTGGATGACAGTGTGAACACTGTAAAGATTATCCCTTTTGACATGCTTTTGAGGACTAATGAATTCCTATTTTGCTGTATGTGTGGAGTGAGGGAGTATACAGTTGGCTTAAACTTACTTTTCCTCTCATTTTGCACAGGCTAGGAATAACCCTTTAGTCAAAATTTTACAGGATAGCTTAGATGCTCCGATACGAGGAGCTGTTAGAAAATAACATTTCAGCCAGTTAAATCTTGAAACCAGATTGCACTGCGTTACGGTGAATTTTACCTGCCGTTTGCCATAGATAAGTCGTATTTAGAGTTCATAACTTAAAAAATTAATGCCATTTGCTTTTGAATGTGTTTACATATACTTATTTCAATAAAAAATGAGTACCTAGAGTATCTTCTTCTATTAGCTTGTTTCCATTAGGCCAATTGATGGTAAGTGTGATGGATTGTATTTCAGATTTCTAAAACTGATATTCATTAATACATAATAAGATGATACACAGTCCCAGCTTTGATAGGGCTGCTAGCAACCAGAAAATCAGAGCTACTAGGTGCAAAGCAGATAAAAGCAGACATCTAGACCATCCCTCAAAAACTGAGAATTGATCTCTTCAGTTTCTTTTAGCTATGCTTTATCTATTTTAAAATATTAAAAACTGATTTTTGATCAAGAGCGATCAGAATCCCCTGAAAGTACTGGCTTATTTCCATGCCTTTCAGATCTGATCCCAATGCCAATGATTTTAAATGTAATTGGGTTTTTTTACTCCTGCACATCACTATAATATATAGTTTATAGTATACTTACAGTATCTAGATGGCCAAACGGATCTTGTATATTAATAATTGCAACTGTCCAAGGGCTGGCTCACATTCGTACTAAAACAGAGTAGAACTGTACTCAACAAGTAGCCCCATGGAAACAATGACCCTTCTGGGAGAGTAAGAAGCTACTTACCAAAGCTAGGATGGCGTTAGTAGTAAGCTTTCTTCAGTTAACCTGTATGTTCCCACATAAAGTTAAATATAGGTAAGATGTAGAAGTAGTTAGTGCTTCTAAAAACAATATTATTGGAGGAATATCAACTTGTACTGTGAATTTTATATCATAATTTTGTCCCTGTTTCAGTCTGAAATTAAAAACTAGGCAGGAAACAGAGACTTTACCAATACAAATTTCTTGAGAAGAAACACTGTATTATAGTGGGAACACTGCCAAACTGATGACAGTCATTTAAAGAACGAGGCTGGGGGGGTGGAGGGGAGAAAATACATTTTATGGCTGGAGAGTGTCCACGCATAGTGCAAGGAAGCAGATAAGCTTAGAAGGAATGATATTCCTTTTGTTTTCTTCCTCAAATTATTTATATAAACTTGAAGGAAGAGTCATAACAGAGCAAATATCACCAAATAAATAGAGCACTGTTCCTTAATATGACTCTGCATAGGCAAATTAACGTGCACAATGTGTCAAGAGACCTGTTTGCTTACTCAAAAGTGAAAGGCTGACTGCATATGTATGCCAGCATGCATGTGTTTATACTTATGCTTGTAACGTTTTTATGTAAAGAAAGTAAAGAAACAGTCACCAGTGCTTCCAGGTGATGTTTCTTTGAAGATACTTGTTAATGGCAATCTCCAGATTACAACCCCATTATTCAGGCTCCAAGCTCTACTTCAGTATTTTATGAAACACTTATTTCATAGATGGGCTTAATTATGTTGCATTAGTTGTATGAGATACAGATCGCCAGACCTACAGAGCTGCACAAATACATTTTTGGAAAAGAGTTAAAACATCAGCCTCAGAAAAAACACTAGGCTACAGAATCAACATTTCTTTAGGCTCTTAATGCTGTTCCTAGCAAAAACTCTGCAGTTTAAACATTTCCTTGCAGGAAGGCAGGAGAGAGATTAAATATGCTGCACGTTTCCATGTGTGGGAATATTTTTTTTTATTAAATTTCCAGTGTGAGGGCAGTTTTTGCTAATGAATATAACCAGCTGAAACTCACCTCCCCCCGTTCAATTAGAAAATGTGCCCACAACAGTCATTTGCCATATGCCGAGTTTATAAAGCACTCTCTAAGATTAGGGTCAGTCCACTCATCAAAAACACCAGAAGACAAAGCATAAGTGTATGAGATGTTTTCCTGATAAAATGCCTTACAACTAACAATCGACGTTAAAAAAATTCCACAGACTTAATAATCCCAAGAATCCAAACCCAGTAAATGCACCATCCTTCCCCCCCAGGCTTTCTTAACATATCAAAACATGTTTTCTATGACAGTTACCTTGTACTCCTCACTTAAACTTCTGTGTTACTTTGCAAACTAACCCAGCAAGCCAGTTGGTTTCAGCTGTAAACATGATTGACTATACATCTATTCATGAAACGCTCTTCAGATTTATTAGTTCTAATAAATCTGTCCCATTGAGTTAGATAATTTACTATGCTGGAACAGTTTACCTTTTAAAACATAATTCAATGTGGTTAATAAAGTTTACTTTGTCCTTTAAAAGAAATAACAGTTTGCATTGATTTTTTTTTTTGCTTCAGATTTTACTTCTTCCCTTTATTTTTCTTTTGTTGTAATTTAATGTTTTTTCAAAAAAAAAATTAAATAATTTTTACAGTCACAATGCAGCTATATGGACTTCCAAAACTCTAATTTCAGATTGTCATAACATGTTCTGCTGCAGGCATATGACTCCTAATATTGAAACGGCTGGACAAGTGCCTGAAAAAGGCAGAGGAAGGCATATAACATCAGAAAAGCAAGCAAAAGCATACGTTAAAAAAAATCAGAGCAAACTTCCATCAAAAATCAATGCTTTTTTTTCCAAAGCCGCGTTAGATGTGTATTTTCCCATTTTTTAAACTTACTTTAAGACCTTCAGAGTTAATTTAAACAGCAAACAATATAATACATTACATACGTTTTAAACTCCAGTATTTCAGAGTTGTAACCAAAGTTGAAAGAAGTAATGAAAGTTACTGAAACCCTGATACTTGCTCAATTCAGAAGGTAGGCTCCGGAGACAGGCTTCCAGGAGTCTGTCTAAATTTCATAAAATACTTTAGATATCTGCGTGTTAAAAACAAAATTACAAAGTACCTGTCCTTCGGATGGGTTTGAAGCGCTTTCCCAGGAGTTATCCAAGCTCGAGTAACCCCAACCCCACGTTCACTTCAGAGGCTCGGAAACTCAGCCTGTGGGCAACTCAGCATCTTGGGGAGGTTTTTGTACACCAGTCCCTCTCACATGGTCTGATTTCCAGATAATCTGCTGCCAAAGAGCTCTTTAAGAATTTTTGCGTCACTTTAGTCAAATAAACTTTATGTTTCACCAGGGCTGCAGCTCAGTTTTCCTCCTAGAGGTGGGTGGCTACATTTGTATGTTCTGATCAGTTCATGAGAGCAGGATCCAGTGAGGGCAGAGTAAGGCTGAGGGAAGCTTTTCTGGTAAGGGACAGTTCTGTTGTCTGTTATTACAGCTATATATAGCAGAATGGTGGTTGTGAAAGAGACAATAAGTGGGACTGAAGTTTTGCGGGAGTCAGTAATTACAAGTTTGCAGGTGGGTCTGTCGATTACAGAAAGAGATGAAGGTCTGGGACATTATCAGAGTAAAAGGTCTGGGAAAGAATAATATTCATTACTCAATGTTTACATTATTTTAATGAAGCAATAAAGATTAGTTTTGTATTAAAATGTTAAGGACAATTTCTTTAAAAAGCATTTTTCTGCTTCAATAAACTCAACAAGTAATTTCCTTTCATCTTACTACTCCTCAAAACATCTGACTCGACATCTGAGACACGCTTTTTCTCCAGTTTCTTTCGTCCAGGGTTTCTTCTTTCCTCAGCTTTACAGTTTGTTTATAAAAGGTGATAAATCATAGATCAGTGAAATAGTGCCATAGTTTATGTGGCGGATTTGAAAAATAAAGTAGAAAAATAGTGGGGGAAAGTAAGAATAGCTAATTGTTAGAGCATCAGCAGTTTTGCTGTAAGTGGCTGCCAGTTTTCAGAGACGTGTTCCAAACAATTACTTGAAAACAAACTCTGAAAACTAAATAGCACAAAGTGATAATTAGAGTTATAATCAGCACTTGTCTTTTTCTGTCTTCTGGTCCCCTAATGGCACTAGCAGTCAGGCAGCAGTGTGTCATTTGCACCATCTCAAGGATAGCTCAGGTATTGCAATTACAAGCCTTAGCCGTGGGTTAAACAAAATTTTTGCTTTGCCATTAATTCTTGTGGACAGCACATTAAAAGTGTTTTGTCACATTAAGTTCATTACCTTTAATTGTTTCAGAGATTTCTTGTTCTTTTAGTCAATAGCAAATCGATACTAACATCTAACTTGTCTTCTCTCTGCCATGCTGTGTTCTCCACATATTGTACTCTTGTACTCTTCTTTCCAAAATAAACAGTCGTGTTAATCTCTGCTTAGCTGCAGTTAGAGAAGAAAGCAGGTTAGTGTTTTTACATATTATAATAGTTCACAGTCTTCCCACTGTTCTGTCCTATTCTGAAGCGTTTGTGAGGACAAAGACCATTGTGACTTGTTCACTAAATCTTATGTAAGATCAAAGTACATTATTTTAATGCTTAAGTACCCGTTTGTGCATTAGACCCCATGCTGTGGATGCTAGGCTTTTTCTTTCTCTATCTGTGCCTCCTCTTTCATGCACCTTTCCAACACACCAGTACTGGGAAACTGCAATGGATTTTCCAAACTCTCTGATACTAGTCTCGTACAGAAATAAAATTTCTCTTCATATGCTTTGGGTTCCTCTGCTGTTTGCATATCCACATGTGTAAAAAATTGTATAGGCGCCATGACCTTTGTCTGAGGTTTTTCCTCCTTCTTAGTCTCTGCTTAGAATAGTTTTTTTTTAAAAGGCGTTCTGAAACACTACCGAATACTGTTCACCTTGGTCAACACTTGCAGTTAAATTGCTTTCATTCGGTCACATTGGTGACACCCAGTGTCAGTAGTTAGTCGTTTTTGTAGAGCATACAAAGCTGTAACGTGAAAAACAGCATGTTAAGAACACAAAAACACCTTTTATGACTTATCCTGGTCTTTTGCTTCAATTACATTTTTTTCATTAATGTCTTCTGCAGCAGTGTGGGTTTTGTAAATCTCTTGCCAGAGAATCTGGAGCCTTTTGGCATAATATAAAAAACAGACTTAAGCTTTCAGGCTGTCCCCTCAACTTTATGACGCTTACCTATCCATCACATGAAAACTTTTGGATACTGTACTGAATCAGTTCCAGAATTTCAGGGAATCTTCTGTGCATCAGTGGGCAAAATCCTATTGAATTTAGGGAAAGTATGGAAAAACGAAAGGAAGAAAACGGACTTTACACAGGTAGAGACATAACTTCAAACACTTCTGCAGTCGCATGCAGAGGAAGCAGCTGCAGATGACAGTCACAAACGCCAGTGCAACAATGGGAAGCATTAAGCAACTTACCTACAGCCAGTAGCACTAGCTCTACTAAAATAACAATAACGATAAAAATAATGCAAGCATGTCTCTGATTCACTGCCGGTAAGGGGAAAGGAACAATCTTACAAATAACACAAAACAAGAAAAATCCTAACGTATTTATTTGTTCCCATCTTTTGCTTCATTCGGAATCAGACTACATTTAGAAGCTATTAGGATTGGCTTTGGGATAAAAGAGAGAAATTGTTTGTCCTTCTCAGCTATTTCCTAAGCTGGCTGTGCTGGGATACACATCTGAGAGTTAGATGGATTTGAGAGAGGTTTGTGTTGTTTCCACTAGAAGTGTTTAGAGAGAACGTTCTGGGGGAGAAATCTGATTCTGATCACTTCCAAACTGCCACCAGATGTAACCTCTCCTCCTGCCTCTTCCTTTTCTTGCTTAGCAGCATTTATTATTCTCAGATTTCTGACTGAAACTGAGATAGTTGACCTTTATGACATGATCTGTCAATATCTTATAGCTGTCAGAGGAACTCTTTGGATTATCACATGAAAATTAGATGTTTTTATTGACACAAATTGGAAAAGGAAACTATCTGTCAGTTGGCTGGTTCCACAGCAATCCAAAGGTCTTTTTAAGAACGTGCAAAGGATATAAACTAAAGAAACGGCACTGAAACACAGAGGGGAAGAATTGTTGTTGCTTTTGCATTTCGTTCTAACCTAAGCATCTTTTTACTGGTTAGATGTTAATTCTTGTTGTAAAGTGGTCCATCAGGCATAGAGCTTTCTTTGCTTGCTTTTAGCAAACTAGTCTTACTGCCACATTATTTCCATTTTGATTGACTCTGAACCAATTCCTGAGAACCGACTGGAGTAAAGTGGTCTGTTTCTCATTTACACACTCCCATACTACTCTGCTGGAGAAGTGCCTGGCCAAGTCCGCTAATTCAGTCTGTCATCTCCCTCGGCTGCACTCGTTAACTTCCCTGAACCTAAGAGACTGAGGCTCTTTTGGATCCTGCTGTACCTTTTGCTATGCAGGACACTGGGACCTTTCTCAGCCTCCTTACGGAGCATATGACCTCTCAATCACCTATTTGACTCTCTTGATTCTTAATCCCACAGCTGAGGGCTGCTGATCACATTACTGTTTTTTCCTTTAGGACAAAAGGGCAGCGTGAGCCAGTAAACCATTGTGTACTTCCCTGAGCCAAGAGCTGAGGTGCAATTTTTTCATCATCTTTTCCTCATTTTTTTCCATTAGCAAAAGTAAGGACACATGAATAAATACATTGCAAGAAACTTCAATTTCAGATTCCTAGCATTTAATTTTGCAGAAGTTTTTTCTGAAACTAATCATTACTTGAATCTCAGTTGTGATCCAACTCAGTAGACCTAAATGAACCAGAATGAGGCATAGCGCTAGCTTGCATTACCCAAAGTTCATTAAAGCTAGATACCAACGTGAAAATAAGACAAAACTAAACAGTAAAGGAGATATTTATAGCTAGATTGCTTTTTCATTTTTTCTCTGTTATTGTGTAAAATTTATTTCTGCTGCTTTAGGACCTCTTTCAAAAGAAGATTGTGGATGTATTTTTTTGCAGCAGCAGCGCACACAAGAATACTACAGATGAATTAAGCATAGGGTGAATTTTCAGAAACTTCTCTGTCTAAATATGAATAGCTCCACAGGAGCTGTTAACGGGAAATCATTTTACACATGTGGATTTTATTCATGTTTCAAACATCTAAAAACAAGTTCACTTGCCACTAAGATTTGATGGGCTATTTCATGAGTGACAAAGACCACGAGTTAGCAAGAGCATGTAGCTATCAACTCCGACCAAAGGCACAGCCTGAAATCAGAAAGAGTCATTAGCATGAACCTTAGAACTGTTTGTTCAACTGCCCTTGGAATTCTCAAAGCAGAAGAAATACAGCCCTCCTTTGACAGAGGTATTTCTCCTTCCTTTTGCCCATTCCTTCTTAAAATGGATTTACAAAATTGCTGGGTATAAATGCAAAACTGCTGCTGCCAGAATGGCTTCATTTCCTCTAGCATGTTTTAGCATGCAAGATTTTTATGCTCTTTTTCCTATGAAGGAAAGGAAAAAAAAACATACCATTGTATAAGCTGTACTGGGAAATATCCGGGCAAGAACTGCAGAGATAAGCCACAGCAGACAATACTTTTAAATACTCAAATGAACAAAAACTGGCTTGGAAACAGTTTTTAATTTGTCAAACTCAATCATCACCAGAGCTGGCATGGGCAACAAAAACGTTAGTCAGTTTAACTCTAGAGCAAAAGTTAACTCTCTTTGACTGCTATAATCCTCTGGTTGATAGCATGAAGGAAATAGAAGAACTGGTGTAATGTCACAAGCAGAAAGATTTTGGAAGACTAAAATACTGACCTTTTGGAAGAAAAAAAGCCTAAAAAAACAACACATGCATTAGTCATAACCAAAATATTGTTCATAATACAACTTCCCAAGGGATTTGGCTTTGTTTCAGAGCCACCAGGATTCAGCATCAAGTACAAGACTGTTTACTCGCCTTGATGCAAGTAACAGCATGCATGAGGTAGAGATTGCGCATGGCAGAATCGTAAGGCCAGAAGGCACCTCAAAAGATCATCCGGTGCCTCCCTTTGCCCTAAGCAAGGATCAACTATCAATGCCATTTCTGACATTTTCCTGACAGTTTTTGTAACCTTTTCCTAAAGATCTCCAACAGTGGAGACTTCACACTTCCTCAGGCAATTTATTCCAGAGCTTCACTATTTTTATCACTGCACTATTTTTATCACTAGAAAGCTTTTCCTAATCTCACTGAATCTTGTTGCAGCTGAAGCCCATGACTTCTTCATCTATCATGAGCAGTGGGAACAGAGAATCTCCTTCTTTAAAGTACCTATTTAAAAATTAAAAGAAAATTATGCCTCCCCTTTTCTCTGACTAAACATCAGGGTTTCTTTTACCAGTCACATTTTCAAGTCCTCTGATCATTCTTACCGCTTTTCTCTGCGCTCCTTTTGGTCCACATCTTCCTTGAGGTGCAGTATCCAAAACCAGACACTGCACTCCAGCTTATTCCCCACGAGTGCTGGGCAGAGCTGTGTGACTTCACACATTGGAGGCTATTTCCTCTGTTAATGCACTCCAACATGGTATCACTTTTTTCACCAAGAGTATATAATCAACCATAACGTCTTGGTATTTTTCTTGCCACACCACTCGTACTTAGCTCACACTTGTTCTGTATGCTGTATTTGCACATCAGGTTATGCCTCGTTAAGCACATTTGCCTTTTGATAGACATCAAATTTGGATCAGCATCATCCAGACAGTAAATCAAAATGTTTGCAAAATATTTGACAATAACTTGATTTCTCCTGATAATTAAAAGGGATGCCCAAACTTCCAGAGATAACTAACTACACAAGGCATGCCTTCTGACAATCACATTGCACTTTCCTTAAACCAGAGGGGTAGGGGTGGGGAAATCTAAGCATCACTCTTTGAATCTTCTAAATTAGGAAAACCTGCTGCAGAGGTGCAGCTTTATATTATTGCTCATGACTGCTGCTACTATAAAGAGGCAAGCTGACAGCAATAGCAGTTTTCTTAAAAACAAGTGAGAAGTACCCTTATAGGTCTTGGGACGACAGAAAACCTTTTGACATAAGCCCAGAATAATGAGCTAAATTTTACTAGAAAAGAGGGATTCAAGCTATAGTATCGTGATGCTGCCAAGATGCATTTTGTACATCTCCAGAACAGCTTTGTTACATTTGCAGAAAATACTGCAAAGGGCACACTCTTAAAACACATAATTCAGGGAGATTATCAGACCTGCTGCTGTTACACACTGCATTGGCTTCTCCTCTAGCCAACACTCCTACCCACTTCAAGAAATATTAATCACAGCACTTTGAATCAGCATGGATGTTTCCTGGCCAAACCCATATCTGAATTTAGCTTAGCAGGCAACATGTACACAAATACTTTAGCTTGGCATTTTATATATGTTTTGTGTAACAAGCATAAGATAATATACATCCATATCTAAGGCACTGATATTTTAGTGACTTCCTGATAGATGTAATACTATCTCTGTCTTTCAAGCCCAGCCTTATTTCTAGAGCCTTTGAATTCAAAAAGATAAAGTATTTGAGGTGGTGTGCAAGTGAAAGAAATCAGGAGGGAGGAACAAAATCATTTAAAAACTTTCTGCCTCCCTTAAGTCCAAATGGAAGAAAAGTCAAACCAAGTTGTAGAGTACTACAGCACACCAAACGTCCTTTTTTGACTTGCACTTGATTTTAGTAATATTTACCTACTACCCATGGTAGTTGGCAGATTATTTAAGCATGGTTCTCTGTCCTCACTTCCCCTCTTATTTGCCCGTGACTAAACTCAGTACAGAACAGGAAAACTATTAGGGTACACAGCGTCTGCCATTTTGGCACAATTTAAATCAAAGGATTAGTACTGTACTTGAAGTATTTGAGTGCCTGTTGCGCATGAGATATGGTGTGTTTATCTTTGTTCTGAGAGATGAGTGCTTTGTGACTACTACTGAGTATATAAAGCAGCATGTCTTCCTGATCTATTCGTGCTCTGGCTCGCTTAGGTTTGTTTGCACGTCACTAATATCTTTCCAATTCAATAGTTACTTGTGGCTAATTTAATTTAAAAAAATAAGAGCTGAACCAGTCACTTAAGAAAGTGTTTATTTAAAAGCTTCATAGCACCATCTTGTTTTTTAAAACATCCAAATAAAATGCAGCAATTAAAATGTTTCTTCTGTTGAGCATGACACTAACTCCACCTGTGAACATATTTACGGTTGTTCTTGCTAATCTAACTGAAAAATAGCGCTCCTGTGCACACAGACATAGCACTGGGCCTTGAAACAGGTTATCCAGTCCTAGCTCAATAATGGAAGATTAGAAACAAGTGCAACTGGAAACCTCCCAGAAGCAGTTGTTTCTCTCCAATGCTGCTGGAAGAGAAAATTTTCTAAAGGTTATTTTAAGGAATGGAGCAGTTTCCACTCTATGTCCCCTTCAAAACGTCTTCCCTTGGCAGCAAAACTAAAAATGTAAATGCATAAAGTATTTTGGACATTCTTTTATGGTATAAGAGCCCACAGATGGTTAATTTATAAGTATATTGATGTATTTGTTCTAACAATCACCTAGCCGTTAACTTTAAAGAATGGCCGATTATGGCCATCTTTTCTAGGGAAAATACTAGTCAAAAGTATTCTAAGTTACTATGCTGATTTTTATTAAAAAATTAAGATAAAATCAAATGGCCATTGAAAGCACTTGTAATACATTTTCATGATGAGTTTTTCCTGCTTCCCTTTTTAGTTTTGCAGAGTAGCCTGTCTGAGAGCTTTTATTGAGCCAGTCAGTAAAGCGCTATTTTCCAAAGATCCTTAACTTACATTTCAAGAACATGGACCATGCTGAGTGCTTGGTCACATTATCATTTGGCTATGGCTTCCAACCACTGGGATTCTCTATTGCATCTACTTCTGGTAGATCATTAGGAGGCAAACGCTCTGTAGTTCACTTGGCTAACGCCCCCATAGGGTCCCAAGCTGGCAAAACAATCGGCTCCTGCTGCATCACTGCCAAGATATCTTCTGGTACATGCTTCTTATCCACCACAACTTCATACACGTACTCAGAAAACCAGTCATCAGTCATGATCAGGTAACCTGGAGATGAAAACAGTTCATTACAACAGAGAACCATTACTACTACAGTGAAGCAGTGACACAACAGTTTCACCGACACATGATCCGTTACAAACGGGACCCAGTCATACTCCCATATCTGTCAGGACAAAGTAGAGAAAAATCACTAAGAATTTCAAATGCAGGCTAAGCTGATATTGAAGTATTTCATGTGGGCTGACAGACCAAGCACGAAACCTGCTAGGAAAAAGACGACCCAGAAAATTCTTCATTTATGCTTCATCTGTTAAAACAGGCATCTGGAATATTCGAGTGAATTACAGTGCCTTTAAAAACTTAGTGTTTAAGTCAGAACGCAAAGCTAAAGCTGGAGACCCAGGTAAAAGTTTTCAGGATTTTGATTAAAATTTTCCTGATGAATATCCAGATCTTCTTTGGTTTAAGAAACCTCAAACTTTACTGCTTTAGTTCTTGCAGTAAGAGAAGAAGGCTGCTTTCCTCAAATACAAAGCCAACTAAATCACACTGTGAAACTAAACCTTAATTTTCTCCCTTAATATTATTCTTCCTGAGAATTTTAGTGAATTGCCCCTGAACTGGGGGGGGGGGGGGGGGGGGGGTTAGAGTATCACAGCTTCTAGCAGAAAGCTACTACTGGAAACAAGCTATTCAAGGTGAACCAAAGTTATTGGCTGCCAGGGAAAAAGAATACATTTAGAAGACAGATGTGAAAGCTTTATGTAATAAAGTTCCTCATGTCCTTATACAGTATCATCCCACAATCAAATGAAACAAGAAAATGTCCAAAGAATATGGACAATAAATGCATCTATCTACACCATCTTGTTTCTAAAGCAAGAGATCAGATTGAATTCCCATAAATTAAAAACCCTATCAATTGTAATCCGAGCTAGAAGCCATTTTGGAAACACTGCCAAAGGGAGCTGCCTCGATTATTCTCTCTTCAGGATATGAGTTCTGTGGGACACACAAAAACCTCTCACTCCCAAGAGCCAACAAGTAATTGCACCCTGAGAGGATAATGAACTCTGCCTCTGACATCCTGTATCTCAAAGCTTGACAGTGCTGATTAGGATCGTGCTGTCTGAACAAGAAGGAAACGTCAAGCAAAACTTCAGAACATGCAAATAAGGAAGGTCGCTCTTTGAGAAGGCCTGTGCCCTGTATCACAATGAAAGCTGTTATCAATTTCTTCATTAAAAGGAGACACACATATTATAGGCAGCAATATATACACCTAAGCCTGCCTGAGGCACCTAAGCCTGCCTGAGGCAACCCTGAGCTCTGTAGTCCATCCAGGTAACAGGGAGAAGTGAAAAAGAAACAGAAGAGTTGATCGTATTTCCAGGTAGGGTACAGCCATGGCGTCTTACCTCAGGCAATGAATCTGTTCGCTTCTATTCAATCCATTTCTATGTTAATTAATAATACAACATAGGAGGACTCGGAACAGTGTTGTCTTCCTCTGACACGACATAACGCCCGACTACTCCTCCTCGTATATATGAAGCTTGTCCACATTTCTCTAACTTATTCAAAGAAAAACCTAAGACTGAAGCAGTTTAAAACTGGCCCCAGAGTTACTGTATAACCTAGGATTTGGGCACCTGAAAATAAAGCCCTTGCACCAAAGTTCCCATTGGGCCTTCTACAAGCCACTTGGTGCTCACACCTTAACTTTTCCATAGGGAAAAAGATAACAGAACCTTCCATTCATAATGTGCTCCTGGGATGATATATATGAAGACAGACACTCAGAATCTACACTTAAACCCTTAAAAGGTCTTAACGCATAGAGAGAATAAATATGAAACAGTCAGTACAAGCAGAGAGAAAAAAGTCAAAAGGGAGCTGACTTCTAGCTGAAGATGTACCATAAGAAAGTTCTCTTCATGCCAACACACACAGATGGACCCCTGTCAAACGGATGCGATAATATGATTCAGTGTTCACCTTTGAAGATCTTTCTTGCTTTTAAAAAAAGATTTCTGAAGGGATAAAGCTGGGTTCAAAGTTAGGTAATACTGTACTGCGTCTCCAGAACAGAGCAAGCAGAATAATTAAGCTTGCCTGGATGGCTGACAAAGTGCCAGTAAAACACAGAATGGAAAATTTTTCACTGGGAAGTGTTTATTTATTTATTTATTTTTTAACCTCAAAAGGCAAGCAGTGTTTGTCAGCAGCTGCGCTCATTCCTTGAAGAAAAACAGACTGGATTCCAAGAAACAGTTTTACAACAGATATCCATGTAATTACTAAATATTTGAGTGCGCCAATGCTAGCTGTTCTCAGGGCTTCCCCTTTCCCTGGGGCAAGCACTACCACAAGAATTCAGTTCTGCCCCCAGGAAGCAATGCGAGCATATAAATAACTTCCTCCCATGACACCCAATACAGGAGTCGCACTCGTTCCACTCCTGCGCCATGCAAGCCTGGGGAAACAGGTGCTCCTCAGGCTGTTGCACCTCACACTGTGCTCACAGTAATGCACAAGTGACCCCATATAAAAGCATTCCCATTTCCAACCAACTATAAGCTTTCCCTAACTCAAAAAAAAATCTCGTTTCCGGCACTTTGTTGTAGGCTGTACCCTTTACCATCCTGTCCAAGAAACAGTGGAGTTGGGGCTTGTATCCCCCACACCCAGCTGGGCCTCAGCTGTGATGTGCCAAGTTTAACATCATTCTTGGCCTCTTCTTTAGTGATGTGGATTTTAGTTTCCTGTGCTGGACTTACCCAAACATAGCTTCCCAATTCCTTAACAAGAAGATAAGATAAGATAAAGTTCACTGCCAGGCTGACTTAATGGCATAGCAAGAGAGCTAGGACAGAGTGCAAATCCTCACCCTCCCAGGCCAGCTAGGCCTGGATGTTGAAGAGGGTGTAACCATCATGCCTATTGCTCCTGTCATGTTGCCTCTTCTGGTGGTTAAGAATGAGCTCCAAAGGACATGTCCAATTGCCTTTCTCTAAACAGTAATTTGGTTGGACATACCTAAAAAAAATTATTCCGGGATTCACTTCCCTGAAAAAAGCAGTTTGAAATAGAAATCAAGCTTCCTAGTTCTGATGGGATTTTCAATCAAGGCATTTTTCCAGACAACTCCCTAACCAAAAGAAAATATAGACAGTGAGCAAGAATTTCCAGAGACAGTGGTCTCTACCACTACAAAACAGATAAATGACAGTGACTCACCAAGAAAGTTCACATAAATGGCATACACGCAATACATGCATACAAGGTATGGACAGGGATTATTCAAATCACTCTAGAGCCCTATTATATTCTAAGGGAGCCATGAGCTCTTAAATGGTTCTAGAAGAACTCATTCCTGAAAAGTACATGCATATCTGCAAAAAAGACAACCTCTGAGGGCAGGTAAACTAACTGCAAACTAAATAGCAGCTTAAGCTCACAAAGCTGGCAAACTACAAGTTCAACAAAGTAATACTCAAGACTAGGTAACTGGGTTAATTTTTAGTGTTATTCTTAACTCAAAGCCTGAGGCACTACACCTGTCATTTGTAGCTGCTGCAGTTTTTGTGTTTTGATGCTGAACTACACTCTCAAAGAAATGGGGAAAGTCAGGAATGCACACAGCTTTCCACACGGGTCAATCGCAGTCCCTGCAGCTCCATCAGTACGACCACTGATGCTCCAGCCCAGTAACACCTGCACAGGACTGCCTCTGTTCCAATCACAGTTCAACAGCTGCAACTTCTACCAAAGGGTTTCAGGATTGATTTAATCTACTGCATCATGGTTTGGAAATAATGGCCAATGTCCTGAAGTTAAGCCCAGTGTTTTTTCAGTTCTAATCAAGAACAATACTGAACCTTAACCAAAGGAGCATATATGACAAGCAAAATCAAAGCTGCTGACTGATGCCTATTAATTTGAGAATGTTTTGAGTACTAAACAAAGTCCATGCTGAGCAGTTGTAAAGCATAAGACAGTTCCTTCCTGGAAACGTTCCTCTAACACTGGTAGCATCTAACACTGCACACCAAGGATCTGGAATGTCTCAAAGGAAGTCCTCCGGCATTAAGAGCACCACTAACCAGGTATTTTCATATTCTCTAATATATGTAAAGGTGATTAACATCCGCAAAATAGTTAATAGTCTGTATTTGGGGACAAGCAAATTTTTAATGTTACTACTTTAATAACATTCCAAAGTACATTTTATTACTGTCACATTGATAAGTCATGAAGGCTTAACACTAACACAGTGTCATTATCTGTTTCGTCAAGGATTTTTATTGGAATGATCTACTGTGAACATATGCAGCTGACTCAAAACAGACACTGCTGCAGACCAAGGGGCCAAAAGATAAATCAAGACACTTTTCCAAGAATACTCTACATGCTAGTTAGCTCTTCATGTCTAAGATATCAAAGCTTATGAATAAAGTCACATCCTAAAACAAAAATTTCCAGAAGTATTCTATTCCAGGAAGAAACCCCCAACACCTTGGGAAATGTCAGCCATACCAAATCGTTATGTGAGCATAACGTTTGGGAATAATCTGCAGCAGAAAAACAGTCACCAATAACTGTATTGTAGGATGGCCCAGATCTGAAGCCTGGCTTGGCATGCTCATCAGTGAGCTTACGCCATGACTGTGTGCACATCAGACCTGTCTAAGCTAGGAGATGACAAAATCATGCAGATTTTGCTCCGCTCCAACCATTTAGAAAGAGCTAGCTGACAGCAGTCCTCAGCAGAGCAAAGCAGAGAAGCTCCCACACTGTCAGCCCCACTCACCTGGGGCAGGTGAGCTCAGAGCTAGCCCCCCACATCAGGCAAAGCAGCTCTACTCTGGTTAGGCCCAGGCTGAGCAGGGAAGCAACTAGAAGCAATTTGCTAAACCACCTCTCAGCTGTGACTCACTGTTCTGTCCACACTGCCTATCCATGTGCCATGTCAGGCTGGCTCAGCCTCCCCGCTCCAGCCTTAGTTTAGAAAATCACCTTACAGGAACAGCAGTCCAGGCCGAGACCACGGTCAATGGAAAAGCAAGTTCACGCAGAATACCTGGCTCTGAGCTGAACTTCATGTTAAGCGTAGATCATCTGGTTGGTAGTGCTTGCCATACCAGAGAGAAACACTCAAAGGATGCCACAGGTCAGCCTTTCAGCACAGCTACAGAAGGGCAACTAGAATTGTGAGTTTTATAGTTTGAGAGGTGTTGGAGCTAGAACAGCTTACACTGCAGCTGCTCACAGTACTGGCTGGAAGCAGCCATACCCTCACTGCCTCATTTCCAAAAGCATTAAATAAGTTTGCAGTGATTGATAAACAGTGCTTTAAAAGAAAACATAAGACCACATTTAGCTTTCACCTATGACTCAAAGACTTTTTAAATAGTATCAGCCACAGCCAGCTTAAGGTCCCAGCATGAGACAACTCTAGTGAACAGAGCTAAGCTTGAATCTGTAACAAAAAAACTTTAGTACATTTGAAAGTATGCAGTGAAGTCTTATCTTTCCTACTACAAGGACAAAGCATTTTTCTACAGTGCATACTGAAGCATTTCTTGGAAGTGACCCTATCTTACTGGGTCTTGCAAAGCATTTCCTAACTTATCTATTGTCCTTCTCTTAAAAGATTTTGTTTTACACGACCACTGGAATTCTTGCCATCTCATAAGAGAAATGCTACTATATTTTCAGATCAACACTACCAGATTTTTCAGATTTCTATTTTGCATTAAAATCTTATGAGCAAAAATTAGCAAAAGTTCTGCTCTCTCCCTACCACAGTTGTCAAACTCTTACAGCTGCTTTCCCTCCTCCCCCTACACCAGGCAGGGGTAACAGCTGACAATTTGTTATCAGTATATACTGGTTCAAAAAATGATCAGCTTTACAATAACAACCTAGAGTAATCTCAAAAAATCTGATCTATTTTATGAAAGTTCATTACTTTAGGATTTATTGAAGGAATTCTAGAAAACATATCTAAAATTCATATGATGAAGTATTTAGTGTTTCCAAGAGGCCCAGTACTCTTCAGGGTACATCCTACTACTTGCCATGTCCTGCCATCACAGCAAGTGAAGACACAGCTCTGCAGGGTATGAAATGGTTTTAATATGGCCTTATGTTCACATAGCTGTAATTACTACAAATAATATGATCTGACAAGATGTCACTCAAGCTCTCAGAGCAAGACAGAAAGTAACCATTACTAGCCAGATTACTCGGTGTAAAAAACACTTAGACAAGCTGAACCCATTTGATCTGGTGACAGAAGTCTACCAATATCTACCCATTACCTTCCATACACAAATTAAACAGTTTGATTATTGTCAAAAGCTATAGGACAAGGACAAAATATGCCTCATATTCAGCTTAAGCTATAACCTCCAAAACAGGGGCTGTCAACTTTGTTATTCTGCCTTTGGGAGGATGACAAAACTCCCTCACTGTCAGTTACAGCCTCTTCCATAAAGTGCAATTGCCTCTACAGTTTGACATGCAAACACTAAGCCAAGTTAATCCAGTGACATTACTTGCTTCCAGTCAATGTCTCCATTCAATTTACTTAGAAGTAAAACACATTTAAGCTAAGAGTGTTTGTCTTCCAGAAATGCAGTGCCTTATTCTCAGCAACCCACATGCTATTTGCAGGCTCATTTCATGCATGTTCCAGGTAGGGGGACACACTCACAGCATGTCCCTTTTCCCCTTCAGAAGGGGAAGTTCGGCATTATGTTCCTGTGGCTATAAGATTACCTTTATTACCACGGTCTTCTCCCCAGGAGTTTTCCACTCTCCATTTTTCAAATGACCCTTCTTGCCCATCCTGTGTGACAAAACAAGTAGATGGCTATTCAGTAGTGAAGAGCCATGCCAATTTACAGCAGTCAAGTCTGAATCCAGTGCCAGCAAACAGAGCTCCACTCCCAAAAAAAATCAAGACACACTGGTGAGTTTCAGACAATAGTTTCTTGCTTACAGCTTGAGAAGAGCAATTTTCTGAAATATTGCTCACATAATACATAAGGAAACATAGCCGAGAGGGGAGCCTACAATAGGTATTTATTTTAATCTGAGAACTTAATTCAAATTGAAGTTCATTCAAGTTTTGACTCAACTGCCTGAAATAATTTAAGCAGCCTTCCCCATCATCTATCAGGGCCTTGACCGCCTTGTGAAATAGAGCACACCACTCACTCAAACTAGAAATCAGAGAAAAGGAACCAGGGCAATGAAGCAACTGTAATAATTTAGAACAGTATTAGCAAGAGCAAGTGCAAACAGTTGAAAAATCTAGCTGAAGGACCAGTCTGGTTCACTGACAGAAAGATATCTAAGGCTTCTAACAAACATGAAGTATATTTGATTACAGGTTCACAAGTATATTGTATTCTAGACTGCATTGTACATACCTGAAGAGTCTAATTCAGATCTATCAAGCATCTAGAAGCATTGGAAACAGCTTCATGGGCTTGCTATGCCACAAGATGCACTGCTGCTTCCTCCAGAAAGTGAGGGAAAATCAGCTCCCTTGAGGAACCAATGAATATTTAATTCTTTCTACTGTGTTTTTTTTTTTTTAAATAAGGCAAAAAAAATGCAGCCTGGAAAGCATCCTGTAAATCCATTTTTAATATTCAAAGGAATATTGCTATATCAAGATTTTATTCTCACTTAAAGAAAATAAGGAAATTCCTTATAACGTGAAACTCAGGAGCTACCAGACTAAGGATAAGTTTACTCATGATGCTGGCTGACAGACTAGAACGAACACGTTTACGTAAATGAAGTTTTTACCAAAGAGTACATTTAATCTCCAATTTTTTTTTACATTGTAAAATTATAATATGATTTTCTTTTATCTTCAAAGCCTTTTTTTATAAAGCAGGTAAATCCAAAGTATTACATTTTTACAGCTATCTATCAAAGCTCCTTTAGATTAAGTTAAGGTTTAATATAAGACAACATGTTCAAGCCAAAAGTAGAAAGAACTTAGTCTGTGTTTTTAATGTGGAAAAGCCTTCAAATTCTGGGCTTGTTCCAGGATAAAGTATGTCTTTTAAAGGACTTTTTCATTCTAGAAATACCATATACTGATATATTAGCATATATTAATATATAAATTAAGCATTTATTAAGCTTATACAATTTTTTTCTCATTTAAGAAACCAGATCACATTTGATCTTATTTTATGTAACTGTATGTTTATGCATGCAAAAGTAGGAATTTAAAATTATAACCATAGACTATATTCTCCAGTGACGTGCAGTCAGTAATTGTGATCTACAAACATACACGCCTCAGCAGTGATTAGATATATAGGTTTTGAGCACTAGGAAATCATCATTTTAAATATCTAACTCAAAAAAACATTTTTTAAAAGATGTGCTCATGCAATCTGATACATGAAATATAAGCATTAGAGCTCAAAATGCAGAACAATAGGAAAAAATCTATTGAACTGTAAAAAGTAATTCGGAAAAGTCTGACTGGCTCTCAGCAGTCCCACCTCAAGTTCTCAAACTCCATCATTCAAGGGAACTTTTTCAATTACATGTGAGCTGTTATTTCTCAAAGCCAAGGTCATCTTGGGCTGGAAGAAATCACTTTAAAGAGACTTTAATAATGACTTCTGGAAATAATGGAAAATACCAAAATTGCAGATAACCCAAAGGGGTAAATATTCACATCGTTCTTTTTAGCTCATTATCTCTGCTTTGTTATACTGCCAGGAGCAGATGTAGTGCTGGATTCATCTCAGCATACTGTCTGCCATACAGCTATTTTGGACACCACTTTCCTTCCTAATTATGAGTAGGTCAGAGAAGTCACATACCACTGAGTAGTAGAAGGTTAAGATTTTTGCTGAAGTGCCTCCTACTGGCTGTTCTAGCATTTTAACAGTGTATGAGCTTCATGCTGTAAAACCTAGATTGGACTAATTATGCAATGGGGTAGGGTGGGAGATACCTCCTATCATACTTGATTCCTTGCTCAGCAAGGTATGTCAGAATCTGCATTTCAAACCTGTTAGGAGAGGTTTTCCGGTATCTTAAAAACAGAACTTTCCTTCCCCTTTTCCAATAGCAGTTTGTGGGCAGAAGGAAAGAAGTGCTTGACTTGTCTGAAATTCTTCCCTCTGTTAAATATTTATAGTTCTTCTGAACACTCAGGCACAAATTACAGGGAAAACAGACAACCTAGACCTTGTGCACCAGGGTGCTGCCATGCACATGCTGAGCTTTAGCAGAACAGCTCATATGCTGAATAAGCCCTAAACATACAAACAAACTGCCAAAATATTCAAATACATCTGTGCAAACATCAGAACTTCAGAAGGAAGACTCTACCTTCTCGGTGACTGCTGTCAGGACCATAGCATGAGTCATCATTGAATCGCCAAAGATTAATCGTTCTGCTTTGTTCATATTCTTGATGGAGACACCAAACACCAACTCATGATTAAATCTGTAAGAAAGCCACATAAATGATGTCAAAAAGGATGCAAGGAGGATTCTCAATACTAACCAGAGAATCAGTAGACTGCAGTGTCCCAGGAGCCAGTGCATAGGCCTATGATAAGTTCAACTATTTTTAGTGTCAGAATAAATAAAAAAGGACTGGTCCTTTAGGAGTGTCTCACCGGATTAGACAATTCAGATGAGTAAGAATATTTAACAGACACTTGTAGTGCTTAAAAGCTCTCATCTTGTGTATAAACCAAAGCATGTACAAATTAGTTTCAGCCAAAGTATTTTCATGCCTATCCAAGTATCCAAAGAGGTATTCTGTTTTGATTTTCTACTTACATATTCATGTCATTGATTCCCAGCTTGCCATAGAAGTGCTTTGCAACATCACAGCCAAACCACACAGCCTACAAATAGGAAAGAATCATGTCTAGGTTATATCCCAGTGAGTTTTATATTACAAGAGTCAGCACCACACCATCCACGGAAAGAAATGAAACAAACCTCGCCATCCTTAATAGAGGCTGCAGCCAATTTTTTCAAGATATCAACAGGCTGGTTATTGTAAAGTGTTCTCCTCCCTCCTACCATATTGCCAAGGTACTCCACAGTATACAGCTTGTTGTATGGGTTCTGTGGTCGAGGATCATTCACTAGACAAATCTGCCAAAAATCAAGGTGTCATTAATTAAGGTGTAACTTAACTGAAAACTTTGAGAAGTGAATCTAGACGGATTTCAGGCAATTGTTTCTGTCCCAGCTAGCTGTCTCTCCCATTAGCAGACAAACTTGGCTGGAATACCAAGAAGGCTTTTAGAGTAGGTTTTTTTTTGTTTGTTTTTTTTAACATCTCTTATAAGTTCGCCTTCAATTGTGACACAGGAGCTGTGCATGCTATTCTTGTTCTCTAATGGCTGGTTTTATTTATGTCTGTTTGTGACTTGTCTGACCACAGCGTATTACATTGATTACAAGCTCAAAGTGCAATGCAAGGTCAAACAGCTAATTGAGGGGCACTGCACAAACATGAGAATGGGGAGAATAAATATGGGGCCAACTTGGGGGAGCCGTTGTGCAGTTACAGATGCAGACAGTACATCTGCAACGGCAGAAAGGAGTAAGCAGGCAGGTTTTACAGTAAAAAGGTCTTGGAAAGCCACTGCCTTTCTGCATGCCCAACCTTGTCCTCCATGTTGAAGTAAGGCTTCACGTGCTCGTTGTAGAACTGCACTGGCGTCACAGGGCCAATTTTGTTGTAGTTCTTCTCCTTATCCCGGAACTCCCAGCAGAACGTCTCTGGAGGGCTGCCCAAGCAAGTACTCACTATTCTGAAAACCTGCTCAGAGTAGCAAACAGCTGTGAGAACTTGCTGAAACATACAGGTCTGCCCCTCCTACCCCAGCAATGGCATTGATCGATGGATTTCCCCACATAAGAGCTAACTGGAAACTTGGGTTAACATTCACCTTTGAAGCACATGAATAACCCTCCACGCATCAGTTACTTGCATCCAGTTCCAGCAATCTACATGTTGCAACAGTTCTAAATCAATCTAAAAGGCCACAAAAAAACCCCAGCATCTCTCCATTGTCACTCTCTCTACCTGCTTAAGGTACAAGAAATTCCCAAAAAGGAATGTTTCCAGTGTAAGAAATATTGTCAAATTGATTCTAGAGAAAAATAAGCATTCAGAAAACTGCTCTAATAGCCGATTTGCCCCATGCAAAAAGGGGAACTGACTCTCCTAAAACACAATACAGCAAACCATTTTATGCCAGTGCTTCCCCTGTACTAATCTCTTCTTTCCTATAACGTTCATTTGGATTTCAAAGACAGACCTTTGCTTTTTTCAAAATCCTAGAATAATCTTCTTGTGCGCGTTTAATACATTTAACAATGCCTCAATTTAGGGTTAAGCTGGCAGGTTATGTAATTTAACAGAAGATCCCTGTCTGCTTGCTGTGACATCCTTTGCAGCTGACATCTTTTGATTTTAATCACAAAAAGTCTTGACTAGATTTCAAGTCAGTAGTCTCCCTATAAAGGTATGAAACAGTATTTAGGAACAGTCTACTGTACTTTCTCACTAGCCTTATCATAAAACATGCTAACTTGTAGGCAGTGTAACGAGAGGAACATCTCTACAAATATTTAGAAGGACCTATTACAGAAACTATGGGGACAAAGAGAATTCAGTCATATTTGAACAGGTTTTAATCGGTTTTACTTCAGCTCTGTTGTTTGTGTGTCTTGAGCACAAGAAATCTTTTCCTTGCAAGGAACCCACAGTTTATTTAAAATAAAAAGGGGGAATCCAAGCTAACCTGCACCTACCCCTTTCTACGCTATGATCCAATGCCTGCGGTTTGCGTTAACATTCCTGGGCCAGTCTTCGCATTGTACACTCACCAAATTTTACAGCAGAGGAGACAAAATACCCTTCCCAGAGCTGATTTACACCTTCTGGAGCAGGGTGAGCTGATTTATATGGATCCCAAGCCTCTTCTCAGTAGGTTCTATATGAACCGCTAGTTAATTAACTAAGCTAGACAGCCTCTGCGATTGCACCTTTTTGCCTGTCTTTTTGCAGAACTGGGGCTTACTGCCTTTTTTTTAAACCCAGCAACAAAACAAACAAAAACCTTAGGCTTTTCCTGAATAGGCACTGAATGCCTATACCTTAGAAGTTGCATGTAGTTTCATAATCCTTTTTTAATATATATACTTTGTCCCTCTTACTTTCATTCCATGTTCTTCTGAAGCTGCATAAAGAAAAAATATCTGGAGAGAGGTAGGGGGCTTCACTGTTTTTGTCTTCTATACAAAGCACATAACAATCTTCATGCCAACTAACACTCACTATTTAGCTGTGTACAAGACAGAAATAAAGCTGTTCTTGCTCCAAGTAGCTTAAGGAAAACAAAAAAAATTAATTATGGGTTGAAACAGGGTGCAGGATCATGTTTTCACCAGATGAACTTGCACTTTTCATTTTTAACAAATATGTTAAAGAGCAAATGTAAAACCCTAAACTGCTATAAATACTTAATTTTGCACAGACTGCACAATAGGTAGCATTTGCTGTGGACACACCCGCATTGCCTCAGATAACCTCATCTCTCACGGCTCGGGGTTATGGAAACAAAACAAGCCAGAAAAATGCCTAAAAGTAGAGCAGCAAGCAGAAGGGCTCCAGCTAGAGGAAGGAAAGCAATAGAGACAGAAGTCTCAAGTTAACAGAGGCAGTCATGCCTGGGAAGGGCTCCATCAGTTTTGCCACCACACCCATCATAGGCCATCTCTCGATATCTCAAAAGCTTCCCCTATCAATGCCCAAAGGAGATTTACTTAACCTAAAAGGTGACTTGTCTCACCCTAGTGACAGCTAGAACCAAGATAAGGCAAAGATATAATGGCTTTTGTTAAAAACTAAATGAGTGAGGAGGAGGAAAGGGGAACACTCCTGATGAGTCCATAAAGGAAACAGTGAAGAAAGAAAACTTAAATCACATGTGCTGCACTGATCTCAACTTCTGACCTCTTGCTGCTGCTTTGAGAAGGAGGATGTTTATACAGTTCTGGATTGAATATTTAATCCTATGTTCCAGTACAACTGCCCCATTTTAGCTGGAGTATTGCCTCCTAGCGTAAGTAAACTGAGATATGCTACACAAATAAAACTCCACCGAACAAAGCCCAAGTTCTGTTTGGCTGTATACAAAAAACGGAAACGTATACAAAGCCACTTATACACAAACACATGAGAAAACCAGTGGTCTCAAACCCCTAACTAAGTGTTTTTAAAGTATACAAGACAGGTGCATTTGGATATGCTAACTACAACGTTTATTGAAAGGAAACCCACTTAGGTTACAAACACTGTTACTACTGCAAGAGGAAATACTATGTTTAATTCTCTGCAGTTAATGCAATCTTTTTACAGAACAGACAAATTGCAATAAGTTAATGATTCTTTAATGCTGGTTCCAGGATCTCTTTCCAGGGGGCAAGGGGGCTCCAAACAAGTGAAGAGGCATTGTGCAGTGAGCTGTATGTCACTGCCCTAAAAATAAACATAGCCAGCTCTGGGAAGCTTTGGATTCTGCTGCAAAACCCTCCAAAGGCTTTTGGAGGCACTAGACAAGTTACACTAACACACTGCTAAACTACATGCGAATTTGCAACACTCCAAAGGGTAGATTCAAAGGGCAGAATTACTGTTGATCTTAAGGCATCTATTCAATGGAACAAATATTTTAGACTTAATGTAACCCAAGGAATATGTACCTGTTCTTAATATACTTTCTAAGCTAACCTTAAAATTGGGTAAAAAGCTAGAGATTTTTATACGAATCAGAAAGATGGGATTTCCAAAAACCAGACAAACACACACATTAATCAAAATCTGCATATTAGTGGAACTGCTTAGAACTTCACAGAACTATCCCAATGTAACTTTTGCTTACATCTTTAGTAGTAATTACAATAAAACATCTGTTGATGTTTATTGGATTGCAGAAAAACTAAGACACATTTTAAAAGTTTGATTTCTTGAGACACCTGAAGATAGACATTAAAGCCACTTGGTCACTTTGTATTATAAGTTTGAGAAATCCACACATGAAATAAATGCATTTTAAAAAAATGCATACACTTGGTCAAACATCAAACTAACAACACTTCAAAAATAGTTTTCGCTTTTCAAAAAAGCCAAACACACAAGTATGAGGAGACTAGGACAAGAAAAATAACATGCATCATTGTCATGTTCCAACCAAGCAGTGGCCTCCACCTGTGGAGGGCCAGCCCACCCACCAATAGTGCAGACCCTTGCTGACTGATTTAGTTTTGGGTTAATTCATGCAGCTAGAAATAGATGCTGTGGTTTCCTTCCTCTGATGCCCCCCCATTATCAGATCACAGCTGGATTCAGCCTTGTTCAGTTCAAATCTTCCCCGTACTGCAGAGTTCTCTTTTGTTGTTCTTTCCTGCTCTCTTGTGGGGAATTTCTGCAACAACACTTGTGCTGTAGGATGTTGCATTTAAAATGCAGAACGCAATTTTCAGCTTGCCTCTTTCCTACTAGTTACAGAAGCCTGATAGACTGCTATTCTGATCTCTTAAGATACAAAATGCTGCTTTCTTACAGAAAGGGGCAGATCTTTCCTGGTGGTAAACTGTCAGAATTCAAGAATCCTTAAATTCAGGATATTTGTCTGGAATAAAAAAACTCAGAACGCACCAAGTAACCAAATATGCTCCTTCAAAAAAAATTTTTTTAATACTTCAGAGTGCACTGCCATACAAAACCTCCCTAGTTAGGCAAACTAAAGTCCTTTGTTTTGCCTGATCCTCCTAGCTGCAAAACAAGGGCCAGCAAGAAATGCACTCAAGCCCCCCTGTTCCAAGAAGTCACACAAACGTCACAAATGTATTTACCTCTTCTATCATAGCGTCCATTTCAGCAGTAAGTTCCCCCTTAGTTATCCCACATGCCACCATATTTCTTAGACGCAAACAGTACTCTCTCATCTGTTTAAAGAGAAAGTCATTTTAATTTGAGATTAAGAAAGGTGCTACACCTAGTCAGTGTTCAGAATTTTCCATATGGTTGTTTCTGACACCTGTTTTACCCTTTATAAAAAGGTCTTCAAAAAGAAAAAAAATTCTTTCAAAAGGCTTTGTTAAATGTTAATTCTTCAAAAGCAACATAATGAAATCATTTAAAGGTAAAAGATCACAAAAATCAGAAATTAACAGTTGCAATTCAATCACTATTTTCCAACTACTTGACGCTTACAGCCATTAGCATTTCTTAAGGCTTGATTTCTCTCAGTTCCATAACATAACTAATGCCACTACATCCATATGCATTACTGCCTCTGTGACTCACAGGGAACAAATTGTCTTCATACTGTAAAATTTATTTTGCAATTCCAATGCATAATTGATCTCTTGGTTGATAAAAAGAACGGAGCATTTCCCTCCTACATGCAGGGTTGCAGTAAGAAGAGTACATGCCTCCCATTACTGTCACCATCCATCAGGCCAGGAAGCAGTGAGTGGGGCTCCCTCAAGACCAGCTGGTTTGTGATGTTCAAGGCAGAAATAACGTTAACATCACCATAATGCCTAAGCTCATTTCAGCACATAGTTTACATTTTTATATGGATTTCAGATGGCAATTTTCCCCAAGCATGCACCATGTGAACTGGAAAAAAAAAAAAATCAAAGCTTGTTGTAAAAAAAAAAAATGTTTTTAATTGCCTTTTTATCTAGCCACCTACACTAACTTCTTCCCAGATGAATATACTTCTGTAGTTCAGTGAGCAAGCTTATACCTTCCTTCCTTCAGAGCCACAACCCCGTACGTTGCAAGCTCATCTTTAACATTCGGTGCTTTTAAAAGACATACTTTTTGATCTTAGCCATCAAATTTGGCAGTAATCTCTAGAAACCTTGGCATACTGGTAGACAAAATACTGAGAAACAGTAACTCAGATGCCAGATACTAGTTTTACAGAAACATACTTTATCAGCTGCACTTCAAGAATTACCTTTTTAGAAATTTGAGGATTAGGAACAATTGCTACTAAAACCATGTGGATTACTTCTAAGCTACTGAAGCTTGGCAACAGCCATCTTCCATACACACACTTTCCTGCTCGGTGTTCCAAGATCAATCTCATTTCTTTGCCAAGACTTAAGACTACTGTTTGAATAACAACAAGTCAGTTGCTGAGATGCACTTAATACTTTGGTTAATAAAGAGACACAAAGATGGCTACAAACACCTAAAGCAGGATCATTCCCATCCCCTCACCTTCTTTAATCATAAGACCTACATCAGTCTTACCTTATGATTCAAGATCTCATTCATCCTTCTCGTAGCCTCCGTGGTATGGGATTCTGGGAAGTATTTCTTGGGGACAACACCATACTTTTCTAAAAGAAAGTAAAGCTATGAGTTAACAATTGTCTTTTCCATATGGCAAACGCTGGTGCTTCTGCTCACAGCTACATAAAAGCTTAATAGAGCTGTTTTCTGTGCAGAGAGTATAAGGGAGGAGTTTCTTATTTAAAAGTTACAATCGCTTAAAGCTTACACTTCAATCTGCGGCTGAATCTTCACCTCTCTGATCTGCATTTCACAAGGGTCCCAAGGGATGAAATCCTGAATGACTATCATTTAATCTGACACTTTAAAAGTTCTAATCTAATTAGTGCCATTTAAGAAGCGCTTTTTGACCAGGACAAAACATGTTTACTTTAAAATTAAGCTACTGAAATAACTGCTAAGAAAAAATGTGCCTCTTATGAATTATTCCACGTATCTAATCTACGGTTAGGTGACTAACTTCCTAGCTTCCTTCCTCCATAGGAAGGGAAAAAACCTCAGGACTACTTCTCTTCAACATTTATAAAATGTATGCAACTGCTCAATTACTTATTGCATTATGGTACCAAACAAAGATCACACCACGCAAAGCTCTGGACATAATAGCATCATCTAAAATCTTCTCCGCCCCAATGAAATATTTAAAACAATTGGATGGGGAAAAAGTGTGGCCTCCAGGCTTGAAACAAGTTCCTTTCGTGATTCTAAACTTGCATTAGTGGCTTGTTACTCTACAAAGGTGTCATATTGTTTTGCAACACAAATGAAAGCAAATGCTAGTATAATTCAAACACTGAGGATCCTCCTTAGCACTGCTTGAGGAGATACTTACCTAAACTGAATCTTTGTTAGACCAGCACAGCCACATGCCACACCATTTCCCTCACTCCCTCATCATCTTTCTTCAGGTTGCAACTCTGAAAGAAGTTTTACTTCTGCCTTGTAGGCACAGCCTATTCTATGTTTTTCCTACCACATGCGCTAGAAATTGTATACATGGATATAAGCAAAAGCAACAGCCTGAGTTGATTGTGGAAGTGTAACGGAATTGAATATGGACAGTCAGGTGTATCTGATTACTTCTCTTGACTTTCTGAACCTCTGTCATTAGCAGCAGTATACAAAAAAAGGAAAGATCCCAGAAAAGATTTATGCCTAATGCTTACAAGCAAACATGAAAAACTTTTTTGATTAAAGAAAGCCAGTGGCTAAAGATGTCGTGTTCTTTAGCAGATTTGCAGGTTTCAAACTTTTGTTTCTTCCTACTCTAACAGCCTACAGTAGTTAACCTTAAAGGCATCAACCTTCAAGGCATACTGCAAGTTTTTCCCACATCCCTCATATCTGGGTAAGGGAGATGGGACAAGAAATTCTGTGTGTATAAAAGTTTCCATCCTTTTTTCCCCTGCACTGGTAACAGGAGGGTAATTGTTATTTGAAAGGAAGTATGGTGAGGAAATGCAACAGGTGCTTTTGATGCAGTGTATTAGAAGCTTAAAAAAGCAAGGTCTGGAAATCAGTAACTAAGTTCAGAATAGCTTATGTCATTCCTAAGATATAATTTCACCTGAAATGCTTTCCATTAAGTATTAGCAGAATATTCTGAGACAGGCTACACTCAACTTCCAGGCATTAAGAAGAGTAAATTGCTTAATAAACCTTACATTCAGAGCTAACTAATTACTCCTCAGAACACAAACTTGCTTTCAATCCATATGAAATGCCTTTTAGTATTTACATGGTTAATAAAATTACTGCTGATCATCTGAAATCAGGGGTTGCATTCCAGTTCAGCCACAGCAATATATACCGAAGTTGTGTCCAAAGCTGTTGAAATTTCTTTTCTTTGTTTATGAACGTTTAGGAACAGAAACTCACTTTAATACTGGTAGAAATAAGGAAAGCATAAAACAGTTAAACGTTAGCTCAAAGCAAGATTAGCACTGGTTCAGCTACATCTTTTGTTCATACTATCAAATCTCTTTCTTATTGAGTACAGACTAACAACTACATATTTGCAGACTGTTGATATTACAAAGAATACATGTTTCAAGAAGATCAAGAAGAAATAAGTGAGTTTAATGAGAATAACTATCTGCATGTTTTAAGGTAACTAGATAGTCAAGTGTTTCATTGCAGATTGCAAAAAGGTGTTTTATCATCACAATTATTCCTGCTAGGTTTTGAACTGTGACACAGTGAACGTATAAGCAATCTCCTATTTGAAGCTTTCTGTAGTGCCTGGCACTATCATCTAGGAGATCTTACACTGTGTAATATCTACTACAGAACCAGATATTGTAGAAGCATATAAAAATTGTGTTAGCATTCCTCACCCCTCAAGCCAGTATACAGCTTTAGGCAGCTCTTCTAGTGACAGATTCTCTTACCAATAAGATTAACCAACATATCCCACTGTCCGCCATCATTTGTGGGGTTGGAAAGCAGGAATTGTATCAATCTTCCTTCCACAGGCTCCTTTTTCTGAGCTGTTTCCACAAAGGCATTTAAGAAGTAATAACAACGTTCCACCTGGAATGAAAAGACAGGTTAAAACAATCTCTAGGTATGACATGCTACACGTGACTTCATGCCTGTCTATTCATTTCTTTCAAAGTCCTAACTAGAGGAAACTACATTTATAGCCATGCCCTGAAGTTCTTATTTTCCCTACAGTCTTCTGGGGATTATCCTATAAACTTATTTTCTATCACACAGGAAATATTTACAAGTGAATTGGTATAGAGTTTGGGAGGGTACAGGGGCAGCAAGTGGGGAACACAAGTTATGTAATGAAACCTAGCTCAAACTTAGCTCAGTTGCAAGTAATAAGTTTGCTCCCTATAGGGAAATCAAGAAAACACAGTTCCCAGATCGGCAGGTCACAAGTACTACTGAAAGAGCTCAACAGAAAATGACAGTGATGTTTCCCACAGGGCCTCCTACAAGGAGCATCCGAAATACTGAGTACTCTTGAGAGAAAAAAGTTTTAATATTCCAAAACACTAACAGCTTGACAATTTTCTTCTCACGCCAAAAAACCAACTTTGCTCTACCATCATTTAAAATAGATATTTAAAGAACTTTTTGAAGTTTCTTCTCATGTGTGTTTTCCATCTGGGTTCTTAGATGGTCAACAGCCTACACGAAATTCTCTCCAAAGACTAATACCCATTGCACAAGCAGTCCTAGCACAACCTAGGACCTTTATGACTGTACCTTATCCCAGAAGAAGAGGTACGACTGGCTGAATTCAAACTCCTCGATGTTGTATTTTTTCATGAAAGGAAGACGCATTGCATTGAGACAAGAAAAGATCCAACATCTCCCTGAGAGATCACAGGAACAAGAATTAAACTGGAATGTACGCACCGAAGATCTGCACAGCGTTTTTAAATACAGGATTTATACTACTCTTCTGTCTCAAGCCTTTGGCCCACTGTTCTGGTTGGCATTATACACAACAACAGAAGAACAGGAACATGAGAAAACTTAAATTGCACGTGCAGGTCTCAACTACTTCTATCTTCTTCTTTAAGGAAGTGAAATTAGGTAAACCTTGCAAGCTTAAAGACGGTTATTAAATCAAAAGAACACAGTAAGGATTCATTTTCCATCTTCATAAAGAATTTTGAAAAGCTATATCAGAACTTAGTTGCAACAAAAGCTAAAATAAGGCTGCAAATCCTTCTGAAATAGTGCTGTGGCTCAAACCCCTGCTTTGAACTATTACAAACCACAAAAGATCATTCCTAGTGGAAAAAAGTTGACTGCGACTTTTTGCCACTACTTGATTGTTACTTTTTGGTTGGGCTCCAGTAACATATCAAGAGCTCTCAGAACAACATATTTTTGAAATAACCCTTGAACAATTAACATTTTGCTCTGAGGCCCAAAGGAAAGGCTTCAGAGGAAGTCACCGCTCGCACGAGCACCGGGAGCGCAGCGCAGATGACATCATTCCTCCCCCAAACAGCAGCGTTCCTGAGCGCCGCGCTCCTTAGCGGGGACGTTACCCCCCCAGGCCCAGCAGCGCCGCAGCAGCCAGGAGGTCGGGACCCAGCAGACAGGGAAGGCGCCGGGAGCCCCTTACCGGAGTTCTTCTGGTTGGTGACGGGCTTGCCCTCGGCGGGCACGGCGTGCTGGAACACCTGCACCGTGTCCTGCACCACCTGCCGCTGCAAGCACACCTCCAGCGGGTCGTTGCAGGTGGCCACGTTCTGGGCCAGCAGGAACTGCGGCTCGGCCCGCAGCCGCCGGGTGAAGGCGGCAGCCTTCTCCGCGCTGAGCCCTGCGGGCCACCCGGCAGCCGTCACCCCGCGCACCACGGGTCCCCCAGTCCCCCGCCCCCACCACAACCGAGACCCCCCCCCCCCGGGTGAGGCCCATGGGAGAAGGTGCCCCCCCAGGCATGACTCCCCCAGGACATGATCCCCTTGAGTACCATGGCCCAGGAGACCCCCCCCAACATGACCTCCTGCCCCCATAACCATCATCCTCCCCCCAAACATGCCACCCCCCCAGACCTACCACCCAATAACCATCCCCACAAGGCACCCTCCCCACCCCAAAGCTCCGTTGCCCTGGTACCCACCCCCTCAGGGCACAACCCCCCCCATAGACCCCTCACCCCACTAGCCATCCCCCCCCCCGCCATGGGGACACAACCCCCCCAGGCCGTTACCCCGGTAACCGTCTCACCCCACCCCCTCAGGGCACAACCCCCCCCAGCCGTTACCCCGGTAACCACCTCCCCCCGCCATGGGGACACAACCCCCCCAGGCCGTTACCCCAGTAACCGTCTCACCCCACCATGGGGACACAACCCCCCCAGCCGTTACCCCGGTAACCACCTCCCCCCGCCATGGGGACACAACCCCCCCCGGCCGTTACCCCGGTAACCGTCTCACCCCGCCATGGGGACACAATCCCCTCCCAGGCCGTTACCCCGGTAACCGTCTCACCCCACCATGGGGACACAACCCCCCCCGGCCGTTACCCCGGTAACCGTCTTCCCCCACCATGGGGACACAGCCCCCACCCCAGGCCGGTGGAGCCGGTAGGCGTCTCGCCCCCCCTCTCCTTGAGGACACGACCCCCCCCCCGTCGCCCCGGTAACCGGCCGGCCCCGCCCCTCACCGCGGGCGTTCATGGCACGGCGGCGCGAGCTCCCGGCACCCGGCAAGGAAAGCGCCGCGCAACGGCCGAGCCCCACAGCCAGTCGCGCGCACGCGAGCGCGTGGAGGCGGAAGCGGCTCTTATAGCCCCGGCACCGGAAGCGGGGCTCACGCAAGCGGCCGGGGTGGACGGCCGCGGCGGGGGGGGAGGGGAGGGGGGGGAGGGTAGATGTTCGACGGCGCGCGGAGAGGGACAAGCTTGCGGCGGTGGCGGCGAGCGCCGTTCCGGCGGGGACCGCGCGGGGGCCTGCGCGGCCGTTCTGTCGGGCTGAGGCAGCCGGGCGGCGCGGGCCTCGCCGGCCGTTTTCTGGAACGTTCTGCGGAGGCGCCTGAGGCGAGGCCAGCGCGCCGCTGAGCCCCCTCGGGGCGGCCCGGCCCCACAGCCCCCCCTCGGGGCGGCCCGGGGTCCTGGCCGAGCGGCCGGCCGCGCTCGAGCGGTGTGAGCGGCGGAGCCTTGCGTCCCCGGGGCCGCGGCGCTCCGCGCATCCGCGTTTCGGCAGGCGTTTTCCTGGGCGCCGGACGCCCTCCCGGAGCGCGGTGCCCACCCGGCCTCACCGCAGCGGCGGGACGGGGAGTGACCCGAGGCCCGCGGTGGGATGGAGGCCTTCGGCACCTCCGTGCCCGAACGGCGTTTGCTGTCCTCGAGGGGAAAACGCTGCTCTACAACTTAAAGGAAAATTTTTAAATGAATCTCTTTGTGGGGATAATCTTAAAGTAGTGTGCGCAGTAGCGTGAGCTTATGCTAAAGTTGTGCCGTGATAGCGTTCCCTGAGCGCTCATGAACATTAACTGGCAGACGCACTGTCGTGCCATCAGTCAAGGACGCGCTCTGTTTCATACTGCAACGTCTTCCTGTTGAGTAATAGCCCTGCTCCTTTCTGAGAAGAATAATTGTGCATCAGAGACTTGAATTAATTTACAGCGCAGTGTTTGTTGACAGTATTAGTAATGTACAATTTCAAGACGTGATGAGTCTTTAAAAGCTTGTCAGGACCTTGAGAAAAGTGCATGAGTGGCTTATTTGTTTTGGGGAGGGATAGAGAGGTTATCCTGCTGTTTCAGCACGGGAACGTTCTCACTGAACCTTCCGCTGCATGTTATCGGGTGCCTGGGGTTGCCCTGAGCCTTGAGGTGTGCTCTTAGCCAAGGAGGACAGCAAATACATCAGCAGCGCAAAGTGCCAGGGAGCTTTGGCCCTGGCCAGCAGACTGAGAAGCCCTGGGATGACCAAGAAGAGGCAGCAAGTTGTCCTTAAAGTTGGTCTGCACTCCCAAGGCCAGGTAGAGCTTCACTGTGGACTACAGCCAAGAAAGCAGCTGCCAGCTGGACGTCTCACATTCATGCCTTAACATCGCTTTCTGTGGCGACCCATTATGGATTTCTCTTTGGACTAATCAACAGGGATCAGAACCCTGACCACCAGCTTTCCTGACAGCACACACACACCCTTTAGGAATAAGCCTAGGCGACAAGATAGGGTGACAACTGGGGCATCCAACTCCACCATGGCTGAGCTCTAAACAGTATGTTAGAATCAAGAGATGTCAAGAACCATTTATATTTTTAAAAGACATATGAACTTCAGCCCAAAAAGTTTCAGTGCCTAATCTCATCATCTCATGCAAGGGCTCACGTTCTGCTGCTAGAGACGGTGTTTCTTGAGTTTCTTTCTCCTGTGTAGAGGAACTTAATGATTTCTTCACCTGTGGCAGAATGAAAAAGAGAATTGAAAGATCACTTACTGTGGAGAAAAAGGGGTGAGTTGAATTCACTTGGGCTACATGCAGCTCAGGAGGGCTTGCAGCAGGGTGGGGATATGCAGTAATGTTTATTTCCCACTGCCTCCACACATGCGTTGTCAGGACCCTCGGATGGCCAGGGCAGCAGCCATAGCGGTGTCCGGAGCGTCATCTGCATTTATGGTCTCGTTTCCATGCTCGTCTACCTACTAGGGCCCCTCCACTGCAGAGAAGAGGTGCAAGCTCCTGTTAGCCAGCCAGAACAGGAGCTTGGTTACTCAGCATGGCTTTTTTTTAGCATGTTAAGTATTTTTTTGTTTCCTGGGGTCTGACAAGGCTTAAAAAAAGGATTTCATTCTGAAGCTCATTCTGGGAAGCTGCATGAATAAGCAGTCAAATACTTACAGAGCTGTTTCACTTGCTCGTTTGAAGCACTGCAAATAAAGAAACAGTCTCGTTATCTTTCTCATTTCCTGGTCATAGGGATATTTTACTAGTATCTTGCATGTATGTAACACCTTCCTTCTCAGCTGGCCCCATTAAAATATCTAGCATTTGATTTATCTACTGGCAGTCCTTTAAGCAAGAGGTAGTATGTCGCAGTTCTCTAACACTGTAAAGCAACATTACAAAGTGGCATAGGGTAGGAAACTACGGGGCATTGCAACAAAACATTACTAAATTTTTAAAAGAAATTGGAGCTTTCTGTACCGTAAAAATTTTTTCTTTTCGAGCCACAATTCCAAAAATTACAGTGACTGCAACCACCACGACGGCAGCAATAATGGCCTCCGTGGGAAAAACAGGCTTTTTATCTGTTAAGAGAGAGAGGAAGTTGAAGTTGAGTATCCAATAGATTGGTGCAGTTTTGTAAAACAAGTCATTTCACAGAACTGCGGAAAAGACGTATTCTCTTCCCAGAACTGTCAATGCTGATCTGAGCTGTGCTCCTGCTGCTGTGCACGGACTGACTGTGTGGATTAGTCACCTGAAAAGGAGGGAGCGAAGGGTATATTCTAGTGAACTAAAGACAGATCTGAAATTTCAGTCCCTGAGGAAGATCCCCAGGGTATTCTATCATGCATGGAAATAAGGATGTCCAGACATATCACTCACGCAGCTAACGTTGCTTTCGCAGCTGCTCCTATGGGCATAAGAGTGTGGAAATGAGAGGGGCTCAGCCAGTGGGGTGGCAAACAGAAGCCCTGAGTCTGGTGGGGCAATGATGGGTGGGTCTGAGATGTAGACCTCCAGGCTCTCCCTATAGTCCACAGAAGTACAGTCATTTCTAGAGGACAATTAATCTCTCCTGCCTTAAGCATCTCTCTTGACATGACTGAATACTATGGTCAGGGTGAGAAGCTTCGAGAAAGACCTGAGGTGCTCTAAAACACACTTGAATGTGCCCTGCGCACCTGGGAAGTGAGAAGGTGGGATGAGTTCGCTTCAGGTCACAGTTGCCAAATGCCTTTGCATAACAGGTAGAGCAGGAAAGGCATTTGCTGCTGCTGCGGTATCAGCCGAGCACAGGTGCAAGGATATCTGCTGCTGTTGCCTGTGCTCTCAGAAGTTAACATGGGGAACTGACTTACTGCTTTCCACTTCCACTTACTTCTTTAGACTGTAACTCGTATCTTCTTCCTAAGTGGATTGCTACTATTGTAAAAGAGAACAGAGTTATCTGTAAAGCTTATTGTTTAGCAACAGCCATGTTACCTTCGACTATCAGGTGGAAAACCTTTCTCCCCTCTCCCAAAGCAGATTTCACCACACAGGTGTAGGTCCCGTTGTCAGACTTCTGTACTTTTTTGATAGACAGCTGAAAGACTTCACTAGTCTGGTACACCTGGTAACGATTTTGCTGTAGGATCAAGGTGGTGTTGTTTTTATACCAATTTGTTTGACCTTGAGGGTTGGATTTGGCATTGCAGTTCAGTGTAACATCTTTGTCTTCTTCAGTTGGGAGGGACTCTTCTCCAGTAACGAGGGGAGGAACTGTTCACAGTAAACAGAGTTAAATATGTTATTAATAATGCAGCTCACCCTTTAACAGAAAATAAGTTCCCTTTATACATCAGTTGTGCACCTTCTTCAAATGGTGCAACACACCACAATTCTGCAGCCTTTCATGATTCCCGAGAATCAGCAGGGCAATCAGTGGCAGAGACAGTCACTCCCGTGGCTCCTCTGCCCTGACTTGTATCCTTGAGAAAGAATCTAGGTGGAGGCAGGGACACAGCCAGAAAATCTTACTTAATGGCCCAGCCACTCCCTATAAAAGAGGCATTAGATCAGGCCTTATGCACCACTATGGAAAGGGAGTGTCTTACCACGTGAGTTGTCTCATCCTAAATGCGTTTTTTCCTAGTGAACACAATGTACAATGGTGCAAAACACCCTCTCTTTAACTAGTGCTCAGTCACCGAGGCGTTCAGCCCATGATTTTTTCCACCTTGTCCATTCTGCAGAGATACCCAGTACAACAAGCAACTCACACTGGACATCCAGGATCACAGAGACCTGGACAGATTGATCCCGCCTCAGCTTGCAAGTGAAGGTGACTCCGTTGTCAGCCTCAGTGACTGGGGATATGCAGATGTTACTGATGTTCACTTTATTTCCATCTCTGAGATCCACTGTCCCATCTCCCCGGTACCAGAGAAGCTCCTCAGCCTGGCTGTTGTTCTGTACCAGGCAGGAGAGGGAGAGTGGAGGGCCAGATCTTGTAGACAGGGTGAAGTCAGCATTATTATTATTTACAGACAGTTCCAAACCTGCAAAAGAAGGGAAATGAGGGCGTTTAGGCATCCTATGCTGTACCCTTCCCACAACACCCCTGCTAGGGTTCTCCAGGCCTTAACCCTGGGGGAGGGACTAAGAGGGGAGTTTCAGGCTTCAATCTGACACCTCTTTTTGAGGTGGGACTTTTGTTTTTCAGACACGAGTGTCTCTATCTTCATCACAAAGCTCCCTTCACAATTCTTTAAAATCAAAGGGAAGCTTTTGCAACTGACTGCATGAGTGCCAAAGCCTGAGCTATAGAAACAAAATATCTAAAAAACATATGACAGCGGTGACCTTGTAACCCACACAGCAAAAGAAGGTCGTGCAATTATTTCCTATCCTCCTTGTAATCACTGTTACAGCCTACCTGTGCCCTCATTTATTTTGTGCCTACAGTTTGATATGCTGTTTTACAGTTGGATCGAATTGCTCTTGTGAGTATAAAGAAGTTAATCAGCTCCTTAGCCACACCCAGGCCAGTTTGTGAGTCCGGCTGTTGGAGGGTTGCAGTCAGTCTAACCTACCAACTTGAGGACATTTTAAAATGAAAAAACATTACATGAAATAAATGCTCTATCAGGCTAAAGCTCGCTACTGTAGCTGTGTCATACATTAATGAACTAAAAATATGGCTCGGAATATAAAAGCACTGTGGTGCTGTGAATATAAAAAATTCCAAAGCTCCCCGTCTTATCCTTGGTGTTCCCAAGCGGCCAAACCTATCGGACTCTTCACTTCTCAGAGCGTGTTTGAAAACAGTGGCCTCATCATTGCTGTGCAGCTGCTGTAGTAACATTTGAAAATGCTGAAGCTTCCCCACTCCCTTCTCTGCTGCTCTCAAAATAATGCCTGGAGGCCAGATTTTAGACCATCCTCTATTTAGGAATGATCCCCAGAGCATACAAAAACTGGGATGCAGTTGTGGCTTATCACCCTGGGCAGTGCCCAACCCCGGGACAGCATCGCATGTCAGCATAATGGAGCTTGGACAAAGCCATGATGGATTTTTTCCATTGCTTACCTGTGGCTGCATATGCCAAAAAGCAAAGTGCAAAGGCAGACACTTCGGAGGGGATTGTGAGGCTGCTTTTCTGTGCCATCTCTGAGGAGCCCAGGTGATGTCTACTGAAGAGGGAGTTGGAGTGTCGCTGCTCCTGCTCACGTATCGCAGAGGGATTAATCACTTGCTGCCATCAGACATCCTGAGGAGAGCCCTCACAGGTGACGGGACAGGTTCACCAGGGAATAAACCAGGCCACTTTGTTTCAGATCTTTTCCAGTTCAGAATAGAATCAAGAGGATTTTACCTATCTAATCTCTGCTGCGCGAGTTCTTTGTCTCTACCTGCCTTTCTGTCAGGGGAACCCGTCTCTGGGGAGCGTAGCGCTGGACTTACCGTGGGAAGAGTCTCTGGAGAGGTGTTTGCTGCTAAGAAATGTACAGCGCTTTCCCCTGCTTGTTTATAAGGTCTGAATTTTAATGTTTTATGGTAGCTCAGTGAGAAGTGAGTCCATAAAATGGGTTCAAGGCCTCGTTCAATTCCTGGATTTCTGAGCTCCCAGAACACTGAAGAAAGGGATTTGCTGGGTTCTGCTGGCTGTTTTATGAGACTTGCTGAGGCAATGAGTAACTAATAAGAAAGATCCTGCATCAGCTATAGAAGCCTTCAACAAAAAATAACACCCTTTCAATTTCCGCTTTCTGAGTGTTCGTGGCCCTGTTTCAAGTCATAGGAATTTTATTCTGGAAGCAGAGTGAGGAGAAAATGGACTGATTCAGACTTTGAACTGCATATTGGCAGAGAGGAGTGCAGATTGTGTTCAGGAAATACCCCTCCAGCCTGTGTTGCTCTGCATCCTTCTACTCATCAGCCGTGGCCAGCTCCGTATCTCTGCAAAAACCAGCTATAAGACAGGGCATTGCTGGCCTTTGCTATTCCTAAATCCCTGCCCCAAGTCCAGTTCCTTCAGTCTGAGTTGCAGAGCCTCATCTGGCCAGGCTTTGATGAGCTAGAGACATTCACTCTTGTGGTTAGCTCAGTCCCTGGGCAACGCCAGTGTAAAGCGGGGGTCCTGCTTCATGCAGTGACAGCGGTGTGCATCAGCTAAGTGTGTCTGTGGGGGAGACAACTGAAGCACTCAGCTACAAGGAAAACAGTGTCTGCATTGCCCACTTATACTTGAACGGGATTGTGGTGAGATGTGATTGCAAACCATGGGGTCCTCACAGCCTCTAAAAAGCGTTCTCACTGCTCTCAGCGTGCCCACAAACACAGGGCACCTCCCTGGTCAAGAACTGGCTCAAAAGAACCATAAACAGCATTTCATGAGCAGAAAGGAAACCTGGGACATGTCCTCAGCATTTTCTTTGCTCATTCACGCGGTGGCTCACCACAGCAGAGCAGAGTTGGGGAAGTCAGAGCTCTTGCTCTCTGGCTGAGAGAATGCAGAGGGCACAGGAGCACGCAGCACTCTTTATTTGCAGGGTTGTTGCAAATATGGGACTTCTTTGAGTGTTTCTTAGTATGACATTTCTGTGTTCGTTGGTTCGCCTTTTAAACAAACAAGAGAGTCATTTTCACTTAAAAATGTATATATTTATGTGTACAAAAGCCTCTCAAAGAGACAGCCTGGATTATACCTTCTAGAAAACCAAAGTTTTAGAAATTAGTCTTCAGCTTTCACCGGACTTTTTACCTTTAAAATCAATTTAAGATAGAAATAAATTTAGCTTCTTCCACCTTTTTTAGGGAGTTATATGTTCTCTCCTTGTAACATTTGACTGAGTGCTTGCTTATAGTCCAGTACAAACTTTGATCAAAACGCTATTACTAGGAGTAGAGTGATCTTTGTGGTTTGGTATTACACTAAGTTGAAGTGGAGAGAGGTGCAAAGGAATGGGCAGGGAAATAGCTCACGTGCTCCTGCCAAGTTGGGCCCAAAGGCATGAGAGTTCTGGGAGTTTTCTGTTCACTCTGGTCACTGTGTTGCAATGATGCTATAAGAGAAGAAGGAGGTGTTTAGAGTAAGCGAAGAGGAAAGTAAAGAATGAAAGCGTGGAGGGTTTTTTTTTTTTAGTTTAGAAATGAGAGTAAGAGGAAAGAATGTCAGATAACAGCTGTTCTGTAGTGGGTTTGCTGTGACGTAGGGCAGAGCATCAGACAGGACCTGGGAAAAGTTCTGCCCCAGATTTGCCACAGATCTGCAGCGAGGTGAACTCAGGCTCATTTGTTCTGTATTTTTTAAATGGAGATAATGGTAGTGCCCTGCTTTGCAAAGGGCTTTGAGATCTTCTTAAGGAAAAAGAGACCAGAAAAGCAAGATGCTACTTGGCTAGAGGTGCTGAAAAGCAGAAATTTTAAAGAATTACTTTTGCAATGACTTTTTACACATTTCTTTTTGTATAAGGTATAATTATCTTGAGGGAGTCTTAATTACCACTGAGGCCTATAGTTTTGTGGGTGGCATTATCCACCTTTACATTACATTTATCAGCCTCATTTTCCAGTATGTAAACCAGCCACTAATGAGTCAGACCGGGAGGAACCTCGTCTGTGAGGCATCTGCTCCATAACTTTCCACTGCAAAGGTTCCAGCACTCTCCTTGAGGCATTTGGATCAGGCACTATCAAGGCTGGAGTAGACAATCCATGGATTTAATCCAGAATAATCCATCAGACTGGTTCCTTCTTATGATCCTTAAGGCAAGAATGGACCAACAAACCCAGAATAAGACTGTTGTTAAATATGACTCTGAACAGGCCCAAAGGGAATAAATTAATAAACACCAGTCTATTCCTGGGTGTAATCCAAGCCTTAGAAACCTGAGAAGAAAAGATTTCAAACATGATAGAGATTGGGCAAAAGTTTTTTTTCCGCTCGGTCTCTTAACCTCTGACTCCCAACTGCACAGGAGTTAGGTCGCACTTGATTATTCTCGGTGCCTCTAGAGAAAGAGGACACAACTCATAATCCTGTGGATTGTCACTGACAACACTTGGCTTATATTCAGCAACGTTGTGAGGGCCGAAGGCTCCTCTTGGAGCCAGAAGTATAACAGGATCTGCACAGATGTGTGGAAGCTGTGGATTGTGCTGTGGGTTGGTTTATTTGTCAGGCAAATAATGCATGTAGCATAGCTGTAACCTCACACCTAAAAATATGTTTCTGCAACAGTGCCTCAGGCTCTGCTCAAAGGCTGCTCCTATCTTCCCACTCAGTGCGGTTCTTCTGTCTTAATCCTTTTTTAATAAGTAGTGCTGCATATTTTGCAACACTTCCATTGTTTAAGAATGACTGCAACACCCAAACCCACTGTCTCCACTTGCCGGATATCTGGGTTGGAAAGTGAGGCTGTCAGGGAATGCTACCTGAACATACTCAGCACCCCTGTTTCCTCCCACAAAACCTATTTTTCTCATGTATAAAGATTATGGAAATGAGATGTGCCCTCATTTCTCAAACAGACTCTGAGCCCATAACCCCAACGTATTTTTCACTATTGAGATGGACAGGCCTCAAGTTTTTTTTTCAACATTTTGTTAATAATTCTAGTTTCTTCTCATCCTTATGTAAAAGGTCACATGCTATGGCTTTACATTTAGAGGAACGATAAGTGATTTTTTTTTCCTCAGGAAGGAATAAGAATAGCAAAAGGAGCACTAAACACACAGGCATATTTTGAAATTTTAAAAGAAATGGCTTAGAGGGCACGAAGCATCCCAATTAATAGTCGGCATTAATGAAGAAACAGACCCTGAGATAAATAAAACACCAAGAGATGCTTGCAGGACGGCAACGCTGAAGCACAAGTGTTAGACACTGATGCCATCTACTGGATACCCACTAAGCAGCTGTGGGATCTGACAGCCCTGCAGGCAAGTATACAAGAGGGAAGAAAGTCACCTTCTGAGAGCCCTAAAGACAGGATGTCCGCTGTGATCGCCACTGTGAAATCTCAGAGACAGTGAACTCTGCAGAAGCCTAAAGTGTTGCCAGGCACTTGGACAGCTGTGCCGAAACCTTTGGGTAGCTAGGTGAGAGAAAGAGGAGGAAGATGTACTTCTGAGATGGTATTTCTCCCTGTGTTTTTCATCTGTCTTGGTGGAAATGTGGAGCCTGCACTCTTAGTGATGCCACAAGGAACCGTATCTTGGGCTTTAACTGATATTGTTATACTCCAGTTTCTCTTTCAGAACTTTGAATAAATCATGCTTAGGGAACTCCAGCCATCACTTTAAACAGTTGCTTCTGGATCTTAAACCGAATGGCAGAAATTGAACCATGTTCCAGGAGTGTAAGTCTCACCTTTAAGCAAGAGCATCCAGGCACTCATGAATGTTACTTGTGCTGTGATGAATGTATCCAAAGACTGTAGAAACTGTGAGGACTGGGCATGAAAGTACTACCAAATTGTGCAGACAGTACCCACGGCTGCCTGTTACCAGCATTCAGCACTGGTCCACATATTTTCTAACCGCTGTAGGTTAGGTTCAGCATTGGTGGCGTGCCTAGGATCCCAAGGCAATCTTGACTTAGAAGACTGATGATAGGACATCAGTGTGGCCCTCACTATCGTAATCTGAGAAATATGGTACCAAATAAAAGCAAATGTGAAAAGAACTTACTTTAAATTAGTAAACTAGGTCCCCTGCAGGAGATGAAAGAGAATTATCTTTATTAAATTCCACTTAAACGTTGGCCCTCTTTCCCACCTAGGGAGCCCTGTTTATAAGCTTTCAGCTTTTACACCTAGCAGCACTCAGGCAAATTAATAATATTAATCCTGGATTTGACTCATCCACTCATGAAACTCCGTTTTCCACCTGATTAAACTGGTTTACAAGGAAGTCTCTTGCCTCAGCCATGGGGTAAGACTGTATCACAGTGGAGGGTGTCCGTTTTCTTGTGACGTTGTGCTTTTTCTGGCCAGAAAACATGCCTCTGGCACTGATGAACTGGACTTCAAGTTTGTTCGTTTCCCCTTGGAAAACAAAAATGCTTAAGGATTGTGCTAAGTAGGGTGCTTGTTCCTTGCCTGATTTAGGTGATCTCTGATGGCCCATATAGGAAAATCCTGAACATTATTCTCAGATCTACTTCTCTTTCAAGACTGTGTTCTACGGTGGCCACTCTCCGGCCTGGACCTAAGATATTTTTGCCTACCTAGGAACTTTCATCACCAGTGGGATTTCCTTGGAAGTGCTCTGCTGGAAAACCAAGTGATGATTTGATCTTGTGAAGAGCTGCCAAACATTATTAGCAGCTTTAACTTCCCTGCTGTGGAGTCATTCCTCATTCCGTCTGTGAGGAATCTGCAGGAGGATTGAGCTGCCCCATTTTTCCAGTTAATGGGGAACATTTGCTGCCAATCTCCAGGAGGAAACCACACTCATCTCAGTGGCTGGAACCACTGCAGGGAGTGTCATAAGGCAAAAGCCACAGCCCCCAAGTAACCAGCTTTCCAGCGTGTCAGCCCTGCGGCTCTCTGCAAGTACGAGCACAGGGCAGAGCTGAGGAGGAGGAGGCTTCTTGCAGGTCAGTCCCTAATCTACAGCCTTGCTTATGCAAGGATCCAGAAGCCAGAGCTCTTAGGTTGGCCCAAGTAAGCGCGAAGGTTTTGTTGTTGATGACGGGATGACTCAGTCCTCTGCCACATGCTGCTTTTACAATTGGTTTGCTGAAACTCCAGATAACTAGGCTTTTATCAACTAAAAAGGGAAATGAGCTCAGTTATGCTGTGTAAATTCCGAGCAATTTATTTGAAGACTGAGGTTTTAAACCTGTGTAACTCTGATCGCTTCTGAGACTGCCAAATTCCCTTTTGACTTTCCTTCTCCTTTTCGGTTTAAAAATGTCCTGACGGCCACAGTCTTTCCGCTTCTTCAATGTAATTAGATTCGGGGCATCTTGTTGATGGATCACCCCTGTTCTCTGCATGTCTCTATCCTAAATGACTGCAGCGCAGATGAGCCCAAGAAAGAGAAGGCAAATTACTCTCCTTTTCCTCAGGGCCCTTTTGATGGTATAACACACTTGGCTTACGCAAAAGTTTGCATCATCAGATCTATCATCCAAAGGATCCCAGAAGGCAGTGAGATCAAAGATTCAGATGGTTCCCTTGAAAATTAGTTTTATGTGCTAGACTCGGAGCTTGTATCTACAACAGGAAATGCCAGAGTTGGGAAGCAGATGTGTGTATAAGATAATACTGAAAAGTTAAACAGGAATTGACAAGACCTGCTGTCTGAGAAGGCCACTTTCAGAGTTTTACGGATTACAGTGGACTTTTTGCAGAATAATTGACTGTACTTGTTAATCATTATCATCTCACCTGCCTGAAAAAAAGAAAAGGTCTGAGGGGAGGAAAACCCAAAAGTCTGTATTAATTATTTATATCTTTGCAGGCACACAGTGCTGTGGTGGTCCACAAAACACCAGCGCATTATACAAAACATCAAATGGAATTAGAATGTCTTTAATCCCCTGGAGGCCTGATCTGGGCTGGGAAGTAACGGCAGGCCACAGCTGTGCCTTCCTCAAGGAAGCCAGGCACAAGGAGCAGCTTCAGGCTCTGCGAACAGCAGCTCCTCTGTGTGCAAAAGCAAGAGGCCACCCTGCTCCTTCCTTTTCTACCTTACGTTTGTGCTTCCATTTTTTTGTAGGCTCGGCTCTATCCTTTCAGAGACAACTCTGCTGCAGCTCCGTGCCGTGACACCCCTCTGCTGGTACGTGGAGCATCGCTAGCTAGCGTGGTCCGAGAAGTGGCCGTGGCCGGTCTTTTCCCCCGCTGCAGGCAGTAACTCGGGCAGGGATTATTATTCACGTGGGCTGCGTGGCAAGCGCTTCGGCCGCTCCCTGCGTGCCCTGCTCCCACGAGCTGGGGGACTTTCAGGAGGGGAAGGTGCTGACCGCCTAGAGCCAGGCCGCTTTCCCCGAAGGAGGAAGGGATCACGCCCTCCTCGCCGGCTCACGCTCCCGGCAGCGCCGCGGGCCGCGGGCCGGGCCGGGCCGGGGCCGGGGAGGGGGGTCGGCGACGCGGCGCGGCGCGGCCTGTAGGGGGCGCCGCGGCTCCGCGCCACGCCCCCTCGTGACGCAGCACCGCCTCCGCCTCTCATTGGCCCCTCGTCGCCTCTCCCCAGGGGCTCCACTCCCTCCACCGCCTCTCATTGGCCCGCGGGGCGGGGCCAGCGCCGGCCCCTCCCGCCGGCGCGCCGCGGTGCGGTGGAGGCCGGGCGTGCGGCGGCGGCGGCGGCGGCGGGGTCATGGCGAGCGCGGTGCGGCGGCCCGGCCGGGGCCCGGCGGCGCGGCGGCTGCTCCCGCCGCTCCTGCCGCCGCTCCTCGCCCTGCTGCTGGGTCCGGCGCGCGCCACCCACATTAAGAAGGCGGAGGCGGCGGCGCCCGACGAGACGCTGCGCTACCTGCACTCGGCCGAGCTGGGCGAGGCGCTGCGGGCGCTGGCGGCCGCGGCCCCGCCGGGCCTGGCGCGGCTCTTCAGCATCGGCGAGTCGGTGGAGGGGCGGCCGCTGTGGGTGCTGCGCCTCACGGCCGGGCTGGAGCCGGCGCGGGCCGGCGAGGAGCCCGGCGGCGCGGCCCTGCCCGGCCGCCCGCAGGTGAAGCTGGTGGGCAACATGCACGGCGACGAGCCGCTGGCGCGGCCGCTGCTGCTGCGCCTGGCCCAGGAGCTGGTGCGGGGCTGGGCCCGCGGCGACGCGCGCATCGGCCGCCTGCTCAACACCACCGACCTCTACCTGCTGCCCAGCCTCAACCCCGACGGCTTCGAGCGCGCCCACGAGGGCGACTGCGCCGGCGGCGCGGCGGGCGGCCGCGAGAACAGCCGCGGCCGCGACCTCAACCGCAGCTTCCCCGACCAGTTCGGCGCCGCCCAGCCCGACCTGGAGCCCGTGCCCGAGGTGCGCGCCCTCATCGCCTGGATGCGGCGCAACAAGTGAGTGCGGCCCCCCCGCCGCCCCTGCTCCCCTGCCGGTTCCCTTCAGCCCAGCCCGCTCCTGCTCGCCTGAGGCCCCGCTGCCGGCCTGCTTTGAGGAAGAGGAGACCGTCAGTCGCCGCTGCCCGGGTGCAGCAGCTGCCCTGTCTGGCTCTGCGGGCCTCACGCCAGGCCTCTGCTTGCTCTCGGCCGTTCCCAGGGTTCCTCAGCAGGCCTGGGGGAGGAAGAGCCTTTTTTCCACCTGTTTGTCGCCACCCCGCAGCCCCCTGCGCTGCGTGGGTCCCTTTGTCACGCAGCGTGTCCAGCGGCCAGGCTAGTCCTCGCGCCGGCCACTCCGACGTGGCGGACGCAGGAGAGTGGTTCGTGGTCTGGGCTGCCGCAGCTCGCCGCGCGCCTGCCGCGGAGCCGTGCCGCCCCCCTGGGCACCACCAGCGCCCTGCATGCACCAGGGCACTCATTGCCGTTGTAGCTGTCTGTCGTCTCCCCTCCCCACTGCAGCTGGAAACTTCTTTCCCTCGTCTGCTTTGTCCTGAGCCTGTCTGTGGACCTTGCTCTTGGGACGGATAACGCTTTCCCCATGAGCTGTGGGATGCTTAAAATAATGGGGATTAAGCTTATAACCGCTCTGTGTACACATGTCAACAGTGAGGCCTGTCAAGAGTTACACTGAGCAGGGCTTTCTCCCCCTCTCTGTCTTTGTATTGCATGGAAAATTCCCTGGGTTTAGCAACACAGCTATGTGCAGCAGCATTTCCAAGTGCAGGCCCTGCTCGTGCAGCCCTCTTCCCTGTCTGTCCTTCTGTTGAGTGTGTGTAGGACTGAGCCTTAAGTGCCTACGCTGATGCATAAGTCTTTCACCTTCCAGCTAAACAAGGAAGGGGATGAATGATGGTAAGTGTCTGTGCTGGAGCAGAGCTGCCTGAGAGGGGAGATAGTCGCCTGTAAAGTCCAGTTCTGGCTTGCAGCCCTGTAATGGGGGGCCTGAGCAAATCTGGAAAAGAACAGTAGTTGGGCTAAGCACTGTTCCTTCATTTGCAGTGTATTCTCCCTTAGAAAAATTGTAGAACGTCCAAACCACTGAGGCAGAGTTATTATGTTGGTGTAAAACAGGCACGTAAAGTTGTGTAAAGAAAGCCAGAATGCAGGGTCTGATCACAGATGAGCAATGGACTGAAACAAACCGTTTCCAAAACGGGAGAAAGAAACTGATGGGATGACTGAGGTGGTACGCTGTAAGGCTCTTGGCCGAGTCTAAACGACACCTGAGCTCAGCATCATGTAATGCCTGCTCCGTTCTAAGGACCAAAGTTTGAAGAGTTGTCTGAATTAAAACTTAGTGGATCACAGTGCCCGCAGGGATTATTACTCCAGAAGAATTTCATAAACTGCACCAGTAATTTGCTTGTTCTGAAGGATCCTTCAGAACAGCTCTGAGGCAACGATTTGCAGTAGGAATCCCCCAGATTTGGTCAAACTCAAAATTAGTCAGTAGGGAAAATCATGCATGCTCTTAACATTATTTCAAAGATGCCTTGTTTTTTAGCAAACGTTTGAGGTGGGATTTCTTTTTGTAAGCTAGGCCAGAACAGGAAGAATACAATGCTTTATGCATCCCTCTGCCTGGCAGCACCAGTTAACGCTGGTACAATTGTTGTGCTAATGTAATCGCTAGTACAAAAATGAATGGGTAAACAGAGTTGTTTGCTCTCAGAAACACTAGTGGGTATAATGCAACTCATGTGCAGTATTTCAGATAAGGCAAAGGTATTGGTCACGTTACGTCTGCTTAGAATCTAAATTACATTTGACTGAATGAGAAGTAGTTAAGTTCATTTTCCCTAGTACTGTATTTGGTGAAAAGAGGAGGAGACATTAGTCTTTAAAGATTTATTGGAAAACTTGTGACTGCCTGTGATCAAATTAAAGTGTGATAGAGGGCCTGCTGTGCTGTTGAATGTTCTGACTTGGAATTTTAACAGCGCTTTCACTGATTCAGATTTTCTTTATGCAGGTCAGTCCTGCAGTACATCTGAAGCATTGCTCAAAGCTCGGCCAAGAGCTGTGTACGTCCCTTTATGTACAGGGCACTGTTTTTCTGTAATAGAGTTAAAGGGCTCTGTCTTAAACTGAAGCAAGAAAATTGTTTCATGTCCAGTAATGCCTGATGTCAAGTTGGGAAGTGAATAAACCAGTCCTGAGAGTTGGTTTATTGCAAAATATTTGCCAACTTCCCCAACATACTCGCACTTGGATGCTCTTCCAATCCTCTAACAATCCTTTTTGCTGTGTTGGAGGCTGATTTTAAGAAGAGAGGATATGTCTCAAAGAAGAGTTTGCTATCTCTTTGTCAAACGGAAGCCTACTCAGCGTAGGATGAGTGCCTATCTGTTAACGTAACCTTCGTGTAGTTATAACTCAACAGTAGTTCTCCCTGCACAGTGCTGATGGAGAAATGTCTGATCGTTTCCTCTTTCAAAATAGCTGTACTGTTGAACAAAATAGCATTGCTGAGCGGCCGTGTTCTGCCTGATTGATCCCAAATATACTTTGGAGGTTGCTGAGAATGCTTTGGGTAGGAAAGCAGTGGAGTAACTGGTTGGGTGGCTGTAGCTGGCTTCCTGTTGAAAGTGTTCTCTTGTTCCAATATGGCTCTTTTCTTTCCCCCTTCCCAACCCCAGGTTTCTACTCTCTGGCAATCTTCATGGTGGCTCAGTGGTTGCAAGCTATCCCTATGATGACTCTCCCACACACAAGCCCACAGGAGTCTACAGTAAATCAGCAGATGATGAAGTGTTCAGATACTTGGCGAAAGCTTATGCGTCAAATCACCCCATAATGAGAACTGGCACCCCAAATTGCCCTGGTGAGGAGGGAGAGACTTTCCAAGATGGCATCACAAATGGTGCCCAGTGGTACGATGTAGAAGGTAAGATACATTGATGAATTACTCTAGTTCTGTTAGCTTGCGTCATGTAATAGAGCATCTTGTAGAAATGCTTGCTCCCACTGAGCAATGACATCTGAAACAGTGGTGATAATCAGTGGAAAAAAGATGGTAGGTGAAGTTCATATTTTTAGCTTTGAATGTGTTCCAACAGCTTGAAATGAAGGAAAGTGGCATCATGGGCACACCAGAAAGTGTTTAATGAATCGCTGTTTGGGAGATGTTTGGATTTGTAGGGAACAAATATATCCCAGCAAACTGGAGGATTCTTTCTGACCCTGTTAAATGCTTAAGAGTTATCCTGCATGGATAAGGTTTCATTAGTCAAATGCATTGTCATAGGTTTCAAGGCAGTTAGTGAATGTAAAGGAAGACACAGGAAAGAGGAACTATTGTTAAAGTATTGGAAATCCAAATTGTATTAAGCTGAAATGCCAGTATTCTATGCTGTTTTTTTTTTTTTTTTTTAAGACTGTCAAACTTATAGTTTTGTAAAGAGTGTTAAAATACCTTACTCTAAAACTATGTAAAACACTTTAAATTCTTGGTCTGAACTAACCTAGCTAATTTTACTGGAAGTAGGGTAGGGAGATTTCTATGAACTAGTCTCCTACTAGACCTCTGCAGAGGGTGACAACCAGCAGGGCCTGTTCCTATGCAGCTGGATCTAGAAGGGATCCAGAATTTAGTCTGCTGAGGCCTCTAGGAGAGCTTCCGTCCTCTCCAGTAGGAAGCTGCATTACAGAGGTGACCTGAATATAAGCAAGTTATCTCCTGGTACCACCACCACTGTTCTGTGGAAATGGATAGTGTGGCTCAGCCGCAGTAGAGGACTCTTCTGTGTACATCTGTCTTGCCTACAGTGGGATTTAAATGGCAGTTTGTGATGAGATGCTCTCATCAGAAAGGATCCTGTAGGCTATCAGAAAGAAGTCTTGGCTATCTCATTAGAATAAGTTACACCATTTCCAAGTCCCCCCAGCAGATGTTGTACAACCGTGGACTCACCAGACAGTATAGTAACTTCTGTGATGAGGCCAAGACAAAAATCTTGCATAATTGATCCAAGGAAGTTGCATTGCTTTGCTGTGTCTGGACCGCTTTGCTTTTCCTTGTGGCAGGGCTGAAGGGTAATGGCAGAAGTGCTGAGCAGGCAGTGAAATTGAGCATGGTTTATGCTTAATAGCTTACAGCTTAACAAATCCTAAAAAGATGGTGTCTTTCCAGAACATGGGCTTCAGTGCTGAGTCATATGTTAACCCTGAATCCACATTCCTTGGGAAGGAAGGAGAGTGATCCACTACGTCACCTCTGTGCCCAAGTAGGAAGTCTTTGTTTCAGTGGTGGCTGAATCATTCCTGAGGATTTCACTGTTCAGATAAGATGTGGTTTCACCTTTTTCTCTAGCAGCTTCCCTCCACCCTATTAAGCACACTGATGCTGGATTTTTACTGGCTCAAGGTTCACTCTGCTTCTGTGAGAAGCCCAGCATGAGGGAGGTTTGTGTAATCTTGTGAATCTGCTTACGACTGAACAGGATATCCTGGATGATCTGTGCTGCCTTGCGCTGGTGACAATTGCTATTGGCAATCATCTAAATCAGTAGGTTTGTTAGCTGTAGCTCTCATGTTTTCTGCCCTTTTTAGTGGACTGGGGGTAGCTGTGCTCTGAAGGGAGACTGGTTTAAGAGCTTTTGGCCTGTGTTCTCCTGGCACTGGAGCAAGCAGCATTTTGACTATGGCCTAACGTCTTCATCCTCCTGCCCTGCTGTGAAACACCTAGCCAGTGCGAGCCTTCGCTTGGATGGCTTGCTGGTGGCTATTGCACTGACCCCCTTTCAGGCTGCCTTTGTCTTGTAAACTAGCAGAGCAGAGGTTTTGCCTAGTCTCCTCTCACAGGAAATGACAAGGTGTGAATCGAGGACCGTTCTGCTCACATCTCTGTACTGCCCTTGTTGTGGCTTATAATCTGTCCAATAGAGACTCTGGCTCTCAGCCTCTGTGGAAACAAACCTCTTAGATGTGCCAAGCCACAATCTCGGGCTCGCTGCTGTTGGCTCTAGGGAATTCACGGGCAGAGATTGTAGAGCACTGAAAAAAGAATTTGCAGGCTGTCACTAGATACGACTCTTGACCACAGCAGCGTATTGACACCAGCTCTCAGAATGAAGCGCTGCTGAAGCTTGGCAGACAGAGCCGTTAAGCACCTCTGCTGTCTCTCCCCTAAGCAGTAATTCACATATAGTTGTTGCTTAAGCTGCACTGTGCACACGTGATGGGTGGTGGCAGCCCTCGGAGCAGGTCCCAGAGTATAGAGTTCACGGTAAAATGTAACCCACGGGACGTGAGATCAGAGGAGAGAATGCAGGTGAATAACAGATACTTGAAATGCCAATTTTGACGTCGTGTGAAGTTACTGTGCCCCTTTGGTGTTTTTGGTGTTAACATTTATTTTTAGTGGTGGACGAAGAGTAAGGAAAGGGGAGCCAATGGTATGCAGTGTGTGACAAAAGTGACAAAAACACGACAGCGGCTGTATTGAGTCATCTGATTTGTTCAGCTCTGTGCCAAGGACTGCTGGGAGCAGTCCTGCCTGTACTCAGGCCAGGAGCCCCTTGTCACTGACTCCAGAATTTAAGTGTGTCGTAAAATGAGGATGAAGAAGTACCAGCACCTTTGCAGGAGCTCCCGGAGGTGGGCTGAGCTCTCACCGTAACCAGAGCCCAAGGTTCTGTGAAAGGTGAAGGGCGTGTGTTTGCGGTCTGCAGATCAGGCTGTGCCAGGAAAGACTGCGGGCTCCAAGTGACTTAAAGCCAGGAAAAACAAAGAAATGAGAACATAATGTCTCAACAGGTGGGAATTTTCCTGCCACGTTTTATCATGTGAAATCAAACTACTAGAAAGCCGAATGCTATGGGATTCGTTGTCCTGGAGTTACCAGTTCGGGTTTATGCTGTTGCCAGATCCCATTAGCTTTTTCATTTGAGTTTGCAAACAACTCTTGCATGTGTCAAACTGAGGTGGCAAGTACAAACCATTGGAGTAATTCTTAAGGTCAGGCGTGCACAGAAAAATATGGCTTTCTGCCACACTGCTGAATTTGGCTTCTGCCTTCCAGCTGCTATAGATAGTCATGTCTATGACTGGGACACATTGTAGAGGCTATCTCTGTAGTACATGCTCTTACTTTTCCTTCCTTTTTAATTTCTGGGTTTTTAACTATTGAGTGGCTGGTTCAGATCAAGAAAATAGCTGGAGGCCTGGGCTGGTGCATGATGGTCCAGCTAATGGTTAGTGCAGTGTGGGTCAGGAAAGGCAGCCTGAAGAGTCCATGGGATTTAAAAGCAAACTGTTCACCTCTTATCTCTGAGGTGGACGTGCTTGCTTCTGTTTCATAAAGATCCCAAATCAGGAACTGAATTCAGCGTAACATTCAAGAGAGCATTTTTGTGGGCAGCCTTGGAAGGTCTTATCTTTGTCTGCAGTCCCTTCCTAAAAGGTATTTTTCTTGCCAATTTAAATCTCTGATGTCCAAGCATTTGAGATGTTCCTGCTGTCTACTAGCAGGCGCTTCTCAGATGGGATGTGAAGGTGCAGGGATGGTTTGCTTTGAGGTTCTATGTGTGTTTGCTAGGCTGTATCACGCAGCTGCTGGAGTTGGAGGCTCAAGCCTTACCTCCTCCGAGTTTTAATGACTGCAAGCTAATGGACTGAAACGTTCTGCTGCCTGTTTGGTGCTGCTACTAGCGTCTCGTAGCATGGGAGACCAGTGTGAGCAATCAGTTCTGTCCACAGAGTAGGTGACTCGTACTATCTACTTAAATCACGTCCCAGCTTGCTTTTAACATCTGCTCTCTGCAGAGCAGACACGACTGTTTCTGTACTATGACTTAGCTGCAGAAGGTCTCTTATCTCCTGATGTCTGCTCCAGTGAGGTTTGGAATTAGAGGGGCGTCTGCATAGTGCAGTTTGAAAACAAAAGTCCTTCCAAGCTGGCCTGAAAGGCTTTTTCTGGCATGCAGTGTATTTATGGTATCCGGATCTCTGGGCTTGGCTCTAGAGGGCTGCATTCTCCTGCGTGTCTATCTGGTGCAGAGCTCGGCACGGAGCAGAGGCATGCTGGTCAGCATGAACTCTGCAGCCCTTGTGCTGTGAGGGGTCTGGGATCTTTGCCTGAAGTGCAGTCCTGATGCTCCAGGAGCAGGACAGAGCCAGGGACCAGGGAGAAGGTTGGATCTCCCCAGAACAAGCTTGCGTGGAGAAGTGAGGGGTCGGCTCCAATCCAGGCTCATGCACTGAGTAACTGGAATGTGGATACTATATCCACATCTCGGATAGGGACTGATCTCATAGCTAGATGGAAAGTGACCTACTTCAGTGACCTACTGCCAGCGGGTAGGAATTGACTTGCTGCGGCTGGAAGCTGTTCATTTTGCTTTGCTTTCCTCACCAGTGAAATAGGCATGATGCTTCACTGGGGGGGGGGGGGGGGGGGGGGGGGGGGGAGGCTGCAACTTTGCAACGGGTGGGCTCAAAGACCCTTTTTGATAAAAGGGCTGCAATGAATGCAGCAAACTATCCCAAATAGCACCTAGGCAGATAATCAGAATATAGGCACTTCAATCTGACAGTTCTGGACTCTGGGTGTGCTTTTTCTGCTCTGCTCCTTGAATGTATTGCTCTGCTAATGCTAGGCCGTGCGCAGGTGTCTCTGCTTACCTCCAGATCTCTTCTGCATAGCCGAGAGAGGCTGTGCATATGGTAATTGGGGAAAATATGTAATTCCCTATGCTGTAAAAATAACTGTCCTGCTCTGCAGTGGGGCCATGTGAAGGCTGAATATGTGCAACAGATACAATCCAAATTTTCCAGTGTGCAATGGACTACTTTCTTGAAGAGGGAATTTTACCAAAATTGATGTAGCAAGCCCTAATTTAGTCTGTTGCTGCTCTATTATGGGTAAGCATCTGTCCTAAATTTACTTGAATGGCAGATGAAGCACTAAATATGCTTCATAATGGCTCTGGTTTACGTATGGATGTTTTCAAATGCATGAGCTTCCTGCTATGAACAGATGGTTAGGCTGGCAAATTGTTTCACTCTGGTGTCTACTGGTGAGAGAGCAGCCTGCTATGGGCTACTCTTCCAAGTCTGGGAGCAGGAGCCAAATAACGCTGAATATGTTTTGGCTTCACAGGCCTTGTCCCTCTAACCTCTTGGACTGAGTTCTAGAGCTGCAAAGGCCTCAAACGCTTTTTTTGCCACTTGTGCTGAACAGGGAAGCCTCTCTTCCCTTTTAATCCCCGTTCTCAAGCCCAGGTGCAGGCTGCAATGTTCTCTTTCTGGTGGAAAGTGACATTTGGTTTGTTACGATAAAAGCTAGATGTTCGCTTAGCGGCAGGCTCCCAAGAGAATTGAGAGGAACTGGGACATCTTGGATCTGATACCCTCCTTCATATCTTTCCAGGGATCTGTTCTTCTATACCCTAGTTTATGCTGTAATCCATTTTTGTTTTACCTGAGTGGAATGGGGTTATTTCAGAGCGGTGGTCCCTGACCTTTTTGGACTAGTGAATGCTGACAACCACCACACTTACTGGAAAGCTCCTTCACTTGGTAAAGTGCTGCTGATAGCTTTTCCTGGCTGTGCGTTAAAACAGCCTTTGCAAATGCCAGGTTGTGCATTTGCACTCTGGCTATTGATCCATTATGGTCGGTTAATCAGCCAGTGCCCTGGAGGTTCTCTCTTGTGAAGCAGCTTGTGAATGATTAGGAGACTGTTCAGACAAAGCAAATGAAGCTTATTAGCATAGCGCTAATTTAGCACTTCAGCAGGCAAAACAAAGCATGAGAGTACAAGGTATGGATTTCTTACAGACTTGCCTGCTGGGATCCTGCAAGCTAGTGGCATGACCCCTTGCAAGTCTGTCATCTTGTTCCCTTCATTGTGAAGTTTGGTTGTGGCACCTGGCTTCTGCAGGGAGGGGTAGCTAGGGCAAATAGGTAGCCATTTCATGACAGATGGGCTTCTGAGAGCTATCTTGGCTTCCTCAGCTGATCTGGAAGAGACTTGGAGAGCTATTCTTCAGCAGAAATACCAGGGCTACCCGTTGCCTGGGCCTCCTTTGTCCAGGTGACGCACACAGAAGTCATACAGTCAGTGTGCAGAGGTTGCTGGGCTGAGCGGCCCAGTGGCTGCTGTGCAGGTTGGGATGTAGCCATCTGGGAAGTGATGGCCAACGTCTTGGCATGCCCATCTGCCTGGATTACAACTGTATAAGGTTGTATAAACCAGAAGATATTGTCAGTATGCTTAAAGCTCGGTATAACATGCATTTTCTTTGTGGACACGGCTATGATCTGGTGGCAGTGACGGTAGGAAAAGTCCTCTCATGTGGCCCTGACATCTGGCTGTGGTCGTATGGTGTGATTTGTCAGGGTGACTCTGAAACCTGTTTTGCAGACTTGTGGTGTTTTGGAACATGTTTTTTTACTCTTGAAAGCTTCCACAAATGTTTAGAGGGATGAATATTTGCAGTTTTCAACAGCTTGCTGAAGTCTGCGCTCCAGATTGTGAGTGTTGATACCTGGGGGAGTGCCCAAGTCCTGCTGGTGCATGATTCATACCGGCTTGAGAAACATGTTCACTTGGTGAGGGGTGATTGTAAACTTAAGCAAATGGGATCTGGGCACTTGCTGGAACAAGGTGACCTTTCTGATTTGTTGCAGTGCCCGTGGTTTATCTGAAGGGCAGGGATAACCAGATAAGCTTAATACTGGAAAACAGCTCTGCGCACCTTCCGTTCTCTGGTGCTCGGGGAAGTTTGGCTGGTTTAACATGAAACTAACAGACCGTCCCCAGATGCTGCAGTGACCTGAATTCATTGAGACTGCTACGTTAAAGAGGAAATGAAGTCTGTAGGGTGGAAGGATGTTGACTTGGCTGTGGGAGGAGAGTGAATTTCCAAGCTAGAGTGAGTGGTTAAGCCTGCATCCTGTTCTCTTGCAGGGCCTGGCTGTTGGAGGGTCACAAGAGTCCTAAGAGGGGAGGGAGGTGCCACTGCTTTTCCAAATCAGGAAGAGGCCTTTCTAAGGTGTCTTGCAGCAGTCCGCTGCATGCTATCAGCAAGGGCTTCTCTCAGAGTCTCTGCTAGGGCTGCTCTAAAATGAATGCAGACCCTCAGATAAGGTGTTGGCGGAACAGAACAGGCTGAAGTAGTAGAGAACAAGAAGCGGCTCTCACTTGGTCCTATAGTCTTTGAGCTTTGCCTAAGATTTTGTGGGAGCACAGCTATGTGGTCCTTGAATTCGATTCCAGCATGTAGATTTGAGGCACAAATTCCCAAATCGATAGTCTGCTTTGCTTTTTTTGTAGCAGGGGGCAGAAGCTTGTTTTGGGTAGAGTAACTTCTCTTGCAGGAGAACCTAAAGGAGATCTGAAGGTGGCTTGGAGGCCTGGAGTCCTTCACAGTGAAGGACTTCATAGCAGTAGCGTTCAAACTCTGGTGTGCTCACCCTTACATCCAGGTTTTGTAGTGTCTGGCAAACGTCTTCACAGTGAAATGAACCAGTATTTATTGCCAAAGGCTGTGCCACTGAATTCAGCTGATAGAGCAGAAAGACTGAAGGAACTGTCCCCTTGGAACTGTCTGCAGCTGATCTGAATGGCCCAGTATGCTGGTTACCAGGAGAAACAGACCTCAGTCTCTCCCAGTGCCAGTTATCCCAGTGATCTGATTTAATTCTTCTCTCTGTTCACGCTGGAGCTAGGGCAGCATCTTGCTGAGGTGCCATGGGGGGTGGAAGGGAAGAGAGAAGAACGTGCATCCTTTGGAGGGATGTCTGTGCATTGCTCCTGTGATGTGCGTCTGCCTAATTTTCTCAGGTGGGATGCAGGATTACAACTACGTGTGGGCCGACTGCTTTGAGATCACCTTGGAGCTGTCCTGCTGCAAATACCCGCCAACCTCCCAGCTTCAACAAGAGTGGGAGAACAACCAGGACTCTCTCCTCGCCTTCATTGAGAAGGTAGTGTGGGCTGGAACGGGGCACACGGGCAGCAGCTGTGAAACCTGCATGTCCATGGTGGGCTGAGAGCACGGTGTTCAGTTGCTCCTGTGGCCGAGTTTGCTGCATGTGGTAATGCAACTGCTGCAGTTGCTGTGCAGAGGTTGGTGTCTACAAAGCTGCTGTGTATCCCTCTGGTTCTGCCACAGTTCCCACATCCTGCAGGATAGCAGAGCTCTTCTGAGAGGGCCCATTGGGAGGGTGCAGTGTTGCACAGAGGCCCTGAGAAGTGCAGAGCTCGCTAAGAAATTCAGAGTACCTTTATGGCCTAAGTGCAGTTATTCTCCAGCAGGGTTCAAAAGCACCAAGCAACACTGCTGAAATCTTGGCTTGCAGATTGCTGTTGCCAGGCTATCTGCAGATACCCATATGTATGTTGAGTGGGTGGCAGTTTAGGCTGGGAAGAGAAGCAGTTGCGTTTTTCTCCTCGCTGCGGCATGCAACTCTTGTGTGTTCATACCGTTATGTGGTCACTGCAGTGTCTCTACCGTGCTCTCCCTCGCTCAGTAGCACAGGTGAGCCAGCTTGTGAGCCCATGTCAACAAATGAGAGAGCTGCTGGGGAGGATCAATTCTGAGAACTCGCTGGCTTCCCAGTGCACGCTCAAGTTCCTGTCTTTGCAGTCTGGCCAAGCACCGTCTGAATCACGGGCCCTTGTTTGCCTTGGCCTGGCAGCTGTCCTGCTCTGCTGTGTTTTGGCACGTGGTGGGGGGTGCTGGGCAAGGACACGGTCCTGTGATATTACTTCAGCCAGGCCCTTGCGTTGTTTTCCTCAGGTCCACATTGGTGTGAAAGGCTTTGTCAGGGATGTAGTCACCGGATCTGGCTTGGAGAACGCGACTATCGTTGTTGCTGGTATTGCTCATAACATCACAGCAGGCAAATATGGCGACTATCACCGACTGCTGGTGCCCGGGACCTACAATGTGACTGCCGTTGTAATGGGGTAATGTCTCTGTGACAGCCTGGGTCCACACTGATGACTGCTTGCGTTATTTTACTTGATTTCTTCCCCCAAGGCATCTTGTTCTGTATTTAAGGGGTAGGGCTGGAAGCTGCAGCAGTAAGAGACTCCTGTAGTGGCTTAAAGCTGTAGCCATGTGGTCTGTGCTGTGTGCCACTGTGGCATGGGGGTGCTGGGTGAACAGCATTTGTCACCTTAATTAGATTGCTTGTGCCAACCTGCATCTTGCTTTCCTGGCAAAAGGAGAAAGGGAAGTAGTATCCCCCCAGTAAGATATTGTGTTGTCTCCTGTCAGGGTATAAATGCAATAACTTGCTGCTATGCTAGCCCTGCGCTACTCCCTGAAGAGTCCGTAAGCAGGAGCTTGTGCCTCTGACACGGCAAGGACATCAGCATAGTTGGGTCCCATGGAGTGGGATGAATCCTGACAGCTTGTTTGCTGACGGATATTCCGTGTGGGTGTTAGCATCCCAGCTAACCCAGGCTGGGAGGAGAAGCATGAGCATGAGGAGGAGGCCAGAGTGGTGGAGAGGCTGCAGGGACCTCTGGCCCTCTATTCTGCAGAGCCTTCTGCTGAAACCAGCTCTTTTCTCACAGTTACGCACCAGTGACCATGGAGAACGTTGAGGTGAAGGAGGGAGATGCAACAAAAGTGGATTTCTCCTTGCAACCAACTGTAATGGCACCAGCTCCTAATCTCACACAGTTCACAGCAACACCTGCTCCTGTCTCTACCATCACCTCTGCTAATGTGCAGGCAGAGTCCCCAAACCCAACCTCTCTCCATCAGCCAGTCCAGCCTGTGGACTTCCGCCACCATCACTTCCCAGACATGGAGATCTTTCTACGGCGATATGCTAACGAGTACCCCAACGTAACCCGCCTCTACTCTGTGGGCAAGTCAGTGGAGCTTCGGGAGCTCTATGTAATGGAGATATCGGACAACCCTGGCATCCATGAAGCAGGTAACGTGGGAAATCCTTTTTTGGGAGGCCCAAATGCGAGAGACGAGACCTTTGCTTTGGGAGACTGAGGAGGCAGAGCAAAATGGGGTGGAGATCTGGCACCTGTCTGAAGAGATACTGTGTGCTGCTCTCTTTTTGAAAGACTCAGATGCAGCAGTGGTACTCATGTGGATTTCAAAAGTATTGCTAGGGACACCCAGGTTTGGGTTTGGGGAATGGAAGAACCATTGCGGCAGTGCCCATCCTTTTTTTGATGTTGTGGGAGTGAAGGGTCCCTGCCCACAGGGAACAGACCAAGTGGGGCTTGGCAGCATGCTGGTGTCATTCCTCACCACTAAGAGATCAGACTTTGCTGGTCACTGGAATGCCCTGTTTAGAGTCTGTGGGGCTGCACATGCCATAGTGCCTGGGATGCACCCATTCTGTGGAGCTCAGTTCTCACCTCTGCCCAAATGACTGTTCTTCCCTTAAGAGAGGGAAGAACATTCGCTCACTAGTGATGTGGCACAGCTGCCTCTGTCATGCCCCAAAACTTTCAAGGGTGTATTCTGTTCCCGTGTTAGGTAGGTGTCCTCCAGCCCTGCAGAAAGGCCTGATACTGCAAGGCTAGGGTAGTGAGATGTCTCTAAGCTTTAATATAGTAGTTACAATTGGCTCTTTGGTGTGACCCTGTCTGCAGGTGAGCCAGAGTTCAAGTACATCGGTAACATGCATGGGAATGAAGTTGTGGGGCGAGAGCTGCTCCTGAACCTCATTGAGTACCTCTGCAAGAACTTTGGCACAGATCCTGAAGTGACTGACTTGGTCCGGAGCACACGCATCCACATCATGCCATCTATGAATCCTGATGGCTATGAGAAATCCCAGGAAGGTATGTTACCTGCTGTGAAACACCTGTGGGGTTTCTAGTACTGAGAACAGGACTTTGTGTTCATGGCAGCTCTTGGAGAAAAGCTGGAAGTCTTGCTGGAGCAGGAATGCTGTCTACACAAGGAGGCTGGGAAGGGACTTGTGTTTTCCGGGATGAGTGGGCAGACCCCGCGTTGCAGGAAGTAGGCGGTCAAGTGATGCTTAAAGCAGTTGCAGATGCTTTAGCCACGCTATATGCTTGCCCCTCTTTGGGTCCCCTTATGGTCTGTGGCTTTCCCAAGGCTTATTTAAAAAAAAAAAAAAAAAAAAGGCATTCCTTTGACATAGCTCATACTTGCTCTGCTTTGGTCCACGTTCTTCGCAACATGTGTTGTGGGAGCCAGGCTGTCTGCAGAGCCCTCGTCCAAGGATAATACTGACTTTTAGCGTGATGTTGATATTGGCAAAAAAGTCCTTCAGGGAAGTCCTTAAAACTGCATGGCTATTGCAGATTGGCAGAACAAAACCTGCTCAGAACAATCTTCTGGAAGTAGAGCTCTGCTTGAGTTTAACAAAGAACTTGTCCGGCTGGTTTGAGAAGGTGAACTCTGAGGTTTTTGTGGTTGTGACACCTGGCTGCTTGGATTGTTCCAAGGTTAACTGCCTTTCTGCTAGCAGTGGCTTGGCTGACACTTAGAGCCTGCCTGAGCACTTACTGAAAGGGTCTCCAGAGACCTCCATGCACAGAGCAGGCCTCCCGCTAAAGGAGAGCAGGGTTGTCCCACGGCTCTGGGGTTTACAAAGCCAACTTATTATGCTCTCTGCGATTTTCCATTTACCCAAGGTCTCTGGGTGTTCTGTGTGAGAGGACGGCCTCCACAGTGAAGTGTGAACTTGCATAGGGCACTAGCTTAAACATGTGCTTAACTTTCAGGAGACAGAGGAGGCACCATTGGCAGAAACAACAGCAACAACTATGACCTGAACCGGAACTTTCCAGATCAGTTCTTCCAGGTGACAGACCCTCCTCAGCCAGAAACTCTTGCTGTCATGAGTTGGTTAAAGACTTACCCGTTTGTACTGTCAGCAAACCTGCATGGAGGTATGCCAGTCAAACCAGGCTCCTTCCACTGGGCTGAGGTTTGAGGGATGGGATTTGCAGGGCTGTCTCCACTCTGCTGCTGGGAATGAGCTGAGGAGCTCTGGCAGGGGGCTCTCTGTGCTTGACACTGCTGTGAAAAGGCAGGAGCCAATCCAGCCAGGTTCCTGCCCCAGGAAGTGTCAAATAAACCTGTTGTCAGTGGGTTGGGGTTTGTGCTGCTGAAAGAAAGATCAGAAGGTGCAAACCTGGAGGGTGAAAACCATGTCCCCAAACATACTTTGTAGGCTGTTGAAGAGGCTGCTGGGACGATCTCAGCCCCTTCTCTGAAGGGGTTGTGTGCTTTGGGGGGTAGCTGGCGCCTTGCCTGTTGAGAGATGGGGCGGTTGGTGTGGATGCTCTTGTCAGCTGTTGCTCAGCAGCTGGTTCTGTGTATGTGACAGTGCTGCGACTGTTGGCTTCATAATATTTATAAAGTAAAGGGAACTTTACTTTATAAGGGAGATGTAATCCTGAGGGTTCCCTGCCTTGAATTGCCTGGCAGAACTAAGAAACTTGCTGTAATTTAATTGTCTTTTTAGAGTGATCTAAATTAAGTCTCTATATTGCAGCTTATTCCCTAGACAGTTTGCTTGCTGGCTTGTAGCCGTAGTAACTTGCAGGTGGTTGCTTTGTACCAGCATGTTAAATTTTGTAGCACAGAAATACGTTGCATGGGTAAGAGGGGGCTGGCGGTTCTGCAATAGCAGAGAGGCCCCACAGTACTACTAGTACAACTTGCTGAGGGGAAACCTGAATAAGCCAAAGATGTTATAACCTACCAGTGTTTACAATAAACTCTAGAGGGCTGAAAAGATACAGCAGTTGGGTCAAGGGCTCCATGCATGTTCTGGGAAATTCCTTCCCTTGCTTTTTCTCCTCCGTGAAAGTGATAATTATGAGCTTGTCCTCATCTCCTGCATGTAAAAGCCAAACTTTTGATGTCTTGTGACTTGGGTTCACTTTCCCAACTGAGTGCGGTCTTATCTCTTCCCGTGCTTTCGTTGTCTCTTCTATCCATTGGGCTTAGTGTTATATTTAATGCCAAGTCTTAAGAAACACAAGACCTAGTTCCTGGCACTCTGGGGGGGGGGAGGAAATTCCCCTATTAGGGATTTGTAAAGTGTGTGGGTATGAGTCAGATCTTGTTCCCCCTGCAGGTTCTCTGGTGGTTAATTACCCCTTTGATGATGATGAGCAAGGAATAGCCATATACAGTAAATCCCCAGATGATGCTGTGTTTCAGCAGCTGGCACTGTCCTACTCCAAGGTAAAACTCTAACAAGCACATCCTGTTGGGTTAACTCCTGATTCTGTCCTAACCCTCCTGAGCAGGTACTGTTCCCACATGGCTCCTCAGTGTTGCAGGCTCCTTGGGTTACAGCAGAAGGATCCTGCAGGAGGCTCTTGTTCCGTGAGCGGATGCCAGCATGGTCTGTTTGCAGGCATTGTGGGAGAGTGCTCTGTGCAGGTGCAGGGGCTGTAGCAGTGGGTTATTGTCACGCATGCACTGAAGAGTGGTAGAAAACACTGTGCATGGGCCAGGAGGAAAGCAAACACGTCGGTGACTTGTGTTTGGGTGTGGGTGCAGTCTGCTTGTGCTGCAGCTGTGCAAATGCAGGCCTGCGTGAACCTCTTTAGTAGCCCCCAGTGTGTGACTAACGTTAGAACAAAAGTGCCAGTGGCGGTAGGCTGCAGGCACTCAGCTTCACATGTTGCATCTTGTTTTTCAGGAAAATACGCAGATGTATCAGGGAAGCCCTTGTAAGGACATGTACCCCACTGAGTACTTCCCACATGGCATCACTAATGGGGCTCAGTGGTACAACGTTCCAGGTAAAGTGGACGTGGAGTACATATGTCTGCAGGTTTAATAGTGCTCGAACTTAAGTTTCTCAGACTGTTTGTCTCCAAGCTAAAGCATGTGCAGCTTAAAGCTTAGTCTGATCAATCCCAAAATCTGCATTGGTCAGCCCAGATTACTGGAACTTGGGTTTCTTTTATAGCATCTTAAATGATGTACCCAGATTAAGTTATTCCTGCGGGAAAGAATTTATACTCTAGTTTGTTTTCTGGCTACCAGCAAAGTAGTTTCATAAAACTTTACAGCAGTATATTAGCATGAAAGGCATTTACAAGAAGGATGGTTATTTGTCTGCTATTTTGTCATCTCTTCGAGGCTTGAATCTTGCCTTGTGTAAGAGTCTTCTCTCCATGGCTATAAAATATGTGCTGTAGTTAGTAGAGAAAGACAGAATACTATCTGATTTCTGTTGAGCTACACTACTGTTACCTTCCGGAGACCTTGTCAAAACTACATTTCTACATTCCTGTTGTAGGTGGGATGCAAGACTGGAATTACTTAAATACGAACTGCTTTGAAGTGACCATTGAGTTGGGCTGTGTGAAATATCCAAAAGCAGAGGAGCTGCCGAAGTACTGGGAGCAGAACCGCAGGTCTCTTCTCCAGTTCATGAAACAGGTGAGACGCTTTGACCCCAAGCAATTGTGTGAGCTGCCCCTTGGGATCTGTATTAGACACGCCAGAATGAACAGGCTAAACTGCAGGCTGGAATGAGCGCTGCTTCCTGGCCAGATTGGGTACCTGCTGAACAGAAATCAGAACGTATCTCGACTCCCCCTCTCCCCTCCTCCTCAACATATCAAAAATACGTATGGAAACAGCAACCAGGAAATGCAGGTGCAGGCTTTTTATTTACAGATATCGTGGCTTTTCTGAGACTGGAATGGCCTTTCTGTGCTGTTCCCTGGGGACCTGAGAGGGGCCTGGCAGTAGCGCTGTGCAGCTGGGGTATGCAAACAAAGGTGTGGAGCAGAGTGCTGTGGTGGCACTGCGAGGCAAACAATTGCTCCTTGTGCTCATCAAGTGACCTCTGTCCATGCTAGCTGCTAGCAGGTTTAACCTGAACTCTTTTGGAACGTGTTGCTCCACCAGGAACGCTGCACCTTGCGGGCTGGGAGCTGGCGGTGTCTCGGTATCAGCACTCCCGCAGTGGTGTGTGCAGTGGGAGGCAGGGTGGGCCATGCCACTCCTGGACGGGCTGACACTGAGCAGTGCTCCGGGTCTGTGCTCAGGTTCACCGCGGTATCTGGGGATTTGTGCTGGACGCCACGGATGGAAGGGGCATTCTCAACGCCACCATCAGCGTTGCTGACATCAACCACCCGGTCACCACCTATAAGGATGGAGACTATTGGCGCCTCTTGGTCCAGGGGACGTATAAAATCACAGCATCTGCTCGAGGGTGAGAGAACTGCGGCACAAGGCGCAAACAGTTGCAGTGTTGAACCTTCCCAGTTAGGAATAGGCCCGTTCCCTCTGTCTAGAGTAAACGTAGCGTGGGTGTTTCCCCTGCCTTCTGGCCTATGCGGAATTAGCAAAGTGATGCTACCCTGATATCAAAGGCTGCTTGTCTGGTGACAGTGTAGAATCCAAATCTTCCTATGTTTGGAGAATGCTGTGGGTCTTTCTGTGGGGAAGGAGTTCTTTCTTTAGGGGAAGTCCTCTTGCAGGCAGCTACACACAGAAATGAGTCAACTTCTATAGCTGCCAGGACCTTGTTCCCCTTTGGGTTAAAGCTGCCTGACTTGTTCCCCTGCCTGTCTGCTGTATAACCCTGCAAAGCTTGAGCCAAAAGCAGCCCGGCACCATGCTGAGCCCTGAGCTGCTTCCTGTCCTCCAGCCATTTCGATGTCCCTTTGGAGTGTCCTTGTTGTTTGCTTTTATGCTTCTCATTCTTTTGGCTGGGGAGCAGTAGCAGTCCCATATGGGTGTTTAGCTGGGAAGCAGGATGGCTTGGTGTGTGAGGCCTTGAACCCCTGACGTTTCCTTCTGCCTTTTCTTCCCTGGACAGGTACGATCCAGTCACTAAGATGGTGGAGGTTGACAGCAAAGGTGGCGTGCAGGTCAACTTCACTCTTTCACGGACAGACTCCAAAGTGGAGCAGGGGAAGGTGCCAGTCCTGAACACCCCAGACACCAGCGACCCCCACGAGAAGGAGTTTGAGACCCTGATCAAAGATCTCTCTGCTGAGAATGGCCTGGAGCACCTCCTGCTTTCCTCGTCAGGGGACGTCTCTCCTTATCGATACCGCCCTTACAAGGACCTCTCCGAGTTCCTCCGAGGCCTCAATCTGAACTACCCTCACATCACAAATCTCACGAGGTGAGAACTCAAAGCAGCGGTGCTCAACTCCTCCCTGAGTAGCAGCCTGTAGCAGAGCAGCAGTGAAATGACATGAGCCAAGATCACAGTGCAGAGATGGGGAGCTTATCCCCTTTCTCTGCTGTGGTGCTTGAGTTCAAGAGAGCCCTAAGTGTAATGGCATGATGTCAGAGCCTTGGCTGCAGAGGCTCAAGGATGCATCTGTGTGCGCTTCCCTGAGATGTCATTTCACTGCCTTAAACCTGGGGCACTGTCAGGGGTGCTGGGAACTGGTGAGATTCCCAACAGTGATGTCCCAAATTTTTTTCAAATATCTGAATGCATACTCTCTATCTCAGTTTCCTCTCTTTTCCAAGTCCTTTCTGATATCTACGCTGCTAATCAGGCCCCAGCAGAAGCGATTAAGTTTGGATTACAAATATCAAATGGCCTTTTTTTTTTTTTTTTTAAATATACATTCAGACTTTAATTTCATAGTGTTTGAGTAACTTGTCTTGAGTCAAGGTCTCTGCCCTGCTGCAGGAGACCAGCTGTCTATAGTCCTCTGCTCTCCTTTGTGACCTGTAGCACTGTTGTGCGCTCTCAGCTTCGGAAGGCACAAATCTGGACCCTGTGTCCCAGGACCTTGTTTGCTTGTTGTTACCAGGCACAGCGTGCCTGCTGATGGCAAGGCTGTCCCGTTTGCTGTCCCTGCTGATGGCAAGGCTGCTGTTCTGATCTGTAGCCTCTATTGTCTTTCCAGTGGCATCAGCCCTGAGGCTGTTCCCTGCTTTGCTTGCATTCAATTTGCTGACTTAATGGCACTACTGTAGTAACAACCTCTGCATTACTGGAAATAGGCCTGCTTTTGTCCTCTGAACTGGATGCTTTTGTAAGTTTGTTTGATGTCTGGATATATCCCACCCTGAAGAAAAAAAGAATTTGAAGCACAGAGGCATTTAGCAGTTCCAGATATACAGTAACATTATAGACTATACAGAGATGTAGAGAGCATTGCGTGTCCTCTACATCTGGGCCTGAATACATTCGCATGCAGGTGCGTGTGTTCAAACTGACATTCGTAATGAATGTGGCTCAGTGCTGCTGCTAGTCTTCATTCATAATGCAGTTGATTTCTGTGTGTCACTTGCCTTTGCTGTCTCCTCACAGAGGTGGGCAGTAGTCCTTTTCTGCAACAGGATTTCTCCCTAAGGGCCAGGCTAGGGGTTCAGCTCTGTTCCTGAGCTAATGCTCCTTTTTCTCATCTCTTGGCAGTTTGGGTCAGAGTGTTGAGTTCCGTCAGCTCTGGTCCCTCGAAATCTCCAACAAGCCCAACCAGTCTGAGCCCGAGGAACCAAAGATCCGCTTTGTTGCTGGTATTCACGGAAATGCTCCTGTTGGTACAGAGTTGCTCCTGGCACTGGCAGAATTTCTCTGCATGAACTACAAGAAGAATGCTGCTGTTACAAAGGTGAGGAGCTGGTGCCGGGGGCCCTATGGGAACCCTACAGCTACATCCTGAGAAGAGGATGCCTACTGGGAGAGATCTGCCTTGTTAACCCTGGTCGTGGGTCGCAGTGATCCCATGAACAACAGGGAGGTGTTGTGAAATCCATGGGAGCTGGTGGGAACCCCCCTCAACAGCTCTGTGCCCTGACTGCCAGAAGGGCGTCCCTGCTGGTGGGCAGTATTTGTCTGTTCCTCCCTTGCTGACTGAGGAACGCTCTTGCTGAAGACAGCACCCAAGACTGGTGAAATCAGTGTAAGCAGCAGTTCCTAGGATGAGATCGAGGCAAATAAGATGTACAGAGAATTAATCCCACTAATTGTGTTTTTATGTACTGTTTGTTCTCCTTTTGCCCAGCTAATTGACCGAACACGGATTGTGATTGTGCCTTCCCTGAATCCAGATGGACGTGAGATAGCACAGGAAAGAGACTGCACATCAAAGATAGGCCAGACCAACGCTCATGGCAGAGATCTGGACACAGACTTCATAAGTAAAGTGAACAGATGCGTAGCATCCCTGTAGAAATGTTGGCTGCTGCAGAAGTCTTCTGCTGTATCTGTTGTGGGCATAGGCATAGTCATTTGGTTGCAGGGTGTAGCTATAAGGAAAGCAGCGTTCCTGCCATAGAGCCCAGGCAGTGCAACTGCTAGAAAGCTTCCAAAGCTTGCATCCGCCTTAGAGGTGGTAACTTGCTGTTTCTTGTTTGCAGAAGAGAAGAGGAAGCTGAGTTCTTTAGGGATAGTCCAGAGATCAGGCAACATGTAATGTTTTTCCTGTTAATTGATTTCTCCCAACCCCCAATTTCTGAAAAATGCCCTCTATTCCTGCTCCCTGGAGCAGTCTCCTTTTTCATGCCTTTCTGGTTCCTGCATGATTGCCTTGCCTATCCAGAGCTCTATATCGGAGTGCCATGCCCTCCCTTCCAGGGGAGGAGGTGTTCTCTCTGACTGGATTTGGCTGGGATCATCCCAAATGCTTTCTTTGGAAATGCCTCATTGCCTCATTTTAGTGACACTGAGGAGGGCAAACGCACGAGGCACCCTCTGCATTGTCACAGTAAATAGCTTGGGGAAATAGTGATGTTGTCAGGTTTACTTAGCCTTGCAGAGGAACGCTGCCACTGGGTAGTGTGGACTAGGCATTTTACCTGACTTGTTAGATTCAGTTGCCTGAGATCTAACAAAAACCTTTTCATACATGCAGCAGACTTAATATCAGGCATTAAAGAGCGTACTTTTACTAGCTTCTCAAATAGCAGAAGAAGCTGTTGTCAATTCCCTTTTCTATTTCTTGTTCTGGTTTACAGGCAATTACTCTCGATACTCAGGGACACGGGAGCCTGAGACCAAAGCCATCATAGAGAACTTGATATCGAAGCAGGATTTCAGCCTGTCTGTTGCGCTAGATGGTGGATCTCTGCTTGTCACTTACCCGTATGATAAGCCAGTGCAGACAGGTACGATTAACTCCTCCAAGGCTTTGCATGCACATTATACTCTGTAACCTCCTTTGTGTAACCTGCCCTTTGTATCTGGACAGTGGATGACAGTCTGTTCCAGCGGGACTTCAGGTTTCCCCACTACTGAAGGGATTTATCAAAAGCTGACTATATACTGGCTTTGGCAGGGGGAAAGTTGAAATGCAGTAGAAATGGAAATGCAAAATGCTCTGTTTCCTGTCTGTATTCTGTGAGGTTTGTCAGCTTTGTTTAATAATGTGCGACTTTAATATAGGATCGTGGGGGTAGAATGAGAATCTGCTCTCCGGTTGTGCTCTCAATGTCACACCCTTCTCTTTATAGTGGAAAACAAAGAAACACTGAAGCATTTGGCATCTCTGTATGCAAACAATCACCCGTTGATGCATTTAGGCCAGCCGGGCTGTCCAAATAAGTCAGGTATGTTTGGTTCAATCCTTTAACTGCTGGCCAGCTTGTGATGGACTCTGCCAGGAGCAGATCTGTCTGATGACTGTGTTCTTGTTGTCACAGATGAGAATATTCCTGGGGGTGTGATCCGTGGCGCTGAATGGCACAGTCACCAGGGAAGTATGAAGGTACTTCATCACCGCACAAGGCTTTCCACCTCTGCAGACTTAGCTTTAAATGAGCACTAAAACACATTTGTTCTGATATCTGGGCAAAACTGCCCCCTCCTCCCGTTGTATCTTTGCAAAGCTCAGTAGATACTACCTCTTGTGTCATAACTGTTTTTGTTTTTTGCAGGATTTCAGTGTTATGTTTGGTCATTGCCCTGAGATCACTGTTTATACGAGCTGCTGTTATTTTCCAAGCGCAGGACAGCTCCCCAGCCTGTGGGCAGACCACAGGAAGTCCCTCCTTAGCATGCTTGTGGAGGTGAGCAGCAGCCTGTGGGAAGAAGTTCTGGCAAGGAGTGCAAGTAGTGGGCTGGGTGGGTAGGTAGGAGGAGGGAAAGAGAACAGTATAGGGATCCTGTGTGTTTTTATTGGTGCTTTGTAGTTACAGATGGTCATAATTTAGACCGCATGAGGCGTGGATTGAACAGAGGCACCAAGTGACCAGGAAGTGTATTGATATGGGAATTTAACTTTCATGCAGTTTTGCCCCAGCGAGGGCTAAGCAGTCCTTGGCGGTGCTGTACGCTCTTATTTCTTACAGGAGGTCAGGAATGGAGGATGGGCTGTATTTTGAGGGGTGAGGGTTAGATCTTGTTTTACTTACAAATGTGCCAGACTATTTGATCCGAACATGAAATGTTTGAACTGCTTTATTTCAGGTGCATAAAGGAGTCCATGGATTTGTCCAAGACAAGAGTGGCAAGCCAATTTCTAAAGCCACTATTGTTTTTAATGAAGGTTTGAAGGTCTATACTAAAGAAGGTGGCTATTTCCATGTGCTGTTGGCTCCAGGCTTGCACAGCATCAATGCTATGGCCGACGGGTACCAGCAGAAGCATGTCAAGGTATGTGAATGTCTGTCAGAGATTTCCTTCCCCTTGTCATGCAGAGGCATCCCTAGATGCTCACACTTGGGCTCTGCCTTGTTGGCTGTATTTAGCCGCTGGCTGTGTGCCCAGAGTAGCTGCCTTATGCCTTAACATAAGGGATGGAGGAGAATTTCCCAGCACAGCGGGGCAGTTCCGAGCAATAGCTTTTTCTCTGCATTGTACTTGTTTTTGACATGTGCCTGGTCCTGCTCTGGTTACCAAATGCCTCTTTTCTCTGGACGCTTGACAGAGGTGCAAACCTTGAGATAGTCTGAGCTCTCACACGTGTCTTTGCAGGTCTTGGTACGCCACGACGCACCTAGCTCTGTGTTCATTGTGTTTGACACTGATAACAAGATATTTGGCCTGCGAAGGGAGCTGGTTGTAACTGTGGCAGGTAGTGTGAGATTTCCTTCATCAGATCTTTGAGCCTTGCTTCCTATGCCCATTCATCCTGACAGTGACTCTTGTCTTGGAACTGGAAAAGTAGGCAGCAGACTTGAACGACCTCCTGCTTTTCCTTCTGAATTTATGCTTGTCCTTGCAAACGGGTCCAATAGTCCTTAGATGTGGCGGTGCTGGGCTGGCAGATGGGAAGGAGGAAATGGATACGACCGCAGGGATCTAAATGGACCAAAGTGGACTTTGAGGTGGTTGGAATGGGGAGAGCCTGTTTGTGCGTGGAGCTGGGAGCTGGGGATCTCACACTTTGCCCAAGGTTTCCCTCAGAGTGGTGTGGCACTGGGTGAATATAAAGAGATTTTCGGTCAAGGTGGCAGTTGCTGGGGTGACCAGAGTTTATTCCCAGTGGTCTGCAGAGGAGCTCAGTGATGCTATGCGAGGACATGAGCCCGGAAGGTAAAGCTAGTGCAGGCCTGCTCTGGAAGCACCTCTCACGTGGCATGTGTCCTGTCAGCTAGGAGGAAGGAGCAGGGTCACAGTGAAGTGAAGAAAAGTGGCTGTGATTGTGGAAAGGAAGAGATACAGCGGGAAAGACAGGAGCTTCCATGGTGGAGGAACATGGTGTTAACTTCAATGTCTTGTGTGTGGCAGGTGCCAGTATGTCTGCTCTGGTTCTCACCGCCTGTATCATCTGGTGCGTCTGCTCAATTAAGTCCAACAGACATAAGGATGGCTTCCACCGTCTCCGCCAGCACCATGATGATTATGAGGATGAAATCCGCATGATGTCCACTGGCTCGAAGAAGTCTCTCCTGAGCCATGAATTCCAGGATGAAACAGACACTGAAGAAGAAACATTATATTCCAGCAAGCACTGACACCTCCCAGACAGAAAAGGAGGTTCCCCATGGACCAGCCCCAGTGGGAAGGGGGCGATTCCTGTGGTTCGGTTTTGGAACATCAGCTTGCAGGACATGTCCTCCAGAGGTGTGGGTGGCAGCTCCCAACTTCCCTCTATTTGCCATGTTCCTACTGACATGCAAGTCAGGGAGTGTTGGAGGCTATGTTGAGGCTAAGGACATGGCTTGTTACACTTTTAGGTCAAGATCTGGAGGTACATGTATCACCGTTTGAAAGGTAACGTAATAGGATGGCCAGCAGAGTTCCTAGCACTTCCCCAGCATCTCAGCGCAGTGATCAGATGGTGGGGAAGTGCCCCGAGACCTGCCTAGGGTCACAGCTACACAACTCCAAAGCAGTTTCTCTACCTGTTTTGAATTCTCTTTTTCACTCTACCTGAGGAAGCCTCATCCTACATGGACTCCCAGTTCGGCAGAGCAGCCCTAGGAAGCAGACTGCACTTAGTTCTCAGCTGCTCCCTCAGAGCTTTTTTCCACCTTCAGATGCAGTGGCCTACTGTGCTCTGCAGTGGGTGCTGAGCACCTCTAATGTGTTGCTAGTTCTCATGCTGTGACCCAGCGTCCTGAAAGCTGGGGGAAATGGCGTCATTTCTCATTGTGAGCTGGAGAAAGAAGCATGTCAGAGCTTCAGTGAACTCTGACAAAGGCCAGGCACTTACCAGCTCTGCAGTGTTGCTGTTCCTTACTTCTGAGGAAGAAAGAAACTCTGTCCCCCTCACTTCGGGTTGGTTCTCGTTTGTGTAGACCTGGCCTTTGTGGTCTCATGTTAGCGTTATAACAGCACGGTGTCCAAAAGAGTAACTGGAGATTGTTCCAAGCAGCTGGATAGAACTGATTATGGTGGATGCTGTAGAAAGCACCTGCTAATGACTCCCCCAGATATGTTTTGCTCAAGTCTACCACGATTCAACGATTCATGGAGAAACTCACTGACATCCAGCTACTGCTTATTGAATGTTATTGAAGTAGCTGAGAGGGGTTGTGGAGCCTCCGTGGCCCAAGTAGGTCTTAAATTTTGAAGAAAAGCTGCACCTTTTGCCCCATCCACCTAATACTGTTCAGTGTTCAGGGCACTTTGAAAACACCCTCTGGTCAAGCCCTGGTGGTGGTAGCTCTACTGAAAGAACACAGCAAGAGCTCCACCTGCTTGTGTCTCTGCAGCATGTCTGCTGCTGCGAGGCCTGGGGGAAGGAAGGGTGTACTGAAGAAGAGGAGGGAAAAGCAGCACTTGGCAGGCATTTTGAAAGAGAAGCTGCAGCGTGCGTCCCCAGAATGCATTACTAACACATCCAATGTACGGGGAGTCCAGGAAGCATTTGATTTCCAAAACCTTTACCTTTATGTATGGAGCTCCTGTGCTTTCTGCCCAGAAAGCACAGCATTGGAGCACAGGCACTTTTTTTTTCCCCCCCTTGCTGCTCATTCTCTTTTTTAATACTTGCCCCACTGACCCAAGCTCCCTCATGCAAGAGCCTGGTGCACCACAGTTGTGGGCACCCCCTTTGTCTGTTCTCTACCAGCCCAGTGAGGTCCTGCTGGGCTGCATCTCCTGGAGAAGGAGCCGTTCCTCGGTTCTGCAGGTGGCAGATGCACCTCCCAGTCGTGCTGATCGTTCCATCAGCTGCATGCCGATTTTGTGCAGCTCTGTAGAGGGACAGAGACAGCCCTTAGACGCCAGTATAACCTTTTCCCTGTTCCATGGAGAATTATAGTGAAAGGAGCGCATGATGAGAGCTGGTGGGAGCAGTCAGCTGGGAATGGAGAGATGAGGCCAAGCATTCCCTGTGCTCCTACTGTCCCATGTCGCTGCAGTGCACGAGAGCTGTTCTCACTGCCTTGTGGTTCTGCAAGAGCCATGTGTCCTGTGTGCCTGGTCCCAGCTCGCCCTGCTGAACATGGGCTGTGGTTCGGTCCCATGCTGCGACCCAGTCCTGCGGGTAAAGGGGCCGCAGCAGGCCAGCGCTCAGCAGTGCTAAGCATGCCTCATCTCTGACCTTTTCCTCCTTCTGAGGCCTTTAGCAAGGGGCGCAGCTGAGGTTTTCTAATAAAGCTGGTTTTGCAAACAGCTCTTAGATCTCTGGCCTTTTTGCGCTGGCAGCAGGTAACGAATGGAGCTGGCCTTGCTAAGCCAGCTCTGTCGCACTAGCAATAAGTCTCGTTAGGAATCAGCGGATGCGAGAGCGCTGGATCAGCCGTTTCCCCCCCAAGAATGCATTTCGAAATTAGCTGCAGTAGGTGCATATTTTTTTAAGGTAGGTGGGTTTGAATTATTTTGTAAACGCGCGCAAGGCTGTTGGACACAGCACGGACCGGGTGTTGTCTGGCGCTCGCAGTGAGCAAGTGCTTGGGGCTTTTATCAGCGGTTCCTTGAAGGAGCGAGGGGCTCGCTCAGCCTCCTGCCCCCGTCGTTCGTGGAAGTGTCCGTGCCGCTTCTGCCGAGGAGCCAGTCTCCCCTGCGCGCGCTTGTCGCTGGAGTGTGTAGGTCTATGCACTGTGCCTTCAAATGTAAATTTTTCAAAGGGACTTGAAATGAATCGACGTTTCATTCGAGCAGAAAATCAATCTGTGTGATGTGAGATCTACCTTTCTGTACCGGGGGGAGGGGCCTCTGTTTTTTACCTGTATACTGAGATCTAATAATCTGTATAAAACTATTTTGATGTCTGCCTGGGTTTGTCTCATACTTCCTATTACCCGAGCTAGGGCAGCGCAGCCGGCCCCTGCGCTGGGCAGGCTTGTCTGTGCCGCCACCCCGGGCTGGAGCCCTCCCCCTTCCCCTCCTGCCCGTTTGCTGCCCGTACAAGAGGGGGTCGGGGGGATGAGCCCGGGTCTCCCGCAGCCCGGGGCCGGGGCTGGCCGCGGCGGCGCCGCCGGTGCTCGGCGCTGTGCAGCGGCGCCGGCCGCGGGGCGAGGCGCCGCCCGGCCGCTAGGTGGCGATGCGGCGGGAGGCCTCCCCGTCCCGTCGGCCACCGCGCCTCGAGGGAGACGCTCTGGGCCGCCCTTCTCGGCGGCGCGCTGTCGCCGGGCCGCGGCTGACGTTGGGCAACAAAGATGGCGGCGGGGAGCAGCAACTACTGGGAAGGTGAGTGGGGCCCGGGGGCGGCCGTGGCGGCCATGGGGGCCCCCCGGCGGCAGGGCCCGGCCCGGGGCAGGCCGCTCCCCTCCGGGCGCGACCGGCCTCCCGACGGCGCCTCGGACGCGAAGCGGCGGTGCCCGGTCGCGCCGGGGAGGCGGCGGCGGCGGGGGGCCTGGCGGCGGGGGGCCGGCGGGCCCTTCCCGGCCGTGCGGGCCGCGGCCGGCGGGTGTTCAGCGGTGTCCCTTGAGGGTCCCCCATTTCGTGCCTCCCCCCTCCCCCGGCCCCCCTTCCCGGGGCTCCCCTCCCGCCCCGGGGGCTGCGCGCGGGGGGCGCCGCCGGGCCCGGTGCCAGCGCGGCCCCCTGACCCCTTGCCCGCTCTCGGCTGCTTTGTTCAGACCTCAGGAAGCAGGCGAGGCAGCTGGAGAACGAGCTGGACCTCAAGCTGGTCTCCTTCAGCAAGCTGTGCACCAGCTACAGCGGCGCCCGAGACGGAAGGCGCGACAGGTATAGGTACTAACCCGTTTCTTTATGTTTCAACGCTGCTTTGAGTGCTCGGTTCCTGCTACAGTTTGCTTCATATTTATCTCGCCGCCGCCAGCCACGGCCTTTATGCTTAGCTTCTTAAGAAGCTCATTTCAGTGTTTATTAGTTACATGATGTTGGTATTGGTCTAGATGTGCTATTCCGTGGAACTGGCGTGTGAGTGAAGATGTACAGTCTGCAGTGTTGCATTTATGTTGCTAGGGGAAGCTGTATTTAAACTTTGGTTTGCAGTTGTGGGAACAGCGTACGAATGGGTGGCAGGGCTCTGCGTGCACAGTACAGCTGGCTGCCTCAGCTTATTTTCTAGTTTTTCATACATTAATGCAGCAGAGGTTTTTAGGAACTTCAGTAAATGCTGCGTGCTCCAGGAATTTAGCTTTATGCCTTTCCTGGGTGGAAAGGTATGATATTTGTAATCCCCATTTTAACGACAAGGGGCAGAGAGCTGCTGTAACTGGTCCAAGGAAGTAACCAGCCAAGCAAGGAGTAGAAGTGGGCAGTTCTGTTCTCCCTGTGGGAGGGGTAGCTGTTAGTTCCTGGTTTTCTTCTAAGATAAGTAGTGAGAGCTACATCTATATATGTGTGTGTATGCATATATATGTAAAAATTCTATTTGTTGTAGACAAATTGATGTTTGACTGGAGGATTAGTGTAATAAAACATCTCAGGTCTTTCTACAGTTCCACAGCACTAATAATCAACCTCTCTGCCCTATATGTGCAGCCTTTTAAAAAAGAGAAAAAAAAAAAAAAGCTCTTTGAGTAGTGATTATGAGTCCTAGTATTGTGTATCAGTAATGAGTATGGCTGCTGTGTGCATGTCTTTGTTGATTTTTGGTTTTAATCCTGTTTTTTGCTTCCTAGCCTTAATCCTGCAAGGTATACCTTGATCGATACAAACCTGCATATGCTTTAACCTCGTGTTCTTCTTGTCTTTTTGAGTAAACATTACTTTCATTAGTGAACTTGGTCCTGTTCCTTTGAATCATCAGAGCATTTCTTGTTTTCAATGAGTGGATACCTTAATGGATTTGGTATAAAGCTACTAGAGGGTGGAATCATTTCTTGAGTCTTTCCCTGAATTTCTGGTTCTGTAAGCCTGAGAAAGAGCCTCAAGATTGTCATACTGCTCTTGAATTAGAGTCCAAGACTCTGTCTCATGTTTCTGTCTCTTTGCTGTGTGTTACTCATTGTATAATCTGATTGTTTTACTTTTGCTTTCCTGTGCAAAACTTCTTCCTTCTTTTTCTTACTCTAATTATGAGAGACTATCAAAGCAGAGAGTAGTCTTTGAAAGATGTTAGCTATCATACTTCTGCAGGTTGGCATACTACGTGGGTGTGCTTCTGTTGCATGAATGTGATTTCTCATGGTTTTTAATTTATTTTTAAAAGCATAGGGAAGGTGGACTATATGAAACAGAAATTGTGATAAATTGTACAGTTTTGCTCTATGGAACATTGTCTGCATAAAATGTCAGTGGGATGTTCTAGCACTGTGTTAATAACGTATAATTATATAACTGTTTTAACATACTAATACTGCAGTGTTTCTTCCTGCTTTTAAAAAAAAAAAAAAGTCAAGCTGAAAACTTGGAGAGAGACGGACGTTGGTGCTAGACAAGTACTGGTGTGTGTTGGTGCTAGACAAATCTAACATCAGGCATATCCTCCAAGGGGAGGTTATGTTTTCCCTAAGTGACATATGCCTTTAACTCTTATCTGGACTAACAACACAGAATAAGAGGGAAATGTCATTATCTGAACTTAATTTATCCCTCTAGGAAACTTAGGGAATGAAGTCTGCTAGCATCTAACACTAGTGTTTCCATATTTCTTGCATTCATGAAAAGATGTACTTTTCAGTAAATACTCTTCCTCTTTTCCCTTAGCTCTGACACGACTCCTCTCTTAAATGGATCGAGCCAGGACAGAATGTTTGAGACTATGGCTGTGGAGATTGAACAACTTCTGGGAAAGGTAAAGCAAGTTACTGTGTTTTTACTTCAGCCTCTAGTAGATGTTGCAGTACCTGTGACAAAAACGTTGGGGTGATGCTACTGTGGGTGGTGCGTTTCTGGAGGCATCTATGCCTCTTTGGAGCTAACTCCTTCAACTTACCTATCTTATAACTTTAGAAGTTACTTTACAGCAACTTATAACAATTTACAAGAATAATTTATTTCATATTTTCCTACTCCAGCTTACTGGAATAAATGATAAAATGGCAGAATATACAAATAGTGCTGGAGTCCCATCCCTGAATGCTGCACTGATGCATACGTTACAGCGTCACAGAGATATATTACAGGTAACAAACATATGCTCCTTGTTTTTATTCTGTTGCTTTATTGCAATAATTATTGGTAGTGCTGATATTACAGCATACTTGTTCGTTTTATGTATCTGTGGGCATACTGTGTACATAGTCACACACGCATATATACATACACGTACACACATTTGCACACACACATGCATATATATGTGTGTGTGTGTGTGTATACACACATGTCGATTGGCCAGGAGGTGTCTCAGGGATGCTCTGTCACTGAAAAACGCATGCTGTATTGATAATGACTAAAGTGCAACAAGTAGAGAGTCTGATTAATTGAAGAATCTTCTTTTTTTATGTGCTATGAGTGCAGGATCTGAAAACGTTCTTAAAATTAAATATTTATCTTACTTGGAGAAGTTTTTTTCTGACTACTCTGTCAGTATGACTGTTGATTCGTTTATCTGTGAGAAAGTATCATCTTCTGCAAAGCTTCCCCCTTCCCCCTTTTTTTGAATTAAATTATATTCTGCTCTCTTTAGTATCTTGTTACTTAAAATTAATTGCCACTAGAGATCTCTGATAAAGGAAAAGCTGCTATAAGGAGGCTGCCTGAAAAAAAGCAATTGAAAGTCCTGACTGTGGAAGTGACTCTCATTTGGAAGTTTCTAATGAGTGTACAGCTGGGCTGTTCCCAGGTCCTGTGTGATAGGCGCGCTACACTGTGCAAGTTTCTGCTTTAGCTGCTGCCTGGTTTTTATGTGAGAGTATTTGGAATGTTTTGCAGTCTGTGCTAATGGACAGAACTTGCTTCCAAAGCACATCACCTGGATTGTTCTGCACGAACTCGGCTCTGGCTTCAAGTTCCTTTCCAAAGAGTCTTCCATTGAATTGTGTGTCTTATATTGTAATATTTAATGTCTCTCTTTCACCTGAGTAGAAAAGTTAAAACTAGATGAAAAATAGCTAACAATTTGAGCAGGAGCCTATCTGGTACTGGTGTGCCTATAAAGACAAGAGCATCTTGTGTAGTCTTAGCCTTTATAAAGTCTTGTATCTGAATGTTTTGCTAAAAGATTTAAATACTACCACCCTCAACTCGCTTTTCTACTCTTCAGGCACCCCAATCAATGAACTCTGAGTTGAAAAAATAGCATTTTTTATGTCATCTCATCAAATTGTTTAAAAATTCATACCGTTTGAGTTGTAGGAAGCCACCACTTAAAGGGCGGTGTCTAGCTAGGAAAGGACACTGTAACAGGCCATCATGTCAATGCCTTTTATACAGCAAAAGGGGGAAAGCGCTAAAATGAATTACCCTTGTTGTTTGTGGTCTGTCACATAGCAATAATAGAGGGAACATAACATTTAAAATAGGAAAACATGATTGTAAAACCATCTAAAATGATAAAGGGACTTGAAGGAAATGTGATAGCTAAAGCTACTAGTTAGTGTTTTAAATAAGCTATGTTTCAAACTGATTACATTTGCATAGAAGTAATGTTAAAAACATAAGGTTTATTGGGCTAGCTATATGGAGTTTGATATTTCTTTGGTGTGTGTACAATGTGCAGTATAAAAGGTGTAACCTTTTGTAAAAGACATAGCGTTTATATGAAAAATGGTGCTAAATATTTACAACGGTTTTGGTGTTGTACCGAACACCAGTTGCCAGTTAGATTGTCTTTCAAGAAGTATTAGCTGCCTGAAAAGTTTTAAATGTAAAATTGCAACTTGAAAATCTGTAAATAAATAAATAAATAAATAATTCTTTTACTCTTCAGAATTTTTTTTTTCATCCAGTATAACTTAACAAAATAAACGCAAGGACAGCCTCACCACATCGAGTAAGTTTTACTAGTACTTCAGGTTCAACCACTAATGGGAAATTCCAAAACAAAATGATCTTCCCTCAGAAAGTTGAAGATAAATGAGAAAGAGAGAAGGAATTATAGTGAATCTTCCACTATGGCCTTAGCTGTAGCTAACAAAAGTTAGCAAATACTGAAAGAGCAGTGAGATTTAAATATACTTTGTATTACCTTCCCAGCATTTTCAATATTAATTTAATAAGCTGTCTTTGTACTTTTTATTGAAGGATGGCAAATATTTTAAAAGATGGTCAGATCTTACTTGAGTATATTCTTTTGTTAAATTGATCTAATTTTGTAGCAATTGTTTTATTACAGGATTATACTCACGAATTCCACAAAACCAAAGCAAACTTTTTGGCAATAAGAGAAAGGGAGAATCTGTTGGGATCAGTACGAAAAGATATTGAGTAAGTTGTATTGTGTATCGTAAATTGTACTGTGTGTTGTAGCAACAGCATGGGACTTTCCTCAGAGGGAGAAGATGCAACCCTCCTGTAGGAGGAGAGTAATTGGTATAGCTGATTCATCTGTCTCTTAACAATGCAAGAAAAGTCATTTGAATTCATGACTCCTAGTAAAGGTATAATACGATTCTGTTTTCTTTTATTTTACTATGATAAGGCACTCATGTTTTTAAAGTAAAGCTATTAAGCTATGTCAAATCAGTTTAAAAATATCTTAACATGACTGAGACTTTTCTACTTAGTCATTTAGGAGTAATAAAACATGATATGTATGTAGAGATATAAATACTGTCTACTGAAAAGCTTTTGGAAAAAAATTTTTCAAATTTTGTTACATTTTAGATCGTATAAAAGTGGATCTGGTGTGAATAACAGAAGAACAGAGCTATTCCTGAAGGAACATGAACACCTTCGAAAGTAAGCGTTATTTCTTATTTCTGCTTAGCGCACACATTTAGTAGGTTGGGGTGCCAATTTATCTGAGAGGGATGAAGCATTCTTAATTTCAAGTATAGCTGAAAGCTTTGTCCTTTGGTAGATAATATCCATGATGAATGATTTACACTTTGTATTCTGTGAGAGTGCTGGTGCTCCTGCAGCTGGAAAAACGTTTGTGGCTCATGCTGTGAAATGCATATAGTAAGTAGCAGTCATGCTAGTTTTCAGCAATTTCCACTTTAGGACCTTGTCAGCACTAAGTGGCGTTTTTATGTCGTCTTCAGTGGTCTTTCACAAGTCACTTGTGAGTGAGACTTCATGCTTGGCTTCTTCTGATCTTAAGAAAGCATATGCCTTCCCAGTATAGCAACTGGGATAAGGATTAAAAAAAAAAACAGAAAGTCCCCATGGCTTAGCCGTTGTATTCTTTCTTCTTCTTTATTTATCAGTTAGGCAGAGAAGAACTTTTTTTTTTCCCCCTCTTGTCTCTACTGAAGGTGCATAAAAGGTATAGGAAAAGACTAAGACCTAAATTAACTGTGCATTTAAATATTTTCAGATTGGCTCTTAACTTATTAGCCAAGATAACAAGCAAAAGAGAAAACACCTTTTTTTACTCTTGCTGCAGAGGGCTTTAGAGTATGAGTAGCTGATTTGTGTGTTCCCCGCTCATCGGTTATTTTACTTCAGCTATTTTGCTTTGAAGAGCAAATATGGCTTTAGATCTATGGGAATTTGTTGGTATAATTGTGTGTTAGAGGAATTGGGAACAAGTCTGTCAGTTTGCTCTTTTGGCTGAACTCTAATCTGCGTGCATGGTCTATTTATTACCTGTATACAGTGACTACTTTTCTGTACAAGTTGGTGGCTATCTTCTGTTGGCAATAAGTAGGAAGCACTTGAGGAGGAAAAGCAGCGCGCTCCAATGGAACGTCGTTGGAAAGCTGCATGTCTTTTGGGCCTTCTATATGGCCAGGATGTAAAGTAGCATTGCTCTTCATGCCTCTGTATTCTTCTAAACCATAGTCATGTTAAACTCCAGTCTTACACAAGAGGGCAGGCTTTCATTTAAAAAAAAATTACTGGTGGCTGTCTCAAATGTGCTTTCTTAAAGATAACTTAAACTTCTAGCCAGAACTGCCCAAAAAGCTTTTATGGAAAATTAAAACCAAACTTTTAGATTGTCCCTTACCGCGCCTTAGTCCTCAATTTTCTTTACTATCTTTATAACTTAGAAACTAATTGAATTAATTGAAGAGCTTGAATTATGGCTTCTGATTATCCAAGTCTAATAATAAACACAACCTAACAGGAAATGTAAAGTTTCCGGGGAAAAAATAGACTTAATGTTTGAGAGGAGAATGTTAACTGAAATACTGTATGTTGAAGAATGAATGTCTGTTAATCTGAGTAAATTCTTTCTAAATTTTATGATTTTTCTTTCTTGATGAGCAATAATTTTGTTTATGTTTGGCGTTTTGTTAAAGAAAGATACAAATGAATTATTTCTGGCGTTACTGTACAATACACTTCTAAAACTCGCTTTTCTCTGAATGCACTGTTTTGAAAAGTTAAAACAATGAAGAGAGGAAACCTTCAAACGTTTTGTAAACATCATCTGGCAGATGTCTTCAGAAATTGAGTGTAGCACTCTTTGAGGTATTGATTACTTTGATCTCTTTAAACAAACTAGACTCTCCAATATGTTTATAGAATAAAGATGCAGTTTTAGAAACAGGTAAAACATCTTCTTAAGTGATCACTTGAAAATGTCAAGATTTAAAAAAAAAAGTAACATTAAGAAAAACAAAACGAAAAATTAATGTGAGTTGGGAATCTTTAAGAAATAGGGCCAAAACTAAACATGGAATAGCGCTGCAAAGTGGTGATAACTTTTAAGTGTGTGAAGAAATCTAGTGTAGAAGCAGAAGAAAACCTTGGCAAGAAATCAGAGGCTTGCAAGATGTTCGAAACTTTTGAATTGAGGATCTGTAAGCTCAAAACCAGATACTGGCAGGGGAAACTATTAAAGAGTTTCAACATGCTTGTGTTCAGAAAAAGCAGTTAATGAGCTATTACTGCCAAAAAGCTGTAAAAGCTAGCAAAAGGTCCCAAAAAATCAACAGGGGCTGGCATATTATATCCAACTTGCTCCTAGGACAAGCTGAGAAGCCTTGTATGAATTTTGAGAGGTTGAATATTTGCAGTGCAGTAAGTCATGATGTCATGATGCTGGATTACTTGGTAGTCCTAGGTGATGTATATAAATTGGTCACAAAGGTGCAATAGTAAGAATTCAGGTTCGTTTTTAGGGAAACCTATGAAAAGAGCTTGAAAAACGGAGGCGGAAACATAAACGTTGCAAGTGCTTTATATCCTGCCAAACAATGAAATTTGACAGTAATTCCATATTAGTATAGAGTATCGAAGCATTCACTTAGTTGTGACCCTGCTTAATTTATATATTAAGTACTTTAGCCTGTTACGTATTTATTTCATAATTTGCTAGTGGAGAGCTGGTATGGAGTATTAGGAATCCATAACATGGAAAAGACTGTTGAAACGAGGCAGAAACAGAATCATGACAGCGTCTCTCTGAAATGCAGTGAACCAAACCTTGGAGATTAGTAAGTGTTTCTCTCTAATCATGAACAGTTACCAGATGTAGGAGCTCTTACCCAGGGTGGGGTACCAGAGGTGTCTGTCAGCCTTTCTCTTTCTGCGCCGCCATGTGAGACGGGACAAAAGGAAACTCGATGCTTACTGTTGGCAGCGTTCTCCGTGAATGCTCTTCAAAAAGCGTGCTGGCAGTCTGAGGCGGTATGGTTAGTTTGCAGCAGTATCTGGCTTGGGAGTAAAAAGAGGAGAGCCAGAGCTGTGCTCTGGGAAGGTGTTTGGAGAGAAGCTGGATCTCTACTTTTTACCTAAATCTGCCTTTTTATTCTATCATGTTTTGAAAGTCACCTCCTCCGGAAAGACTTAACGGAAAATGAAGGAGCATTTATTTTACTTATTTTACATACGCATGTAACTGTAAAAAGGAGGGGAAATAAAAAAAATCTTTGAGTACAAAGAGCGTGACGGGTAAAAGGGCCCGACATATATTAAGCACCGAGGGAATTACAGCAGAAGAAGCAGTGTATAAAGCCTTAATATGCCTGTACTACATACAACTGCTAGCCATTAAGCAGTGGGGATGGTGCATCCATTTGGATTTGCTGCCCCTGGGTGGGGCTGGCTGCTGCGTCAGCGTTGCTGGCACAAGCGCGTTGTGCGCTTTCCCGCTGGCGTCTGCGCCCCGACCACGGTGCTGCTGGCAGCCGCCACGCAGCCCCCGGGCTGGGGGCACACGGGCTCTGCCCCCCTCGTTCGGGGAGGCTTCCTGGAGACGGCGCCTCAGGTTCTCCTTCGCTCTTCGACCAGACCCTGCACGGCTGGCTCTATTCTTTTCATAAATCAGCTGATTATCAGGAAGGCAAATTTGTCTAGAAATACTGTGGGCTTAAGATAGGAGACATAAAGTTTCTAATTCATTTTGCTACTTCATTTCTGTACAAATAAGTCAAGGGTAGGTAGTTTTATGTACTTCTGGAGAGAGAAAAGCTAACACCTAGGTCTTTATGTGATAAAGTTTTAGCACCTGCCAATTAAAATGAGGCTGGAAAACAGTAAATTAAGTGGCATACTGATGCTCTGTTAATATTTTTACCGAATACTTTAGATTTTTTTGGCATGTGGGTCGCTAAAAGAAATATCAAAGCTACTGCAGAAGTATTTTCAGCTGATTTTTGAATGTTTGTCTCCTTGGGTCTTTGCAATTCAATAAATGTCTCATCTTTCCTCTTTGTGTGCTTTTTGCCAGGGAAATAATCAAGTCATCCTTTTTCTTGCAATGTTGTTTTCCATCTAAAGGAAACAAAAATTTTAATGAATAGATCTAGCTTAGCAGTTTAAAAACTGTCCTGAAAAGTGCTGCCTAAGAGAAAGAGTCCTGTCAGCTCATTGTTTGCTTTGAGAAGTTCTGCAGTTATTGATGAATTGTATTCTAAGTCAGCAAAAAAGGAACTAATGTGTTCGATACACAGGCCCGCGCGATATTGCACGTTTATTGTGAGTGAAAATGTTTCCCCCTCATTAATACTTAAATTGCATGTGGACGATGTTAGTCATTTCAGGTGATACTGATGAATTTATGTGCAAGACTTCCAAGATTTATGTCGAAATTACGGGTTTTATTACCCACGTTGAATTCCTTGAAAATCTAAATGAAGCAGTTTGTGGTCATCGGCATTTGCTGTAGTACGTTTGTTCTGTCGTTCTGGGGCTGTTGTGTGACTGTCGTGATACTACACAGCCCTGGTTCACAAAATAAGGTATCTGTCCCTTCCAGGAGAAGCGCCCTGTGGTGAAGCAGGTGCCTGTGCTTGTGAGCACAGCTCATGAGCTGTGTTCTTGGATGACTGTGTGTTTCTGGCGAGTGCCGCTACGCAGGCTACCAGTCTATCCAGTACATAAGTCTTCAGCCTAGCTGATGGATCAGTATGTAGTTAGGTGAGGTACACCTCTCAAAACCTCCAGAATAGCTAAGGAGATGATGCACCCCTGTGTTTCTTATAACCTGTAGCTTTGGGAACAGGGAGGGTGGGGAGGCGAGAGGAGGTGGGTGAGAAACTTGAATCAAAACAGTAGGAGAGAGACTGAATTGGAGAGGAATGTGTTCTGCATGCGAAAGAAGAGAGGAATCAGAGAGGCGAGCAAAAGAAATGCAGGAATCTGCAGCAGTTACATGATGGTGGTATAAATTAGATGTACCTGATTCATGGAGATGTGTAGGATAAATTACTGTTTGTACGGCACTTCATATATGTAAAGCACTCTGAAGTGCTTAATGCCATTATTACTATTATTATTGCATTTCATTTTTCCGCAAAACAATTTCAAATTTCCTCTTGTTGTTTGGGCAGAAATGGCCGCGTTCAGTAGAGAATAATGACTGCGAAACTGTTTTCATTTGTAATACAGTCCAAATCTTAATAGAGGGAGTGTCTTGCTGACCATTTTTCCTCTAAATATTGATGATGTTAGCAAACGTTAACTCCAGTAATGGAGAAGTCGGCTTAATGAAATGCTGAGGCACCTTACAGAATTTTTGATTATAGGTGTGTTGTCCTTTTGGGGAAAAAGCTGCTATTTCCTACTTTCATTTAATTTAATTTAATTCATTTTTCTTTATTATCCCAGTTCTCTGCTCCTTGCTCCACCATGTGATTGCCATTCAGTGTGCTTTTGCTGCTCAGCTTCCTTTGCCAGCCTTTGGCCCTTTTGTGTTGGATTAAAACCCAATAGCTGCTGTTGCCTTCCCTTCTGTCCCTTCCCTCACCTCTGATTACTGGAGGGGACCCAGACGCCCGGGCGGTAACTTCTTCAGCTGACAGATAACATGCCACTGCCTCTCCTTCATTTTTGCTTAGAAAGAAAGAGGCTGTAGGGAAAACAGCAAATTCACCAATTCCTTTTTTTTCCCCTTTTTTTTTTCCTGCTCAAGGTGGTTGGGAAGCAGCAGGGAAGGAGGAGTGTGATGAGCCTCTTCCCTGGGTGCCCTGCTGGCTGCCTGCTCTGCAGCCTCAGAACTGCTGAGCTCCACTTTAGTTAGACCCAATAAGGGTTTTTTTGTTTTTTTTTAATTGCTAAACTTGCGTCTAAACTAAACTTACTTTTTTCTTCTTGTACAAGCAGAGTGTATTGTTCCTGTCACCCTGTTGTCTTAATTTTAATACAGATTTTAACTGAAAGAATACTTGATACTGAATAATTTGCTTTATAGCCGTTATGAAGAAAACAAACTAGATCTGCTATAAAAGGACAGTCCACGCTTTCGATGTCCTTAGTTTGGAGTGGTTGCCAAGAAGCGCCGAATATGGTGTAATTTGGCTACAGACAGGCTGTGCAATAGTAATAGAAGACTGCAGTACTTGGTCTGGTGACCTGAAAGATGCAATAGGAGAAGAGATTGAGGAATCTGGGTTAAAATGTTTCTCTGCTGACCATTTACTGCAAGAGGTCTAGCAACGTTGTCACAGTTTTCCCAATAGCAGTTAAACACCATTAACTTGTTTTCTTTGTTTCCTTGCATAAGGAAAACTGGGAACTGTTGCTTTCAGAGTGCATCCTGGTGCCGCAGTTAGCCGATATGAATGACTACAGGGGCTACCTTAGCTTGCTTAATGCCTTACCTAACTGATATCCGTAACTGATATTTTTGGATAGGGTTGTATGCTCTCTCTGAAGACAGGCAATGCAAATGAAAGCGTTTCCAAGGGAGGGATTTGAACAAAGAAGATTTTTTGTTATTGCAAAAGCTTACTTAAAGGTGCATACAATTTGTATTGTATTCCTGTTTCTAAATGTAATTCTGTTCTATCTTTCTCCTGCCTTCTCTTGCTACAGACTTTTCTTGATTGTAGTTATCCATCAGTGATTCCTTCCTTTAGCCTGGTTTCTTCGTGGGGCTGAATGAGCTTTATTTCCAGGCTTTCCGGCAGTACCTGTCTGTCTCTTGAAGATTCATGCCAGAATGACACAAGGACCTTTAAAAGTGGCTGGGTAGGCTTCCTCTGTAGCAGTCCCAGACTAACTACCAGACGTGGGCATATCACATGATATTTGCCCACAGAGCTAGACTGAGCAGAATTTGTCTGTTTTCTCGTTTTAATAGTAAATATTGCACAACGTGGGAGAGAGTTCATGTCTTCAGGAGAAAAGAAACTTTGTTGCTTATTATGGTAGTGCAATTATATAACTATATGGGCAAGTCGTTAAAGTAGCTTAATGAGAATTTGGGGAGGTTCAAAGCTTGCAGGTGGTGAAGAAAGATGCTCGCCTGGGCATCATTATTATTTATAAATAACTTAATAAAAGCACATGAACATCAGCCAAACGCAGCTAAGCATTTAAAAAAGGTTTTCTCTTTAAAAATAGCTTGTGCTTCATTAGAATAAAATCAACTAGTGCTTTTCCTCTCCGTGTGCAATATTTAGGACTCATAAAAAAAGAAAAAACAACCCAAAGATAACTCACAAGGTTTATTTGTATACTTTCCTAATAGCTTGATTGCTTTTAAAAAACTACTGTAATCAATAGATTTTCTGACATTGGTGACTGTTGTGATGTCTTTATAACTCAGTATATCTAAAATGAATTATATTTGATTTTAAAAAAATAGACACAAACACAAAACCCAGCTTTGGGACTTGGTTTATAGCCTCCATTATGGGCTTAAACGAGCTGTAAAGCTGAACTATAGGGGTGAAACAACGCAGACAAGCAAGCATTAGCCTTAAGAACCTCAAAACTCAATGTTTGCTTTTCATCTGTATAAAATAGGAAAATTTGCATAAGCTTCCATACACCAACAGGAAAAGAAAACTGTGAGAACTATCCTAGGTCTTTATGAATGCCTGCAGAAACTAGAGCGCAAACTCTTGGAACAGAGTTATGAGAGATTCCCTGAGTACATCACCAAACAGGTAAAGGTGGGAACGGTAGCTGGGATTAAGACACTGTTCCAGTTCTTAGTTCTGGGCCTTACCTTAGAAATGTGCCCTTGATGTGGGGAGAGGGAGAGATGTAAAACCACACTTCAAACTTGAGCTCTGTGTTTGCTACTGAAGCTAGTTGCATGTTTCAGAAATAAACAAGTCAGTGGTGCTTGTTTTATTTGCTCTTAGCTTCCCTTTAAACACTGATCCTTAAGTAGGACAGCTTCTCCCCCAGAGGTCTGTATTGAAATTAGGATTTTGACAAGTACTGAAAAACATTTTACATGGGCTGATTCTGATAAAGTACATGCATCTTTTGAACAGAATCAACAATTGCTGAGTTTTGTAGAACTTCTTTTGCATAGCTTTTTAAAAATTAGGAAGTAGGTTCACATTTCGGAGGAGCTACCGCTGGTATTTGTAGTCTTTACTTATCCTCAGTAGACGCTGTATGGTTTTCACACATTGTCACAATAATAATGCATATAGTATAAATAATTTTCCAGCTAGAGAACATGTTAATATCCACAGCTGCGAGTTGAAAAGCACTTTAAAATTAAGAGAAGTATCAGTCATTCAGATACTCACAGCATTACAGAAAGCTTTTTAAAGCAGAAATGTTTTCATGAAGCAGCCATCTTCAGGAAAAACTGGTGGCTTCCAAAGGGACATCTCTTTATGCCATTGTGATTACAGTATTCTGATCATCCTCCTTAGGAATGCTTTTGTTAGACGATTCAAAAAAAGATTGCTTTTGATACACCGAAACATTCCTGTAGCGTACACCTATTAGATTGACATTTAACAGAGCTAACTGTATTTTGAAGATTAGATTTCTCAAAGCAGAATCTGAGAATCCCCTCTTAGTCTAATGCGATATGTCATTTTTTGTGAGCATAACTGTATACTTGCTTGGTTCTCTAAGGCCAGAAGCGCTTGCTCGTTATCTGCTATTGGAACCTCCAGTATAAACCACTGTTGAATGTCGTATGATGGGTATGGAACTGTTAAAAAGTAGTTATTTCAATTTTTCTCAAATACGTAGCTCTGTAAAGTCACCATATTCCTATCTAAATAAATGTCATCCTTGAATTTACTTAATTTGAGCCTTTGTACCAATGCCTCTGAATTAGGTTCGTTCTCAGCTGCTGTGTGGAAGGCTACACAGATCTTAATCTGTTGCTTTTCCAGGGGTTTGGTATAAAACAATGACCCCTGTTTTCTGAGGATATTTTCTCTCAAATCTGTATTGATGAGCAGAAGTAGATCCAAATTCCCACTAAAACACACCTGTTTTAGCCTGAGAACATGATTTTGCTTAGAACCTTTTAAGCTCCTTAGTTGAGTTGTCAAGTGAAAGATGCAGAGTGCTTTCCTCTCACTTAAGAGACTTATTTGTATTGACTATCATCTCACCTTTGGAAGAATACTGTCTTTTTCAGTCGTGGATAAAAACACAAGCCTAAGCATGCAGTGAAATTGGGTTGGGAGAACACTGTTGGAGGTCTTTGTTAGTGAATTGTATCTTGAATTTGAGTTAAATGTAGTGTGCAGTTTACATTTTAAAACATCTTCAAGATATCGTTTAGTTAACTATGCGATTATAAGATCGCCTTTTGAAACATAACAGGCAGGTGGTTGTAATATTAAGTAATTTGACCAAATCCTAGTTGAAAGCCATATAGCTTTCTACAGCTGTCAAAGAAAACCCCAAACCCACAGTAGCTGAAATGCAGAATTTGGAAGGAGAGCATGTTTCCACCAATGTGTATTTTGGGGCTTTGTACTAAAATAAAATTGGGTCGTCAATCTCTGGGATAACTCGCGCTTCATTTGAGTATTAGCTTTGCTGGAAGTTGTATTTAATATCTTGAGTATCCTTCTAAATTTGTTTATATGACAGGAATCTTCTGCAAGACAAAGACAGCATTTTCTCAGTTATTTATGAATGTATGAGACTAGTGGAATGCTTTTTTCTAACTTTGCACACCAAGTCAAAAATGACTGAGCTAGGAAGTGGTACAACCTTTTTTGTTACAGTACAGCTATCAGGTGGCTTGTGTTTCTGGTAATTTGCACATTTGTTGTGTTCAGGTGCGTGCACAGCAGACCAGTAATGTCAGGTTATCTTGATAGAGCTCCTCTTCTGTCAACTAGTGTTGGATTTTTGAAGACTGTTCCTACATGTATGCACTTATAAACGTTGTTGGGGTTTTTTTTTCCTTTCTTGGTAAAAGGTATAATCTACATTATTTCTTTTAGTTTAAAACATACAATGAAAACATCACTCCTGCTGAATATTAGTTCTGCACACAGTATGTAAAATTTGAGGAAATGCCGATGTAGTCCATTAGTAGGTTACTGGAATTGTTCTGACAGTTGTGGTTACTGATAATGACTTACAGTAAAGCCTTCCCTTTTCAGTTCATTTAACATTGTTCCTATGGGTAATACGGAGCAATTATATGGGAGGGTCAATCTATCCAGGAACTTTCACAACCATGAATAGAGAGCCTCTAGAAACTTCATTATGTGGCTACTGGTGCCATCCCGTCATTGGCTTTATGCTGCTCTTGATAGGCAACCAGCTGCTGTACTTCATTAGATGATAGGAGCTGTTTTCATTTTAAGTTTGTAACTGTGGTCTATGGACAAACTGTGTACTGCAGATTATCAAGAAGCCTCTTATTTCCTTATAGATTCACTTGAAAGGAAGAAGTATTGCTATTATTCACTCTCACGGGACTCCAACATCAGGCATTCCTCCTGTAGTCTTTTTATGCGCCAAAGAGCTTTCTTGGCGAACACCTTTTTTTGCAGAAGCATTTATTTGACTCTCTTGCTAGCTCCCTAACAAGCCCATGCAGTTGAGAGGTGCAGAAAAGCATGCCTCTGTTGTACTTTGCGTATCAGAAGAAACATGCAAGACATGTGCACCGTCCGGAAAGAAATTCAACACCAAATGGTACTGGTTAAGTGCCTTTTATTCTAGATTTTAAAAATTGATTGTACTGATTAAAAGCGAGGTGATTTAGTGCTATTGTGCTATTTTTTTCTTTACTGATTTTTGCAGCTACCCCTCGTTCTTCTTGGAAGTGATTGCTGAGTGTCAGACTCCACAGTACAATGATCTGCAGAAATAAGCTCACTTGCATGTTTAGGGTTTCTAAGTGTGATGTGGTTAGCAATTTGTTCATTTGCAACAAATCTATACATAGGCTTAATTTCCAGGTTTATACTGTTTCTAATGTTTGATTGTTGCGCCCGTTGTTTTGTTTCATTTTGCCTACTGGAACACCAAGTGTGAGAACATTGCCTCTCCTTAGCTTCCAGACTTATGCTTTAATTAACGTAGGAAGGGAACCCGCAGAAGATAGCGGTTTCTATAGGTATCTGAACCTTTCTCTGTCTGCTCTCAGAATGGTTTCTGCAGGCAAGCTGTTCATCCCCCAAAATGCCCATTTCACCTGAAGTATTTGTTTGTGGTTGACTAGCTCTTTTCAGGTCTTTGCAACTCATGCTGGAAGCTTAAGATGTATACTTTGTAGTCAAATATATTCTTTTTCCTTCCTGTGCTGTTGCATGCAGTCCATTCACAGCGGGTGCTTCTGCTCTTTGCTTAAAACACAGGTGTGAATTTCCTGTTGTTTGCACAAGACTATTGTACCTTTTCTCTCTTTGGGTGTTAAATACCCTAGATGTATTTGTCTCACCATGCTTTCATGTTGGGTCTCCCTCGATGATTAGGCTTCTGCACCAATTTTTGTCTTCATGAGCAACTGTGGAAGACTGTCCAAACTTGCTAAGCAGCTCCAGTGGAATTTGATGCTGCTTTGACACTGAAGTCAATCTGCCTTGAGACAAGTCTTGTAAAACCTGGAAAAATATCTCATTTGTTGTCACAGGAGAACGTGTTCTGCTTTACGTTTTTCTTGTTAAGTTTTAAAGACTTTAACGATCTTTGGTTTTTTTGAGATGATAAGGAAACTTGATGGCAAGAAAAATATCACGTGTGTGTGTGACGTAGATATTTACTTTAAAAAACAAAGAAAAACTTTCATTTTAAAAGCTTGATGTGATGGGCAGGTTGTTTCTTTTCTGTCCTATAAGCATATTTCACTTGATTTTTCTTTTGGATTAGCTAACCTGTCTGCATATTTAAGTGATAAACTGCATAATTTTTTCTGAAGTTACAGCAGTTGCACAGAGGCCTTATTATTTCATACACATGACTGCTACTGCTGGATTTGTGCCATTCGTTATAGCAGGTGATTGCCTCAGCATCTTTCACCGTTCCTTTCGTATCGTATTTTTAAATGACTTTGTCAAAGTGCCATCTGTCTCGGCAGGTAAAAATACATAGCTTACTGAAACAGATGGTGAATCAGATTAATATTGCCCAGAGTAATCGTTTGCTTGCTTAGATGTTCATGAGGTACATCTCCACCAGATATGTTACCCTTGCTTGGGAAGCAGGAGAACAAAGTTATGGTATTATATAAAGCCTCCTTTTTTATGTTTTGAATGTATAACTTGAGCAAGAGATGTGCAAGCTTCCCCTCTGCCTGCCTCACCTTAGTAAGACTTTGGGTCTCTGGGTACCATTGTGCTTTGTGTTCCTGGTCTGCCTTAAACCTGACTATTATTTCCTATAGTTACGAGCGGTAAAATGATGAAGCAAGTGCCTGTTTCTCTCTGGTGGATATCACTGTAAGTGAATGTTACAGTCTGTGTTTGCCAAGCACTTTGAAAGACCTAAATAAGAGATGCTGTGTGAATGCACGTACTGCCTTTACAAGAGCATCTACTATCTGCTTAAACTCAACTTTTGCAAGAAGTACTGAACTTAACAAAACTCTAAGGAATTCTAATGCACAGATTTTTACCATAGAAAGTTCTTGCTCACACTGCCAAGATGAAAATTTCAGTAAACAAAAGGCCTCTAAGTCGCTCAGCAGCCGAGGAGCAGGGAAACGGTGTAGCTTCATGTCATAGTCCTTTTCCACTGGGGTTTGTACACCTGCTGGAGGCTTGCAAGGAGAGCCTTTTCTGGAAAGACGGTCAGAGCAGTCATAAGATGATGATATTTGGGGTAGGAAAAATATTCTGCGAGTTGTATGCAGTAAGTATGTATAGTTCCTAGCTTCGTGGATGTTTCCTTAATGAGAATATAACAATTCGCTCTGCCCTTGTACGTTGTTCTTTCTGAACAAAATTCATATGCGTCCCATTCTTTTAAAGAGTTGGGAATGCTGCCATTTAAGTTGAGAAACATCAATCTTGTGACTTCAGATATGTGTTAAGTGTCTTGTGTTGGCATTTGCCTCCAAACACACTCACACACTCTCTCTAATGCGGTATAATATAATTGAGGCTGAACCTTTTAAACATGATACTCCTGGTATTTACTCCTCTGATTAAGTAATAAAACTGCCTAACTGCTGCTTTCTCTAGCATACAAAGCAGAGTCTCTGCTGCAAAGTGACGAGCCTAACTTTCATGCACTGAAATCCTGAGAGGACATATTAGTTCACTTAAGGTCTCTGAATTTATTCAATTTTCCTGTCTCCTCCGGTTAAGCAGAACTATTGTAGGAATGTTTTGTTCCACAAGATTTTAATAAGTGTAACTTATTTCCAGCTAGGCACCGGATATCTTTTTTTCCTTGTTACTATGTAAACAACTTTTTCAAATAGCCTATTCATATGCTTTTCAGTCTGTTGTTTTCAGGTGTTTTTGCAATTTATTCTTACTGCACACTGATGACATAATGCACCTGTTTGTTAGAGACGGTATCTGTGTATGAAAGACACTCAGTTGAATTTTGTACTTCTGAGAATCAACGATTCTGGAAATTTTTAATGCATTACTTTTCTGTTCCGCTTGGCTTGGGGACGTTATTGGATGCTGTGTTTTGCATCCACAACTATGGTATTTTATAGTTCCCTGTGCCCATAGTAACAAATACCACAGAGGGAGTAAAAACAGTTTTAATTCGGTAAACTGATTTATTTGTAACTGATCTCAGCGTTTGGAGTGTGCCTTTGTTTTGGGAGTGGAAAGAAGCGTTCCAGTTTTACTAATGTTTTCACAGTCTTTGCTGCCCCAGTTGAATCCCTCTCAACTTAAACTTGGGCAAAATATTTTTAGCGCTCTGTATGCCGTCTTCATATTTCAAGCCATGGACTGCACTGAAATAGCAACTTTTATGTTTTCACTCCTCTTCATAGACAAATAGGGGCATCCTGTCAGCATCTTCCCCCTGAGTAGTTTATATATGTGTGTGTGTGTGTGTGTATATATGTATATACACACACGCACACTGCACAACTTGCCGCTTTGTCATGCCTCCAGTTTGAGGTGTGGGGGGATCTCCAGAATATATGTGGGCAGAAGAAATGTTCCAAATTGGGCAGCGCCTTCTGAGTCGGGCAGACTTCTGCTCAGCGCTGGCGCTGCTGCTGACTTCTTTCCATGAGCTGCCAAAGCACTAGGAGCAAAGAGAGTGGAAGATGAAGATGGTCATGCTCTTTTAATGTCTTTTAATCCTTTCGTTCTAGCAGTAATAAATTCTGCCGTAATACTGGAAACGGTATCCAGTACCGCACAAGACTTCATTCTGTCAGATTGATTTGCTTGTTAAACTAGCAAACTCACATTTGTCAGCTGCTCTGCCAGAGTCTGTAGTTCTGTGCGATGAACAGAACAGTCGTAGAGATGCATCATTGTTCCCGCAACACGGGAAGCAGGGGGGGCAGTCACCTATTCTGCCTGGCAGTGTTACAGCTGAGATTTTGCTTGTTTTATCAAGATATGTTTTTCTGGGATTTCGTAATGGGCTTTAAAACATTGCTTTGATTTAAAACCTCTATATAAGAAGTTGAATACGGGGGGGGGGGGGGGGAAGGAGGAAGAAAAATTGCTCAAGTATTTTGAGGGTTTTGTTGGTCGTCTTATCTCACGTGTCTGTTTTTTAAATGAAATGTTTTCTCTGTGGTGCTGTATTTTAGCCTGTCTTTTCCCAGGATGCTGCATACAAACTTGATTAATGTGTGGCAGCAGGGGGGAAGGATGTGCATTTATCAAGATTTCTGTAACAGATGACGTGTATTCTGTGTTTTGTAACCATCACTTAATTCTCAATTGGTATTATAGACAGCCTTTGTCTTGTTAGCCACCATCAACTGGTATTTGGTAAACTAGCTCCACAGCAGTGTTTTGGGATGTTATTTAACGAAACTAAGCTTCAGCTTTTTTTTTTTACTGTCTTTTTTGGGGGGAAGAAGGGGAATGTCCAGGTTTAAAGAGCAGAGAAACTGAGGTGCTTTCTTCTCTAAGACTTCTTTCCAACCTGTCCTGGGCACCTTGTACATCTCTGGCTCAGTTAGTTTTAATTGACCATGAATAGTGGAGCCCATTCCACTGTTTCTTGCCTCTGTGGTCCTTTGTGTATTCTCTTGAGCATCTGCTCTTGCTACAGTTGGGAAATGCTGCTCTCACTGATTTTATATGCATCTTCTCTACAGACTCTCATTATGTATTCCAAATCTGTGTAGTAATGAAAAATGACAGTATCCTGAAATTAGACATTGTAAGGGCAAATTTGTTAAAGATTGTATTATGGTGAGCATTGATCTAATGGTCTAAAATATTCGGTGCTCGTTCCTTTTTTTTTTTTTTTAACTGCAGTTTTTCTTTTGGCTTTCAGCTCGGATCGGCTGATAGAAGAGACAATAAGGTAGGAATGAGTTTACAAACTTTCATTATTTTCTGTACAATTATATCAGAAACTTTGTTTATACAATAACTGTGTTGCTACAACGCATAGGCAGTATTACAAAGGAAGTGTGATTTTTTTTTTTTTCATTTTTCTTCTTTTTTGGTATTCAATATTAACATAATGGTGTTGGTTAAATATTTTACTCATCCTGGGTTTAGAAACTTTAGGTTTCTTTTCAAAGGTGAATCAGCCTCTATAAAAACAAAACGAATGATTGAGCAGGGTGGAGCTCTGTCAGGTTAGGCTATTGAGGGCTAGTTCAAGAGTCAAGCTGTTTCTTCTCATAATGGCACTCTTATATAGCATGATATTCTGCAACCCTGCAAAGTATTTAGCACCCTAGTGTGCAGCTGATACAGGTAAGGGCTTTTACCATAACGGCTTGAGCGGTAATGGCTGTTTTGTAGTTATCTTCTGTTTTTTGCATGGCTCAAATACTTGAGTGCTGCCTTCTCAAACTGACCTAGAAATTCTAATGTTGAATCACAGCATCGTAAATTACTTTTATCGTGTGTGCCCTTCCCAGCCTTCCATTGAACTCTGGGATTTTGCAAACTTAATAATTCAGAGTGCCTGACTTAATAGTTTAAAAGTTTAGATTATTGTTTTTAAAAATGCAAGCAAGATTTGATTTCACATAATGCATGTCCTGGCATAAGTGATCAAGAGGAATAATTAGAGGTGCAGCAAGGCTCTCTGTCCGTTTTAAGGGCTGGCTATCTTGATTACACAGTGGGCTTCCTATGGTTAATGTGGTGGCAAAACATGTTAAACCACACTAGTGTACAGTGACAAAAGAAGCGTTCAGTAAAATAATGCCTGAAAATATAGATACAATCTTACCATGGTTAGCCTCATGAACACATGAAAATACTTGCCAAACCTAGCACAGTTATTGTGAATGTTTGTTTTACTTTGGGTTCTAATCTTTTTCTCATTAAAAATCCTCCCCCCCCCCCCATTGCCATATTTGTAGTCCTACTTTTCTGTCTCATGAAAACACTCGACTCAACGCTTGCTGAATCTCTTCTTTGCTGCCACTCTAGTAACTGGAGTATTAAAAAGCCTGTGAGATTTATTTTTAAGTTTAATATCCAGCAAAATGGCTTGTATTTTTTCATCTGAGCTTTTCACCTACCCTATTGATTATGTGTCATCTGAGAAGTTGGGAGTATGTCTATGCTTAATAAGCAAATATGCGTGTAGATTTACCTGAATTCGGGCACATGGCCATGGCAAACGAGAGCTCACAACAGACCAGCTGCCTAAATATTCACCCAGCTTCCTAAATCAATTTTGAGCCTACTCAAAAGCTCCAAGGTGTCACAGCCACTTTGTCATCAGTAGGTGTCCTGGCTAGTTTAAAACTGCTTTGAGTTACGTTTGTGTGAGTTGCAGTGCCGTGGTTGGTTACTGATTGACTATATCAGTCTATATCAGTCTGTATAGTGACTGCTTCACGTGCAAGAGTTCCTGCAGCCTGATTCAGTTCTGAGTTCCTTGGTGCTGTTTAGTGAAAATATTCCTTTTGTTAACTGTTGAACTTTGATTTTTACGAGGCTGGATTTCTGCCCTCCTTATTGCACCATGTATTAACTGTAGTGAATGAGCTCCTTACTACAGCGGTTGCCGAAATGGTTCTGTATTGCATTCTGTAGGAAAAGGCTTGTTTGGTAAATACAAGTGTTTAGCAGGACATGCAGTTTAATTTGCATCACTTGATAGCATCTTAATTCAATTCAGTCTCTTTTGAAGCCAGGGTAAATTTTGTTTTACTCCTTTTCTTGTCATTCCCATTAATTGCAAGCATTCAGGTATATTATTAATTGATGGTAAACCCTGCTGCTCTTTAAGTGTATCTCCCAGATAGATTTTTGTCCAACTTTAATTAGTCTTATCTATTGATAACCAAATAAAAGATGGAATTGTGCAGGGGAAGCTGTTCTAATACAGATTTCTAGAGTGAAGGGAGATATAATTAGCTTGTTCTGGCTATTAATATTATTCTGTCTTCAAGGGTTACATCTGCTATAGTTCATTGCTCATATTATTTGGGTGCAATTCAGGAATTTGAGATCGCTATCTATTTATTTTATTTATTTATTTATTTATTTTTAAAAGTTGTTTTTAAACTGACATTATAAGCACCGGAATGCGTTTTTGTGTGATTGCAGAGGCTTTTGCTGACAAGCTGTGTACAGGTGACCCCTTTCCCAGTGCCTCTACAGTTAGCGCTACTTATGGAAGCCTTGCTCAGGCTTTCTGTAGAGAAGAGGAGAACTGAAGTACAGAGACTGACTCTTCCTGTGTATGGTTTCTCTGCAGGAGCCAACATACTTGCAAGAGATTTTTATGGATACATAAGCTGGAATTGTTCAGTAACTCAACTCATGAGTAGGGCTATCATTCCAGATGTTTTGTTAGTACTAAACTTGTAATTTTTAAATGAATTACATGACATGGGTTCTTGCTGTAGCATATTCCTTCCCAGAAAGGAGTGGGATGTGATACTTTGTACTGCAGTTCTCCTGGAACGGTGCTCACTTATCTTGGACATATATTTAAATATAAGCATAGATCTTTGCTTAATGTGTTTAGTTTTCTCAGGTTTTCATTGTCAAACATTATCACTTTCTCAAAATAGCAAATGATTTATTTTTTGTTTTCCCACAGCTTTGATTTTGCAATTTTTTAAAGCTTTGCATGTGACCAGCTCTCATGATTTTATTGTAATACTGTTTCTGATGCCTGATTTAGGCAATTGTGCCAAACAACCCACTGTTGCAGCTTTTGTAAATAAACAAAACATAAGAGGTAGCTGAAGGATGCTCTGCCCCTTGTTCTAGAGAAGACACCAGAAATAGCTCTCTGGACCCAGGAGCACTAATTCTGTCTCTCTCAGCCTTAGTGGCAGCGGAGGCCAAGAATCCCCTGCTTTGCCGGTGACCCTTCGTCACTGGTTTTATGTTAAGGGTTTGGGCTAGTCCACTCCAGTGGTGGGAGCGTTGTGCTGTCGAGCGCAGCTTCGGTGTTCAGGATCACAGAGCACTCGAACAGTGGAGGAGGAGGAGCTGATTATGATGACCAGCAACCTGTAGAGGGGGGCTTTGACAATGAGAAGGCAGATCAAAATGCCAGATTTAATTTAAAAAAAAAAAAAAGTAAGTCTCATTATGTGTTGGGGGGATTTCTTTAGGTAATAGTTTGTATCTAATAAAGGTTATATATCTCAACTTTGCAGAATATAATGCATAACAGGTATGAATATTAGATTTTGGGTCTTAGCTGTTCCTGAAGAGCCCTGCCAGAGAATCGTGGCAAAATCACTTGCATTTCTGGGGAGATGTTCCTTTTCTCTTCATCTTAAGTTTTCTCAAAAGACAAAATAATCTCCAAAGTAATTTGAAAGATTATATACAAACGTACATTTGTATACATATATGTGTATACACAAAAAGTAAGTGATCTAATCAGAATTACTACAAATTGAAAACTAGAGCTTGCATTTTTATGCAGAGTCATGGAGCCCATCCCTTAGTCATAAAAGTTGCCATAAATTTAAATGAAATGAGTGAACGAGTATGATTCATGGAGTACAGAATGAGGCAGAAGTTCCAGTAGTACATGAATTATCTAATCTTAAAAATCTGTCTTGTTCCTTTAGAGCGTTATTTTAATTCTTCATCGATGTAGATTTGACTGAGCCATCTCAAAGGATGAAGCAAGGAGCCAACTTTTTGGTGTGTTTTACTTGATAATATATTGTATATATAAGGCTGCTATGGGGTAAGAATACCCAACAGCTTAAATATTTATCTAGGTAAAGTAGCATTAAATGTGTAGCTCCAAATGTTAGACTAATTTGACTTCAGTGATGACTGGAAATTGTTATTTCTCTATACTTTTTCAGGCTAGTGAGAAATGCAAGCTCTGTACAGATATCAGTTTTATTTTCAAAGACGAATTTGGCTGCTCACATACCCACAGCACTATCAAACATTTAAGGATAAACTTGAAACTCTAGAGAAATTTTGTGGAAACATGCTTTCCAGCACGCAAATCTGGAATGCTCCTGCTAATCTGTGGAAGAGATGGATGACTCTTAGTGGTTGTGACCCGAGACCTACCCGGACGAGATTGCTCCAGTCATGCAGCAATCATTAGCGCTGTGCTGGAGCAGTGCTTTAGTATTAAATACAGAGGGCAGAATACCATCTGCTTTTAGGAACTTGGTTTACACCCAACTGTAGTAGTTGAATCCAATGCTGTGCTGAGAATAGTTCATGCTATTTTCTAATGAAATGTTAAATTGGGGTCATCTTGGAAACACCTAGCGCTGAGGCAAATGGTCAGAATTATACATAAGCTGGTTTTTGATCACAGGATAGAGAGCAAAATATGCAGAGTTGGAATTTGGAATTTCTTACACTTTCTGAACGCAGTTGGAATTACTAATAGTTTATAAACATTTTTGTGCATGTGGATAAACTGGAAGTTCTGCCTGCCCCGTAGTTTGCAATGTAGAGCTAGTGGAGGAAAAGTTGTCTGTGTACACACTTAAATATAAATTAAATCAGCAGGAGAACCTAATACTGAAAGCTCAAATTACTGTATAATCAAAATTTAAGTATTTCTTTATCTTCCTTTTTCCTAAATTTTTCATTACTAAATGGAGGTTAACATTGGAAGTGCTGTTATGAACACTGTGGCATGGAGATACGGTTTAAGTGATTGTGTGTGTATGGTTTTTGTTTTTTTTTTTTTTTAACTCTTAATTATCATGAGCATGAAGTAGCAGAAATGAGTCATCATTGGTAATCACCAGGCAAAACCAAACAAGGAACTAAGCTTTTCCTTTGGAATGAGGAGTTTGGGAGAATAGATGAATATCCATTATCGGTTAATTTTCAAGAGCGCCTTGCCAAGGGATCATTATCGTGTTGGAGAAGAGGAGAACACTCTTAACGGAGGGGTTTCTGTGTTACACTGCTGGAATGTTTTAGTGATGTGGGATCCTCCACAGGTGGAATAGAGAGTCTGGTGACTAAAAAGCGTTTAATTCTTCTGTCATAAATGTGGAGTAGAATTTTTGAAATGTAAATAAACGGTATTCTTGATCTAGGGAGATTACTGTGTCAGAATAACTAAATGGGGCCAATAATGTGAAAGAGAAGAATATGATTGATTAAAGAAATGCATTAGTCAGTGAGGAAATGGTAGCAGTAAGTTAATGAGCATGTGTTAGGAGATGGGAATGAAACTAAAACTGTATAAGGAAGGATATGAGGAAGCCATAATACCGAAGTCTTTATAAGGCCAATTTAGGGAACTAGTTCCCAAGAGCTGTGTGTTTTAACTTTGGTAGTCCTTGAATTTAACAGTCTCAGATTTACAAAGATGAAGGCTTAGCTAAACCCACTCATGTTATGCATAACTAAATTATACATAAAGAAAAGTAATTTCTACTTAAATTTTGACTCCTGATGATATCTTGAAGCTAGTTAAATTCTTTTTTATGAGTGCTATAATGATAATTCATTACCAGACCATATGCTAGTAAAACTTAAAAATGGCAGTCACCGCAATTTTTTTCCCTAAGAGCACTTCAATAAAACCTCTCCCATTAAGATAAAATTTAAAAAATATGGAGTAAAATAAATGAAGAAGGTTCTAATCTTGTAATCTGTAAACCTAAAAATTTAAATCGTGCCTTTTTATATGGGGTGGGCAGTTTACTCATCAGATGTTAAAGCAGGAACTCGGTACTCCATGATAATCTCTAATAATTATTTCCCAAAGGTGTTTTGGAGGTGTCTCAGCAACACTTTATGTCCTGGCAATCATCTTGTGTTTTCACTTTAATGGATTCCTTAATGAGTCATTGGATGCATCTTATGAAAACATGGGACTTAATTCAGGGGTGATTTGAGAGATGCTTTATTCAGATTTCACCTGGACATATATCAAATCGGGGTGGAGGTGTAAATAAGAAGCTGTAATTATTGAGCAGGCTGTAATTATTGAGCTGTGGAATCTTACATGGTTTTCCAACTCAGTACCTAGTAATTCAGAATTCCCCCAGTGCTTTTCTCAGTAGCAAACCTAATGTTTTTGTGGGGTTATTGCTTTTTGTTTTAGAAAACTAAAGAATAAAATCTGTGTGCTGAGCTGCAAATGTATATAATCTGTCCAATGCTGTGTCTTCTCACCTATGATACTATTTGATGCACTTAGCGTTCTAATTTTGCAGCCCCTTTTTCAGCCTTAGGTTGCAACTGCTTTTCCATATCTGTATACAGCTGGTTTTTCCCTGCTGAGAACTTTGGTTAACGCCTCCGTTACAGGCTTTTCTTCATATTCTCGTGTAGAGCGGGGCTCGGCAATGATGCTACTCTTTATTTCTTAATCTAATTTTTACTTTCTTTTCTTGTAATTTTAGTCCTGAAAAGGATTTCCCCTGTAAAGAGATGGTGCCAGATGAGTTGTGGATTTGGTTTTCGTTGTTTTTAGAGGAGTTTGCTTGGCCCATATAGGAAGGGTGAAGATACACTGTTACAGGAGCTGCTTGAGATGGAGTAGGCAGATACAATGGGAAGGACCAAAAAGGAGCTTGCTGCTCCCGAAATGTTCTAGGGATCATTGATCCAGTCTCTTTTCTTCAGTTAGATGCCTGTGAGTTGTGATCTTGACCTTTTGCTACGGTCTGGAAGGGCACTTCTTAGGCTTGGCTTATCTGTTTTATTTTGCCAGCTATTTTCACACTGCTGGCTGTAGTGTTCCAGCAGAGATGCCAGTGATGCATCAGATGATCCAGAGCTGCTTAATTCAAATGTTGTTTTGCTCAGAGAGAGACTTGAAAGAAAATGTATCAAATGGTCTTTGTTATAGAAATGTTAGGAAAGATGATTCTATGCTTAATAAGTGTACAAATATAATTTGTGTGTGTGTGTGACTTCTCCGGTAAGTTTTACCTGGAAACTCTGATGTGGATAAATATATTTTATATATATGTATACATATGTATATCTATTAGCGGTGTAGTCTATTCATCTTCCCATCCTGAAAGGCCAGATCAACCTTAGTCCTGTAGTACTGGTACCTGCAAGAGTGGGGTGTCTGTTATGGGAAGACAAGCCCAAAGCCTTGATACCCAAATAAATTCAGTACGGAACAGTGCTTGAAAACCAAGCATATTGAGCAGGTATCTTGAGAGAGTTCAGCTGTTAAAGGTAACGTCTAGTTTCTAATGCAGAACCTGGCAGAGATGTTGGGCTTGCATAGTGTGTTTCAGTGCTTTATGTCTGCCTCTTTTCAAAAATAATACTCTCACTATTAGCTGTGATTTTGTGTCAAGTTTGTATACAGACCCTGAGGGTGAGCAAGGGTAAAATACTCTTGAAAACATGGATATCTATATTGGGTAAAAGATATTTTTCCTGTCTCTTTGGTTTCCTCAGAAACTGCAGGCTGTGGTGGTCTTGTGCTCATGGTTCCCTGTGTTGTGTTGTTACTCTTCCACTTCACCTTGTATTCTTCCAGAGCAGTTTCCCTCCATGTTTAAGGCTTAAGATATCCAAGAACTTGTTTTAATCTTTTTTGTTCATGTAGGTATAGTCAATAGCAATATAGGTGTCATTTTCTGAGCTGTTATCCAGCCATATTGTATTTAGGTCCTACTTTGTTTTTTCTTGCAATTCATGCCAGCCAAGGAGAACAGTTATTTGTGAAACTTCCTTCTGAAGCACCGTGTCTGCAGAGCCAAAACTTTTACATATTCTTTTTCTAGGTGTAAATCAGTCTGTGCACTTTGTTTTGACAAAACTATTACATTCAAAGTAGCTAAATAAAATATTAGCTGGGACTATAAGTAGTAGCCTGCCCTTTCAATTTCCATTTTATATGTTTTTTTATGGGCTGAAGAGAAATGTAAGGTAGGAAAAAAAATTGATTTACTTAAAACTTTTGTCAACTCAGTAATTCTTTAAAATCCTCATTTAAATAGCATATTATTAAGAGCACAGTTGTGTTTTTTTTCCCCAATGTCCAGAACGTATTAAATTTGAAATGGGAAATTTTATTTTATATTCACCTGTATTGCATTCTTATGTTTGGATAAAGTGCATACAGCTAGACCATGTATTATTAAAGAAGCAGTGTATAAAAAAAATTATATAGCCATGGATGACATTCTTAATTATGACCAAAGTTCAAAAATTTATTTTTTCTGTCCTGTGATGGAGGTACCATTTGACATGACCATTTGACATTATAGAACAGCTCCTTCAACCCCAGCCTATGGAAAGCAGTCCAATTGGGCTTGCTGGGAGGCAATGTTAATGGAGGAGAATCCAAAATTTATTTGGAATCAGAGGACAGTGCTGATCCTGAATCAAGTAGATCGCAACAGTTTACTGAGTTGACAGGTATTTAAAGACCTCGTGATTGTATGTCGCCGCTTGGTTGTTCGCGAACCTTGTGTGTAAGGCTCCATGAGCTAAGTCATGTGCTTGCGAAAGGGTCTTCTGTGATGAAATAAATTTCTGAGTTTAGAACTTATCCCTAAACAGAGCCCTTAGGTTTGTTTGTAATGTAGTATTGTGTTTTGATGGAACTGGGGGGTGGAGGATATGCCAGAAACCTGCCTGCTTCAAGAAATTGCTTTTTTTTTTTTTTTTTTTTCCTCCAGTTGTTAATGGTTATATAGAAAGAGAAATCATTTAAGAGTAATGGATTAATGGAAGAATGTAGTTTCATTCATATTGCTTCACCTCATTCATTGTTTTCTAAAGCAGCATTGCCTGCTTGCTTTCCCATTGTTTTAGCTCTAGATTATTCTTAGCACCAGCAACTTGATCCGCTCTTTTTTCTTCTCCAGCATTGCCATGGCAACTAAAGAAAATATGACTTCGCAGAGAGGGATGTTGAAGTCAATACAAAGCAAAATGAATACCTTGGCTAGTATCCTTTCCTAAAGATTGTGCTGCCAGTGCGTAAGAAGAGCTACAGTAAGGTTTTCCAGTCTGTCATTTGGCGATCACAATGCTTTGCAGTGCTGCTTTCTGTATCATCGACAATGGCCTTGTCGCCAGTGACTAACAGCATGTTTTTTCCCCAGTCTCACTTTGTTAATGTGACTGAAGCATCTTAGTGACAAACATGGTGAACAATTTCTTTTTACTCAACTTTGAATGCTACATATGTCAATGTTTATTTTTCATGCAGAGATCTGCAACAGCATTTAAAGGTATTCCCAGCTACATGTTTTCTTAAAGGTATAATTGCATTTGACTTTCTACTTGCTTTTTACTTTCAAGGCTGTCCAGAGCTGAAGCTTAGCATAGATTGCTTCTTGCTATTGTTCTACAGCTAAGTGTTCTCGACCTGAAGATCCTCTTGTCTGTCACAGTCTTCTAGATTTTTAAGATTTTGGTTTGTTAGTCTCTCTCTCTCATATTTTGTGCTTCTAGCTAAAGAATGTGCTGGATTGTCAAGTCATGCATGTTTGTCATTTCCCCACTTGCTTCTTCCTTTCTACCATAAGGGTCCAAAGAACACCATTAGTATCATTTGATTAGACAGACTGCATCCTGAAGAGATGTAGTTGGATGAGCCGTAAATTTCATTACAGTTCTTAGCAACTGGCAAGAACAAAAGAAATTCAATAAGCTTTGGCTTTAAAAGATTCTTGGGTCAAAAGATAATGAAGCTCTGGAGCTTATTATCTTGTTGTCCATTGTATTTTTGTACATTAAAAGATAGTTTGACATTTTTATGATTTTACAATAGCAGCAATTTTTCCTTGTGTGATATGTGGGGAACAGTGCAGATTCATGAAAAGCACGTTTTCTCTGTAAAATGCTTTCAGTTGTCCTCCTAACCATTAACAAGAGTTCCATTAAATAAATGCCACAGATGTTTTATATAGCTGTCCAATTTTTTCATTCTCATTTAAACACAATTATAAAAACAATTAAGCTCCACGTATTGGGTATCGAAGTGTATCCGGCACTGGTAATTTTGGTGAGTAAATACTGGATTCTGTGTGAATGTGAATTCTGTGCTGTTCTGTTATCCCTTTTCTCTTGCTATCTTTTATCAGTGAAGCAAAGTTGTAATCCTGCTAACTCTCTGTTAGGCTTTTCTATTGCATCTGTTTTCCCCAACTTGGGAGTAGTTTTGCTTTTCTTGCAGTATTGCTGACTTCCACATGCTGAATCTGGGGACTCATTAATGAAGACCCTGTCTGCAGGTATGACCTTAACTCAGATTCCTTCAAGATCGATTTCCTGCAGTGAACAGTCTGATTCAAAGGATCAACCTCCGGAAAAGACGAGATTCTCTCATCTTGGGTGGTATTATTGGCATCTGTACCATCTTATTGCTGCTGTATGCTTTTCATTGATGGATGTTCCCCATGGACTCTGCTAACCTCATCACCACCATCCCTCCCCCCCAGTCAAGGAAAAGTGAATGGGGGAAGAGACAGACTTTAAACAGCCTGCTCTTTATGGCTGGGAGTATCAGCATGATGTCTAGAGTTTACGGTGGTAGACTGCGACACTGGTTTTGGGTTGAAGCTGCAGTGTTTCTCCTTCCCTGACATACATCTTCCTTTGGTTAAATTTTGCATAAGTGATTTTTGTGTTTAATTCCCTTTCACACTGTAAGGTAAGTGAATATGTGACACTTTTCAGTACCAATGGAACAGCTTCCATGCTCGGTGATGGTGGGGAGGTCTTTTGTTAGCTGAGAAGTGGGAAGCCTGTTCTCCCTGAAGGCCAAGCACAGCACTGAACACTTGCCCTATGAGAAGGATATTGCAGCTTTAAGCCATCAGGTTGGTTTACTACTAATTACATGTTCTGTGATTCTTTTAAACTCATGGCTGAGATACTAGTCACTTCTACATAACTTGTGCTGTGAAAACTGCTTCACGCAAGTTTCTCAAAGAAAGGAGGATTGTTCAATTCACTTTTTGCACAGAGTATGAATAAAGTACCCTCTGAGGAACATTTATAAGGTTTCTTGTGGCTTTAAAGGGACTAACAAGTCCTCATTTGTAAAATAAAGGGAGCACAGCGTTCTAGAAGCTGTTTACCATAGTGTGCAGTCATCTGAAAAGTGACCAAACGTGAGTTCACCTAAAAGTAATCTTTTGGGTGTAAATACTCTGATTTTGGCTGACATCATAAAAGTCTTTATAAAGACATGATAAGCAGTGCGAAAAGTCTATATTGTAATTTAGATAAAGTTATTCTAATAGCATTAATATTTTTACACTGTAAGTAGGATATAATCTAAGCTGTCAATTGGAAATGGATCATATGATGGTTATACCTGATAGCAGATGTATCTGTGTGCAAAATTTGTGGCTGTAACCCCTCATAGTAAAGAGTCAAATGTATGAATGGCTAAATAGTCAAGCAAGTTTTTTTTACATTTATCTTGGGGAGGGGGATGACAACTTTTTTTCTTGTCCAGACATACAAGATGAATCCTGCTGCGTTTATGTCTCTAAACAAAGCTTAACTTCAGGAATGGCTTTGATATTACAGATTCACAAATTACAGATTTTTCTGCTCTTTCAACTGCTCTTTTCCATCTGTCACATTATAACATAGTAAATTCAAACTGAGGGACTGAAATATCTTTCTAAGAACTTGATTAACTCTTTTTTTTTTTTTTTTTCTCCACAATCAGTTTACAGTGCTCCTAGCAGATTCCATGTATGCCATTACCCCCAAATGTTGGACACTCTCCAGGTTCTGGAGATAGTCCCTGTTCTGCAGCACTGTCCAGCAGGATGGTCACAATTTTATTACTGCTTTTTATAGTGTCTGTGCAGTACCCTGTTGAAAGGAGTAGCAACTTGTGCCTGTGTAGTGTGCAGAACTACTGTCACACATAAAACACTCGCATGGACTTGAAGGTTTGTTTGCAGAATAGTAACTTTGTGCTAAAAAGACTACAAAGACATGTAACTGGTCATCTTGTCTTTGGTGTTGGAAAGCATTTGAAATTAATACATGTGAAATTATGGGGCTTGTATTTTAAATAAAGGGTAGTCATCTGGTTCATTTGGAAATGTTCCTGGTTTGAAATAAAGTGTTCATTAAAGAGGTTCATGAAAAACATTGATGGATAAAGGAAGTTTATCAGCTAATCTGTATATTAGGAGATCAAACCTCTTCTCCCCTGATTTCTTTTTCTTTTTTTTTTTTTCCCCCCCAAAGGGCCCTGATTGGCAGCTGTGCTTCTGTTTAGGATTTGTAGGATTTGATTGCTATATAGTTGGCAATATAAGATCTGCAGTATCATAAATAAATTCATTTATTTAATCTTATAACCAGTCTTTTTACTGGGTTTAATGGATGATTTGGTGCATATATTTAATCTTATTGTGCAAAAAAGCTGCTATGGAAAATATGTAGATTATAATGAATATGTAAACATACTTGATTTTTCATGTTATGGAGGAACTGATATATTTTAGTATGAAAGACCAGAAATATGCTGAATTATCTCTGATAAAGCTTTATTGGAAATGGTTTCAGTGTTGGCAACCCCTCTGTGGTTTATTTGTGTTGGTATTGAAACAGAGCTTTGTGTTGGAAAATACATTTAATTAACCTTGTAATCTCCCCTCCATCGTCTTGTTGCAGTCTTCTAACAATGTTTGCTGTTCTCCGTTGCTCTCTGAAGTGCTGCGCTTGCGTAGAACCAAGGGAAAGACTTGCTAGTTCTCCAGAATGTCTCGAGTAATGTGGATCTATAGTTAAGGCAACGGACTGGAAAATGAAAACAATGGATTTTAGTATTTAATCCCAAATCCCAAAATACCATTTTCCTCTTTGCAGCTTGTTTGTGTGTCTCCTGTTGCTAAATATATTCTCTTAGGTTTCTTTGTTCTATGTGGTTCCTCTCGCTCTAAGGAAAAAATGCATTTACTGAATCCCCCTTTCTGCAACTGCTGGCAGTGCTGCAAGTTTATTCTTCATCCAAAAAGAATTGTAGTAAGAAAATTGTCTGTAAGCCATAGAAATGAAGTGAGTAAATCCAGAATGTTTCTACAAATCTCCTCTCTTCTGGAAATGTCCTGTTACAAGAACAGGGCCTATCGTTTTCTCCCTGCTTCCATCCCCTTTTTTTAATTTCTACTTTATTCTTACCAGTACACAAGCATCTACTTTAAAGGTGTCCAACAAGCTGCTAGCTAAGCGTTTGAACGTGAGGGATCCTGGTGATAACTTTTGGTCCCATGCTTCAAATGAACACTTCAATATTTTTACCTTGCTTTTTAGACTATTTTTTTTTTGTTTGTCTAACCTTCAAGATCTGGTTGCTGGAGCAGAGGGATAGGGTTCTGCCAACACTTGGTGCTGCGTGTGCAGTCAGTAGTGAGCATTGCTGTGGCCATATCCCAGACTGCAGCCGTGACTTATCCCTAGCCTTTCACTGGCGTGTGTGAGCAATGACGGAGTAAAGGCTTTGCCATCTTGTATGTCTCTGGGACCAACCGCTGTGGTGCTTCGGGTAGTTTGGGAGGTTGTCCTTCCTGGGAAAGCACAACGTTTCTCTTAATCAGTATTGAGTTCAGAAGCTGTTGGATATCAACAGCTGCGGTGTAAATTCCTATTGGCTTCGTTACACTGAATGATCGACTAGTATTTTTCTTTTCTAATTCTAAAGTCCTTACTTTTGGAAGGTCTTAAGATTGCTGTGAGAAGAAAGAGTCGGTTCCTCACTGAATGTTGAAAATGAAAGAGCTGAAGTCGATTTTTAGGTGATGTGGAAGTTTCAGATAAATTTGTTGACAGCTTGTCCTCCAGGGCTGTGTTCTCTGAGGAGCTGTGTTCCCGAAGCTCCCCCCCAAAACTGCTATGTGGAGTGAAGGCTGGTCCACCACTTCTGACTGTGTAACTAGTTTAGTCAAGATTATTTTAATTTTCTAAGACTAGCAGCTTGCTTCCCAAAATCTCTTGTTGCATATCCTTTTCTTTTTTCTTTTCTTTTGCCTTGTGTTCAGAATAGGAAAGAGAGAATAACTGTATGACTTTCAAAGGAGGAAATAATTCCGAAACTCCTTACAGCCATGCTGGCTTGTGCAGTACGGGAGACGACAAAGACAGACATACTGAGACAAAGCTGAGCTGCATTCTAGGTGACATCTGCAAATCCTCTTGTTGCCCTGTATTTCTCCTGTTGACTGGATGTTTGAAACCAGCGTGATGCTTTCAACTCTGAATACATAAGCAGTTGTTGCTCTGTCTACTACTGAGTGAGGAAAGCGGTTTGAATCAACGCTCTGTCATGACAAAAATACTTTCTCACAAAATATCCCCGTCCACCCATTGTAAATTAGTTTCTGATTGCACTTTCTGATTTTTTTGCTTTTCATATAGCTTCTTGAAACTTATTTTATTGTATCTGTAATTTTTTTGTTCTCACCTATTGTGCATTCTCTGTATGTATTAAAAAAAGGCTTTGATATGTAATTTAATAATAAATTAGAATTCTAAGCAAGGTGCTTGTTTTTTTTCCCCATGACAATCTTTGCCTACTTACACTTCAGTGAAGGTGCAGAGGAGGTTCAGTAGCTCATCTCTCCAGTGCGGGATTGTCACTAAATGTACACACTAATTTGTTTTCTGCTCTTGTCCTAAATAACAGATGAGACGGAGCTTCGCTGACCGGAGAAGCGCTCAGTTAGACAGGATGTGTTCCTGCATGCGTGTGCATTGCTCCCTTCGCTTTTATTTCAAGCATCCACATTGGAACGGTTTGAATACAGTAATGATGGTTTCTTTTGCGGTGTTTTGGCAGATGGAAACAAGGGTTTCTTTAAAGGTGAGCTTTAAAAAGCCTCTGTAAATCTGTACTATAAAGCATCTAATTCCCAAATGCACACCAAAACTGATGTTGACTTGAACAGCTTTCTGGGCATAAGGTAACTTTTGGAGAGGGGATGCTAAATGCATTTCTCTCTAAGGTGTTTTTGATTTTTTTTTTGTTTTTTTTCCCCTCCCTTCTTGAAGAGGTAATCACAGCACAAACACCAAAAATAAGGTGATACTTTGAACACAGTACAAGCAATTGTAAAAAGTCCGTCCGTATAGTTCTGTCATATCCTGAAGCATTGCAGCCCTGCTGTGGCGTGGACCACCTCAGTCCTCAGGTGTTCAAACTGGGCAGTGCTGTGCCTGAAAAACTGGAAAGTGGCCTTTCACCCGTCTGTATCTGGTGCTTTTGCAACTGATTGCTAAATCTTTTGGTGTCGCTCAGGTATTTATTTTCTCAAACAAGAAAATCTGACTGGCAGTGTGATTCATGTCTGTTTGCATAAGACTGACTGAAGAGAGGTAGTTCCTTTCATTTCCGAACTGTCATGCTCCGTCTGTAACGCTACTTTAAAGTAAAGATATATTTCTGTATCCTTAATGTGCCTACTAAATATTCAGGAATGACCATATTCTTTCTCAAGGGAAAGTTTCATCTGTATGTTTCCAGTTAGAGAACAAACTTCAGAAACCATTTTGAAAATGGAAAGGCAGTTCTGGCTTCAAATAGTGGGAAGTGCAGTTAGATTTTCCAATTGTAGCACTGGTAATAAGTGATGCATAAAATTCCATCTTCATTTGGATTAGAAAGTAAATTATTAATAGAGCTGAATCCTTTTTTTCCAGCTCCCTGTACAGTCAATAATTTATAGCGACACAAGTGTAAGATATATATTTTTAACCATCTACCTGCCAGAATACCGTTGTTCATATTGAAAACTGACGTCCTTGACAGCCGCAAGCCCACTGGGTGTTTGTGCCCTATGGATGAGCTGTACTCTGGTCCTTTAGTTGTGGTGCAGCTCCATGAGCAGTTCCCTCCCGGAAAGGGAGTGGCACACTCCATTACGAATTCATAAGGAGAGACAGGAGCATCCTTATGTTTTATCCATTTTGTTGAACGTGGGAGATGTACTGCTTGGTGGACTTGATTTTCCCTGTTTTAACAGAAAGTCTGAATGCTTGTTGTAGGTTTTTACATTTCCCAAACTCTGCTTCTTTATTCAGACGCAGAAACTGTGCTTGCAATGATTGTACTTTAGTGCCTGAGATGTGTTCAGTAAATGATGTGAACCTACCATTACCTTTATCTTCCCTCTTCTGTTTAAGCTGTTTAAGACTGTTTACAGGCATGTGTGCTGCTGCTGTCATTGTTCCTGTCACTGCAACCCTCCTTATTCTTTGTTCTTAATGGACCCTGAGGCTTTGCTAACCCAGTTCTGGTAGCAGTGCTTGTAAAGCAGGAGAAAAAGTCTGACTGTAATCAGTCCCCTCTGTCTTTGAAAAAGAGCATTTGCAGTTCTCTCATCACATGTTATTTTCTTGTTGTCTTTTGACTTTCACACCCTGTGAAGCCTCTGTCAGTGTTGTGATATGAGAGGTCTTCTGCAACTGTGTCCTTACAGACCTTGCATCTTTTGTTGCTTTACCTTTCTTTTTCCTCTCACTGTACTGCCTTTCAGATCCTCCTGTCTGTCTTCCTGGGTGTTTGGCTTCAACTAAGCATTTCAAACACGTGAATTTATTTTTGGTGTCATAATTTTCATTCCTTTTAAAAATCTATCCTTATTTTGAAGGCCAGATGCCTTATTTTGAAGCCCAGGTGGGCTGTAATGGAACTACTTGAAGCTTATTGATCAAAATCACACCTAGAGCTATACCTGGAAATTCACTGATAACTACCTTGGTGCGCAAGCACAGCGTGCTCTTTTCCAAATGCTATAAAGTAAACAGGTAGACTTTAGTCCTTTCAGATGTTGCTTTTCTTCTTTAAAATAAACCTTCTGTGCCTATATGCATCTTTCTGATGGAAAGTTCTTGGAAGCAAGGATAGTATTCTTATCTTTTGTCTTTCTAAAGATGCACCAAAAAAATTAGTACCTCCATGCTCGAAGTTGCAAATCAAAGTCCCATGGAGCTAGTGGCTATGTAGCAGAAAGTGTCTTTTATGTTTACTGGTACGTGTGCCCAGGTGTGTAGTCTGTTACAGATCCATCTGACTTCAGACCTGTGCTGAGCTGGCACTTTCAGGGTGAAATGTTGCTGAAGCATCAGATTTTTAAGGGAACCTTTTTTTTTAAACTCTGCAGGGTGCCGAGGAAGATTGCAGGTATAAAAAGAAATCGGAGTTGCCTGTGAGAGGGCTGATCAGGTGTCCATGACAAGTCCACATATTAACACACAAGTGACCATTTATTACATTAGAGAGTCACTGAACTGCGTAAGGGCCTTGTCATCACTGGAGACTTGTGGGTACTTGTGTCATGGTGCCAAGCGAGTGGACAGAACCCATGAATGTTCCCAGGCCTTTCTGTACAGCAGGGAGGAGGCTAGCTAAACTGTCTCACGGAGCTGCCGTTTGGACTTTTTCAGCCTGTCTCCTTGATGCGAGAGAAACGCCTTAGTAGAGAGGTCAAGTGCAAAAGGGGGTATATGTGGATGTCTCCCTGCTGTGCTATAAATGTAGTTCCCTCTAGGTCAGGCATGTATCACCAGTGCTAAATTTACTTTAAAATATTACTGAGGTAGGGAGGTTTGCAAGTCAGGTCTATAAAAGCATGCAGTGCTTATGTAAAGAAATGTAGAACCAGAAGGCAGGAGGGCTATCAGCCTAAAGCAGAGACTGGCATTAATAGCATGCCTGCCCTCTCAAAATGATGTCTTTTTATTCAGACAATGATTGCTCCTTCAAATTGTTTCTATAACTCATAACAGACTTGAGGGGATGTGCTGGCCAGTTCCATGTTGGGCAGGTGTTACTGACCGTGACTCCTTCGGTGCTGATGCTTCCAACAAATCTTTCTTTGACGTTTGCAGCAGGCTTACTGCAGAAGGCAGTTGCAGGTCTCCAGAAAACTTCAATTAGAGTTATCCTGCGGTGCTTCTGGGGGAAGGGAAAGGAGGAAGGATGCGTGAGATGCCACCATGGGAACCTCAGTATTCACATCCTTTGGTTCAGGTATATGTATGTTTTGGGCCTCTGGAAACCTCAGGCTCCCAGTTGCAGCTTTGTATGTGCTAGTCGAGTGTCCTGTGTACTTTGCCACATTAGACCGGCCAATGTTGGCCATTCTGAACTATCCTCTTCGGGTCTAGACACAAATGCATCTGAGAGGAGTGAACTTCTCTTGCAGTTCCTGAGAAAAGGATGCTTTTTGACTCAGCAGTTCCTGAGTCCCTGGCCCTTTTGCAAGTGTGGTGCCACCAAGACCCTTTGGAGGTGGGTGCTGGACCAGACTCCAGTGAGCTGACTGGCTCATCACGAGAGGCTGAGACAAATCATTGCCAGGGCAGGGGAGGAAGAGCTCGTTCCGCAGTTGCTAATTTGTTTTTGAGAGGCTTCAGCATATATCTACTTTGTTTTGCCTAAGGGCATCTTAATATGCCTTATAAACACTACTTTAATGTTGTTATGTCTTTTCTGTTTACCCAGGCCAGCTATTTCAGATCTGTGATGAATTATAGTGCAGTGGGTGAGGTGCTATATTTTGTTTTTCTGCCCAAATGAATTTAAGGGATCCATTTGCATTGATCCTAGCTGGGAAAGCGTAAAATACATTTTTTTTTTGAAATTGGACCTGAGACCAAATAATTGGAAGAAAATGCTTTAGAATTTGCAGCCTATAATTAAACATTTCCAAGAGGCAGCAATATACAGTGAGCTCAGCAGAAGGAGTCATTTCACTGTGAAGACTTCCCATCTTTGCTTTGTTTCACGCTGTGTGCTATTAAAGCAAACAACTTAGCAAGCTTCAGAAGCGTTAGGCAGCTCGAGACCAGAAATAGCATCTAACATAACAGCTAAGCTAGAAACAATGAGGGCCATCAGTCTTCGTTTTTTAGCACAAAAACTAGGTAGCTTAGCTCATGGAGAAATCCCCGTTACCCTATTTTACGTCTTCTGGAGTTTGCAGGGTGGGAATTTTCATCTTCAAGTATGAAGCAGTTATCCAGCAGTAACCAGCCATAGAGGAAAGGTCCTGATTTAGAATAGTGACCTGATCTGCTGAGGCAATTCAAACTTGTACAAGCAAGGTTTTTTCTTTTTTCAGTTGTGTAAATTCTAGCCACGGTTTCTTCTACAAAGTACATAGTGTGTGTCTTCTCTGATAGAAAATGAGTTTGAAATGCAATGGAAATATCTAGCCTGTGCCATGTAGGATCAGCTAGAGTGCTAGTTAAATGTCTCACACTATGCAGATTTGTGAGCCATCGCTGTATAGTTGTGATTGCATTTGCAGGGAAGCAGTGACAGCGTTGAACTGGACGCAACGCTCAGATCTTGTGCTGCAAAAAGGTCTTCATCTGTAAAGGACAAGGCTGATTCTAGGGAGGTAAATAACAAACCAGAGGTTTTCAGCATTTTTATAAAGTCAAATTCAGTTTTCTGCTTTTTTACTGGAACCTGAAAGTAGTTCATCAACATGCTCCTGGTAATTTTGAAGGATGCATCCACTACACATGCTAAATTCGGTTGTCTTTTTTTCCCCCTGTCTCTAGTTAATTCAAGGTATAGTGGTCACCTCGGTTCAATCTTTTCTGTGAGTAGAGAGACATGACACAAGCTGTCACGTTTCCAGCCCAGTGTTGAGCTACGAGCCCCTTGTGTCTCTGCAGAATGGGATGAGCTTTAGCAGAAGTGTTAGTGCACCTGTTCATAAGGACTTGCCATTGCAGTTTTGCAGAAGTGCGCTGAGTTCTCCTGTGTAATTGTGCAATGCCTCTGCCTGTATTTCTGTAGAGCTGCAGCAGCCCAGGGCTCTTGCTCAGTCACGTCACAAATGACTGACTTAGAGGCTGCAGCTAGCCCTGAGTGTGCTCGGGGAAACCCTTAACTGCTCTCTGCTCTTCCTTTGGCAACATCCCATGTTATGAATGAGAAAGCAAATGTAGCCCTTTCCCTGTGCTCGGTTCATAGCTGCTGTGTAGAGCTAAGCTATTGAAACTAGCTGAAGAACTGGTCTCTTTTTGTTCTTTCCTTGAACTTCAAAACCCATGCAAATTCACTATCTAAGGCAAACATTAAGAGGTGAATGATCTGCCTATAGTGTTCGATAGAAACATATGCAACATGGAAATTGGATGTAAACCTCTTGCTGTTCCCTTGCATATCTATTATACATGAGCCCATCAGATCAGCATATTAATAAAACAGGAGGCTAAAGCACTTGGCACTCCCATCCCTTTAGTGAAACATCAGAGAAGAGACTGTCAACTTCAGACTTTGAAGCCTAAAGCTCACATCTGCCCAGCTGCTTCAGTGACACAGTCAGTACTCTCAAAAGGGAGCTCTCTCCATTATGTGCTTTTTTTAATGCTAGTAAAATTCTTCTCCGTGACAAAAACATTATTCTTTCCTGCTCATCCTTCTTGCGTGCTGAATTCTTTGAGCGAAACATGGAGAGGGGCAAAGGAGACATCGGTATGCTGAGATGCAAATTGCTTCTGCTCAAAAACTCTCCCCACCAGAGCCACTCTGTCCAAGGCTCTTCTGCACATGTACCACCACCGACAACCACAAGTCCTTTCCCCTTGCTGAATATTGAGGAGTAAATTACAGAGAGTTTCCCAAACATCCAAGTTGCTTCTGCAAGACAGAGAAAGGTGGCTCTGTGGACTTCCCCTGCGATCACGCTCGAAGCGCCAAGGGCCCGTGCGTGTGCAGGGACTAATATTTCTTGCAGAACTGCACTTCTGAGTGAGCAGAGGCAGGAAGGGGGTGCTGTACTGAGTAGCGCTGTCTTAGTGCAAAGTGGGATTAGCTGTAGTATAGTGCAAGTTTGGGCCTGTGTAGTTGTGAGTAAGTATTCATGGTGGCTCATCCTTTTAAAACAAAAAAAAAATGGAGAAAGAAAAAGGAACAATTCAAGCCGCTGATTTCCTGGCCTTTGTATGTGAAACTAAGCATCAAGAATACTGCTTCAGATAGTATTACAAGTGGGGGGTATTGAGAAGTAAGAACTAGCACATCTGATTAGACTTGCAGCTTTCAAAGCAGTGGGGATCAGACGCACAAAAGAAATATGGTTAACGTGTTACAAATATATTAGCAAGCTACGGGGCCCAGCAGGAGGTGGGTAATGTAGTCTAGTAGAATGGATGTTGTATAAAGGAGAAGGCAGAGCTGGAGTTTCCAGGCTGCAGAACAGCTCTGTCTCCTTGGGAGTTGTTCAGGCAGTGATATACCAGTGCTGAGCTGCCTGAATATGGGGAAACCTTAGTGACAGATCCAGTCCTGAGACGAGTTCAGGCTCATAGGGGCTGCACTTCAAGTGGTAGGGAAGGGCAGATATCTTGAAGGAAGAGCCAACATACTGTTCCTTTTATCTTTTTTTTTCTTTCTTTCTTTCTTCCCCTCCCCAAAACGAGACTGCATCGTTAACTTTTTTAACATTTTAGAGCTTGCATCTTTATTAAAGTAAGGAGGTCTTTATTGTAACACTGCCTTATGAAAACGATAGGCAGAGCAAAGCCTTACTGCATTACATTAGAGGCTGGAGGAGCTGGTAGCGGACCACGGAGATGGTCCTGAATAGTCTCTTCATCATGCTACTTAGCCAACACAGACATAACAATTTCCTAAATGTAACCACAGAACAGTCAAAGTGCTGAATCTATTTCATTGCAGCACTGGCTGCTGAGTTATTACCAAATAGGTTTTGTTTGATGAGCTGCCCATAAGCGGAGTGGAGCCACAGACCTCCTAGACTGATGTTGCAGCTCTCGTAGTGAGCTCCTGCTGGTACCTCAGTGCTCCTTAATGCATCTGGCCGTTTGGGTGGGGGAGCAACGTTGCATCTGGCACGCTGGTTGCTGAATCACGCTCTGGCCTGCCAAAGTTGCACAGAATTCAAATCCACCTTTTTCCCGCTAGTGCCATAGCTGACGTGGGTGAAGGTGAGGGTGCCGAGTCTGATACCAGCACGGAAACGCTCTGTGGCCGGAGGGTCTCCTCTGTGACCCTGCTGTTGGTGGTGGCACCTTCCTCCCACACAAAGGCTCGGTGTGTGCTGGGAGAGGCACAGATTCACCCTCAGGGAGATGTGGGACTCTGCTGTCTAGTCCAGCCCTCCTTGATACACTCTGGACAGCTTGAGCATACTGCTACAGAGGAAAGGGCAGTGCAAAAAAGCTAATTCATCTCAGACTTGGCAAATCTTCTCTCCAAGCTGGGTTGGGTTGGAAACTGCATTTCCATTCATGCCTGGAGGGTGCTAAGCACGCGCGGCCAGAGGACGATGTTTGTCGTCAATGAATGAAGTCGTTGTGCAAGTCAGCTTCGATAGAGATCAGTAGCCTGGATTGACCGGGGTGCCGTTATACAGAAATAAACTCTGGTAGTGACCCAGGCCACGTGTTATACACAAACACTCAATAGCTGTCCAGTCTGGCTGGTTGAAAAACTCTTTTTGGGAAAAGACTAAAGCCAATGTTTTCAGTAATGACTGAATTTTCAGGCCTTGACTTAAACTTTAAAAGGACTTGCTTGCATTTAGGCTTTCTAAGTGGAGACCCAAAATTGCTGATCATTCTTGAAATCTGTGTTTTCAATCAATAATATAATATATATTAAGCTATAATATTAAGCTGCAGCGGCAGGGCCAGAAGTTAGAAGCAGTTCCCAGTTGCTAGCCCTTCTTTCTATGCTGCAAGCCAGGAGGACTTCTCCTATCTCTGTAGAAAAGGCATGCCTTGTTGCGCAGCTGGGTGGATACCTCCCACAAGAGCTGTGCTTTCCAGGGAAGCTGGTATTGCTCGTCTCTGCAGCACAAGGCTGGTCTGCCTGGACCTTTCTATGCTCTGACGTACGCTCTTTTCTTCTGCCGTTTGCTTATATGTATGCATTTGCAACCCACCACCCCCAAAATACCAAATCTGCTTGCTCTTGGAGCGTGAAGCAGTGGTTACACAAGTAGTTTGGATCTAACATTTTCGCATTTAGACAGAACAAAGGAGTTCACCTTTGACCATGCATGTTACATTTTATTTTTTTTCTCATGCCAAGAAATACAAAGGAAAGTATATAAGATATACCATATCATCCTGCAGAAGAAAGAAACATTTATCAGCAAAGAGAAGCGCCCAGCAGAAATTCCTGATGTGTTCATGCCGTTTGTAAAGTACGACTCTTCCAGTTTGCCTTCAGAACAGGATGAGCCTGTGCATGTAAGGCGGTTACAGCGACGGTGGGAGTATACCCTGCACTGCCACGTGAAGGGTCTGGGTCCTGGGCACCATCTAAAAAGGGCTTGGGGAGAGGGCACGTGCTCAGAAGTGGTATTGGGTTGCCTTGGTGAATACCGCACACGCTCCCTTTCTGAAGTTTCTTATCCTGGCTGTGTATTTATAGGTTTGAATTTTGCTTCCCACTGGTGTTAGCAAACGCTTTACAAATATTCCCACTTTGAAAAGGCTGCCCCCCCTCCCCTTGGCTCATGCCCAAGCATGGGAGTTTTCAGGCCAAATCCAACAGTCTTTGCCAAAATTAAAGAATGTGCGTGGAGAGAAAATTGACCTTAAATCTGAATTATTTCAGCTTGACTATGAAGCCCTAACTGTGGTTCTGTGAAGAGGTAAGTAACAAAGCGATAGGGCAAGGTTGGGAATATCAAAAAAATGACATGGGACCAGCCCACTGAGTATGTTTCTGCAGCCTCTCTCCATAGACTGAATGGAAATTAAGTTTTAATCTTATATAAAAGGCAGCATCTGTTCCCTTTGCCTACATGGAGAACTCCTCTGTGTTTGGAAGGTAAATTACTGCAGTGATCGCGCTCGAGCCTGCAGCCAGCCGAAGGTTGGGGACTTAGAGGAGCAGATTCCCTGTCCCGCGGTGATCCCCTCTCAGCATAGCCCAGCGATGGCATCGTGCTGTTAACAAGACCTGTCCCAGTTTAACAAATGGAAGAAGAGGATGTGAGGGAAAAGCCTGTACAACTCGGGCATTGCCCTAGGGGTAGAGGTGTTAAGGGACCTGTCAAATTTGCAATGGTAAGAAAAGAGGAAAATTGGAAAGGAGTGAAATAATAGGTGGGCAGAAAAAGCCACATCTAAATTACAGCAGTGAGGGGCAGCAAGTTGGACGATAAGATGAATGAGACTAACGCCCAGAAATACGATCTGTTCCCTCCATGCAAACTTCCCGCTGCTCCCAGCGCAGAACGTGCTTTGGGTGTGGAGGGGCTTTGGCAGCGGAGAGCCTGTTCTCAAGCACGCAGCCGAGCCCTCTGCGTCCAGCCGGGCTGCTTCCCCAGCACGAGGGAGAAATACCGAACCGAACCCCAAAGGCTTATCCGTTTGCAAGCCATCGTTAATACAACAGACTGATGCCAGAAAGCGCTGCGGCAATCAAGCTGACTTGCGTTAGTCCTTTTTAGGCAGTTGGTCATAGCATCCTTCAAGACACTGCTATGAAAATAAGACAGCTGGTCTGCATGACCGCAGCAAATCATTCATTCGGCTCCAACCTTCGTTCTGGCTTTTCTGTACCCAGCAAGGGCTCTGCTGTGTCTCCCCTCCGACCTCGGCTCTCCGCCAAGCCCTCGAAGAGAGGAGCCCAGAAACACCAATGCCAGAGAGGTGCCCACAGCCATACCGTTATGTGAAGAGACTCTTTCCTGAGCAGTGCAAGCCACTTATTTATATACCATCAGGACCTCACACTTGTCGATCGTAACTCCTACTTGGACTTACATTTAGATATGTTTCCCACCTTCTCTATCTCTTCAGCAAGCTATCCTCCTACCAGCTAACTTCGCTGTCAGGTAAGGCTGGATTTCCACAGCATCACTCGTATCTCTCGCCTCTCCTCTCTTCCCTACTTCCATGGGGGGTAGAGGTTGGCCAGATTCTGAGGATTTCGTGACTGGTAGTTGCAGACACATAGAAAACTCGCTGCTAACGTGTGCGTGCTTACAGGATGCTGCAGCAGGTGGCAAAGAGCTGTGACATAAGTAATAGGTCTTAGTTGTGGAGATGGAAAAGTCTTTCTGTGACATACTTTTTGTGATCACCCTCCTGTGTTCTAAAAACAAAGTCAAGGCAGAGGAGGAGTTGTGCCTCGATTTGGAAAACAAGATTACTTGTGCTTAGTTAGAAACTAACTCAGCAAAAATTCATGAAGGATGCTTTGGGGCGAGGGGTTTCTTCTGATTCAATTCTGATACTATTGGCCTTCTAAAAATGCTTCGGAATTGGCAAATAATGTGGCAGCTGTTTGTTTCCCAGAGGTAGAGCGAAGGAGGAATGCCTCGGGATGGCGTTCTGCCGTGATTTAGTTCCTCATAACACAGTAACGTTTGAAGTATGAGACAAGGGTTGGGGGAGGTGATCGAATTCTTCCTTTGCAAACGCTAGCTGATACATCTAAGACATTCAGTGAAAGGCTGCAACTGAAAGAACAAAATGGGCCACGGAGCTGGGGTAAAAAGAGAGAGTGAAATGGAGAGCAACTTCCTAAGGATCTAGTGGCAAAAACCTTTACAAAATGTTGAGTTGCAAATAGATGTGCAAGTTGTCAGAGAGCAGGGTAAAGAGGCCCTGTTTCTAGGTAATCCTGTGGAGTTTATTTCTGTAACGCTGTGTTGAGCCCAAGAGACCCAGGCAACAAGAAAACGTGAAAAAAAATACATATATGTGTGTATATGTGTATAATAATTTGTTGCTCAGAAATAACTGTAGAGGCTTTCAGCTGGGTCTAAGATGTATTCATGAGTGCAGAGCAGTGGAATTATATCTAATCAGAAAGAAGACTGAAAAATGAAAGGAGCTTGTTGCTGTCTGCTTCACCAGCCTAGGACTCCTAGCCGTTTCGCGAAGCCCCATCAGTTAGGACGGCAATGACAGGTATGCCGGTCTATTCTGCAAAGTGTAGAGTGTGTTTGTCTGCATAGTTCCCACTAGAGAAAATCACATTGCAAGGAAATACATGTTCCCTTGTACATATTTATATTAAGGGCAAGAAAGAGTAACTGGTTTCTCTCCCTAGCTGTACAGGGTATGCAACCTTCAGCAACTTTGCCATCTGTGCAATTAAGCAGTGTAATGCTAAACCACCTCACATGGGGTTGCAAGGTTTAATTCTTTAAATGTGGTAAAGCACATTAGGCTCTTTCGATGAAAGGCTTTATATGATGATAAAATAGCATTTACATTTTTATTTAATAAATATTGGACTCTCTGAAGTAGTGTAATTCATTGCTGCAGTTTTCCTTGAATATCAGCTCTTCCTGTTCTAGGAGGATCTTTCTCAGCCCTTACCATAAGCTGAATTTCAGCAGCTCAAAGAGTAAAGGGTAAGAAGATGCATGGACAGTTCGCACTGTGGTAATGAATGTCAGAAAAAATAACGCATGTTACACAGTAAGCGGCTTCTGGGTTCAAGTGTTACAAAGGAATTGTTTGGGGATTTGTTGGGACAGAAACGTCATCTGCAGTCCACCATAAGGTGACAGAGTTTTTGTCTCAAAGGGAGAGTTTCTGATGAATAATGGGACAAGAGATGTGATTCCCAAGGGGCTCCCTGATAGTGGCTGCGGGGGGGGGGATTTACACGTGATGAGGCCGGGCAGTGCTCAGCTCGAGACTGCCGCGTTTCAGCTGCCCTCGGCTCACTGTTCGCTAAAGCTCGCAAAGCTGTCCCTAAGCACCAAAAACGAACTGCAAGAGAAAGGTTGGAAATGTGGTCCATTTTAGAAGCTGTTAGTTTCTAATAAATCCCTGGGAATGGGGTGGTTGGGAATGTAGCTCAGGAAAGTGCTGTAGTGATGTGCTATTGCTCTGAGTCCCTGCGATCCCATCTGATCTAAAGAAAAATATTAGCAGTGTGTCTAGGGGATTTGGCTCTCTTGTCCCCTGTCAAATAATGTCTAGCAAAATAAAATGTTTTAATGAGGAGCAAACAAATGGGTGATGAGATTCTTCACAGCTAAGGCCATGGCTCTGCAAGTTAGTTACCGCACAGTAACCGCGGGGCGAATTTATGGCACATCAGCTCTTCTGTGCTCCACTCCCTGCGTGGACTCGTGTGCCCTGTGCGCGAGGGATTTCCCCACTCGGATCGCCCAGGAAGGAAGCTAATGCCAAAGAGTCACGATGTTATGAAGGTTCTTGTAGCCTGCCTTACTGTGCAGTAAATTCCTCATGTAGACAAGCACTCAGAAGCATTAGATTTGATCTCAAGTTTTTCCAAGAGATTCATGGTACAGAGCGAAGGAAGTGCCCTGGAGCACCTTATTTCTCAGTGCAGTCTATATATCTGGGTTGTTAGCTGCAGACAACAGAAAGGCCAGGGAGTGCAGCTCTGTGTCTGCAAAGCTCTCAAAAAGGAGAGATTTTCAGCTAATATAGAGCCAGTGGCTATAGCCAGAAGCCATCTACAAAGCCTGAATTTAAAAAAACAAAAACAAAAAACCCAAATCAAAACAAATTAAAAAAAAAAAGGCAATGAAGCTTTGCATAGTCTGGGTGGCTGAATATAGCACCATACCCAGTAACGAATCGCAGCAAGGAGGGGATGAGAGATGGTGCAATATGGGACAAGGCTGGGCAGGGAGAGCGTCGGGAGCTAAGTCTGCGGAAAACGTCCGAGGGAGCCACATGCTGTGGAAGACTTGGTGGAGTCAGGGTGCAGTTGAGCAGATCTGGAAGAGCTAAGTCTTTTTTTTTTTTTAATATAAAACATTAAAAAATAATACCTATGGAATTGACCCCAGCCAGCTCCTGGAACGCTGGAGATACTCAGGGATGTGGAAGAGAGTGAGAGATTTAGGGAGAGGAGCAGGGATTTTAAACTCCTCTGTGCCTCTGAAGAAATCTCCTTGGTCATCCCTAAGCTGAAGCCCAGAAGGGTCAGGGGAGATCAGCACTGCCGGTGATGGAGTCTGGGTCATGCTTTAGCTTTTCTATGACAGACATGACATGATGTGACATGATATAAATGCTTAAGTGGGTAGAATGGGCTCTCTGTGCCTTGGTACTGCTGCCACAGATAAACCAGGCCCTTTTCTCAGTGCCACAAGTATTAACCTCACTTTGGATGCACAGAGAAAAAGGAATGTGTAGTTTCACAGAGAAAACATTTTTCCTTCCGTTAAAAACCCCAACATGGGGTCCAGGTGAGGAGGAGCCTGGCGTTTTCATGCAGCAACATCCTGCTCTCCCAGCTCTGGCATATGCTGTAAGTGATAAAAGAGCTTGTATGAACGGACATGGAGAACATTCCCAAAGGCATGCAAATGGTCATTGTCTCTTTTTTCATCAAAAATACAAAAACACCCACCACATTCTCCAGCTTTTATAGCTGTGTGTTGTTCAGAGCAGAGCTATGTTTCTTCTGCGGTTCTGCTCTCCCTCCTCCTTCGTGGAACAGATTTCATCTCCTGATGGCAGTTTGAGCTTTTTTTGTAGAGATAGAGAATTTGACAATTTTAAAAACCAACAGCCCCTCCCAAAATACAGTAGCTTGCGCCAAAATTCTCAGGAGGACTCCTCAAAATGTCCTGTTCTCTCCTTACATTTTCTTTGAAATAAGCTTCGTTCTTGAAATTCTCTCCTCCTCTTGCATTTTGACGATAGTTGTCTCCCCACTCCGTGAGTTTTGCTGGAGGGGAATGAGGTAGTGGATTTCCCCCTTCTCCACTCCACTTGGGATCTGATGTTCTCTCCCATTGCTTGTTGCGATTTATTATCCAATCCTTTAGTTTTGTACAAATTCATCTTCCAAGAGGCTGTGAAGTAGATGCATGCATTTCTTCAGATGGCGCTCCAGAGCAGACTTTTCCCAGGGCTGTCCACTTATACCGTGACAATTTTTGTTGCAAGGCTGAAAGTAAAAACCCCAAAAGGAAAGTTGTCTTCCTCCTCTTCGAGGTATTTGCATGCTGAAATGTCTTCTAGGAAACTGTAAAATAAAGAGAGTCTTAGGGCAGCTTCCAACAGTCATAGCTGTTTCCCTTATGCTCTTGGTTTGGGCTCTGGGTGTTCAAGCGTGCTGGATCTGAGGTTCCCATTTGCCTGAGCAGCACTGCTGGTTTTGGCAGGTGGGCTTATGTTTGGGAGTTTCTCCAAATATTTTGGGATTGCAATTCTAGGCAGATTGATTTGTGTACTGAATCACTCCTGTTTTACCTCACTACCATGCTTCTAAACCCGACCCTACCTTGATCAGGGTAAGACCTGCAGCACCAGCCAAACTAATTTCATCTGGGAGATTTAGTACGGTCACTAGTGCGTTACGGGTCACCAAGAGAAGGACTTTCCATTCCGGTCCTTTGAACAGTGTCTACTACTGCTACAAGTAACCTGTTCTCCAAGGGGTTTTGCATATTTGTGTGCAGTTAAGGGCTGGACACACTGGCCAGGATCGTGCAGGTGCTTAGTGCCCTGGGGACGTAGGCTAGTGTCTCTTACAAACGGCATGCTGGAGGCAGCACGCAAGGAACAGCATGGAGCCCCTGCTCTTGCCAGGCTGCGGAAAAGAGAAGGAGATGTTACCTCTGACGCTGAGTGACACGTAGAGCACGATGATGATGGTCCCCAGGATAATGGAGACGATGCTGAGCAGCCTGGCCATGCGGCCGAGGCGCCGGGCTCCGTCCATGTCCCCCTGCTGCCCGCTGTTCCTCGACTGGTGGAAAAACACAAACACAGAAACGGGGTCTGGAGAACGGTCACAGATCTCAGGTGGTTCTCTGACTGTAGTCCCCAAAATGAGAGCTACTGCGTTAGCACGTGGGTCTGGATTTACAGTCCTCGGCTCTCACAGAACAGCTTAAGTATTCCATCCACAAGCCTAGGTCCTTGACAGCCTCTGCTGTCCTGCTAAGCTGAACTGCTCCGGGCTGACCTGACTGGGATGTCTGTTGTTCTGCTTTCCCCAGGGTAGAAGCTACACTGACTCAAGTCTTTTTTTTTTTTTTTTTTAAATTGATGTGACTAAGGAATAGCCCCAGTGTGGGATATGAGGCGTAGTGAAGCCCCCAGCTGACAGCAACTTCTCTTTGTCTTTATGGAAAAAAAGCTAAAATTCTTTACTTCAGTCCCCAGAGCAGCTCACTTACATGGAGACTCTGAAGAGGGACTGCATGTGCCATAGGTACCACTGCACTTTGTCCTGTGCTAGGATGCACTTTGGTGCCTCTGCATTACCCTGAGTTTCTGCATTGGCTTACATAGGTTGTGCTTGTCATGTCTGTTTTTGAATGCTGTCCTTCTACAGGGATTTCTTGCTCTTGTGTCAGCTGTAGGAGGGAAAGAATAGTCCCTATAGCTTCTCTAGTCTGCTTCTGGTTTCATTGTGTTTTCTCCTGCTGCTCTATTGATTTCCTCATGCACTTCAGAGAAAGCTTTCCTCTGCTCTAAAACTAAACAGGATTCCCTAGCTACGGCAGGTATGCGGAAGGGGGCAGGGGGAACTTGCAGCTGGAAATTATTGTGTGTAGGTTCATTAATAGGATCCCCAAGTGTTGGAGCTACAATGGGGCTTTACCTCATGCTGATGTTTTGTAGGCACTGGCATCATAACGAGCCTGAAGCCTGCAGCCTCTTCGTGGTATGAATTGCAGCAATCCTTGTTGGGAAGAAGTGACAACCCATGGTGGCCAGAGAATGCAACTTGGAGCTTCCCTTGAGCTGTCCCACAAAGACCCCTTTGCTTTTCACTGTCCCATAGCTCTGTCAAGGCTGGCCGTCAAGGAGCCTGCTGGAGACCTAGCTCCTGGGGCTCCTCTGATGCTTGGTAGTGGTCTGGCCACTACAGCTGCACGTGTCCTTCCATAGCTCACTGTGGGCTCCCCAGGACCTTGCCTGGTGTCTGACAGGGCAGCAAGGGCAATACCACGGCCTGACTCCTCTGAGCCTCGTTATCAGCTGTTTCACTGCCCTGTGCTCAACAAAACTGCTGGACAGCTAGGCAAGAGAAGACTCTTCCTATGCTAAGCACACTCAGAAACCTGAGGACCAAGCACAAGGCTCATCAGAAAAAGTGTAATTCACAAGTACAATTAGATGCACCATAAACCTTCAGAGTAAGTGATTAAATAAGGAACAATCTTATTTCTTGCTCTCGTAATCGGCAATAATTTGGTTCCCAAGTGAAAAATACTGAAATCAAAAATTCCTGGTGAGGAAAAAGCATTACTGCTGATAGAAGAACACAAAGTGCTCCTCAGCCTGTAGAAATGAGTGCGCCAGGCTTCCTGCATTTGGCTGCGCGAGGACCTAGCACTTAGCAGAAGGCCAGTTGAGCAGTACGACAGTGAAGTTATTATGGTTAAATTACTCACAGTGCGTCAGCATTCGTGGCGCGTGTGATGGAGAGGCTGGAGTCTCTCCATCAGCAAAACAAGCTCCCTTCTCAGGATGAGCCAGGCAGTATGTGCCCGGCATGGCCCTCTGCATGGGAAACCCGTCTTCCTGAATTCACACAGGCAATGTTTCGCCTCAGACCGAAACAATCAGGAAGGGCTTTTGGAGGGCGGGAATTTGGATAAGGAGTTTTAAGATCCATTGGTAAATTCTCACGAGTTTGGGAAGGCTTGGAGTGGGCACAGGGCAGGTGGAGACGGCGGCAAGGAAGAGGAAGCCCAGCACCCCGGGATGTCACCTTGCCCTAGTGCAGGAGTCTGGCAAAATTCCCCTGGACGTCATTGGGGGCTGGGGTTTTGTAGATATTTGAACCACCTTGAAACAGTTAATCTTGTGTTGTCCTTTAGAGATATTTTTAAGTACTTAGCATTTGCTCCTGGGTTAAAGCTGTCTCCGGCCATGCCTGCCCTGGCTAAGCCGTGGGTCTCCGGAGAGGAGCGGGAGCAGGAGCAGTCTGCTGAGCTGGGTCCGAGCGCGGCAGCTCTCTGAAGCCCACTACCACGCTCCAATTTGTGATTTTGGGCGGTGGCTTTTAAAAAGAAAACTAGGAAATTTCTGAGTAAAAGAAATAAGCTATTTTAAAAGAATTAAAGATGGAGTGTATCAAAACAACCCCACTTCCCTTTCAAAAAGTTTGTATCTCAGCAATAACAACTGCACTGTAAAAGGTCCCTTTCAAATGCTTAAACACAAGAAAACGAACAGTCAGGAGGCCTAGCAGAGCTCCACTGCCACGTAACTTCCTAGTGCTAGCCACGGCTTCATCCTGCGAATGCTACGGTATGTTAAACAAACAAACAAATAAACAAACCAGAATTCAAACTAACGCGTACTGGATGTGACTACCCCATTTCCCGTCCACCGGGCTTTAACATCGCCACCTCCTTTTCCACTCTAGTCAGCACCACGATGCCGCAAAGGAGCAGTGCCCCCGCGCCCCGCTGCGTTAGCCGCTGCTCCGTAGCGCTCAGGTAGTTAAAATGCAGTTTTTAAGATTTGCGTGTGTTTGTCGCGGTCGGCATCACCGTGTAAAGAACCAGAGCCTCAAACAGGCGATTCCTCCGCATTCCCGCAAACGTCCTGCTCCCCTAACACATCATGCTGTAGAATATTTTCCACAACACTTGACGTTAAGAGAGCTCCTGACCTTGTTCCTTTTGGACTCTATAGCACGTTTGACAGACAATATGTCTGCAAGAGCGTATTGTCTGCCAAGAGCCTATTTTCATTACAGAGCAAGAGGTGACAAAATTAAGCCTCATGGGATGGTGGTGAGAGATGGGGGAGGATACAGTAGTATAGGCATTGACAGGATCCCTTAACTGCTCGCTGACAATTTTTAACATTTTAGATTTTTGTAGGCTCAGAGTTTCGTAACAGAAGTGTAATATTTTTGCAGGGTGTGGGTTAGATTGCAGTGAAACATACTCTCAGTTTTAGCTTTCTTCTAGGGAAAATATATGGGCTAACAAATTTGATCACTACAGCTTCTGCAAACGTTTACTGCTCGTTTATCCTGAACAATTATGAAAAATACATAAGTATTTGCGTGGCGTGTTTAGCATGCATTTGTTACTGTATGTATATTATTCTTTGGAGTGGAACGGTTTGATTATAGCTGTCTAGTATCAGTAATCCTGTATTTTGCTTTCTACATAAAAACACGAATGTTTTGTTTATTAATCAAGACTTGCAGAGGCAGAATATCTTAAAAAATACTCGAGGGCTAAGGGGAAGCGTGTCAGTACGCGTATAAAGGAACGCAGTATTACAATGGAGTATTAAGAAAACACGAACAACCCTAGGAGTAGGGCCGGGAGGGCCATACTTGACCTCAGCATGCATGGAGTCAGATACGTGTAGATGATCCGAAAGAGAAGTTAATATTACCTGTTTTCAAACTGTTATCTGCTCAAGTTACTGTTCAGAAGGTTAACCTAATAATTAAGCTAAGTCTTCTTGTTGCAAATTAAGGCAATTACTTTTTGTGCTAGTCCCAGGGACAGAGAAGACAAATCGTCACCTCCTCCTCCCTGCAGTCTTTCACAATTTAGCAGCCAGCTTTGGACGTGCTCTGCTGGCTTCCACCATTTCTTCTGAATAAATCATTAATATTTAAGGTTTCTGTTTTCTTGGAGAAAACATTCTGAGAGAGGTGCAAGTCAACATCATGCTTGGATATATGAATATATAATTTTAAAGGACTAAGGACAGTTTGACTTCTCCTACATCTTTCTATAATGACAGTACTTATTTTGGACACCAAATGCTGTGCAGAATCGCACTTGGCTTTACTTTATGCTGTTTCTGGTGGGATTTACCTTTCTTTCTCACTTCACCTAAGTCGTTCCAGGTGGTGTTGGGTGCTGTTTGGTGACTGTTGGGTGGCCCCTGATGTGACTGTGCTTTGGTAGTAAGGGGATGGGTTTTGATAAATGAAGTGTGTGTGTGTTGTGGGCCCTGCACTGCTCTCCTTGTGCGACTGCTCCTGCAGAGCTCATCCTGCGCTCGCGGCTGCCAGCATGGGGGCTGGGAGGAACCCAAACCCGGTTGTGCAACCAGGTCAGGAATCACCAAACTGGTCCTCACTTTGTCGAGAAAACACATCCAAGGGTCAGTGGAGGAGCCTGCAGATGACTCGTTTCCATGAGACCAGCAGAAGCCAGGAAAGGCTGGGGGGCTACAGCGGTTTTTTTCTACCTCTGGCCATAGGCCCTGCTCAGGTCTGAGAGCAGCTTTTGAAAAATGATTTATGAGACTCTACATCCAAAAGCATTCATTTGCTTTCCTCTCTGGTTGCTGCTCATTGCCCAGAAAAGCTTTCATGTGCAAAAAGCATTGACTTAGGAAAGAAAAATACAATCGCAGAGCTAAAAGAAAGTCAGCACATTGTCGAAGTGCCTCCCCCCTCCCTGGCTGCGAGTGAGGCTCAGAGCTGGACGGGAAGGCTCTTCCCCAGGTACTAGCAATGGTAAAAGCCTACTTCCTGCTCAGATTTGCAGGTGCTCAGGAAACCCCAGTTTTTATGCTATGGGGACACCCATGCCTTTAGGAGGCTCTGTAATCACTGAATTCATCCCCAGCAAGTGAAACACCAGCTAGTGCCCTGAAAGCTGTTCTGTCTGCAGGAGGAATTAGTCAGAAAACGTTTCCTGGCTCCCCAGGGGTAGTGTGGAGCCAGGATTGCTCCTCATCCTGCTCTGCTAGAGCCGCGCGGGAGTCCCTGGGCTGGCAGATGGTGTTGGGGTGTGCTGTGGACCCAGGCACAGCCAAAGAGAAACAGCAGGAATAAACTGAGCCTCCCCACAGAGGGGGGCTCAGAAGGGTGACTGAGAAGGGTCCAGAGGATGAGCACTGGCTCAAAACATGCTGCACATACTAGAAGTCATGCCCTGGAAAACAGCTCGTCTGAGTGCACCTTCTGCCTTGGAGGCTCCAGGCCAACTGTCCCCCTTCCCTAGGTCTGTGTGAGCGGTGGCTGGTTGAGGTTTTCAAAGTCTTCAGAAGCAGAGGCCAGCAGAAAGCCAAGTGTCTTGGCCTGTTGTCACTGCCTCCCTTTGCATTTAACACAGTAAGTATACGTCAGTGCATCACAGACTAGTGATGTCAACCTCCTCCTTGTTTCTTCTTCTACTCCATGGGGCTTGTGTGTGTGTTTGAAACCCAACCCCAGGCCCAAGGCACATCCCCACCGGCCTGGAGGCTCTAACACACCTGCAAAGGAGACTGCGAGAACCTATTTTGTGTGAAGGCTGATGTGGCTGGAAAATCCCTGTGAGAGACCTTGCTTATTCCTGAGAATATGCAATACCCATCTGCTTTGCCTCTCGTCGCAGTGCAAAGCCAAACGCTGCTGAACCTGGCTTACCCATATGCTGGCTAAACAGACCCCACCATGCAACTGTGCCATGTGGATGGCAGCTGGCACCTACAGAAATGGATTGCTCCTCAAAATGGAAACTGGTCTTTCTATAGGGCTCTCCATAGCACCTACCAGTGTCTGACTCTTCAAGTTGTTGCTGGCTTTTGGGGAAGTGCTGACTCCATATCCCCCTTGGTGTATTTCTGTGCTATAAGCAGGCAATTGCTTTCCCTGAGCTGATTTTCGTAGGAGAGATTTGCCTTGATTGCAAATCAAGAGCATAAAAGGTACCCAGGGGCATGTAAAGCAGCAGGGCTCTTTCCTTAAAGGTAAGGGGGTGGCTGTACGTGCAAGGCTCTGCTGACTGAGCTGGGAGCGTGGAGCCACCTGTACCTGAGTGGGGTAGGAGGCTGGCTGCCTTTTTTCTCCCCGGCTCTGATGTTGGTGTATTTGCCGAGTTGTAGAGGATATTTAAAGCAGAAAAATTGCTTCTTAATGCAATTAAAAGAGCTGCAGGTGCAGCCAGTTCCTTTGAAGTGTCTGAGAACAGGAACTACCCGACAGCCAGCGCAAGGGGACTGGCAGCGTCTCCCGGTGCTGCAGGGGTGGGCTCGGCTGCTAAGGGGTGCGCAGGGAAAGCCCTTGTCCTGGCTTTGCCTCTGGTCCCCTTCCCGGGGAAGCGCGGGGAGCCGGGCTTCAAGCACGGCAGCGGGCTGCGAGCTCCCCGTCGCTGCCCAGAGAGGGACCGTCCGCCCCGGGGGCGCCGGCGGGGAAGGCGGGGGGGGAGGCAGCGTGTCCAGCCCTGGCTCCCACCCACCTCCCAGTCCCAAGTCCCGGGCTGCGGCTTTTCCCGGCGTGCGGAGGGGCCGCCCCGCTGCGTCCCGCCGGCCGCTGCCCCGGGCCGGCAGCCGCTTGGCCAGCTCGGCCCCCCCTCTCCCCCCCCCCGCACCCCGCTGCCGCGTCCCGGGGGCGCTGCCGGGGCTGCGCGGCCGCCTCCCGCCCCGGCCCCGCCGCGCTGCCGGGCCCGGCGGGGGCAGCACCGCGGACAGCTCCCGGGGCGGCCCCGCGCCCCCTCCCCGGGCCGCGCCGTCGAGGGGCGGCGGCGGGAGGCCGGGCGGAGCCGGGGCGCCCCGCACTCACCATGATGGAGAAGACGAGGGCCACGACGTTGATGGGCCAGACGGGGCAGAAGCAGGAGAAGATGGCGAGCACCAGGTAGTCCCTCGGGCGGCCCTGCTCCGGCGCCGCCGTGCTGGTGGCCGTGGAGGAGGCTCTGCCCAGGCTGATCCGGGACGGCGAGAGCGGGGCCGCCTCCAGGTGCCCGACCGACACCGACTTGTAGGCGAGCCCGTGCCCGTTGCGCTCCGCCTCGCCGGGCAGCGCGGCCGAGAAGGACTTGGAGCCCCGCAGGCCCTTCTCCTCCCGGCCCTCGGGCGCCGCCAGCAGCTTCTCGGTCTCCAGGGAGCGGGCGGGCAGCGCCGAGCCCGAGCCCGAGCCCCCGGGCGCGGCGTCGCCGCTCGCCATGGCCCGGCGGAGCGGGCTCCGAGCGCCCCCGCCGCCGCCGCTCTGCGCCCGGGGCCCGCCGCCCCGCCGGAGGCCGTGCCGGAGGAGGGGCCAGCCCGGCTCGGCCCCCGGGGCAGGATCGGGGCCGCGCACCGCCCTCGGGGTGTCCCCGTCCCCCCGCGCCCTGCTCGGCCGCCGCCCGGCCGCTGCGCGCGGCGCCGCCTCCGCCGGCTGCTGCCGCGATGCGCCGGGGCGGGGAGCGTGGGAAATCCGCCGTGTCCCCCCTCCAGGCGGGTCTCCCTGTCCCGCCCCACGGGCGCCGCTCTCCCCGGGGGCTGCCGGCAGGCCGCGAGCGGGTCCCACGGCGGCGGTATGTGAACGGCCTCCGCCGGGGCTCCCCCCCAGCCCCCGGGGAGGAGGGGGGTCCCCGGGCGGGGTGGGCACACGCAGCCCTGCTGCCCCCGGGCCCCTCCCGGCTGGAGGCCTTTGCTCGGGCAAGGTGGGGGACGGGGCACAGACCGGGCTGCAAAGCCCCTGTCACCGCCAGAGCAGGGCAAATCATGCAACCCCTGCCCGCGGCTTGGTCGTGCCAGGGCAGCATGTGGGGCGCAGGACAGCGTGTGGGTGCCTGGGGTGCCCTGGCTCCAGCTCCTCTGGGAAGTGAGGCCGGCAGCCCCGGGGACAGGCGGGATGTTGTGCTGAGCGGCCCCAGCCCTCGCAGGCAGTGGGTGTCCCTGAAGCTACCCTGGAGACCCTGGGGACAGGGAGACCAGATTGGTGACAAATAATTTGTCCCCATGTGCAAGGATCTGTAGGGAGAAAGGTGCTGGTGCCGGGGCGGGTTAGCCCTGTAAAGAAAATGACAGCATCCTTGGGAGCAAACACTGCTCCGCCCGGGTGAGCTGTGAGGGGCAGGGGCTGGGGGCAGGAGGGAGGGTTGTAGAAAGCCACAGAGCCTGGTTACGCTGCAAACATGGACGTTTTCCACCAGTCTGTAGCACGCTTCAGTTCCAAGTTTTCCCTCTCCCTACTCGGCGGGGATTTCGCAGGCAGGGAGTGCCATCTACCGGGGCGCATCCAGCACCTTCTGCTGCTCCCCGAGGTGCCCAGGGACCTGATGGCGGTGTGGCCTGGGCCCAGGCCTTATCCCCCCCACCCCAGTCCTGTCCCGGCATGGTGCTGCGGGGAGATCGGGGCTGCCCATCCGGGCCAGTCCCCGTCCTGCAGCCTCTGGACAGAAGTAGGACCTGTGTTTCATGAATGTGAACCTGAGAGCAGCAGGGCAGCTCTGTCAGGGGCTCAGGGCATCAGCTGGTGCTTTTTCCCCTCCTCCTGCCTCTCTGGCCATCAGTCTCCAGCCGTCTCACTTTGATTTACACCCGCGCTGCGGCTAAAACCTGGAGAGAGGGATTTGTGCCGGGGCAGGTCTGAGATACGTTCGGTTTTCACCCAAACCTTCTTTACATCTTAGCATCCCCGGGCTCAGCCTCCCGGCACGGTTAGTGCTGGCAGCGCAGAGCAGGGGCACGCGCTGGGCTGGGCGCGGGGGAGCCTCACCGCCGCCGCCGAGCTGCCCGGAGCAAGGATGCTGTGCGGGGAGGCAGGATTCCTCAGTGGCAATAGCTGCAGGCCCTCTCCTGGAAAGGGGAACATCTGTTGGAGATTGAAGCCAAGATATCTCAGCTGTCAGCACTTTAAGCAGCCTCTTTAGCTAAGCAAAGAGCTCTCTCTCCTGGCTGCTACTAGCTTGCCGCCGCTGGGCTCGTATCCCAGCTCCCTGTCCCCCTCCCGGGCTGAAGAAGGAGCCTGGTTCCTGCCAGGAACAGGCGAGCAGGGGGCTGGGCTAGCTGTTTCAATGGAAACCTGCGTGGGCCCACCCCTGGCAGGGAAAGAGCTAAAACCAGCTCCTGAATGTGAGCCAGAGCCTGGAGATGGGGTCAGGAGGCTGGCTGAGCTCGGTGGGGGCCCGTCCCCCCGGCACTGCTCGCTTCAAGCGCTGTGACTGGTGCTGTCCGGAAACCTCCCAGCTTGCATGCGTGTGGGTCAGGCCCTGCCTAAACTCCAGCAGGGATTTCAGTCTGCTCAGCCTGGAGCAGAGGGGAGACCCCTGAGCTAGCCTGAGCCGCTTGAGCACGAGGAAGGGGCCAGAGGAGACTGTCTCGTAAAACTGAGCGTTCCCAGGCAGGCTTGGGGTGGGAGGACAGTCCTGCCGCCGAGACCTGGTCAGCTGGTGACAATGTGACCACCCTGCTGTCTGTGTGGATTACTATGTGGTATGACTACCCAGTCACTGTGTCCGAAGCGCTCATCCCCGAGCCGGCTGCTGGGGTAAGCCAGGCTGCCGTGGCTTCCCGTGGCTCCGGGGGGATGAGCCGTGGGTTAACCCTGCCCTGGCTCTGGGGCCAGACGGGCTGAGGTTTGTGTTATTACCTCGGTGGTGCCATGCTTTCCCCATGGTGCCCCAGAGCCAGTGGCAGAAGGAAGTGCCACTCAACCTACCTAAAGTTGCCCAAATCCGGCATTTCTGTGGTCCAAGCTCCCTCAGAGGAAAGTCTCCAGAAGAGGGCAGCGCCTTGCTCTCGACCCCATCCTCGCTGCCCCTTCGGACTGGCCAGGAGCATGTTGTTGCCCTGTCCCTCGAGAGCTGCTTTGCAATGACCGGGAGGAGACATGGCTTTTATGAGAGCAGACATCTGGACCGGGCTTGCAAAGTTGCCCCAGGCACAAATATGCACCAATGGGCTTAGCATTAAAAGCACAACTGAGTTCACCTTTCCCAGCTCCTGCTTCCCTAATTCATCGGCTGGAGCCGGAGCTACCATCCAGCCGGGGGGCACAGCGTGACTCCCGTGGACCATCTGTCCCCCTCATATACATTAAGAGTCAGTGCCCTGATGCTGGGTTTTCAAGTCATGTTTTCTCACAAAGCAAGTAAGAGAGAATAAATAACTGACAGATTGCAGAAATGAAACCTTACAGCAAAGAAACGCAGGGCTGCAGCTTCTTCTAGGGGAAAACCAGTGCTTCCCGCTTCCCCTGGCTCTCGGTTTTCTGGCAGAGCAGAGAGCCGCGGCTGGGCAGTGACAGGGTCCTGGTCGGAGTGTCCCGTGCTCCCGGCCTGCCGGCGTCGCGGCCGCGCTCTGCATCCCGCCCGGGCTCGCTCTCATGCAAAAGTCCCTTCCCGCTCCCCGCTGGTCGGGCGGCCGCGTTACCTTGCCCGCACCGTCTCTGCTTCCCGGCCCTGCAGGTCAGTGGATGGGGAGGCGCTGCTGGTGTCCCGAGCGCTGGAAATACCCCAGCTGCCAGGACAAGGGGCCGGCCAGAGGATCGCGGAGGTTGTCGGCGTACTTCTGCTGGCGGGCGGCTCGGAGGCCGAGGTGGGGGCTCCCGCCGGAGTAGTAAGCGGGGCTGGGGACGGAGCGATCCTCCTCCGGGCTCTCGTAGCGCGGCGGCAGAGGCTCGGGGGGATACACGGCGTACAGCGGGGACGGCGGGCAGGGCTGGAGGCCGGCAGCGTCCGCGTAGCCGGGCCCCCAGGAGAGCGGGAAGAGCTGGCGGCGGCCGTCCTTCGCGCCCTGCGCCGGCCCCCCGGCCCGGCCGCGGCACTCGGAGTGGGCGCAGGGCCCGCAGCGAGCGGCGCCGTGCAGGGACATGGACAGAGCCGCGATCCTGTTGATGGCTCTCCGGAGGGTGGCGATTTTGGAAAGCCGCTTGCCGCTGAGGTCGTGTTTGAGGGCCAGCCGCAGGGCGTTGAAGGCTTGGTTGTAGTCCAGGATCCTCTTGCGCTCTCTGACGTTGGCAGCCATCCTCCTGGCCTTGGAACGCACCGGTCTGCTCCTCTTCCTCACCTTCATCTCCTCGGCGCGCCCCAGGCAGGCGGCTGCGTCCTGCCCCGTGGGGACCCAGAGGTCCTGCCCGCAGCGTGTCTGGGGCGCAGCCCCCCCGTCCAGCTCCTCTCCCGAGCTGTCGGGCTCCGTCGGTCGCGCGGCGCCTTTCCCCACGGCTGTGCCGGCCATGGCTGCGGGGACGGGAGCGGCGCTGCTGCCCTGCTGCCTCCGCCAGGTCCGCGAGACACTCCCCCGGGGCGACACGGCCGCCTCTAAAACCCCACCGCCCCGCGTCACGTGGCGCCCTTGCCCGACCCTTTAGTACCTGCCTCCAGGTATGCGGCGCCGGGGAGCGGCACGGGGCCGCCCCTGCTCGTCCCCCCTCGGCCGCTCTGCCCTCTCCTCGGCCAGGCAGGTTGGCGTCGGGCCTGGGCACCCCTGGGCTTTATGAAGTGCCTGCTGGGGCATCTCAGCCCTAGCCGGCTGCTCGGGCCTTGTTCCTACATGTTCGCTAGTGTCAGTGCGTTGCTAGTATCATCCCACTTCCCAGGCAGGGAAACTGAGGCACAGAGTAAGGAGGTTGCTGGGGAAAGTGGCAAAGTCTCGTGCCTGGGCCTGGGAGGAGGCAAAAAAGCTCGTGCCCGGGTGCGCGGCTGGCCGAGGCGGTGCAGCCTGGGAGGACGGGGGCTCCCTGCCTGCCCTCGCCCGCCCCGCACGGTCCCTTACAGCCGTCGCTTTGCTTCTCCCTCTGCGAGCTGAGCCTCTCCCATCCCACCAGCCCGGGACAGCCAGGAGCCCTGGGCGCTGGGATCGGGTCTGCAGCGCCGAGCGAGCGTTGGGACCGGGAGCGAGAGGCAGCGCGCGCCGCCAGGCGGCCTCCCGCTGCGTCCCGGTGAGCCGGGAGCGTCGGCGGGCACCGGGCAGGAGCAGCCCCCCCGGCCCGGCGCGAGGGCGCAGGGCAGGAATGCGCGGGGCTCGGCACGCCTCTGCCCTGCGGAGCAGGAAGCAGCAGCCGCGCAGGGGGCCGGGGATAAAAGAGCTAAAGTGCTACCTGCCTGCAGAGCCTTCCTGTCCCCCAGCGCAGCGCGGGCCGGGCCCGGGGGCAGAGCTGCCTGGGCTGGCGCTGCCGGGCCTGCCCGGCCTTTACTGGCGCTGGCGGGAAACGGATGCTCAAAGCCGCTCCTTGTTCCCCGCAGCTCCAAGCCGCCGCGGCAAAGGAGGGATTTGCAGGCACGAGAGCAGCCGGGCAGCGCGGGGCCACCGGGAGGGCCAGGACCCCTTGCCCTGCACGGCGTGGGGCGGCGCCACGTGTCCCACGGTGTCACTGGAGCCCCCGGTCCTTCGGCACCGAGCGTTTTGGCCCTGGCTGGCCCCTAGTGGGTTTATCGCCTCCTCCTTAGGTGGCTTGATAAACTTCCATCGAGCAAATTACCCATCGCTCTGCCCTTTGCCCATCATTTCATTAGCGAGCAGTTGTTAAATGCCTAAATGTGCAAGGAGTGATGGTTTGAAAAACGGCCCAGGAGTCATGCTGACAAATTGTTGGGGTTCGCGGTGCGAAAGCAGAGCCCCAGGAGGCCATGCCCCCCTTTCATCCACCCGTCCTTATCTGATCGTCTCCGATCGAGTTTGATCAATAGCCACAATTAGCGGGAGGCGATTTGTCTATTACCCTTCTCCTCTGGTCGCTCTTTGAAGTTGGGGCTAATTTAGGTGCCGGTGCTCCAGGAACCCAATAAATCAGGAGCCAGCGGCCTCGGGGAGCGGGGAGGACGAGGCAGCCCGACTTCAAAAGGAGGTGCAGCTTGCACATATTTCTGAGCGCTCACCTGCGCTCGCCACGGCCCTCTTGCTCTCCTCGAGGGCCTTCTGGCAGGTCAGTCCCGCGCTGCCCAGGAGCGGACACTGCCCTGGCCCGCTGACCTGGCCAGCGAGCTCATCTCAGGGACAAAGGCTCTTTGGGGTGATTCAATGCCAGCAGGACGTGCTGCGATGGTGGCCCGCTGGGCCTGCTTGCCGAAATGCTGGTGGAGACCTGGCTGAGCAGGACAGACCCCTGCCAGGGGGACGTGTGTGCTGGTGGGGCAGGTCCTGCCGCGCAGCACGGAGCAGCCGAGCGGGGTGCGGAGCCGCGTCCTGCCCGGGCGACGGCAGCGCGGGGCAGAGCCCGCCGCCCCTCCTGCCCTGCCCGTGCCCGCTGCGGAGCCGCGCGCGGGGCTCCCGGCGTCGCGGCTCGGGGCGACCGGGGCTGCAGGAATCCAGCAGCGGAGGGGGAGGCCAGACTATAAATCACGGGGCATCGGATGCCACCCGCTGCCTGTAATTAGCGCATCCCGCTGGGCCGTCCCCACCTCGTCCTGGGCGCTTCCTACCGACGTGCCCATTATGGGGTGGGCAGGCCAGGAGCAAGGCCCCCCCGGGCCTGCTCCGTCAGCCCCCCTGATTTATGGCCGCGTGCTGGAGAGATTTATGGGCTGAGCCAGGGAGCCAGAAACGCGTTGTGAGGCTCTGCCGGGCCTGTCTGCCTGACGGATGATGAAAGAGCTGTAATTATCTGTCGCCACGCATAAATCAGGCCGCTCGGCGCCCCCCCCCCCCGCTCCTCTCCAGCCTCCACGAAGGGGTTCGCCCGCGGGGACGCTCCTCCCCGCCAGCCCGCGTCCTGCGCGATGCGGGCCGCTTCCTGTCCTCACCTGGGCAGCAGCGTCACGTTTTTCACCGGTCCCACATCCAAAATGCCTGTCTCAGGAGTCTGGCTCGTCACCCCTAACCGCACCGCTGAGGCAGGATTGCAGCTCCCGCAAACGGCCCTGGACCGGCCACCCCCCCCCATTACCCCACACCCCCAAACCGCCGCGGTGCCAGAGGGGGGAGAGCTGGGCATCCAGGGGTACAGCCCTACCTGGGAACACCACGCCGGAGACGAAATCCGCGGGGGCTGGCGCGGGGGCAGCCCAGGTGGCCTCCCGCCCCGGCAGCGTGCCAGCACCCTCCGGCCTCCCGGCGGAGGCTGCACCGGGAGGCAGGGCTGCGCCGGAGGCAGCCCGCGGCGGGGAAGCTCTCGCTGGTGCCTGGCCGGGCGCCCGCCAGCCCAGCCGGGGGTTGGTGTGAGCGGAGGATTATGCCCACTCACGTGCCTGACACCCAGCTCCGGGCCACTCCGGGCGGAGGGGAAGGAGGAGGTGGCTGTTGCGACACTGCCGGGGCTCTGGAGGGGGTAAATAAATTGGGTGCTTTGTCCCTGCTGGGACACGGCCGGGTGGCACAAAGGACGCTTGTGTGTCACCCACGCGGCACCAGAGGGAGCAGGAGAAGGAGCTCCCCGGGGCCCCGCTGCCCGGAGGCTTGTGCAGCCCCGGGGCCCCTGGCCCAGCGCTGGGGGGGGCCCCCAGGGCCGCCCAGCCGGGCGCGAGCCCCAGGGCCCCGTGTGGCCCAGCGGGAAGTGCTGGCCATGCCCAGGGCGAGGGGCTAGAAAGCCGCCGTCCTGCGGCGGGGGACTCTCGCTGGCCCCCGTGGGCATCAGACTGCGCCTTGGCCAAGGGTTCAAGTGACGTGCTGGGGAGACACGATAGCCCGAGCGCCGGGCCTGGAGCCTCCTGGGTGCTTCCCGCCGGGACAATCCCACCCAGCGCGGGATGGGAGCGAAGTGCGCTCGCCCGGCTCCGAGCATGGCAGCGGGGAGCCGGGCGCCGGGGCAGGCGGGGGCAGCGCGGGGCGCAGGACGGGGTGCGCGCTGCTGGCGGGACCGGAGCCACCCTGCGTCTTCGAGGCTGGTTGGAGCCTGGCGCGGCTGCCGCTTTCTCGCGGAGCGTGGGATTGTTTGTGTCATTAGCTGTCGCTTCGTTAACTGCTCAGCCGCTGCCAGCACCAGACACTTCCCCGCTGCTCAGCATCCTCCCTGCCCACGTCCTGCCGCTCCTCCGGTGCCCGCGGAGGCTCCGAGGTGGGCACGGCGGGAGGGGGGGGGGGGATATAAAACCGTGCGGGCCGAGCAGGATCGCGAGGGTGTTTAAAGATCCCGTTGCGGCTCATCGGCCTGCTCCCTGCCGGCAAGCCGCGGCGGCGGCGGCGCTCCCCGCCCCGTCGGGGCCGGGCCCGGGGCGGTGCCGGGGGCCGACGTCAGGCCCCGGGGCGGGGGCGGAAGGCGGCGGGGAAAGTTGGGGCCGGTGGCGGGCCGAGCGGCGGCGGGGCATGGCGGAGGCGGAGGCGGCGGAGGCGCGGGCCGACTTCGCCCGGCACTGGCAGGCCGAGTTCCCGGGGGAGCCGGCGCCGCGCATGGAGCTGGGCTCGGTGCGGGCCATGGAGCGGGAGCTGGAGCGCTGCCGCCGCCACCTGCGCCGCCTGCAGCGCGCCCTGGCCGAGGAGCGCTTCAAGGTGCTCTACCTGGAGGCGGCGCTGGCCCGCGCCCCGCCGCCCCCCGCCCGCCCCCCGCTGCCGCTGCCGCGCCGCCGCCCGCCGCCCGCCGCCCCCCCGCCGCCGCCGCCGCCGCCGCCCGCCGCCAGCTCGCCCGAGGCCGCCAGCGACGGCAGCTCCGACCCGGAGGACGCGTCCTCGGCAGGTGGGTGCCCCGCGCGCCCCCCTTTTCCCCCCCCGCCGCACGGCCGAGGCCGTCCCCAGCCCTTCTGCCGTCCCTGTCAAACGGACAAGGCCGCCTCGCGCCCCTGCGTTGTCCCCGTCCCACCAGCAAAGCCACTCGACACCCCTGCATTGTCCCCGTCCCTCCAGGAAGGCCACCTCGCACTCCTGCATTGTCCCCGTCCCTCCAGCAAGGCCACCCCGGGTCCCTTGTGTTGTCCCCGTCCCACCAGCAAGGCCACCCTGGATCCCTTGCGTTGTGCCCATTCCATCACCGAGGCCATCCCATGCCCCTGTGTTGTCCCTGTCCCACCAGCAAGGCCACTCCACACCCCTGCATTGTCCCTGTCCCACTGGCAAGGCTGCCCCGGGTCCCTTGTGTTGTCCCCGTTCCATCACCGAGGCCATCCCATGCCCCTGTGTTGTCCCTGTCCCACCAGCAAGGCCATCCCATGCCCCTGTGTTGTCCCTGTCCCACCAGCAAGGCCACTCCACACCCCTGCATTGTCCCTGTCCCACTGGCAAGGCTGCCCCGGGTCCCTTGCGTTGTCCCCGTTCCATCACTGAGGCCATCCCATGCCCCTGCGTTGTCCCTGTCCCACCGGCAAGGCTGCCCCGGGTCCCTTGTGTTGTCCCCGTTCCATCACCAAGGCCACCCCACGCCTCTGTGTTGTCCCCATCCCTCCAGCAAGGCCACCTCCTGCCCCATGCTGTCCCTGCACCACCGCAGCCTGCCCCAGCGCCGGGTGGGTGAGGGACGGCGGCTGGCCCCGCGCGGCCAGCTCTTGGCGACGGCCCGCGTGCAGCCAGGGCCTCTGGCCCTGGAGCCACCTCTGTCTGCGACTGGGGCGCTGCATGAAGGTCACCTCCTCCGGGAGCGACCTGGCCACGGGGACGCCTCTGCTGGGGTGACGGGAGGTGCTGGGGCCGCTGCGTCCCGCTGGGCTCGGGACGACGCTGTTTCGCCAGCGACTGGATGTTTCGTGGCACTGGAGGCGCAGCCAGCGAGCGCTGTCGCCTGTCACGCTGTCCTACTTCCAGCGGCCTGGAAGTTGTTATTGCGTCATCTCACACGCTTTAGTCCTGGTTCAAACTTAGTCCTGACAGCGAGAGAATGTCACTTTTTATGTAGCTAGTTCTGCAGCTGCCTTGAATTAATTTTGTTGTTGCTTGATTGTTTTGGGGGGGGGGGGGGGCGGTTCTTTCCGTTGCTATATTGTGCTTTTTTAAGATTGCCCCGGCAGCAAGTACTCTACTGTAGGAACGTGCTTATTGCTTAGCATAATTTATATTCATTGCATTAGTCTGCAGAGCCGGAGAAGAGCTCAGCTTCTGCTTCGCATCCCCGAGCTGCCTGTCAGTGCCGCTTCCACAGCGCGTGGCCATCGCTGCCGGCGTCAGGTCTCCGTGACGTGCCGGGGCCGGGGGCGCGCGCGGCTCTGCGTCGCTGGCCGCCGGTCCCCGGCGAGCAGCCGGCCCCGGAGCGCGGCCGTGGGCCCTTCTCCAGCTCCCCAGCGCTTGCGGTTTTGGAGAGCCGCTCCGCGGGCCGGGGCGAGGTCCGAGCGCGTCAAAGCGGCCGAGTGCCGCCTGTGGCGACACATTCTTATTTGCGGTTAAATCCCGTCTTTTATTTTTATCTCAGTGATGTTCCTGAACGTTTCCAAATAGTCGCGATTGTGCAGTGCTGCTCTCAAGCTGGCAGACGGGTGCATAGATTTTGTTCGAGGGACTTTCCTGGAGCGTAGCGTAAGAAATAACTTTCCTGGCCTCCGAGGGTGCCAGCGTCGTATTGCGGAGGGGTCCCCTGCCCTGGCCTGCCCGAAACTCAGCCCTCTGCAGCCTGCTGGGCTGAGACTTTCCAGCCAGACCTCGGAAGCCAACTTGTATCTGCTGTGGTTAAACGCGGCCTTTGCCTCCTCTTCCTCCTCCCCCGAGAGCGACTCCGGTGGCCTTGCCGCGGTCGGCGCGCTCGTCCGCCTTGCACACGGGAGGTGACACCCCGCGGCCGGGCGCGCGGGGCCGCGGGAACGTCAGCCGGTCGCGGGGTGCCGAGCTCGTCCCGAGCCTTCCCGTAGCGTCGGCGCTCCTCTTCGTCGCGTGTTGTAAGAAAGCCCCTGCGCGCAGACGGCGCTGCGCACGCTGACGTTTAAAGGCAGCATTTGCGGCTACAATAAAGTGCACGTGGCCGTTGCCTGGATCCTCCTTTTTACTTACAGGTGGTTAATCTAGTGGTCCCGGTTGTTGTTTCTCACTTCTCCTTATTTTTTGTATGTTGTTACAATTCCTGCTCCTGCTGTTGGGCTCTGCAGGCCGCTGGGTGCGATTTGTAGCTCAGTTAATGCCGGTCTGGCCTGGGATCGCTCGGTATTTCAGCGCCGAGCTCGGGGCTCGGTAGCGCTCCGCTAGCCCGAGCGGAGCGCGTGCGGCAGCCGGGTGCGCGGTCCTGGCACCCGAGGTCACGCCTGGGCCGGCTCACCCGCGCTGAGAAAGCGCGAGTGCCAGCAGGCAGATGGCTAAAACGAAGCGGGGAGAGGACAGAAATTCCCTTCGCCTTGGCCGTCACCTGTGCTCGTGGCGAGCTCCCCAGCTGGCCTTTGCAGCTGAGCATGCGCGGTGCCGCGCGGCTGTGCCGGGCCGCCGTCGGCAGCGCTACCGGCTCGGCTGCTGCCGTCGGCCTCTGACACCTCCCTTTTGCTGCGGCTATCTGAAAGCACGAATCTGGACCAAAACGCTGGCACGGTGGGTGCTGCCGTGCCTGGAGGCGGGGGATCTCCGCGGGGAGGGGGAGCGCGAGCTGCTGCGATGAAGGGTCTGATGCTGCAGCTCGAAAGCGGTCGCTCCGCCGTAACCGTCCTCGCCTCCGCGCAAGCGTGGCGCGAGAAGGGGGGGAGCTCGGCGAGGAGGGGTGACCTTGGCCTAGGAGAGGGACGTGGTGACGCACCAAGGGAGACGCTCTGCACCCGGTGCTCCCGCCGAGGTGGAACGACCTCGGTGTTTGGTTTCCCTGCTTTGCCCTCGGGAGGCTTCGGAGACGGCCGGCTTTACCCCGAAGCTGCTCTGCCACTTGCACTTTGCAAACTGCCCTGCTGTTGGACTCGAGGGCGCCGTCCCCTTCCCCCTGCCCTGCACAGCACCCTGCGCCCGGGCACCCGCGGCGGGTGGCAGCGGTGGCAGGACTCTGTGCGTGCGGGCTGTGTCAGAAAGAAGTTCCCGAGCCCTCTGTTTAGCTGGAATTATGGTTTCTGTCCTGGGTCCGCACGTCGGAGAGCTGGCGAGCATGGAAACGCGGTGGCTTTGGGAAACCTGCCTGCGCCACAATGCTCCAGGTCCCCGCGGCGTCCCCCGCCGGCTCCTGCCCCCGGATAGCAGCTGGCGGCTGTGTGTGCCGTTACGCTTCCCGGTGCCGAGCGCGGGGGGTCCAGCTAGCCGCACAGTGTGGTTTGAGCAAAAGTAGTGGTGGTTCCTGTTAGTCCGTCCTTGCTTTCAGCTAGTCCATCCTTCTGGCTGAGGGATTTGCCAGGATTCGGTACCATGGAAGTGGCACTTCTGTGTGTCCCCGGGCGAGCTCCTGCACGGCCTTGAGTGCTGGAGGCTCGGCTCTGTCCCGCTGTCCTGAGTCACCCTTGGACCCTGCTGAGTCCTCGTCCTTTCCTCGTAAAATCCCCAAAAGCCCAAACAAAAGGAGGACAGAAAATAGTGAGCAAAGTCCTAAGTGTATCTCAAGGCATCTCCTCTGGCTGGGGTAATCGCAGTGTGCGAAAGGTGACGGATCCTGCGGAGTGAAGTGTTTTATTGTCAAGTTGCTTCCTTCTCTGTGCACCCATATCTCCATCTTTCAAGCAAGGAAGGGATCTTGGAGTTGGTCTGTGGATGGGAGTTCTCGCTCCGGGAAGGCCCACCTGCAAAATTTATGTCTTCACTTTTTTTTTTTAATTTTAGCTTAATAATATTTCCCAACTGTTGGAAAAGCACTTGTTTGGTTCTGAACGCCCTGAAAGTTCCCCTTCTGGGGGGTGAAGGACACGGAGAGCTGCAGCAGTTACTTGTACACGCTTAGGACCTCTGAACCGTCTCCATCTGCTCCGAGGCCCGGCGGGCTTTCGGGAGGTGTCTCAAGAAACCCCTCCACAGCCACCCGATGCTAACTGCGTCGGGCCGCCCTCGCTGGCGAGCGGCACGGCCGGCGACGGGCTGCGAGGGCAGAAGGGTTGCAGTGGGGGCAGGCTGGCACTGTTAAAAAGCGAAAAAAACAAACGGTGAATAAATGCAAAAGTGCATGAGGTTAAAAGTCTTCGAGCAGAGCGGTTCCGGCTTCATGGCTTTTAAATGAAAGCGGTAAGTGCTGGTTATTGGAGTAACTTCCCTGTGTCAGCCCAGGAGCGGAGGAGCTGTTTGTAAAGGAGTGAAAAGAGCAAGAGCAAAACCTGCAGTCGGCTCCGCGGGTGCCGGGGGTTTCTGCTCCGGGCAGAGCCGTGAGACACCCGGGGATCTGCTGGATACAGAAACGCCTCTCACGGGAGCGACGGACCCTCCGGCGCCCCGGGGACGCAGAGCAGGACGGGCGCGCGAGGGAAGGGGTCCCTGGCCCCGCCACACGTATGCGGTCCCCGGGAGCGGGGAGGTATCTGCGTTTCCCTGCAGAGGTTTTTCCCCCAGTGCTCAGGGCAGAGGAGATGCTGAGCTGCCCCGGGCCGAACTGCGTTGCTCTGGGAGGGAGGAAAGGCCTGGCCGGGGCTGTGGGGCTGCCTCCATCCTTCCCCTGGTGCCCCTCTTTCCGGGGCCGCGTTCCTGTTGGTAAGCTAAGGAGCTCCCTGAGCTCCGGCTGCCCCTGCGCCGTGGGAAGCCGTGCAGAAGGCCGGGCCGGGGATGGAGTTCCTCTTTCACAGCCGGCCCCTTCCCACCTCCGCTGCCGAGTCCTCGCGCCTGGGGAGCAGGTCGGAGCGGAGGCTGCAGCCGGGCCCCGTTGGCTTGGTGCGTCCAGCGCCGGCCGCTTTGGGTCTGTTGGCACCCGGGTGCTCTCCGCCGTCGGTACAAGCAGTGGCAGCCGGGCACAGCGTGGTTGTGCGATCTTGCAGGACGCACCAGAAACCCTCATTAGGTGGCTGGCTCGAGCCAGAAGTGCCCTCTGGGTCGTGAATGCATTTGCATTTAAGTCCTACTAGAGCCATGAAATCCAGGATTTGTTCCTGGAAAGATGCTCTGCAGCAGCAGGGTCTTTGTCAGGGCGATTCCTCCGACCGTCCTGTTCCACGGTTTTGTCTCCTCCTGGCTTGGCCCGTGGTGCTGCTGGTCGGGAGCCTGGAGGGTGAGACTGCTGCATCTTCTGCAGCTCCTTCCCCCGCCGCTGATAGGGCAATCCTCTTCCCCTGGGCTAGAGGGGGAGCCCGGTTTAGCCAGGGCAGTTCACTAAAATGCATGCGTAGCCAGGAAAATGGCACCTCTTCCTCCAGCTCGTGGCACCGCTGGGTTTGCCCTCCGGCTCGTGGCACCGCTGGGTTTGCCCTCGCGGCAGCTGCCGGGCTGGGGAACGACGGGGCTGTTGTGTGGGTGCAGCCGCCGAAGCAGCGCGTTGGGCAAGCGCAAATCTTGCTGCATCCCCTCCAAGAGCTCTCTGAAAATAGATTTAGCTTTTCCATCCCTAATCTCTTTATCAGTGTTTGCTAACGAGGGTAATTTGCATATGTAGATGAGGAGCAGTGATGCCTCATGGCTCCCTTGGATTTGATTCAGAAGCAGAGCGTGGACTGTGTCTCAGCTGAAATGCCGAGAAGAACGTTTGGGAGATCTGCTCCAAGATAACTTGCAGCCACAAAGTTCAGCAATTGTTAGATCTGGCAGATAGGGAGACATTTGTGCCCAGCACTGGGGCTTTCTTCCATGGGCTGTTCTAATTCTGTTACCACGAACCAACACCTCTTCCTTCTCCCTCCCAGATCCTGCAGCTTAAGGAAAACCTAGCCAAGTTTTTTTGGCAGCAGTGGCCACAGGATCTGAGCAGAAGAAGACTAGCCCGTGCTCTGCATCTGACAGATACAGGGGCAGTCTCCTATCTCTAGGAAGGCAGATGTGATGCTGGACAGATAGCCGGACCAGGCCTTAATCTGATTTTAGAGCTTTTTTCCTATGAGAAGTTGCCACCTTTCTTTCCTTCTGTCGATCTGTTGTTTTGAGAGGCCGAATGAGCAGGGCTGGTCCCCAGCACTGTTGCGCTGCGTTTTCCCTTTCCCTGCCTGGAAAGACCAGCTATTCCCGGGTGGAAATTGCGTCAGGGGAAGGTGTGAGCTGGCGGAGCGGGGACACGTGGGTGTCAGAGCATGGATCTGGCACGTCTCGGCAGCTCCGTGGTGACACCCCTGGGGATTTGCCTGCTCCTGCCTGCCTGGAGCTGGTGGCAGGGCACAGCAAGGAGTCGGCCCCTTGTTTGCGCTCTGCGGGAGCAAACAGCATGATGCGTGTGGGCCCTAAGTGCCATTTGCGCAGGAGACATGATCCTCTACCAGCAGCAGGTTCCTTGGGACTCCTCCATGGATGCGCTGATGTTTGTTTGTGCTGGCTCCGAACTAGTTGTCCCCATGGGGCTCGTTTCTGTGTTCCTAGCCCCTGCGGCAGGTTTTCCCCTGCCCAGACCGTCTCGCTGGGCTCCTCTGGAGGGACCTGGAGGAAAGGAGGTGCCAGCAGCTGCCCTGCGCCGTGGTCATCTCTGCCAGTCGCGGCACAGCTCGACTGCACGTGCCCCTGGGTGTGAGCAGAGTTTGGGGTCGGAGCAGCTCAGACCTTGGGGTTTCCATACTGCAGGAAACCAATATTGAGGGGGAAAAAGTGTAATTCTGAGGTGGACCAGCATGCTGAGCCCCGGCTCGCGCCTGCGGCCAGGTGATGGCTCTGGCACGGGTGATGGAGCGATTCGCAGCAGTGTAGGCTTCGCCTCCCCTGGTGCTGCCTGGCGGCTGCTCCCTAGCCCTTGCCCAAACGCTGCCCCTTGCCTGGTGCTCCCCAGCTCTCTTCCTCCCTGCTCTTCCCTCGGGAGAAACCCCCTATGCCCCCCGCCAGCGCAGGAGACACAGAGGCAGCTCCACCAGTGCCATGGCAGCGCTTGGCCCTGCGTGCCGGTTGCTGGCTGCTTGGGTGCCCCTTCCTGGGTGCTCTAACTCCAGGCCAGCTCCCGGCTCTGCCTGGCCTGGGCGAGCACCGAAGGTCACGTGGCCGTGGCTGAAGGAGCATCTTGCACAAGCATCTAGAAATAGAAATGCGTGGGCTGCCTGGCAGCGGCTGGACAGACGCCAAGGAGACAGTCAGACACCAGGCAGGCTGCACGGGGCCAGCGGGTGGCAAGGAGGGACCGGCCCATGCATGGGAGGTGGCCGGGCTCAGTTTTCGTCTCTCACCGCAAGGATGCTTCGGCTGGAGCGAGCGGCGTTGGGTGTGGAGCAGCTGGGGATGTTTGAGGATGGGGTTCCCAGCATCTCGCCGTGGCCTTATCTGCATTGCCATCTGCCACAGGGTGACGGGTGCCTGCAGATGTCTTGCTGTCCCTCGCGTCCTCGTGCCAACTCGTATTGCAGCTGCTGCCTGCGGGCTGCCTTTCCCTGGCCTCTTCCCCTCTCTCTGCAGCCCTTTGCTCGGTGCCAGAGCCGCGCTGGAGCCGCGCGCCTGCCCAGGGCATCGCTGCCCGTCCTGAGTGCAGGGTGCGGTGGAGAGCTGCACGTGCGCCACCCCCAGCCCTGGGGTGAGGCGGGTTAGCTGCTTAGCAGGTGCTTTTTTGCAAAGGTGAAAGGAGCATGAAAACCAAAGCAAGCAGTGTAAAGCACAGGGCGGTGTGGTTTGGTGGAGCTGTTTTGCCCAGGCTGTGCAAAGGCACCTACCTGCCTGTTTGCTGCCAGGTTACGCGTGCTGGGCTATGGCATGGGGATGGCTCTGGTTTGGGCACCATGGTGCATTTCTCCTTAGTTGGCCCGGCCTGGCTTCAGGGACCTAACCTGCCCTGGTCGTCTCAGCCCATGTCACTGGCAGGGCCCGCTGAGCAGTGTCACCCCGTGGGCACCCGGTGGAGACACTCCCTGGCAGGGTCTGCCTGGGGGGCAGCCAGCACGCGGCCGCCCATGGGTGCTGGCATGGGCGACTCCTCGCCCGAACGCTCAGCTTGCGTTGGATTAAACGGGAAGAAGCACGAAGGGGGTTCGCCGTGCCGTGGAGGGGCTGGTGGCCGGGCCGGGAGCAGCTGGGGAGCGGGCAGGCCTTGGAGGGGAGCCTGTGAAACCCAACCGCGGCAGTGCGAGGCAGCCCGCTGCAGGCGGCCTGGGGGAGCACGTGTGGGCAGGCAGCCCGCAGCGCCTGGGCGCGCGTGATGTCCCTGCTAGGGTCAGGCCAGCTCGGCCCGACGGCAGCGGTGGTGCTCTTGGAGCAGCGTCGGGGACGCCGTGCGCCCGCTGGCGCTGTGCTTGGGTGGCTCCTGCCTGGGGCTCACGCCGAGCCGCCCATCTCTCCTGGTCGCGGCTTTGGTTGTGCCGCGAGCGTTTGCTCACCGGTAGCTGCTCCCCGAATCCATGAGCTGTTTCCACGTGGTGGTTAAACAGCTCCTGACCCTGCACGGACCGGAGCTGGGTGTTCCCCCAGCGCCCACTCCGGGCTGGTGTCATCGCTGTCTCTAACCGACCCACGGCCAAGCTGTTACGTCCCACCCGGGACTTCCGGGCCCCCACGCTCTGGGCACGTCTGCTGCAGACGCCTGCCTGCGCCCTTGCTGTAGGGCCTGGGGGCAGCGGGGCCGTGCCCCCTTTCCTGCCCCCCCCCCCCGGGGCAGCGGGGGCACTCAAGGATAGCTCAGGGGTTTGCATTGGGGTGGTTTTTGGGGTCCCCCGAAGCTAGGCAGGCAGGCACGGGGCTCCCTTGCGCTCTGGGTGATGTGGCTGCGCGAGACGGGTGATGGAGACCTGCAGTGCAATGCAAACTGCCATCCCCGGAGGGGGACTGAAAGCTGCCTGCTGTCCCCAATGCGCTGAAGCTCGCGATGCCGGGCCGGGAGTGGGGCCAGCCTGGCAGGCCAGGGGTGCTCCTTCCCACAGCACCTCGCCGAACAGCGCTGCGGGCACCGTTTGCAGCAATGCCGGAGCCGGCGAGACCGCAGGGGCTGTGCTGCGTGCTGATGCACGGCGCTTTCGGGGAGGTAGGGAGAGATGCACCTTGTGCTGCCGGGCCGACGCTGCCGCTCACGCGCCCGCCGAAGCGCAAGAGCGGTGCGGTTTCCTGCCAGGGCCGGGGCGGACGTGCATGCTTGGCGGAACCGCTGTCCCCAGCCTAGGAGCGCGGCGCTCGCTGCGCGGGCTGCCAGTGCTGCTGAGGGCCTGGCGCTCGCTGCACTTGTGCACGAGCTCTCAGCCCCGCTCGCCGGGGTGCTGCCAGCCTGGCACAGCACCCGTCTCCATCCCTGCCCTCGGCTCTGTGCAGTGACGGGTGCTGCTCGGTGCTTTCTGTTCCCCCGTCCCCAAAACAGCTTGAGAGCAGGCTGGGGCAGAGGCCGGCGACTTGGCGCCCCGACCCCTGCGCCTTTGGAGATGAGGCTGCGCGGCGGCCGCCCTCCCGGCGCAGCCATGCGCCTGGCCGCAGCCCCGCCGAACCGCGGCGCCCGCTCCGCGGGACACCCTTGGTTTTGCGTGGGTGTCGGGTGCAGGTGGTGGGGACCCCGGTGACGGCAGCTCCCGGGTGCTTTGAGGGGACTGCCGGAGCGCGGGAAGGTTTGGGTTTAAAGGATGGGGGTGACCCTTTGGGACCGGTGTGCGAGCGAGGCCGGAAGGGTTGCGTTTCTGAGCCGTGCTGGGCAACGGGAGCCTGGCCAGGAGCAAAGGGGACCTGGGGAAGGAGAGCGGCAGACCCGGGCCGCCGTGCCGGAGGGCTGCGCAGCCTGCCGCGGCGCTGCCGCCCGGCAGCCGCCCTTCGGGCAGGGCTGGCGCCTTTGAGCGCCGCTGTGTGCCGCGTGCCGCCGAAGGCGAGGAGAGCGCAGCGGTTCCCGGAGGGCTCAGCGCGGTCGGCAGCGCCGGTCGGACGCGAGCATCCCTCTCCGCTCCTTCGGCTGCTCCTCCGTGCAGAATAACCCCAGGCGGAGAGGAGGGCAGGGGGTGGCAGGACTGGTTCAAAGGGGCATGTTCCTCTGGGGCTGCACTGGGACAAGGGACGCTTTGGTGGCGGCAGCCCTCTGTGCCCTGCAGCCCCGAGGCCAGGGGATGGGCGCGTCGGTTGCGCGGCTCCTGCCCTGGGGACTCGGCGGTGGCCGGCGCCAGGGCAGGGCCGGGGAGGCAGGAGCGGCCGCTCGGCTCCCTGCAATCCCCCGGGAGCGGGGCGCGCGAGGAGTGGGGAACGGCGGCTCCCTGCCCGCCGTGCAGGGCTGCACCTTGCGCTGGTGACTCATCGCTGGCTGATTCAGAGCCGGCGGGTGGTGGCCGCGCTGCGGGGCTCCTGGGGAGGCAGGGCTGAGCCTCGGTGCCAGGCTGCGTCCGGACCCAGGACTCCCTGGCGTTGCCTTGCTCCCCCGAAACGCGTCGGCCAGGGGTGCAGCATTGCCTTTGGGCATCGCGAGACCCGGAGGATCAGCAGTGGCAGCGCCTCGGCGCTGTCCCGCTCAGGCTTTCCAGGCATGGCCGTCGCCGATGCCACCCGCGCCCTGGCGCTTCACGCTCGAGTGGCTCCTCCTTCCCCACGCGCCCGGCAGAGCGTTATCCCTCCCGCGCGTTTCCCATCTGGTCCCAGCGGCGGCCGAGGCCGCGGGCAGGATGCGGCCGCGGGCGCCGGATCGGGATGCTGCCCGCTCCTCCGGGACGGGCGGCGCTGGTACGAGCTGCAGGAGGGCAGTCTCTGCGCTTGGACGCTCGGCTGGCGCTCTGACATATTGGGGTTGACGACTCCGGTGCTTTGGATTCCCTTTGGCTACATGCGGACGGGGAGGGCGGTTTAACCCCCGCCTGCCGGGGCCGCTCGCTGCCTTCCCCAGCCCCCCGGAGCCCTGCGCGTGGGGCAAAGGGAGCGCCCGGCGCCCGGCCAGCAGGCGCTCTGCCCTGGCCCGTGACGTGGCAGGAGTTGCCGGTGACCGAGATGCCGCCCTGGGTTGCAGGGGTGGCTCCCTGGGACCGGCGATAGTCCCGTGCCTCTTTTCCGTGGCGCCGATGCCTCTGCGCCGCCGGGGGATCCTGGGTGCCTCCTGCGGCCGCCGGAGCCAGGCGAGGAGCGGGGCGAGGAGGAGTCTGCTGCCTTCATCGATAACCTATCGCACCTCTGGCGAGGAGCTGGCGATGCTTCGCTGGGGAGGGGGCACAGCCTGGCATCCCCCCCCGTGGCGGGGAGGGGACAACGCCAAGGTCACCGGGTGGCAGCGGCAGAGCCGGCGACCCCCTTGGCCCCACCGCTCTCGCTGCCCGGCTGGGGCTGTGGGGGAGCCGCCGTGCCGGTGCCCGGCGCCTGCCACCGTCCCCTCCCTTCCCTCCCCCGGTCCCCAGACACCTGCCGGGGCTTGGCGTGGCTGCGTGCGGGGGACGCTGGGCTCGGCTCCCCCCCGGCGAGGCAGAGGCGGGAGGCGGGACACGCTGCCATCGCCACCTCCTTCGCCGGGCGCCCCTGGCAGAAAAGCGGCGGCGCGGCCGGGCAGGCAGCCGTGCCCGGCGCTCCCGAGCAGCGGCGGCCGCCGGGCCTGCCGCCCCCCGCCTCCCGCCCTCGCCGCCTTTGTTGTGAGATGAGAGCCGGCTGGCGGGGCTGAGAGCCGGCGCAGCCCTGCCGAGCATGGAGCCGCTGAGCCACCGCGGCCTGCCGCGGCTCTCCTGGATCGACACCCTCTACAGCAGTACGTGTGCTGGGCAGGGGGGCCGGGAGGGCGGCGGGTCCCCCCTACCTGTTGTGTAACGCTGCGTCGCGCCGCGGGAAGGATGCTGCGCCGGAGATCCCAGCTCGCGCCCTAGGACCACAGGCTGAGCCGCACTGCGGGCGGGGGGCAGGCGGTGGGGGGTGCTGGCAGGGGACCCGGAGTCGGCTGTAGGGCAGCACGAGCTGGGGTCAGTTCGGGCACCCCCTGGGCCTGGGGGAGCTCCTCCGTGGGGCTGCACCAGCAGGACGGTGATGGTGGCCCTGGCACGGTGGGGCTCACTGGGGCTGGGGCCGGAGCAGGCTGACAGCTCGATCTGCCCGTGGAGGTCCCTGGGGACGTGGGCACTTTCTCCCCCGGGTCCCATCCCTGCCTCTCTGTGGCCTTGGGAGGTCTCCTCTCCCGCTGTTCTCCAGCAGTGATTGTAGCCGCGAGCTCCGAGACGCTGTGCTGAAGATGCTGTGGAAATGCAGTCCTGTGGGGTCGGTATCCAAGGACTGGCAGCCGGCAGGGCTGGGGGATCCTGCAGCAGCATGTCTGTGCAGGCTGTGTGCGATTCCCAGCCCCACGGCTGGGCAGACCCGGACCTGGTGCGGGAGGAGCGTTCCCTGGAGCAATCCTGGTCCCACGGCAGCCGGGGGGACCCAGGGCAGACTGGCTGTCTTGCAGACAGCCAAGGGAGCCTGGGACACAGCTAGGAGATGGGGGGGCTCAGCTGCTGGCTCTCTGTTGATTCTGGGGGACTGCTGAGCTGTGTGGCCACACAGGTGGGTAATTTTGGGAGTCTGAATTCCCCTTAAGATGTTTGCTCTGAAGCTGTTGAGTTCAGAGCCTGGTGTTTGTGGAGGTCTGGATCAGTAGGGCAGTGAGGTTTGATGCAAGCGTGTAGGATGGTAAGATGGGATTCCAGAGAACAGGAGGAACCATTCTCCCTGCATGCATTTAGCATCTGCTCGCCTTGAACCTGGGGCGAGTGGGAGTGGAGGCCGTGGAAGCAGTTGGAGAACACATTGAGCAAGGCTGAGAGTGAGAGCAGGCTGAGCCCCCCCCCAGAGTTTTGCAGCCTGAAGCCTGCAACAGACACCCGCAGCTGGAGACTGCTTCCAAAATCGTCAGTCCCAATGTCTTGCTTATGGTTGTGCTGGCAGCTGGAACAGAGCCTGGAAGCCGCATCCAGACCTAGCGTTCATGGGCTCCTTCCCAGCAGTTGCATCTCTATGAACCAAGCTGGCTGAGAATAGAGGCCCAAGGGAGACTACTCAACATGTAAATATTTCCTAGGATATTTGGCAGGGTCTGGCCTTCATCACGTAAGTGAAGGCAATGGTGGACCGAGGTGTCAGGATCTCTGTGCAGCTGTGAGAAGGGGCTTCCAAGCAGCCAAACTGTTTTCTGTAGCCTGGTCAGACCTGTACGGTGCACACCACCCCTGCAAGGAGGCTGGCAAGCCATGGTGCCTCACTGTGCTTGGAGAGGAACTTTGCAGAAGGGCTGTGTCTCTGGAGAGCGCACGATGCCTTTTTGTGCTGCTGTCTCCTCCTCCACCTGCCTGGGGCGACCTATGCTTTAATGGAAGAAAGGCCTCTTCGCCCATGTTGTAAGCTCTTGGCATGACTGGTGGTCTCCATCCATGTGGGTGCATCTGCTGAGGGGTGCTTGGCCATGTGGGCACCTGGCTGCCTGGGCACTGCCTGCGTGGGTGCCACGGCTGCCATTCTGGGCTCCTGCACAGCCGTGTGTGGCTCGCTTCCCGCTGCCAGGTGTCTTCTTGCTATGACTGCCTGGAGCATGCTGGCAACTGGAATTGGTGCCAAGGCTGTGGCATGTCAGGACAACAGCAAGCTGTGTTTCCCAGCGCTCTGGTTTTTGAGCATCCTGAGAGGACAGCCTGATGGGCACAAACAGGGCTGTGCTGGTGTGGTGGGAGAGGGAGTGCAGGGTGCAGAGAAGGTGCTGTTTGTGCTGTGAGCTACCTTTTGCAGGAGTCTTGTGGAGGAAGGTGGTGAAGAGCAAGGCAGGTCTGAGGCCAGCTCATGCATCAGTGTTGTCATGGTGAATTTTCACCCAGCCACAGTAAAAACATGGCATTTTCCCAAACCTTGCAGTCTCAGAATAGCAAAATTCTCTTACCCATTAACATTGAACTTCTCCCTTGGAAATGGGACAGGACAAATGAGCTGTTGAGGTGTGCCCGAGCTCCCCCTGGGGCTGGGAAAGGAATAAATAAATAAATAAATGAAAGGCACCTTGAGTTGCTGTGGCTGTGCTAGAGACCTAGGTCTGGCCTGGGCTGTGAAGGAGCTGGCTGCTGTCCTGGGCTGTGCTCCCTCTTGGAGATCATCTTGCTAGGATTAACTTGGGTTGGACCTGAAAAGACGTGGCAGAACTGATATGTTGTTTTTGTTGTGGAGACATGTTCCAGGCCCTGCTGCCCTGTGGCCCACCTGGGACCACACACCAGCCTGGAGGAATGGTGGGAAGAGACTGCTTCAGGTCAGGGTGTCCTCACCAGCAAAAATGGCTATGCTTGGCCAGGCTTATTCCATTGCCTCAGCCCCCACACCTCTGGTGGAGCAGAATTTCTACTGCTGCTAAAACCCAGGTGTCTGGAGCAAAAATGGGTCTGGATTTTGACACTGGCATTTAGATAGAAGGGGAGCCACTGAGGCAGGCAGATACAGGGGACAGACCCATTGTGGCCCCTAGGATGGAGCAGCGTCCATGCCCTCCCTTCCTCCTTCGCCCGTGCAGCCTGTTTGCTGGCATTTGGCCCTGATCTTGGCGTGCCAAGTGGCGATGCTTCCCCTCAAGGCTGCGTGCAGCCTGACGGGCTCCATATGCAGCGCGCCCTGGCTCGTGCCCTCTCCCTCCTTGTCTCGGCTGAGGGGAAAGTAGCAATCAGCAGAGAGTGCAGTGGTGGTGCGGGTCTTGCTCCAGGGAGGGCTAGTGGTCTAATCCAGGCCAGGGAAGAGTGGTGTTTATCTGATGGGAACAAGAGCTGCTGTTCTGCTGCCAGGGAGGCAGTGTGGTCCATGAAGAGCTCTTGAGAGCTTGGTTGCTTTGCTCTAGGCCAGAATGGAGGCTATGTGGAGAGTCACAGATGGTCACTGGTTGCAAGAAGAGGCATCTCCCGATCCTGGATCCAGCGATCCAGGTCCAGCCCATGACACAGAATCAAGAGTGCAGCGAGAAGTGGTTCGTTTTCCTGCTGGTGGGTGATTTGTCTCCTTGCAGCTGGAGGCGTAGCGCTGGCAGTGTCCTGATGGCTCCCAGATCTAGGGGACGTGCTGTTCCCTCTCTGTCGCATGTGTTGGAGCTGTCTGGCTCTCTGGGGCATGATGCGTGGGAGACCTCTGCCCATCCTCCCCTGGTGGGATCTTTTAAAAGGTGCACGGCTCAGGGTCAGCCTGATGGGTCCTGCTAGCAGGTGGCACAGCTGGAGGCAACGCTGGGGCCAGGGCAGTGGTGACATGGGCTCTCCTGTGGGACCTTGGGCTGGAGGCTCTCAGGACCGTGGTGGAAGCTGCTCAGTGCCGCAGGCTCCATCCCGTTCGGAGTCCTCTCTTGCTTCCCTGTTTGAGTAGTGCATGTTGCAAAGGGCATCTTTAGGTCTCGAGTCTCCAGGTCAGATGTGGGATCGGGGCGCTGATCTGCTCAGACTGGGAAAGAGCAGCAGGCAAGGTGGAGATTGGAGGTGGCACTCAGATCCCTGGGGCTGGGGAAGGCAGTGACAACCCCTGGAGCTGCTGCTCGGGTCGTGGTGGGTGCTGGAGAGCCAGGGTTGTCTCTGCGTAACTGCAGGCTGGTCCCTTCCCCCTGTGTGCCATGGATGAACTGCCTTCCTCCCCAGCACCACATGTGTCACCTCAGGCGGGTGGCAGGGTCCCCAGCCACCTCGTTAAAACCATGTTGCTTATTACCCTGCCTCCAAGCCAGCTTCAACCAGGGCAGCGAGGCAGGGAGACAGCGTCGTGCAGCCGGTCTCCTCTCCTCCGGCGTGGGGTCGCTGCTTGTGCGTGGGTTGTCCAGTCCGTGATGGGCTCCCTCTGTGTGGGGCGTCGGAGAAAGTGCCCCAGCCCTTGGGAAAGGTAGGAAGAAGGGCTGGCAGCCTGGCCGGGGCTGGTGTCCGCTCTGTCCTTGATGCAGCCGGGTTTGGCCGGGCCGGCGTTGCGGTAGGTGGGTGCTGGCACGGGCTGAGGCTGCCGGTCGCGGCCCGCCTGAAGGAAGAGGAGGGAGCCGGAGGGTTTCCTGTCCCAGCCCTGCCTCGCTCTGCCTGCGCGTGGCTGGCAGAGGCCCCGTGGCTTCGGCTTCTCCTGGCCTGGCCCAGGCGGAGAAGCTCTGGAGGAAGTGGATTGGGGCTCCCCCGGCGCTCCGGGGAGGTGCCATGGCGTCGCCCCGGGCCGCTGCCGCCGTCGCCATGGAGACGCCGCCATGGCCGCCCCGGCGGGGCGACGGCGGCTGGCACCCTGGCCTCCCGGGAAGCTTATTAGCAGCTAATTGCTAACGAAGCGAGTGCCGAGAGCGGCTCCGTGGTCCTGGCGGAGCCGGATGCGCCTGGCCTGGCTGGGCGGGAAGGGCCGCGTCGGGCCGCTCCTTCTCCATCCTTTCGTGGGGCGCAGGCCGGGGCCCCCTCCCTCGCCGCCGGCCTGCCCGGCCTTGGCACCGCTCTTTGATTTGAAGATTTATCATCTCGAAACATTAAGTGGAGTATGAGTGGGCTGAGGGGCGTCGGCGGGAGTCGGACGCCCACCCCTCGTCGGCGGGAGCGACGCCGAGCAGCCGGGGCAGCGGGAGCTGCGGAGGCGCCGCATGGCGGCGGCCCCGGGGTCTGGGCTGGGACGGTGCCTCCGCACGTCCCAACTCGGGCAGCCATGAGGCCGAGGTCTTCCCTGTCCCCTCTTCCTGGGAGGGGGGGATAGGGGGGACATGACCCCAGGGGACAGCAAGGGGCCGGGGCGCGGGTGGGACCCCTCCGCCGCCACCGCTGCCGCCGGGCTCCCTTCCCCCTCCCGCGCCGGCCGCCCTCCCCTTTGTCAGCATCTCGGGGCGGCTGCATCCGCCTCTTCCCGCCGCGCAGCCGGCTGCGGTTTCCATGGGAACCGGCTCGGCCGTACCCCGGCCCCCCCCCCCCGCCGCACCGGGGGGAGCTGCTGCAGATGCCCCCCCCCAACCCCGGGGCTCCCCAAAATGGCTTCCCCCGGCAGAGGCGGCTGCCCCCCGCGCGGGCACGGCCCGCGGCTTCTGCGAGCGTAGGGAAGCGCGCCGGGGCGCGGGCGGGCCGCGGAGGGCCCTCGCGGGGCTCGGGAGCGTCCTGCCAGCGGGAAAGGCTGGCCGAGACATGACGGAGGCGAAGGGCTGCCCGGCCTGGGCTTGCCACCCCCACCTCCTGGTAGGCGCTGGGCAGCGAGAGGGTCCCTGTCCCCCTCCTGCGGCCTGGATGTGGCAAGAACCCCCGGACGCTCACCGCCACCATCTTCTCTTCCCCGTAGACTTCAGCTATGGTGCCGACGACTACGACGCCGAGGGGAACGAGGAGCCCAAGGCCTTGCCGGAGGGCTCGGAAACCATGCCCTACATTGACGAATCGCCCACCATGTCCCCCCAGCTCAGCGCCCGCGGCCAAGACAGCGGGGACGGCGTCTCTCCCACGCCCACCGACAGCCTCGGCACGGGGGTAGGTGGCTGGACGCGGAGCTTTGTGCCGAGCGCGGTTGAAGCGGGCGTTGGGGGACTGCCCAGCTTGGATGTGTCTCCAGTGGTGGCGATGGTCTGGTGCTGCTGTGACCCAAATGGCTGTCCCCTTGGCTTCCTAAACCCTGTTGTCCTTGGCCCTCGGTGCTTTGGGCTCTTTGTGGCTCGGGAGGAGCAGCGCGTTGTTTGGTCGCTGTCTTTGAGGATGCCACGTCTGTGGGAAGGAGCAGACAGGGAAAGTGGAGACTCAGGGCCACGCTGGTGTCATCCCCTTGGGACGAGTGAAAACGTACCCGCCGTGCTGGCGGCAAAGCTAGGAGAGCACAGGGAGGCAGGAGAGCAAGGTCTGGGTGCCGGAGAGCCAGAGCTGCCTGAATCTGCAGGAAGGCGCCTGGGATCTCCAGCCAGGGTTGCTAGGAGGTGTGAGGTCCCCAGCGTCCCCGTCCCTCTGCTCTGGGGGGAGCCCAGCCTCGGGGACAGGGGACAGCTGCTCTGCTGGGCTGCCAGCTCCACCTAGTGGTGCAGGGGACACCCCGCCAGCTGGAGAGGGACACCTTGTCAGTCCCCTCCTCTCCTCGGGGAAACTTGGATTTAACTCCTCCTCTCCTTGTGCTCTTAGCAGAGACCGCGAAGCCATTGGGATTTTATCCATTATTTTTAATGGAGAAAAGTTTGGAAAGTTTTGGCGTGGGAAACCAAAAGGAGAAAATAACTTTTTTGGCATAAACGTTTCCCTAAAGCCTGCGGGCAGCAGGGCTGCCGCCCCCAGCGACGCTGGCCGCAGGGAGCGCTCGGCGCTGCCGTCCCGCTGTGCTCAGGGAGGGCCGGCTCCTGGCCGGACGGCGCAGCAGCCTCCTCGTCCTTCCCGGCTCCCCGGGAGCTGGCCCTGGGGCGCTCCCTTGGCGCAGGGCTGGTTCAGAAAGCGCCTGCTGGGTCCTGGGGTGGGGGAGCCCCGAGCAGGCGCCTGCTGCCACCCAGCGCGGCAGGGGCGAGCTGCTGGGCTCCTGCAGCTGGGCTGAGGTCTGTGATTTTGCAGGAGGCCGGCTGGCGCTGGCGGAGGCCGTGCTGGAAGGCGTGAGGGTGCGTGTCACGGAAAGAGTTAAGCCCTAGACCCGGATGTCGAGGCAGAGGAGCCAAGAGGTGTGGCTTCCTCCCCAGGGTGCGGGTGCCTGCGCCCTGCCTTCCCCTGCCTCTGCCCAGGGTGAGAGCCGTGCAGCATCCTCTGGGCACCCAGCCGTGGTGGCCGCGAATGGGGGGCCTGTCCAAGCCCTTCTGCACCCCACTGGCCAGCCAAGGGCTGTGCTCCCTCCGTGGAGAGAGGCCATCCTGCTGCTTCCCCATGCAGGAACAGTGTCCTGGGGCTGGGTACAAACCACCCAGGCTCTGGACCCCTCATCTCAGTTTAGTTCTCCCCTGGGATGAGCTGGCCACAGCCCCTGGGGTGAGCTGGCCACAGTCCCTGAGACCTGGCACAGGGGTTTGTTGGTGGAAATGTTGTTGTGTCCTTCTCTGGGGGCTGATAAGGAAAATGAAGGGTGACCCTGGGGAAATAAGGTGGTGGGTGAGGAGGCCCTGGGGGGTGCTGCCAAAAGTGTGCTTCCCAGGACTGACCGAGTGTGGACAGGGAAGCCATTCAGACTAGATGCAGGCATTGAAATGTTCTCAAGTGGCCATCTCAGCTCAGTGCTGGCCCTGCATTGTCCTGGAGCTAACAGGATTGGAAAGCATTAAAGCTCAGTGCCACTCTGCCTCCAATCTCTTTATCTGCAGCTGCTTACCTTGGAGCTTAGCTGAGTGCCCTTTGAATACCCCCAGTTTGGGGCTGACAGCTTTAATCTCTGTGCTTCCAGCCTCAAGATGAGCACAGGGTTGTGTGCTGATCCCTGTGTCTGGGTGACCAGGGGTGCCTGGCTCAGCCCCATCACTGTTCTCTGGTGAGGTGGACTGCTGTCTCTGCCTTTCCGTGCTTGAAGGTGGCATCTCTTGGCTTAGGGCCTGGAGGGGGTTTCTAGCAGGGCATCCCTTCTTCCAAGCTCCTGGGGTGGCTGTGACTGAGGCTGGAGCCCTCAGCAGCTGAGTGCAAATGCAGTCCGTCCCTCTGTCCTCTAGCCTTGAAAATGTGAGTGCCCTGGCAGAGGTCAAAGTCACTGTGCAGGGAGGTGGCCCAGCCTCTCTCCTTGGCTGCTGTAGGGTTTGGCATAGGGCAGGGTGGTGCTTTGCCCTTGCCTTTTTCCCCACATCCTTACAGCCCAGCGTGGCTGCCTCCTGCCCCAAATCTGTGTGCTGAGGGCAGGGGCTGGGTGGAAGGTGGCTTTCCTCTGGCATGGGGGGCTTTCCCCTGCCCTGGGGACCTGGCTGCTGTGTACAGAGTCCTGATGTTGTGGGAGAAACCCCCTATCCCATGACTGTGCCAAGAGAGAGCTTCAGCGTGGAAATGCGTGGCTGGACATGGGCTCTGGAAAGTCCCCATATCTGTGTTCCTACCCTCACTTGTGCCACCAGAAATTTGTTATGAGCTTTGAGAAGAGCCAAGAGAAGAAATAGGCTTGTGAAGGCAGAGTGTCTGCAGCCCCTGGTTCCCCTTTTGCTGCAGAGGAGAGGGGGGAACTGTTGAAACAGCTCTTGAAATAATTGGTTCGTGCAGCCGTTGCCATCCCCAGTTTGGTCTTGCCCCATTTGCGGGAGCCTAGGAGACGCCCGCGCAGACACACGCATCAGAGCTTGTTTCCCAGTTCCCTGTCTGCCCCAGCAGCTGCCGAGGTGGGTCGTGGTCTGGCCGGCGGCGAGGTGCCGATGCTCACCTCTCTGCTGGGTGCTGAGTAGATGCTCTGGGAAGGAGCCTGTGTGTGTGTCTGCATTTCGTGGCCAAGCTGCCAAGGTCTCCTTTGGGATGGGGGACTCCAGGACCCTTTCCCCAGCGAGCTGAGATCCAGGTCCCCATTATGGGAGCTGATCCCCTCTGCTCTCCTCCCGTGGTCACTTCTTGACGGTGGAAAGACCTGTGGTCTCCCTGCTCATGGGACATAGGGAGCCAGCGGGGACCCAAGGGTGCCGGCTGGCAGGATGGATGCTCCTGCATCGCTGCTGCTCTGCCTGGCAGGACAAGAAGGCGCTGGGGAGCAGCAGTGGCGAGGGGGTGCAGCGGGTCTGGATGGGTCTCCGATGGAGGCAAAGGCACTGCTCCAGCACTGCTGGGGCACCCTTCTGTGATGTGGCTGGCGCTGGGGTGGGCACCGCTGTGCCAGTGCTGAGCATGCAGCCAGGAGCCCCTCCACCAGGAAGTCCCATTTTCCATGCTGAGATCTCTGGAGGGAGCCGGATTCCTTCCCGAGAGCCCCTCGCCACGGGGGCAGGCGGGACGGCCGGAGCTAGTTTCCCCAGGGCTGGACGCGCTGCCGCTCGGCGTTGCAAAATCCAGCTCCGCAAAAGCAGGCAGGCAGGCAGGCGGCAGGCTGCTGCGCGCCCCGGCGCTGACCACACGCCGCCGGAGCAGCCCCACCTCCAGCGCCAAGACATGCATTTCCTGTAGCGAGAGCGCAGGGCGGAGCGGCGGGGCTGGCGGTGGAGCAGCGCGGCGGGCAGCAGCCCTCCACCGCTCGCAGCCCCCCGCCGGGTTCGGCGGAGGCGAGAGGAGAGCCGAGCTGGCCCTCTTCCCCCGCCGCTGACAGCCCGGGAGTTTCCGCTGCGGCACGGAGGCCGTGCTGCGACCGCCTGGGAAGCGCCTTCGCGCTCCTGCCGGGACGCCGGGGCCAACGGCCTGAGCTGGGGCAGGCGGGAGCACCGGCAATCCCATAATGGCTCCTTTCATCGAGAGACTGTGGCCAGCTTCCAGGGCTGAGTCAAGCCAGGCTGGCTCCATGGTGTAGGCCCTCCCGTCTGGAGCCTCGCGAGGTCCCCTCTGCCCCCCTGGCGCTCGGCAGGCCATGGAGGAGGAAGAGGAGGCTATAGGGTACCTGGATAAAGTCCTAGAGGATGAAGATGACTCTGAGCCGGGAACCCCCACCAGCCCGGGCTCTCCGTTCTTGGCCGGCGAGAAGGTGGGCACGCATTCTCTTTTGGGGTACCAGGGCCTTGCGCTGGCCCGAGGGTGGGATGAAGAAGAGGCATTTGGCTGGTGCTGACAGCACCCAGGTCTGAGGGCTCTCTTCACCGGGCAGCTCCTGAGCCACCACGGTGGCAGAGCCCTGCGGCAAGGCGCTGGCGAGCGGCGTGGGGGGCCCGGGGAGCATCGCTGCAGCCCTGCGGTCCCCCTGGGCTGAGGCTGGGATGAGTGCGGGCTTGGCTATGACGTCCCAAGGCAGGAGCGGCGGGCACAAGGCAGTGATGTGAGAGGGGCTGGGCGCAAAGGGTTCGGCCAGCGGCTGCGCGGAGCACGGCCAGCGCCTGGCCTTCCTCTCGCGGGGGTCTGAGGGCCGTTCGTGCCAGCCAGCGGTGGGCAATCGTGGTTCAGGGGCTCAGCAGAGCTGGTGCCGGATGCTCCCGAAAAGGCTGGACCATTCTGTGCTACTGACTCGCCGCACGGCCATGGGCAAACGCCCTGAACGCAGCCCCAAACCCGTCCATGCCCATGCTGCACCCTGGCCCTGGGGCGCCCCGGCCGGGCCTCGGTGCCTGGGGAGCATCCGCTGCCAGCCCCAGCCCTGCGCCCTCCTCTCACCACCCTGGCGGGGTCCCCGGTGCCCCGCGGTGGGCAGGGGGCCGCAGCCGCTCTGCCTTGGGCTCTCTGGCGCGGGGGGCTGTCCTGGGCTCGGCTTCCTGCTCCTCTCCCGTCCGGGTCGCGGGGGTCCGGCTGGCGTTGCCCCACGGGGCGCTGGGGGCCCCGGGAGCGGACAGGCCCCCTTATCTCCCAGGCTGCCTCGCAGAGCCCGGCCTCAGGGGAAGCAGGAAGAGCCCGTGACTAATCGGTGGCAAAGAGCCCGTGAGCTCTGAGCGCACAAAACCGGCTCCCCCCAGCACCCCCCCGCCACGCTGGTCACCGCGGCCCCGGCCTTAAAGGTGCAGCTTTGCAGCGAGCCGGCCCCGGGGCCGAGCGGTGGGGGGCTGTGACAGCCCCCAGGGTGGGCTGGCCGAGCAGGGGCTGAGCTGTGCACCCGCCGGAGCGGGCCGGGGAGATGCCGATCCAGTCCCTGGAGCTGGGCAAGCACTTTCTGGCTTGGCTACCAGCAGCGTCACCTGCCCGGCCCGTAAGCTGTGCGTCCTGCCACGTGCCTGCATGTGCACAGCTGCCGGGTGCCCCGGTGCGATGTCTGGGGCTGGCGGAGCCGGCTGCGGCCCCACGCGCCACATCCGGCCACCCCTGCGCAGGCACCGCGGGCTGCCGGCGCCAGGGCAGCGTGCCCCCACTGGGCTGGCTCCAGTGTACCAGCCTGGGTCTCTCGGCAGCGTTTCCCCTACCCCAACCAGCCTGTTGCCATCTGTGCGGGAGCAAACTCCCCCCCATGCATCCCAAACGGTTTATTGCCTGGAGCAACTGGGGACTGAGCTAGGAGTTTTTATTCTCCCTCTCTGAAATGGGCTGGAGCAGCTGGATTAAGGTGTGCGAAAAGGGCCCTGATGTTGCAGGGTTGCAGCTCTGCTTGGCCCTGGTCTGGGCAGCAAAGCCCAGCTCCTGAATGTGTTTCTTAGGGCAACTGGTGTGGGATGCTCAGGCACACTGGGTGTTCGAGGAGGTCCAGGGGACGTGGCATCCGTGCCTGGGTGCCACGGGAGCCACGCTGGCATTTGCAGCCCGGTGTTGCAGGGTGAGATGTGTCCTCTGCTGAGGAAAGTGGAGGTTTCTGGCTTGTCTGAGGAATGGCATGTTAGATGGGGCACTGTTCCCGCATCCCACCGCAGCCCAGGGCTCGCGCTGATCCTGCCGGGCAGCGGGAGGTGGGAGGTGTCCGGCAGCCGTGTCGGGTGGTGCTTCCCTGGGGAGTGGGCGCGGACCTGGGGGAAAGCCCCAGCCGGGGAGAGGGGTGGTGCCGGATCACGTGGCCGTGCCATCTGCCGCCAAGTGCTACTTCTCCAGCGCCTCTGGACTCTGCCCTGGGAGAGTCCTGCCATGGCCTCCACCATCCTGGAGTGCTTCCAGTGGTGCTGGGCTCCCGGCCAGGCAGGAGCGGGGAGGAGAATGACGCCAGCACAGCCCGTGGCTTCCCAGCTGGCTCCAGTCTGCCTGTGCCACCCAGCGGGCATGTGCCCAGCCTCACTAGTCCTAGCTGCAAAGCTGCCCCTAACCAGGCAGGGATGCGTTTCCATACTGGGATCCCCACAGATGGGCCTGGCAGGATGAGGGGTTTCCTCCTGTGCTGGTTGCTGACTCTGCTGGGCTCCTTGCTGTATTGCACAGGGCGAGCGAGATGCTGGCAAAGGCCTGGAGATGCGGAAGCTGGTGCTCTCTGGTTTCCTGGCCAGCGAGGAGATCTACATCAACCAGCTGGAGGCACTCTTGTTGGTAAGCACAGATCCAGCCAGAGGACCTATGCCCAAGGATGCTCCCCAGAGGGATGGATAGATAAGGTCATTTCTTCCCAGAGAGCCTCCTCTGAGCAGGCGTGCCCTGGGAGCTACCTTGGAGGGAGCAAAGCAGCAGCAATCACACTGGAGCCAGCTTTGCTCTGGCCTGGCCATCCCGTCTCACCTCCCCCTCCATCGGCATGCCTAGTGCGGAGGTATTTATAGCCTCGCTTCCTCTTGTGAACTCGCTGGCTGTTATGGCAAAGACAGTTGCACAACATGAGGGTCAGCGCTGCCATGGACAGGGAAGTTTGCAGGGATGCACAAACTGAGCGTGGCCCCTGTGCAGTGACTCTGCCCCTCGCCCCCACTCCCCGCCGTTTCCTGGCCACGCAAAGGAAGAGGTACCTGTCTGAGACCCCATCCCACGTACTCCACGCTCCTGGCTCAGAGCCGCCTTCCCTCAGCATCCCAGGACCCCTGCGCAAACAACTTTAGTTTGGGGCCAACCTTTACTGCTTGCTTCCACAGAAGTGGTGCCCTGGCTTGGCAAGGTTGTGGTGCCTTGGAGTGCAGCTCTGGGCAGTGATGGGCCTCCAGCGAACCCTACTGTTGGGCTGGAAATGTCTCTGGGGTCATTTTCCCTCTGAGCCCTGGGCTCAAACGCTCTTCCTTTTCCTCATTTGGCAGCCTATGAAGCCACTTAAGGCCACAGCCACCACATCGCAGCCTGTCCTCACCCTCCAGCAGATTGAGACAATTTTCTACAAGATCCAGGACATCTACGAGATCCACAAGGAGTTCTATGACAGCCTGTCCCCAAAGGTGCAGCAGTGGGACAGCAACATCACCATGGGCCACCTTTTCCAGAAACTGGTACGCGCCTTCCCTAGGGCTTGCTTTACTTAGGAGGAGGAGGGCAGGGGACCTGGAGCGCCAGGAGGCTCTGCTACAGGATGTTCAGAGCGGTCCCACTGTGTGGCCCGGCTCTTGCCCTGCCATATGCTCACCAGCAGCTTGGGCCGGGGAACTTGTTGGATCCCCCTCCGTAGCAGCCCCCAGTCTGGTTTGCTTGCATCCAGAGTACGCTACTTGCTGGCTGATCCCTCCCATCCTGGGAGCGCTAATGTGGCCTCTCAGACAGAGATTAGCATGGTCAACCCAGCGCCGAAGAGCCAGGGAGCAGCCTCGGTGCCCCTCTCTGCACCAGGGGTGCTGCGTACCGCGCTCAGCTGGCAGGCTCCGTGCTCAGGCCTTCCTGAATGAGCTGCCTTCTTCCCCTCCTGCTTTGCACAGCCGCCGACCGCAGAGCGGCAGTGAGCCCTCAGGGCAAACCTTGGTAGGGTTTTGGCTTGAAGTGTAGAGGTCGGCTTTGCCTCTGGGCTGGCACGAGCACTCGGCAGGTCAGGGCAGGTGCAGCCGTGTGGTTTACCCTCTGGGGAGAGGCAGGGAAATGGTTTCCTCTTTGCCCCGGGCCGTTGGCTGCCTGCAGGCTCAGGCGGGTGCTGCGTTGATAGCTTCCCTGGGGCCACGCTGATTTGTGACTTCCCTGGGGCCACTTCTGACTTGTGAATGGGAGCAGAGGTTCTGCTCCTGAGCTGTGTGCCTTGCTGGGGGACATGGCAGGGAGAGGGCAGGCTGAAGGGGACTGGGAAGCAGCTATAGCTTCAGCTGCCTCCCTTTGGTCACCAGTTAGCTCTCTGCTATTCACTCTAGAGATATGCCAGGGGGTCAGTGGCATGTTGATGGCACAGGGCTTGGCACGAGCCCCACCATCCCGCTGAGGCCAAGGCCTATCCACGCGGACATGGAGACTTCTGTTCTGTCCTTGGCTGGTTATGATCCCTGGGGTCTGGCAGAGGGTGTGAGCATCCCCATGCTGTCCTGCAGGTAGCAGACAGCTCTGGGCATGTCCCTTCTACTGCTACCCAGCCTCTCACCACCCTGGAGGCTTTAGCATCCCTCTGGGTGCGCGGCTAACCCCCCTTCCCTACAGGCCAGCCAGCTCGGGGTGTACAAGGCCTTTGTGGACAACTACAAAATTGCGCTGGAAACAGCGGAGAAATGCAGCCAGAGCAACTACCAGTTCCAGAAGATCTCGGAGGTGAGCTCAGCAGGCGCTGCACCCTGGGGCCAGGGAAGAGTCTCTGTGCGCAGCCCCTGTCATCGCCAGGCCTCCAGCAGCCTGTGTCACCTGCCTGTGGTATTTGAGGCAGGTGTGGGGCAGAGAACATCATCCCCATGGCTGAGTCATTCCCAGGTGCCCTATAAAGGTGCTGTCCCTGCCATAAGGACTGCCAATAGCTGTCCCTTGGGCAAGGCCATTTTTGCTGAGTTTGAGATTAGTGGCCTCTGGGCAGGGTGTTGGGACGAATCCTTCAAGCTTTGGTACCCCTATGCAAGCTTAGTTTGGGGCAGTGCCCCCCAGGCTGTGGGGGATGTCAGACCCTGGCCCTGCACGTGCTTTGGCCGGGAGCAGCCACCCTTTGCACCCACTGCTGCGGGTTGTGAGCAGGTTTGGGAGAGCGTCGGAGACGAGCCTTGGTGCGCGCAGGCTGCCTCCTGGGAGCGGGGGCAGCCGGGCTCTGGCCGAGACGCCAGTTTGGGCTTAGTCTCTGCTGCCCTCACTCCTCAGATGCTGGGGCAGCCCGTGCCTGCTCACCCCATCCAGCGTCGGCACAGCATCTGATCCCGTCCCGGCAAGCATGGCTGCTGCGTTCCCTCCGGCCCTGGCCGCTAGTCAGCCGCGGCTCATCTCCCTCCGGGGCTACTGGCTGCATCTCGGTGCCTTGTCCTGTGCTCCCCGAATAAATGGGGGCCTCTGTGGCCATGACGTGGTCCCCTGCTTCCTACAGCCCCTCTGGAGCAGGAGATTCGTGTGTTCGGCTTTGCGGGACCAGCCTTGGGATGCTCTGGGAGATGCTCCCCTGGGGCTGGCGGGAGATTTCTGGGTGCGCGAGGGGTGGGGGGGTTCCCCGTGACCTTGAGCAACGACCTTCCCCAGACCCCAGCCCCCGGCAGGCTGCTCTCATGGACCTTTCCCTCCGTAGGAGCTGAAGGTGAAAGGCCCCAAGGACTCGAAGGAGAGCCACACGTCCGTCACCATGGAGGGTACGGCATGCGCGAGGCGGGTGTGGGGAGGGGGATGCAGCCTTTTGTCTCCGCGCGGGACCGGAGCGCGTGAACTACCGAGCGGCTCGCGGGAGCGGAGCCCTTTGTGTTGCCGTGCGCAGCGGCGGCGAGGGGGGACGCTCCTCGTTAGGATGCTGGGGGCGTGCGGCAGCCCCCTACCCCCTGCCCACCCCCTCCTCCCCGCGCGCGGGCTGCGCGGAGAGCCGTGCTGAGGGGCTGATGCCGTGCCGCAGCCGGGCTGAGCTGCCGAGGGGAGGCAGAGATGGCTGCGCGGAGACGGGGCTGCCATGGAAATCCTCGTCGTCGTCCGGCTCTGCTGTAACTGCACCTACGGTGAGGCACGGTGGGGCTGCGCGGGGGGGCTCTGATGGGGAGCGTTTTTGGCTGTTTGACCCCCTCCTCCCCGCAGGGCGAGAGGAGGGGTGCTGGCCCAGGGCACGCTGTCCTTGCAGAGGTGGCAGTTGCATCGTGCTTCGCAGCCTGAAGTTGGGAGTTTCTTTGTTCCAGGCTCTATTGAACGGTCTTGGCTCCGGCACATGTGGCCACGCGCTCGCCTTCCCCCCAGGGCAGGGTCTCGTGCTGGCAGCGGAGCAGGCTGCGGGACGGCGAGGGGACGGGGTGGGCAGGGAGAGGACCTGCTTTCCCCGGGCTCAGCGGCGGGGCTGGTGATGGGCATGGCGACGGGGAGGGGTCCCCATGTGCTCGCTGGAGGCTGCGAGCATCTTTGGGTTGTAACGCCCTTCTCTCCAGCGCTGGGGAAGAGAGGCACCGTTCCTCCCTGCCCGGTCCCCGAGCCTCGCGCCGCCTGGGTCCCTGGCTGCTGGGGACTGTGCTGGAGGGGGGGCCTGGCCCAGCCCCTCCTGGGGACGCGTATGGCCCCTGCACGCTTTGCATGTGTCTGTAACGATGACGGTAGGAGGCTCCATCCTTCCCATGGGTCCCGGGTAGGAGGAAATGGGGGACACCCTGAACACCTTGCTACCTGAGGCAGCCTGGAGCAGTGCCCTCGCTGGGTGCCGCCGGGATCCTGGCTGGCGCCTACTGTGCCTTTTGTCCCTGAGAACAGGCACGGGGAATCGCCCCTGGTTTGGGGGCCGGTCCCAGGATCTCCCTTCCCAAGCAGACCCCCTGTTTGCCAGGACACGGGCCCTTCTCTTGTGGCCTGATGCAACTCGACACTACCCTCCGCCTCCACCGAGCTCCTCCAAGGGAAACGAGATAGGACCCTCGCTCCGTGACCCTCGCTCCGTGACTCATAGCGGAGCGTGGGGAGAGGCTGTGCATTTCCCTCTTCTGCTCCTGGCTGAAGCCTGTCCTCACTTGGGCCCTTCAGTTTGGGGAAGTGATCTGAATCGAAGGGAAAATCCAGATGCATCTATCTCGGTATAAATAGCTGAGAGACATGCAAGTGGCCAGCCACAGGGTGCTGGGAGCCAGCGCTGTGTGCACGCTCCGTGGGTTTGCCCTCCTAAAGAGGGGATGGAAAGGAAGAGGGTCCAGCCTCTAGAGAGTCCCTGGTGTCTGTTTCCTGCTAGAAGGGTTCATGGCAAGCTTTCCGTGGGATAAAAAAGGGGGGTTGTGTCCCCGGCTATAGCAGGTTGGTGCTGTGAGCCTGGTCCTGTGCATTTGCCAGTTCTGCACCCCTTCCCGTTGCAGAGCTGCTCTGCTCCCCTCTGTATGTGGGGGCGAGGGGTATAACGGGAGCCCAGCGGGGGAGACACAGGGAGGAGACACAGGCAGGGGTGCTGGGACGATGCTTCGACCCCTGGGGTCTCTGTAGCTGTACTTTGCACTGCCGCAGGACAGACAGAGTTCCCCTTGCACCCGGGGCTGGCTGGGGCCAGGGCTGCTGCTGGGCTGGGACGGGCTCGGTGCAGGACCCACCGATGAGGGAAAGGGGAAACTGCAAAAGCTCCCGGCTGCTGGTGGCGACAAATGACAAACGGCTCTTCTGCTTGGCAGCCGTGTCACAGCAAGGCGGCCGGGTGAGGAGGCCCGCTCGCGCACGGGGAAGTTGTTTACCTGGGAGCCGTTAGCCAGCAGAGATGTGCTGGCAGGGACTGCGCCAATAGCTCCTGAGTTAAGACTGGCTGCCTTTTTCAGAGAAGGATGTGCCGGCACGGTTGCGGTAGGGATGTCCCGTGGCTGCGTGAAGTAGGGCAGAGCGGTGATGATGATGATGATGGAGCCCCTCCGGCTTTGCAGTCGGAGACCAGCCTGTGCAGAGAGGAATGGGAACTGGCTTAGCACGTGCACTCAGTGCCCACGTCAGGCCCGTGAGGGACGGCGTGACACAGCCGGGACAGCACTGGGTCGGGGTCCCTGCCGTGCCCTGTCCTAGGGAAAGGGCAGATCTGGCTGGCGAGGGGATGCGCCTGGAGCAGGGCGCTGCGGGAAGTGCACGCAGCCGTTGCCTGTGCTTGTCGCCTCCTGCAGAGACCCCTCGTTAAAGGGGGCAAAGACCCTCGTGGTATGGTGGCCGCTAGCCCTCGGAGCAGGCCAGGACTCTGTGCCAGCGGGTCTGTACCAGTGCTCCTCTCCCTTGTGAGCACCTGCCAGCGTCGTACCGTGTGTCCCCCCAAAAGTGTGGCAGCATAGCAGGTTGTTTGCGCCTGGGGTGCAGGCAGGGACAGAACTGGTTTGCGGTGGCAGTCAGGGTCCTGGGCACATCTGTGGCCCCATCTTCGGTGCTGGGAAAGGCTTGGGGAGCAGAGCCCAGTGCTCAGCTCTCCTTGTGCTCTGCTTGGTGCGGGGGAGCACTCAGGTGCAGCCCCAAAATCAAGGTGTGCATGGGGCCACTGCTGCCGCTGGGCCCAGCCATCCCGTCTACGTCTTGCTGCTTGCTCCAGTGTCCAGCCCAGCCACTGTTTATCCTGCCGCCCAGCACAGCAGGGTGCGGGGCCCAGCAGGAGCCTTTGCAGGGTACTGTGCTGGCTCCTCTGGTGGGGATGGAGTAGGGGAGAGGTGCTGGGTCCTGGCAGGCAGGTGGCTGCTGACGCCTCTTGTCTCTCCACAGCATTGCTGTACAAACCCATTGACCGCGTGACACGGAGCACCCTCGTCCTGCACGTGAGTGTGACACCAGCCCAGAGGTGGTGGGAGAGGTTGGAGGGGGGATGCTGAGATATGGGGCAAAATGGCCAATGGAGGCTATGTTTCCTTGGGTGTTGGGGCTGGGACAGCCTTGCCCAGCCTGGAGCGGGCTCTTGGCAGCTCTGCCATCCCCACGGCATGCTGCAGCCAGGTCCCATCACTCCTGGGAGATGATCACCTGGCAGCTTCTTCACTGGGAGCTGCCCGTGTCACAGGAAGCGCTGCCTGGGGTCCTCTGGGAGCACCCCAGGGTGGGTGCTGCGAGAGGGCAGTACCCTCGGGCTGCTCACCCGTGGCCAACCCCTTCCAGGACCTCCTCAAGCACACCCCCACCGACCACCCCGACTACCCGCTGCTCCAGGATGCCCTCCGCATCTCGCAGAACTTCCTCTCCAGCATCAATGAGGACATCGATCCGCGGAGGACAGCGGTCACCACCCCCAAGGGGGAGGTGAGGCAGGCAGGGAGGGCAGTGCCTGGGCGCGGGGCAGCGGCTGAGCTCTCTGCAAGCTCCCGGCTAACGTCTCCGCTCTGGGCCACCCTATAGTGGTTGGCTGGAAGATGGAGAGGGGTTCTCTTGATGCAGCCCCAGCGGGCGGGGTTGGGGCTGCTTGCTGGCACCCTACTGAGAGCAAGGGACCATAATGGCATCCGGGGGACATGGACCTTCCAATGTTCCTGTTGGGCAAGCCATGGAGAGGATCTAGGGTGGCTGACCCTTGTGGTTTGTTGGCCTTCGCTCTCTGCCCATTCTCACACCAGCCCTGTCTCCCTGCAGACTCGGCAGCTGATCAAGGATGGCTTCCTGGTGGAGCTGTCGGAGGGCTCACGGAAGCTGCGACACGTCTTCCTCTTCACTGACGTCCTGCTCTGTGCCAAGCTGAAGAAAACAGCAGTGGGGTAAGGAGGGCACTAGGCTTGGGTGGATGTGCTGCACGCCCCATCCTCAAGCAGGACAGGTGATGTCTCCAGGAGATGGGCCAGAGTGGAGGATCAGGCAGGGGCCAGGAGGTATTGCTCAGCACCTGCCTCTTGGCCGCAGGAAGCACCAGCAGTATGACTGCAAGTGGTACGTGCCCCTGGCTGACCTGGTGTTCCCGTCACCGGAGGAGTCCGAGCACTGCCCGCAGGTCCATGTCATCCCTGACCACGAGCTGGAGGACATGAAGATGAAAATCTCAGCCATCAAGAGCGAGGTGCAGAAGGAGGTGAGAGAAGGGTGCGGGGGGCCAGGTAGGGGTGGAGGTGCCTGGGGCTGGCTAGTGGTGCAGGCCTGGGCCTCATGCTGGGATGCCCACAGGACTGAACCATCTGCCCCAGTGTGGGGTCACGGATGGGCAACTAATGCCACATCCTGGAGATGGGACACACGGATGATGGGGGTGCCTGGGGGGGTCTTGTCCATGTGTCCCAGGCTGACCCAGACCCTTTGTCTTCTCCCTGCCTTCAGAAAGCCAACAAGGGGCAGAGCCGGGCCATTGAACGTCTCAAAAAGAAGATGTTTGAGAACGAATTCTGGTTGCTTCTGAACTCACCCGCCATTCCCTTCCGCATCCACAACCGCAACGGCAAGGTGAGGAGGAGGGCAGGCTGGAGGCAGTGAGCAAGGTGTAGGGGACCGTGTTGCACTGTGCTGGCCAGGGAGGGACAAGTCTTGCCCCTCTCAGCCACTATCTGGAGGGTCCCAGCAGGGCTCAAGTGTACAGAGCAGTGGCTGCACCACAGACCTTCCATCCCAGCCACCCATCAGCACTGTGATTTCTGCCACCTCGGCACCTCTGGGGCTCTGCGCGTGGCCCTGTCTGCATACAGCTTTCTGCATCGCCCTCTCGTTTCCAGAGCTACCTGTTCCTGCTGTCATCTGACTACGAGAGGTCTGAGTGGAGGGAGGCCATTCAGAAACTGCAGAAAAAGGGTAAGTCCAGGGCTGCTGAGGGCCCCTAGGGGCTCCTGGCCCCCATGGGAGCTGCCCCAGCTCCTGAGTCCCATGGGCCACAGGGAGGCCCCGTGCGATTGCAGCCTGCTGCGGTCTGATCCCCTGGGGACAGCTCTGGCTGCGTCCTGCTGAGGCTCCCTACCTGTCCTCTCCCAGACCTCCAGGCCTTCGTCCTGAGCTCAGTGGAGCTGCAGGTGCTCACAGGATCCTGCTTCAAGCTACGCACTGTCCACAACATCCCAGTCACCAGTAATAAGGACGGTGAGTGTCCACTGGGCTGGAGGCTCCTCTTTCCCTCCGGGCAATTGCCTCTCCCTCCTTGGGAAGTGTGGTGCCCCCACAAAGCACGGGCCTGGGGCGCACGAGGTCCCCTGCTTGGAGGCGGGGGCTCTGCTCATGCTGTCCTGGCTGTGCAGGGGCGAGGTACCCACCAGGTGGCACTGGTGGAGCAGATTCAGGCACGGTCGCAGAGCATCACAGCTGCACGGAGGTCTCTGCTTCCCCGGCTGGTTTGGGATCCCTCCAGCATCTCCACAGGCTGGGCAGGACCAGGGTGTCCCCAGAGCGAGACCAGCCAGCCCTACTGGGAATGTCTCCCAGGACTCTCCAGCAGCAGGAGGGGCTGGGATGTGCAGCTGAGCTGTCCAGCAGCAGAGGATGCTTGTCCTTTCCCGGCCTTTTGGGGCAGCCCTCCACAGGGGTTGGGGACACTGCAGTGTCACTGCAGGCACCCGACATTTCGGTGTCTGTGCTGGGGCTTGCTATAGGAAAGTCTGTCCTGGGTCTGGGGGCATTGGAGACTGAATCTGAAGACCTAATAACGTCCTTCTGTTCCCTCCGTTGCAGACGACGAGTCCCCAGGACTCTACGGGTTCCTGCATGTCATCGTCCACTCTGCCAAGGGCTTCAAGCAGTCTGCCAGTAAGTGAGGGCGTCCAGGCTGGCTTGAAGCGCTCGGAGGGACCCGCATGAGCTCGGGCCCAACATGGGGCCCTGCTCTCCGCTCAGCGGTCCTGCGGGAAAGGCCCAGGAGCCAGCGGGACCCAGGAGCTCAGTGCTGATGTTCCCTGTGTAGGGACATGTTACTCAGGCACTCAGCTGTATCTTCTTTCCCAGACCTTTACTGCACACTGGAAGTGGACTCATTCGGCTACTTCGTCAGCAAAGCCAAGACCAGGGTTTTCCGGGACACAACTGAGCCTCAGTGGAATGAGGTGAGAGGAGGCAGCAGGACACAGGGAAGGGACTGTGCCCCCTTCTCCCTTCCAGGCTTGGTTTTTGAAGCAGTTCTGGGGCTGAGCCACCCTCCCTCTGCTCCCCAGGAGTTTGAGATTGAGCTGGAGGGCTCCCAGTCCCTGCGCATCTTGTGCTACGAGAAATGCTATGACAAGACCAAGCTCAACAAGGACAACAATGAAATCGTGGACAAGATCATGGGAAAGGGGCAGATCCAGGTATGTGCTGGGGCGTTCCAGGCTTGTGCCTGGGATCGGAGAAGCCCAACAGGCTGTTGTGCCTTTGGGAGCAGAGCGCACGGGTCTTGGCTCGGGTTTGAAGGAGGTGAGGTGGATGGCCACAAGGGATGCACAGTGGTGATCCAGGGCATCATCCCAGCAGAAGGTGGGACAAAGCAGGACAGGATTCTGGGGAGATGGCAAAGCTGGCAGCTGCCCTTGAGCATGCATCTGGCCCCAGGCCCTGGCACAGCTTCCGTGTCGGTCTCTGTGAACACGCATCAGCTGGGGAACCGGGAGAGAAGCGAGCTGGCGTGCGCTGGGCTGGAAGTGTTTCCTTCCTGCCGCCGCGCCGCAGCACAGCCGGGCAGATGGAGGCTGCGGGAAGGGGGGCCGGCTCCGGTGAAGCGGCCGCGATGCTGGCGGCCACCCGCCCCGGGGAGGGCTCCGAGCGTGCAGCCCCGCTCTCCATGCCAGCACAGCCGTCCCTCCCCGCCGGCCGTGGCTCTCCCCCTCTGCCACCATCTGCCTTGCCTGCACCTCCATCAGTGCCGCTGTTATGGCAACGCGTGTTGCCAGGGCAACGGCTGAGCCGCCTCGGATTGGCGGTTGCCAGGCAGGGAGGATGGAGGCCTCGGCTGCCCTGAGATGCTCCCAGGTGAGCAGGGCGAGCAGGGCAGGAGGAGGGGGCCAGCGTGGCCTTCGGCAGGCTACAGGGAGGCCCAGGGCAATGGGAGATGGTTTCGGACAGCGGTGCCCCATGTAGTGCCTGGCGAGGGACCTCCAGTCTGGCTGCCTTCCCCCCTCGGCCAGGGACAGTGTTGCTCCTGGGACATGTCCCCCGACCCGAGCCCACTTCAAAGGGCCCAGCGTGGCTGCCTGCTCCGTGGGAAAATGCCTGAGGGCAGGTCCCCAGGGAGGAGGAAGGAGCCTGAAACGTTGCTGCTGGGAGGGAGGCGCTATGGGGAGATGGGTCCATGCATGGTGGGAGACAGGGCTCAGCTTTGCCAATGGCTTGTCCCTGGCAGAAATTGCCCCACCGTCCCCCTCCTTGGGGACAGGGGTGGCACTGGGCCCGACGATGCGCAGGAGGGCTGCGGCAGGGAAGGGACTCGGCACCCCCAGGGAGTCAGCCCAGCTGCACTCTCGGAAATAGCCTGTGTCAACAAACATGAGTCACTCTGGGGGACGCGGGGGTCGGGACAGGGACAGCACCGCCCATCTCTGCTGTGCAAAAGTCGGGGAGGAAGAATGGGAGTGAGGAGGCCTTGGGGCTGCCGACTGCAGAGGGGGCCTGGCTGGACGGAGCAGTGTCCGTGGGGGCAGGCTCGAGGCTGTCACCCGATGCCAGAGCCTGGGGCAGGGGCTGGGAGGGCTGCGCTCCCCTCGCACTGGCCCTGCTATGGGACCTGGCTGGGTGACGGGACAGGGACACACAGAAGCAGCACGGATACGGCCAAGACAGATGCTGGCTGCCCGTGGGCGTCTGGACTGTGACCAAAGCCTGAGACTGCTTCCTTGCCCTCTGCTCTGGGCTGTTGAGGCAGAGATGCTGCCCTGGACGGTCCCTACCCAGGATGGTCCCTGGGCTCTTCATGAGCTGCTGCTGGTCCCAGTTAGCAACAGGAGTGGGAGATACTGGTAATGCTGGAGCCAGTGGCTCAGCAAAGACCCTTGGCATGTGAGGGACTGCCAGGATGGCCAAAACCTCCCATTGCCGTCCCCATGTGCAGCAGGCGCCGTGCCTGCTGCCAGGCTCTAATCTGCTGGTTCAGGCACGTGGGTTGGCCACGAAAGTAGCTTAGTGGCACCCTGGACCCCGGGGCTGGCGGGGGGACACTGGGAGTGACGGCACTGAGGCGAGAGGCTGGGGCCGGGAGGAGCCCGCCAGCCTGCCTGCAGCGAGCCCAGGGCCAACCCTGGGGAGCAGCAGCACCCGCTCTCTGCCCAGGTTTGCTAGGGTGGCTCCTGCTCAGCCTGGTGATGCTGTAGCTGCAGTAGTCGTGTCCTCTCCAGAGCTGTTTGCTCCATCACTGGTAGAGCCAGTGTTTATCCCCTAATGATGGGGGCACGGAGGGAGTGCAGGGCTGGGGCTGTTTGGGGCTTGCAGGGAGTGCCGACCCTTGGAGGGAGTCTGGGGGTGTCTGAGCCCTCGCTCTCCGAGCTTAGGCAGGCTTTGGTCTCTGCCCCATTCGCTCTGCACCTCCAGGCTGCAGCAGCCGGGCTCCCGGCGCCCTCCCTGAGACGTGCCGAGCATCCCTGTCCCGGCCCCCGGTCGCTCGGGGGCAGGAAGGCTGCAGTGGGAAGCAGATGGCTGCTCCCAGGACTTTCCCCGTGCCTCGGCCTCTGCTGTCGGAGGCCAGGCGGGGGAGCGGGTCAGCGTGCAAAGGGGACACCGCAGCCCCTCTCCCAGGGGAGCAGCGGGGAAGCCCTGCCGGTGTGCAGGAGACAGGGGCAGGCTGACACCGAGGGCATGGCTGGGGACGGGGCTGCGGTCGTTGCTCCGTGGCTGGTGGAGGGAGCCCTGTGCCGCAGGCGGGACAGCAGCGGAGCTGCGTGGGCCCTGCCGCCTCGCCGACTGGTCCGTGGGAGGGTGCGTCTGGGCGTGGGGTGGCTCCCGGCTGGCGTTAACCCCCTTCCGCGTGCCGTCCCCGAGGCCGGGCCGCCACGGGGGCCGCTGTGCCACAGGGGTGCAGGGGTGCCGTGTCCCCAGCATGACGGGGCTCAGCCCGGCTCCGAGCCCATGGCAGCCCTGACAGCCGGGCGGCCCCATTTGGTGCTGCCAGCGCTGGGTGGGCCGGGCTGCCCGGTGCCGCAGTGGGAGCAGCCCACCAGCACATGCCGAGGGGAGAGACCAGTCTGGCCCCGGGGTGGGCGAGGAGACGTTGCTGGCAGGCAGGGGTAACGGGGCCAAATGGAGCAGCCCCTTCCCGGTTGCACAGCCCCCGTTTGATGCGCGGGAAGGAGACGTGGCCGTTGCAGCGGAGATTGTGGCCAAGGCGCCTGGCGCGGGGAATGGCTCCACGTCCGGCCGCCCTCGCGCTGGCCCAGCAGAGGCTCTGGAGGGGGCAGGACCGTGGTGTCGGGGCTCTGCTGCCACCCTGGCCCTGCGAGGGGCCACAGGCCTGGGTGGCCGAGGGCTGGATCCTGCCTGGCGCCGAGCCCTGGATGGGGCAAGGGGCAGCGCGAGACCCTGAGCTTGCGCTTTGCGACGTCTCTGAGCTCGCACCTTGCAGCGAGCACCGGGGCATCGTGGGCAGGCAGAGGCTGTGCCAGGGCAGCGGTGCTGGCAGCGTCACCCCTGTGCCCCAACCTCCATCCCCGGCGGGGACAGGCTGCCCCGCGGGGTCCCAGCGCTGTGCCCACATCACCCCCCGCAGCGGAGGTGGCAAGGGCCAGGGCAGGCTGGGGAGACGTGCAGGGGCACCCCAGGCCTGGCAGGAGCCCCCGGAGGGCCGTCTGTCCCTGTGCCCTCGCCCTGACCAGCAAGGCCAGCCCGGTCCCCGAGGCCAGCCCGGCTCCCCGAGGGGCTGCAGATGCTTCGGCCACTGCAGCACGGCGCCTCTCCGACCACGTCTCCCGCTCGAGCAGGGAAGCGGTTAACGGCCGCCGGCCGTGGCGGGGCTGCGCAGCCTGTCCGAGGCTCCCCAGCGAGGCCGCGGCCGCGGCGGGCGGCGCGGTGAGAGTTAAACGCGTGGGGGACGCGGGGGGGGGGCTGCCTTTGAGTCACTTCCTCGGAGGGGGAGGGAGGCTTTTGGGGCTGCCGAGCCGCCTGCCGCCCGCCCGCCAGCCCGGCTCACGCCCTGCAAGATGAGCCCTGCCTGCTCGCCGCTGCGCCGCCGCCGGAGCAGCGCTCGCCTCTCCGGGATGAGCCGCCCCGGGCACCGCTAACTTCCCTCCGGCCGCAGCGGGGATGCCAGCGCTCTCCTAGCCCAGCCGGGGCCGTCCGTGGGCCCGCCAGCTGCCCCCGCCAGGGCTTCCCTGCTGTCTCGCGTGCCCCGGAGCTGAAGCGGTCGCGATGACGGACGTGCTGGTGCAGCCGGACTGCAGCCCCGGCTCCGGGTGCGAGCGCCTGGAGCACGGCTGCCTGGAGCGAGTCGAGGAGGCCGACGGCAAGCGCCCCGCCAACACGGGCGCCCGCCTCTGGGGCAGGGTGCGCAGCAAGCTGCTCCGGCAGAAGGTGCCTCTCTGGGGCGCGGGGGACGGAGCGGGGGGCAGTCGCGGCGTGCAGCCCACCGGGGCCGTGCCTGGCGCGGTCTCGTTCACCCGGTGGCTTTTTGGCTGGTGGCTTGGCTTGCGTGGGGAGAATCGGCCGGGGCTCCGGGTCCGGGGGTGCCTCAGTGCACCCTGGCCGCGGGGAGAGGGCTGCGCGGCTGCTTTGGGAGCTCTCCGAAGTAGTCGCTCTGCTGGGTGCTTGTTGTCTCTTCTCCTCTGCCGGGCTCTCCCCTTCGTGTGCCGGGGGGTGGCCACGTCCCCAGAGCGGCAGGTCGGTTTTGTGCCGGGGTGGCTGGGCGCCCCGGAGCTGGCCGCGGGCGGCGCGGAGGCAGCGGGGAGGAGACGCGTCCGGGCCGGGCGAGGGACGGGGCACCGCGGCCCAGGGCCCCGTGGAGGTTGGGGAGAGCGCCCTGGCTCTGCCGCGGGGCTCGCAGGGGAGGCAGCGCTGCTTGCGGGCTGCCCGGGGCCGGGCTCCCGGGGAGCCAGAGCCCCCAGCACCCGCGTGCCGGGTCTCAAGACGGGCGTTAGGTGCTGCTTGTTTTGCCAGCGCCCTTGATGCGTCGCAGGCGCCTCTGAGCCCGAGCTGGTGCTGGGTCGCAGCCGTGTTGCAGCTGCGTTAGCAGGCGCCGTCCGTCTTTGGGGGAGGACAAAGTGCAGGGGTGGGCACGGGGCTCATGAGGGAAGGGGAAGCGCCGTCGCGGGCTGCCTTGAAGCAGGGGGGCGCGGGGAGCCGGGGTTCCCCCCTGCAGAGCCCTCTCCGCGGGGAGGTGCCGGCTGCGGGCACGTGCGGGCGCAGCCTGTGCACCCCGGGGCCGAGGGCCGCCTGGTAACAGCGCTCGCCCGCTTCCCGGCAGGGCTGGCTGTGACGCAGCGGCATTAACCTCGTTTTTGTGCAGCCGCCGCTCCCGGAGAGCGGATTAAGGGCCGGCGAGGGCTGTGTTGGGAAGCCGCCCGTTGGCTGCCGTGTCGCTGGGTCAAACCCCGGGGCGCTTTTGTTTCCCTCCGCTGCGCGATTCCTGCCCGCGGCTGCTGCCCGGGGCACGGGGCGGATGGGTGAGCGGGGCTGCACGGTCCCAAGACATCCTGCAAAGGAGCCCGGGCCTCTCCCAGCTGGGAACCAGCCCCCGTTTGTTTTTCTGGATGCGAGTGGCTGTAACGCAACATGCTGAGCCCAGCGGCTCTCGGCCCCGCGCGTCCTGCCGCGGCCAGCAGCTTCCCCGCTGCCCCCTTTGCTGCCCAACCGAGAGGCCCTGAGGCTGCAGGGGAAGCGCCGGCGCTCGGCCCCGGCGGGACGGGCACCGTCCGCAGCCCCGGCGGGTCTGTGCGCGGCTCCCGCGAGGGCTCCCAGCACGCTGCGGGCACGTGCCACCTCTCCGGTTGCTATCGGCCGGGGCTGTGCATTGCCACTTTTTGGGGGCCCGTGCTTTGCTGGCGGTGTTGTTGGCTAGTGCGGGGGCTGTTCTGCCCCCGCGGCGCGGAGCAGCTTAGCAACCGCCTGGTTCCCTAGCAAAGGAGGCGTTGGGGCTGCGGCGGCGGAGGGGAGCGTCCCCTTGCCCACCGGGGCTGGCGCAGGCGGGGGTGCAGGTGGGTGCAGCCGGGGCAGGGCCAGGCTGGGGCACCCGCGGGGGCCGTGCTGATGGGATGAGACGGGACGCTGGCTGTAGCAGCTCCCCTGGGATGCAGCCGCCGGGGTGACGCAGGGCCTGCCGGACGCGGGTCTGCCGTGGCGGAGACGGTCTCGCTGGCTGAGTCACCGGCTTGCTCACGATGGCTTCGCCCAGGGCTGATGCGTTGGGTGACCTCATGGGCCTGAGGAAGGGACGTGCCCAGCCCGGCAGCCCCTGCCCTGCCAGGCCATCCCGCCGCACGGGGCCCTGGAGAGCCGCCACGAAGGTTTGGAGCCGGCCGAGGTCATGCGAGCTCCTCACCCCGGCGCCCTGGGGACCAGCGGTGCAGCGAAGCCGGCGGCCTGGCCCGGCTGGCAGCGGCTGGGCCTGTCTCAGCGCAGCGGGGCTCCCGCTGCCCACGCAGGAGTTGTATCAGCAGTGCACGGCCCGGAGGTGCTTTGAGGACAAAATCTGAGGATGTGGCCTTGTCTCCTTCGAGTCCTGCGTCCTGCCGCGCACGGGACAAGCAGCAGGCGCAGACGGCGGGCGAGGAGGACTGTGGTGTCCCGCCGGCGCCGGCACCTCCCCGGGAGGCAAGAAGCTCTGCGGGGCTGCCGGGATGCTCATCTCCTGCCGCGCTGCCGCCTCTCCCTCAGCGCCAAGGGGCCTCGTCTTACCACCAAACACCTGCCGTCAATTTGGCAAAACAGGATGATTGCAAATATTTGTGGGCTGCAGCCTGGAGCAGGGGCTGTTTCACCTTGCTGTGGATGTGAACCATGTTGCAGCGGGGAGCACAGTCTCGGTGCCAGCCCGGATGCGGACACCCCGTGGCTGAGAGTCCGCTTAGACCCATGAGTGAGCAGCCCCGGAAAGGGACCGGTCAGCTGGCTGATGTTTGAAGCCGACAAAGCCCGGGGGGCCTGGGAGCGCTCTGGACACCTTGTCAGCAGCCGGCGTGTGTCCGCGCCTGGATGAGGTTGGGCAGCTCTCCTGGCTCCAGCAGGGACGTGTGGGGCACCGAGGCAGCGCCAGGACTGTGACAGCAGCATGTCACCTCTCCATCTCGCACGGGCGCTGTTTCCCCTGGGGCACCATGATAGAGGCCAGCAAGGAGGCTCCCCCCAGGCCCGGGACATCCCTGGGTCGCGCACGACCGCGGCAGCTCCCTCGGGTCGAGGGAAGGCAGGCGGCACCGGCGCCTGAGCCCGGGCGTTCGCCGGTCCCAGCGCCGCGTGGGCAGGAGGTACCTCTGGCACCGCGGGCGGATGCTCCCGTCCGCCCTCCCGCGTGCGGAGCCCAAGCGTCGGCCGCGGCTCTGCTTCCGGCGGGGATGGGGCAGCGTGGCGGCGCCGGGGAGCGCGGCAGGGCTCGAGCGGCGGCGGGCCGGGTGCCCCACGGGGGCGCCGGCGCCTGCCCAGGCTGCGAGGGGGCTCGGGCCGGCCCCGATTCGGGGCAGCCCTGGAAGGCAGGGCAGCCCGGGTGCCACGGGGACCGGGAGTGGGGCGTTTCTGCCCGGCCGGGGGCCGTGGGGGGCCCAGCGGCTGCCGGGGCTCCTCGTGCTCGGCAGGCAACTGTGCGGCGCTGTCGGCCGCCAACCTGGCTTTTATTAAAGCTTGATGCAGAGCCCCGCTAAAACCCTTCCAGATGTGAGCTGCCAGGGCTGTCGGCGCTCGGGCACCCGCAGGACGGGTGAGAAGCGCCTGTCGTTTCCAATTAAAGCCGCGTCGCGGAGCGGGGAGGCGCGGGGCGGCCCTCGCGCCGGCCGAGGGGCGGCGTGCCGCGGCCGGGGGCTCGCGGGGCCGCCGAGGCTGGGGGGGAGCTGGGCTGCGTGTCGGTGCCGCGAGCGGGCTGTGCAGGCAAGAGCGGCGGTGCTCCCCGCCGGGGGGTGTCGGGCCCCGTCGTGCGAGGGAGGAGGCTGCGGCCGTGCCGTGCGGGCCCTGGCGTCCCCCGTGGCGGCCCGTCCCCCTGCCCGCCCGCTGTGGGGGCTCTGGCCCCGGCAGGGGCACGAGGGACTCGGAGCGGCAGGGCCGCGGTTGGCTGCGGGCTGGCTGCAGCCTCGCGATCCCTTGCGTCCAGACGTGCTGCGGGGCCCCACGGGAGCCCGGGCAGCTGCAGCCTTCCTCCCCCTCGTCCCCTCGCCGCTCAGGGCTCTCCCGCGTGCCGGGGGACAAGGGATCTGCGTCGGGAGCCGTTCCCGGGCCGCGCGTTGGGAACCGCAGCCGCCTCACGTGGCCGCAGCCCCGGGGCTCGCGGGGACGGCGCCGGCCTCGGCGGGCGGGCGCCGAGCGGGTCCGGCCTCGAGGCCGGCTGTCGTGGGTCGGCCGGCCCGGCGTCCTCGAGGGGAGAGCGACCCGCCGCAGCTGCGCGCGTGGCGCGAGCCTCGCCTGGGAGCCGCGTGCACGCAGCCCCACGCGCCCGGCCTGTCCCGTCCCCTTCCCGGAGGGGACATTAGTGCTGGGCTCTGCCTTGCTGCCCGTGTGCTGCCCACCCCGTGCATTACGTGGATCGATGGGGACGGATCGATGCCACCAGCTGGGGACCAAAAGCCCTGGAAGGCAGCTGGAGCGAGGGCCGCCGCGGCTGCTCATGGCCGCTGCTGCGGTGCCCCGTGCCCTTAGGCAGGAGCAGATGTCCCTGTCCCTGTCCCCGCGGGAAGGAGAGCTGATACCATGCAGCCGTCCTGGCGCGAGCAGTCCCGTCCCCTCTGGCAGCTGCTGTCGCCTCCGGGCCAGGTCCCACGCTGCCGGGGGGCTGGGACCACTCGGCGTGCCGGCCGGGCGCTGGGCTGGGGCTGCGGGCCTCGGCTGCGGCCCCGCTGCACCCGCGGCACGCGTCGGGGGCCTTGGGAACGCCAGAACCCCGGCTGCAGCGGGCCGGGCCCAAGGGAAGCGTCACAGAGTCCCCTGCTAGCCCAAAAGCCAGAAATAGCAGAGCCCGTCATTCCCAGGGGTTATAAATAGCCTTGGCTATCGGAAGATGTTGTTTTTCTGCATGGAAAAGGCTGCCCTAGTTCTGTTTCCTTAATCGGTCTCCAGAAATAGTCCTGATTCTTGGAAGTTTCTTGCTGCTGTGGTCTGCACTGAAAGGTTGTTGCATGGGGGCTCGGCGGGGGGCTTTATGCTGCCCTGGTGGGGCAGGTGGAGAGGAAGGCCTCCATCCCCCCTGGTCCTTAGGGGAGAGGGTGTCCGTCCGCGGGCCAGGGGCTTCAGTGGCCAGGGAGGAGGCCCTGGGTGCTGGCGGGGCCGGCCTGGGGCCGTGCGCCGCTGCCGGCCTACGGGGATCCTCACGCGTCGTCTCTCCCTGCAGCTGGACCCGCAGGCCGTGCAGACCAAGAACTGGCACATGGACGTGATTGAGATGAACGGGGTAAGCGGGGCCGGGGGGAGACCCATAGCCCTTCTCTGCGATGGCAGCGGGAGGGGAGTCGCTGGCGCCGTCCCAGCTGGGGATTGCGGGGTGCGTAGGGCGCACGGGGGCCGTGCGGTGCATTCGCGCGGCGGGGCGGCACGGGCCCGAGCCCACCTGTGTCTCCCGCAGATCAAGGTGGAGTTCTCCATGAAGTTCACGAGCAGGGACATGAGCCTGAAGAGGACCCCGTCCAAAAAGCAGACTGGTGTCTTTGGAGTCAAAATCAGCGTCGTGACAAAGTATGTCTGGGCCTGGGGGGTGGCTGGTCTGTTCCTTTGCCTGCCCTGGCCTGGCCGCCGTGTGCACGGCTCCCGCCCCAGCTTGGGGGCTGCAGGGCTGGGCTGGCCGCGGCAGCTTCCCGGCAGTCTCTGCTCACGCCTCCGGTTTCTGAGCCAGGCGCGAGCGCTCCAAGGTGCCTTACATCGTGCGCCAGTGCATCGAGGAGGTGGAGAAGAGGGGCATCGAAGAGGTCGGCATCTACAGGATCTCCGGGGTCGCCACAGACATCCAGGCTTTGAAGGCCGTCTTTGATGCAAGTGAGTGGCCTGGCAGAGCTCTTTCCTTCTCGGCTGCGGGCAGCCGCGTTGCTCTGGGAGGGGTCGCAGGCTTCGCTCGCCCGGCGAGCTCGGCAGAGCCTGCGGTCAAAGCAGTGCTTTGGAAAGCCTGTGGGCAAACGGCCGTGTTGGCCGAGCACCCCAGGCCCGAGCTCCGTGCTGAGCTCTGCGCTGAGAGCCCTGCTGGCAGCCCTCCAGCCACTTCCCATGCCACCCGGCCCTGCACGCCGCGGATCTGGCGCCGAACGTGTACGAAACATGCAGGTGTGCCCAGAAAGGGGCTCGGGGCAAGGAAGAGGTTGCAGCTGGGAGAGCAAATGCCGAGAGGTCTCAGCTCGGCGGCCAGGATGAGGCTGCCGGAATTGCCGCCCTGGGGCGACGAGGCAGTGAGGGGAGCAGGCCTGCCGGGCTCGCGCGCTGGCCTCCCACCAGTGCAAGGGTGGCCGCCCCTGCCCTTCCGGCCCCCGCGAGGCTTCCCGGCAGCCTTGCTTTGCCCTGACCTATTTTCAGTGGTGTTTGTGCGTTGCTCTCTTTGATTTGCCTCCACGCCTGGCCAGCTCCGGGGAGACACTGAGTCAGGGAAACATTGCAAATGGATTTGCAAATTGTTCCGCGTGCCGTTGCCTGGGCAGGCTGGAGCCGCTCGGTGGTTCCCGTGCCCACAGTGGCTAAGTGCTGCTCGCTGCCATGGACAGGAGCTGGGTTAATGCTCCTTGTAGTCTGCACATCTCTTTTCCTGGGGCTCAGCAAATCCAGAGGGTTCTTGGTGTGTCTCTGAGTGCCAGCCCCGAGCAGGTGACGACTGCGGAGCTGGCTGTGCTGTCCCTGCTCCCCCAGCCGCGAGCCTGCTCGGATCAGCTGGGGTGCTGCAGGTGTTTGAGAGCAGAGGCAAAGGTGTCATGCATGGGTGCTCCCTGGACAGATAACAAGGACATCCTTGTGATGCTGAGCGACATGGACATCAATGCCATCGCTGGCACGCTGAAGCTGTACTTCCGGGAGCTGCCTGAGCCTCTCCTCACTGACAGACTCTACCCCGCGTTCATGGAGGGGATTGGTAAGTGTTTGGGGATGAGCAAGGGTTGGGTGCCCAAGCACAGCTCTGCTTGGCACCACCTACTCTGAGGCTGGAGACTCTGCAGGGTCCTTCCCTGCATGGCGCAGGCTTGGCAGGCTGCTGGGCAGCGTCCTGGCCGTCCTTGGCCCTGGGATCGGGATCGTGGTGTTGGTCCTGGGGGGTTTGGGCAGAGCCCTGCGGGTCAGGGTTGGCTGCAGTGAGGAGTCCAGCCATGGCGGGTCCCACTGCTTCGGAGGTGCCACCCAACTATCTGGGACAGGCACCCTTGCCAGCACCATTGCTGGAGGCTGGGCACCCCTTGGGACATCCTGGGACCGGTCCTGGCAGTGGGTTTAGTGCAAGACTTGCTGGTATTGCATCCCCCACCCTCTGACATCCAGCTGCTCGTGTGCGCCTGTTTAATGGTCCGGTGACCCAAGATGCAGAGTTTTGGCAACTCGTTCTGAGCTCTCTCTCCTTGTCGTCAGCCCTCTCAGATCCTGCTGCCAAGGAGAACTGCATGATGCACCTTCTCCGCTCGCTGCCTGACCCCAATCTCATCACTTTCCTCTTCCTGCTGGAGCACTTGAAAAGGTAACAGCTCGGCTCACTGAGCAGAGCGAACGGCAGCTCCCAGGGCCTGCCCAGCACAGGCAGGATGCATGCAGGACAGGCCCATCTCGCTGCCTTGCTGTGGTGCTGGGGACGGGAGCAGAGTTAGAGCGGCTGTGTGCGTCCCATGGGCTGTGCACGGTGCCTGTGCTCCCTGTGGCTGTGGGCTGCTCCCTGACAGGGGGCAGATGGTGCCGCGCTGGTGCGGCGTGGGGCTCCGGGTGGGCAGTGTGGCCCTTTGCCTCTCCCAGCGCCTCCGAGAGGTGCAGGGCCTGGGATGGTGCTGTGGGGTGGCCAGGGTGAGGACTGGGAGCTGCCAGCACAGGATACGTTTGTGGGCGGCAGTGCAGCCCTAGAGAGTCAGCTTTGGTGCTGGCTGCGCCCAGCCCCAGATGTGCGCCCAGCCCCAGATGTGCGCCCAGCCCCAGATGTGCGCCCAGCCCCATCACCTTGGGCTCTGGTGCATTCGTCGAGAGCAGCGGCCAGGCCTCACGGGCTGCAGTTTACTCCGGCTCGGATACCGTGAGCCCCTTTGGCTGATGTCGGTGTTCTTCCTAGGCTTCCTGCGGCTCCTCTCCATGGGCCCTGTGGGATCCTGGAGGGATCCTGGGGCAGTGCTGCATAGCATGGCCCTGCAGAGCAGCCCCAGGGGTCCCGGGGCCACCGCTGACAGTGCCAGCGGGGACCCTGCAGTGCGGCTGAGCAAGGCCGCTCACGCAGGGCCACTCTGCAGGCAGCACACGTCCTTTGGCGAGAGGCAGCTCTTGGCTGGCTCAGCCCAGCTGTGCAGCTGGTCCGACGAGCTCTCCGCAGGGACCGGCTGGCCTCAGTGCAGGAGGAGGTGTCAGTTTGGGGCTGTGCGGTGTCACCCTTAGCAGGAAAACTGAGTGTCGCATCCCTTCCCACCACTCCTGGGCCCTGCAAAACAAGTTGCAGTAATTCCTGTAACTTGCCGGCAGCGTGTGGCCAAGCCCCAGGAATGCTCCAGCTCTGCGGCAATGGCCTCGCGCTGCACGGAGTTGCTGGTGCTGGAGCGAGTGCAGCAATGTGTGGCTTGCCAAGCGGGTTCAGTGGCTGTATCCCTAATTGTGCTCCCATGCCTGCTTCGTCTTGGCTGAGCCTGGCTCTGGCTGTAGCTGGGAGAGTCCATCCGAGCCTGGGGAAGGGCCGTTTTGGGGCCCCAACCCTGCAGAGGGCACAGGGCTGTCAGAGGGCCACGATCCTGCAGGCAGGACCTGGCCGGGGAGCTCGCCTCGAGTTTGGGAACAGGGCTCGCGGCTCATGTTACTTGCATCATGAAACGTTTTTCTCTGGTTTGGCTAAAACCAAACAGAAAAAGTGATTGCTGCTGGGGGTGGGGGAGGAAAATCCATTCGGTTTCCATCCTGAGAACGGGGCACAGCCAGTTCCCACATCTGCTCCCCTGGCCGGGGCTCAGCGGCGCAGCCTGTGCCGGGGGAGCACAGCTGCCTCCTAACATGGCAATGTTGTGGCCCTGGTTCCCGTGGTGAGGGCTGGCCGCGGGCCACCAGGGCTGGAGGGGTTGGCAGCGTTTGGGGGAGTAGGTGCAGAGCTCCCCGTACCCTTCAGAGGCTCGGGAAGGGTGGAGGCTCGGCAGCACATAAGCAAGCGAGGGTTTGGTCACTGCCACATCACAGCCGGGGCTCGCAGCCAGGCCCGGCCGGCTCCAGCGGAGGCCGGGTAGGGGGCAGAGCCGCCTGCCCTGCAACTGGTTTTGCCGGGGGCTGCGAAGGGCGATTGCAAGCAGCAGCTGCCCCGCAGGGGCTGGAAGCCGGGAGAAGGGAGGTGAGCGCTCAGCCCCCCATCGCCCCGTGGCTGCATTGCTCTGGGAGAAAAACATTGGGGGGGGGGGTCTCACGCTTGCTCTCTCCCTCCACCCTCCAGGGTAGCTGAAAAGGAGCCCATCAATAAAATGTCACTCCACAACCTGGCCACAGTCTTTGGGCCGACATTGCTGAGACCTTCGGAGGGGGAGAGCAAAGGACATCTCACTCTGGCCTCCGACATCTGGTCGCACGATGTGATGGCCCAGGTAAGGCTGCGCGGGGTGTGCTGGCCGCGCAGGGACACAGCCCCCCGCCGATGCTGCCCTGCCCTGGCCGCTCGCTGACACTCGCGCGTGGGCCTCAGGCAGGGAGGGAAACGGCCCCTGCAGTGGGGCAGGCCCAGGACCCTGCTGCACCCTCGCACCCGTTCTGTGATTCTGTGGCTCACCCTTCCCCTGTCCGTGCACACGACTGTGTGCGTCACCCTGGCCTGGCCAAATCCTGCGCAGGTCTGGAGGGCTGCAAGAGGAACCTGCTGCCTGTCACAGGCGGGGCCAGCCCTGAGCTCCCCACAAAGCGCTGTCCCTTGTCCCTTGGGGGGCCTTGTCCTCCCAGCTCACTCCCCCGCCCCATCCCGGCAGCGTGGCTGGCAGCAGCGTGCGCGGCCGCAGCTGCGGAGGTTGGCGCTGCCCCAGATGGTCCTCGCTGCGAGTGCTCGTCCCCATGCACAGGCCTGGAACCAGGGGGCACTCTGCGACCAAGAGCCGAGCGCAGGCTTGCAGGCGCAGTGCTGCTGCGGGCTCACCAGGTGCCACTGCAGGTTGCACTAGCCCAGGCCCTCTGGACACTCATGGGAAGGGGTGGCAGGCTGGAGAGGAGGGTTTTTACCTGCCTGTCTGGGTAGACTTGTCCTTCACTGGAAATGGCAGTGTGGAGACAAACTGGAACCTGGCAGCTCTGCCCCTCTCTGGCCCTTCCCAAACACCTTCTGTTTGCCTCCCGTAGGTCCAGGTCCTCCTCTACTATCTGCAGCATCCTCCTATCTCCTTCACTGAGCTGAAGCGCAACACACTTTACTTCTCCACGGACGTGTAGCCTGCAGGGGGAAGGCCCCAGCTGCGAACACTCCCAGCCTCCCTGCTGGGGGACACGGACTGGATGGCCACCCCCCTTCCAGGGAGAGCAGCCTGGGCCCAGGATGGTGCTGCCTGCAGCTCCTGTACAATCGCGTACCAGTGGCATGGTCCCACCCCAGGCACCGTGCCCCTCTGTAAAGTAGCCGTGTCTTATGTCCCTTCTTGTGTTCAGGAATTGTTTTTATGTATATTTGTTCAACGGAAGAGGTAGTGACTGACAAGGGCTGTGGACACAGGCTTCCCCCTTGGCTATTTTTCTCCTGGATTCCTTTCTGCCCTCTAACTACTACCAAGCGTCCTCCGCGTCTCGCCCAGCTCGAAGCCTGCAGCGTCCCATGAGTGCCTGTTTCGCTGCCCAGCTCGCCTGGCCCATGCCTGCATGTGCAGCACCAGCTCGCTTCAGAGGCTGGGAACTCGAGGGCTTCCCTCCCCGGTGAGTGACGACCAGCTGCTCCTTTTTGGCTTGCTGCCTGCGCAAATGTTGGACCCTGCACCTGGACCCTGCTCTGCCCTGAGCAAACCTATGATTACGGGAGCACAGGAGCAGGGTGCTGCATCCTCCTCACCACATCTCTTCTGGGTGCTTTCAGGCCAGTTCCTCTATAGCCCTTGTGTGTGCTTTGCCTGCAAGTGCATAGCATGGTGGTTACTTCCCCTCACTGTTTCTCATCTCCTGAGCAGCAATCTGGGGTAACCTGCTATTCCAAGGCTGGAACGAGAGGTCTTGAACCATGGTAGGCTTGAGGGAAGGCCAACAGGGCCATCTGCTCCCTCTGGCCATAGGCTGACCCCAGACCTCTGTTCTGGCCCATGACTGTCAGAGCATGAAGAAGCAAAAATTTTTCCAACAAGCCCTAGTGAGGAAGGGAACGGGGTGTAGGCCTCACTCTTGCCAAGCAAGAGGCTGTCTCTGCCTTAGCTGTGCATGCATGCCCCTCTCCAGCTGAGCACTGCCAAAAGAGTTACTGACTCCTGGCCACAAAACCGGCTGCAGCCTCTTGCTGCAAACCAGCAGAGTGGCCTGCCATGGCCACTAGAAAGGGAAAGTGTCGTTTGTTTTTTTTTTTAACCCTCCCTGGCCTTTCCCTGCTGCCCTGAACACCAGGCAAACAGAAACAACTGGCTCTGCCTCAGTGCAAGTTGGAGGCAAGTGCTATCTGCGCTGCAACTGGCCAGTGACCCAGCTTGAACAGCAGTTCAGAGGGACCAGAAGAGGGAAAGCCTTTGGAGGCACTGTTTGCAGAAGTGGTTCTTTTGCTCTCTTTCTCACAAAGCAGTTGCTGTCAGGTTAGGTGCACCCAGCTGGGTCAGTTCCATTTCAGTTAACAGTGCCAGCTCTTGACCCAAAGGCTGATGGTTGGAGCTGTCAAGCCGTGTCCCAAGGCAGTGCGGCAGCTTGCATGCACTTGCTGCCAGGCTCTGCTCCGGCTGCCTGTGCGCTTGGCTCTCGTTACGTCCCCACCCTCCCAGGCTTACAGGTAGGTGCTGGTACCTGTTGGGAAACAAATCCTTTCGCTCTGTGAGCTGAGTCTGTGTTCTTGTGGGAAAAGCCCCCTCTGCAATCGCGTTGGCCCTGTCTCTCCTGTGCCAAATGGAGATGGACCAGAAGTGACCAAGTGTATCCCTGCTTACAGTCGTGTTGCCTTTACCCATCTGACTAACAGACTGTTCCAGGTAGAGCCCGTCCGCGTTCCACTGATGCACCAGGTATGTCCCAAGCCCACCTCCCCTGGGAAGGCGGCACCTGCCAGCCCCGCACCAGCAACGCAACTAAAGGAGGGGAGGCCTTTCGGTCCCCCTCTAAAGGGCTCACACTCCAGACCCTGCTCCTCTTGACTACCAGCTAAACAGAAGGGAAACAGCACTGTAGAAAATAACCAGGCGTCTTTCTTGGCCCTGGACTCAGTAAGGAGGTTGAGTTTTAGATCTGACTGCACAAGGGATCCCTGTGTGTGTCTGATTTGTTACATGTATCCAAGTCTCTGTCCATGATAGTGTCATTCCAGATGGAGACTCTCTACAGCCAATTCCCCCGCCTGCTTGTCAGTGGCTGGAGGCCTGGTCCACACGGCCCTGCCACAACAGGCTGCGGCCGTCCCAGTGACTGGCTCTTGTTTGTCCCTACCGAAGGGAAAGGAGGGGGGGGATGGACTTTTGCAGCTATGGGTAGAATAGAACTGTTAATTAATATTTGACTTTTAAAAGTTGTTAAGGATATATTTTTGTTTGTGTTCTGTTTCAATTTCTGTAGATTATAAACTTTAAATGGCTGTAAACCATGTGAGAAAAAAAAATGTTAATAAAAATGCAAAGCCCCAACATTTGCACAAAAGAGCCCTGTGGTGTTGCTCTCTGTGCTAACTGATCGCCGTGGCATCATAGCGTCTTCCCCTGACATGGATATCTTGCTATTTTGTGTTTCAAGCCAGTGGTACAAGCACAGGCATCGTGCCAGGCAATCTTTTAAGAGAGATCTTATGGTTTGGGCTACATCCTTGCATTGCTGTACATTCTGGAGGAAAAACCTGGACTGTCTGGAGCCAGCCTGTTTAATCAGCCCAGAATTACTAAAGCTTCAAATTCAGCTGACTCGCACAGCGTCTGGCCTGAGGATACTGGACAGGCACAGCAAAGGAGAGCAAGCGATTTGCAAACCTCATCTGGTAGATCACATGGTTTTGTCTATGTGGGCATGGGAGACAATATGCCTCCAAAATGACCAACTTATCGGCCAAGCTAACCTGCTGGTGTTGCTCTTCCAGGTAAGCAAGTGCTATTACTGTTTTGGGATGCCAAACCACGGATGCGCAGAATGGGAAGTAGTGGGGGGAACCCCCATTAGGGGAGTACACTGCATCTGAAATCCCAGTGCCTCTAAAACACAAGAATGGGTTTTTCCCTTGCAGAGTGGCTTAAGGAAGGTTAAAACCACTCTAAACAATTTTGAGTTTAAAAGTTATCCCCTGAGGCATAACAATGGAGCTTTTAGCGTTTGGTTATAAAAGCAAGATAGACCTAACACAAGCGCAAATGAAAAAGGGAGTTCCCTGAGCTCAAAAACAGGTGTTTTGACTTCAGTATCAATGTTTTGCAGAAATACAGCAGAAATGACTCTTTGATCTCCCCAGGGTAATACTGGGGCACTCGGGGGTGGTGCAAGAACGTCATGGGAAACAGTTTGTGTGCTAAGTGAATGCCTCGCTATCAGTCCAACTGCAGTTTATTCTTACAACTCTGCTTTCTAATCTAGCCATCAAACTGCTGGAACTAATGGTGTGAGCCTGTAGCAGTTAAAGCAGTAGCAAGATTATTTGTACTCCCACAGTGAGGTTAAATCAGGCTAGCCAAGTGGCTACAGAGAATTATACTTCTGCAGCTACCCCTTTTTTCCCCTTAAACTGTCTTGTTCGTCTGCCAGTAACCACACTAAGGATTCCTTTTTGCTTTTCCCTTTAAAACATGGTAAAGAAATCTGGCTCTCATCTCTGTACTTGAAATAAGACAAGTTGTACAGATGGTGGTTTGTCTTCGGTTGGTATTTTAAGAAAAGCCTGGAACAAACTATTTCTCCACAGGACCTTACCTCTCCCCAACAGAGTAGCAAGCTGCAAACTGATAACTGTTAAACACTTGCAGCATGTTCAAATACATGGTAACCTAAACCACTGTGTTTCTTCACAAAGATTGTCCTCCTGCCTCTTTCAGTGCTAGCAACAGATTTAATTAAAATCAGACTCCAAGGATCTAGAAAGCTCAGAGTCCAGGCTTGATTCCTGGAAACTGACAGTCAGCTGATCCATACTGGTGATACTGCTCACTGTGTCTGGCTTGCTCCATCCTCACACACTCCCGCAACTCTGCCTGAAGCAGCACGCCAAGGCTCTGAGCCAGATTATTGTTAGTCATTCAGGAAAAGCAGCCAGTGCTCTCCAGTTTGCACCGATCAGGACTCCAGAGGCAGTGGAAAGGTATGCCTGATGGTTCCTCTGCTGTTATGTAGGCTCTTACCAGCAGCACTGGAACAAAAGGGAAACTTGCCCCATGGGATCCTGCTGTTACCGTAGATAGTAATCAATTGCTGCGGAGAACGCGGCAAATCCACCACATCCGATAACCCCTGCCTTCAAACCAGCTGCAACGCAGAAGGGATGGGAAAGAATGAGACAAAATAGGAAATATATTTTTCCTCCCAGTAACTAGCTTACACTGCTGGCTTGAAGAGCTTACACTTGCAGGAACCTCACAGTCCTCTACCAGGGAATGCTGGCACTGCCACTGCCCAAGTGGACGGCACATGCTGGACTTGCGTTCCCAGGGCTGGACTAGCTCAACACACTGACTGGCCTCTGTATTGCCAAGTCTCCCCCCAAGGGCTAGAAGAGAAAACTCCAGTGGTCATGATTTCAGTGCACTCTGATCTGGGCGCTGCAAGCATCTTTGCTGGACAACAGATGTATAGGAAGAGCAGCTGCTGCTTTAAAAGCTCTAGGAGGAATACGTCCAGGATAGACACAGTGTAACAAGCTCAAATAGGACTGCTTTCAAGAGCACTTTCTTTTATTTTATGCTCTTTGGGCAGCTTTTGGTTTGTTTGTTTTTTAAAGGAGAGGTGAGAGTTGTTTAATTTTTCTGATGAGCAGAGCAGCCCTGTGGATTCTCTCCAGCTGTCATTACGCGTAAGGCTTCCCAGCAAGGTCCCCACTAGTGGCTGATGGACTAAAATCTCAGTGCTCCTGCTCTTGTACAGTCAGGTAGAATTGCCTGTTTGATTTATCTCAGGGAAGGGAGGGTAGCATTTTACACATTGTTCAAGCTAACAGAGTTCCTGCCAGTGAAATACTATATATAAAGTAGAGCTCTGTTAACAGAAAAGCTATAACTTCAGTGAGTTGCTCACTGTGTATTTTTGGCTCCGTCCCCATGACACCCTAGAAGAGTGTGGATAGCAAAGAGCATTTTCTGATTTACTTTCAAGTCACTTCTGTTGATTTTTTTTTTTTTTTTTCCTCTCTCATATCTCACTGTCCTGTATGACCAGCTTTTCCTACCCACGCAAATCTTTCAAGCTGACAGGAAAGTGATAGAGATAGCAATTCTGCCAGTTTGGAATACTTGCTCACGTTGACATCATCATAACCCCCAAAAGATTTGTGCGTTGCCTTAAAAACGCTGCTTGCTACTTAATCAAATTACAGACTCATCACAGAAACAACCCATAGCAGTCACTACCAACCTCTGAAGCCGATTGCTCCTCCTGTGATGCAGCCACTAATAACGCTATTCTTCCAGTCTGACTTTCCACGATACTGTGGAATGAAAAATCAAAGTCAAAAAGCAAATATGGAATGAACACTCAGTATCTGTGCTAATGCCAACAGATATTAAACGCCTTTCCAGTCCCTTCCCAGCTGAAGATGTTTTTCCCTCTGTTCTCAGCAGATGGCCTCCTGCATTTTCCAAAGTAAGACTTTTGGGGCCGGGAGGAGGGGAAGGAATGGGTCACTAGCAGAGGTAAGTCATATCCATATGGTGCAATGCAGTGCTGTGGCTCTCAGGTGATCTGATACAGCTCCCAGAACACAGCACTGTGCAGAGGTGCCAGCTCAAGAGATGTTTGAAGGCACTATAATCATGCGAATGCAACACTGAACCTGTCCACATAGCCCGTTTCTCAGCACGGGCACGGGCTGTAGCACCCTGCTGACGAAGATAAAACTATTTCCATAGCCAGAGCATACTAACTTTTCACTAGTGCAGAGATCTCTATGTACTGGTCCATTACGCACGAGAATACGCTTTTCTTCTAGATGAGTAAAGAAATAATTGTGTTTTCAATGAAAAGGCAGCACTGAAAATTAAAACAGGCTAATTTTCCTATTTAAGTAAATCGTTGAGAGATTCACCAGTGAGCTGTACAAGGTCTTTTTTTGCTTTAGGGGCAGGATGAAAAAAGGCCTGTTTCTTAAGAATTTCCATCAAAGGATCCCTTTCTGTGTCTGAAATTTTTATAGGTTCAAATTACCAGGTTGCAAGTCACAGACTGACCTTTTAAAGTTAAAAACAAGTAACTGCAGCTAGAGTTTCAACAGTACTGTTTATACGTGCCAATGCATTCAGGCCTTGAACTGACAAGCACTTCATTATCGCATGGACCTGAAGCAGAGCACCCTTCTGCTTGTTCCACCATAGAAAACAGCAGTTCTGAAGACACATCACAAAGCTGAAAAGCTTTGATGGCCAAGAAGCAGAACAAACTTTAGCCTATTACTGTCTGCGCCCCCTCGTTTTAAAGGGAAATACATATTTATTTAGATCTAGTAAAAGAAGTTGCTATGCACACAAGAAGACGCTTTAAAATGCTGAGGAAATCGTTACTCACAGACTCTACCAGACATTCGGTGCAGGAGAACATGGCGCCCACAATGGCGAAGTTCTTAGCATAAGATATGCCTCGCTGCCCCATGTCCTTGAGGACCTCCTTTGCGGTCGGGGTGCGATACGGATCCTTGGGATCGAACCCAACATTGGTGTCGATGCCTGCTGTGAACACGCCGAATGCGCCCCCCAGAACAAACCCTGCAGAAGACAAAAAGGCATAAAACGAGCCTCCCGCTAGAGTGGGTTCCCCACGGGGATCAGAGTAGCTCAGCCCAGCTCTCCCTCACCGCTGCGCCGCGGGACCTGTCCCCGGACACCGCAGCCGCCCTGCTCGCCAGGAGGCCGGGGAAAGGCTGCGGCGCCTCCTCGCTCCTGGAGCAGGGAAGGGACACGGGGGTCCCGGCTTGGCGGGGGCTCAGCAGGGGGAGCAGGCTGGGGGGCGCGCCGTGCTGCAGCCTCCCCCCCCACACCCCTTGCCTCATGCCCCGAAGCCCCCCAGACCCAGGCCGGCCCTCCCCGCACCTCCCACGCAGGCCAGCGCCGCCTTGAAGGCGCAGCTCTCCATGGCCCGCTCCACCATCTTCTGCTCCTCGCTCTTGGGCGGGCTGGGGATGCCGCCCAAGGCGGCGGGGTCCCAGGCGCGGGGCCGCCGCTGCTCGCCCACTAGGTGCTGCAGCAGCAGGCTGTACTGCAGCGGCGGCGCCTCGGGGCTCTCGGGGGGTGGCGGCGGCGGCGGCGCCATGACCGGCCTCGCCCGCCCGCCGGTTCGGCTCGGCACGGCGCAGCTGTGGCGGGCAACGCGCCCTCCCGCTCCCGGCAGTCCCCCCCCCCCGCCCAGCGCCCCACGGACGTTGTAGTTCCGCTGAGGGGAGCCGCCGCCGGCGCTCCCTCGCGCTCCCTGCCCTGGAGAACTACAACTCCCGGCAGGCTCCGCGAGAGAGGCGGGGAGGTGGTCTGCGCGGGGGCTCATGGGATTGGCAGTCCCTTGGGGCCACGGGGAGAACTACGCTACCCGGCGTGCTCCGCGCCAGCCCCCTGGCGGCCGTTAGGACCGTTACAGGTGAGGCGAGGGCTCCGGCTGCCAGAGCATCCTCGAGAGGCGGCAGCGGCGGCAGGTGAGCGGGGCTGGGGCTGGGGCTGGGGCAGGTCGGGGGGCTTCGCCCGGGGCAGAGCCGGGGCTGCGGGAAGGCTGAGGGCAGTGCGGGGCTGAGTCCCGCTGCCCTGGCTGAGGCGCGGGGAGAGAAGGTGGGAGGCACCGAGGGGTGCGCCCCCCCCCAACCTGACTGACCGCGCCGCTGTCTGTGGGGGCAACAGGTCTGAGGCCCCTGCGCCGGGGCGGGCGGGAACGGGGCAGCCTCCCCCCGTACGATCCCTCGAGCCGTCAGGACAAGTCCAGAGCGTGATCTGGTGAGGGCGACGCAACTCAGCAGGTAACGTCCCTCCACAGTTCGCTGGGGTGGGAGCGGAGCCTGAGTGTCACCGCCGTCACCACCGCAGGGACAAAGTCCTACCAAAGTCCTTGTCCTAGAGAGCAACGGTTCATTGCTATAGTGCACCTAAGGGGTTACTAGCACGGACGTGTGGGAAATTGTGGTGCACCCCAATGGTTGTCCCATGTCATCCACGGTGAGAGCTGAAGAGCTTCATGGCACAGAGCGATTTCAGCCTGTGAGGTCCTAGCCCGAGCTCGGACAAGATACCTCCTGTCTTCCACGTTTTCCGTATGCTAAGTGAAAAGATGAGACGGTCAGGGCATCTCCTCTAGCCTTCTGAGCAAACTTCACCTGCCTCTGGCATAAATTTTGGCCCTAAATTTTACTTTAGGGCCTCTATAGCTTGGAAGTGTTTAGGGCATAAACAAAATCCATCTTTGTCACAAAATGCAAACTTAACTAGTGTTGAATCACATAAAAGTTTAGCTCTTTTATGCTTGTTCTGCTTGGTAATGAGGTGAGAATTGTTTCTTTTGTACTTCTTTGGTAACCAAGGAGCTGTTAAAATTAAAAGTCTTCTGATACATGGTTTGCTTGTGTTTCATTCGCTTAGCCTGTTTTACCTTGTTCTTGTGGACTAGAACCAGTTTTTTGCTCAACTTAGCACAAGTGAAGATAGGTATGCTGAAACAAAATCAGCTTGGACTTCTTTTTTATTTTTCTCTCTTTTAAATTAAAAAGTAATTTATAGCCTTTCAGTCCTGAGAAATAGTTGTGATGGTTTCAATAGGATGCTTCAAAGCAGTGTATTTCAATAATTGAAAATTACTTAAAAGATTTTAATAATTATTTTTTAAACAATGAATCAAGTATGAGATCTTCCTGATACCACACCATGAAACTCAGCTCTCTAGAGATTCTGAAGTAATCCGTTCTGATTTTCTTTATTTATCCTTTGCATTGTATCTTGTTTACATCTTACTTTTGGCCTGGATGAATAAGTTCAAATAGCAATATAAATTGATGATTTTACCACTCCAATATTTCCTTGAATGAAGTTGTCAACAACTTTCCTCTTAAACTCCACTGCCCTCTACTGGCTGGATCTTCAGAACTGCTCAATGCTGTTCCCTCTTTACTCTTTTTTTGAGGGTAGAGAGGGGCTTCTTTTTTTTTTTTTTTAAGGTCAAAAACCATTGAAAAGCAGGCTGTTACAATCTAGTAAAGCAGTATCTTTACAAGGAAGAGAAGGTTGCTGGCAGGATGATGTCCCTAAGGAGTCCTGAACTTTAGATTTCAATCTTCTGCTTGATCCAAAATAGCCTAGTTGGACTGATTTTGAAGTCACACTGCAAAGCCTATTTTCCACAGACATAAAGCAAAAAAAGATCTCTTGGATCTAGAATTTGAGTACTGAGAGTTTACATGTATAGCTAGAATGTTATTTTGACTTTCTTTTCTTTGTTCCTGGATTTTGGAGAAAACGTGGCATTTATATTTGTTTACAAATACAATGAAATGTTTATAAACATGTTTGTACAAATATTTATATTTAGAAGCAAATATTTGTATATTTATTCGTTATATTTTTTCTTCTCCCTCCTTTTAGATATTTAAATGTTTTTTTCTTTTTCCGTGCATGCAGATCTGTGTTCCACATATGAAGAAATAAATGTGCCTGAGTATTTGAATAACCTCATCAGCTTGAACGGGCTTTCCATCTGAGTGAAATTAGATGGAGGGTTGAGGCATGGAGAGGGAGAATCTGAGAGTTCACACATCTTTGGTTAACAAACTCTTTATATGAAACTTCAAGCTGTTTATATTCTTTCATAGATCTATGGACCTTCACTATTGCAGATGTGTAGCCAATGCATTTGATCTGCTTCCTTCACAAGGCTCTCATCTGAATAGTGTGCCTAAAATCACACTTGAATTGGATTGGAGTCTCAGAGCTCTAAGTCCAGTATAAGGCCTTAGGCTATTTTTAACCTTGCCTAGTCCCAGATGAAACATTTTCCTCAGGTGTGTGTGCATGTATCTGTATGTTTTTCCTATGTGATGGTAGTGTTCGAGGCAGATGATCAGCAATTTCTATAGCCACCTATGTTGCCAGTGTGCCGATGTATTCAGTGTCTGTTTCAGCAGAGGGCAGCACCTAAGGAATATTTAATATCTTGGTTTCACTTGACCTATACGTACAGCAGTGTCACTCAGCCTTTGTCCTGCACTTCAATATTCTCCAAACAGGGTTCTAAAAAATTTAAACCATGAAAAAAATACTTTTGGCTGAAATCCTTTTTTTGTATCCCTCTCTTGGTTGTCAAACTCCCAGGTTTTCAATAGGCTTGTGCTGTCATTTTTGGCATTGCTATAAAAAAAGAGTTTTCATTGCTCTCAGCTTTGTTTTATAATTCCCTTCAATTCCAGAGCCTTTCCTGTAATTATCTAACTCGACACAAAGTGGCTGAAAATGGAAGTCAAAATAATTTGGTTAATGTATTTTTTTCACTCTTATGCCTACCCATCCACCCCCTTTTCCCTTACCAGAACAGTGATCATCTAGGGATATGAGAGGAAGAGATAACAGATTAATAGATATTTTCATGAAAAAAGGAAAAGCTTTCAGGCACACAAGCGATGAAGAAGGTTTGACCGTTTTCCAGTTGCATTAATTGGTCACTCTGCAGGCCTTGCCTCCTACCTCTAGCAAAGAGCTTCCAGTGGCTGTAAAAGGAAGCGAGTCAGGGCTTGCTGGGCTCTGGTCCTGGTTTTGGCAGCACTACTTTACATTTCCATTCCATAGTCTGCCCATCTGTAAATTAAGGCTGGTGCTTTCCTACCTCTCATTCAGGTTGTGAATGTAATAATATTTTGGTTAGAAAATTTTAAGATCTTATGTTTGAAAGGGCATTAGAGAAGCAAATTGCTTAGTGAACTATGTCTAAATTCAGTAAATGAAATTTGCTTTAACTTCTGTACTTCTCTTGGCCTACATGAATTTAACTGATCTTTTGTTTGAGAGTGCAGTTATTTTTCTTCTGAGGTAACATGGCTTTTTATGCTGAAAAGTACTGTCACTATGACGGCAAACAGTAATACACTGACAAAAGGTTAGTTTGTAGCTAGAAATGGAAGACATATGAGAGTTAAAACCAAAAAGGCATCCTGACTCACTGATCTTTTCTTCAGGTCAATATAAGGCAGACTGCAGATATATGCATATATGCTTTAAAATAAAGTCTCCTTTTAGGATCAGCAGACTTGTTCCATGTGACTGTTTTGTAACTCAGTGGGGGAAAGGAGCAGGATGTGGGGTTTCAAGACATTTGTTTGATCTCATCGTCTCTCTTTACGTTTTATATCTTAAAGCACACATGCTCTTTCTCCCACCTCTTTTTAAAAGTGAAGTGATTTCTTTGTGTTTGTGCCGCTTCAGCAAGCTATTCATTCCCTTCTTCCCTATTTCCCTAATATTAGCCATACTGTTGTTTTCACCTATGAAATTTGAAATGTGCTTGTGTTGTAACTCACAGACTAAAAAAAGATCTGTATAAAGTTTCAGACATCATCATCTCCCAGGGATTTTAGCTGTTGCTATAGAAGCCTACATTCTCTTTTGAGAGACCTTTCCAATATAAAGAAGTTGATACTGGGGGAAAGTTGTCATGGAAATAAGCAGCAAAAAGAGAAAGGAAATCTCAATTTGGTAAATGTGACATAGGCTTTGCCAGTTTAGTGAAGCGTCTTCATATCTAGAGGTATGATCTGCAGAGTCTCTTTGTTACATTCCAGTGGACTGCAACGCTACATGTTAAAGCCTAAAAAAATGTATTATTTAACATTCATAACTCTAGTTCACTAAAGATGCTTCTTCAACTCAGATAGCTTATAACTCTAGTTCACTAAAGATGCTTCTTCAACTCAGATAGCTTCAGGTTTATTCACTGTATTGTAATCATGTTTATTCACTGTATTGTAATCTCAAAAAAGCAGCATGGCACTCTTTAGGATAGCTCAGCCCTCCAGGTGTGGAGGCAAGGTCTGTTTGTAGTGGAATTTGTGGCTATTGCTGCACAAATGGGGCTCATCAGTTCCCGGGCATCACGCTATAGGGGTGGAGGCAGAGGGCACTGTTTGCTGCTGCTGCTGCTACCAGCACTTCTCTGTTCGAAACAACCCCTTTGAGGTGATGTTGGTAGGCAGGGCAGTTTCCAGTAGCCCGGTTCTAATGTGGGTAGCCCGGTTCTAATGAATGGTAGCACACCTTTTTGTTATACTTCTGGCACTGGCACCTCTGAAAGGATTGATAGAGCCACAACTATTGAAATGAGGCTTTCAGAACAAAGTTCTTAATGATTAACTCAGAACAGTTTATGTTGTAGACTTCAGTGCCTTTTCAGATTTGAACAGAATGGGTGTTTTGTGTCCAACAAAGTGGTGGTATAAGCAGATCTCACTCCATAGATTTCTTGTCCACTTACACCACCACTAGACCTGGCTCTCTGGTTTCAAGCTTCTCGTGTCCTCCTTACTAAAGCCTCTTGATATCCAATAGATGTGATTATGAGTGAGCTGCCTTTAAATATTTATTACCAGGTGTCACCATGGTAACTGCTGTAAGAGAATTTCTTGCTGGTAGAAGGTTTCCAGCTCCATGAGTTAATACAGGGCAGAAGGCTTAGGCTGTTTGAATGCGCTCATACACATTATCAGAGAGAAAAAATCCTGATTTTTAATAACAATGAATGTTAATGGTACTGTTAATGGAGTAAGACTGGTGATTTTGGAGTCTGAAGTCCTCAAATCAGAGGATCAGTGATGGACCAAGCTTTCCCTGAAGAACACGCCTTCACCAGTGAGCTCTTGCAGGAATAGGAAGACATCACTCTCCTTGACTGATCCAACACTTTCTATTGATGGTCTTTCTATTGATACTGTCAACAATTAGCATGAACTAATTAGCACTAGTAGTTGTGAAGGGAACTATATGAACAAATCCACGGCTCTCTAATTCATGCAGTGCAGGATAACTACTAGAAAGTAAGGATTATTGGTGACTTTTTGTGTGTGTGAGATTTGAACCAAATGCTTAAGTAGTAATGGCTTAATTGATAGATCTTTAGAAGTAATCCAGTCTATCCAATGCAAGTAATTCCATTGCATTCATTATTCTTTGGACCCAGACATAGGCTTCTCTATACCATTAACAGCCAGAAAATTTTGAACCTTGTGTTTAATTTACAAATCAAATGTTTTCTCTTTTTTTTGGAAATGGTAAATTCTTCTGTTAAATATACATAACTTTTCATTTACCTCTTTCTGTCAGCATCTTCTGATGTGTTCCTGACCTAATCACTGACATGCGCATGGGACAAGAAATTAGGAACTCCTGTGTTGTAATTCCCTGTGGCCAACCAATTCATTGGCAGAATTACTCCCATAGTTCACTAGATCAGTTTATTTGTCTTCATGCACCAAATGAAGGATGCAAAACTAATATTCCACTTGCCATGGGAACAGGTGGAGTTCTTGAAACTTATTCAGTTGGGAGTAGAAAAACCTGACCTTGCTGGTATATTCTCTCTTCTTTCTCCATGTTCCCATGCTTTTTTTTTTTTTTTTTGCTCTAGACCTTCAGCTGTTATATACCAGGCTGGCATTGTTAGCTGGGCACCTTCTAGAGTGACTTTCCTGCTGTCCTAAATTTCCTAATCTTCCTCTCCTTCCATCCTGTCTGCTTTCCTTTCCATCTTCTGGTTGTTGGCCAATCCATCCTCCTTTGCTCTGTAAGGATAGTTGTTTCTATAGGCTTTTCCAAGTGACAGGTTCACTAATCTCTCTCATGCTAGCTCTTTGTCAACTCAGAGGATTTGTTTTACTTTCATTTGTTTTGATTTTCTGTTCTGTTCTGTTCTTTCTGGTAAATGGGCCACAAAGTCCATAAGATACTTCTTCCTTTAGGCCCAATAACATGTTATCTTGCTTCATTACCCCCTTATCTGAGTATGTGCTGAACATTTTAAGTTTTTGTTTGCTTTTATATAAACTTGTAAAGCTAAGCACCTATTCCTGCACTTATTCCTCTCTTCATCTGTTGGGCCTGTTGGTTTTGACCTTTAAAGGTAAGTGATACTTCCATTTGTACAACAGGCCAATTCTTTAGCTAGACTTTATAAGAAAATGAGAGGCCGATTTATGTATGTTAAGGACAGGAGCAATTTGCATTCACTTTCTGGATTTGTGTGTGGGGACAATAGACATAACAGAGCTGGAGCAAGTGGTATTGTGTACCTCTGTGACAGAAAGAGTTCCATCCATCTGGAGGAATAGTTCATGCTGACGAAGCACAGGTATTTTTTTCATACTTGCCTTGTAGGCAGCATGATCCACGTACTAAGCTCTTTTGGCTAAATTAAAAAATGCTCATAATTGATTTTAAATATAAGAAGATGTTTATTGTGTGCCAAATACTTTTGGACTGAGGATTCCAAATCTGAAGTAATGACTAGTAACCAAAAAATCCAAGGAAATAATTTTCATAAGAAATCTTGAAAGTAGAACCAGGATCATAGAATGGAATTTCTTTGCATTATGTCATTGCATATTTCTTAATATTTATTATGTAACATTATAGTTAATACTGGGAGGATCTCAACTAAGCTGCAGTAATGATTAGCTGATTCTGTTTAAGTAACATGTGAAGCAGATGCATAGAGTAAGAACAAGACAAACTGTAAGATATTACTATATAGAGCATCAAACCTCACAGATAGCTTTTCTCTGAAATCCTGATCTACATTAGAGAGCTTGTTTGTCTCCGGGGATTTGAACAACCTGTGCTTCATCATTTTTCTCTGTTAATTTGTCCTAGTTCTTTTTGCTGCTGGGCTCCCGGCAGTGCACTCTTATGTAAAGAGGCATATCCTGCAGTTCTGCTTCCGCTTAAGGACTGTCAGCAATTCCAGTATAAGTCCCTCTAAAACAAAGCTGACAACTCTTTTTTTTTTTATTTGCATCAACCTGAAATGCACTGAAAAGTTCAAAGCAGTGAGGTAGTCTTACACCATCTCATTGGGTTTTTTTTTTTTTTTAATTCTATGGCAGCTTCACACACGTTCTCTCAATTCGTAAGTTTCCAGTTACAGCTCTCCAGTGTCGGCAATCAGCAAAAATTTGATTAAATGATTGCTATTGAAAGTTCCTCACTGTTTCTAATAGATACCTGTTCTAATTCTTTTTCTGTTAGGTGATAAAATGCTAGCCTTTTAAGGATATGATCCATCTTGGAAAATAAGGAAAGGGACTAAGCAGGGTTATGCAGTATTTTGCCTGTGTAGGTAGAAGGAACTTGCTGTGCTACTTGAATATGGTAATTCTCTATGAATTGTTAATGAATGCTGCTTTATAATCTATACAACAGAAAATGAGCAGTGAGAAATTAAAGAATGGAGACATTTCCCTTCCAATAAATCTTTAATTTAATCATTGAAATACAAAGTTATTTATAAGAAGTCAAAAAGACCACTTAAGGTAGGTATGTTTCCCCCATTTAGGGAGAAGCACTGAGCATTGCCTTTTGGACAATATTTAGTTTTATCCAGATTTTGAATAAGGATGACTCCAGTAAAGCTATCATTGGTTTGTTGCTGTGCCTCTGATGCCTAAGAAAGTACAGAGACATTTGAAAATTGCAGAGAAAAATAAACTTACTTGCTTAAATGGGTGCAAAAGTAATCAGAGATTTTTATTGTTAATACATGAATTACAGGGTTTATGTGAATCTTCCTTCACCGCATAGATTTCCTTCCTCATTTTGCACTGTTCTGTGGATTTTGGGGGGTGGGGGGGGGGGGGGAGGTGGGCGGACAGGGGATGGCAGCGCAGTAAACAGATGTCTGTTAACTCTTCAGTGTTCTATCTGGAAATAAGAGAAATGCTGAAAAATGCTGGCTGCTCTTACAGATGCTTACTTTCGAAATAGCCTATTTCCTAATTCTAATTTTTTTTAGTGGCTGTTCCCTTGACTGTTTTAAAGTTGTTGCCTGGTCTTCTGAAATTTTGGCAATAGGCAACAAAGGAAACTGTTTTTTCATCTCCTATAGCACTCCCTGTTCCATAAAATATATCTGCTTTTTTTTTCCAACTTTAATGATTCTGGTGTCTTCCAGCAAAAGAATATCTTCTCTAGTTGAAAGTCAAAACTGGTAGCCATGGCACAGGCTGAGCTCCTCAGGTACATGAATGGGAACATGAAACCACATAATAGTCTCCTAAGCGCAGGAAAAAACGTAAGTTCTCTAAGTCTGCACAAATAGCTTTCTCACACTGGCGGAGCCCTTCTGGCAACAATTCCAGAAGTTCACTTTTTATATCCACCCATTTGGTCAGCATCATCTTGTTAACTGAACAGCAGTTGTTTTTGTCAAAATGGAAACTGGTGCCCCATGATTCATTCTGCAAATGTCTACTAGCTGCTTGAACTTCCTGACATCTGTAGTGGAACTGAGAAAATAGAAAGAAGCTTGTATCAGTTATGTACAAAGAGGGAAGTAAATACAGTCCCAAAGCCATGGTCTGACTCCACTAATACCCACTGTCTGATGCAGACTTTCCTTTGTAATTACTTTTGGTTTTATAACTCCAGACAGTAATGCTCTAAGCCTTATAACTGAATTAAAGACTTGCTTTAAAAAGACATTGTTATTGACATAATAGCCTTGTTTATGGAATCTCTCCCTTTGTAATTAAGGTTGTTGCATGCACAAAAGCAGTTAAATATAGCATAAATATCTGTGCATTTACAGATATTTTTAATCTTACATGTTCCTTCTATGAGCCTTTTTTTCCACACTCTTTTTCAGTGCATTTGCTTTTCAAATGAGCTATGCCATTATAAATTCTGCCCTTCACCGATTGCATAAAGTTGTTTCCTCCACATTTCTTGTTATAAAAGTGTGTAGGCAATGCAGGTTGCAACATAAAGGATTTAAGTTCCTCAAGTGCAGTATTTAAGGTGCAGGTCTATTGATTAGCGGGGTTTGGTCTAATCTCTTCCCTTCTGGCAGAGTCATGGGAGCTAGTGGATGGGCCATCATGCAAGCAATTTGCTAACTGTTCATTTGATTTGTCTGTCAACCAAATGTACAAGTCAGGTAAGCATCTGGCAGACTCTTCAAACAAAATTTTATATCACTATTTGAATTTTTTTTTTGCTCCTGGCTGTGTGAAAGTAATTATGATTAAGGCCCTGGACAGGCCACAAACTTTCTTTATGATCTTGTCCAAATTATTTTAGCTGTCTGTTTCTGGGCTCCTTGTTCATTAAATAGAGAGGTAATTTTTCAGTTCAGAAGGTTTTGTGCTGATTAATTCTTTGGTTTAAGTGAAGAGATCAGATAATTATAGCAATAAGTGCTACTAAAAAGTCTCTAAATAAACCAACGTACTGAGTGATCTTGTTGGGTTTAGGGAAATTGTATGGCACTGTTATAGCCTGTGTACCAAAGCTGAAGCATGTTATGACTTTCCCTCATGCCTAAGCATTTTCATTCTCAGGTTTTTGGTCAAGTTATATTTATCAAAGCCAAAAATGTCTTTGAGAATGAAATATAGTAGCTCTTCTTCCTTCCCCTCTCCTTTCATTTCAATTTTTATTTCTCTTGGCTGAAGGATAGGAAAACCTATTGAGCTGACAAGGCTGCTCTCCCACTGAGCCCTTATGAACTCACCAGCAATGGCAAAGAGACACACTGCTGCAGTCCAAAAAGTATGTGTGTTTTTTCAAACAAGAAACTTTTTCAGCAGGGTGTATGCAACTGATGTGCTCTCACTTACGAATTCAGGGTCCAGGGGCTTGCAATCTTTTACTTCTGAGTCAGTATTTTTCAGCTGTATATCTTCAGTTTTGAAAATGGTCTGTTATCAAAGCAGAGGGACTGACTTGCAGTCCCTACACTGCATACCTGAATGACATCATTGTCTATGCATGCACCACTGAATGCGGTGTCTCTTCCTTGGGAAGGAGAAACACAATTCAATTAGATCAGAATATCTACGTGTATTTTGTTAATATGAATGACAGAATGTACTGTCTTCTGATCTGGTCTTAGCTTTGTGAATAGTCTCAAAAGCTCTAAATATTAGACATATAAAAATATGGAATGGATAAATTCTACTACCTGTCATCAGATGGTCGATCCCCGAGTACTTAAGTAACTGGTAAAGTAGCCTGGATAAAAAAATTGGTACTGTGGATATCTGTGAATTTGGAATAGCACTTGGCATGACTGACTGAGTGTTTAGGGATTTTACAGCTAATAACGTATACTTGAGACCTGTCAAACATAGAACGTTATCACTTCCTAAGTAAGTCATGACATGCGCTTTTTCTTGTTCTGGTATTTTAAGACCTGAAGGTAAATATTCCCCCCCTCTGAGGAACATCACAAGAAAGTTGGATCCAAAACCCAGAAGGTACTCAGTTTAGACTCTTGAGACTTGGATGCTCTACAGTGATAGATGTCATGCCAACAGTGAACTAGAAAGTAAATGTACTCTTCCTCTAGGCCCCTTTGGCACCTAGAATGAGGGGTTGCTAAAGGGTGCAGTGAAGTTGAATTATTCAGATGCAGCAACTGTTTTTAGGGTCATATTGTAAATCTTCCCTATTTCTATTATTATGAGACTGCCACTGTAACATCAACATTGTTTATATGCTGTGTTCGCACTCCTGGGAAAGGATCCCTCTGTGCAGTTCAGAAGACACGTCCTGATCTATAGTTTCGATCTGAAGAGATTCACATCAGAGAGTGAACAGCACCCTCTTCATTTAGAGTCAAACAATTCTGGAACTTTTAGCTTTCAGTGTTTGAAAATTAGATTTGAATTTGATTTCTGTTTATATCCCTTCTGTTTCCCTCAACTTGATCCTATCTATGCCTGATTTATCTCTGTTAGAACCTCTGACCCTGTCCTTCCCTTTTCACAGATTAAATTCTCTTCAGGAAGCTTAAGAAAGAGGGACTTTCTTGAACATTTCTCACCCTCTTGTCCCTTATTTATTCTCTTCTAAGTAAAGGACAGATTGACTCTTCTGCTTGCACAGCTCAAGACAAGTCACTCAGGAGTGAGTTACTGAGCTGCTCCTTGTGAATTCATGGAGCAGTGTTCTCTCAGCCCTTGACTATGTATCAGTCTGTGGATGTATTTTATACCCTGCCTTATAAACGAGTAAAGGCCTCTGTTCTAATGCAACTTCCTCTGCTCTGTACACACACGCTTTTCACTTTTTTGAAGCAATGATGGATGCAAGGGAAATGTTGTAAGGTATCCTGGCTGAGATCACTGGCACTCTGGGAGAAAGATTATTAGCGTGGAATATAAAAACTTCTGAGAGCTGCTTTTGTGATTTCCTCTGAAAAAATGCCTTCTTTTTGTGACCAGCTTGCCCTTCCTACAGTGTGTGTACTGCATGTTTTACTTGATTATGCAGACTAGTCTGGGGCTTATGCTCTCTGCCCAGTGCCCAGTTCTGCTCTTGGGGATGACAGGATACTGAAAGAAACTCCTCTGCTGCCTTATGGATTGTATTCTCTTTGTATTTCAGAGGTGGGGTACAAATGACTTGCTTGCATGAATCCTTCTTGCTTTGATGAAAATATAATATTTCTCTTTCCCCTGAGTAAGCAAGTGTGCATATGTGTGTGCGTGTGTGTGCTGAATGCCAAAGCGCTGGTGAAGCCAGCTTGCTTCCGTATGTGAATCATTTCTCAAGCAGCTCTGTGTCTCGTTGCAATGTGGTTTTCCTCTCAGGGAAGTATTCAAACCCTGAATTTTCAGTCTGGCTTGCACATGCTCTCAGAAGCTAGTAGGAGACAGTTTTCTTTTTAATGCAGAAAAGAGGACAAGCTTTTACTGTAAGTATTTTAATCCCTTTTACTTTTTAAGGTGGGAACTGCATTATCTCTAGCAGTGTTCTGGGATTAGCAGTGTGTTCTTAGGGTGAATGGACCTGCCTTGCTCCACAACACTTGTTTGTAGTATCTCATTCTAATTAAAGCTAAATTGTGGGAAACGCAAAAAATGTACATCGCAAACAATGCTGCATTGGCAGAAAATGGCCTGGTGATGATTTAAAACCATTACAACAGACAAAACACATGAGCCTGTGAGAGCTTGCTACTGTAGTCTCTTCTCCTCGGCTACATGCAGTTTAGTTACAAAGGGGCTGAAGCTGTCTCTGCGCCTGTTTCTGCTTTCTTCTCTGGGAATTTAGGATTGTATTCCAACAATTAAACCAAACAGAAGTACAAGCAGGCTTTCCTCTGCTATTGCATGCTCACATGGTCCAGTGAAGAAAGGGCAGAAAGGAGCAAGCTGCTAAGCAAATTGGTTTGGCAGCTAGCTCCTCTGTGGGCAGTTGGTGAAAGCATTGGGAATGTACCAGACTGGTAGCCTCTTAAACCATCATAGCAAAGAGCTGTTCAGATTCTCAGCAGGACCCTTTAACTGTAACAGTTGGCCTTAAAAATGTACTGTGGACTGAAGCTTGATCATAATAACAATAGTAATAATAATAGTATTTACATAGCATGTTACAGCTTTGCAAAGTTGTACAGATGTAAATTCAGTCTTTGTATTTAGCAGTAAAGGATTACTGGTAGAACTGGTTTGAAAACAGGGATTCTCTTACCCCCTTCTCTTGTACACAGTCTAAGTTCTTCCACACGTCCCCTACTTATTCTTTCCCTCTCACCTCCTCTTCCAAAAGGGACTGTTTTAAATGTTCCTCTTCAACCCTTTCTAAACTATAAACTGTTCTCTGCCATCGTAACCTCAGTTGGAGAGAGGATATTTGATTTGTTGAAATATACTGTCCTCTGTTCACACAAATCTACTGATAACTAAAATAGGAATACCTCATACTAACACATGTACTACCTCTTTGCTTTCTAGCTCAGTTCTCAAACAATTTCATTATGCAGCACGCCAAGGTGGATCCTTCAGCCTCTTAGTGGTCCCATAAGACCTAGTCATAAACTGTTTATACCATTGTTTAATCTGTTCTGTTCCTGTGCAATATGAACACTTTTTAAATGCAGAAGTTTTCTAGTTTCTCTTGCAGTTTTGTAATTTACTAATGACGTCTTCTTTCCAAAGAAATCTTTCCGTTAGAAGTTTGTACTGCTTGTCGCTCCTATAGAAGATCAAAAGCTCCTAGTTTATTGACTTTATTAAATGGTCTACTCAGCACTTTAATGAAGGATAAATATCTCCTTAAGGACTAGCTTTCACATCTCAATTATTTCTCTGCATTGTGACGGATGGAAAATGGGAATCAGGGAAACATCCCAGCATGTGGCAATCTGTGGGGCTGCTCGCTTGTGTGTTGCTTGAGATGTTCATGTATCTATTTTTACTTTGCTTTTCTATGGGGTTCCTTTCCAAGGCACATGAATTATATTAATTTGTAAGTCTGCTGTTTGGTGAATCATTATGATCTCATTTTTATAAATGAATAATGAAAGCATAGAAAGATTATGTGACTTGTCCGAGGTAGTAAAAGAAATCTGTGATGGAGCTGAGAATAGAATCAGGTGGAATCCCAAGCCAGTGCACTGGCCATATCATCCTTCTTTGCTTTGAGAGGACAGGGAACTGGCTCGCCTGTGTACATGTATCGGTCAGGATTAGCAGGTAGCCCCATGCTGTTCATCTCTCTGCCATTCAGAAAACATGATCATTCCGTCTCTTTCCTATAGATGTATCTACCCCTTATGCTACCTAAAGATGTAATGATAGGTAATTACCAAGGAAACCCCTTGTAATTACTTTTCCATTTCTTTAGCAATTACACAGCTCTTGCCCTATCTAAAACGAAACCTTCTTTTCCTTTTTCTTATGGATTGATAAAATATGAAGTGTTAACTGTATGTGTCACTTGCTTTGTGCTATATTCACTGGGACAGTATTTCAAAGAACTGGATTAATGAGCACTAGCTACCTTGAAATTGTTCTAAAAACGTTTTGTTCTCAACCTGCAGTATACTGCACGTAAATCCATTTACTCAGAGCAGAGGCATATCGGGGAAAGCCCAGAGTGACCTAAATCCTTGCAATTATAGCATGATTTTAACTTCCAAAAGCTAGGAAGCTCAGAATCAATGCATCAGTTTTACCTTTCTTTTATCTGTCCTTTGCCTTAAGTCTCCAAAGGGTGGATATGAGGTGTGTAAACTGATAACACTGCCTGCTTGCCAAACACCCAAGTTATGAGGGACTTGCAACTTGTAAAAATGCATTCTCCAAAGTCTGTACTGTGGAACCACTGCAGTTGTTTTGATGTGACTTGATAAAACTGGGAATTACCTGCATAACCTTTGTGTATGCATACAACCATTGCATGATTTAATATGCACAATCCCAGGCTGAGAATACACTGCCCATGCCTGCCCGCCTGTATCCAAACGCATGTTGCCACCCTACCCTTACCTTTATGTGCAGTTTTTTTCTTGCATGTATCCATCAGTAACGTGATGAACATGATGCAGAATTACCACATTCATGTCCACATCTCTGCCCTCAAGTTAGTGAAAAATCAAATCGGTCTTTTGTTTTTTAGGAACCCTAGAAAAGAGTTTCATATGAGGCAACCTTAGCACAATGAAGATGTTGAAGATGTGACCATTAAGTTATATCAGAGTCACTGATGGTTAAATCCTAAAACTGGTATTTTGTTTTGTGTTCTTCCGTTGATCAGCTATGTGACCTTGAGCATGTGTCTTCATTTCTGAGTATGGTTTTATATTTAAAATTTATATACATTTTAACTCCTTACAAAAGCACCTCGATTTTATAACTGCTTAGCTGTATTACTATTCTACACTTTTCTGTACTCTGGAAAGTTTGTGTTTTTTTTTTTTAGTAGTTGCCTAAGGCATGCATAAAACCAGCAGAGTTTGCCCTGCTGTAGCATGCAGTCTGGACATGAAAATTACCAAGTAATGTCTTGTCTCTTGCTAGTTTACCAGTAAAACATGAAAATTCAGCTGCAAATGAGTTAGGAAAGCAAGTCTGCTGAGGTAGACCAGAAGAAACAGCTGCTCAGTGTTTGGGGTCAGGTTTAAAATTGATTCTCTGTTTCTGTGGCCAGCAAGAGTAAGAAGAGCATTAGGGATGAGGTGTTGGGAAACTGGCATATCTTGTTGGTTTCTTTTGGGTTGTTATTGAGTGGAAAAGAGCGGTCTGGCTTGTGATTTTGTTTGTTTGTTTGTTTATTTTTAATCCAGTCCTAATGAAAGCTAAGCTTTATACCAGGGAAAATTCAGCAAGTGTAATGGAGGAGGGTTGCACTGAAATAGGTTCAAAGACAATCTGAAAACAAGATAATGGAAACTAGAGGAAAGAAAGGATGTGTTAGATACAGAAATACTAAACATTGAGTTGAAAGGAACAGAGGCTTAAAAGAAGCTGCTAAAGATGAGCAAAAGAGAGTAAAAGAAAGGTGTTTTTTTTTTTTAAAGTGTTAACCCAGTATGGTTTTTGCATAGGTTTTTGTCTGTACCATCTACCTTCAAATTGGCAATTACTGTATTAGCCTCCCTCCTTTGTGACCCTGGCTTGATTCCTGGTATCAGCTAAGAAATCAAGATGAGTCATGTGGAAGCATCTGTCAAGCCTAAAAATTGTTGTTTAAAGTGAATTCATATGAAAGGCAGAAAAGAATTCTATTTCAGCACAAATGGCTATGCTGCCATGTAGCTTCCCACACTTCAGTAGGAAATGCTTTATAGCTTACTGAACTTGTTAGGTATTTCTCTGTGCCAATTGATAATTTGTCTGAAAACAGCAGAGCTTGATTAGTTTAGAAGGAAGACAATATAAGTGTAATTCAAATTTTATATGCCAAAAACCCAAAGAGAACCATGCTTTGATTTCATGTGAATGTATAATAGGGGTTCTGGAATAGTCTAACCCTTTGATGTAACATAAGTAATTGAACTGCAGAAAAATGGCACTGGGGACTGAGTCTTTTAACCTGCCAAAGTCACAGGCTTCTGTCCCTTGAGAGTCCTAGCTGCAATACTGGTACTTCTGACCTCATTTTTCAGAAATGCTGGGCATTCACGGGTCTCAATGAATCTGCCATTGGTGTATTGCTCTCCAGACCTAGTAATGAGTTTTCATATTTTTTCATCATTTGTTTTCCCAAAGCAACTTGAATGACTCTGCTTTAATTTGATTGCCCTGCTGAGTGAGCAGCATTACACAGACGTGAGCACCAAAACATAAATTATAAGTAGTACAGAGGGTATAGATAAATTCTCTCTTCAACACCCAACAAAGAATTTTCCTATGTAATTTCATTTCTGCGAGTATGTTAACGATTTTTATTACTCAATAGAGTGACTGCTGTTTTTTCTGACTGTGAATTAATATGGCTTGTCATCACTCAGGATCAACCCATCTACTCTTTTTAGTTACTCGGAGTAAAATAGCCTTTATTACCCAGCAGAATGTTTTCTTTAGAAGTGGAAGCGTTGTACAAGATTGATATGTTACACCTTTGACGTGTAGCCAAGCCTTGAGATCCAAGAAACCTAGGGTTATTTTTGCTGATGACTACCTGTGAGATTTAGGATAAGTTTTCAGTATGGTTTTACTAGCTATAAAATGGGAATAATTCCAGGTTGATTCTAAAGACTTTTATTAATAAATGCTTATGGACTGTCTAATAAAGAAACGTCTAGGTTTTCTATCTTAAATAAAACAATAATATTTCAAGTAAAATGGGTGATTTTCCCACTGTGCCAGCTTATGCCAACTGCTAAAATAGTCCCCATCGAAATTTTCAAAATACTCTAAAAATGCCAGTGAGAAAGGATAAGCTACCTAGAATGGTGTGAATTTTTAAAAGATTCTGACTCGGATGTCTGCAGGGAACTCTGAGGATTACTGAGAGGAAAAAGCTTTGTCAGGACCAGCTTTCCATTTTTGTGAAATCTCCAATTATCTCATTTGCAGCACCTACATTAGAAGAGAAGAGTATTCAAACGCCAGCAGTTTTGTGTTTAAAAGATTAAAAACAACACCTGCAGTCTCACTCTGAAGTTTGTTCATAGTAGAACTGATTTTGCTGCTCTGAAACATGTTCTTGGCCTGAACTGCCATTGACCTCAACATGAGGCTGCTTCTTATCTTCAGTTTCTAAATGTTTTCAGAGTACAGCTCCAAGCAGAGCATGCTACAATGATTTAACTGTGGCCTGCTATTGACCTGCTCTCGCTGATGCCAGGGACAGGCTTTGAGTCTTGGGAGAGCAGCATTCTGCTTGCTTCCTAAGGAAAGTTCGCTGTGAAATGTGAAGAAAGAAATGAAGAGCAAAATCATAGAGCTCCAGGCATTGCTTATAGACTCATCTTCAGGGAGACCGAACAGAAGCATGTTTCAACTGAAGCATATTGTGGCAGAATGGGTGTAAAACTAGTAATTGTGTCATTATATTTGCAAAAGCAGCTTGACTGCATCTCTTGTGGAAAGCTGCTGTTTCTGCTGTTTTTTTCTCTTTCAGATTTCTTTACAAGTAGCCTAGAAATCAAGTCATAACCGCTCTGGGGTCCTTTTGGAAGGAAATGCTGATATTTCTTTAAAATATAGTAGGCTTACTTCTGTTGTCGTATTTGAAAGCCACTGGGAGCTATTACCTGTTGACAGCTTCACAGACACAGAAATGCAGGGTTTGGAATATCGTGGGCAAAAGCACATTGAACAATATCCTCTGTTACAGTAATTACAATATGCATATATGGGACCTTTGTCCTGACTTGTGAAAGGGACAATTTTCAAGATCAGTTCAGCTGTGATAAAAAGTTAATGGTGAGCCCATTCCCAAGCTGTCATTCAGGATAGTTTGTGACAATGGTTGGCTACTTTCAAAGTCATTTCTACTAGCTCAGAAGGATGGGCTCTGCAAGCCAGTGTTCTCAGCCCCACCCTGAAAAATGCTATCAAGGAGGCACAGGCTGCCATTTAGTGATTGTACTGCTCTGCCAAACTGCTGCCTAGTTAAAGATTTGGGACGGAAGGATACAGTATTGTGTCTTTTAATCTGAGTCTCTTTAGAAACTCCAGTCTGTTACCCGGAGCTTATATCAGTAGAACTCAGTCCCTTACACTCTTTTTTTTTCCAGAATATTTGTTTCTCCACAAATATCTTCTTTTCTCTTTCCAAACTTAAAAATTATTTCAATTTGTAATCATTCACCTATACCAAATGGTGTGCTTGAGCAACTGGATAAAGGCTATATAGGATGGTTTCTTTTACACAAACTATTACAAAATGCCCCCACACATACTGTTTCTATGCAAGGATTAGAGAAACAATTTTTCTTTCTTAATGTTGTTTCCTGAATGCTAACTGGCTGCAGCTATTTTATGCATCTAAGCTAATGCTTTGGTTGACAGTTCATTGCTGACTAGCCAGTTAAGTCCCTCAGTGCACAACCAGGCGTTCCATGATACCTACCTTCTGGGAGTTTCCCATTGTTCCAACTGCCCAGAGCTTCATCCAAGCTTTTTTTGTTTGTTTGTTTGTTTATTTTCTTGAAATACAATATATTGAATTTGAAGGAGAAGAAAAACTCATGTTGACTGTGTGGCTGTATTTCCTGCTGTCAGCAAAAAGTAGCAGGACACTTTTTATTTTTTGAAAGTACTATTATTTTGTATACCTCTGGAAGCTGTACTTCTAATAAGTCAGGTGTGTATCACCTAGGAATAAAAGCAGCTTAAGGTGTGTGTGACCTGGCTTTATTCTTTGAAGTACATATATGGCCTGTGGAAAGTATTGGGCTCCCACTTCAGAGTTTTAAAACTTTTTACCTACAGCGCAGGTTCAGGTTAGCCAATTATATAAGAAGCCTTACCTCCTCCGTATTTTACAGATGCTTATTACCATATAAATACATGGAAAACTAATAAACACTAACAAATCCAAACTGTACTCTTCTCAATTTTAGTTTCATCTGCTTGATGTGGTAAAATATTATTAAATCCACATGGCACATAATTCAGCTATCGTTACATGATAAAGTTAGTTTACTTCAGGCTACTGGCTGCATTTCTTGAGGTTTATTTTGATACCTCCTCCTTTTACATCTCATATCATGGTCTAATGAACCTACTACTCCACTGGAACTCTATACACTATGGATGACTTGATTAAATTCTTCTGGATATCAAGAAAGAAGCATCTGTGCAGCTCGTGGCAGGAAAGTATGAGATATAGGAAAGTATAAGATGCAGTTGTGAAGAAATCCAGAGGGAATAATGAAGCAAAAATGCATGTGCAACCACTGGATCTGCCAAAACCAAAATCTGCATAATTTGGAGATCTAACCAATGAGATAGTTTACATGTGCAGTTGCTTGTTCATCCATATAAATACTGTAAACCATATGCCCATTAAAAATAGTTTATTAATTATATGTAAAGCACGAAGGATTGTTAAGGTAAACTGTGGGAATGCTAAACATTATTATCTATTGTAATATAGCTTACATATCTGTCGATGATTTAAAAAAAAAAAAAAAAAAGACTCAAGTGATCAGCATTATCCCCAACAAAGACTGTACTGCTTTCTCCTGGAATGAGATCAGCTGATGACTCCATGCTGGATGAGTTAAGAATTTTAATGGATTAATGAATATACTTAGTAAAAATAAATAAATGTCAGTAGTTGTTAGGAGCTGACAGATTAGAACTGCGGAGAGAGCAGATAACCCTCCCTTCAAATGCACCAGGGATAAATACGGGAAACGTCACTTGCTACCTTTGTTCTCCCTAAAACAGCAGCAGAACACTTGACGTTTCCTTGTGCCTCTGTGCAGCAAAGCCCTCCTTAAATAGACCATGATGGCACCTGGAAGGAGCTGTCAGTTCTGAATAGGAGTCGGCCCCAAACAGATTTGTTTCCCATGAGTTCAATGAGTGTTCTTATTTGTGAATGTGAACTAATGTGTAAAGCAAACTGTGAAATAAAAAATGTAACCTAAGACCTTCTGTTCATTCAGCCAGGAAGAAATTCCAATTTTGTTTCTCTATCAAAAGGTCACTGTCAAAGTTCGTGCTGGTCTATTTGGATTCTTATGTGATAAAACAGTATACTTACTGTTAGCCCGTTCCCCTAGCTGAGACAACTAAGTTGATCTCTCTGTGCGTTTTGCTTACCTGTCTAACAGTCAAGAAATGAATTAGCTTTTGCCTACACAAGACTGATAGGCAGCTACATCCTGTGTCTATTTTAGAAAATGAGGCTGCAGTACAAAAATGTTGGTCATACTGAAGTGGGGGAGGGGAAGAGACATCAAGCAATCTCCACCCCCTTGAGCTCCCACCCTGGCAATGGCTGATGGGACTTGTAAAAAAAAAAAAAAATATTTGTTTTGTTCCTGGTTTGAATGGGGCCATAGCTGTTGAAAGTTTATAGATTTAGATCTATAAGAGCTGACTAGCTATTTATCTGGTGGCAGTCTACCTACTTAGGGAAACGGACTAGTTCTTGCTGGCAGATTGAATGTATTCAGCTAAATCCAAAAAAAGAAACTCTCTTCTATTTATTGATTCCTGGCAGGATCTATCTGTTGCATAAGCTTATCTCTGAGGAATACTGGATCTACTTTTTTTTCTTTCCAAGGAAGTTGATATTTTTTTACCATGTTTTGTAAATCTTGATATTGTGAAACATCTTTTTATCACCGTAGCAACGTCAGCTGCTGCTTCTCTAGAGTAATCTGATAAAGATATAACGTTTTCCGTACAACGAGGAAACTTGCTTCTCATGTGACCTTTTTAAAAGTGAATACTATTTCAGTTGAAGATCCTGGATCTGACAGTAAGAGAGGTAGTTTTCTATTTTTTTTTTTTTCCCAAGGATATCTTGAATTGCTTTGGATTTTTGATTCTTTCATTGTGCTTCAGCATTTGTGGGTGTTCTGCCTGTGGCTGATAAAAAAAAAAAAAAAAAAAGGTATCTGACTTATACAGTCCTTATTCTCCCTAAGGTTGTTAAAATCTAGAATTTTTATGCTATAGATACCTGTCTGTTAGCAGTGCATAAACAAACTAATTTAGCATAAGAATAGGTAAGGGACAGTTCTAAACTACTGATGACTTCTGTTGCTGACTTGAACCTGTCACGACCAGGTTTCTGTGTCTTCAGGCAGTACAGTCCACAGCTTCTAAGTATGGGTGAAAAACTTCTGCCTAAGCATTTTCCTTTGCAGAAAAAAAGCAAAACAGGAAAGAAATCTAGATTCTGGATTTAAAATTTACTGGTGTCTAAAGCATTTGGTGACTTGGAATTTGACTTCCAAATATCTTTAATTAGGACACGTGCTTTTTTGTGGAGGACCCAAGCATGTGCTGTTACACCTTATTTATACGAAACAGAGAATATATTGAGGGAGTTCTTTGTCCACTGCAAAAAAGTCATCATTTTGTCTCTTGGGGCCATATTGTTGAACCAAACGGGTAAGACCCATTTTTTTGAGTCTGAAGCTGTTGTACTAAGAATAAGGAAGAGGATGTTCTCATTTATACCTCTTTTCAGTATGAGAGGAGCAATTTATTCGCGTAACATGGAACAGATTGCAAGTCCCTCCCTTCTCTCTTTTTTAATATTAGACTTTTAGTTACAGTTGGTTGAATGTCCCAGCAAAAATCATTTTTCCCTCTGCATTATTTCATGTTACCAGTCAGTATTAAAAATCTAAGTGGCTGCAGGCCACTTTGTGGGATACTCTAAGCTGAGTTTTGATGTGTATAAGAGTGGAAAGAAAGTTTAGCATGCCCTTTTTAGCCCTTTAAACTGATGCCAGCAATTTCTGCTTCTCTGTTTAGTGTCCAGCTGCTATAAAGTCTATTTTTTCATATATATCTTTTTTTTTTTTTTTTTTTTTTAGTAATCTGCAGATTGAATTATTTGGAAAGAAAATGAAGAGCGCTGCCAGGCCTTGGAGTGCAGTGGCAAAGCAAGGGAGTCATGGGGTTGACCGAGCAAAATCACTCTCCACCACCTCGACAGGAATGAAGACCTCCAAGTCCTCAACTTCACTTGCCTTTGAATCTCGGCTCAGCAAGGTACTAGCCCGTGACCCCTGTGCAAGCAGTGCAGCCTGGTTCCAAGCTAAAGCTTTGGTTTAGTCCACGAACATCACGACGCCTTGAGGACTGGAGCGGGCTCGGTCACTTTGTTAAGCACAGGGAGATTGTGGTATAGTGTGCTATATGTTAGATTTAGGCACGTATCTGAAAATATCTTGCATGTGATAGAGGAGACGCTGTATCTATACAAGGCATGAGTGGGTTCTGTTTCAGTCTGTGTGCCAAGGAATTGCTTTAACTTTGAAGACTGGGAAAAATAAATGACATTCTTAGCTCAAGTCATAGTAACACATGTAAAGAAGTTCAGGGAGATTTATTAATGGACATATAGAATTCCTAAAAATCTGTACTTCTCTTTCTTCAAGGCAAAATATATTAGCCAAAATATTCCATGCAAAGGAACACAAGCATTTTACGAAGCCTGTCTTTCCATGTAGACATCTTTCAAAAAGAGCAGAAACTTCTGCCAAAGTAGCCTTTTTAAGAAAATGGAGTAATACACCTGAAATGCTGCTGCATCTGTACGCTTGTAGCCAGCAAACAAAAATAGCCTTACGGTCCAAATATAGACCAAGCTAACAATGGTGAAAAGAAAGTATAGGCTTCCTGTTTATAACTGTTTTTAATACTAAAGCTTGGTAAACAGTACATAATATGGTGCATCATTTTAATGGACAGGAAATCTAATGATCATTAATCTTCACAGCTTCTCAAGCAAAGGATTAATTTACTTAACTTTGCAGGCTCCTAGATGCTCCAAGCATCTTATCAATAGGATATTTTAGTTTAGGGCTCCAGGTAAGTTATGGCTGTCATTGAAATATTTGCTCTGCGGGTGATGCAAGCATCTCTAAGGAATGCTATTGAAGTGGCTAATGCAGGAAATTTATGGAAGCTGATACGGTTGATTTGCGTACAGTGTGAAATATAGAGGGTTGTCTTTCTAATTACAGCTCATATCTTCATGTTCTTGTTCGCCTGCAAATGCAGGGTCATCCAAGTAGTCTTCCTTGAAGAAACAGTTAGAAAAAGGTAGCATTTTCTGCTGTGAAAGAGGATATATTGAAAAAGTCACTTTAGAGAGACTGCAGAAGGCCTTTTCTAAAGGTCAGAAAGTCAAATTGTTCCGTTTTGCTCCTAAGAGTGAGCTGGCAAAAGCTCTGCCAGAAGGCAAAATGTTAGATGTCTGGTTTCCTGGAGCGTATCAACGCGTTGGCTATTGAAACTTATATGCTCATGGGTCCAGGAAACCACAGACTCTGAGTCAGAGGAAGAGATGAAAGGGAGAAAGAACTGGAGCTGAGAGAGAGATTTCATTTTACTTAAAGGTTTTACATTCAGGAACCACTAAATAGGGAGTGTGCTTGTTGTGTGCACTCTTTTCATTTAACTTGAGCAGTGGTTTTCAGCCTGTGGTTCATGGACCTTCTGGGCGTCACTGGACAGCTTCTAAGGAAGTGGGTTTTGATCTGTGGAAACGGTTAAGGTATCCACAAACTGAAAAGCATTGAAAAGTACTGCTGTAAAGAGACTCCAGAGAGCCTTGGTCTTTTGAAACACTTAAGCTATTTCTCTTCAGGGTAGTAATTAGAGGCTGTTATGGAGACACACAAATAGGGAAGCCGCTGGCCAAATTCTGAGATAAATTACTTCTTTCGCTTGTTGAAGCAACATCATTTCAGTGTTTCTCTATCTTCATGGTGCTTGAATAGTATGGATTTCTTGAGTATGCGCTCAGGGTAAGCCTGAATTTACCAGTAAATCTCCCTGTCACCCAAAAAACGCACAGCAACAACAGTCTGTTGCTTTGTCACGCACAATAAACCTTACTAAGTAAATTATAGTGTTATCAACTACTATTTTGGGGGGAAAAATCCTGTAAAATATCCAGTAAGGCAAACATTTTCCTTTCTTCCAAACTTATGAAAAATATCAGTATTATATGTAATGATCTTTAGAATTCTGCAAAATTCTGAAAAACAGTGCATTTCTCTGCTGTGAATGATTTCCTTGGTGGTCACAGGAACAAAAACCTTTCTTATGAGCAGTTTTCAGTTTCTCTTCTGTTGATTCCTACGCTCCCTAGTAAGATAGTATTAGCTCCCGCTATAATATCACTGATTGTCTTTGCTTGCTGTTTTCCAATAAACAAAGACGCTAAATAGCTGAAATTATGCCATGTTTAAGATAAGGGATTTCCCACTGATAGTTGTGTAACATCTTGTACTGGCTGCTCTTTCATTTTAGTACAGCAGCCTTAACTCTGTAGCTCAATGATTTGGGGGTTTTGGCTTGGTCCCCAGTATGTTCTTTGTGCGTATCACAAAGGCCATTTTATGATGCCACAAAGTTTGGTGATTCTTGTTTGGCAGAAACACAGGAACGAGCTGGCAGTCACTTGCAATTGGAATAGCTTAGACCTCCCATAAGAAGATCTGAGGTCACCGCTGGGGCAAAACAGCATGATCCTGAATGGGGAGTGAAAAAGCAGCAGATCCAGTTAGGGCTGGTATCTTTTTGTGACAGATGGATTAAGTGAGGGGCTAGTTATTCGCTGCTTTGACCTCCTCTGTGTGTCAGGCTCTGCAGCTGGCATTTATGTGCAGAGGCCTAAATACCTGAGTAAATATAATCCAGTTAGGAGATATGATGACTGCTGTTCAGAGCAACATCTAAGAAGCACAAGTTGCCAACAGTCTATTCCTCTAGACTATATTCTCCTGCCTCCTCAGTTATTTGCTTATTTAAACCATTTTTCCCATTTTCATCCTTCACCATCAGACCCATACTGTCTCTTAGCCAACTCCATGGAAACCTAGAATGCAATACAAAGCTCCTTTTTTTTTTTAATTTCTCCTTCTTATTTCTTCAGATTTTGTATTAGTGATATGAAATTTTTAGTAAATAAGAAGTCAAGTGCATACACAAATGTACTGGGGCAATTATACCTTCTAAGTAAGTGTTTGAGTCAATTTATTAAATTTCATTGCTTTCTTGGCCCATGGGATGTTAACAAGGGTCTTGACCCAGACAGAAAATACAGCTGCTCATTTGGTGCCAAGGTGGAAAAAAACTCCTTCTCTTACCTGGCAGAAGGACATTCTGCCCCTTTAAATTCCTAAGTACTGTTACTAAAGAAGCATTTCCATTGGGTTATTTTTCTGAAAATGTTCCTTTCTACCAGGATCCTGATTTTTTTTTTTCTTCATCTTCTTGCTCTGTATTACGAATTAGCTGATGGGTCTATCCAAGATCTTAATCTTCTGCTCACAAAATCTCTTTCTTGCAGCTGAAGAGGGCAAGCAGTGATGATATGCTTACAAAACCAGGAGTGACAGCAGCTTCTGGAGTCTCTAGACTGAAGAAAACCATTACAACAGGAGCAATTTCTGAGCTTGCTGAGAGTCGACTGAAGCCCAGCACAGGTAAATACAAGACACTGGAAGACAGTGTACTTTACATGAAATTTGCTGTAAGTGCCACTTGGTTTGCCAAAAACCTGGCTGAGTTTTCCATATCACCTATCCTGTAGCACAGCAAACTTTCCTACTGTAATATTCAGCATATCAGAAGAGATGCACTATGCTTTGCAGACTGGCTCTTCAATCTGTTCCACACCCCACAAGTCAGTAATCTACCACAGTATTAAAGATAAGAAAAGGCAGAAGCTTTCCCAAATTTGATCTCAACAGAAGTCTTGGTTATTATGCAATGACTAGTCATTAGTAATATTAAACTGTTCCTCTAAAAAGGATAGGTTTTCCTATATTAGGGAATATTCTTCAATTTTAATTATACAAAGCTTTCCAAAAAAGTAAATCATTTATCTTTTAGGAAAAAGGCAACAGGAAAAAATAGGAGGAAAACTATAAAGACAGCAGAAACATAATTTCCCTGTTCTATATGCCTTTGTTGCCTGAATTTAATTCATTACATGCATTGTCTTATTGAATTTACTTTTGATCATAAGGTCATTTTTGTTACTTAACAATGAAATAAGGATCTGTAAATGCCAACCATTCATAGCAAGTATGTTGTAAATCTGTGTATTATGCAGAGTCTTTTTCTTGACTTCCAGAGGACAGAGGATTGGAAGTGACCTCAGCATCATTAAATTCAATCTTCTGTTAGTTTCCTAGAAAATCATGAAATCCCCCTTCAGATTCCTATATTTCAGGTCACTTGTGTATTGTTTCTCTAGTAGTGAGTGAGCAAAGGCACGGTAACGCCTGTCAGTACAGTTCAAGAACTCCTCAAGCAGCTGGAGGTTTCTGTGAGCCGTTCAGGAGCCGAGCGCCCCGGCCTGGGGCTGAGCGGGCCCCGCCCGGCCGACTCCCCGAGCGGCCACGCGGTGGCGCTGGCGGCCCCGGCCTGCGCGGGGGCCCTGCTCGCCCCCGCCGGAGCGCGGCCGTAGCAGGGGTGTCGTTAGAGGGACCCAGCCCACTGCCTGGCACTGCAGTGCATCAGTTAAAGAGCGGCCTTTTTTAGCGTTCACCGCACATCAGTAGAATTCTCTCTTCTCCCTACTGATTGAGCAGCCCGGTTACCCTGCTGCCCACGCGCCACAGCAGACAAAAGGAAAAAAGAGCCAACCCGAGCATCCTTCATGTGTAGCCCATGCTCCTAAGCTACTTCGTGGCATGCTCTCTCCCTCAGCCCCCTCAGCTTGTTCCCATTGGTTTCAGCTCTAAGCCCGTTTCTAAAGGCAGCGACACCATCTGCATACCAAGGGCTTCTGTGCAAACAGCCTGCTTTCCTGCAGGAACTCAGCAAATTCTTGCTTTTGTCTGCTCTCTGGTGGCATTTCCAAGGGAATGTGAGATCTTATTAAATTTGACCATGACCTCTGTATTTGTCACAGCCTCTGCAGGCTATGGCTGTGTTCAAGCAAGGAACTGAGCTGTTTTACTAACTAGAAACAGATCCAAAAAAAAAAATTCTTTATATGCCCCCCCCCCCCCCCAAAACGCACCAGCTAAAAGATGCATACTGTAACAGTATAAATGATTCACAGTAACGCAAATACAGATCCTGTTCTGCAGTTAATCAGGGTCTAGATACTCAAATTTAATAGTGACTAGTCCCATCCAAAGGCATTAAAGATTCATCAGTAAATAGGCACAATGCTGGCAAAAGATGCTTGGGAGGGGCAATTAGGAGAGAAGAAAACCTGTTCAGATGATGCAGCATAGGATCCTGGGAATGCAGCCAGAGAAATAGCACTGTAGGGAGTCCAGAATGGAATACATATGTCAGAGATAAAAATAAAAGCACTGGAATAGAGAGCCCCCTTCTGCATGCGTATATAATAACTGGGAGTGGGGGAGGAATAAGATTTATGATGATGACTATTTTAAACGCAAAGGGTAGAATGGTTTATGGAGGTCAAGTTACATTTGGATACTGTTTTGCCAACTTAAATTACATCATTAGAATGCATATATTGCTTTTTGCATTAACATGTGTAGAAGTATGAATAATAATATTAATGCTGAGCAAAAAGAATACAAGTGTGGGGTTATGTATATCGCACAGATAATCAGTAAGTACAAAAGTGCTATTCCTCTAAAATTCCTTTCAGTCTAGATCTGGCCCAGATCTTATAGGGGCTGTCTACAAGTATATATGTCTTGCATATCTAAATTTTCACAGTTGTTCCATATGCCATAAGGATGCTTGGAAATCTAGCTGAACTCTGAGAAGGCTTGTCACTATTATCTAGCACCTTTCAGTGGCCATAGTAGTGAGCAAAGTTACAAAGCTGAATGCTGCTTTTAGATGGTCACACTGTGAACAAATACCAGTAGACTTGTTATAATACTGTATATTGTTGCTTAGAAAAAAATTAAAAATTAGATATGACAAAGGACAGAAGATGTTCCTGGGAACATAAAGTAGAGAGAACAGCAGAGACAGACGCCATACTTTATTGAAATGGCATCCCAGATAGTCTCTGATTGTGATAAAAACTAAGCTGCAACACTAACCGACTGTGGAACTAAGCTAAGCAAGAACATTCCTGTAGCTGGGAAATGCAGATGTTTGTGTGCGCAGCCAACTGCGTAAATCTTGAAATTTTGTTCTAAAACCACTTTATCTGGCTTTTCCAGTCAGCTTCATCGATTCTACTTTTTTCTTTCATGTCTTTACTGGAGATATTATGGGTTTTTTTCTTCTCCCTTGTGCTTGTTAACATTGAGCTTTCTTTGTCTGTTATTCAACTGAGTGTTTACTGAAAGGATAGTATATTAGTTCCAGCGACACTCTAGTGGCTCTCAGCTGGTATCGTGTAAGAGAAAGTAAAAGAAACAAGTTATGAAAAAAAAAAGGCTTACGTTGTTTTCTTCTTTGGGTGTGACAGTCCAACATTTGTGTGTTGACCTTGAGTAATAGCACATGTTATAAATGCTGCGGATAATAAATAATTGACACAACCTTGTTTGTTTAAAATAGGTTAGTTTGTATGCTGCCCTTGGTGGACTTTAATCCATTCATTCTTGCCTTTTCCTGACATACGCTACCCTGTCTACCTTGTTGGAAGCTAATGCAGTAAATCACAAGCAACTGAAAGGAGGATGAGGCCCATCTCATGTCTCCATTCGTGGCAAGTGAGGTTGAACAAATGAAACTGTTGTATCTTTCCATGTCCTATCCTGAAGTAGCAATTTGATTTTTACATTAAAATCAAACTTATAGAGCTATTGCATTGCTTTTAATGTTCTAGTAGAAGAGAAAGAATTGGGAAAATTGCAAAACAGGAGGAAATCTTGCAAAATGTTTATTTTAAGGTATGTACTTGTGAAACCATCCAATCCATGAAGCCAAGTAGTAAATAAAATGAGAGTAACTAGGAATCCCCCCTTCTCCTTAAATTTCAGGATTACAGCAAATCAGTGGTTTTTGGATTCTGACACTTTGAGGTTTACAAAGCAAATAACCTTAAACTCTGCTATTTCACATTCAGAGAATTTCAAAGCCCCTATGTGATCATTTGCTTTTCTTGAAGAGCATTGTACAGTAGCACCAGTATGCAAGTGGAAAATTTGAGGTTTAGAAAGGTGAAATTACTTGCTCAGTGGACCCTGGAAGTCATGCTAAATGCTGGCTCTGTTCTCCGTCACTCCCTACAAACTCCTAGTTTAAGAACTTTCTGAAAATTTCCCTCAAGGCTGTCTAGTTTAATCATGTTTCATCATACTTCCCTGCTGTTATTTCGGCGCCAGCAGCTATTATTTGTCAGGTTTAACAACAACAAAAAAGTCATATGCTGTATGTGTGGGACAGAAGAAAAAAGATAGAATCAGGAAGTGTGGCTGGGCTGGGCAGGGAGCACATAAGCTGAAAGTATTCAGAATACTTCAGGCATCCCCATTTCTGACAAACACATTGATTTTTTTACACCAAGCTGTCAGCTACAATATGAGGTATCAGTTATCCTTGAAACGTAAATAACAGATAGGTGTGTTTGTTTTCTCAGGCTGCTTCATCAGCTTATTTGTTTCTTCCAAAGTAAAGTCTGAATCTATATAGAACTAATGAATCTGCCTTAGAAACAGTATCTGGTTTTCAGCAGAACTCTTTATCTCCCTTTAACCTGTATCTGAATAGGAGATAAGTCTGTAACAATGATGTAATCACCTAACTTACTATTTATAGAAGCCCTGAGCATTTAACTGACAAGCTCAGGATCTCTCTAAAGCTCGAACCATGCTAGAAGGCAAGTACTACACTTTCTCACAATGGTAGTAGGTTGCGTTATACCTACGGAGGCCAAGAGAAGCCAAGATGCCAGCAGGAAAGTTAGGGACGGTCTACTGTGTTGTCCCATATTCCACCAGAAATGGTCATTTGTTTTTATGCATTAAATCGAAAATCAACAATGGCATGCTTTTTTCAGCCAAAGCAACAAGAAAAGTATGTTACTTTTTGTGCATGCCTGCTGAGTTGATTAACTATAATGGTTGGAGACAGTGCCAATACGGAAGTATATGGGAAGCAAATTCTAAAGAAATTGAGAGTTTCAGTCATCTCCTAGGTATCTAGCATCTAGAATCTGAACTGCAGGTTACCTGGACAAAAACCACTGACTTCAGAATGGAATATTGCCAGCATAAGAACTGAAGCTGTACAAAGCAGGCTGTTTAAAAGAGCTCAGTAAATTAAGAAGTAAAATAAAATAAAAAAACCCAATACATTTAGCATAATCAGTGGAGGCTATAAAAAGACCCAAGCACAAAACCAAATATTTATGTGTTAATCTCCATATTTATGTGTTAATTATATTCTGTCATGGAACAGTTTGTTTGGTTTGAATGGGCAGATCCCATGAAACTTTAGTTTAGCTTTAGTCCAGGGAAAGATAAGAGTCACTTGTGAAACTTGGACAAGAAAGATTCAACCATGCTTGATTTTAGAGAGTAGCCTTCTCTTCTATATTGTTGTATTACTCATTTCACACAATAGATGTTTTCTTCTTTCAGTGTTTCTTTCCCACAAAATCAAAAGTCTGGTAGACTAGAGATTTCAGAGCTTCCTGTATATTTATAGAATTGTCATTTCAGGGTTCCTATTTGAGAGTAGAGAGTCTGAGGAAGTTCCTGTGTTTTTTCTTTCTGCTGTCTTCTCTGCTGGACTAGTGTTTGTCATTTTCTGATTTGCAGTAACTGTTCGGGTTCATGTGAAGATAATCTAGACCAAAAGCCCTCTTTATATGGTAAGAAATTTAAAGAAAGGTATTTTTCTTAATAAAGGTCGTCTTTCTAAAAATTCCTTGAAAAATCTAATTGACAGTTTAATTCTCCATAAGATGCTAATGGACCCCAATTAGAATAGAAAAAAGGAAAGTGATTCCTCTTGACGGATGGGTCTCAGTTGACCTTGGGGCCTTTTTACTGTCCCACACATCAGTCTTTGACGGGGCCTGCTTTTTGTGATCTGTCACATCAAAGCACTACTATAGGTTTGTGGAAGGGTTGCTGCACTGTGCATTCAGTCTTGTTACTGTCTCATTTTTCTTATAAAAGATACAGACAAGTGTGAGAGACACTAATGAGGTCGGTGCTTTCTATTCTACAAGGCTTCACTAGAAAACAAATAAATTCGGCCTTTCCCAGGAGCAATATAAATGCTTTAAAACTTCGTCTGGAAAGCTAGTTGCATTTTTCTACCCTTCCCAGGTACAACACTTGGCTCTAGCATAATTCTACTTTCTCATCAAGAAAAAGACATTCTAGTTCCAGAACTGATATACAAAGGAAAGGAAGACTCAAAAAATTGTCTTGTCAGGATGTCATTCAAAAAGCAAGAAGCACTGCACGAATTTAACATGCAAACCAATGTGGAAATACATGTATGAACTTACATCCATAGCTCTACATGTAGCTGGATACACATATTAATGTCTACACACACCTATACATATCTGCATGGTCATTTGTAACAAACTGCTGCAAATGTGAATCTGAACCTTAAGCCCTCTGACATTACTTAGCAAAACATTTTCTCTGTCTTTGATTTCCCTAGATGTGAAGTGTACAAGACTGAGTTTTAGCACCATTTTTGAAGATTTCACTCACTGACCCCTAACATGAATGTTCAAGAATTGATGTAGATCAGACTTGGGATTCCAGATTCAATTAATTGCATCTGACAGATTTGCATTTTATAGCAATTTCAGGCATTTTTTGTTCACGTTGAGTGTTTTTACTGTGTCAGTAGCTAAAAACTTTTTAAACAGAGGGTTAAAAAGATTATGCTGACCAAGCAGCTACCTAGTCACCTTTACAAGTATATAAACTATACCTGGAATACATGTTATAACTTGTGTATTCCACAGAGAAGGGGCTGAAATCTGCTGTTTTCTTAGATGAGTCTCCTACCTGTGAGGTTTCTCATATTTATTCTTACAATGATTTTTTTTTTGTACTGATAGCCTGCACATTCAAATGTTTATGTCCACCTCTACTGCGTTTACTGAAAATTTAAGTTCCTGTATGATGCTGTTTTTTGCCCTGTTAAATGTTCAGGTTCTTCTAATCTCTGCTCTTTCGTCTTGTAACTAATGGACAGTTCTATGTTTTAGAATTATTTGGAATGGGTACTGCTTTGCATGACTGTTCTTCAGGAATCTTTCTCCCTTCTGATAAATATGGTACCCCAGTAGGACTTTCTAAATCAGAATAGACACTTACTCTAGTAAGGCAGAAGGAGTTCACTAGTTCTTTAATGCAAAAATAGCCATGGTCTTATCATCATTAAACTCAGAAAACTGTTTGCTCAAGATCTCAGCCCCATCATTCCCTGAATCAAAGGAATCTATTGATGGACGCTCTCTTTTTGTTCCGAAGATGGCATATGAAGGTTGGCTGACATAATTAGTATTCTTTTATCCTGTTGTTGGATGTATTCTATGAAAGCCCTTGCAGATTGGGAATGGAGTCAGAACAACGCATTTTAGTGAGTGTCTACTGGGATTTCCAATACTTGATTCTGTTAAGGATGACAATTTATTTGAGATGCAGTTCCTTTAAGAGGTATTCATAGACTCTGCCGTCACCTTGCATTATTAAACAAATAAGAATTGACTTCTGCTGACAACACTATCTCCAGTATGTACCTTTTTCATTGCTGTCCTAATCTACTGCACAATTCTTATTTACTGCGTTGATTCCATATTTAAACATTCTAAGCTTTTGCATGCAACTTTTTGTTAGAACAGTTTGTGAAATAAAGGAGACCCTTTCTCTCTGCTGTATACTCCCCTGAGAATGACTTTGCTGGCACATGTTTACCCCCTGGGATCTGAGCCAGTTAAGAGGATTCAGTGTGTGGTGCAGATACTGAAACACTAATCTTAAAGACCATAATGACTTGACTCACTAAATTGTTGACAGTTCATTGGCTCAAGCTAGCACATGTAGGGAAGATCCATTACAGCTGTAAGCAAACTGTGAAGGTCACAAAATTACTAGGGATACCTAAACAGAAAGGGGAACATGCTTGGATAGCCCTGGAATACTATGCATCTATGATCTCTTGGTTTCTTTCTGTTTCTTTTCAGGCTTCTTTAGTGAGGTAGTTCAGCAAAGTCAACACAACCCTATGACTACCTGCCTTAGGTTAATTATCAGCTTTCCTTCAGCTCTTTTGGAGAGAAATGATCCTTTGCACTAATTCTCTAGGCCTAAATGTCACAGCCAAAATACCTTGGCAGAGTGCCGTTGTGTTTGCACTTAGAGAATGGGAGGGAGGGAAAGAAAGGAACGTGAAGCTGGCCTGGTCTAGCAAGTATGCGTGCATATCAGGAGAGAACTTGGTATTCCTTGTGTTAATTTTTTTCCACTGTTTTTTCAGCAACTTTTGGCTTCCATTAGATTTTAGTACTGTAAAAGAGGGGAGGGATTGACAGCTACATGTCAGATGGGTTCCTAGAAAGGCTTCATTTTTGTGCCATGAACTTATCTACAACTTCACCAAATATCCTCACTACAAAGATTTAGTTTTTGACGTGGTGAAACGTAATAGCAAACTACTGCCTTTGCTCTTTCTTCTGGGTTTCAATGCAGATGTTATAGAACATTATTGTGTTTGATGAACTCCTAATCCTCAGATACACTGCAGTGCATGATACATATGTCTCCGTAGAATTCTCATCCCTCCTACACATGTACTTAATGTTCATTAAAGCTGCAGCATTGATGGAAGAAGTAGAGCATGGCCGTGAACGCTGGTATTGATAGTGTCCACCCTTTGCCCATTCAATTTCATTCAGTCTTGGCCAGAAGGTCCAGCCTCTGGAGATCTTGCTCAGCATCTATAAATTCCTTAGACCTTAGCCTTCTGAAAAGACTCCAGTGACCTGGCCAATGGAAATTTGAGATCATTCTGTGGGATCTTCGCCCTTTTCCTTTTGACCATGGGTTACAATTTGAACTTTCAAAAGTTGTGCTAATTAGTTTGCTGTACTTTGAGACTAGGATGTGAGAAAAGGTTATGCCTGGTGAGTAAGTCCTGTCATTTGAGCTTTATTACTGAGGAGGAAGGGGAAATAATGTAAAATGCTCAGATGAAGATTTTGCCATATGTCCATCATGGTTGAATAGTACAATTTGTTACCTGTGCACCATGCTGGAAGTTATGTTTGCCATATTCTTTTTTCTTTTCCCTCATGGTTTGAGCTGCAACTCACACAAGTGGTAATCTTTGCCTCCACAACTTCTGCTCAGGCTAGCTATACTTTAAAACTGTTACTTTCCCTTTCACTGTGAGCTTGGGCTAGAAATCTTTTGTCGTTCTCCCCGTCATTCTCCCCATTATGGTGCCAGAATCTTTCTGACTTGCTTTCCATGCCATTGTCAAAAAGAACAGATTTGTTCTTCCAGCCATGACTCTAATTCTAGAGTGCTTAAGTTTCAGGTGTGTGTGCTGGGACTCAGTGATTACATTTCATAATTACTGCAGGCTGCACCCCGTACTGTACTGGGACCCTTTCCCACTATTCCCTTTTGTGTTACAGAAATAGAAAACAGGTGTTGAAATAATAAATGCTCGGTGTCAGGATTTAACAACCCAAGAAAGTACGTTGACTAATGCAATCCCTCTGGTGAATCCTGTTGAAGAAAAGCAGAAGTCACTCTGTAGTCTATAATGAAAGAAAATTTCTTTGTCTTGGAGATATGTTTTAACACTAATTGGAGGAGATTTGTTTCTGCCCTTTTGAAAGAAACAGACTGGCAGGTTGAACACCTGATGCAAAGCTTAAAAGACTGTAAGATGAGTTGTAGAAAAAGAATGCTCTATCAATGATCCTTTTATAAAGAATGGCTCATTCATTAAACAAACTGTTTTATACATGGCATGTCATAAGACAGAAGTAGATGGGAATTTTGTTTAATGCCATCCAAATACAGAAAGCTATATGAAAACTTTTAGCTTCATCCATAAAGTGCCAGAGCAAGAACAATGAAAAATGAAAAATCAAGACTGACAGCTAACTCACCCTCTTATACTAAGTATTAGAAAAATTTTGTTCCTATCCTATTGAATCATCTCAGGATGTATTTGACTTGAGACAATGAATTCACAACTAGCTGACTTAATTTCTGGAATGTTTTATTTTCAGTCTGGCTTGAGCCTAAGAAACATGTTAGTTTAAGGTTATTATTTTCTTGGTTTTAACCCTCTTGCTGAAATTAAGACTTCAAGAACAAATTTGTTGTATTCAGGTTTTTAGAAGAGTGTGATCGCCATCTAAGTATCTTAGAAGCATCTAACTTTTCAGAAGATGCTGACCTCTTCGGGAGTTCTGCCCCTAGATTCTTGTTAAAGTTAATTAAGAGCAGTCCTTAACTACACACTTAAGTGCATCTCTACTCAACAGTGTACTTAGACCTATGTTTAGGATCAATTTGTATTCCATGGCATAAGGTATTGTGCAGAATTGCGGCTCAAAAATAATTTTGTCTTTGCTGACAGGTATTTGGCTGCTCTTGTCTCCACCTAGGGTCTTTTTGGGCCTTCTTGAACCACAGTTGCAATTCGGTGTTATTGTTTCTATGTTTACTAGTGTATCACATATAAAACTAGCGCTCTGGCCATTCATCCCTCTACAGTCATGTGTCTTCATAATACAGGTATTTTGGGTATGAAGTCTTGCTTTAGTTTCCAGGTTCTTGTCTGTGTTGCAGCTTTGTTTCTGGCTTCAGGGGAGCTCTATGAAATCAGTGCCTTTCTTTGAGTCGCCTGCAGTTTGCTCTTGCTGCCTCTGAGTGGCCTACAGTGCACGTTGAGTCACTCTTACTCTCTTTCTCTGCCTCCCTTTCTCCCCCTTCCTTTTATTCCAGCAGTCAGGCAGCTAATTAACTGCACAGGCCGGCCTTCAGTGCATAATATTGTAATGAGGTAGGAGGGAGAGTCACAGCTGCTTCAGCATGAGCAGCAGGCTCTGTTCCTGGTGCCAGGAACTCGGAAGGAGCTGACTTTTTTCCTTTTTAAGTTGACTGAAGCGTGGACATTAAAGGCAGATAGAGGCAGATCTGTGCCTGACACAGAGCATGAGCAGGGCGCCGGGGTGTTAGAAGAGCCTGGGGAAGAGCTGGGGAGTGTGCCGAAGATGGGCAACCAGCCTGGGCGAGTGGAGGAGCACGACCAAGGTCTGTATGGTCCATAACGCTGTTTGACCAGCCCCATGCGAAATGTCGGGGCTGCTTTCTGCAGCTTTCTGTGCTTTCACTGCAGGAGATGGGGTTTTGTTCTCAGGGGTTTCACTGCAGTGTCCTACTGAGAGGAAACAGAGGCTGTTGTCATAGATAATGCGGATGTTTTCCAGCCTGCTAGTGAAATTACTGCTGTTTACCTTGTGACTTGTAAATGCTGTTCATTACTGCTCTGTATCTGAGATCACAGCACTGTCCTTAGGGAAGCTTTTCTGAAAGAAATCCTTTGCTCTTTGGAACAGAACGCCTACAAGGGCGGGGGCTTCAATTCCTGACATGTTATTTTACGTAGTCTGCATGATGCAGCTAAAAAGTTGTAAAGCTTATCTAGTGATGTACAACTTGTTAGGATCTGCTGCTTGGAGCGTAAGCCTCTACCATTGTTTGTGGCTTGAGTCTTGAAATTTTCTAGGCCCTAGAATTTTAAATGATGCCTTTGTGGAAGGTCTTCTCACCATTGTCCTTTCAGAAGTGTAGTGCTTTGCGTGTTAATCAGTAGCAGATTTTATAGAAAGCGAAGAGCTCATATCAGGTATATCTAATTCCCCTTGCATTGAATGTCTATGCTGTACTTTAGAAAAGAATAGTAATTTGTTCCTGATGCTGCATCAGGAACAGTTTTGGCTGAGCTTTGATTCATTTTGCCTATTTCTTTGACACTGATTGCGTTAAAAACAGTAGGCCCACTGATTTCTGCTGTTTTGTGTTTTAGTTTCTGTTCAAGCCTAGAACCCTCTAATGTGCAAAACTAGAATACGGCTGAACTTCCTGGTGCTCCGTTTCTTACTGTTGCCATGGGAATTTCATTCACAAAATTCTATTAAAGTTGGTATTGGGTGATCTTCTTATAACTTCAAATTAGATGCGTAGCTATTGTTTTAAAAGCAAAAACATATACCTAATCTCTTGTATTGTGAGGAAAAGCAAGGGGCAGGCAACACTTCATTGCTACCATAGGATCTCTCACAATAGATCTGCCATTGAACGCTGCAGCAGCAGTTAGGTGTAGTGGAGAACTCTCTAGCAGTATGTTAATGAAGGCAGGCTAATGAAGAACACAAAAGCTGCCAGTAGCCAGTCACCAGAAGAAATGCTGCCCTAAGGGAATGTTAAACTTCAGGCTAAATGTATGGCTGTCTACGACCCCAGGCCCTGAAATCATCCCACTGCAAGCTATAGGAGGCTTGCTGAAACTGAACGCATCACTGTCATTTGAGGAGGGGTAAAACTGATGATAAAAAACTAAGGGAGAGATGGACAGTAACATGGGGAAGTACACTGCTAACTTCTAATCAGAGTTTGAGGAAACTGGCCCTGATTTTCAGGGCCAGTGCTGGCATTTGAACAGCTTATTACTATTAACACAAATGATAAATGAATATCCAGATCCCCTGTGGGTTTTGAAAATTTCTTTCATCCTTTGTTTTCTCTTGTCCTGTAATTTATGTGTTTTTTTTTTAATTGAAGGGGAAAGGGTTATACTTGTGTTGCATCTAAACGGTTTTAAAACTCTTTTCAGCCTTTAAGTGCAGACTGTACTAAGTCTTGTTTTAATATGTCCTTAGTGTTCATAAGGTAAGAATATGACTGAAAAACAGAACATTTTGTGTTGAACTATGTGGTCAAAACTTATTTTAATCATAGAGGAAGTTACAGTAACATCGCGGTTGACAGAATAAATTCTATCAACATATTCCATGTTGCATGTAAGAGCTCAGGGTTTGAAAGTTGGAGTACAATGCAAATTTTCCTTCAGATGTCTTCACAGTTTTGACAATTAGGATGCAAAAACTTGTTTTTCACCTTAGCATGTGATATATAAAGCCAATGCGTTTGGCTTTGTTTCTGCATGGATGAGCTTAGCTCTCATTCAGCAGCATGTAAATCTTGAATGACCGTAGTACTCCAGATTTGGTCCTTTTGGACCCCCTTCCAGCTTTAACTGCAGGCAGTCAAATCTTGACCTCTGTTTCCCTGATCATGATATCTAGGGTTTTCATGTTTGTTGTTTTTACTTTCTTTTCAGGAAATTTTACAGACACTGAGTGGTTCATTTGTGATTTGTTTTTTTAACTTCCTAAACTTACCATCTCAGTGTACAAGGGGAAAGATTTTTAAAACACTTTGTTCCTTCTGTTGGTATCACTGGACACCAAAATCTTTAAAATCTGATTTTAAATGCCTCCATTGTGGTGTAGGTTATGACTTAGAATGGAATACTGGTTTCCATGTGTTTAGGAGAATAGGATGTACTTTGACAAGTTTTCCTGTTGAGTGAAAATAGGAATAAGCTGTAGCCAAGGACATGGGGGTGCATAGCTTTCAGCTAACAAGGCTAAAGTTCTACAATAAAGATATCTTTTAGTTTCAAAACTGTAAATAAAATAATACAGGTTCTAGCAGCAACATTTTCAGAGCCTGACAGTCCACGTGAATGATGCTGACTATACAGCTTGCAATCAAGATTCAGGATACAAAGGTACAGCTGTGATAACCCTAAGTTCTGGGTGGCCTAGTCAGTGCTATCAAGGAACAGGAAGGAAATCACCGACCCCAAACTGAACAGTTTGAAGCTGACTAGTTAATGTAGGGGAATGTGAAAGAAATTCAACTAGCTGAGGAACGGATTGTGGAGCGGTGAAGATGGAGAAAAGGAAAGCATCCTAAATGGGCTGTTACTTACAAAGTAATCCACTGCTGGTGTCTAATGGAAATGTTGTGTTCAGAATATTTATAGGAGTGTGTAATAGCCCAGGATCATCTCTTTTTAGGTTACTCTACATACTGCTAAGGGTGTAAGAGTGTCTAGGATGAAGTTAAGGAGAATACTTGTAATAACGTTAGATGCTACAAGCTTTTCTTGACTTCTAATTCAAAACTTATTTTAAACCATTTTTACATTCATATGTAAGAGCTTTTGCTTTGTGATGTGTGACCCAAGACAGTTTGCATGCATCACCTGTTTGCCAGATTTCTCCTACCTGCAGAGTGGGTAAGCTGGAGTACAATGCAAATTTTCCTTCAGATGTCTTCACAGTTTTGACAATTAGGATGCAAAAACTTGTTTTTCACCTTAGCATGTGATATATAAAGCCAATGCGTTTGGCACTCAACTCTTCCTGCTATACCTGAGAGTTCTGAATATTCATATTCATAAAGCATCTGGAGGTTTTAGAATGAAAGCGCCTGTAAAATAATTAAGAAAAAGATATAAAACAGTAGTGAATACTGCTGCAGCTCATCAGTAGAGGTAATTTTCTAGTTCTAGTACTGGCTGCCTCAAGCTGAAGGAACCATTACTATGTATAAACGTAGGCCAGAGCACCTGTGAAATAACTGGAACATTTCATGGGAGTTGTATGGAAGAATAAAGTATTATCCAGTGCAGAAGTATTTATTGAGAGAAGCCTTTCAAACATTTCATTTACATTGGAAACATGTTGGGAGGCAGCCTGTTTTTCTGAACAGGAGTACTAAGTTTCTTTGACATTGGTTGACACTGATTGTGGAGTTTTGCTTGTCCTCTAAACATCTGCAGGTGATGTGATGATTAATATTACTGGGCAGAGGTGGAAAAAATGACTAAACACATACAAAAACTGTCTTGAAAGAAGCAGCTGAGTGGGAAATGTTAAATTCTCTAGTTGGAACAAGGTGACTGGTGGGGTTATCCAAGAGTTAGACTTTTTTTTAGAACTGTGCTTATTTGTAAAATATGCTTACATGGCTTGGAGGAGCATATCAAATGTCAGTGCATACACTAAGCCAGTATTGATCTGTTTTCCTTTGTCTGTTTTGTCCTGGCCTAGGGGTGGCTTCGTTTTATGTTTGAGGAAGGGATTCTTCTGCGTAGGGTATATAGCCTGTAAAACATACGGAGCCTTTCAAGATAAAAGGTATTGTAGAAATATACTATTTATAGTGATTTCTGATTTTTTTTTTTCCTATGTGTATATTCAGGTCTTTTCTGAGTGGTCCTGCTAGTCTCTGTCATCGGCTTCTCTCCCTTTCACCTTTTCTTAAACATGAGAGCCATTCATTTTATCTCTGTTAGGTATCAGCACATCATTTTTTGCCAAGCAAGAGCTCAAGAAGACAGATGAGTTTAATGATGGTGAGGGGGGGAAGGGAGAGAGGAGAGGGGCCAGCTAAACTAATGAATCACACTGCAGCTTGCATGGAAATACCGACAGCAAGCCGTGTCTTCTTCGAGCTCAGGCAGCAAGCTGTAAACCTTTTGTTCCCAGTGGAGACAGCAAACCACAATTTGCTCTCCATTGGATAATTTAATTCCTTAGTCACCTCTTCCTCCCACGAGTCTTTCTTGCATGGTTGTTTCACAAATGCTTTCATTCTTTAGAGTAGTTACACACTGCTGATTAAACTGGTATTGAAGAAGTTTATTTTCCCCTGGAGAGTAATTTTTACTTGACTTAAGCCTCTCTTCCAAGGCCAGTTAGGGCCAGCTCTGTTGATTAGTCTTGTGATGTGACTTGACTGGACTGAAATTCTTAAATCATTTCACAAATACCTACAAACAAATGGCAGTAGTCTTTTTTGCTTTGTAGGCCAGCAAAATGAGTACAGCCAAGAGACTATGTCACAATTTGGACTGGCCTCTTAGAGAAATTTAGTCATGAGTATGACTAAATGGCTGCCTCTCAAATTATCTGTTTGAGGCCAGACAGTTAAATGATAATCGGAGGTCCCCTGATCCTGAGGTGAGAGGCCACTGAGTGCTAAATTAATAGAAGAGACCAAAATGCTCCACTGTATTGAGGCAAGGGCCTTTTCAATGCTTTTCAGCATTGGCTGGGAGGATGTGCTGAGTGGGAGTACTTTGTGGGCAGGACCAAAGCTTTTACAAGAACTTTTAGGGCATGCCAGGCATCAGGATGTGGTTTATGCATTTTGTTTTGTGTTAGATTGTTGTGTTGTTGAAAATTAAAACCATTCTTGGATGAAGGCAGTGAGCTTCTGCTACTGGTTGGGAAATCTTACTTAACGAGCTGGTCAGCACGAGTTTATCTTACGATTAGAGCTCTGCAGACTACTTCTGCCCCAACGCTGGTGGTGTTTCAATATCTATGAATAGTAGATCTAGTAAAATAGTAAATGTAAAAGCTAATTTTCTTGGTGGTTGTTTTATTAGTTTATTAGTAAATGTGCTGCAGTTGGCTTTACAGTGACAGTGTGATAAGGAAACAGCAGTGGAAGGTTGTGATTTGTTTGTGTGTGTGGGTGTTTGTGTGTTGGTACTGAGACAATATTAAATGACTCATCTAGGGGAAAAGGGTGAAAGAAGGAGAGAATATACTGGCCTTGCAGAAAAGGCAAAGCTTACTTCTTTTTGTTTGGATTATATTTGGCTCCTCAAGATCTTAAAGTTACAAAACTAGCCATAGAAATTTGAGCAAGGATTGTATCTTGGTCTTCCTACTGAAACCTTTCAGAGCCCTTCAGATATTCACCAGTTTGGTCAGAAGCCATCCTGCTTTTTAGAGCCTCTACTTTTATTTCAGTAAAACAGTTTTTTGTATTTTTTTCTCTTTTCAATTCCCTTTCTAGTTTACCAATTTACTCTTCATAAAATCTCCCATTTTCCCCGTGAAATGTAGCTTTCAGAACTACACAAACCTGTCGAACTGAGGCAAAGTACCTGCTTAATTTCATTGGCACTGCACCTGCATGAAGCAAATTTAATTTGTTTTTGTATGATTCTCATAGACTGCCACTAGCAGGTTGACAGATCTTTGGTACTTTCTTAAATTTTTTTCGTAGTTTCCCCTGCTATATTTTGAAGCAAATTTGAGCATAATGATTAAATATAATAAAAGCCTGAAGAGCTCTGATGATAATAGACATTGCTAGATTTTTTTCTTCCCATAATCCAAAGTAGACTTCTCTTCACAAATCTCTTTTGAAGTGTTCCTTCTATTATTTTTCATGGGACAATAGTGTTTTGCTGGGAGCATTAATAGATATGGATTGTATGTTCTGGGTCAGAGTCCTCTGTTCTTACATGATCTGTGCCTGTCAGTCAATTCTCTCTCAGTCTATAAAATTACAGCAGAACTGCAATTTTCTGCCCTTTTAGTCAGCCTGCTTAGCACACAGCTACCAAGCTGGATATTTTATCAACAGCAAAATATAAATATGAAAACTCTTAGAGACAAATATGATTTTGATCATTGGAAAAATATACCCTTGGGAAAATGTAAGGCTAACATGAGTTCGTAGGGTCCAGCCCTGAGCATGGGTTGGCTGAAACAAGAATATATATTCTTCCATTTGTTACTAAGATGTTAGAAGTGAATAGTTTTTGTGTCTTAAATTGAATTTGTTCAATTATTTAGGAAAAATATTAGGAACTAATAAATATACCCGTGTCCTGTGAGGAGAGTTCTGTCTCTTTCACGTTCCTGTGTCCGTCGATGTTTAGGTGCTAACTGTTATAGAGCATCTGTGAAAATAGGCATTACTGAAGCAAGTAAAAATTTTACCAGTTGCTTGAGTGAAGTCAGGTTTATTTATGTGTGGGAAGATGCTTCTGTAGGGATAGCATGCATTAGTGTTTTGACATATTGCACTTACGTTGGGTTACTGTTCTGTCTTCCTCCACTAAAATCTAGTATATCCTTAACCCTTCTTTTGCACCACTTTGCCATGGACAGGTGAATGTTATTCAAGATAGTTGCTTTACTTTGCAATTGGCAGTGAGCTAGTAGTTGTACACATCATTTAATGAATGAGAGTTGGTTATGTTTTAACAAGTTGATAGCTTTCCCTGATCTGTTCCATTTCCAAACCAAGATGCTATCTGGAAATATACAAGTCACTTCAAAAAAAGTTACTGATCAAACTCTTAATCTTTGAGAATGCTGCCATAGTATACAACTTCTGCCTTGGGACTTTGCCATGGGATTCTTGAATTTGGTAGAATTAACTGTAAGGCCATACGATCTCTTTACAAACTTTTAATTTTAAATTGTTTATCTTTTACCTGTGAGAGCTGCATGAAGCCATTAGATCTGTACAAAAGCATCTTAACACATAGCTGTGTTGGTAGGAGTGTGTGAAGCAAAGGTGATCACACCAAGACATTGCTTTTGAAATACCATACTGGAGAAGGTAAAACTTGAGCAGATTTTTTTCCTGACCATCACTGTATGAACTATCTCCTGTCCAGCTATCTGGAGAAATCCCCTGCCATGCTAAGGATAGAAAGCTTTTTAATTAACATGAGCAAAGAAAAATGCAAAGGTAATTTCTTCCCTGCATCTGGAGGAATCTCTTATTATTTTTCACAGCCTAAAGGTCTTGTGCATTTTGGCATGGCAGTATTTACACTGAAGATGTAGAAATTCTTATAATACCATATGATAATACCATAATACCATGCCTCGTGTAATCACTTCCGTAGGAGCTGTTTCTACAAGGGTGTGGATAATAAATCTGTTGGCAGTAAGCTAGTTCTCTGCAAGACAGGGAAGAGAAAGACCTTCAAAAGTATATCCTAATATTTACTTTAATAGACAAAATTGCATATGATTCCTGAAGTAAAGCAGAGGTAATGCCCTTTGCTCGTACAGAATAGGACTAGCTCAGCAATGAGCTCCGTTAGTCACAATTAATAGCTGGGAAATTGAGATGAGACTGAAATTTTCTGTCAACACCAGTCATTGCAGGGACCAGTATCCTCTGCCTGGAGAAAGAGCTCACAGCACCAGCTTGCCAAGGGTGATAGCCCTGGTGTTTGCCTATATCTGTGGCATAGTAAAATAGTTGCTAAATTGCAGCCTACAGAGCAAAAAGTAACTGTTTTCCCTTTCTAGGGGAAATTGTCAAAAATGATTTTTTTTGTTCTTTTTGGGGGGAGAAAAGCATAAAAAAATTACATAATTCAAAAGATTTGCATCTTAGTCTTGTTCCCAAGAACACACACTGTCAGCAGTAATGCTAGTGTTTAAATACTGGAAAAGGTAAGACAGCAGTGTCATACCCATCTCCACTTGCAAACATGATCCTTTGGATGGAAAGAGTGCTCCATAAAATTGGTGTAATTTACTTAAATCTTTAAAAGGAAGAGATTTAAACCTTGATATAATGGAAGACTCAGTGTAGACAGCATATTCTTGGCTGGCTAAAGCAATGTTCAGAGATATTTCGTGTTATGTTTGCAGGCCTCATAAACAAAGTCTGAGCTTTTGCTCAGGCTTCTCCTGAGCAAAAGCTGGCGATTGCAAGGTGTCAGAAGAGAAGAGAGGGTGTTCTTTGAGGGGCTCAGGATATATCTACAATCCTTATCTTCTCGATCATGAGAAATGCTGCTTTCATAAAATATCATTGAGTTTGAAGAATAGACTGATCATGTTAGAAATTACTCTTTGCCTCCTCCACACACAGCTTCCTTGAGGCTGCTTGACTGTGAAAAATTTTGGACCGATCTTTTAATTAAAAGCTTTCCCTCTTTCCCTCTTTCCCTCTTTCCTTTTTAAACCAAGCTCTTCCTGCTCTGTTGAAGCTCTTCCTGCTCTGAAGTGGGCAACTTTCTTATAGATAAACATCTCATTATGCTATGAGATTTCTTCCTCTCTCTTTCTGCCTCATTCCTTGATGTGTCTCATCCTGTGTTGATAGAGTTTTAGTGATTTCAGTCCAGCTCCCAGTGTCAGCTATTCAGGACAGTGCTAGTTGGCTCCCTTGTTGCCATCCTCGGCAAAGCTAAAACTCTGGATGAGCTGTGGAAACTAAATTGCAGTCCTCTCCCCACCCCCTCCCTGAAGCGGGCTGGAAACTACAATAAAACTGGGTTTATTATGTGGTCATCACATCTTAGTAAACAAAAGGCAGTTGTAATACCAGTGCAATGCGTGCTGGTATTTAGCATTAAGCAAACAATATTAAAACTCCCCTAAGCCTCCAGCTTTTAAGTACTGCCCTCTGTTCTAAAGGAGGAGGTTTCCATTTTTGATCCAGTTTTTTCTACTTTTTCTGGTTTAGCAGGGTTTGAGAATTCATGAGGAAAGAAATTATTTTGACTCAGTCAGCCATGGCCTTTTGGCCAAATGTGGGGCAGCATTCCTGAACTGGAGGGTTCAGGTCATGGTTTCCTAATACAAAACTTTGAACAGCAGTGCCGTCCAAAGCCAGCCTCCGCTGCTCCGTTCCTCTATCGTGGCTTGCTGCCCTCTCAGTGGTATAAGCACAAGTGTGTATGGGCAGGAAAATGAATTAGATCAGGATCTGCCTTTAACAAAAAAGTGAAGGGGAAGACATGCAGATATTTTTATAGCCAGATCAGTTCCCTGATTCAATTCACAGTGTGGCCCGGCCTCATGAGCATTTAAATAAACAGGTTGAATATATTAGTCTTTTAGTCATGAAAATCAAGCTTTTCCTGTTTAAAATTGCTGCTTGGTTACCCTCTGTGCTTATAGATGTGATGTCAGGTAGATTTTTGGTAGCTTAGAGGAGCGATCCATGACATCGAACTTGTCTGGAAGGAGTAAGGTTCTTTTCACTTCTCTTTCCATTTGGATTCTTGGAGCAGGAAGTTTTAGGTGACTGTTCTATGTTAACTTCTGGCAGCAGGTCAGGTATCGTTGATCGCTGATTAATGTTCAGTTGTGACAGCCACTGTATACGCACTGTACATGGAGGAATGTATCCACTTATTACTTATGATGACCATTATTAACTGAATTTACACAATGTGACGGAGGGGAGTATTTATTTCCTGTATTCCTTGAAACACTCAAGGCAGGTCTTCTAGCTAATGCTCATCTATATAACTGTATTTTCCAGAAAAAGGAGCATAGCTGTCTTCTCATCATTGTTAAATGTAATAACCCATGAGTTACAAAGTTTTCTGAGCTGGAGAGAATTACCTACTTGCCAGTAAGCTAGAATCCAGGAAAATCTTGATATTCTTATTTCAACTAACACTTTTTTCTCTCAAGAAAATCTTAGTACAGCCATGTCAGTTGAGAAATTAGCTTTCTGCCTTACCACAGGATAAATCCACTGCTTTATTCTGAACAGCGCCTCCCTGGGGAAGTGTTAGTAAACTTCACGTGCGTCCCCCCAAAGCAGCTGCTAACTTTTTTTTGGACAGCAGAAACATCCATACTAGCAGCAGGTATAAAAACAAAAGAAATCCCTAAGTCATCAACCAGACCAAACTAAAAATCCTCCATTTCATTGAAATGTCAGAGATTTCGTTTCCATTCACTGAAAGATTCAAATTTATGAATTTCTTTCTCATTTATTTTTCTTAAATGTTTCTGGTTTAAAAGAAATCAGAGAAGTGACTGACTGAATGTTCATTTTGCTGTAGGTATAAGATCATACATGATCTCGTCTCATTTTGACAGGTGCATAGGCAGGAAATGGTCTGGAACAAAGAAATAAAATCAGGAAGTATCCCAGTATGCAGAAATTTCTGTAATATTGGCATGCTAATGTTACAGGTAATAGAATCAAGGCCTTTATAAGGAGTAGATAAATAATGTTTTTTAGTCAGTTAACAGTTGGGAAAGCAGTGGAAATTGTAAAATTGTGTCTGGCAGAAGAGGCAACTAGGGGTGACTTTATTTAAAAAAGCAAAATTCTGGATTTCTGTAAATTCCACCAGATTGATTTGGGGTAATGGTGCACAAAGAAAGTTTTTGTCATCCTTCTTCAGAGCAAGATAAGGGGTATAATTAGCAGGTGACTAAAGTTTTTGGCAGACCCACCAGTATTAACAGTTCCAAAAAAAGTCGGCTTGAGTTCACCAGGGGACATGCCAGTGCGCATATGATAGGGAATTTCTCTGAACATTTGCTAGACCATTTGCTTGGGATTTCTTGATGTTTGTTATGCCAGGTTGCTGGGTACTCTAGAAATCCAAAGCAGTGCAGTGTTAGATTGCAATTACAGTTGTAGTTTGCACCTAAATTAGCAGAGCAGATACAGCTTGGTTATTTCATGGATTTTTGTATACTTTATTTTAGAGGTGAACACAGTAGTACTTCCAATGGTTTTTTTTTTGTGCAGGGGGCACAGTGAAGCTGGATGCCTCTTCAAATCTAAATGGATTTGAAGGTGAAATTTGTACTTGTGAAAGCAAAAGAATAAGAATGCTAGCTAAGGCTAGATATGTGGAGTTAGGAGCAGTACATTCCTTGCCTCCTGTCAGCTTTTCTAGTGTATTTAACAGGTATATCTTTTGTCTCTAGACTTCTGAGCAAAAAGTTCCTTTTTAAAGTGCAATGTACACTGATTTTATACTGGGTACAGAACTATATTATATTCAACACAGGTACATCCAAGCTTGAGTTTTCATTTGAGACTTAATAAACATCCAGAAAGTCAAAGCGGATGGTCCAAGAAATGTTGAGAGGAACTCTGTATCGCATGGATACTCACGTGTCTGTAGTAGAGTCGAGGTAAGGAGACTGTAACTGTCCCTTTTATTATTCAGAGAGGAATTGTAGATGAACAGGCCCATAAAGAGCATGTCTGCTGAAATTCACAATGAGACTTTGTGAATAGGTTTTGATCAGATCTCGTCTCATTTACTCCCTGAATGAGACCTTATTTCCACTGTGATAGCACTGAGTTGTGACAATGTGAACTTGTGCTTCAGTTCTCATGTGACTGCGTTAGCAGGTTGGAATCACCAGATCCGAAGAAGAACTGAACTTATTTTTCTATTCTCATTTTCCTGCTTCTTTTGAAGAGTTAAGCATATAGCTTTCCATGTCAGAAGGGGCAAGATGACAGAACTATTGATCAGGGTGAATCCAGCGAGCTCAACATAAAAACGTTTGTGATCTTTAAGCAATTCCTTAGCTGTTGAGCAGAGCTCCCTTGGGTACGTTCCCTTTTAAAAACACTGTGTGATTTAAAGTGAAGGGAACAGTGTAAATAGGGCCTTTTGGGGATTCTTTTTAAGAGCCCCGGACAGTACGTTATATATGTTCAAATTTTAGCGTCTAAAACAAGCTAAGTGGAGATGCTTCAAATGCAAGGTCACCTCTCCTGCTGGCCTACATTCCTACCATGGGAGAGTGTCTTCTAGTGGCCACCCTTCAAAAGAATGTCCTACTAGCAGACCTCGGCAGATTTAAATTGATGACAAATACTCTTGACACGACTTAGTCTTTGAGTTCCAGAACAGTAGCTTTTCCCATGTCCTTCTTGCCCCCCAGATCTCTAGACTCATATCTCCTGATTAAAACAGAAAATAAGTAAACCTTTACACAGTCTTCAGCTCTAATATGAGAGGTGTCTCTAGTCCTAAATAAGGAATTACTGAGATCAAGATGCTTTTTTTGCTGCTTTTGCTTTGGAACCTCTGGTAGCTTAGCTTTAAAAACACAGGGATCTGTTGTTTCATGATGGGTTATGTTATAATTTTTTTATCTCTTTGGTCTCTTATGCTTTTTTGCTGTTTCCAATATCAGGACCTGAGTTGCTTCCCTACACTGTCAATTATCATTATGTAGATAAGCATCGTTGGATTAAGTCTTCTTGCTTTTTCCTCCTGTTGCATGCTGTACCTGTTACACAGGGAATGTAGTCAGGCAGGCCAGACAGTCCAACAGGCCATTAACATTCTTCAGACAGCAGAGTTCATGTTATAATCACTTTTTTTAGTTTCCATGTCTGCTAAGTGAGTGGAAGGCCTTATTTGAACAAGTGCTTCTATATAATTAGTATTAGATTATCTAAAACACCTTTGTCATTCTTCAGCCATCTCTCAGTCTTTTTTTTTTTTTTTTAACTAGGCGGAGTCCAAGTGAACCTTCTCAAAGATTTGCTGATTTGTAAAGGTGTTGGCTCTATGATTAATATTCTGCAAATAGGTTCATTCAGAACTAAGACTGGCCAAGCATAGGTTTGTTGCTCAGTTCAAGCCTTTGTTTGCTGTTGCATAAAGACCAGTTAGCAGAGAGCATTGTCTTTCTGTAGAGCAACCCTGAAAGAGGTGGCAAATGGCATGCTCTTCTGAGTTATTGAGGAGTATCCAAAGGAGTTTCCAACAGCATGGTCACTGAAAAATGCTGACAGCTAGACAGCCCACTTAGCTCGTCCTATCTGTGTATCAAGTAGATCAAGCCGTAATTGTTTGTCACAGTACAGTAATGTCCCTTTTTATTCTGGCTTTTTCCTTGGCTGGTGGTAGAACAGAAGTTTTAGACATTGAACTCCCAAATATTAAGTTCTGAACAACTTAAGCAATTTTGAAAATAACAGTAGGTGCTGATTTGCATCTCTCAGTACCCATATCTCCTTGAAAATCTGGCTTTCTGTATCCAATACCACTTTCATTCTAAGCCCCAAGAAACTCTGAAAACCGATTCAGATCTCCTTCATGAGTAGATCTAGTCACATGCATGTATTCTGTTTTTTATCAAGCTGTCCGTTTGCGCACCTAGAGGTTTAAGGATAGTGACATTGAAAAACATGGCTGCGTACGTATAGGGGGTTTGCCTCTGTGTGATAGCTGTATGAAAGAGCATATCAGCACTGTACATAATTGATTGCTGTTACATCTGTCCTCCTTTTCAGGAATTATGTGTGCTTTTTAACATGCCATCGTGAAATGTGCCTGTGTATCTGTCATATATGTTTCCTGTTCATAGGCTATTGGAAGACTCCTGGTTAGTAGGGAGGTTGTTTTTCAGCAGTTTTATTTGTTTAAACAGAACAATTTTAAGGGCAAGGGAGAAAAGGGCGTTCAATGAAATAGGTGTGCAAAACTCTGAAAACTTTTAATTAAAAAAATACTCTAAAAAGAGTCAGATGCACACCAACCCTTCTTTCCTACCACATATTTGCCATTTCTCAGAGGACATTCCTGGTTCATTCTTATTCAACTATCAATCTCAGATGGGAGCAACATTGCAGCAAACAAGGTGAAAGTGATTTGCAAAATCCCCTGGGCTTTCAGTTAAACTTTGAGGCCTTCCTGGCTTAGCCACTTTTGAAAAAGGGATTTTAAGCATCTAGGTTAATTGGGATCTTAAAAACTTTACTCCTAATTGACAAAAGAAGACATAAAATACTGCTCTGCTCCCTGTAACTTTTACTTCTTTATAGTAGTGAGTCAACAGAATGTGATGGCTCCAAGCTAATAACTTCTTTTCTAATTTGGCTGTCGTTTCATTCAGGTTAATGATGCCATGAAGTCGCATATTAATGTGTTGTGTTAAGTCAATGTTCATTGTGCAATTGGAAATCACGGAAGCAGTACTTAGATACTGGAGTTCTTTTGAAAATGGCACATAAATACCCATCTTGTAAAGCCGGCTTGTAAACCTTTTGTAAAAGTCTGATAATTCAGTTGGATCTATTTGCCCAAACCTAGGTGTCTAGTGCCATTTCAGATGTCTTGTGATATCCCAGTTGTTCTCTATCTGCCTCCCTGGCAGGTGACAGGTCTGCCGTAGCTACTGTCAAATCTTTCAGCTCAGTTCAGATATTTTAGATGTATCTAAAGGGTCCATTGTTGTATGTTATGAATGCGGTTATGGATCCTCAGCAAGATCTGGGTAAACTCTGGGTAGATGCAATTGTGCTGAGTCCAGGATCTGTCCAATTCACAGCCAGAAGATAAGCTGAAAACCAAAACTGGTAAGAGGGACCTATGTCAGCTAAATCATGTGTGATAAAGCACAATAAAATTCTATGGGCATGTTTAATAACTATTTGTATAGTTATTAAACTATAATAAATACAATAATAGTTGTAGCCCGTATTCTACAAACATGGGCTTTTGGTCGTATTTTCTTTACTTCGCCAGTCTGCTAAATGTTTGTGGCCCGCTTTGCATATACTTTCTCTCAAGGTGTTGCAGTAATCACTTTTCTATCTCAGGCTTAGGAGTTTTGCTTAGATGGGAAAAAATATGAAAATATCTTAGTCCGTGGGAACAGGATTCCTAAACAAAGGAAGAGACACAGTTTCTCTGTTGACAGAGGGGCTATTATGAATTAGCTCATACGTTGTTGTTGCTGTCATCATTTTTATTTCTTTATGCCTTTAGTTTGAGGCAGGAGGAATGGCGGCGAGGCACAAAACAGTGAAATAGCTAGTATGTCACCAGTACAGGAGCTAGGATGAAGGAGATATGATTATCTGCTGCTCTAGGAGGACTATCTATCATGATAGTACAAACTTGTCTGCAGGCAACAGTTTGCCTTTTTGAAGCTTATAATGACTTTAACATTGCAGAATGCTATGAATAGTTTTCTTTTATTTCATGTTATCCTGCCCTTGCGGTTTGAATAATGTATCCATTGTTTAAAAATATCACACCCAAGAGGTGTCTATCTTTATGTTTTAGTCTTGCATGACTGAAATGCTTTCTGAAATGAGTTAGTGATCAGTTTGCCACTGCTCTCCCATGCTCTCTTAGCACTGTAATTGTGTTAGCCATCCTGCATAGATTTTATTTCTGAACAGCAGCTCTACATGTTCCATTGTGGGGGTGAGGGAATTGTGTTTTTTCCACTCCGTAGTCTGTTCCCTTCTAGCTGAAGTGGATGCCCCTATGGGAACCGATATGACAGGTGTTGAGCTTAGATCAAATATAGATCACAGGCAATATGTGGAAAAACTGATGGCAATCCTGGACCTTCCTTCTAGGAAAAGTATTATAGCCATGCTGAGAATGGGATTAAAATGACTAAAGATCATTATGTGGGGTCAACTTTTATCTCATTAAAGCCCTGCTTTTTTTCTGACACGAGCTGAAAGGCAGCGAGTATCCCCTGGCAGAAAGTGGTGCAAACAATAAAACTGCACAGCAGGCAACAAGCCAGGAGCTCCTGGGACCTAGTCCTTACTGACTTACTGTGTGACCTTGGGTAAGGCATTTCACTTCTCTGTGCTTCCCTATCCTGTAAACTAGAGTTAACTATTGTCTATTGTCTCAAATCAAAGGATTTTAAAATTAAATAGCTGTTAATTTTAGAGCACTGTGAAAATTAAAAGCACTATATTCATGCTAAGGTTTAATTCCTTGCACTGGAATAGTATGCAGATATTAAAAGTTAAGGAGTTCTCACTGAGTCCAAAAGTGCTTGAGATGTGACAATGAGGTGATGATGAGATGAGCTTGGTTTGGGCAAAATAAATTTTCAGGAAACAATTTCCCGGTCCAAAGTGGAGGTACATAACCTGAGCTTGTTGGTAGACTGGATGGGGCACTGGGGAATGGCAGGTTAGATATGGTGCAAAAAGAACAAGAAATATGTTGATGGTCAGAGGTGAAGGTGGTAGCTTGAGTTTGGGTACACAGGACAGTGGGAAGGAGACTCCAGTCAAACTGCGCAAGAGAATAGTTAAGCTAATAGATTGGGCAGGGTAGACAAACAGTGAACCCAGGAAAGAGGTGCCGTAGCGCCATTTTGATCAAGCAGAAAGGTATTTTATGGTTTTGATTTGTTTTCTAAAATGTTTCCCTTGAGAAGCAGATGATTGTTTTTCTACTCTCTGGTCGAAACAACAAGCACTTTCTAGGAAGTGAAGATCTGTATGATTCTGTATGATTCCAGCCACTTGCTGGAATCAACCCCAGATTGGGTTCTGCAGCTTGGCAGACACACATCTGTCTGGAGTCTCCCATTGCCCTTACGCTGTGTGGGGTGCAGAGTCAATCAGGTCACCAAGGTGACCATACAGCCCTAAATTCAGTTGCTGCATAGAAGGTGCCTCAGGCTATGAGGCTGGCAGTTCCATTTATGACTGCTGCACTGCTCGATTTCAAGGGCATTCGAGGGGGGAGTTGCCCATAAAATGCTTTCTTTTAGTGCTAATTCTTGCTTGATGTTTTGGTACTTTGTAATTAACATACATACGCTTTAAGAATTCTTTCTTTCCTGGGTTCTGTCTGTTTGGCTTTTTAGTATTGCATGGCACTTTATTTTGGAGGCTGGAGAGAGCAAAATACATGAACACACATCATGAGAAAAACAGTTTGGTTAATGATGCTTGATGGATGGCAAATGCTCTGTGATTTATGACAGAACAAATCAGCAGAGCATGGTCTTACAAAACACATGGGACAGGTTGAGTAAGGTTGAAGACTGCGCTAGTTGGCAGGCTGGTGAAGTACAGATAATCCCAGTTAAATATGTTTAATAGTTATGCTTCTGTATATGTCTTCCATTCTGTGTGATCCTGTTGCATTTGTCGTCTGGTGGCAATTAAAAGCACATTGGTATTGTACCAAAATGCTTCATTTGTTGCAGGAAGAGGTGTTTTCTCACAGTGCCGTGCAATCTGTACCAGTGTGTAGCAGCATCATTACTTTTCTTATTGTGACACCACCCAGTCTTGTGCTGACCAGATGACAGTCATGTCATTGTATTAGTTTGGGCATTGCAAAAAAACAGATTAGTGATTTGGGGCACTTGCTTTGTCATAAAACTTCTTTATAATAGTAGGAAAAATCCTTCAGATTGAATAAAAGTCCAGGACATAACAGAAGGCTTTAAATCCACCCCTTAGGCTCTGTCAAAGACCATCTACTTCCATGTGTAATACATATTGTGCATCTTAAATTTGTGGTATGATTATAGCTTGTGTGAGTACTGGGTTAAGGAATAGGATGAGCAGTGAGCACTGGCTCCTCAGATGTGACGAGTTAAAGGAGTTCTCAGGTCTCGAGTTGTACCAGTGGCCATTTGAGTCTCAGTGGAAGCACTCCATCTCTGCTTGCGCTGCACTTTTCCCTTGGGAGCCGGAGCTGCCTGGATGTGTTGGCGCCTCCAGCTGTAGATGACTAAATGAAGTGGCGTGGGCTGCTTGCTGTCCGGCCAGCCTGTCCCTGCTATCGCTCCCCATAAACACTGGAGCCTTTGTCTCTGGCCTTATCGTGCCCCTGCCATCACAGAGGCTTTCTGTGCTCTCCTCCCAGTACAGGCCTCTGTGTTCAGGGGTCTTTTCTTCAGCTGCTCTTTGTCTCTCGGTGTTTATTGTGCCTGCTGCAGAGTGTGTTTGTTTGGGAGGGAGGAGGAGGGGCTCCTGTTTGTGTGGGTTTTATAAACCTAGTGCATTCTTCAAAAGAGATGCTGAGCAAACTGGGTGTTGCAAACATTAACCCTTCAGTGCCCTGCATTACTGACATGGCAAAACTGTACTAAGCATTCCTCAGGGTGTGAAAAATGAAGTTGCTTGCTGTGTAAGGCAGTAGCCACGCAGTTGTGCAGTGCAGCAGGGAGTCTGCTCCCCCTTTGATCTTAATTGTCCTTTGACTTTCTTTACGTGTTGCACATGTGCGTCAACAAAGAGAGCCTTCAAATTTGGGGAGACTTAGCTGATTCAAGGTTTTACCTTCAGAGTGCATCTGGAGCTCGTTTTTATGGCAAGCACTGGCTCACTAGCCCCTTACGTTTACTTAATTGACTTGTGCATCCTGTTTGTGTGGCTGCATTAGGCAGTATATTAGCGTTGCAGCATATCCCAAAACTTCATGGCTGTGTACTTTAGGGCTTTTGCTATAGGGTCAGGCCCTGAAGCCAGGAATTTCTTGGAATTCTGATACCAAGCTTTTCTTCCTTGGCTTGTGATGAATCTGTTTTTAATTTATTTTTTTTTTCTGTCTGTGAAGTGGTAGTAATGATTCCACAGTATTGCCACATGTAGCAGCATATAATACTTCTTTGAACCAGCTTCTTTTGTGTAAACTGCTTGTTAATACTTTCGTGGTTAGGATAGCTGTTACTATTTCTTCAGTATCCATAGTGTCCCATGTCCGAACCTGGAACTTTGAAAGATGAAGATCAGCAACTCAGGAACTTTATTTCCCTTGTAATCACATAATGCTTTACCATTGAGTTGGTTAAAAAAAAAAATCAAATCAGCATTGACTTTCTGACTTCCTTTTGTTCTTCCTCCATAAAAGGATGGGAATTTATAACATGAAAAATCTTTTGTCCATCTCTGTGAGAGGCTGCAACAGAATTGTCTTAGTTTATGAATTGCCAGGAGTGACAGTTTTTTGTTTCCGAGACTCAATTTTACTGACTCTGCAGTCAGCACAAGTGTTTCAAACTTTTCTTTCAAATCTGTTCTGCATAAATTGACCACAATGCAAATACATTAGTTTTGTGTATGATAAAATGCTCATTTTTACAAAGCTGGTAAGTTTTCTTAGGTTATTGAACTTTTTGCAGAAATTACAGAATCACAGAATCGTTTAGGTTGGAAGGGACCTCTGGAGATCATCTAGTCCAACCTCCCTGTTCAAGCAGGGTCACCTAGAGCATATTGCCCAGGATCACATCCAGACGGCTTTTGAATATCTCCAGCGAAGGAGACTCCAGCACCTCTCTGGGCAACCTGTTCCAATGCTCTGTCACCCTCCCAGTGAAGAAGTTTTTTCTCAGGTTCAGATGGAACTTCCTGTGGTTCAGTTTCTGCCCATTGCCTCTTGTCCTGTTGCTGGGCACCACGGAGAAGAGTCTGGCCTCATCCTCTTGACACTCCCCCTTCAGATACTTGTACACGTTGATGAGATCCCCTCTCAATCTTCTCTTCTCCAGGCTGAACAGGCCCAGCTCTTGCAGTCTTAATTAATAGGTTTAAATCAGGCATTTCACAAAGTAGCATAAATAATTTTTTTTTTAGATCATCCTGGTTTTGGGGGTTGCAGTTCCTGTATTGCAGAATCTACATATTATATTACTACACTGAGAAAAAGTTAAGCAGTCTGCGTTCTTTTGAGGAGGGGCAGGAGGGAGAGGAGGAAATACAAATAATACAAGCCTTTGTGAAACATGAATCTATACTCTTAGTCATGACTGAACCTATTCTAACATTCAGGTGTTGAGAAGACTTCGCTAGCCTTTTTATTATGTGATTTGTTTTCTTTATGAGCTACCTCAGTTTGCTTCATCTCTTTTCTCTTCAAGGAACACTTTCAACTGCAAAGCGCACAGGGATTCCAGCGCCTCGGGAAGTATCATCATCTGTCTCCAGAGAGAGAGCCGTATTACGTGGTCAAGCCAACTCTAGGAAAAGTCAATCTAGCCCAACCTCTTCTGGTACACCCACTCCTACCAAACACGTACGTCCCACTACCAAGTCCAAGCAAGAGAATGAAACTGGTGACAGAGCCGTTTTGGAATCCCAGGTTAAAGAACTCCTGGCAGAAGCAAAGACAAAAGACTCAGAAATTACCAAGCTCCGGTGTGAGCTGAAGAAATGCAAAGAGAAAGGGTCACATAACCCTGAAGGTATGAGTGCTTCAGACCAAAACTTAGAAACATTATCACCTGTTGACATAGATCCATTAATACGAACCCTTCAGGAAAAAAACAGGACTTTTCAAAAAGAGCTTGCTAGCCTGGGAGAAGAAAACCGAGTTTTGAAAGAGAAGTTGCTTTACCTAGAGAACTCTCCTCTCTCGGACACAACAACAAGCAGTGGAGCTGACAGCAGCCTCCCAACCCCAACCACCCAAGGATCTAGTTTTGGAAGCCCATCAAAAAATGTCTTGAGAGGTGAAACAGATGAGCACCGGCAGCATGTGAATGGGGCTGCTCTGCGCAATTCAGGTTCTTCCAGCAGTGACGTAACCAAAGCTTCCTTGTCACCTGATGCATCTGATTTTGAGCATATAGCAGATATACCTTCTAGGCCGACATCCTCCAATAGCAACAACTTCAAAGGTTCCAGATGTTCCACTACAGGAAGTTCTCCAAACAATATTAGTGACCTTTCTGTTGCATCTCTTACAGAGAGAATACAAAAAATGGAGGAGAACCACCATAGCACAGCAGAAGAATTACAAGCCACTTTGCAGGAGCTCTCAGATCAACAGCAAATGGTGCAGGAGCTGACAGCAGAAAATGAGAAGCTAGTGGAAGAGAAAGCTCTCCTGGAGACTTCCTTTCGTCAACACAGAGATAGAGCAGAACAGCTGAGTCAAGAAAATGAAAAGCTAATGACTCTTCTCCAAGAGAGATCCAAGAATGAAGAAAGCAAAGCTCAGGAGGGGAAGATCCTTGAACTGGAACAGAAATGTGCAGAAGTTCTTGAAAAAGCACAATTTGAAAGAGAGAAATTGCTCAACATTCAGCAACAGTTAACCAGCAGCCTACGGAGCTTAGAAAGGGAGCACCAAGATGCCCAGCAGGTGATTAAAGGCCTGAGAGAAGAAAATGAAAAGCTGGTTAAACTTCTAGAAGTGGAACAGCAGAGCAGCAGCACAGTGGCCAAAACTCTAGAGGACTGTAAAATTACCTTAGAAGGCCTAAAAATTGAGAATGGGTCACTCAAAACTCAGTTAGAAAGTGAGAAACAAAAGGCTGCGGGGATCAGTGCAATGGGATGTACTACTGACAGCTCTGAGATGCAAGAGATGTTGAAAGTAGCCCATGCAGAAAAGGATCAGTTAGAAGTATCTTGTACTGAGCTTAAACAAGAACTGCTGAAGGCAAACAGTGAACTGAAGCATGTTCAGGGTCTGCTGTCTAAGGTAAAACAATAACAGCTGTAAACTATAACACTGTTTATCTGTCCTTTCACAAATAAATAACTGTTGGTCTTTGGATTGTCATTGAGCGGTTAATTGTAAATATCCAAAATTTCCATTGCATTAATTAGTTTTGAATGGAAGCAAGGGTCACATGATATTGCCTCTGTTTCTGCTTCTATATGCATATTTTTCGAGGAATAACTTCTAGCATGGCTGTGTTTATAAATTCAAAATTTTGCTTCCTCTAATATCTTCTGCAAAAATTAGTATTTCAGTGAATGGAAATGTATTCAGCAAAGCTGGAGCAAGAGAACAGATTAATAAAAATTCACTTCCATGTTATTTGAAAAAATATTCATGAAAATCACTTCATAATCAAGTGAGAGAAAAGGACATGAGTAGTTAGCAGCAAGTATTAAATTCTAGATAAATCGTGAAGACAGATTAGGAAGTAGTGAACTACCAATATCATTGGGCATGAGAACACAGGGGCATGAGCTAATGCTCACAGAAGCTGATGTTTACAAAGGGCTCACTAGTGAGGTAGAATCAAGCCCCAGATGAGATTCTTTCAGTAAAACTGAAATATTTTTATGTAACTGAAATTTAGTATTCTGTTTTGGGGTAGGCAAAGTAAAGGCAAAAGAAAGGATTTGTTTTAGAACAGTTCTTCCTCTGCCTTATTTGGTAGCTTGTAGCTTTGCTCCCAGCAGTCTTAAGTCCATTAACGGCTCCATTTTCTATCTGATCCTTGGTGTTCAGAAGACAGCTGCAATGTGGGGCATCATAGAACAAGCATTAATACAGCACAAGCCAGGGATTAAAGTCGCACTGCTGCAGCAGGAGTGGTAGTCGGTATATGCAGCATTTCCTGGATGGGGAAGGGATCATGGGAAGAATTGTAGAATTGGCTTGTTGCAGAGGAAGAGCACATTGCCAAAAAGCACCTCCATGATTTGAGTGATTTAGAAAATCCAGATGTCCTTTCAGCTTAAATAGGTGACCACAGCAAATGGAGTTAGTAGAAGAAGCTCCCTAGTGCTTTTGAGTGCTTGCGGAGCTGCAGTTTATGAAGAATAAATGAAAAACTGCTGAGTGCTCAGCCTCTGTACCAAACTTTTATTGCTTGTTTTTGAAACCACAGATTTCCTCCTTTTTACTCTTCCTCTCTCTTGAATTGATCTGTTTTGCATCACTGGCTATTTGTGACACCCAAGCAAGACCACAGGCTTCTGTAATGCTGCCCTTCGGTCAGGCTGTGCCAGTGCTGCTCACTGAATTGGCAACACATGCCTTACTTTTCCATAACTTGTTCTTGCTCTGAGATCTCCCCCGGTCCTGGAAGCACTGATCTCTGGGCCTGAGCCAACAAACTGAAGTGCAACATATTCCCCCTTCAGTAATTCCAGATGTGCTATATCTAGAAAATACACTCGTCCGCAGTAGCTAGCTCTGTCACATGTGTTTTGACAATCCATTGGAAATGCCTGTGGTAAAAGCAGCAAAATTGTTAGTGTGGACAAACTGATCATCTTCTGACCCTAAAGCAGTGCTATCACTCTCAAATTGTGATACAAGAATAGATTTGGAGCTTTCCAGGAATATCATTCCTCTGTTCATCACCTGCAGAGGCTGCTTTGGAATTACGATCCTTACAGAGGAGACCTTCATTTCCTTTCCAACATCTTGTTGTATTATCTTTATGGCCAGAAAAGAGCACTGACATTCATAGCTCATATGTGTTTCCTGAAACTGTGTCATTAGCACTGAATCTCCTGAATTTATAAATGCTTAGAACACAGGATCTGTTATTAAGTCTGTGGGATGCCCAGTAAAATCTCTGAGTGATGTCTGTTAAGAAACAAAGGCAGATTTGCAGCTTTTGTTCCTCCCTTCCAGGCTGAGAATGAGTGTGGTCAACTGAAGGAGATATGTGACCGGCAGGCTGAGCAACTGAGCAGAACTAGCCAGAAGTTGCAGGAAAAAACATCAGAGAATGAAGCAGATATAAAAAACCTGAAGGAGACCATTTTCGAATTGGAGGACCAGGTGGAACAGCATCGTGCTATAAAACTGCACAACAACCAGCTCATCAGTGACCTAGAGAGTAGGTAGAACTGAAAAAAGAATTTAAGTGAACTTATTCTGGAGGCTCAGTTATGGCTGCAACTTGGAGGAAGAGGCATGTCTTGAGATGTGTAACAAGGGCCTTACTTCAGAATTATTCCTATTTTGGCCAGTCCGTTCTATTCAGGTACATAAATTGCTGTTTGAACCGTTGGTGCTGTAGAAATAATGTTGGAGACAGTCTCCAAGCCTCATTTTTTAGTGGAAGATGTAGAAACCAGAATTATTGGCCTTTGTAAGGAGCATCTAGGGAAAAGTGCTAGTAAGAGCTGGAAATTTGGGTTCACTGTTACAGTGGAAAGGGAGCTGCCATCTGGTGGAATGAGTTGCACATTTTGCTTATCAGTGCTGGATCCAGTGCTCCGTGGGAGTGTGTACTGCATATGTGATCCTGCACATGTGATCCTGTAAAGTCTGAGTTCATGCCTAAGAATAATAACCTATTTTAGGGATGTTTGAGTAGTTAATCCAGTATTCATTCTATTCCTAATCTGTTGACAGAGTATCTGAAGTTCAGTTTAGTCTCTATTAGTGTCGTTATTAGAAGCAAAACCAAGCAGGCTGCTTTGCCCTCCCATTTTCACTTTTGACCCTTGCTCTTACCTGTTTAATAATCTTTTCCCTTTTTGACTTTTCCTAGGTAGAGCAATGAAGCTAGAAGAGCAAAAACAGGATACAGAGAGGCAGCTGAAGGCTCTGACTAAGCAAATGAAGGTAAAGCTCTGACTCCATGACAAAGCTGAACTTGTATTGGAATGCTGGGTTTGAGAGAATTATATTTTTCTATAAAAACTGTAAATAGTTCTTTCTACATCTTTTCATTCTGTATTCTCTTCATTCATTTCTAACTGATTCCTTGCCTGGCAGGGAAAATATAATACATCCTTTGTAAATTACTTTTGCTTTTTCTCCGTATGAATTTCTGCTACTTTGGAAAGGCCATACCTGCTTCATGAAACATCAACAGCAATGAGCTCTTTCCTCTTTTCAGCAACAGTGCTTGCAGTGGTATCACAAGTCTGAATGATCAATAGGTATAGGAAGAACACTGACTGTACTTTTTGTATTGGGGGGATAGCTGAGGGGAATCCTTAGCATCGGTTTCTTGTTTGGCAGTCTTGTCAAAACTGTATGAAGGGGCAAATACCTAATCTGGCCTCAGCATCACCCTGAAACTTTGTTGAAACCCTGGTCTCTTATGAAGGCTGAAAGGGTGATCAGTAACTGATAACGTGCTCAGCTCAGGTAGGTGTGTTTTACAGCAAGCACTTTTAGGTTGTAATTGCTCTTTCTAGGAAGATACAGAAGAGTGGAGGCGTTTTCAAGCTGATCTGCAGACTGCAGTGGTTGTAGCCAATGATATTAAGTGTGAAGCCCAGCAGGAGCTGCGTGTGGTAAAGAGGAAACTTCAGGAGGAAGAGGAGAAGACTGCCAGACTGCAGAAGGAGCTGGATGAAGTGAAGGGCAGTAACAGGTTGGTTACTTACAAGGACCAAGATTTCATCTCTGTGACGGCTAACATGCATGCAAACAGTGTTTTGTCAGTAACTATTCGTTGGCTTGAATGTGTGTATTGTCTGTTTTTAACTCTTCTGACAGGTGTTACTGTGTTTTATTCTAAGATGTTTCTGTTCTTTTTCTTTTTGGTGACCTAGTTCTGTCAAATAGGCCATGAAGGTTTTAATCAGCAGATATTGATTATTTAATAACAATTGCCAATAACCCTCATAGCTTTGTTCCTTATACTCTATTATACTCTTCCATTCTCTGCACAGCTATATTAAACCATCTGTGAAAAGTTTGGTTGGCTGCATATATTTAATGGGACATCCAGAAGAGAACTACTTAATCTGAAAGGAGAACAAGGATTGTATATGTCCAAACTAAAATGAGAGCTAGCTGGACAACTTTGTTCTGCAAATCTGAAACGTGTTGGCTGAATGATCAGTGCAAGTACTAGGATTTCCCACTTTGTATCTCCTGTCCTTAATTTGAAACTTACTGTGTGATTAGCCATGTTAAATGGTCTGAACCATGGTCTGAATTAACATTTAGTGCAGAACGGATTTCCTAACACAGTGAACCCACTTGCTATAGTCAGTTGCTATAGTCTCAATCGTTGGAGGGGGAGTAGTAAATACGACGGTAGAGTCTAGGATCCTGTGAGCTAAAGATACCACCAAGCATAGTGAGCGCTATATGTGCGGCTTCCCTCCCTGGGAACATGGTAAGAACAAAAGCGACTGATACAGTTGAAGCTGGAAACGATACTATGCCTTTCAATGTGTCTTCTATGCAGTACAGGACCTTTTATGCAGCCTCTTTCATTCCAAAAGTCATACTACAATTGTCATACTAAACAATATGAGATGAAAATGGAGATGCGTTAGAAAGAAGAACTAAAATTTATATTGAAGGTAGCGCTCTGCTCTTCTATTGCATGGGCACAAGCTGTGCCAGAGCTGCAGAGATGAAAATTTTGTACAAGGTGAATGAGGAAAGACGAAATAATGAAGACAAATAATGAAACTGTTTACCAAAAATATGTGCCAAATTAGCTTTGCTACTCTAGATTGTTCCAGTTAATCTCTCTCCCAGTAGGTCCATGGCAACTGATAGAATAGCAACAGGAACATGGTGAATCCTGTCATTCCTTCCAGGTGGAATAACAGTCCAGCCTATGTTCCTTGTATTTTCTCAGTTTTCCAGTCAAGAGTTTCCACAGAAGCTGTATGATAGATGGGAGTAAAAAGATGGGAGGGATTTTGTGTGGATGTGTATGGATCAGATTTGCTGGATGGAAGGAATGAAAATACTTTTGCAGAAAAACAAATGCGTTTAACCTCCAGTTTCATTATCAGAATTCCCAGTGTATGCAAAAAAAGCTGCTACAGCTGCTACAATATATTAAAACCAAACGATTACCCGGCAGTACTTAACTTCTGGGCTCTGTTTTCATTCTTCATCTATTCTCAGTGAGATTTCTGTTATTCAGAGCAGGGTAAGAAACACAACTACTTTTCCCAACGTAGATGTTAATTCATATGTAAAGGCAGAAATCATAAACTTGTTATTTCCCTCTTTATTCCTTTGTACATTTGGGAATGTATGTAATTTGTTTAAATTGAGTAGAAGATGACCTGTTCATTTGCAAACTGGGATGTTTTTCTTCCATGTATAAGGAACATGGCTGCACTGTCAGCTCTTTGGCTTAAGAAGCCTGAGCTGTAAAAATTGCTTTTGAAATCAGATCCCTAGAATCTGTATATACATAGTTTCAGAAGGACATATTCTGACATATATTTAAGTCAAATTTGGCATTTGTCTCTCTCAGTCTTTCTCATGTATATATATATATATATATATATATAGAGATATGTGTTTGTCTTTTGTTTTTGTTTGACTATCTGTCTAGCTTGCTTGGACTATTACATTGGACCTGAAGGCAAAAATACCATCTACAGTGGGAAACATATATTCTCTTTCAAAGACAGGTGCTGAGCTCAAATTTTGCATCTGTCAATTTAGGTATAACAGATTTGACTGGGTGTGTCACAGTGTCTATGCAGAGAGTATTTAGACAAAATTTCCTCATTAAGCGGTATGGAGAAGATAATGAAGCCTATGTAAGTCTTTGCCTGAACAACCCAGTGATCAACAGCTAAGCAGTGAAATTTTAAAACTCTGCTCACCTTTTATAAAACAAATTCTTGGAGTCCCCAAAGCTACAGCTGAGATCCAGTTCTACACTCCCAGTTATTCCTGCATTCCTGAGGTCACCATCCTCCCCAGCATCACAGCTTCTTTTACCCTGAAAGCTCTGGGGATATTCTCATTGTTGCTTTAGTCAGCATTCACAAATGTTGCTGGTCAAAATCTGCAGTGGATTCTGGTACAGGTGGTGACTTTTAACACACGCTCAGCACTGGTGGAAATGGTTTCTAGCATGATACCTTAGCACAGTCTACCAAGTATCCCTCATATTTGCTAATGCTGAGCAGCTGTACACTCAACTGAATATCTGGCAGTCCCTGGTGAAAGTTTCCTGACCAATTTCTAAGCTGACTGGAAAATGTACTTTCCAAATAGTTTACTCCTCAAAGGTTTTTTTGGCAAAAACTCAGCCATCTCTTGAGGGTCATTAGACTCCACCTTGTAAATTGATCTCGAAGCCAATTTATCTCCTACGACATCCTGCCATTATAATGTTTGTCTGTGGCTGCCTGAGTTCCTGCCTCCAAGTTTGATTTCACCGTTACAGTCTTCTAATCAGACAAAAAGTCATTTTTGGTTCAGGAACAACCAAAGAACTTGCAGAAAAAGTCCAGATGTGGTCATCAGAGTTCATCTGAATGAAGGTAAGAGCCTCCCAAAGGCATCTTTAACACAGATTAAATGTCTAATTCTATGACTAGGAATGCTGGGGGGGGAGGTTGGACCAGCATCAAACAAGAAATGGACTAAGGAGAGGAGTTCATTTGTCTCAAATTAGTACTGATTGAAACCTACAAATTGATTAACTCACATGTTTTGGACAGTCTTTCATGATATTTTACATCCTAATTAATGTTATTTCTCTGCAATAAAATAGAAGAGCTTACAATCCACCATTGTGTAGCTGCTTCCCCAGAAGTGATGGGTACTGAGGTTACGCAGTCTCCATCCTTGGAGGTTTTAATGACCAGACTGGATAAATCCCTGAATAACCTGGTCTGACCTTATAGCTGACCCTGCTTTGCACAGGAGGTTGGACTAGATGACCTCCTGAGGTCTCTTCCAACCTGAATTACCCTATGATCCTGTAGTAACTGGCCTCCTTTCAGAAAACTTGCCTTGGAAATAAGCTATTTTTTTCTAACTGTTTTAGGAACAAATATTTAAGTGGTGAAAAAAAAAAGGTATATTGGGTCTGTAAGGCAAACGAAAACAATTATTGCAAGAATTACCTTAATTAAGGATGGCCCTCTCTGGTTCCATACGTTTCCAAGCCTCTTCTAGCAATACAGTATTCAGCAGCCATGAAACTTTAAAAGTCTTTCTTTGACTCTTTTCCTCTGTCTCCAAGTTCTCAAAATGATTTTGCCATTCTGTGTCTCACTGCATGTGCAGTGGTAGTATAACACTAAGTGCCATGAACCAAGAACATGGAGAGAAAACAGTTGAGTTGGGAGTAGTACTCAGAAGACAGAGAAATGATATCCAAAATTAAATGAGCAGTTTCCTAGAATAATGAAAAAAGCTAACCAAATCTTCAAAAGGAGAATTGTAGTGCATCCCACTAATTTGCTTCTGTTCTTCCTCAAATGCCACAGCATGGCCAGTGTTACATGCTTTTTCTCCTGGAATTAAGCTTGTACTCTGTGTGTATTAAAACCTGCTGTCAGTTTATATGTGCTGATGTGCTGCTTATTTGTGCTTGTGTTTTGCAGCTGTTCTGTCTTACAGAGATCTCATCAGTTCATTCTGCTCTCACTTAAAATGAGCAAACTAGAATGTCAGAGCAGGGTCCTTGCTTATTTACTATACTTAGTCACTCCTCAGGGTTTTCAGTTCAAATGCAGATTATTCCAACCCCTTTGGCGTAAGAACTTTGAAACAGAAACTCTGACTGAGGTAGAGAAATTCTAGTTGCCTGGGCAGGTTCACGTACCCGGTTTGAATGAATTGTACTAACTGATGAGAGGAGAGGAAAGCCAGGAACACTGCCATCTCTGTCCTTTGAAATTGATTCCCTATCTCTACATATTTAATTTCTTCCTATCCAAGCAACATAGATTTTCTTGTATTTTGTATTGTCGTTTGCTCATCATGCCCCAGAGTGGTAAGACATTTCTTCAAGGCTGCCCTAACACCACCACCAGCATTTCCCTTTTTCCTCTTTATTTAGTGATGATGGGATGATTAGCTGTAAAATACTGAGAGCTGTACCTCACAATAGGCATCATATTGCTTCTTATAACTTCCCCCACTGTTATCTGTATCTCCATAGGTGCCTGATCTCTACCAGCTAACACAGCCCTGGATGGAAGCAAAGCCAGGCCTGTGAGACACTTCAGGACATGCCTTCAACTGGAAAGGGAAGTTTCAATTGGAGAAAGCACCTCCAGTTTATGATTGCCCTGCAAAAAGCACCTCCAGTTTATGATCGCAAAGTGTGAATGCTGTTCAGGTCCACCTTCTCCCCATGGGCAGAAGCCTATATCTTTATTTCAGAAGGCTTCCCTCTTCGAAGACTCCTTGAGGCGGAAAAAGTTCTGAATTCATTTAAAACCAACTAAGCCGTAGGAAGTAATCACAGAGATTTTGGAGACTGAAATAACTGATGGCTGCTTCTGGAGGAATAGGGATGTTTTCCCTGAAACAGATATTCAAACATACCATTTTAAGTTTAAACAAAAAGGAAATTGAATGAGTATGTCTAATTTGTAAAATTTAATGCACATACGCATTATGTATTCTCCATATAATACTATATTCATAGATCTATATGTGTGTGTCTAAATATACATATCTATAGAGATCTGTAGGTATAGATGCACAGACAAACTCAAGTGATTCCTGGGTGTGCAGCTGAGTGAGTTGCACATGGAAATTAGGCTACTGAAATCCAACAGGAAAATTGACTAGAAACATAACATTGCTTATTCAGTGTCAACTGCTTTCATGGGTTTTTGATATTGCATTGACAACGCACTCGCCACCAGGTGGCGTGTCCGGCTCAGTGTGCGTTAGGAAGAGCGGGGATGCCCAAGCAGCACGTCCTGCTTTGGCTTTCAGCAGAGAACATCCCATGTGAGGTTTGTCCTGGCTGTGAGAATTACTAATAGAGATCAGGCAGAAAGTAAGTGAATATATCAAGCCCCTAGTAAATATCCTCTCAGAAGGAGTCATTCTCTTACCCTAAACTCGGGTGAAATATATGATCAGGGAGAATTTGCTTGTGTTCAGTTTTGCAACTGGAGACACCTAGAGAGAGCTTTACTTGGATGCTAAAAAGAAAATAAGAAGTTGCCATCTCTACCAGGAGACCATTAGGATTCATTCTAGGACTGGAACTTCCTGTCTTGGCTGTAAGGTTCCCATCCTTTCCTCCTGGACGTGAAGACCTAGCAGGGGCCTGGTCTCAGAGCAGGCTAAGCTAGAGAATTCTGAGAGCTGTCATGGCTTTGACATGACCTTTGCCTTTGTGCCATGCTATAGGAGTGTATATACATACACATACTTGTGTTGCCTTTCTTTTCCATGCTGGCAGCTGTTGAATGTTGGTTGTTTTTTTTTTTTTAATGTTTAAGAAATATATATTGAAGTGCCAAATAAATGTGTAAGTGTCTGGAATTTTCTGCTGCCTGCTCTTGGCCTCTCTTCTGTTCTGTGCATCAGCAGCTGTGTGTATCTCTTATTTGTGTCCCTTGGAGTTCAGGAGGATTCACAACAACAATGCCAGGAACTGTGTCAAAGGCTAGCTTGCAGAGCAATTATTCCTGAAAATGTGGTTCTGAGATCCTAGGGCACTGGTATTGAAGAGATCATCAATGTAGTTCAGAAATTTCTGAACACAGAAAGGCTGCTGTTGCCAAAATCCATACATTAAACACAGTAAGGTTTACACCTTGTTGGCTCTGTTGTCTCTATCCAAACCTGGCAAACAAACAGACTAACTCTTACCGTTAAAGAAAAGCTCACTGCACTACTTCTCTCACCAAGGAATGAAACTAGTCAGTGGTTGTGTGAAGAGGGTTCTGCACATTTGAATTCCTTTATAGCTAAAGTGCTGTGCTTCTTCCTGGAGCTGCTCCACTTGAGCCAGCTGCACTTGCAGCTTTTAGCTATGTAAAGCATTCATCCTTTTTTCAAGGAAAGCATACAGCCATAGATGACAGTTTTTCTCAACTCCATCCTCTCTGTATCAGGGCTGCATTAGTCTTCCTGGATGGCCTGACCTGTACTAAGCTAAATTAATTCTGTACACTAGGAGTTATTTTTGGTTTGAAGGTATGGCTCATCATTAATCTTTCTAAGTCATGTTCTCCTATACTGCCCTCCTGAATTTAATGCAAGTTGTATTCTGCTTCTGTTTTTATTTTTTTTGTAAACATTTGTACACATACGTGCTTCCCCTTATCATACAGATTTTTCTCTTTAAAAATGAAAAGTACTCACCAAGTTTTGTAACTCTGCATTGCTTGTTTGCTTGCCTGTATGTTAGTTGAAGCAAATAGGTTTCATCACTATTCTACATTGCTTTTGTGCTGAGATTTGCAACATGAGATGCCTCAGTTTTCTGAAGAGATTATGTTTAAGAAGTTATTTCAAAGTGCATTATAAGCCTATTACAAATACTTAGATTACAGGAAGCGTCCTAAGAAAACTGGAACCATTAGCAGCTCTAGTACTTGCATTTTCGCAATTACTTTGTACAATGACAGTATAGCGGTATAAGATTTCTTGGATTTTTCTCTGGCGTGGCATAGGGGCTGGTGGTGTTACTCTATTTCACATTTGCGTCCTTTTGCAATCAAAGGCTGACTTGAGGCGACTCTTCTGTGAGATGTGAGCTGTTCTCAGAGTTTAATTCTGACCCCAGTGATTTGTAAGTTAGTTGAGCCAGGAAGATATCACATTGGCAGCCATCCATCCTTTATAATGTGTTATGTTACCACTTGGTATAGTTTCTTTCTGTCCGAATGAAATCTAGAACCAGCTCCCACTGTCCTGCTGATGTGATGGCTGCCCGGAGCATACCTTTGGCTTGCTTTATTCTCAAGATTTACCACTTTGCCTACAGGCATTTACTATTCCTTTCTTACTCTGATAGTATTTCACATACCTCATTCATAGTCTCCCTACCTGGATAACTAGACAGAGCTCTTGCATAATGGTGTATTTAATTCCTGAAAATGAAATGGATTGCATTGGATGGCTTGGCATCCTGGGGCAGAGCTCTATTCCTCCCCCATACTTTATTAGAAGAAGAACTCCTTTAGCTTTTGTGTTTTCCTATAAATAAAGTGCAGATGCTATTGCCTGTTGATTTGTTATTTATGTTTGAAGCCATGGAGAAAAAAATGAAAGGTAGAAGTTAAAGTTAGTCAGCAAAACACTGGCTCCCTCAGAGCTCAGTGAAATCTCACCCAGTCTGCCTGTGCTCTTCATTGGTTTAAATGGAGAATAGAAATGAAATTACTTTTTCTCTAGCCATCTGCCTCCGCAGGCTTCCCTGGCACACAAGGAGCTTGAATGAATTACCAAAGAAATAGCCAATGTCTGTTTAAAGACAGCACCTCCTTAAGCTCTGCCAAAAATAGAAGCATGAGTCACTCATTCTCTTATTCATTGACACCCTTTAGCCCCTTGCATTTTGTAGGCAGTAATGCCAAAAGGAGGGGAGGGGGAAGACTATGACTTCTATTTTTAGCTCAGCAGAAGTTGTTCAGCCTTTTAGGCACTTTTTTGATGGAGTCCTTTAGCCCTCTTCTGAAATCATTGCTGTTTTCCTGTTCACGTAGCATACCCTTGGTGCATACCCTACTTCAGAAGAGGGGAAAGTAATGGTGCCCCGGAACCTGTAGGTCAGCATGCACTTCTTCAGCAGCTGATAAATCAGGAGAACAATATAATAAAGGCTCTCTTTTTAAGTGACTAGATGTTGTTATCCAATTGCAGTGTTCCTAAATTAAAACCAGATAGTTATGCTCAAAGTCTGCCCTGAGCACTACAAGGTAAGTACAGAGCCAGCTCTAAGCACAGCCAGCTGGATCCATAAAATGTATAACCAGAAGTGTCATACAGTTATACTAGATAATTACATTTGCTATTTAACACAGCTCTGGACTTTACTGTACTAATTCCTGTAAGTCCAGCGTCTAATCTTGACTTGAAAATTTCCCATCAATGCAATAACTTAATGATCCTTACTGTTAAAATGGAAGCCTTATTTCTGTTTAGAATTTGTTCATCTTTACTCTAGCAATTGAATTTTATTATTCTTCTGTATGCTAGGATGAAGCATTTGTTATCAGTTTTATTCCCCTGCTTATGGATTGTGATTGAGGATTTATTTGCTCAGCATACCTTGTTGATTAGCTCTAAGATTTGAGTTTCCAAAGTCTTTCATTATAAAAAATACTTTCTGATTTGATTTTCATGGCCCTTGTCTGAACCCTGTCCAATATATTATTTTGTTTTCATCTGTAGCATTTTAACTGGTAACAATTACTCCAGTAGTGGTCATGCCAATTAAAAATACAGAGGATAAAATAATACCTCTTTCCCTTTGGTTATTTTCCTGTTTATACACTGAGGACCACATTAGCCCCTTGGCTCCAGTGCTGTACTGAAAGCTTGTGTTCAGGTAATTATCTATGATTACTCACAAGTCATTTTCAAAACTGCTTCTTTCCACGATAGCCCTCCATCCTGTGTGAGCACAGGGAATGGAATGGGCATGATATGGTTAACAACACAAAAAAGTTTGAGAGACTCAACAACTTAATGTTTGCCAGAAAAATATTTCTCTAGAAGGCTTAATGTTTCTCCGGAAAAAGAACATGAACATTATAATAATGAGTGGGTCCATGTTATGGGCATTACAATAAAAGATGTACATTGTTGGGTTGTCTTACTACATATAAAGACCTTTAAGCTCTGCTTGCCCTTGCGGTTGCCACTGACTTTGATTTGGTTTCTGCTTTGCAGGCTGACAGCTGAGGAGGTAGAATCCCTAGAAGCAGATACGACCAGCCGCTGGCAAGGAGTCTTTATTAGCAGAGCACCTCCTTCACCATCAGAATCTGCAGCCACTGTGAAGTCACTGATCAAATCGTTTGACTTAGGATGCCCAGGTATTTGAACACTGTATTTTGTAGTTAAAAAGCCTTCTTGTAGCAGTGAGCAGCTAATTTTTGTCATTTTGTGCCACCTCTTCCTTCTTAATGGATGTTTTCTGTCAGTGCTTGGTGCATACATACTTTTGTGGAATGTCACTATGTTAGTGATTGCTGTTCTGACATGAGTGACAAAGGAGATGAGTTTGAAATACAGAGGTTTCCATGATTTTCCCCTGCAGGTAGCACTGGACAGAATATCCCTGTTCACAAGGTCCCCAGGAGCCCTCTAAGTGGAATTCCTGTGAGGACAGCCCCGGCAGCTGCTGTTTCCCCCATGCAGGTACAAGGATCTCTTTCTATCATTGCAGAGTTGAAATGAGTAGATGCAGCATTCGCTGCAGCGTGACACAGCTTCAGCATGCCAACATGCATATGTTGACAAGGGGAAGGGGAAACTCATCTGTTTATTTGCTGTGGAACATCAAACACTGTAGTTCTAACAAAAAGGATCAAAGTGAGTTTGCCTTTGTCTTCAGCTCGGGGTCTTGGTGGACGGATGTAAACTCTTTGGAATATGGTTCTGAGCTTTAATCACTGTTGACCAGAAATGTAGATTTTGATCATTGGGAGTGAGTTATGAGAAGCATCAGATTAAGCTAGGTAGTTGGCAGGTGTCTTGAGAGACAAGGGATACTAAGTTCTGAGGATGTATGTTCCTAGTTATCCAGTAAGTCCATATACCTCTGACTGCAGAGCTCTTACACTTTTTTTTTTTCTCCTGGCGCATAACTGTTCTGGAATGAAGTACTTCTCATGTCACAGCATTGGTTAGTTAGTTAACTTTCTGTTAGTAACTTTCAAATCTGTGGTGCAATGTTTTTGGAAATACTCCTTTTGTGAATGATGGAAAAGCAAATGTGCTGTGCTTCCTGATTTCCACTTAGGCTGAAGGTAGCATACCAGCAGACTGCTAACCTTTCTAGGCTAGAGAAGCCACTGTACGTTTTTTGACTGAATAAACCAGTCACTGTTCTAAATACATGTCTGTAGATGTTCCATATACAACTAAAGCCTTTATAAATCCCTACAGGGTAGCTTTAGAGACTGATTGAACAGTGTTTCTTTTACTGAGATTTGCCTATATAAGGAATAAAATAGTTATCCACCTAAAATCAATTAGCCTCATAGCTATTAAATAGTACCCTACTTCAAATCAGGTAAGCTTTGATATCATCTACCTTATTTTTTACCTTCTCAGGAAGAGTAGATTGTTTTCCTTATCTGTTAAGGCCAAGGCCCTGATGTTTGATTTTGGTCATATATTCTGTAAAATAAAATTAATACTGGCATACTGTTTGAATACTAGCAGGTAATGTAAATACATCTAAAAAGAAATAAATGTCATTCTATCACAAGCTATAATTGGTTCATTCATTGCTATAAAAGGCAGTTTGTATGGTGGCAAAGGTCCTTGTCCCTGCCTTGTTGTCTGCAGTCACTTCTCAGGAAACTGAAGAGCTGGTTTTCCATCCTTCAGTTGTGCTGCTGATTTTATTTATATACATACATGAAGCAGCTTGAGGTGTTTTCCCAGTTTAAGCCAACTAGGATCTGTTTACTAAAAATTATGACCAATTTTGTCCTAAGCAGGGTCAAAGGGCAGGCTACTAGAATTATATCAGGAAATTTCCCTCTGAATCCTGGGAAAAACTAGTTGTGAGGCCGTGGCATTAGAGGAGTGTTCTGAAGAAAGGGGTGACTTTGAAAGAGTACTTAGCAAGCGTGTGAGCACATTTCCTGCAAAGAATCAGCAGAGGAAGTTTAAAGAATGGGATTAAACGGATGTCTGGGAACCTTCTATTAATGCCTGCCTGAGCGGGTATTAATGCTGAAAGCTGGCACAGGGGCTGCAGAGACAAGAATCTTTCTGATGTCTGATTCAGGATGCTGGGGACAGAGCCAGTGCTAGGAACAAACTTTCTTGCTTTGGGCTCATGTTTGGCAAAAGAAAAACCTGTGCAAATAAAAATGAGAATAATTTAGGAACCAATGTATTACCAACTAAGAATATTTTCCCTTTGTCCTTTTATTTTTTCACAACTTTTTAGGCAGATCTTTGTACAAGGTGATACCTCACAGAAAGCTTCCTGTTTCCCTCCACCTGCTTTGTGGTGTTGAGATAGCAGAAGCATCTCTTCTTTTTGCTTACCCATGTAAGCATGGTGGCTAGTCTTGATTGTTTTTGTACATTTGTTTGTTTAACAGAGACATTCTGTTTATAATAATGGAAAAACAGCCAGCAAAGGAGTTGCCAGACACACAGATCTTTCAGACCTTCCTCTTGCAGGTAAATTGCAATAAACACACAAATATTGCCTCTTTGTTGCCAGCAAAAGCTTGTCATTAACTCTTTGCCCCTGTCTGGGCCATTTTTCCACTTCGTGTATGGTCAAAGGAGACATGAAAAGTGTCTTTAAAGCCTCTGTTTTAGAGATCTTACTAATTTTATGTTGCTTCCATTCCCATCTTTGTCATAGCCTTAGGAAAAAAAAAAGAAAGAGAAGAACTGATATGCTATGCTTTGCCAACACAAACTCAGTGTCTTTATTCCAAAATATCCATGGCACCTCTCTAATCCATGCAGTGGAACTGGAGAGGATGGAATTTTGTTCAACATGTATGTATCTGGAACAAGTACGAAGTACTGTCTTTTGGGGGTTTGTTTGTTTTTAAATTGGGCTTCATTTGAGATATATCAAACATTTCAAATACAGATGCAACTGTTTTAGGACCAGTCACATTTGGGCTTGAAATAGTTTGTTTTGAGAGCTCTCACGAGATGCATTTATTTTTATTTCAAGCTTTGCTTTTGTTCTCTTGTCATATAATATTCTTTTCTACCACTGCTTCTTTCCCATTTTCTCTAGAGCCCTTTGTTTTGATTATCTAGTGATGAATATAGCTGTTGCATCAGAATCAAAGCTAATAACAATAGATTACTGTTTTTTTAAGGCCAGAAGAAATATTATATTCATCTAGCCAAACCTCAGTGAAACAACAGGAAAGGACAGAAAATCAGTCATAACTTTCATTGGTAGACTGGATTTTCTGCATTAGTTTGCTAGCACAAGAGATAAATTAGAACATGTCTTCAATTTTAGACTCTTAAGATAATCTGCTAAGATTCCACTTTCAGCATTCAAAGATGAAGGAGATACTGGATCTGAACAGGAAACCAGGTTATAGCAAATAACAGCATCCTGTCTGTGCTACTGGCTTCTCCCGCAAGAGTGAACACTAAGAAAGCAGAACAAACTGCATTTACTTGTTTGTGTCATTTGGCTTCCAGAAAAATGTCTTGCATGAATATGTTCTCTGATCTTAAACAGTACATAAGACCATTTTAATCTCTACCAATTTACTGTACAGTGAAGTAATCTGTCAACTGTGTAATGTAATGCCAGTAATAAATATCCCACTTCAGGCCATGGATACTTGCTATTATTGTCCTGTGGACAACTGTTCTGTGAAAATCTACTGAAATCAACATATATTTTTATTAGCCATTGTATGGTCTCTTATCTAACAAGTTCCCATATCTACAGCTTCTCATTGTACCTGTGTTTGATTTAGTTCCAGTAATCCTCAGCAAGGGCTTACTATAAAGTTGTAATAGCTCTGGTTCCAATCTAAATAATCCTAGAAGGCAGTTGATCCAAGCCCTATATGAACAACACTGAATTAAAAAATATCCCCAAGGAAATTCAGAATGAAGTAGTTTCCATGATAATAATCTGGCTGGTTCCATCTGACTAGCATCACAGCAGGGTCCGGTCACCCAAATGTTACATGGTTGAGGAGGAGGATGGATTACTTAGTAGAGAGCTGATTTTTGGCTAAGATCTTTTCAGTGAGAATCAGAAGTTTACTGGTTCTGTCCTGGAATTTCTAGCAGATTTTTGCTGCCAGAAATAAGTCAAAGAATGTATATTACTCATGCAGGTGAGACTCAAAGTACAAGGATGGATACTGTTATTTGTACCACTTAGGCACTACTGTATAATTCAAGCCAGTAACCACAGTCTCTTTGAACAGTGCAAATAGATGGATCTAACAGGATGTGATTATCCTTAATCATGTTTCATATTCTTCATATGATTGTTCACCCATGTCTCTTTCCAAATGTCTCCTAATATACCTTTATCTTCTTCCTCTTCTATTTGCTGCTAGATATTTCCAATAGCCTTTATTCCTATCTGACATCCTTTCTTCTCCTTCTGTTTTTTGTGCTTTCAGCATGAATGCATCCTGACTGACTGGCACAGAATTTTCTAATTGGGCCATGCCATTAGCCAGGCCAGTTATGTTAATGACAATTTTAAAATGCATGTTTTGGCCATTCTTAAAGGCTAGTGAGAAACCTTCATTCCTCTTTATAATATTCAAATTTTATTTATTGATATGCCTTTATGGTAGATCTCTTTCTCTAAACAGAATATTCATATGTTTAAGAAGTTGCAGAAGTCATTCATTGGATGCCTGTCTGGTTGGTGTGGCTATTTACATTTGAGACATTTGGGAGAAGCATTTGAAAACTCCCCATAAATCCAACAGAAAGAGGAGCTAGAAGAATCACTACACATGGAATATATAATGGAAAACTGAAAAAGACATGAAAGCAGCTTTCTATACTGCATTCAAATGGCAGAGGGGTGATATATCAAAATATTCATACACAGAGTACCTGGGGAAATACTGCCCTGGTTTGGAGGAGAGAGTCTCCCTTTGCATGAAGTTTAGTGTTTCTATTTCCCATTTTCCAGGATATGGTGGTTTAAAAATATGCTTTGTGCTACTTCTTGCTTGTTGTCGATTCATTGTGCATACAAAGAAGGGACAGGAGAGTGAAGGGAAGGATGATCCTGACTGAGCAAGGTGTATGCAATCCAGCATAACAAAGCTCTGCCAAAGCCCAGTTACTGCACTGGAAGCAGAATCTTCTGGGACCTGATTCTGTCCTCCTCCATCTGGACTCCTTAGTAGATGGGAACCTAGCAATCCTTTCTGCTGCACTAGAGGAGGTGCAGAACTGCACCTCTCTGCAGCTCTGAGCAGCTGCAAACGCTGCTTTTGTCTTACCACTTTCAGGAGTCAAGGCAAGGGCAGCTTGCATGCCTATGGTTACCATAAACCATTTGAAAGGATGAATTTATTTGACAACTGTTAGTACACCCCAGCTGAGAAGAAATTTAGGACTAATTCAGTGATACCAGGCATTGCTGAAGCTGAGATGAGGAGAAATTCACAATAGGGAGGTAACTGAAAAGGAGGAGAAAAAGTTAAACGTTTTGCATTCAGTTTTATTTCTGACACAAGCTCATATTGTCCTGGCTATAGATACTGGCTTGTTGACGATTTGTCTTCAGAAAAGCAGCAGCCAACTTTCCCTGTGTTATTCACCATTCTACCTCATGACTGATATGTATGGAGAGATAATTTGATCTCCATGATGTCTTTGCCGTTTCTTTGAAGACTTAGTATAAATGGAACCCAATGTTGATAATTTTGTTGATTTATTTATACGTATCTATATACATATACACATTTTTACAGATACACACACACACGTGTATATATATATATATATATATATATAATAAAAATACAGATTCAGCTGCTAAGAATGTATTGCAGCTTCTCAAAGTCAAGTTAGATAGGATGCCAAGCACAAGTTATAATAAATGTTTTTTACTGCTGCTTTGAGCTGGGTTGTATTCAAGAGGTAAGAGGCTTTCTTGTTACAATTTTACTAATGGCAGAAGAAAAATTTTTATGCTAGGTCTGGTCAGTCATCTGGTGGAGATATCTGGGGACCAGCTTTTGAACCTTTAAGACTGTAGATTTTGGTATTTCCCCTCATTCACCTGAGGCCTCTACCCCCCAGCAGGAGTATCAATCACAGGAAACTAGGCAGTCTGTACTGTTGAAATCATCAAAGCTATTCCTTGTTATGATCACCTCTAATCTGCTCAAGGTTTCCTAGCCCCATGTGTGTTTAATGAACAAATGAGTACATTTGTTTAGAATCAAAACAACAGACTACATATTGTGTGCTGGGTGGCAGGACAGTGATTAATCAAATTCCTCAGACTGCAAACTGACAGCTTTTTTTTATTCCCACAGACCTTCTGAAGGGGAGAAATGAAGAGCTGAAACCAGACCATTACCTCCGCAAAAGCCCTTCCCTGGAATCCCTGAGCAAACCCCCTGTGGCCTTCAGCAGCAGAATGCTTGCTTCCACCCCCAGCAGCTTGAAACCCCAAAGCAAACTCAGGTACCAACTCAGCTGGCTGGGAAAAACAGCATACTGGAAAGATTGACAGCATTACCTGGCACCAAGATAAATGTTGTAGTCTAGTGGACCCCTGTCTCTAGAGGAAACATTGCTGCTTACTCTGTCCAGTGCCTTCCCAATCAGATAGATGTGTTCTGAGTTATCAGGCTATGTGAGCTATGCCAGGTCCAAATATCAAAATTCAGATTATAATAACCACAATTATCTATAAAATGAGCAATCAATTTAAACTGAGGATAGCAATTTTTCAGGAGCCACTTACTGTTCTGTGCCAGAATCTGTCATACACCAGAGGTCAAACCCCACTATTGTACTGCAGCTTTGCATATAATTGTGAGTTAATGCTAAAAGCTTTGCTGTCTAAGGGAAAGCCAAAGTATGGATTTAGACACATAATTTTCTTCTGCCTTGGGAAAATGTATGTTTTCCTCTGAACTCCACCGTTACTCCTAATAGTAGAAGCTGTCGGGTGGAGACAATTCAAGTATTTTGATTGTTGGCCTTTAACTGTCTTCTAGGCCTTTGCTGCGATACAGCTTCCAAATTTTACTGTTTAATGAAGAACTCATTCCATAGCAGCTTGATTGGGTGTGAATTTGCTGTTCCATATTCTTTAGGTAGCATCTTTCAATTGTTCACCCTAAATCCCAGTATTCTGTGTGTAAAGCAAAGAGGTTACTTGAAAATTTAATGCGCAAAGCTGATGAAAGTAATAGCAAACATGCTGGGTTAAAACATACCATCTGGGGGACATATTTTCAAATATCCATGTATTACCGGTTTTTTTCAGCTTTCTGCATGCAGTGGTGCCAACTGAGTTTATCTCATCTGAAGACAGATAAAGAATATACTCTCTGAAAGTTATCATAGTTACGCTTTCATTCAGGTTCTATGGTGCCATCCTGCTTTGTCATAGGGATATGATTTACAAATTGAGAAGAAAAAAAAAAAAAGAGTCTTCAAGCACATTTATCTCATTTATCATCTTCTCCCTTATCCTTCTCTGGATTAGTGTGGAAAGAAAGGACCCATTGGCAGCCCTGGCCCGGGAGTATGGTGGTTCAAAGAGGAATGCTCTGTTGAAGTGGTGCCAGAAGAAGACAGAAGGTTACCAGGTAATCTGGAGAATAATTCATCATTATCCTATTTGTGTGCAGTAAGCAGCGTCACTTCAAAGAAATATATGTATTTCAGTCTGCTACTGTTTACGTGTTTACTTCTACTGGACATTTTCAACCTCTTCCTTTCTCCAGTATTACATGGTCATAAATGATTCATTTACAAATGCTGAAATACTTGCTGTATCAAAGGTCATTGAAGGTAAGAAGCAAAGTGTACATGAGCAGCAGCTCCAAGCTGGGCATCAATTTTAGAAATGCTGTTGTAATGATTTTTTTTTCTATAGGCTTCTGTGCTGTGCTGTTGTGAGTGTTTTTTCATTGGTCACTTCTATAAAATCAAATAAATATTTCCTCCTGTGACCTTAATCAAATAGAGCTTGCTACTTAGGGCTCAGGTCTTTGTAATCAGCTGAAGCTCAGTAGAATTATAGCTTTGTGGAAAACAAATTTTGACTGCTTAAGAAAGTGTCGTTTCTTTGCAGGCTGATTTTCACTGCCAAACAGGCACAACACCGTGACCGGTTCTTGTATGGCCATTGCTGTGCTCATCCAGCTCTAGCTGGTGTTTGTATACAGCTGAGTTAGACCTTTGGCTTTACTTGTAACTGAGCTGTAGCTGGCAGTTATAGACAACAGTTCATCCTGTGTTAGATACTGGGTGTGTAGGATATTCTTGGTTTGATATAATGTTGAGATTTTTCTTTCTTAAGAATAATATTGTTTGTTACTTAGAGCAGAAGACAAAAGCATTTGTCACCACATGATATGCACCCTGGAACAAATCTTTAATAAAAGCAGAATCTATCTTTTAAAGTAAATAATCATTTTTTTTTTTTCATGACTAGCTCTTTATGAAACACTGGCTATACCAGACAGGAGTTTGGGAGAAAAAAAAAAAGACAGTAGATTTTCCTTTAAATAAACTGATCTAGAAAAGTTTGAGAGTCATATTGTAGCACTGGCATATTCATGTAGCTCAAACAAATTTCACAGAAGGACAGATATCAGAGAAGGCTCTTGACTTTATACACCCTTAGCAGCAATAAAGACAGGATTAGAGTTTGGTCTCTGATCATGTGTTATTGCTTGAAAGGCTATAGTGCTGTCTCCTGAAGTTGCACATTCTGTATTTTGTTAGATTTGTACATATTTATGTCTCAACTCTAAAATTCTCCTGGTCTTGATTTAAAAGGTGTGGGGGGAACGTTTCCATCCAGCCCTCAGAAAATGATTATGAAAGACACCTTTTCCAAGTCTAACTTCCATTTAGTCAGCAAGCTCCTCTTTTGATTGAGAATCTCTCCCTGTAGTGTTGTCCAGTTCCGTTTAAATGTCATATATGATGAGCATCCTCCACTTCTCTTAGAAGAGTCTAGCTCATCAGAGTTCACTGTTAGAAGCAATCTTTGAAAGGCAGCCTATAGTTTCCTTCCTCTGATTACATCCAGGCAGAACTAAGGGTACAGCTTTCAGAAGTTATTATGTGGCTTTGCAAATACATAAGCCTGCCCTGATTCTGCAAGTACCAAAGTGGCACCAAGAGTGATACATATTCTCTCCCTGATAGAAAAGAGGAGTTTTGTTTTTTTATGCTGAACCCAAGTAGTGGGGCCAACTGTGTATCAGATAGCAGGCCACCCAGGAGGTGTGCAAGGCAGTCTGGGTCTATTTATTTTTCCTTTTATTAGCCTCTGGAGGAAAACATGTCCACAGTTCAGAGGATGGTGGAAGTCTTAGCTTTATATATGGCTGCAGGCATGGTATTGCTACTGACCTGACTGTCCAGATGACATTGAAGAAAAAGCTTTGTTATTTTGGTTCCTTCTCTGATGAGGCTCTTGTTCTGTTGCTGGTTGTCCTCTGTCATTATTCTTTCTGAAGCAGCAGAATGAGTTTTCTGCAGTTTTTGGAAAAAGCAGGTACAGCATTGACAAACACTGCACGGACCAGAAGAGTTTGAGGAGTTCAGACTGCGAGGCAGTGAAGGGCTTTATTGCCCAGAGTGAAAGATCTCGGGGCAGCAATTAGACAGAGGAACAAAAAGACAAACAATGTATTGATTTATGGTGAGAGTCCCACCGCTCTATCCTCACTTCTTCATTTAGAGGCGTTATCATTTGGACATTCCTCCTCAGATTCTCATTCCCATCATGCTCTTTGCGGTACATTCACTAACTCTTGAACTTGCTTTTCCCTGACCCCTGCACTCTCATGATAGGGCTGATATTAAGCTCCACAGGGAGTTTTTATCATTCTTGAGTACAAAGAGCTGGAGTGGAGTAAAAAACATCGTCCTCCTTCCTGCCTTGGCTGCTGTACTGGTGGGAATGAAGTAATGAACTCCACCAAGCAGTACCCTGGTGATGTGCGTGACTTCTTTTCTGCATGCAATACCCACGTCTGTGAGGCGTTATCTGTGCAAACCCTCAGTATACTCATGTCATGTTCTTTCTGACATGAAGCCCAGAATCACAGGTAGCTTTGGATGCCACTGTTTTCAGCTCCGTGATGCAATGGAATGAGAGAATAAAGGACGTGCCACTTGGCTGCCTCACTTCATTTTTTTAGTGAGATAGTGTACTGCCTTTAAGTTCCTGATCTGAGTGGTTGAGGAAGAGGGAGAGTCCTTTCTGTTTGAATTGTAGAGATATCCTATTTCATCAAGTCGTATGGACGAAATAGATTAGAATAACAGATACTCTCAATAGCAGCTACCACCTATGTCCTAGATTCCCTGAGGAAAGCTGGATTAGCGACCTAGGAGAGTATCTGGGGATAAGACCTAGGGACCAGCGCACAAGGCTCTGCTTTTTAAATGCTTTAATCCATACAAGGCTTATACTATAGATAGAAATTTACATCCTGATAATAGCATATATCCTTACATCGACTACAGTGGGAACATTCCCGGCTTTGAACTTCAATGACTTCCCCAGGAGGAAATCTCATAAAACATGGGAGAGACATTGGAGGGGGTTGAGAGAAGTGCAACACAAATGATTAGTGGCCTGGAGGGTTTGATTTAAAAAAAAAAAAAAAGTGTGTGAGTTCACAGTAACTGAGAGGAAACATGAAAACATCTATGTCTCTCTAATCTAGTATGACGTTTCTAAGATCTTTATTTAAGTGGTGATTTGATATCCAAAAATGAATGAACACTGAGGAGAAACAGTAATTATTTAGAAAATGAAAATAGAAGCACTGTAAAGAAAATAAAGGTGAAATTAAGTTTAATGGCTCGGAGAAAAAAATATGAAAGTGAGATCTCATCAACTATGGCATGGTCTACCATATGAATTGCGATTGTCCTATTTCAGTGCCTGGATGAATGTTATCTGGCATTTTGGGTATTGATTTTGAATAAATGTGCAGAGCAGGATTTAAAAAATCTCAGCAGTAAAAATAATTATACTGAAATAAGGCTTTGGGCTCACTGGCTTTCTGCTAAATTTTCTGGAGGAAAATCTCCGGGTGAAAAAAAAACCTCTTAATCTAATGTCTGTTCATCTATAAGAAATGTGCACTTGCATATGGTCTCTCTTGCTAGACATGCATAGGCTGTTCCTTCTGCGTCTCTGAAGTTGTTGACATCATGGTGTATAATGTAGGGTGATGCGATGACCAAACTTGAGAACTGCTTTTGTGGCTCTGGATCTCAATTACCACAAGTCTTGTAGACCACAAAGCCTGCTGAGAGTAAGTTATTTATGTTAAAATAGCCTTTTCTCTGTTGTCTTGTGTTTTTTCATCTATTTAAAAAGATTATGCATCTTAGCAACAGTGTGAATTAGAAACTGGGTGCCTCTTTTCTAATAGGCTCTGTTCTCATGAATCTTAACTCCTGGAAACTGCTGAGAGTCATTCTTGTTGCATTATCACCTTCCATAATCGTATCATTAGTGACTGTGGTGTTATTTAAGTGCCCTGGTTCTGCTTGCTTTCTGTGGAGACCATTTGTCAAGGGGCCAAACTTAGACTGAGTCTATTACTATCTACAGATGTATTGTGAAAACACAGAACATCAAGAGGCACTTAACCCATGGACATTAGAACTGAGGCTTATAGTATCTGCCACGCATGCCCGGTCCAGACAGGGGAGGGAATTGCTACCATGTTAATGAATATGGATTGCTTAGAAGAACTGTTTTCATGTTTTTTTCCAAACACTACACATCCATCCTATGGCACAGAGAAAAAGAGTCTGAGACTGACTCTTTGCTCTAGTGCACCGTCATGGCTATTCTTTTTATCAAAGTTATACTTGGCTTAACAGGACCCATCTGGGATCATCTTCTTGAGGAACCACCATCTTTTATAATAAGATTATCTGTGCAGCTGTCTTAAGTAGAGGAATGCTAAATAGGAGGACACAAGGAATGCTCTAAAATTGACAAAGGGGAAATGGCTGCTATACCTCTGAAGATCTTTATATTTCATGTATCTCTACCTGTGCATTCAAGCCATTGCATTACATTATCTCCCTGACTGTGATGGTGTCAGTGCACCTTCTTGTGCATAGTGGCACTGGACATCTTCAAGAGATGTCCATCTTGCCGCACCAGCCTGCATACTTGAGATTAGAGGTTGTTGGCCAGAGCCTGCTGAGTAAGGAGGAAAAAGCTGTCTTAATATTTCAATATGATATAATATATATGTAATATATCAAGACTGATAATGCAACATAATTCTCTGGTGGAGTTATTGTAAAGTACTATGTGCTAGCACACCTATTCTGGTAAGAAAGTGCACATGCTTACTAATATCACTGCATCCACATTAGCTGTAGCATTATGACAGCAGTGGGATATATGTGCAATATGTTTTTCCCAGGAAGTTATTTGTATATTCTGCATAATTCTGAGAGCTGGGTGATATATCTGGCTGATTTTTTCAGAAGAAATGATAGTTTTGTGAAGAGGATGCTGACTTCAGAGGAAGTTTTCTCATCTATGCAAAAATTTGAGGGACTTGTAGTGATAGCTATTGACACAGCAGGGATTACTTGGTGTTTAAACAAAATTTGACAATAACGTGATCAGGAATTTGGCTCCCAAGTCTGCTTTGGACTGGCTCCGTGACCCTGGCAATCTTGCACAATATCATTGTCCTGATTTTCCCAGCTGTTAAAATAAATAACATCTTACCATCTCATTGGGTTTCAGTAACATTTGTAAGGTGCTTTAAGATGCTCTGACAGAAGGGCAAGCTTGTTGGGTTTTAATTACTGAGAGTATAGGCTTAAAATTTCAAGATATTCTCAGTTCTTTTCCAGAGTAAAATTTTTTATAGCTGAATCTGTACATGCAGTTTCTCTGTATGTCCCAGCTGGATCCAGGGTTGGCTTTGGAAAATAAATGCAGAAGCCAAATCATGGCATGTTAAGAATAATCAGGTTAATTACCAATGTGTGAGCCCTTTCACAGTGCTTCTCCCGTGTAGCCAAATAACTTGAGCCAAGTTCTACCTTTTTTTCACACTTGGGCTTTATCCTATAAACAAATACAAATCTTTTGATTGGAGGGATAAAATAAATGCCCATGCAGCTCTCTCATGCGTAACTTTCTATCCTGCTGGGTAATTTTAGAAATAGCATTTACATTGTATCCATCCCAAAGTCCAAGACGCCTTCCTCATGTTGCCTGGATGCAATGACAATCAGTGAAAACACTGAATTGATTGGTCACCAGCTGGAACTGCTCCAGAGCTTGAATTTAACTGGGAGAGAGCAGAGCCCTGGTGCCTGTTCCATGAATATCCTTTGCAGTTGAGACCTCTCCCCACCTTGTTTCCCTCCTTTACTGAGAGCCTGCAGGAGTCTGCAGCTTACCTCTCTGCCCAGGAATTCCAGGGCACAGCTAATCTCTGAGCTATCAACAGATGAACTAGAAATAACTGTGGGAGCAGTCAGAGTGGTGATTAGCAATTCTGCACCAGGGCTCTAGGCAGGAAGTAGCTGTACTACTGTCTTGGACATAGAGTGGAGCTGGTTCCTCCCCCTCTCTCCTTCCCACTTTCCCCAGTGTATCTGTGTGGTCCTTAGAGCTGTGCGGCTGCATCATCGATCTTGCAGCCATGGGAATGAAGGAACACAGCCCAGTCTGTTTCTTCTCTGTGGTTTTCAGCAGTGGCGTCATTTATACAAGTGAGTTGGTGAGAAAATTGATTGGAAAGCGTTAGTTATGTAGCAAGCAGTGAGTTGGCTTTCAGCAGGTGAGCAAAACAAGTATGATTTATACTGAAGAGTGGAAAAGAGACAGGTAGCAAAAATAAGAACTCATCAAAATCATATGGGGTTATTACAATAGGAGAACTGCCAGATCTTACACTCTCGCTAGTTCTTGGTCATGCTGCATAATCCACCTCTGCCTCTCTGCACGCAATTAACATTTGTTTTGCTCACTTACTGAACTTGACAGCAGTGTAAATTACAGAACTACCACTCACACTTGATATATATCTCTTGTCACTATTACCTCATCTCTGAAATGGCAGGGAGATGTCCGTCAAATTGCTTCTACTTAAACTTTTGGTTCTATATGTTTATATAAGAAAGAGCTAGCTCTCTATGAACTCAGCATTAACCATTCTCTCTCTACTTCAAGCAAAAGCTGGGTTGCAAAGTGATAAATTAAAACCCTAAATGAGGAATATGTTCCAAAAACCTGTTAATTAACTTTTAGTGAGACCTTTGAGGTAAGTGACTTAGTAATGAGAATGTTTTCATAGGATAATTTGCATTCAAAACAACACATGCATTTGCCAGGAGAGGTTCAAAAAATCCAGTATGTGTCATGTGCACTGTGCTAGCAGCTTCTCTGAAGCTTCTTCTTTGTTCACCAGAATTTGTTTTCATTTTAGAAAGATAGTCTTTATTTGTTACAATGCAAAGAAAACCTGCAACTTGTGAACCCAGTATAGTGTGAACAGGATTCAAATGTCTGTCAGCCCACACAATGCAATAGACCTGGTGGGCGTGATCAGATGCTGTTTGGCTCATTAAGGAGGATACTCAGATGTGACAACGATGACTTAAATGTCAGTAGTAACTGGTTTTTCACCTTGCAAGTAAAGAAGATGGGAAGTCACACATTTACTTTATCACATAGTACCATAAATAACTCCCGTTTGGTGCCACTTTCATTTTTCACTTATGACAACCTTAGTTATAGCAGCACCACATCTCTTTTGTAATCAAAATGCCTCAATTAAGCTGCCTTACAGAGGTCATGGGCCTCCTTGTACTTCATGAAGGAAGAGCTGACCTTGAACAGTGCACAGATCACGTTATAATGGCTTTACAATTTACTCTGAATGATGTCTCAAAGGCAACTCCTGTCATTTGAGCTTGTTTTGAGCACAGAACTTGAGAGAGCACCATGATATTTATTCTTCTGTCTGATCTTGCTAGGAAAAATAATGAAGAAAACTAGTCGTGCCTAGCTTTTTGGTATCTTCTCAGAACTGTGGCTTTCGAGAGACTAAAATAGTTGGGAGCTGAAGAGCTTCTTGGCAAGTGCATGACAACAAGCCTATTAAACTTCTTTCCTTTTAAACATCCCTGCTCCTTGTAGCTACTGTAGCCAACTGATTTATGAGAGTTAGGTGCTTTTGCCAAAGGATATAGTCATAAGCTCACTTTCAAATGTGTTGTCTATGCTAAAAAGGCTCGTTAATTTACACTCACTGAAGTAAATGATAAATGGTAAACCTGAGGCAACACCTGTGGCAGCAGTGGAGCAAGTGGCAAACAGAACCCAGGAATGTGATGGGAAATGGGGTTTCTTTATAAATAGGAATGCAGTAAATGGAATAACCTTTTAAAGAGCTGGCAGAATTATTTATCATTTCACTGTGCTATAGTTGCATAATTTAACAGTGCTTTCACATAGCATGTTATATTATCTGAGTTACGTTGTTTCATACACATATAATCAGCAATAATATGCATGACTTACTGACATGCCTGGCAGAGGCATTAGAAATATGGATGATGAGGACAGAAACATGAAGTTTTGAAAAAAGGTTAAAACAATTGTTATGGAGACTGCAGCTGCCTGAACCGTTTGAACTAGGGATATTAATACAGCCTGGAGAGCAGAAGGTCATTTGGCTTCTTTCCCAATCTTGGCTAGCCACTTAATCTCTATACAATAAACAGTATTACTGTTCCACAAGTTATTCTGTTTTTTTATTTTTTTAATCAAAAGGCATGAGTTTATCATGTATCCCATTTAAGAGAAAAAGATTTGTAATAGAATTCAGAAAGGTTCCTGGTAGTAGATTGTGCTAAATCTGATACGCAAATCATTTTAGACTTGCAGCTACCCATTGAAAATTGCTGTGTGCAATTGTCCAAGTCTTCTGGGTGCACCCTGTAATTACAGAAGAATCCAGGCCGTCTTTAATTTTAAACAGTCATGCCTTTCATCTGTGTTAACTGGACCTGACCACACTTCTAATTCACCCATATTTCCAGTAGATTGCCCAGACATTTCATATATTTGGTGGAACATTTTAGACACACTGGAGTATTTATTTGCTTAGAAGGTTAAACCGTGCTACAAGGAGTCCCTCTTCACTTTTATTGCCTCTTAAGAAGAGTTTAGAATTTGCCTAACCAGAGTTCAGAGCTTGTGTGCTTCCTTTGATAGAACCTGTTTGGCTGAAGGCCGCTAACATGGCACCCACCAATTAGAATGTGCTAAATTCAAATTAGATTTGTAGTTTCATACAGCTATTGTTAAAACTGGATGGGTGGAAATAATCCTTGGGAGTTGCCTTTCAAGGTACCCTGATCAGGTTTTGCATTAGAAAGGTCAGAGTTCAGATTTGCAGAGATGTGGTTCATGAAAGGGAGGTTCCTTTCCAGACATCTGTTTCTAAATATAACCACTTGAAAACATTGAGCTGTAAGACTTTTGGTCTGTGAAGGACACGTGGGCCTCTGGTTAGTGATAAGAAGGAAGAGTTACAGAAAGCTGAGCCAGTTAAGAGGGAACTGCTATTTAAAGCAACATAATTCCCTTTGGTTCATTCAATATATATTTTGTAAACTAGTTTTGCCTTCAGTGTATAAGTTTATATTCTGCTTGGGATGAACCTTGCTGTTTAGCCACTCTGCCACGTTCCCATTATGCCCTTCTGTATCAATGGCTACTGAATGACAGTAGGACAGGTTGTATGTTGTGGGGGGTGGTGGGGGGGGAAGAATGCTGCTAAGGTCATATTTATTGCAGACTTTCTTCCACAGACTTCTAGTCTAGCTTCAAGCTGATTCATCCCTATAATTTATATTTCTGGGTCTTATAGAGAGAATTATGACTCAGAGAGCCATTGCTGTGAGCACAGTCTAACATCTGCTTAGCAGGAATATGTCATGGCAGTATATTAACGTACTCAGGCTGTAGTGAAAAGCATATGATGTCATTGTTGTTTTTTACTGAAGACCTGGAGTCAAAGATCTAGTGAAATCCAATGGGGTGGTTGTTTTTTCCTCAGATAAACAAGGTATTGTTTTTACTGAGAACAGATCACACAGATTTCCTTGTGTGTCTTTACCATGGCTCTCATAGCGCTCAGTTATCCACCAGCAAAGGTCTTGTTCCTGGGGTGGAGGCTAAGGTTAATGACTTGCAGGTGTTCAGTGTCATTTAGACTTGACCTGCCACTAATATCACAGATAATACATTTGCTCTCTAAATAACATTGCCTGTATTTTTTTTTTTACTTTGGTTAGTGTTAAGTATTTTAATATTCACAGAAGTGAAACATAGTGAGTACTTCTGTATTTTCAGATAACTTGGCTCCCTGTTTTTTCTCCCAGATTCCAGTCTCTGATCATACCCAGTGCAGTGTAGTAGCAGTTCACTCATTAGCTCCCTTTTGAAATGAAGGAACGAGTTTCCTTGACAAGAAACCAGGGCATTGCTCTGCAAATAGTTTGGTATGGGAATCATCCCTGTACGTAGTATGAGCACCCTCATGCCAAGTTTGGTTCCCTTTGCCCTACACCATCCTCTGCCACTATCCCAGCAGGCCTTGTACCCTCAAATCTTTCCGTGCTCCATTTTACCAGTCCACAGGGCATATAAAGATGCTCACATCATCATGTTGTAAAAACACCCTTCTTTTGGCTTGCAGCATGACTTTCGTGTTCTTTCAAGATTTTCAACTGAAAAATAAAACCACGCACAAAACAATTGTCTTAGCAGTACCACAGAAGGCCGAGGTCAAGTGCTGTGTAATATGGATGTGATATGTCTGCCCCAAAGAAAGCTCTAGTAACCCTGAACCATGACCTACTCGGGATGCCTTGGCCCATGGTCCAGGGGTTGATCCTGAGGCAGATGCCTTTAGCAGTGTAGAACCACTGCAACAAACTAAGGCTAGATTTTGGGATACTAGTGACTACTGGACACATTGCAACCATAAGATTGCAAATTTTCTACTCTGCCAAGCCAGCATTATGACTCGCTTTGATCTGCAGTCCCTATTCTATTTTCCTATTTATTCCTACATTCATTCTGCATACACTCTGGTGGTGTATCTTGCTCCCGAAGTGTGTCATCCTATATTGCTTAACTCCTAGGTCTCTCATGCAAAGCTTCATGCTGTTGTTCAGAGCTTGGATGGTGGGGGGATTGCGCTATAAGCATGCTAGGAAATCACCAAACTCTCCATCCAGCAGTTTGGAGGTGTACATTAACAACCTCCATGTACAATGTACACAAATAGCTCCCGCATATTCATGGACTGTGTGTCCGAGAATAGGGAGGTGTGGCAGAAAGACTAGGACAGGCTCCACTGCCAAAATAATCAAGAGAAGTGAATAGTTTCCAAGATGTTTGTTCCCTAAATTGTTTTTCTTTTTCTTTTTCTTTTTCTTTTTCTTTTTCTTTTTCTTTTTCTTTTTCTTTTTCTTTTTCTTTTTCTTTTTCTTTTTCTTTTTCTTTTTCTTTTTCTTTTTCTTTTTCTTTTTCTTTTTTCTGGCTTCAGTTGAGCCAGTGATCTCCAAGAAATCAGAGTGCCTCTGTTTTGAGTTAATTCCTTTTGGTGTGGGGTATTGGAGAGGTATTGCAAATAAAGTTGCTGTGTAGCAAAACACAGGAGATCACTTTCCATTGACTATGTCCTTACATTCCAAAATCAAAGAATCTAAGATGAAACGCCACAGAGGAATTTATACCATGTATGAAATGGAAATGGATTTGTTTAGAGGAAAAAAACACAGCTCTCTCATATTCATTGGGTATGAAGATGGCAGCTGAGTGGTTTTAGGTATGTCTAAATGTTTGTTGTATTATTAACAGAACAGTTGTGCTGAAGCTTCAAACATTCATTTCTGATTTGCATTTAGGACAAAAATGTAGGCTTGTGTTTGTTTTCTCTGTTGATAATGGTATACTGCATTTGTTTTCTCTGTTGATAATGGTATACTGCTTTGCATTAGTTTTCATATGTGGTTTAAACATTGTCAGAACCCCGTCCTTGAACTCTTGCTTGTTTGTGAGATATGAATCCAAGAATTACTAAAGATGACTGGCTGGAGGATCCATCTGGAGACATGAGGATTTTTGGACCATAGTTCTGATTTTATTATAGACTTCAGCACTTCACACCTCTAGGTATTGTTAGATGGAAGGAGGAGAAGAAAGAGTCTTAGGTATAATAAATATATAAAACTGAGTAAAATTGATCAAACTCATGCTGGACTGATGAAATACTACAGGAATCAGCAGTTTTGTGTTTCATACCTCTTTCTCATAATAGCATCATGAAAATGAGAATGAGATATAAAGTTCCCACACAAACATGACTTGTCTTTTTGTCTAGTCCTAAAGCTTAACTCAGGCTTTGCTTGTTCCTGCTTCCATGACCTTTGGCAGAGGGGGGGGAAGTCTCCATTCATTCTCTATTCCTACCATGCAAGGATAAAATGAAAATATTGGCATTTGATGGTAGGCTATTTGCTAAGAAAATGTATTGGTCTCAGTAAAAAACACTTCAGTAATTTGGCAGTTAATCCTTTGCCTGTGGATTGATAAATAGTATGTATCTTGTTTGTCTCAGACTTCCAGAAAGCTGAGTAATCCAGCTTCAGCCAATTCCATAATATTAAGTTGTACTTCTCGGTGCAGCTTTGTGGCTTAGGAAAAACCAAGACAGTTTTCAGAACAAAGTACTTTTTTCTTTGTGATGGTATTCAACCACTAGGTCTCTTTTCTTTTTTCTCAATTGACTGATGTTAATAGCCCATAATACAATGTGGTGTCTGATGCAGTGCAGTAATGACTACTCCTGATAGCCTACATTGTGAACCCATTAGATTTGTAGATTTATTTCAGCCAGAGGTATTTTAACCTGAAAAATTCTGTACTCCTTTAATCTGAGTCATATTTTGTTAAAGACGTTTATTACTAATCGGAAATCTTGTCTGACTGGACAAATCCAGGTTCGATAACTAATAATTGAGGCATCATAAGTGAAGAGCATATGCTAAAGTATTTGCTGTCTGGGTTTTAGTGTGCCTGCATTAGCTTTTGTATAAAAGATGCAGTAAAAGCTTTGTATTTTGGGGGATCTTGAAGAAAACTGAAAAAAAAGATTTAAAAAGAAAGAAAAGTGGCAGAGAGTCTGAGTTGAAGTTCACCTCATTGGAAGGTGTGCTTGGCAGGAATGATTTGAAGGTAGTTCCATGCCTTCCACAGTGTGAGAGATGAGGCAGTACCATAATATCCTGGAGCCTTCCATGCTCTGCAGTGATCGTTTAGAGCTTTCACTTTTCTAACCAGCATCACTTAAGTTTACTGTTTTGTTTTTAGCTGGTATTTGGAACTACAGCAGCAGAACTTAGCCATGAGAATTCCTTAGTGCGCTGATATGACTACGTCAGTGCAAACAAGAAACTCAGAAAGGTCACCTTGTTCACAGAATCAGAACTGAGCCACAAGTGTATGTTTAACTACAACTATGCCTCAAAAGAGAATCCCCGTAAAGAATCCTTACTGCACAGTAATCTTTGTATTTTAAAGGAATGTTTTTTAGATGGGCTGATTTAAAAACATCAGTTTTTGATTCTGCAATCACTATAATCCACCTGTTGGCCCTTTCGTGCTCTGGACTTTAGTCTAGTCAATACCTAATTAACAAATCCTTCAGTTGTCATGAGTAGGAAAGCTGGGTTTCCGCTGTGTGCCCAGGTGTGCCCTTGTATTAGGTTATGTGACTAGCAAAGAAGAATCCCACCATAGTGTAACAAGAGGGGAAGGAAGACATTTTTTGACCTTTTAAAAATGCAGCTATGTTAGACCATTTCTCTGGAAATGTCTCCTTTTCGCTGTCTTTATTGCAGTTCTGTTGAAGGTGACAGTGGTGAAAGTATTACTACAGATAAGTCAGAGATTTTTCTAGCTCGGCTTCAGGGTTTCAGTGGGGTGTTCTTTAATATATCCATGCCCACTGAAACATTGCTTCCTCCAGCAAACCCAGCACTGCTGTCATGTTAGGAAATGTGGGTAGGCAAGGCTTAGAGGTTCCTATTTGTTTCTGTTCCGTAAGGATCTTTTCTTGAACTTGTTACCAGAGACATTGTCACCTTTATTTGTCAGTGAGGACTCATAGGAGAGTAAGCATCAAGAAATCTCTGTTCTCTTTTCAACTACTTCTAGTTCATTTTGTGAATGAGGGTAGGTGATCAAATTCTGTATCTCAGACTTCCTGTTCTTTATCTGCCTTTTGTAAAGTGCTCTTTGATGTGCAGATGAAGGATGCCACATCGGTAAAGAGTATGAGAATGCAGACATGCTTTCAGGCAAATGACTCTGCAAATTAGGCACATCTGCCCAAGCACTTGGAAAGCTGCCCATTCAGCCATTGGTGTTGCCAAGTTTGAGCCTCCCTCTTATATGCAGATAAGCACATTCTTTATTTAGGGCTTAAGGACTAGGTTAGTATTTCGTCAGTTTGATATCACTTTTGATAAGGTGCTGAATCAAGTTATATTTGAATCAAGTTATGCATTCTCATTAAAACAGGTATCTGCTGTGTAATATCAGAAAGGTAAGAGTGGTCAAAGACACTGATTACACAGCTTCATTGGCCTACAAATCCATCCCCACTGTTAGACATCCTGAATATAAGGCAGAGTGAAACTGATTACAAAACAACATTTTAAAATATCAGTGTCTTCTGTTCTAGGTGCTAGAGAAATCATATTTCTGCCATTCTGTAGTTAAGCAAGATCAGATAAAGTCCTTCCTTCTGCCAGCTTAGGGAAACTCCAGGTGCAGTATGTGCTGCACATGGTGTTTCTCATCTTGTAGAAAGCATGGGAGAGTGTCTCTCTGCATGGGGTCTGGTGTGAAAATGTTTAACTCCTTAGTAATCCATTGTCTGGATCTTTGAAACCTGCCATTCTACTTGATATCTTTCAACTTGCTGTGAAAAAGAAGGGCAAAACGTAAAATGTAAATGAATATTCCTTTAATGCTCTGAGTTTTCCCTCCATGACTGCATAAGAACTACTGTTTGGAGATTTTTGCCTAGTGTAGCACTATTCAGGAATGGTTCCTATTTCTTCTTACAGAATATTGATATCACCAACTTCAGCAGCAGCTGGAGTGATGGGCTGGCCTTTTGTGCTCTCCTGCACACGTATTTGCCTGCACACATTCCTTACCAGGAGCTCAACAGCCAGGATAAAGTAAGTTTTGTTATACCTGCTCCAAAGCAATTTGCAGAATTCACAGGGAACATGATCCATTTTGATGGTTTTGCATATGTGTTGCAAGATTTTAGTATTGATTCATACAGAATAAATGGATAGGAGCAGCAGTAGGAGAGAAATGTAATTTAAGAACTTAGAAAACAAGCTGACTGAATGAAAAGCGGAGGGAAACCAACAGTGAACTCCTAAAGAGAAAAGGCAGGAACTACTGGATAAAAGACTTAGTGACAAGTTGCCTGAGCCCAGTGAGTGCTGCATATAAACATGAAGACCGCATCCCTCTTGAAAGGTTACAAGAGACGTTTCCTGCTGCTCCTAATGTCCTAAGAACATGGCTTTCTGGGGGTGATTTCTTTCCCTTTTTGACAAGTTCTGAGGCAGAAAAATATTGGAGAATTTGGCTTGCTGTGTGTATCGATAGTCAAGGTTTTTCAGTGGGGTTTCAGTTTTAATGTATGACAATCAATGGGTAATAAAAGTTTAATGTCAAGATGATTTGCAGATCTGCCCTGCATTTCTAGACTCCTTTTGAGTTAGGCAGCACACATTAAAGTGCTGAATCTAGGCAGACCAATAATTCATTGAACTATTTGGTCAACGGTGTATCAAAAGCCAAACCATGTCAGCATATTCCAAAAATGTTATTAAGACCCTCACAAAGAGGAGAAGCCTGGATTTACTTCAGCCTACTAGTATTCATTACAGTAACAGTTACATTATCTACAGGAATGCCTTATACATGTATACCTCTTCAACCCTTTTGCTCACAGTAAAGACAGAACCTCAGTGTTTCTTTTTGCCCAATTGTAGTCAGTTTCACAAAAACCAGTTTGTCAAAAGCAGAGGACTGTAGGTTAGGCAAAAGTAGATGAGCTATTCAAACACAAAGAACTTGTTTGTGAGTATACCTTACTAATACAAAAAAAAAAAAGGAAATGCCATAAGACAATCATACAAAAATTTTTGGGGGTTTTGTAGCTTTTTAAGGAAACCACTCTGAAAAGACTTTGCAAACTTTGACAATACATACCTAAAGCCATGAGTTCTGGTTGGACAGGCGATTCATTGCTCTTGGTATTCCTAGCTGCTCTTGACTGGGACTTGGGTCTAGCCTTCTTCTCTGTGTGAAGATATTAAAACTGATGTTTTTCAGTTTTCAAATATACCTGCTCATTTAGACTTACTGATTAATCCAGACACAAGGTAGGATTCAGAAACAGTTATAATTCTTTGGTGATAATGCTTTTGAATCTTGTCTTATTTTTACAGAAAAGAAATCTGCTGTTAGCATTTCAAGCTGCTGAAAGTGTAGGCATCAAACCCAGTCTGGTGAGTAACCTACTGTTAGCAAGGGAAGAATTGCTGCATACACTGTCCAAATCCTTTGTTGCCGTGCAGCCAGTCAGTAAGGTTGCAATGAAAATGTTGACATAGTGTTAGGGAAAGCTGCACCATCATCTCTGAAAGTTCACAGTGTTAGGAGAACGTCCCAGCAGGAAACATCTGTAGAATCATAGAATGATATAGTTTCAAGGAACCTCTGGAGGCCATCTGATCCTGAAATGAGAGTATGGATTATGTGCTCATATTGGAAGGCTATTCTAGAAGATGATTCCTATTTTTATGGGCAGAGCCCTATATCTATCTGACTGTCAGACCACTTTCTTTCCTTTTATTTTAGATTTTTTAAAAACAGTAGGATAATTTTCTTGTTAAACTATCTGTTTAAAAAGTCTTTGGTAAAACCTACAATATGATAGCAAGGAAAAGATAAGATTAATATGAAGGGAAGAAGTATTTAGGGATTCATGAACTAAGTACAGAATGAAAGACATACAAAGAAGCATCAATTTAAATAAAATGAAGGTATAGAGAATTAATACTTGATCGCAGGTGGAGGAGATCTTTACAGGATGTAAAATGCATGTGGCTGTTTAACTAGCTTGTTCTTTGGTATGACTCTCACAATTGCACAGACCAGTAGATCATTCTCATGGATTTTGATGTTGTATTTGGCTTTAACGAGCTCTGAAACTGAAGCAGAAGTAGTGTTCAATAGCCACAACTACTCAGAGGACCCAGTGAGGTTCACAGTGGTGGTGCTTGACTAAGTCTTGGCAATGTGTCCTGTGCAGGAACTCAGTGAGATGATGTACACAGACCGGCCAGACTGGCAGAGTGTGATGCAGTACGTCGCCCAGATTTACAAGTACTTTGAGACCTGAGATGCAGAGCAAGAGGTGGACAGAAGTGGGGAGAGACTGAAGAATGCCACAGATGCACTCAATCACTTTAAAAATCCCCTTGCTCCTCTTCTACAGCCAACCTAAGTTCTTAGTCTGAAAGAAAGCTCTTCCATAATTTTGGTTACATCTGGGACTACAACCAAATAAGTATCCATTGTCCACCTATACAGACCAAATTCATCTGTAATTTTATTCCTACATAGAAATTGCAAAGCATTTTCTACCTGGTCTGGGATATTTCTGAAGAGGATCCCTTGTGCTAAAATACGTTTGCCTCAAACCAGACTCTGCCAATAGGAGACCGGCCACAAAATGAAGTATTAAATCAATGTGGACTAATGCTGGCACTCAAGGGAGGCTGGGAGATTAATACTAATACAAAAGCCCACAAAAATGCTCTTCTTGCCAAAACATGCTTAACTCATCTCAAATGTACATTGCTTTCTTGCCTTCATGCATTTTGTAAGATGCACATAAGTGTATAGACCTTAAACTGAGTTGTTCTGACACATCTGACCCAAGAAGCATACTAATTTGCTTGTCATAGCTTATCTAGCAGAATAGTAACGGGATCATTTGTCACTTGGAAATCATGCTCTGTTCCATCACTAGTTAGTAACAGAACTTTAAAGATACTGCTAGGTGCTGGGACTCCATTTCAGATCAAACGGAAGTAATCTCTTTGAGAAAAATAGCTTTATTACTACGGCTTCATTACTACAGGAAGCCAGAGCCCTGTTTCCCAGCTGACTGTGCAGGCACAGTTATCATGCAAATGCAACTTACTAGCTTTATTTTACACAGTGCCAGTAATCAGGTGGTGACTCTTTAAGCAATACAGTGACATCTCAGTGCTTCATATTTTTGTGGATTAAGTGGAGTAACTCTTTCTTCTGTGTTGATCCTGAATAATCAGCAGAGTTACGTAGCTGCTGTGTAGATGCGTGAATCTTGAGACAGCTTGTGCCCTTCTATGTTTAGAAGTGATAATATCCTGTAAAAGAACACAGTAATACATTAATATCGATGGAAGATGCAACTTCACTCCACAACTTAACAAAGAATGTAACTGGAACACCTCTCTGTGTCATGGAAATCTTTAAGATGCCACAGAATAGATTTTCAGCTCACCAATGCTGTTAGTAAAACATCTGAAAGGTACTGTTTAATTTACAGTTACACCATCTCTCTTATTTCACCCTGTGAAGTTAAATTTTCTCTTTGTCTCCAGTGGTAGCAGGATCAAACAGCCTGTTTAACTTGTTCTAGAATCAGGTCTCAGAGAGCGTTCTTTGTATAGCATCTCACAGAAGGCTGCCTAGCTGCTTTAGATTATGCTGATGGAAGAAAGAAGTTGTTTAGTTAGTATGTTTAACCCTGTGACCCAGACCTGATGCTTTGTGCATGTTAATCATAGACAGCTAGGGATCATTTCTCTCTTACAAAAGATAATAGTATGTGTTCACGGCTCTTAATTCCTGAAAAGAGGCTAATGAAATAGAAACACGTGCTTTCATAGAAGAAACTTGGTGTTTCAGGTTTTCAGAGGCTTTGCAAGTGGCTGATCTTAGCCTCTGGCTTTCCCAAAGTGCTTTGGTTTCTTGATACGATTTAATTAGTAACCAGCCTATTTCAGGCTTTGGCATTTTCACAACAAAATACAGGTTTAGGGGATAGATGACAGTGGCCAAGGTCAGTGAGTATACTGAACAGAAAGGGAGCGAGAGGAATGCAGTGCATGCCTGTTTCACAAAAGGAGAAAAGCCTCATTTGCTCTGAGTTCTAGTCTGCCATTTGTTCTAATCCATCATGCCCGGGAAAGTCTGATTCCAATCTTTGGAGAGTTCTTGTGATAAAAAGAGACAGTGGCATGCACTTAACAGTGCCCTCGCACTCTTTAGTGTCATCCTATACTGTGGGAAAGTAGTTGTAAATGCTGGCCAGAGATCTTTCCTTGCAAGAGAGTGCTTTCTAGATTAAATTAACACTCCAGTATTTTTCAGCATACACTTCAACATCCCTAGAGAACATAGGATGAGTTGCTTTAAGTGTTCTCAGATATAAGTCTCCAGTTATGTGATAAGATGAAAGAGAAAAATAGCTGCTGAGCAGAGTTCATTTAGGAAGGGAGTCACTGCAGAGCTCCATTGCCTTGCGAACGCAGCAGGCTCTTTTCCCTTGAGGTATCTGTTGGCAGAGATCCCAAGTCTCTCCAATCTCTCCAATGGGCTGTAGTTCAAAGTCTAGTGAAGTCAACACAGAAAATTCCATATTCCTCAGTAGGCTTTGGATCAGGCACTTGAAGGGATGAGAAAAACTGTTTTCATTCCCAGAGTCTGGAAAACATTTCAAAGTCAGAGGGCTCCACATGATCTGAAAAAGAAAGATACTCTTAACCCCCTGGTCACTGGAAGTGTATGTGCTCCATGTGACTGTGCAGATATATGCTAAATACATGTGTTACCTAATGTGTCAGTATCATTTGCTTCAAGCTCTGTTCTGACATTTATTCTAATCTATTTCTTCAAGACTTATTCTAGCCTTATAAGCAAACCATTCCACCACTTCATCTTGTGGCTATTTTTTCTTCAAATCAATTTTCCAAATAAGTGTTTCTGTCATCTCTTCTCAGCTTATTTACCCAGGCCCCAATAGCATAGACCAAGCACTAGGAGAAGGCAAGGTTTAGGCCTGGATCAGGAACAATATTCTAATAATTTATCCTTTAAACTCATCTGGGAGTTAGAACAAGGAGCTGTCTGTCAGTAGAGGAGAACATGCTGAGTTTCACCTTTTGCCCAATGTTACCTTTTAGTCTTGAAAAGCTGTAAAACATCTCACTTTGAAATGCTGATACTTTGTGATTAAGAAATGCTTTTCCCGGTAATTTTGACTTGGTTTGAGATGAAGAATTTTGTTTGTTTGTTAGTTAACTGTTCTAATATTGCATATTTTTTCTTCCTTTGGAACCTTGCACAGACCTAGACCTTGGAATCTAGACCTAGATTTTCAGAAATGACTCTTGTTTTTGGATGCTGCCTAAGAATTTGAATGTGCCATACAGGATGGTGAAGACCAGCCTGATTTTCAGAAAATACCAAGTGTCTTCATGACTGTGTAAGAAATCTCAAGTTGAACTGCAAAACCGAAGGTCTATCTGCCTTTAAAATTAGTGTGTTTGTTAATTAAGGTAAGGTACAGGGTATAGGGATAGCCTTTGTAGAAGTTTTGAGAATCCTCTGAAAATGTCCTAGAATAGAATATGTGAAGTTACGATGTGGGATAATGGACTGTATCAACAACAGTTTGCCTGAACTGCCTAAATCCTTTCTGACTTTGCCTCTTAAGAGTAATGAATCTTTCACAGATGCAAGCAGATGAAATCTCTGTGCCATGTCACCATGTGCTCCCTAAACACACCGTAACGCTTACACATACACGCACACACTTGTATGTATGCACTTGGGTAGTTTGTCGGATTGCAAGGAATTAAAAGACTGATTTTGGTTGAGCACGTGAGAAGAATGGGAAGGATGGAAATTTCAGTGACGTTCCGAGGTGGGATACCGCATTGTGTGACTGTTGTACAATAGCTGTTGGGGAGGAAGGGAGATTAAAATTTTGAAAAGTATATGATCTAACTCCCAAAATTGCTAGTGAGTCATAGAAGGTACAAATTGTTTCATAGCTTGGGAAAGTACAGAGGAGTTGAGAAGTGAGCCCGGGGCCTGAGCCCTCTAAGAAGGTTTTCTAGTAAGGCTGGTGAGCTGTCTCTGACAGCATGCAAGGAAACTGAATGGAGTGCAAGTCCAGCGTATGAAGAGGGGCATGTGTACCTGGGTCTTTGTGAACCAGAAAGGAATGCAGATGTCTTTAGGCCTTCTGCTTGACAGTCCTTACTGACATCACCATCTTGAGTGACATTTCTCCTAAGAGTGCAGCCTGGGGTGGGTCTCAGAAGGTGAGGAGTAAAGAGAATGCAGAGCTCAATATCTTTGCCAGGTTCCCATTCCTGTGCCTGTGCTATTCAAGGAAATGCAAAGGGGGCCAAATAGTTCACTGCTTTTCCTGTACTGCAGCAAGGCAGCAGTACTAAGCAGAACAAATCAATCTTGTGTCTTGTTTAGCAGGCTGATGTTTGGACTTATCCAGACTCTCCAGTTTCCTCACAAGGAGACAAATTTTCCTCTTTGAGTTTTAAGTTTTCTCTTCGTAATTCGAAATTGCTTTTTTTCAGGTTTTCTCTATGCTTTTTGTTGTTTTATGTGTGCGACTGGTATGTGCAAGGTTTCTCTCCAAACCAAACAGGTACACACTGGCAAAATGCTTGGTTCTTCTCTGTTTGATTTCTGACCTGGAACTCTTCAAAATCTAGCTTTTGGCTTCATTGGCTTTCCTTTCCCACTTCCTTGACAATGAAAATATGAGAGTGTTTGTTCATCTAATGATAGTGTGTACCTCCCTTGTCTTTCTCAGCTTATGGTACCAGGACTTCCATCCAGAAGTATCTGACGGGGCCAGCTGTTTGCAAAGCTGTGCCTTGCATATCTGATAAAAATGCAGAGTCTGTATGGATGAGATGATTATGCCTTTTCCTGTCAGAAGAGGGCTTTAGCCTAAGAAGACTCAGGGCACTGAGCGTTAAGATATTTTTAAACCCAGCAATAACTTCTACTTTGCTAGACTATATTGGTTTTTACCAACTCCAGTGCCATTTAGACTCAGCCAACACTATTGAGTAGGATCAAGCTTGAGCTTGTAACTTAACCACAACTGACATTTTTCATAACTGATGGTCTCTACATTTTTAACTTGCACATGTGCCAAGTTCCACTGGGCAGTGCTGGACACAGTGTTTTTATTGATTATTGGTTCAGCTTTGAATTTGTCAAATGGGGTAATCCTCTCTAACAGTCAAGTACTTTTAGCTTTCTCTATTGGATACAGATGTTACATCGTAATTAATTTATACAAAGAGCACATTAGAATGTATATACTAGGCATTGCCAGATTTGGACATGCTAATATTTAAAGATTAACATTATTAAAATGTATGATGCTAAAAACTGTGTAATATTTCTAATAAATCTTTTTCGGTTTCTGATGTTTGTTGTAGTGTTTCAAATATCTACATACAGAACTGATTCTTCCTCAGTCTGCTGAGGAGCAGGGCTTCCAGGAAAGGGTTAGAAAGATCTTCATCGTTCATTGAGTCTCCTATTCTGGTAGCAAAGAAAATTCGGTCAGTATCTTCTTTTCAGAAATACATCAGCTTCAATTTGTTAAGCAAGTTAGATGCATTTGGATGCCTTTCAGAAGACTGTCTTGGGAATAAAGGAGTGCAGGAGATCCGTCAGTTTCTGAGACAAACTGTATTAAAGGCACTGAAGGAAACCATCCCAGTGCAAAGGCAAGGAAGGAGTACAGCAGAGACCAATATGCCTGCATTAGTAGCTCTTAAATGACGAGAAGATCAAGAAAGAAGAGGTCAAAAATTGGAAACAAGGACTCATGACTGGAACAAGTATAAAAGTATGTTACCAATAAGGTAAAATGAGACAAAATGAGTTACAACTCACAAAGGACCTTCCAACAGCTATGTAGCGATGGGACACTATACATGATGCAAAGGATAAGCACAGTATATGTATAGTGTTAGACAGACAGATTCCTCTGAACTTCCAGGAAACAAACAATGTAAACATAAGAGAGTGAAGTCCTATGGGCGTATCTGTGACCAGACCTGTCACTAAGGTTTTTTTCCCCCCCAGCAGAAAGGACTAGCAGCCGCTAATCTTTCAAAAGGAAGCCAGAGCACGCTGACCGAGGCCACATCTTGCAGCTTGAACGTCACCATCCAGGTAGTGACACAGCTACGGAAAATGAAGTTTAGGTTGGAATGCCAGGTAGGGCTTGGTTGTAGAAAAGAGGACAAAAATAATGACTCCCTCTCAAAACCAGAATGCCAAGCAATTACACTCATGGTGGCATTTAGTATAAACACTCTCCATGGAGCGATGGAGGTGTTCCTAAATTCTAGGTAGTCTCCCTGGAGAGAATTCCTTTTTGTTGTATTTTTTGTTAACAGCCCACACAAACAAAAAGGGCTATGGAGGCCTGCATTATGGCTGAGGAATTCAGCCCCATGGATGCTGTGTTGCAATCAATATGCAATCTATATAGAGTTTTCAAAAATTGTGAGATCTGGTTCATTAGGAACATGCCTGAAGATGTGCATTAGAACCTATGTTATTTATCAGTCATTTGGGAAACAGATAGAACTATTTCCAGCAATTTCAAATCCCAGAATGCTTTTCTCAGAGGCATTATTTAATCTCATGACGGTAGTGGCAATACTAGAACGATCCGAATTGCTGAGTCAGCCAAGAAAATGAGAAAAGAAAAGAAGTGGTTGAGCATTTAAGTCTCTTCCAGCCTCTCAGGTGCATTTGTGTCCAGCTGTGCAGGTGAAACCTTATGGGAAAAAGGTCTCATTTGTATAACCCAAACTATTTTGCCTTTCCCCACCTATGTGTCATGTTTCAACCCTGGATTTTTAATGCTGGGCTGATCCTTGTGGCAATGTCACAGGAAAAAGCAATGTTGCTTTGCTGATCTTTGCCAATTTGGACAGCTTTATCTCCCAGACACAGTATGGCCACATGAAAATGGCAAAGTAGAGTTTATAATTTTTTCAAGCTGCCACTTCACTTTATTTTGAAGGCTTGCTGCAGCTTATTTAGAAAGCACTAGATTCAATATTTGCACCTCAGTCGTTTTCTGCAAATTCTCAGAACTGGCCCTGTCTTGCCATCTAGAAATCTCACTATCACCAGGAAAGCAGGCCGGTATTGTGCTTAAAGCATAGAGAGAAGGACTTTGTTATGGAGGTGGACTCTTGAGTCTTGGGATGTGGAAAGGCAGAAATCCTTTCTGCCTTGTAGACCAGTGAGCGAAATTTGCAACCATGTGATGAGCCTCAAATTTCATTCTCTATCTACAAAGAGATATTATGAATCTCCTGAGACATTGTCGTCAGAGTTAGTCTGTTCTTTGTACAGTATGGAGATACCAACAGGTAGCAAGATACCTGTTGTTACAGCTACTTTAATGTTATGTTTGCTCTGTTTAAAAAAAAAAAAAGAGAGAGAACAAGCAAGCTATCTGTAATTGTTGGCTCTTTAAAAACCTGTCACCATAATCCTTGCTTGAACTGTACTTGCTACAAAACACAAAGTCATGCTATCGCAGATTATGTCTCAAAGCTTCAGCCAAACAACCCCTCATAAAATGTTTGCTGTGTTAAGACAGAGGTGTTACTCTGCTGCTTGACTTCGGCAGGTTAGCTAAACTTGTGCCAGTGCTGGGAATCCAGCAGAAATTAATAGTCCAGGAATCAAGGTCTACAGCTGGAAAAGATATGAAACAGTTCTTATTTTTGTCAGACTTGAATATAATGTCATGCATTCTTTGCAACTACTAATTTCTGTGAATTGCCTTCTTATCTCTCAGAAAATAGATTCTGCATAGGAACAATTGATTCTTCAGCCCTGCTGTCACTTGCTGCCAGACTTGGTGATTCGGTTACCAAAATAAGCTGCTAGTCACTTACAGGCTGTGCTGTCTCAGCCCTTTTCACGATACGCTCCAGTTGCTTTGATTTATTTGTTGGAAAAATCTGATTCTCTGTGAAGATTGTCAGTGCGTAATATATGCTGACAGGTTTGCAAGTGGTTCGGCGAGAAACTGAAAATGATATTTTTGGCCAACGTTTTCCCAGAATATTTGCAGCTGGTTGTAGATGGGGTGAAATGACAGGATTCAGGACTGCTTCACTACATTTGGCTTCACTGCCAAGCGTCTTCTAATGCTTGGAGAACATAGACTGGAATGGAAAGAATAATTCCTATTCCTAACTTGCTCACATTCTTCTATTTGAGATGGAGAGATTTTTATTTATTTGTATCACCACAGTGCCTCTGACCCCCTGCCACGAACCAGGACCTCTGTGTGAACACACAGACCTGCTCCAAATATGGATTCCATCTTTTTGAGGTTCATGTCCAACTAGAGCCCCTGGCAGAAGCAGATGAAAGCAAAGTACCATGACCTGGTCTATATTTGAAGCTGAAGACAACGCAGTCAGTGTAGTCTAAAGTTTAAAGCCCAACATGAGCACTGGGAGCCTTGGTTTGCATTCCTAAAATGGTTGGAGACCTTCCATGGGAACTGAGGCAGGTGTGCTAGGAGGTTTCAACCTCTGTGAACCTATTTGTGGTTCCATGAGGTGTGGTGAGAAGGAAACTCTTGGATTCAGGAAAAGCATATTAACGAATTTTTCGAACTCCCCCATCTCTTAGCCAATCTCTTCATGTCTCCCCTTAGTCATCAATAGCACTAATTTTACCCCAAATTCCCAGGCTTCTGCTAGCTAAATAGGCAGGACCTCAGATCATGGTTCTATTATGACATTTCTGAACTATCCTGCTTGCTTACTTTGAGTGGCCGTTCTGACTCCCAGCAGATCCTCTGAGAGATAACAAGCTTTCCAAAGACCATCACCACCAGAAATTGTCTGTAGTGCTGCAATTCAGAATGGCCATGTTTTTAGTTTGGCTTTTTAAAGAGCGTTTTGCTCACAAGAAAGGAAATGGGATGGATGTAAGCTGCAGTATACAGGAAGCAGTTCCTTCCTGACCCTTATAGCGGCCAGCTTCTAGATTCAGGCAAGTGTCTTACTTCTTGGGCTGTCCAACTACTGGTGTCCTAGTGGATATCAGATAACTATTTTGTATCTCTCTGCTTTTTAGGCTGCACTTGATGCAGTGATGTTTGGACAGGAAGCCCATGCAGGTGAGCCTCAACTGAGAAGTTGTCCTGGTAACCCACATGCTTGAAAGGTTCGTGCCATTGTAGCTGGTAGAGAATCACAAGCAATACGAGTGGCATGAGAAGTAAGTCTTCCAGATGGAGAGCTGATGGGCTGCAAAGGTCAGAACCAGGTGGCTGAAATCTCACAGGTATAGTGTCTTATTGTGTGATGCTGAAAAAACTACAGGCAGAAACTCTGGGTAACCTTGAAGCAAATGTCACCTAGAAAAGATGGCAGTCTGATTATGGGGGCAATTGCTATTTTTTATTGAGCGTAGGGGAAAGAAAACAAAAGCTGTAAAATGCTAATATGGATAAACGTTATTCGCATATCTAGAATGTGAACTGCTGTCCCTTATTAAGTGCATAGCAATGACTGAGGATTTAGACTTACACACACTTCATGACTTTAAGTTGGTTAAAGAGAAAGTAACAAGATTAGAGAATTAAAATGGGAACAAGCGTTTTTTTCAACCTGTTCTACACAGACAGCTGTACACCTTCAGCACAAAGCTCCAATTTACTACTTCTCTTAGCTAACATGAAAGTATATAGCAATTCAAACCCTCGTCCCACCTTGATGTGCTGTAATTTTCCCTTCTCAGATAGCTCAGCCTTCCTCTTTCCCAGCAAGTCACTCTTACCCTCTCTAATCAAGGAAACCAAGGAACTGCCCAGATTACTGATTTAGCAGGACATACCTAACATTTTTCCAACAGGATCAACCTTCTGTGTGGCAATGTTACCACCAGCAGACATTGCTTTGCTTTGCTTTTTCAGTTATAAAATGTCTGTTATTTTCTTTGCCAAATTAAAATTACAGCCAGCAGCCCAGCACAGAGGAACCTACCATAATACCATAATAAAATGATTGCAGTATGACAGCTGCTAGTGTGAACTGCAGATAGCAGGACCCAGCAGAAACATCCCCCAGAGAGATGACTCTCTCTAGGGACAGTCCTGCCCAACCCTGCTCTTGAAGCAAGTTGCAAAAAAACAAATTTCCATATACGCCCTCCTGCCCTTGAGGGCAGTTACAGTGAAAGCAGTGAGCGTAGCTTGTTGCTCATTTGTAACGCAGCTGCTGCTATTCAGTTCACGCAACCCAGCATGCACAACCCAACATATCTGAATAGCACAGAAATAATAGTAATATCATATGCATAGCTCAGCCCTTGAGAGCAATTGTACTGCCAAGGCCCTGGAGAGCCATTCTAGGAAGGGAGAGTTCGGTCTGAAGCTTGCAAAGGGGCTAGGAATATTAATAATAAATAACATGCAATCCGATAACGCAGTCCAGGTTCCAGTCTCCCCTTCATCTGCGATGAAGGTGTCACATTCCTAGCAACTAAGCTGATAGTGTTTCTGAAAAATTCTTACAAGGATGGAAACCACACTAATTCAGTTCTTGGGTTTTAACAGTGTTTATCACTAGGTTTACATAGCACTTTTGCCAATGGATACAGAGAATGGCCGGAAAAGAATCCAGACAATAGGCAGTGAGGTTTCTGAGTACTGGTGCCCAGTCTCTGAGAGAGAAGATAGTATTTATTGTATCACCGTCCCACTGAGAGCACCAGTCATGGGGCAGGACCCTCTTGTGCTGGAAACCGGACAGATTTCAGAAAAATCTCATCTCTTTATGATGAAGAAATATGAGAGGGGCTGTGATAATGATATTTGGGTTCAAAGAATTTTTGAGTGCAAATCCTGTGTTTTCTGGAAGTTAAGTGTGGAGACAGAAAGGGATGGAAGGCTGGTCCCTTCCTCTGCATTGGCTGATTTGAATTTTTCATGTGCATTCTGCCCTTTATCATAGCTAAGCTGCCCTTTAACCTCTTAGTGGCCTGCATGAATCCGCCTGTGAAAGGAGGCTAGTCATTAGCGATCAAGGATCATTTTCAGAGCTGTAGCTGGGATGTAGGACACTATGGGTTCATTCTCTTCTGTCTGTGCTATAGCTCTCATCTGAAAGTTGGAGACAATTGTAATGACAGTAGTAACAGAAATTTTCAAGTCTTGGATTTCAAGTAAATCTTGCAATTTCTGCGCAAGATTTCAAGTCAATCAAAATGTCACATTTTTGTATAAAGCAGAATGGCTTTGAACGCCTGGCATAAGAACTTATTTTCCTGCATTTTCAGGATTTGGCAAGGAGTAGAATCACTTCTCCTTATTGTTGCTCTGAAGCATTAGATTGAGAGTGAAGTTCTGAGTCACGCTTGTGGAGCAGGCATTTAGCAAGTTTGTTTTCTTAGGGGCATGAAGTTGTGAAGGCTTTGCCCAGGAAGCAACTCTAGCTGTGAATGAAGCAATCGTAGGTTGTTTGAATTGCAAACAGGGGATCACAGCTCTTGCAGTTTCCCCCTGGGCTTTCCACCAGGGATGTTGGCCTGGAAACGTAAAAAACTTCCTATTGATTTCTCTGGGAAAATTGGCTTTGCCAGCTCCATCAACATAAATGACATGACTGGTCCCTATACCTGCCGTGAGTCCCATGCAGGTGAAACCTCGCAACCAGGGCTTAGCAATGTATGGCTTTATATGCGTTTGGCTCAGACCGCAGTTTTCAGTTAAAAATACTGCTGGAAGTGGAACTTGGCTTTTCATCATAGAAGGTGGTTAGTAAACATAATCAAACAAAGACATAAATTAAAACTTTCTTCAAAATGATATCCTCATTCCCCTGCCTCTCTGCTCAGCCAAAGTCCTTCCTTTTTAATTTCACTGCTGCTTATAGTTTATTTTTTTTCAGTCTTGTGATGACTTTTTTGTTTTCTAATGAAAGCTCTCAGATATCACCCACAATTTATAAGAATTCACACATCTGCATTGTTATGTGATGAGTTCTTGCAGGCAGTTTACTCACTAGTTTTAAATTCCAAAAGAATATCCATTTATCATCTGGAAGTGGCCCTTGGGGACTAGGAAAATCCAAGCTTGTTGATCTGCAGGTTATAGTCTTACTGTAATCTTTTCCAAGCATTTTTCAGACTTACCGAAGTCCCCAGTATGTAATAGTTTTCTCCAGAATTTCATTCTCTGCTTCCTTTTCCAGCCTCTTGCAGAAAAATGCCTACAGCAATACCACCTTACCTTGCACCATTGACCTCCATAATTGTTTTCTTCAGAGCTCATCTGGACTCTTTGACATGCCAACGTTCAGCACCAGCAGAGCTGAGCACTTGTTTCACCTGCCAAGTTAGCCTCAAAAAATCATGTTCCCTTCACTTAGCTTGCGTAGACCGTGTGTTGTTCAGACCGCGTTCATTGGAAGTACCAGTCTGAAGAGGGCTTTTGTACCTGCTGCATGGTTTACAGGTTGTATTAGGTCTTGGTAACCCTTTCTTGGAATCAGGTTGAGGACACGCTATGTCTTGTCCTGCAAAACAACTAAAAAGTACTAATGAAGACTTGAGTGGCAATGGGAATTCAGCTCACAAGGCAGTGCTAGTTTTGCTGGCTAATGGTTCAAATTTGGTGAGTTGGTGAGATCTGTTGTCCTGACAGTCACACGCCAGCCACATGACATACATGAGCTGGTTCTTAATCAAGCTCCTCATGCCCACCTTAAAACCCCTACCCTCACCGCTGTCACTAGTCATTCCCATAGCCAACAGCCCTTGCAGAGGAGACAAGTACTGAAAAGAGGTTAGAAATGCAAGTGCCTCCTGGGCAGATGCTTGCTTGGAGGCTAGTACTAAAGTGTGCTGGCATGGTCTGGAAGAAGGGATAACTTCTGAGCCTCCCTGGACATCGAGGGGCATGTGCCAGGATATGGGACTGTGCCAGAGCCTGCACTCCAAAACTGGGCTTGCCTGCCAAGCCACATTTTCAGAAGGCGGATAGGAAGTGCCTCTGTCTCTCCTCCTTTTTTCCCAGTCTCCCATCCCTAAGTGCAGTTTCAGGATGGAGCTGCCTCTTCACTGAAGAGATCATCTGACAGCCACTTTGTTTGCGAAGACATAAGGTGGGTGCACTGCTAATGCTCATCCCACCAGAGAGCCCATCCTATTCAGTGCTGCAGCTTTTGCAGGTTGATTAAGGGTTCCACAGTCTATACGATGGGTGAGCCTGTCACCGGTGGTAGAGAGATAGATGGACTTTTTGTGTGGTGTCCACTGTTTTTTTGAATGTTTTTGATATCCAGAAGACGTCTGTACCCCTCTGAAGCTTCAGTGCTCGTTACCCCCCCCGGCCGTTTGACTTGTGCCTAGCGAGGAAAAATGAGCTGCCTGAGCTGTCATAGCAGGAGTGCCTGAATTGGCAAGTCTGGCTGCAGGATCAGGAAGAGCACCTCAGCTGTTAGTGACTGGGGAGCTTTTCTTTGTATTTATAGCCTTGCCCCTGAGGGCTATCTGAGCTCTTTGTTTGGTGTGTTTTGAAATATGCCGTGTTAATGGGGCTCCTGACTAATTCTTTGTGGCTGGGCCAAGAGTACTGAAGGTGTCAAGTTAGAGATTACTAGGGAAGTCCTCAGCGAAGCCTGAGACTGCGCAGAGGCAGAGAGGCCTCACACAAAAGAGATCACAGAGGGCTGCAGGAAATACACTGCCTCCAAAGCGGCAGCTCCAGTCCCCCGGGGACTGTAGCGACAGAAGGAACAGCACGTACGAGGTTGGTGGGCTTCTGCCAAACCACAGCGGTACGGGCTACAGCCACACCAGGGTGCTGATCCTGTCTCCCACTGTATCGCCATTCATAACGTGGGATCTCTCTGAACAAGGGGGCCGATTAGTTCTTATGCGTGAAATAATCAGATTGGGGCTGTTGTAGTTTCCTGTGAGAGTGTTGAGCGGCAAACCCCTAGCGTAAAATAGAATTTAGGAAAATAATAATAATGATGATTCGTTTGTTGCTGTGTCTGACATCTCACCATCTACGGTGCTCCAGTGACCCGTTGCCATGTTATTACTACACTCCGGTTCTTGAATGGATTCCACAAGCTGGAAGCCTTGGGCTATATTTACCTTGCTAATTGTGTGACTTCCTCGTTCCTTTACGGTGTCCAGTATACAAATATGCACACTGCTAGAGAGGGCTCATATAGCACCTAAGGGCTCATCATCCTCACAGCCCCAAGAACCACAGGGTTTCATAATGCCTAGTCAGATGATTATTTTGCAAGTCCAACACTTACAGTTAGTATTTAATAGCAGGTTGTACAATGCCATATATTTGAAGGAGAGCTCAGAGAATTCAGTTGGAGGGCAGGATCTGGAGGCTCTGTATCCCTGGCTGGGAATGGGCTCATCCTAGACTTACTGCCAGCAGGTTTTAACTACATTTGGTAAAACAGAGCTGAGCACACTTGTCCTTGGCTACCCTTGCAGCCAAGTCATGTTCAGAATGAGTTCAGCTGCAGTTAATGCCAAAATAAACCACTGGACCTTGGCAAAGACTTCTGTGCTTTGGAGAGCCATGAATCTCAACATAATGCAAAATCCATAGTGTTCACAGGGCCTTAGCACCTGTCTTACGTGGACAGACCTTGTCCAGAACAACCTATTAATCTCAGTCTGAAATAGATTGTTTCTCTGTCCATGTCTGACTCGATAAACCAAAATTTCCATTGGATCAGCCTGTAAAAAGTACTTCCATGATCACAAAAGCAGGTCCTTTGCTAATAAAATGTATCCACTGCAAAAAAAAAAGATAATTCTCATTTCACAGAAGTGCTATAAAGCAGCCAAGGGCTTCTGTTGGCACATGCATTAGAACCAGGAAAACAACATGTGTAAAAACCCTGATGTAAATCCATTACTTTGGAGTAGAAAGTGCTTTTCCATGACAGTTTACCATCATTACCATGATTATAATGGGCTTTACACTGGGGGAGCTACACTTATCCCAAAATAATAAATAAACCAAAGCAGGGTAGGCAAGTTCAGGATCCAGATCAGGGGTGAGAAAGATGGAGCAGACTGACATATGGGGCTGTGCACCAGGCGCTGTGAGTTCTCCTCCAAACTCTGCCGTTGCCTTTCACTATGGTCCCAGGCAGACACCTAAGTCTGAGTCACAGAAGTGTCTACTTGCCTGTTAGTGCCATAGTGAGAATCTGTCTTTCCTTTATGTCTGCAAAGGGCTTGGAGGATGTGAGCTGCAAAGGTGTCAGTCAGCTGGACAGCAAGGGACAGCAAAAATCCCCAAATGCTGATCCAGTTATCTAAAAGGAACAAGGGGAACGTTGCTGTGTGTTCAGCACCAGGTCTGCACAGGCATAGCAGTCCGTATCAAATTAAATATACCACAGAAATATTTCTCTTTTAGCATCCTGATCACGCAGAAATATTCTGCTCCTGAGATGTCCATTTTGGGAAAAATGGCTTCATGCTATACAAATCAGGAGTTCCCCCTCATATCAGTTTGAGCCAAAGCCTACGTAGTCAATAGGAGTGTTTCCATATATGCTAGGTCCATAGGCATCATGTATGTGCTATTTTTTCCATGTGTTTTTTTGCTGTGCTTTAATTTTGGATCCCCAGAAAGCTTCCTCTTCCACAGAATTCAGTTTCAAACTTAGAAAAAAATGCAGTGGCAGATTTTTTTAGTTTCTGTTTGCTGCAGGAGGGTTTTTTACTTGCTTGTTTGTTTGTTTTTCCTTTCTATCCTTATCTGATTGCATTTTGATGGTGAATACGATATAAAGCATGTGCATGAAAGGTGTGCTGAAAAGGTACGTAATTATTAAACTATGTTTATCTTCATATTTACCTCTGGTTTTACGATCCACCAGTGCAGACAACCCCTTTCTTGGGTGGTTGTGTCAGGTTTTAATTTTTTCCATATTCCGTGGACCTAAACTTGACCCTGGAGCACCATGAGTTAACTCTCAGCCTTTTGGTAACACATAGCGTGTGCCGTTTTCTTACATCAGGAAATGTTACGCTGTGTGATAACTGTTCATGAGCGAAGTGCTGTCATGATTTTGTAAAATAATTCCTTTTTTTCAGTCAGAGTACTGTTAGTGGGGATTTTTCTCAATGTGGCAATACCGCGGGGTGGTGTCCCAACATGCTGTAGCAATACTCTGAGCCGCTGTAGTTATTGGAAAAAGTGTGGTCCAAGACGCTCAGGGATATTTTTTTCTCGCCGTGCAGCAAAGTGGCCTTCGGCGGGCCCTGGCGCGTCGCCCCCAAACCGGTTGCAATGTGACACCAGCAGGCACCGGCGCCTTCTCGCTCCCGGGAAACGCCGCGACACCGACGGCGGCGGCTCGGGAGCTCCCTGGGACCCGGCGGCGGCTCGGGGCGCCGGGGCGGGGGGGGCCGGGCCAGGCGGTGCGGTGCGGTGCGGTGCGGTGCGGTGCGGTGCGGGGGTGCCGCCGGCCCGGTGCCCGCTGGCCTCGGCCAATCGGGGCCGCGCCGCGCACTCCCCGCCCCGCTCCGCTCGCCCCATGTGCAGAAATAGCCGCGCCGCGGCCGGCAGCAGGTTTCCGCGGGGCGAGCGGGCGGCAGCGGCGAGACGCGCGGCGGAGCGGAGCGGAGCGGAGCATCCCCGGGCCGGCGGCAGGGGCAGCGGGGGCGGCCCGGGCCGCATGGCCCCGCGGCGGGCGGGTCCCGCGGCGGGCGGGCGGTGATCGCGCAGCGCGGCGCCCCGCGGGAGCGCAGCCCCCCGCCGGCCGCGGATGCCCGCCGGGGGCCGGGCGGGGCGGGCAGCGGGGCGCCGCGGCCCGGGGCTCGCCGCGCCCCTCCGGCCCCCGACGGCCGGCGGGGAGGCGGCGGGGAGCCCGGACATGGGTGTTCCTCTCCGGGAAGCGCTGCCCCGTGGCCTGTTGATACCTGTGGACAGGCGCCCTTTGGAAAGTACCTTTTTCTCATGAACAGCTCTAGCTCCTTGCCCTGGGCGCTCGCCATGGACACTATGAAAACCACCTATATTGTGCTGGAACTGATCATCGCCGTGCTGTCTATTGCTGGTAACGTCCTGGTGTGCTGGGCTGTGGCCATCAACAGCACCTTGAAGAATGCAACCAACTATTTCCTGGTGTCCCTGGCAGTGGCCGATATTGCCGTGGGTTTGTTGGCCATCCCTTTTGCCATCACCATCAGCATCGGCTTCCAGGTGGATTTTCACAGCTGCCTCTTCTTCGCCTGCTTCGTGCTGGTGCTGACCCAAAGCTCCATTTTCAGCTTGCTGGCAGTGGCCATCGACAGGTACCTGGCTATTAAGATCCCGCTGAGGTAAGAGCACGGTGTGCATGGAAGTAGCCCATTCCCTGATTGCCAAGGCTGTGGCTTTCCTTGCCTTAGCACACAGGAATTCTAGTCCCCCGTGTTACCATAAGAGGTTGCTCACAAGTGATGATAATGAAAATGTCAGAGATTTTTGCAGTCGCTCGCTGCAGGACTGGGACCAGGTTTTCAGTCTCCAGTCACTCACTTCAAAGTATACTTGGGAGTTCAATTTCTTGAGGATATTTGTCTTGGGAGGGTCAGTGACTTCCTGGGGGGCTACCCAATGATGCGGTAGTGAGCTAAGGATAATTCTAGCCAATCTGTGTAGGTATTTTTACAGCCCCCGTTATTGTGGTATCTGGGCGTCTCCCAGGTAATTAAATACAAAAGCAACCACTTTTTCTTCCTACTTCCCACCCTATTAAAGAAGTAATTTTGCAGGCTATTCCTTAAGTGTTCTTGTCTCTTAGTGAGCAATACTTTTAGAAAAGCTGAGAGTCAACTTAAATGGGTCTTTATATGATATTGTATATACTTCACATTTTCAACATGATCCAGGGTCTAAACAGGCTATCTGTCAGTGCTTAAAGGAAATACAAGGAACAGAATGAAAGTGCAAGATGATGCATTTACAAACGCTGAAAGTGTATTCCTATGCTTGCGTAGGTGCCTTTTCCTTCTCAGCTCTTACCACGAGTAAATGTTTAAATCAAGGCGTCAGCTCTGTACGTACACTGGGAAAGAGGGAGATGGAAGAAGAAAGGATTCCCACCTCAGTTTCCAAAAATTTACAGTTAAGATTTTTATATAAGCCCAGTATCAAAGACATAAGTTGATTTCCTTCTAATTCATGGGACGTTGCAATATACAGGGCAAAATGTTCTAAATATTTTTTACAGGCACTTTAACAGTGAGTTGCTGCAGCAGCTTCCTTAAGCTGAAGTGCACCAAAACTCTGGCTTTTGGGTTACGGCGACCCAAATCTATTAGTCCCATTCACGTGTCTCTTGTCCCTCCCCAAGAATAGGTCATTGGAGCCCCACTGGGGAGCCCAGAACTGCTCACAGGACTGGTCAGAAGTGGAGTCTGTGGGGAAACAGGGCAGATTCGCGGTAGAGACCTCAGGTGAACTGCATAAGCTGCAGCTTTCCTACATTGTGCTCATCTCTGGCATCTCCCTTACAGGAGTGATGAATTCACCCTAACATTACCTAAAAAAAAAACAAAAACAAAAACAAAAACCCCTTAACCCTATTCTGGTACCTTGCGTTGGGCAGCCCCCATGCGTTATGCAAATATTAATTAGTCATCAGGCAGATGATAAAAAGTGGTAATGGAAATGCATGTATTACTGAGTGGCTGCATGTGTCATCGGCGCATGGAGCATGGAAATTCCGCGGTGCGGAGAGCAACCGAGAGCAGCTCTGCAGCCCGAGTGCTCACAGGAAGGAGGCAGCCAGGAGAGAGGAGTTCAGATTGCTGCCAGCATCTCTGACTCTGGCTGCTCACTTCCAGCTACTGGGGCTGGACTCAGAAACACACATTAGCTCCAGATACCGTTTTGGTGACTATTCCATCAGTTTGGGGCTTTCCTGGAACGGGGTCTAACAGCACAGCAGCAGCTATGAAGCAGTCTGAATTTTTTAAGTTTCAGTTTAATCACCCCACCCATCACAAGCAAGATGTTCAAGCGTGGGCTGTTAATTATAACTCTCTTCCTTTGTACCATGAATGCTTTTTGCAGTGCTTGGCTGAGGAAGTTGAACTTTTGTGAGTTCAGTTTCTACTCTAGTGGAATCCGCGATGAGAGTAGCAGAGCAGATGTGCTTTGTGGGGGGATCGTTTATATGTGTGCAAAAGGGAAGTGGTTTTGACAACCAACAAAAAAGAAAGTATTTCCTCTGCTATTTTTTTTTTTCTTCACACTCCTGGTTTCCAGCAAGTTTGCTAGACTTTAGGCCAGTTTATGCACCTGTGTGGGATGAAATCCCAGAACATGTCTGCCTTCCTTCAGGGTGCTTTCGCCGCATTGTTTTTTCACCCCATCTTAGGCTAGCTCTTTTATTCCATGTGCACGGACGTCTCTAGTCCTGTGCCCGCTTCCTAGCTGGACACATTCATCCCCCTCAACTGTAAAATGAGATCCAGGAGTCCAATCCTGGTCTGGTCTGAAGTGTGAAGTTTGGATTGAACTTTGTCTTGGCTTTAAGGCTCGTTTCAGTGCTCTCAGAGGTAAGCTAGTAAGTAAAAGCACTTTAAAAGGCTAGTGGGTTACTAGCTGCTAGGATGGTAGGGCAATGGACAAGTCATTGCTTCAGGAGATTTAGGGACTGGTACTGAAAGACTTGGTATTTGTACACCCAACATCAAAAGGGAATAGGGAAGGTGGGGAGGATGTTATAAAACTATGCTGGCAAAACACTTGTCCACCGCACTAGAGATTTCCAACCAAAGTTTAGTTAGAGTTATCTCGTGAACGGCATTATCCCTCAGATGCCCGCAGGCTGCGGCCTGGGGCGAGGCGGGAGGAACTTGTCCAACAACCTGTTCTCGGTCGATGCATGCCCTATTTCTGGAAGGAGACCTGAGCTGTGGAAAGGGAAAGCTGGTGATCTGTTTGCAGGAATGACAATTTTTAGAAAAAGTTTCTTTATCACTAAAACACTGGAGACCAGTGAAGAAATTGGTAACAGGCCATGAAGTATTCAACCTTTAAGAAAGTGGTCTATGCCCAGCCCACAACCCGATCTGTCTAGCAGTCACAGTAAACAACATCAGTGTCCCAGAGCAGACAAGTGTCCCTGTCACACATGTCCACCACCAGCTCCTGGTGGAAACCTGGGTGGGGAGGCTGAGAACTGAGCATGCCATAGGGACCGGGCGATTTAAACACATCCAGAGGCTGGGCAGGCTTGCAGACCAGGGGGCAGAGGGGCCGTGCAGAAGTTTACATTAGAGCCTGGATAGTAATGGATTTTTCAGTTCTGTGGCTGAACCAAAAAATCCCACGGGAGCAGAGGAAAATTGTTTCAGTCAAACTGAAACAGCAATGTTTGGAGGTTTTAGTGAAACCAACTGATACAGCTCAACCTGGCAGACTTTGTTTGTGTGTTGCTTAACCCTTCAAATGTCGCTATGCTGCTTTTTAAAATGGAGGCATCCTATCTGGAAAGGAACTACAAAATTCTCAAGTAGAAAATTTAAAAAATATATATATTATGAACTGTTAAAATGACATTTGAGAATCCTTCCTCTTTTGGCTATAAATATTTTCTGGATTTGACCTGAAGTCATGAATACTTTATGTCCCTTGAAACTGATTTTTTGTTTGTTTTTGTCAATTTTACTATTTGTCAAGAACCTCCCCCCTGCCCGCCCCACTGCCCAGTTCCAGCTTGTGCAGCTGCTGCTCTGAGCCCTTTCCTGCATCCTTTTTCTCCTGGCCCTCGCACCAGGACACAGCTTTTTCCTCTCAAATGTGTCCTGACCCTACCTCGCTTTCTACGCTCCACCCGGAGCCCAGTGCTTCTGGCTGGGCCGGTGCCACAACCCGTGTGTGCCTGTTTCTGTGCTGTTCCAGGTGCACAGCGTTGTCTCCGCTCTCGTCTGCCAGCCTGATCCCCTCCTCTGAACGCTCTCCTTCCCACAGGACTTGCTCTGCATGCAGTACCAAAGCCAGGCAATTTAGCACCTTTCTGCAGCAGTAATCCGGCAGAGTGTCTAGCACGCAAGTGGTGCTAGGCTTTTGCTTTATAGCTTTCTCCAGAGGTGGATTTCACCCCTCAGCCCCATAACAGTGAGCCAAAGAAGCTTTGTAGGTGTAATAAAATTTTTCCCTTTTATTTGCATTACCAACATCCTTTGGTATGGCTAGTACTTGTAGGTAAGGATAGAAGCCTGGAATGAATGTGTTAGGACTTAGGGAAAGGCAGAAAAGTATCTGTGCTTAGAGAACAGAGGAGAATGAAACACCTTGTCCAACATCATTACACTATGTCCTCCTCTTGTAGGACAGTGACTGCTCTACTTCCACTGCCTACCTGGCAAACACCCCAGCTGAGGTGTGTGGAGAGAAATTAGCCCAAGCTCCCTGCAGGGCATGATCTGAGCTGATCTGGTGATTGTTCTTTCTTCCTGGATTTAGTTCTCTCCAGTCTTCAATTTTATCCCTAGCAGAAGTGCAGGACTGGTGTTCCTGGCTACCCTTGTGTCAGGAACTGGAGCAAGGTCTCTATGACCATGCCCTCTCCCTTTCTGCTCACCGTCCTGTAGCCAGGAGATCCACAGTTGAATCACTGTGATCTAATGATGTTGCAAGGCGCTGTTCTCTGCTTCTTGTGCTGCTGATCTCCCAGATGAGCTGCTCTTCCTCTTATCTTTGACCTGATGAAGATAACGATCCAGCTCTTTTCTGCTCTCTGCATGGGGGTATTTCTCCAGGCCCTAGATTATTGTTGCTCTTATCTGACCGTTTTAGCTGTGCAGTGTCCTTTCTTGAGATGGGCTGGCGGACGCTCTGTTGCTGCGTTCCCGTGCTGTGCCCCTGCTGCAGGAGGGGGCTCCCTGTTTGTTCCTCAGCAAAGAATTGTTCCTGAATTCCTCTCAAGTCAAAGTTTGTTCCTCAGCAAAGCAAATCGTTGGGTATTTATGAAAGGAGGAAGAGCTGGAGCCACCGGGGAGAGAAATTTCTCTTCAGAGCCTTGGTCGTCCTCTGCCATCTTTTACGTTGCAGCTAGGCCTCAATGACAGGTGGAGAATTGCAACCTCTCTTCTTGTTTTGCCCTTGCTTCATTTCCTTTCTGAAGGGAAATCTTTGCATTACGCTTTGTCTGAACTCGTAAGTGTGCTCTGCTGTTAATGTGTGGCTAACACGCGTGGTGCCTGATGCTGAGCCCACAAGCAGCATAGTAGACAAATTTTTTCCAGAACAGGTAGGCACTAGCAACCCAGTGCACCAAGCGGCTGTGGCCAGCCAAGTTCCCATCAGCGTGTCAGCTTAACGCGCAGCAAAGCTGGCAACTGCGCTCGAGTCCTGTGGGCAGGAGGGTTGCAACGTTTGCTTAAGCAACGAAGCTGTCAGGTCTTTAAGGAAGTTTGTGTCAGTTGAGTTTGACTCAGGCAAATGCAGGAGGGCTTGGTGCTGGAGTCGGTGCTGCTGGAGCAGGGCGCAGCCCCACTTGCCTGCTCATGGGCCTCACAGAGTTGCCCATCACTCTGGGTACCTCCGCAGGCTTCAGGTACAGCCATCTCTGGACACAGACGCATGGTAACAAAAGCTGTAATAATTGCATGTGCCCTCGCGGTGATAAACTGGAGGGGAAAACAGCAGCTAGTTTTAGTTTTGAGCAGCCTGATTTCTTAAAGATGCGTATTCCAAAGCTTTATGCTTTTTCCGCCATCTCAAGAGCCCATTTCCCTTGATGCCCTTTCTGGCAAAGGGCAAGTGTGTCCTGTCTGGTACATCAGTACCGACTGCCCAGCAGCTGTGCAAACAGGAAGAGAAACACCTTGTTGGAAAAGCAACGTGCTGAAATTGTTCCCTTGGGCACTAATTTGCTACCAGTTTTCCAAACCCTCAGGAAGTCGTCTTTGAGACCTTTGCCCCTACGTCAAATCTCAAAGATGCTGGCCAGGAGGGAGCAGCGCTCTTAGGCTGCGTGCTGTTGTCTAGTGTCGTTTCCAGGCTAACACTTGAGGGCGCAGACTCTGGGCTGAGCCAGAACCCAAGGGTTGGACTCGGCAGATTTTTTTCAGTTTTGGTCAATTCTGTCTATAAAAAAAAAAAAGTAGGTTAATTTTGAAGTGAAAAAAGGCAGATTTTAAATCTAACAATTTTGCTTCAGAAGTAAGACCTTTTGATCTCTCTGCAACAAAACTCTTAGATGCTGATCAGGTTTTTTTAGTTAAAAAATTTTTCTTTGTTAATTAATAGGCTTGTTCTTGTTTTTTATTAATTTGCTGTTTGTCCTGGTGATGAGCACCATGGTGATGAGTCGTTTCGGACTGTTCTGCCCTGCCTTGGCTCCGCTGGGCGGTCACTATGCAGAGGGTGTTGAGGCTGCTCTTATGTTATAGACAGCTCGGGTCAGCAGGATGCCAAGATTTAGTAGCACCAGCTGTTCCTACAGATGTGTCAGTCCTCCCTCCGTCCCATCTGCTCGCACGGCTTTGTGAAGTCAGACGACAGGCTCAGGGAGTTTGTACATGCTGAAGAGCGGATTACCTTCCTAATCTGACTGATGACATCAGGCCTGGGCACGAGCCACGAATGACCTGCAGATACCTCAGCGCCTGTGTCCTTGGCCCTGTGGCAGACCTCCGCTCCTGCCTGTGGGCAGGAAGGTCCGGAGAAGCCGTGCCGGGTGGGCACAGGCTTGGCGCCGGCACAGCAGGCGGTTGCTGAGCACCACCAGCGGCGGCGGTGGCGCGAGCTGCTGGGCCCACCGGCCCCGGCTCGGCGAGGGACGGAGCGCAGGCCCGGCAGGAGCAGCCGTGCAGGCAGACCAGAGCACGTCGGTGCGACCTCCTCCGCTCCTGTCTGCGGTAATTACATTTATCTGCAATGCAGCGTGCTCTGTGCAGCCCAGCCGGGTGCACAGCCGTGCACGCGGGCTGCAGCTCTGCTACTCCCTTCCCCGCGCGTCAGCACACGCGGTCCCTCGCGCCGGCATTCACAGCAGCCCTGCAGAGCGGGCTGCAGTCTGTCCTCTCTCCCAAACAGCGGCGCCGGGCTCCCCAGGTGTGCAAGGGGAGGTGTTGGCCGCCTCCTCCGTCCCCCGTGCTCAGGCCTGTCGGGCGCTCGTATTTGCCGGCAGGCTGGGGCAGGGCGAGGCGTGCGGGTGGCCAGCTGGTTCGAACCCTGCTGCCTGTGGGCAGCAGGCGAGGACGGGTTGCTCGAGCTGCCGGAGCACGCCGGCACGAGACGTGGGCTGTGAGTGGTGCTGGGCTTGGTGCTGACCGCACAGGATCCACCAGCCCTTTCGAACACGAGCCAGGGCTCCGTAGGGAAAGCAGATGAGGAGGAACTTGCTGGGGCTGGTAGGTGAAGAGGGCAGCGGTTTGGGGCCTTTTGGAAGGGCTTCAGGGCCTGTTTCATTACAGACCGAGTGACCCAGCGGCGATCTTTGCCCTCCGCAGCCATAGCTGTTACCTGGGTGCGTAGGGCACAGCGAGGCTGCAGGCGGGGAGTGCCGCTGCTCTGAACGGGCCCACGCTGGAGCAGCTCGCTGTGAAGCGTCGGTCCTACCTCATTTTCCTGGGCTCCTTTAGCTCGGGCACCCAAGAGCTGCCCTGTTGTTGCCCTTCTGAGGTCTGGTGGCTGCTGGGAGCTTTGGAATGAAAAAAATTCCCAGCCCCAGCGGCAGGCGCCGCTGCGGCAGACGCTGTTGGTCTTCCAAGTCCTGGAGGGAGGGTGGCGCCCGAGGAGGAGCTCTTGGCCCTGCGGTCTTGGGCAGGGTGAACCAGGTTTTATGCTCGGGGGCTAAGAAACGCTGTGTGGCAGATTAAAGGAGGGCAGGTATTGCCGTACGCCTGCCTGCACAGAGGCATCTCGAGGCAGCTGCTTGTGTTTTAATGTCTCCACATGTTGGAGCATAAGAGCCAGAGCACCAAGCTGTGATCTCATTTCCTTCCTGCGTGGCATTGCGCACCGCCGGCAGCCCCCAAAGCGTCAGGGTCAGTCACAGGCGCGCGGGGATGCCCGGAGGTACGCGGAAAGCCACAAGCTGCCCTGCACCCTGGTTGTGCCTCGTGTGTCTTAGTTCAGTTTTTCCATTGCATCCTGATTCTGCTGAAGGGCGTCAGGGTAGACGCTGGCGTGAGCGCGCTGGGGCCAGCTTCGACGGACGGCAGGCGGGGGAGCAAGCGCAAGCGCCGACTGCGGCTTGCTGTGAAGGTGTGCTGGTGAGAAAACTGTTCACACCGCAGGTGCTCTCAGTGACTGTGTTCAAGAAGCGTACAGCTGTGCTGCCCTCCCCGCTTCCTATGTCAAACCAGTCTGAATTTGAGCATGCCTCGATACGCCAATCACCCAAGTACAGGCAGTGCTGCAGGGTGCTTTGGGCTGCATCTGCAGCCTCCTGCATTTCTCCCTTCCACATTTCCAGTCCCGCAAACCCCGATGCCCTTCACGCTCCAGCAGCTGTAACTCTGGAGACTCGTGTATTAGCCAGTGCTGGGACTCGGGTCAGGGAGTTCACAGCCATCCTTGCTCTTTGCTTGGTTTACGTGTCCCGGGGGGAGACCAACAGCCCTGCAGTTACTTTCTTGTTGGTTTATGGAAACCAGGAAATCTCATTTTGGTGCTCTGCCGCAGCCGTCTCTGTGAACCTGTGCTGCCGGGCTGTCTTGGGGCGCAGGCCTGAGCAGCCACAGGCTGATCTCCAGCGCTTTGCTTGTCTTCCTCAAATTGGACGTGCCGTTGAACACAGCAGCCTTTCCTCTGCTCTGAATGAGTGCCGCGCCGAAAGCGGCAGCTCGCCTTCCCACCTGTGCCGAGCAGCGCCGGGGCCTGTGCGCGAGGCCGGCGCTGGGAGCAGATCGCGCCGGGTGCTGAGCCGGCCGCCGGAGCCAGGAGCTGTAGAGGGCAGCCTTCGCCTCTGAGCTGCTCTGCCTGAACCCCTGCGAAGCAGTTCACAGGCAGGATAAACACAGGGATATGACTGGCTTTCTAAGAGTGTTTTCAGGCAGTAGGCGGTAGGTCTTCCACGCACTCAGCCTGCCGTGCTGGATTGGAGGTGGCCTGTATCAGGTAGGCTGGGGCATCCCTGCAGGAGTGCTCCTGGCGCCCGGGAGCAGGGCACACGCCTCTCCAGGCACCCAGCAGACAGCTCACCCCGGTAGGCGTCATCAGGCTTGAGCGTGAAACGCAAGCGGGTTTTGTCCTGGGAAGAATAATCTGCAGTCTTCATAACTGGGGAGCGGTTAACTTGGGGCTGCAAATGGATTTGCCCCTGACTGGCAGACACCCCTCCTTCCCCCCTTTCTCTGGGGGCAGCACATGGCCGATAACCACCTGAGGGCTCCTCTTTGGCTGGAGCCGGTTCGCCCTGGTTTGCGTGTGGCTGTCAGTGCCTTTCTCGCTCGCTCTCATCAGGCTGCTTCGCCGTGTCCCTGCTCCAGGCAGCCCTGCGTCCAAGAGAGCAAACAGCTTGGCCAAGGGAGGTCCCACTTCATCCCGAGCGGTTGCTTTGGTTACACTTCCATGGGTTAAGTTAGCGAAGGGCCAGCCGCTGCGCCCTGTCTTCCCCCGTGCGGGTTTGCGGGAACGTCGCTCCCCGGGCTTCGGGGCAGGGGCTGAGAGAGCCCCAGCCCTGGACAACCTCCGACTGCCCCCAGGGCTGGTCTTTGTCGCTTATTCCTTCAGAAACGTCCAGCTTTTGTTTTTTTCAGACTAAGGCCAAGCCATAACATACAGGCAGAAAGCCTGGACAACACTTAAAACCTTCCAGTCTTTAAATGCCTTTTAGTGGTCCTGAAAATCTGAAAAAAGTAGTATTGCAAGGTGTGACCTCGGTGGTCACCTGCCTCAAGCAGGAATGGAAACAGCAGCAGCGGGAGACGAGCAGCCGGTTGGTTCTTCTCTCGGCAAGGTGGGCGCCAAGGCAAGGCTGCGTCCGCCAAGCTCCGAGGCTCAAAGGTCAGAACAGCCCCCACATCTGAGCCTCCTTTTAAATACAGCGCTTGACCGGCAGCCTCCAGCCTGGCTCTGTGTTGCGAAGGCCGGCCGGGTGTTCTCGTTTACATGTCATTACCCTGAGTTGCACAACAGCAGCCAGCGCTGTGCCGTGGTTGCCTGCGGGTGTGTGCTCTTGGCGCTGGCTCTGCCAGCTGGGAAGGGCTGTTGCCATGCGAGCGCTCGGCTCTTCCCATTCAGCATCTCTTGACAGCTACTAACCTGATGGCAGCGAGCCAGGGTCTTCCTGCATGTTGCTCAGGACTGTCCCCCAGCCCCTGGCCGGCGGGTGAGAAGAGGCTGAGCTGCGGTTGGGTCTTGGGTTTCAGTGAGAGCGCCGAGCGGTGGGAGGGCTGCTCCCGGCAGCCAGGACCGGCTGGTGCCGCGAGGCTTCCTGCCCCTCGGCGCGGCCCGGGCTGGCTGCGGGCGCGTGCCCGCCTGAGCGCTGGGGCTGGCGCGGTCGCTGCAGCCCCCAGTGGCCTGCCCCCCCGCAGGAAGGACAGGAAGGCCAGGAGCGCGAGCGGGGGACGCTGCGGCTTTCCCATGTGTACAATAGGGACAGATGCAGAGAGGAAGTGATTTGTCTACAACTGGATATGGAGAAACCCAGATGTCCTGCTTCCTTAGCTGATATTGTAACCACTAATCAGATTTATCTCTCTCACCACCAACTCCTTCCTGGTAAAGTAGCACAGCTTTTTTTGTTTTTTTTTTTTCCCCTCCAAGGTGTAATTTATGATTCATTTAAAATGTCCTGCCAGGAGATTTCAGCTGATATGTGATCTCCTTTCCATGACTGTGCATGGAGCAAACAGCAGCAGCAGTACTTATTTCATGCTGTTATACAGCAAAAAAAAAAAAAAAAAAAAAAGAGCAAGATGCAAAGTACAGCTGCAAGTAGATGACAAAGATACAATGCTTGGCAGCCAAACTGCTCTCTCCCCTCATGAATAGAGGTATCTGTGTATTTTCCTTCACACTTAAAATAATGGAAACATATAAATCACTGCTTGTGATTTATTTTGTCACTGCTTGTTTGTACCAGAGCACCTGCACAGTTTGCATTCTGCAAACTCTCCATCTGCTCACCTCCCTGCGTCCGGCAGGCTGGGCATGGGGCGAAGCGGGGAGACGAAACAGGGAGACCAGGAACCCCCAACGCCTGCTCTGCAGCTTTGTGCACCCAAAGCGCAGCGGACCCAAGCTGGTTGCAGCAGCCCTTGCGCAGCTATCATGTCCGTGGCTCTGCACTGATCCCATCTAACATGACAGTCTTACTGCAACACAAGAGACCTGTGAGTTTAAGGACAGAAATTGCTCATCAAAAACTGCTTCTATGCTGGGGAGTGGCAGCAGGGAGAACCGGCACAAACTTCCTGTGCAGAGCAGTACAGCATCGTCACGTCAGGCAGGAGTACAGCTACAGTATTGCTGCTGCTAAACTGCAGCTTTGCTGATACACCCGTACTAACATCTAACCTGCACTGCTGTGCCAGCAAAGGGGGCTAGCATAGAGTGACATTGACCACCAAACGTGTGCAGGATTAGAGCCTACACGTTACCTGATCCAAAGCACCTCCCTACGCAATCCCGGAGGCTCTGAAGATGTGAGGACAAGGGTTGGGACCCTCCTGGTTCTTCCTAGTGATGGCTGCAGAGTGCAGAGAGGTCCCTGTTCCAGTGCACCCGGTTTCGCGGGCCCGGGAGGCACTGACATCATTAAATGAGAATGTGCTGATGGAAAAGTCAATGCTGGCACTTAGGCATTGAGTTACATAAGCAAAACACAGGGGAAGCATTCAAACACTTGACGTCTCTGTGGGGCTTTCACAAACGCAACTTCACAGCCCTGCAGCCTTTTGAGGGCTGCTGGCGAGATGAAGGCCTGGCGGAAGCGGCAGGATTGCTCATAACATCTCCTTGTTGCTAGAAGCTGCATCTCAGACAGCCGCAGGAATTTTACTCAGGCCCCCAGTGAGGCTGGAGGATGGCATGAATGCCTGGGCAGATGGAGCTCCTATTTCAGGACATGTGAAGGACCCAGCGGATTTGCCAGATACCAGCTGCAGTTCTTAAGAACATGTTGGAGATGCAGTAGCTCATCTATGTGATTTCCCACAGTAGCAGACGAGGAAGGAAAGGACTGGGAACAGGGCTGCCATAGTGAGCAAAGGCATTGCAATAGGTGAGGTTGTGCCACCCTGCAAGAGTGCTAGCCAACGCTCTGCCTTTGTCACCTCTCTGTCAAGGCCTGCGTGTTTGAACGCTGCCCAGCACAAGGGGCCTGCAGCACAACGGAGGCTCCCGCAGCACTGATGAGCACGTGGGGGTAAGTGCTGATGCCATTCCTGAGCTTGAGGCTCACCCCTTTCTTTAGCAACACATCTCAGATGCCCAGTAAAACAATTTGCTATTGGCACTGCTCTTTGCTAACCTCAGGTTTATTTGCTCAGTAGCTTATCTACCAAGGCCCAGACAAGCATCATGGTCAGGGCCACCATCCCACTCCTACAAGCACCAGGACAGATAGTGTGTGGCATCACAAACAAGTCCCTTTTGGGACTAAGATTTCCTCCAGGCTGTGGCTGGCTGTGCCTCACAGGTAATAGTCCCACATGCTGAACTACGTCTTGGCTGCTACTCTGCGCGTCTGGCTTGACAGGAGCTCAGAGGCAGCAGCCCCTCTGCTTGGGGGACCTCCGGGGGCCACTGCAGGGTTCGTGGGGAGATGCTAGGTACGTGAGGGACATGACTCAGTTCCTGCCATTCAGGAGCCAAACCCCTCCACCAGAGAGGCTGGGCTGTCTTCAGCCTGGCAACGCGACTTTGTCTGGTCCAGCTGTGCTCAGCAGTGCCTGCTGGGGTGTCTTGGCTTGTGTCCAGCTCTATCAAACAGCAGTGAAAAAGCAATGAGAACAGTTGAAAAAAAAAAAAAAAAGAAAGAGAAGAAAGCAGGCATAGTGCCTGGAGAACGCAGAGCCTTCCAGCACCCTGTGCTAAAGCGTAACACTCTCGTTTTGGCAGTTACCGTGACGCTTTTCCAGAAAAAATGTGGAACTTGACAACACTTCACTGAAAGTGGAGGGGCCCAGGCAACAGGGATGCCTGCTGGGTAAAGGACACTGTCTCGACCCATGGGGATGGTGGTTTTGCTTCCACACCTTGTCCACAGCAGACAGCACTGGATGGGAGCTGAGCTGATTAGCTATTTGATCATGATTACGCCAGTAAAGAGACTGCCTGGCTGTGTAAAAGGAGCTAATGTATCGCCAGGTTATTTAATCTCAATAAATCATTTAAAAATATTCAGCTGTTATTTACATTAAAGAACCTCTTGATGCCTCGAGGCAGAAACATAGAGGAGATTCAATATTTGTTATACATTAATTGGACAGACTTAGGTGAGTAAATTTACTTTAATAGTTTCTTGCCCAATAACGTTATGCCTAAGGGAGTGAAGAGGGGTTTTACTGGAATGTTCAGCGCTGTGAAAATCTGTTGGTTCTTCGCTGTCTGTTTGTGTTTTATAGCGCGTAGAAAAAGACTGAGTCTCAGTTGCCTCGCAGTCCTGCCTGCTTTGTCGATGGTGATTTAGTGCAGGGGGTTGCTCTGCCGCGTGGCTTGCTGCATCGTGGTGGCTGTTTGAGGGTGTTCCTGCACACTTGCTTGCCAGCAAGCCTCTTAGTACCTTGATCTGATAACAGTTGTGCACGTCTGTCTGTATGTCTAAGCATGTGCTTAACCTCCACTGACTTCAGACCAATACAGGCAGTGGCCCATCAGACAAGTTTATTAAGGTACTAGCAAGGCAATTAGTGAAAAATGTTAGGCCAAACTGTCCTCAATTTCACTTTGGCCTCTTCTGGCCTGTAGCTCAGTGACCAGCTTTTTGCACGGATCCTTTTCTGCGGTCAGAGCAGCTCTCAACAGCCTGTAATCAATCTGAACAGTTGCAGCAAGGAAACATTTAATGACCACGGTGTTATCTGCAGTCCATCCACTACGTGGAGAGTTGTTGGGAGGAATTTGCAATGTGTCCATGCAATGTCACTGAGAAAATAAAGAGCAAATCTAAGGGGTACAGTGCTCACGGTGAATAACTAGCTCCACTTCAGTTAACACCATCTCTTCCCTGAGCCCAAAAGGCCTGCAGCTGTCTCCATTGTTCAGCTCTGGCTCATGCAGACACAGTGTAGCACGTTTTTCCATCTCTTCCTTCTCACAGAGGGGCCTCTGCTTAAACTTGATTCTGGCTGCAGTTCTGTTGCCTGCGCTGGGGAAGAACGAGCAACACTAAAATAAACATGCCACCATTACAGCCAGTGGAAAGTTAAATGACTTCTTAATTGGTTTTGCAAATCTTCAAGCAGAGCCTTTGCAGAAGAGTTCAGGAAAACAGCAAATGGAAAAAGCTGTATCTGGGGCTATATGTTTTCAGCAAGAGACAGCGCTGAATGTCACCTGATGGCAGCAGCACGGTGGATGCTGGATGCAGCACGATGCACTAAGCCATTGCTGCTTTTCAGTACGTTGCCTGTATGCAACCTGCTTTGTTTCAACCAAACAAAACTACCAGCGAGAAAAGCTTTTGATTCTTTTAGTCTCTGTTTCTGAATAATGTTTCCTTTTGCATTTTCCACTCTTATTACAATAGCTTTTGTAATTCATGGCAGAGGCAGCAGATGAGCAATTGATCAACTCGGAGTGAACAGCCCAGGCCAAGGAGCCTGATCCCACGTTTGTGGGCTCTGGTAGCCGCATATTTTCCTCCCACTTGCAGATTTGTAAAAGGTCAGAAGCAGCTCTCGCTACTCCCTACAGCACTGACTAAGATAGGCTGACATTAGGCAGCAGCTTTAGAGACTCGGTCTTTGCCAATTAGGGCTTAAAAAGGGTGGGATTTCTGGGATACTGCCCCAAATCAAATCTTAAGCACCCCACAATGCCAAATCAGGTCAGGCTCCTGAGAACAGGCACTTAATGCAGGGCTGTGAAAACAATGGCCTTGGCCTCACTGTTGCCCCATCTGATAATAATTTCTCACCTTCTGAAGTGGTGAGAGTTAGTGACATCATTAGTAATAATGAGAGAAAAGGGCAGGAAAAAACCCTCAGTGGTTGGACATAACCTTTAAAACAGCTCCCTGCAAAGTGGGTTCACAGTTTAGCAGTAGATGTGGCTGCTGCTTCCTCTGGGTTTGTTTGCAGGCAGCCCACGCAGGGCAGCCCGGCTGTGCCCGGCGGCAGCGCAGCTCTGCAGCCTGCCTCCTGGTGCGGTGTGGTCTGCACACCCACCGCTTACCCTCCTGTCTTTGTAGCTGCGAGGAGGAGATGGACAAACGCACACATGCGCGCCCCCCCCCCCCCCCCCAAGTGTGATTCACATGCACAGCTGCAGTTCTGTGGGAATAAAACCCTCCCCTGCCTCACGGGCCGGAAGAAATTCAGAACAAACGTTCTTCGGAAAGGAGGAGCAGGGTAGCGAAGCCAGAGTAAACAAGCGCTGAGACAAGGGTGTGGGGGGGAGGCACATGTATGTCAAGCCAGTAGATGCTAATGTGCTATAGATAGGACAATAATGGGTTTCTCATGTTGTCTTTCTGGCAATCGCTGCGTTCTTCATATCTCTACAAAGAGCTCTGACTAATGCTTTGAGATTGGGATCTGTTCTAATTGCATCCAAAGCAGCTTGTCTTTTGCTGCTTTACTGTTTAGATTCCAGTTCCATTTGCTTCTCTGTGCATCTGGGGGCCGGAGGGGGGCACCTTTGCTTTCTCAGCTATGTATCTTTGGTGCTGGGAAAGGTGTAGGGGCAATGCATGGCTCTGCAACACTCAGCACTGCAGCAGCTTGCCCTGGGCCACACCTGAAATTCTCCATAGCACCTATGAGAGCAGCAGGTGCCTGACGAAGGCGCTTAAAATTCTCGATCTTGCTGTCCAGTTATTGTAGGTCAGTAGAGCACAAGCATCATTTGATAACAGCCTCAAACTGAAGCTACGTAAGGAAATATGGTTTAAACTCACCGAATGCTTCCGCAGCTGCAGCCCTCAGGTCGGCGTCCACGTGAAGCCGCCTGCATTAGCACTGTTAACGGGGAGTGCACAATGCGGGGAAGGCAAAGGGAGGGAGAACAGCCCAGCATTTCTGGCTCCCAACTCCATGCTTGGATCCAGGACTCTCTGAACAGTGACACAAACCGTAACTTGTAAATCTCCTAAGTAATCTATCATTAGCAGTTGCTTTCAGATGCTGGCATAGAGAAGTCTTTCAGGGTATTTGTTATCCAACCACAACAACCTAGCGTGGGCTGCAGTCTGGCATGTGGAAGCCAGCAATTGCACTGTTTGGGAAGCTGGCAGGATCCACAGTTTCCACACACACACACACGTATACGTCCCATGTTAATGTAGGACGTATACACAGCAGCACAGGGCACAATATCACCTTATTGGACTGCAGCAATCGTCAGCAAAAGCTGGCTTTGCTGCAGGCACAAGAACAGCCCAAGCTGAAGCAAGTTTGGCTGTGGTGTAAAGGCTGTAAGAACATGTGGTGATGCTGGCCAAGTCCTTAGCTGCCCGTTACAGTGTACAATTAAGAGCCAGACTTGGCTCAGCTGTAATAAGTCGGCCCAAAAGTCCATGCAGCCTGCCCTGGCATGCCCAGTAGTGGATGCTTACAGCAGGAGAATAAGTTGGTGGTTACAGAATGAGCCTTCCCACTGTACTTGCCCTCCTTGCAGTAGGTGGTTTAGGGACATGCAGTGATAAAGCCCTTTCAAGAATCTAAGTCCTTACCTTTACTGAGTCGCACAGGGCTGATGTTCATGGGCAAGGGGCAGTGCTTGGCACCTTGCAGGAATGGTAACTGAACCACCTCCCCAAATCACTTTGTGTAGACATAGAGCAGACGAGAATTCCTCCCCCCCTCCCCGCCCTGGCCAATGATTACAGAGGTGAGATTCCTGCATAGGTGTGGGTGGGGCTGTTGTGATGTTGGCCAGAAGGCCGATGGCTTTAACTGCAGGGAAGTCACAAACGCTCATTTATTTAATGGCTCAATTTTGGTTTTTGTTCTTGATTCTGTAGGTATAATAGTCTAGTGACTGGGAAGCGGGCAAGAGGACTCATCGCGGTGCTGTGGGTCCTGTCCTTTGGAATTGGACTGACTCCACTCATGGGTTGGAATAAAGCCATGAGTGGGTGTCCTAACTCCACCAACGAGACAGAGGCTGCCACCGAGAAGGAACACCATGGCTGCTTCATCTCATGCCTCTTTGAGAATGTGGTAACTATGAGCTACATGGTGTACTTCAACTTCTTCGGCTGCGTGCTGCTTCCACTCGTCATCATGCTTGGAATCTACGTTAAGATATTCATGGTCGCCTGTAAACAGCTGCATCAGATTGAACTGATGGGCAACTCCAGGACCACACTACAGAAGGAGGTCCACGCAGCCAAGTCTCTGGCCATCATCGTAGGCCTTTTTGCCTTCTGTTGGCTGCCTCTGCATATCTTGAACTGTATTACTCTCTTCAATGAGGAATTCTCCAGATCCAAGCCTGAGTGGATGATGTATATGGCCATCATCCTCTCCCACGCCAACTCTGTCATCAATCCCATCATCTACGCCTACAGGATCAGGGACTTCCGCTACACATTCCGTAAGATCCTTTCCAAGATCCTCTGTAAGACAGATGACTTCCCTAAGTGCTCCACTGACAACAACCAGCACCTGACTGTCTCCAATATTAACTCTCCAACAGCCTCTGTGACCATATGACCTTGCATGTCCTGCTCCTAGGATTTTGCAGTTTGTCCCAGACACTACCCTTCCTTGTGCCTATGTGAACAGCTAACTCCTAGAGGAGTGCTCAGAGATGACCACTATGCAGTTATGAAGCTGTATTTTTTATTATTTTTTTTATTAACATAGTGCCTCCTAGAGGAATAACCTGACTGGGAAGACTGCGTGCAGCTCACCCTCTACTGTAACCCATGTTGCATGAGTGCTGGTCATCTTATTGCATTTCTTTTTCCAGGTCAAACATTGACTATGGAAGACCCACCTGCTGGGGGTGTTTCCCCAATTGTGCTGCTCATGTCAAGTCCTAGGATCTTTATTTTTATTATTATTATTATTTTTTGATTCACTTAGTAATAATTTTGTGTCTGTTTTTGGGTTGTTCTTTAAGTCCATACTTGACAGCACTTTGGTAATACCCTAATTATTCCATCAATTGTTTGATGCAGCTAGTATTCTCTGATGGGAAAAAAGTCTTACTTAGACCAATTGCTGGTGTGAAACTGAATCTGTGTTTCCAGGCTCTGAAGGAACCGATTGTGTTAATGGGAAAACAAGATCATTAACTGGCCATGTATTTTTGGCCCCAGTACGGAAGCCCTACTTATTAAACGATAACTTTTCAGAAAAGGCTTGACCGAAGTCACATACAACAGCAGTCTTATTGTCTTTAAATCACTTTCTTCTACCGGATTTACTAAATTCTTCAGACCAATGCTTCAGGTTTCTTACCAAATCTAATTTCTGTTATCAAAATTCAAAAGGCAGAAGCATCCCAGTAGTCACAGATGGTCTGATCCTAAGTCTCTGAGGTTAGTGGAAACACTCCCTTGGTGACATGATCTCCACAATCAGACTTTGCTCTCAAGTCAAAACTTGATAGACTTGCAGTGTCTCCAGAAGCACAGGTTTTTAGCTGTGATAGCTCGCCTGATTCCTAAAACCTGGTCTTGCTGAGGTTCAGGTACATCCCAGTAAGCCTCAGAAGTCGAGAGTGCTCTTTTTCTAGTAGTGAGGAGGTTTTATCCTGACCTGCATCAGTAGGAAAAGACACGGGAAGGGAACTAATTTGCCTGAGAAACTAGAATGCCTTGACCTGCGAGCTGATCTTGGCCAAGCTCTTTGGGGAACAAGCTCACACCATAGATTTTCTAGCCTTGACTTTGTGGCTAACTGCAGAGTCCTGGCCTTTTAACAGTACAGGCCCACCCAACAGCAGAGCGGTCTTAATTTGTACGGCAAGTTAGTAACTCTGCAGCCACAGCTCAGTTTTTAATTACTGCACTTGATTTACTGTGTAACTGTGGTATGCAAAACTTTACAAAGGTAGAAAGAACAGTGCATTATTTTCCAAAGTACGAGCTCCATTCTCCAAATTGCATGAAGACATGTGCACTACTGTAAATGAATCAGTGTTTCTGGTATGTCTTTTAGCAGGGCAGTTCATTCCACAACTGAGAGGAATGAGGGGAGGAAAGGGAGTTAAAAACACCAGGCTCCCTCCTTCATGCCCAAAAGTTGATTTTAGTACAGAGACATGTCTGTGCTTGACTGATAAAGACTATGACACAAAGCATACCATGTTTCTGCTCCTGCCGTAAAGTGGTTGTGGAAGGAAAAGGGTCTTGTTAAAGGACAGATCAGAGACTAGATCAGACCTGCCATAGTGTTGTAGCCTACTTACAAAACAGGAGTCTTGCCTGATGGCTCTTGAGTGGCAGAAAAGTGGTAGTATTTGTCTCTGTAGCACTCAATGCCAAAAGGAGCATCACTATGCGATCGATGGGAAGCTGGAGTGCAAGGATGGGTATTTAACATGTCTTTCAATGGTAACCCATAACACTGGCCTTCCTAATCCATGCCAGGAGACAGAGATAGGAAGCAGTCCTTTTAGAGTCAGGTTGCAGGGAAGGAACTTTAAACACATCCAGTTCCTGAAGGATAGGCCCAGTGGACAGACTGTGTTGCCTGGAGCAGTTTGTCCCTGATAAGTTGTACTTGAACTATACAGATACCAGCTTTTTATTTTTTTAACTGTATTGCACTATAGGGGTGGTGCAACATAAGACCCCCTCCCCCCCCCTCCCCCCAAGTTTCATTTCTCTGGAATATATAGATGACAAACATCCTGTAAAATCAACTGAGAAACAGCTCTGAAAATCTAATCTGAACAAGTTCTGCTACAGCAGCATCTGCTCTGCTAGCTGGTGTGATCTGCAAGGAGCAGGTGCAGGTGTGATCTAGGGCCCAGCATGCACACAAGAGGACAGTTCACTAGGAAGTGATGAATTTAGCTGCCTTGTATATAGCAGCTCAACAGTTAGATAGAGCCAGACTCAAACCTTGGTGAATCACCAGTATGCTCTGAATGGGACTGCAGATGCTTATGCTACGTCCAAATTTGGCTAGAACTGCTTTGGGTATCTCAGATACTGGCATTTCCAAAAAGAATCTAAATAGTTAAAGTTACTGTCCTCAGTGTTCATCCTTTAACATCCCCGTTCAGCTTTGCTGCATCTGCCTTGTTCATGGTCCAGCTAACAGATGTATCTTCCTCCTGCCGTTTGGGCAGGGTTTGGCTCTCTCCTTACTTTGTTCCTTCCCTTCTGTATTATCTTTGGCTGCGTTCCGTCTGTTAATCATGGCTGGAAACAACCAGGGTTTCACCTGCAGGTCTGGCAGCATTGCAAAGTGGTTGCAAGCCACATTTATCCTTACAATAAGAAATGTAATCCCTCCCCTCCCCTCCCCTCCTGTTTTCTGAAAATGAACCAAAATCCAGACAGCAAAGAACAGACTGACACACACAGTACTGCAATATAGAGCAAGAGCCGGTCCCAGAACACTTGCCTGCATGTGACAGCTTGCGCTGCAGATCAGCATCCCCTACAGCTACCTTTCATATGCCTCTTATGAGCCAGAATTCCTGTACAGATGTGTTGTTTCCTTAGTATGAATGTGCCCTTGGGTTATTAGCCACTATTAACTATGGCCCAGGGCACTCTGGTATTTAGGCACATAAGTGCCTTCATGGATCTAAGCCTAAGTCATTTGAAGGCAAAATAAAAACAGAACCCCTCCAACACAAACACACAAAAAAAGCTCTGAAGGTTTCTATAAAAATGTGAAGTGAAAATGGCTGAGGAACTTTCTATGGTGAGTACTGCTGTACATGCTCAGCTATTACTCGCTACTGCTCTGATGTAAATAGGATGGATGTGTTCTCTTGTTGCTCAGATTTTGTAATTGCAGTAACTTTGTTACTTCCATACAGAATGCTTAATTTACCATATACACAACCTGTCTCAGGCTGTGCCCTGTCTTTTTGTTCGGTGTTGTGTTCAAGTAGCGTTATCATACAAGCCTATGCTGTACCTGAGGAGGAGATGGATATGCAATGCCCTAGGCCTACCTCAAAGCACGGGCAGGTAGTGAGAGAACTCACCTGGTGTGCAGGATAGGGGGAGCAGCAGTTTTCCTTTTGTCCATGTCTGACATGGGCAGCAAGCCTTGCTCCAGCTCTGTGAGGGCAGCTGTAAGAGCTTACCAATACCATTTACCAGACAGAACCACAGCAGACTGTGTCCTGGACCAAGAACAGAGACAACTTCAACCCAGTTCTAACATGGGGGAAAAGACAATGATCCTAGAGGGGATTCTCACAGGGGAAAATGGTTCCATAACCCCTTGCCTTGCCTGCTAGCATGAAGTGCTAGAGGCTTATCTGAATTGGATCAATTTAAAACCAAAGCGACCAGGCCAACTCTTCCAAATACCCCATATTACAGTAAGCACAGCAGCAATGAGGCCTTTGTAGAAAAGCAGAACTGTCATCAGCCTTGAGGCACTGAGGTAGCCCTTCCCCTGATACACATTAGCCAGGGATAAATCTTGAAAGTGCTCTGAGCAGCTAGCTGCATAAAGCCACTGCAGCTTCACTCTACCAATTTTTAAAGGCCAATTCCACAAAGCCATGCAAGTCCTTGAGGTGGAAGGGCTGGGGCTGCTGTCAGAGTAAGAGCAGAGTTAACAAGTGTTAATGAATCACTAAGAGAGCTGCTGGACTGTTCCTATCTCCACATTACAAGTGCCCAATACTACAGATCAGTTCAAACATCTTCAAAAATCCAAGAATAGCCTAAATAAATGAACCTGATGTCAATACAGTTTCTGCCCATGCTGAGCTTTCTTAACATTTATTAATTAGTCCATCAGTGCAAGGCTGCTATTTAATGCCATGCTTGGCTGCAGCAGCGAAAGAAACCTACCAGCCACAATGAACATTTGACAGCTTTGTAGAGAGTAGGAATGCCAGTTATGCATCTCAGAGCAGCTGGGAGGGTACACAGAAAGCACATCTGCATGTGATCCAAATCCTTCATCCTTCTTCCTCTTCCTCAGCCAGTAAGATGCTCGTGAGCTGCTCCTCAGAGACAGTTAGTTCCTGGCATGCTCCCATGGCCTGGCTGAGGTAGACGGCAAGTATATGTTTGCACTGTAAATAATAGCACAAGCACGTTAACAGCAGGAGTGATGCAGGAACGTCATGTTGCATCTGGGAGCCACAGAAACCCATCCTGGCCAGGATGTGTGTAATGAAGATCTCACCCCTCTCAGAAACATGGCTCCCTCTTGGCATCCCAAGCACGAGCACAGGTTGGAGCTCCAGTTGGCCCCAGGTCAACTCCATGATCAAGATAATATAACACAGGGTCTGACACACAACAAAGCATTACTAGATCCTAATGCCTTTTCCATGCTGGACACAGGAGCAGGTGGGTTCAGGCTATAGAGAACAACAGTTGATTTGGTACTGCCTGGCAGCATTCACGCACCCCACAAGGCCCTCTAGAAAACAACAGCACTAGGCCCAGCTCACGGAGCTCCTGGAACAGAAGGTTTCCCCTGGAGGGAGGGAGAGTTGGTGTGGGTGGACACTTACAGGCCAATTAGTTACCCTGAGCCCTTCCTCACTGGCACTAGGTTTACCACACCACCTCATCAGCCAGACTCCATGGGGCTGCCACATTTACAACAACGGCCCTTGTTCCAAGAGGGCAGGGATTATTCACCTCTTGATAGTCAGAATATTAATGTGTAATTAAGAACAAAAGCCCTCCTAAACCCTTGTAGGTGTAGCTCCACCCAGATACCATGACTCCCAGAGGCCTGATTATGCGCTGGGTTAGCCACAGCCTGCATGGCCAATTCAACACTCATGTGTTTGCTCTCTTGGAAACTTCAGCCTGCTTGGGTTCAAGGAGGAGAGATCAGCAGAGCCTTCTCCTCCTTCTCTGTCCTGGGCCCAAGATAAGGCAGGCAACTTACCAAAAGGCTCTCGCTCTTCTGCAGTACAGTGAAACCAAAAGCAGGACACGTGCAGAAGTGGCAAGAACTATAGCAGGTGTACAGTTTGCCTGAGCTCCCAAGGACCTGAAACAAAGACAGATGGGTGAGGTAAGAATCTTTTAACTTCTCTCACTCCCAGCCAGTATCTGGCCTGACGTCCCCCCCACAGGGATTCACAGCATGCATCAGGCAAAGAGGCGCCGCAATACACAAAGGGCAGCAATTGTTTCTCGCAGAATACTGCAGCGAAGAAATACAGGTGGCCAGAGTCCGCAGTTCCCCTCTAATCAGCAGGCCGATGCCCTCAAGGGACAGCACTTGTGTCAGCATGGCCCAGAGGAAGGGAGGGAGAAGGCTACCGGGCAGGCCACAAGCCTCCTTGGCTGCCTCCTGGCATGATGGATCCTGAGGGAAAGGGAGTACTGGCCCACCTAAGGAGAATACCATGTGGCATTTGTTCTGCAGTGGACAGATATGCTCCATCCCCCTGCCTCGCTCTCCAGGGACCCACAGGAAGCCAGAAACTCCTCAGCTCTCTTACAGTGCTCTACACGCTTCTCTTCTACTGGAGAGGAAATGCTCCCTATGGGAATGCACCCATGCTGGCAGCAAACCTCTGCTCCAGCTGTTTGTCTGTTGTTGAGAGATCAGGAAAAGGGCAGTACCAGTGAGCACAGAGCCCCCATCCCCTGATCTCTATAAGCCAGCAGCACAGCAAGCTCCCTCTCCCAGTATTGGCAGATGCATCGGAAGGCTGAAGATGACCAAGACTACTTTGTCACAGAAAGCACATTTGCGAATCCAGGGCCAGCACAGACCTGAGGATGGAAGGAGAACAGCAGTGAGCACTAGCAAGGCCTTTCCTAACCAACTCCAGCGGCTGGAGGCTGCAAGGGCTCTTGCTGTTTTGCTCCCACAAACAGCTGCAGCTATTGGAATCCAGTTTTGTCTGAATAAACAAAGTTCAAGTCTCCAGAGAAGAAGCCTCCCTGCTCCATCTCTGGTTTGGGAACATCACTGTCTCCCTTTCCCACATGCTGCTCCTTTGCGAGGCCGGTACTGAGGCACATCTCTTCTGCACCATAGGCACAGGACACAGGCAGCCAGGCAAGGGAAGCATTCATTTCCAATGTGGAGAAGCTGACAGGCAAACTGTGCAGGCTGCTGCTGAAGCTGATTGCATAGTACAGAAAAGCCACCCTAGCGATTACTTCTCTTTTGCTTTCTGCAAGACTGGAAAACAGCTTTTAGAAAGCTACTCTGAAAGCAAACTGCTCTGCCCTCCTTCTATTGTGAAGGGTCCACAGGAAGAGAACACACTCGAAGACTATCAGCAGAAACCTGCAGTCAATAGCATGAACTTTACTAATGCTTTAAGGCCTAAATTGAGCCCACCCCATGGCCAAAACACAATTATAACACAATATTTGCCACCATTTGTCTAATATCTGACACGACAAGAGAGCGAGGGCTTTGTGGCAGCTCTGTTACATGGCTTAAGTTCCTGGCACTAACTTTTACTGGATGATCCAGAGAATAGCAGGAATTTATACTCGTGTAATCATGGGCAGTACCCTCCTCTGTGTGCAAACCTTCGGGCTCTCATGGACACCATACCCTCTCCCATACCAGGCCTTAGATGCTTTCTGGGTTCATGGCATGCATAGGATTAAGCACCAAGAAAGACAAGACAGTGGAGCTCTGCAGTGCTGCTTGCCTCTGGAAAGTCCCTGGCGCCCATACATCCCCTCCAGAGGAACACCATCCCTCTGGGTTCAGAGCTGCACTTGCAAGGGGGACACTCCCCTGTGCCCCACAGCTCTCTGCAGCCCCCTGCTTGGCAGATGATGCCTATGACAAGTATGAGCTTTCCCAAGGAAAAGCAACATCTCATATCTCCCAGCTCTCCTAGCAGATTCAGGACACAAGATTTGCAAGGGAAACAAGGCTTTTTTTCCGGAGTCTGGCCTTTACCCTAGGCCCTGCTTTTTCTCCCGGCTGAGTTTGTTTCACTTGTGATAAGTTTGTTTTTCTGTAGCCCCTTTGATTGTTTTTTTCCAAGACGAAGTATTCTGAGGGTGCCTTTCTTTCAGAAGTGTTTCTTTTGAGGAGAGGGGGAAAAACACAGATACTGCCAGATTTGGGCTGAGTTTAGTGTTCTCCTGTCCTGACCTAGATGGCAAGAATGCAGCTATTGCCTAATAAGGCAGAATCTAAAATCCAAAGACCAAGAGGAAAAGGTGCCTCCACTTCTGCTCAGCTGCAGCCAGGCCAGGAACCAGGGAGCTCTCTTGGCCCTGAGACGCTGTGAGATTTCCTCCCACTATCCTCATGTCCCGGCGCCTCACTGGCTGCCCAGAGAGGAAAAATCACCTTGGTGGTGGTGTCACTGCCAGCGTGCTGCGATGCAGGAGGTCCAGCTTTGGCACTGTGTGGTAGCTACTGCTGCCACCAGCATACAGCTAGGCAGCACCACGTGTCTGTGCCAGGACCTGGTGCTCTAATCCTGACAGTGGGGCAGGCTGCCATAGAGTTCTAGGAAATTAATTAAAAAAAGACATAAAAAAGAAGAATCCAATAAAAATGTAGGATGTCAGCAATCCAAGCGACAGTTGGAGGGAACGCTAGAGCACTGCCTCTTCCCCTGCTAGCTGGCTTTACACCCACAGCTCACAGCATTTCTGCAGCTCAGGCATACCTAATAGCTGCTCCAACAGCAGCCTACTCACCACTTTGCACTTCTGCTGAAATCCAGCACAGCTGCACCATTGGCCAGGATCCCCCCCCATCTCTGCACCCAAGCTCTGCAGCAGGTAAGACTTATACCAGCTCTGGAGTTACAAGGGTTGGGCTGAGTCCGCAGTGTGGACAGATACTATACAAGCTCCTTCTGGGGTGATTAACAACTCTGAGGTAACATCAGCCGTTGAGCACCCCCCCATCAGTGCTACCCCTGCAGTAAGTAGCAGGGGCATTAATACCTGGGCATTAAGGACAAATCAAAGCTTTCACTTCACTGAGGGCTCTTTCCTCTCCCATCCCAGTTCCTGTGGGCAAGAGCTGCCTACAGTACAGGCTGCAGTCCTAGGGCCTGCTTGAGCAGAGTCATCTTCCCCTAAAGCAGTGCCCAAGATGTGCTGGTTGATATGAATACAAACAGCATTTTAACCTGCAAAGTATCAACCTCTCAGATTTGGCTATGAGGACGCAGAAGTTTCACAACAGGGCGAGTGTCACGGCCTCAAAGAGAAGTGTTCTCTAGATTCAGCTGAGAGCAAAGACACCACGATACATCCCAGCTCATCCACATCTGGGTATGAACAGCGGGGCAGATCTGGCTTTCTGGGGAAGTGAGATGGATGACTGTGCATGCGTTCCAGGTAGCTACGGATGTCCCCCTCCCACTGTGCTGGGCATGCTTCTCTGCTAAGGGAAAAGTGCACACAGCTGGGGTATGTGTTTACACCACACACATGAAGCAGGAGCCAGTGACACTACCCAGCTACTTTGAGTGCAGTGTCCCACTCAGTGCTTTGGTTTCTACAGCCCCAGATTGTGTTCCTGTCACTGCTCCAGCCAACGGCCTCAGGGGAGACTCTGCTCTTTGTTTCAGCCTCCAAGACAGCTGTGCTGAGGAAGAATTTCACAATGGGACCAGCCTCCTGCCCCCAGAGAAAACAGCTCTTCAGATTCCTCTGTTAATGAACTCATCAGCATGGCCTTAATCAGAAATCAAGCTCCACTAAAGAGGAATGCTGCTCAGAGTAAATCTGCACCTGCAGGCAGGAATAGCTTCATGTTGGTTGCCTGTCAGCTGGGAGGACGTAGGCACAAGACCTTTGGTGATGCAGGGGGACTGCTTAGGTCACAGCCATCAGCCAGGCAGTGCCGGATTAAAAATGGGGCTTCTCCTATATTAAGCCCTGGTGACTGGTCCTGACCTACCTATCCACCGGTTCCTTCCCCTTAGGGAAAACTAGTGGCTCACTCTACCTGCAGAGGTAGGAGGGGAGCAGTCCTGACACCTACTCTTTTCCAGTGAACATCAGTTGAGCAAATTGTCAGGGCCATCAGTAGATAATAATGAACCAAGAAGACCAGCTCCCACCTGGTGACTGCAGGACTACCTCCAGCAGAGGGTTCAGCCCCTCACTTCAGTGGGAAGAGGGCTGGGCAGCATAGAGGAGTGCCTGCCTTGCTGCAGCACATACAGTTGGAGACAGCAGCGTGCAGGAGCAGCTCTGCCCAGACTAGAACAGGGTGACAGGTCAACACACGGCACAACAAAGACCTCTTGTAAGGCCTCACACAGCTGCATCCTACAGCTACAGCAACAACTCTCATGTCACTGGGCAAAAAAAGACAAGAAGGGGCTCAGAAGGGGGAACAGGTAAAGATTATGGCAGCGCTATCCTTCTCTGGTGTCCTCCCTGCCTCATGAGGCTTCCTCCATCTCTGAGATGGACACCAAGCCTCCTGAGATGCAGATAACTCTGCATGACCAGAGGCTCCAAGCAGCCATCCGTATCGTTTAAATCAAAACATGGTGAGTGAAAACCGTGCATCCCAGTTTGCAATGCTCTGCCTTGGCCCACATAGCCTGACTAAGCCCTGCAAGGAGAATGTGATCATTCTCTGCTCAGTGGCATATTTAGTAGAGCAGCAATAAAAAGGAAAAGCCTTTAAGGCTTCAGTTAATGAGGCAGCTTCCCAAAAAACAGAAATGTCTAGAGAGAACTGCTGTCTCAGGGTCCTGGAAGCAGTGCTTCTTAGGCATTGCTAAACACCCATGAGGCAAGCCCTCAACTCAAACCAGAGGCTGTGGTTCTTGAGCCTTGTATGTTTATGAATTATGCCTCTTCGGAGGGTCAGATGCGCTCTCCAAAGATGCCCCACAAGCGATGAAGACTCCATATGCAAATCAAGCAATGCAAGTTCTGAACACGTGAAAAATGTTTGTGTCATCACCCAGGCCTGGCTTCCCAGCTCTTCTCTTACTCCAGAAGACCCCAGCGCATCTCAGCACCTCCAGAGAAGCAGGGAAGGGCCTTTGCAGGGAGGATATTTGCAAATGTTCCTCTTAGCTCTTGCAACAGCAAGCAGAGAGATTCCCCCTTCTTTGATGTGTGAAAAAGCAAAGCACCCGGTTCAGCAACAGAGGAGACTGAGACATCTAAGGGAGGTTAGTAGCACTAAATAGCAGAAGCAATTAAGTGCCTCTTCACCAAAATCTTATGAGCACAGGGATCCCACTGCTTGTACAGCCTTAGCTGGGCCACAGCACACAGCGTCTCTCCAACTCTGTGACTCCATGGGCTGGATGGAGCTGATCAGCAGGTCACAGAAAATTGACAGACCATCCCCAACAGAGATGCCCCAGCACAGCACTCATAGAAGAACAAGGAACTGTCCATACCACCGAAAAGTTTGAAAGAAGCGCCACTGGTTTCTCCCTCCAGCTAATGCGCCTGACCTCCAGCTCTGATCCTGTGCTGTAAAAGGAGTTTGATCTTTAGGGCTAGGTTGAGATTTTCTGCTTAAAATGCCAGTGATGAAGATGTTTCTGTGATCCGCAGACTTGGCTACAATGAACTGCGATGAAAGCCATTTCATTGCAATGCAGGTTTGCCTGCGTTGCCTCCTCCCAATAAGGATCCTATTGCCAGGTTGGATGCCAAGAGTGTTCAGGACAGTGAGGAGACCAAGTGCAACAGGGAAAGAAACATGATGACAGCACTTAACAGTGTTGTATACACTTTGTCAGGAGGAAGAACCGCCTTTGCTGGATAGGATGAAAGTAATACAGCAAAACCAGTGATCCCCGCAAAGCATCCTTCTGACCCTGACACCCACAGGCATGTCAGGAGTGGTCTTTGATTGGCTGGGAGCTGCAAATAAAACTGTAATGCACAACGCTGTTCTAATTCTAGCCTGTGGCTACTGCTCTCCAGTATCACTTTAGGAATTTACGAGACACTAATGTTGTCTCTGTGTTTATCCAAGTGCATTTCCTTGTTATGCGAGTTAGGAAAATACTGGCTCACACGTCAACTGAAAGTTATCAGAAACTGAGTTAGAACAGAAGAAAACAGTGTCTACCTGGTATGCAGTCCTTCCGCTAGGGGACACAACTCGAGTGACAGAACGTTGATCCACCAAATCCAAAGCTGGGACAGCAGATGGGCCAAATATGAACTTCAGTCTGGAAGACAAGGTGTATCTAGTTAGGTCACACCACAAAATGAGAATTCTATTTAGGGGGCTTAGCCTTAATCCATATAATTTCACCCTATGGACACCAGAAGGCCCGTAGCCAAAGGCTCCCATTGCAACTCAAAATCTCACCACTACCAGGTCCATTAACTATGCCACCAAGCAACGAAGTGTGTAAGTTATTCTCATTTTTGCTGACCTTCACCAAGTGACTGCCAACCCCTGACCAGCTCTCTAAGACAACCTGGATGCATCCCAGCTGGCAGCCGTTCTCTTGGAAGACAGACAGGACTCAGTCCTTAAAGACAGCCTCCATTCTGCCAGCTATTCTGTGCATCTATGTGGTTTTTGATATTCTTTAGAGAACTTCCACATTTTCAAGCTGCTCCTAAACAGCCCCACATCTCTTTGCAAAACCCTGCTAGAATTTAATTATAAGGCATTTTAAGAATTTTTCTTATACGGTCACATTACAGCTTATCTGTTCCTTCAGCCCTATGACCCAAACACAATTTTGGCTCTGTGCTACACAAACAGGACATAAAGTGGTTCCTGTGCTGAACTAAAATGAGACAAAGTGCATCAGAGATATGCAAGTGGGAGTTTTATATTGAGTCTCTACTGTTGTGAAGCAGTATTAGCCATGTAGGTGAGAAGTTATCTTTGGACAGCATTTTTGGCTTGACAGAGTCCCTTTACAGGTCACTGATTGTCGCAAAAGAAGTGGGTGAAGCAAGAGACAGGCTGTCCTTATAGTGATCTGATCAGCTCTTTGGTTAGTATTCCTGTAGCTCTTCTGATACAAACTCTGTGTAGACAGAGCACTGTCGCTTAACCAATTTACCAAACAGTGAAGCTAGACAGTAAAGCTGGAAAAGACATCTTGCTTCTGCCCAGCACCCTAAATACACTGGGCCTTCCTCCCCTTTGGCAGCAATGGCAAGACATGGTGGCAAATAGAAGCTACGGAAAGGAGATTCTGGGGTATGCACAGTGCTAGGGCTCCAACAGGTGTTACTATCAACAGGCAGCGTCACACATGTAGCCCAGTGATCGCTGTTGCAGCAAACACTGTGAAACTGTCACATGAGGGCAATGTGCATAAACAGGGATTTCAGCAGGGGCTGCACCAGGAAAACAAGAGAACATGGAGACGGAGTTGCTAACGGTAAGAGAGAAAAGGGATTGTGCTCTGGGACACCTTAGCTGTACCAACAGACTGTCCTGGATGAGTTGCCCCACATCAGATTATTGATCCATTTGGTCTGGAATCCCACCTCTAGTCATGGCCAACACGTCATTCCTCAGAGCAAGGAGAGAGAAATGGTGACAGACAACTCCTTGGGCAGTAGGAAATGCAGCAGTAAGGCTACTTTCTCGTCCCAGGGAAAACTGGTTTATACCCCGGGGCACAAATGTGTCATTTTAGAGTGATCATGTCTTCTGGATCACCGTCACAACTGAGGTATAAATTAACCTTCTCTACCCTCCAAAGTGCAGTAATCAGAAGCTAATGGCCATCGGGGAAACACTGCTGATGCTCCACTGCATGTGGAGCAACTGGATAGCCATAGTTTTACATCTCTGATCCTGCTACCAGAATAGTTCAAGAAGGATTGTATCTGCTGATGATGCCATGCAAGGGTATATGCTAAATTATATGTCAAATATGGAGACCTCAACCTTTACCCTATTGTCCAGACAGTTCTTAGGCTTAAAAGTTATTCTATATCTGTACATCCTGCCGCTTCGCATGTCTTTCAAAGAGCTCAGGGGTAACAGAGATAATCTTTACTCTTTTATCCACTGAGAAAAATCTGTGTAGTCTAGATTAGTTACAAAGGTAAACAACCAGGAAATCAGCAGTGATGAAAGGATATTTCAAAACACGAACAAGAGAAAGCAGAGGAACATTTCCAACTCCAGTCAAGACAGACAGAGCTAAGACAGAGCCCTGGTGTCGCAGCAGTACGGTTGACCTGTGTGTCTGAGTCAATCTCATTGATAACAAGCCAAGCAGACAGACTTATTCCAGGAAGACCAAAACTTAAGTGGCAAAAACTCAAGGCGATAGGGATTCATCTGATGGACTGAGAGGTGGGTGGGGGAACACTCAGTGTAAGACATTCCTTAATGATTAGGTTTGGGACTACAAGAGGGCTGAGTCTAATGAGTTTCAGTAACTCTTTCCAATTTGGGGAATTCTTTTTTCATGTATATAGTTTGACCAGTCTAACAGGAAATAAGTAAGGGGAATGCCCAAAGGAAATTCAAGGGCTGGAGAGATTTGGAAGAGATTCAGAAATGAAATGAGAACACTTCTGAGCCCCTGGTCACAGAGAATTGATGGCAATCCGACTGCCAAGTGTTACCACCCAACCATTACTAAACTTAACAAGGGAATTTCTCTCCTACTCTTTTATTTTATGACAAGAAGGAAACAAAAAGTTATGAGACTTGTCAAATACAATCTCACCATTTAAGGGTCGCAATGGTCCCAGAAGAGGGAGCCAGCATGCATACCTTTCACAGGTAGAGAGTGCTATGTTGTGTTACTTTAGATATTGAGGCCCGAAAGGTTCCTGGTGACCTCCTCTCTTGCCTAAATTACAGGCAGGCAGGGACACAAAGCTGAAGACGAAAGTGAAAAGCCTTTATCACAGTGACAGTACCTTTTCTCTGCCACTGCCACTGATCAGTGAGGGCTGCAGAAGTTACAACACTCAGATCTCTTGGGAGGAGGCAATTCTTGGGTATGACTGACGTATTCCCAAACTTCAGTCAATGCAAGGGCAATGAAGCTGACCTGAAATTTCCTCAAAACAGAAGAAAACTCTCAGGGTAATCTTCAAGGTGACACAATATGAAGGCAGTGGAGATGCAGTGTTCCAGTGGCATGAGTCATTTGAAACACAGCCTGCTTTCACAGAAAACTTGTTCCAGGTCTGAGAGTGGACTCAGAGCTCAGCTGAAACATTCTGGGTTTCTGCATGTCTAATCCATCCCAAATTAGAGCAAATCATCACTGGAGATTCAGTGATACAGAGATAATTTCATGAATTATCATGAATCTTTGGAAAAACTCTTGAGATAAGTCGTTTTGGACAGCCACTCCCCCTACCAGCAAAAGCATTTAGCAACAACGCATGAGAAACATGTACTAGTCAAACACAGCAAAAAAACAAACAAACAAAAAAACTCAGCAGTACTATGATGAGAGCAGATTATCAACTGTCCTTTAGCAGAACACTTGGGACAAGAACTAAACCAAAAGATACTTACCCCAGGAGCAAGTCATCAGGAACTGTAACAAAAACAAAACGAAGTGTGATTTTGCTGAACTCCCCCAGTGTGAGAGACTTAGCCATCAGCCTCACAGGGAGGCTAGAGTCTTCCTAATCTGCCCCCAGAGGCCACACAAGATTGCACCCTGCTGTGCTCTAAGCCATCCTTGCTAGCCACCAAAAGTGCAACAAGGTGCAGCAAAATCATTCGCTAGGGCAGAAAATTTCAGTCATGACAGTGTCAGGGAAAGGAGACCTGGCAGTGGATGGGAGTTTGCTTCCCCCACCTTTCACAGCGGGAGCTCCATCTCTGAGCACACCCACCAGAACAGCTCAGGTTCCACAAAACCCAGAGATATGCAAGAACAACAAACAGTCAGGCAATGTTGTTGTTTTTCCTCTTAATTCCTTGCTGCGTGAATTGCACCAAAACTGAGAAGAGTCAAGTGCCAAGCTATCCCCATGAGACCGCCCACCCCTCAGTTCCAGTCCTGGACCTCCCACCCCTGACCTAGGCCTGGATCCTCTTTTCACAACAGCACTGCCTTTCCCCAGGCTGAGTCCGACACTTGCCACATGGCTCCAGCCCCCTCCTTGTACCTAATCTCCGCTCTAACACGTACCCGCGCTCAGCCCAAAGCGATGTTCTATGCAGTTAATACAGCAACTGAGGTTTCCTCAATCCTTTTAAAATAAATCATAAATTCAATTTCTTCTAAGACTCAGAAAACCTTCCAAGTATAAGCTATGCACTTTCAATGCGACTGCTTATACAAAAGGCATTTATGAAGTATGGCAATTAAATATATATTACATATACATTCAGAGCCATGGGGGTTAATTTTAAAAAGAAATGCAGAAGCCCAAATACACTACTTTTATAATATCTTGCTTTTAAAAGCATGCAAATAGACATGCATCCTGAACAACTTGCTCTGCAGCTTTAAGAAGCCAGTTAAAAATATATATATTGGTTTCCCTGAAACACTCTTGGCAGGAGTTGAGAACTCTGCGGCATCAAAACTAACAATGTTGTTCTTTTCCCAACATAGTCTTCCAGGGCATTGCTAGTTTATAGCTTTTAATATACAGAAACATAATGTCTCAATTTAGCAGAACTTCTTGTTAAGATGGAAAATTACATTAAGAAAAATAGTCTGTTTGTTTTAACTAATAAGTTAGGCTACAATTAGCTAATCTGATCTTTTCGTTACCGCTAATGGGACACAGCGTACTATTTGTATTCTGCTGGAAGACTGGGACTTTTGACTTTAAAATCCTTCCTTCTAACAATTCAAAATATTCTCTGTGACTTATGCTGTCGGTTTGACTCTTCCAACTTTCATCTAATTTAATTCTCCAGCCGAGCAGCTTCATTCCCTGGTTATAGCGCAGCGTACTGTCCTAGCGCTTTAGAGAGAAGTGTAGCTTAAAAGTAACATTGATCTTTTTTTCCAGTTTACAACAGGATTTACAGAGTTCTTTTAAAAAGTGACGCGTAGATTTTCGATCTATCCTAACCTGCCACTATGCATGGCGCAAGTACACCAAAACACTGTCAAGGTGGTCACTCGGGCAGTTTAGATGTTACGCCGGCATCCCTTCCTCGCACAAACGTAGTACTCAACAGGTTTCGCTGTACGTTTGGTTGTTTTTAGTGCCGGCAAAAGTATTTAGACTATTTTATTCCCTTATGAAGAACCATTATGCACTACTTACCAAGTGAACATGAACAATAATATTCTTTCAGCGCGAGTTACAGAACTATGTTAATAACCCCGAGTGCAATGAAAGAAGCTGTTCTTAACTAGCTGCTAGAATTGGCCGAGATTTGCTTGTTGGCTTAGGCTCTCCTCGTTCAGCACCAGGGAAGGTGCTCGTAGCCAGAGACGGCGAGCACACCCCCCCCTGCCGGTCAGCTCGGAGAACGTTACCCTTTTTTAATCCGGGTTTTCCTTCCAGTTCTAGTTTTGAAACTCCTGAGCAGGCAAAGAGCTCAGCGGGGAGAGGCCAAAGCCATGGGTTAAAAAAAAAAGCCTTCAGTCATCGCCCCGAACACGCCCAAGCTCTCGCCGAGCAGGGCTGCCCTAGGCCTCCTTGTCAAGGCCGCGCCCGCCTTGCTCTAGCCCCGGGCGGCGCCGCCTCGCCTCGCCTCGCCTCGCCTCCCCGCAGCGCGGCGGCGGCTCCGCTTCCCTTTACACACCGTGCGAGGCCTCCTCGACAGCCCTCCGGATCTCCCTCAGCAGCTCCTCCGCCACGGCCGGCAAGGTGCCGCCCATCGCCTGCAACCGCCCCCGGCAGCCGTTGGGGGAACCGTTAGGCCACGGCCTCCCTTGCGCCCGCGCCCCGCGTCACGCGCCCGCCGAGCTCTTAAAGGGCCCGCGCGGGCAGGATGCTGGCGGCGGCGGCGGTGTCGCGCGCCCTGTGCCGCCTGGTCGCCCGCCGCCCCCGCCCCGCGGCGCTCCCGCCGGCCCGGCTCGCCTGGCGCGGCGCGGCCCGCCGGGGCGGCGGGGGATGGCGGCAGAGGGGGGCGGCGCGGCCGTGCGGCAGGGCGCTGGGTTTCCTCGGAGGTGAGGCGGGTGTGGGGCGGGAGGAGCGCGGCGCGGCGCGGCGCGGCAGTGCTCACCGCGCCCCCGCGCAGCCCTCTCGCTGTTCCCCAGGGCCGCCGAGGAGGAGGAGGAGGAGGACGCCATTATCGTGCTGCTGAAGCGGGCCAAGGTGAGGCGCCGCGGCGGCCGCGTCATGGCGGCGGGCTGGGCCGGAGCGCCGCACCCGCCGCCGCGTTTTGTCCTCTCGCCGCAGCTCAGCGTGGCGAAGGGGGAGCTGGCGGAGGCCGAGCGGGTGCTGCACCAGGCGCTGCGGCTCTCGCACCAGGCCGGGAACGGGAAGGCGGTCGCCTACACCTACAGCATGGTAAGGCGGCGCGGGGCCCCGCGGGCGGGAAGCAGCTTTGGGGCGCTTCAGCGCTGTCCTTCTCTTCCAGATGGCGAACGTGGCCCTCATGCAGGGACAGCTGGACAACGTGAGTAACTCCTCTTGCTTTCTCTCCTCCACCGTCAGAGTTTTCGGGGGCTGACACCCTCGTCCAGTTCTTGCCCGAGACCTCAGAGGTTTGCCTTCGCCCTGCATGCCATGCCTGCCTCATATGGAGCCTTGTGAGGCAGAAATCTCGCAGCCTGAAGCAAAACACGCTGCTTTGGGGCAGGAATCCCAAGAAAAACGGTGACCAGTTGCCAGTTTTTGCGGTTGGGTTGTGAGCCCCAGCGTGGTAAGCAAGGGAAGGAGTGCGTCTTGCTGTCAGATGCCACAGTCGAGCACTTAGAGAACTGGCACAAGGACAGCCTAGCAAACACTGAAAAGACACAGATGTGGTAAACTCGCAGCTGAGGTAGGAGTCCTAAACTAGAAATAGAAAGGAGCCTGCTGGCTGGCCCTAGCACTGGGCTCTGGCTAATATTTCAGTTCTGATTGCAAGCTGGGCCTTGATAAACAAGGCAAACGCCACAAACCATGTCAAACAGGTTTCCCACAGCAGTCTGCCTCTGTAAAGGGTAGAGAGCCTTTCTTCTAAGTGCCACCATGCCTCAATGTTCTCTTTAAACTTCTCTTATTTCAGGCAGAAAAGCTCTACAAAGCAACTATGAGCTATATGCTTGCTGGGGACACCAAGGAGGTATGTTGCTCTGATAGAGGCTTGCAGCTGGAAGTGTTAACAGTGTGGTGCATCGTTCTGTGGTCTGTTTCTTGTTTAGGAAAGACGATGCTTACACGCACTTCCACAAGTTGTGGTTCTTGCCTTGTGCCATATAATACCTCCTACTGGAAAGTGGCAGTATGGTAATGAGCTTGCCTACTTTTCAGAAACTTGATTTAATGGATGGCAGCTCTGAAGACAACAGAATGGGCATTTCAAAATCTAAACTTGGTCCCTAACAAACTAATGGATCTATTGTGCAGATGCAAGAAGAATAACAGTTACGTTGTGTCTTCTCCCTTTGTAGGATGACAATGCAATCCTTGAGATGTCCCTCAAGTTGGCCAGTATCTATGCTGCTCAGAAAGAGTGAGTTCCCTACTAAAGGCATCTTTAATCTCAGCTTTGCAGTGGTAGTCAAGCAGAAGCTCCTCCTTTGAGGAAGAGGGTGCCCAAGGAAGCTTAGATTTGGCAAGGTATCATGAACATGATGCCACAGGCATGATCTTTTTCTGCTCTTGTCACATAGCACAGTGACTGTTGTTACTACCAGCCCAGCTCAAGGCAGCAGTAGCTATAGAGGACAGAGCTCTCTAGCCTTAAATTCACACCTCACAAGACGTGCATTCCGGAGTGAAGCTTGTGAATGCAGTTGGTGTGTGGCCTGTGCTGGAAAGATAACCTCGTTTTTACAAGGGAGAGAGCGCTGCTGGTATGGGTGGTCTTAGCAGGGTTCTCTCCACCTCTTAGATCCCTTTGCCCTTGGTCAGGAGTAGGTCCAGGCCACGATCAAGGAGGGAGCATTGAAGGAAAAGGGTTGTCTTATAGGCCATGTAGGATGAGGAAACAAAGGTCCTAACATCTCTCTGTTCAGGGATGGAGGGAGCCTTGCTTTGCTAAGTCATTGCACTTTGCAGGCACAAATTAGCCCTGGCTGGCTATCAGTTCTGCATCCTGACCTTAGAGGAGAAGATTGCCAAACAAAAGGACTTGCCTGAGGATGTCTTATCAGGTGGGCCTTCCTTGAGCGCTTGAGGGTGGTGCTGTCTTGCTTGCCAAAAACTTACCGTCTTTCCTCTGTTTTTGTGTCCTTGCTGTTGCTTTCCATGTTGCCTAAGCACCATCCTCCTGTCAATCCACAGTCTTCACACTGCATGAATTTCCTGTGCACGTAGGATGTAGACTTGTGCTTGATCTTGTAGAAGTGTTCACTTTCTTTTCTTCTTATTCACAGCTGAAGAAAAAGCCAACACCCGTCTCTTGCTGGGGATGAGCCTAGACGGCTATGCTCGCTATCTCCTAAGCATTAACCAGCTCCCAGTGGCCCAAAAAATGTACGAGAAGGCTCTGCAGATATCAAGTGATGTTCAGGGAGAGACTCATCCACAGGTGAAGTGTAGAGCAGTAGCGGCAGGCACTCGTAGGAAAAGAAAGGCTAACTGATCTCATAGGAAACTAAGGTAGCATTAAAAGCCACTTTGATGGCACTGAACATATATGCAGTACTAAATTAGGTTGTCTTCCTGCTGGGAAGAAAGAGCATGTAGGATGCTGATCTAAAAGTCACTTTCTTTCTTGCCTGAAGCTTCTTTGGAAAGACTACTTTTACTAGTGTGACAGTGGTATAAGTGTAGTGCTCCCATTACCCCAGGGTTTAATGAATCCTGCTCTGAAGCCTCCTGTTCTGTCCTGCTGCAGACTGTGGTCCTGATGAATGACTTGGCAACTGTGCTGGATGCTCAGGGGCACTATGATGAGGCATACTCCTACGTGAAGAGGGCAGCTGATCTGGCAAAGGAGACACAGCACCCTGAGGAGCACATGGTGCTGAATAACCTGGCAGCAATTCTGATGCACAAAGGTAACTGAACATCCAGCCCAATGCATTGTGTATGTGCTGACTGCAAGATTGCTGTATCACAGACTTGAATTCTAGAGTTGTGTTTTTGCTGTTACTCTTTTTAGTTGAAGCAGCAGGTCTACAGACCTGGTCTTGGCAAAGTGTTATATTTAAACTGAATTCAGCTGCTGAAGGATCCTTTGCAGTGTAAGTGCAGTACTGGTGCATCTGACTCAGCCAGAAGGTTGCCAGGAGATCTAGTTTCCCTTGTCCTGTACCAGAGGACTATATACCCAGTAGCCGGTTCCAAAAGGACTGGGTATATTGCCTGAGACTCGTTTGTTTCCATGATCTTAATGCTGAAGCAGCACCTTGTCCTGTCACTACAGCTGCTGTCTAGCTTTCATAGTTGACATCCTGTGCTGAATGTTTTCTGAACTTCCCTACTTCCTGAAGTGTTCCAGGATTCCTTTGTGTGATCAGCTTCAGGGGCGTACTCTGAAAGATGATGTAACTGGCTAGCCATGTACCTTTCCTCTTGCTACAGAAGACTTTCTGCAAGCAAAGCAAGTGTATAAAGAAGCTCTCAAGCAGGCAGAACAGAAGGGAGATGTTGCTTCTGTCCAGCACATCCAGGAAGAACTAGCTGAGCTGGCCAAGAGGAGAAAGGGCTCCAAATGAATTTGGCCAAAGAATCCAAGCTTGAGGTGGCTGACAGCAGCAAGGGTGGGTCAGTACCAGCAGGCTGGGACAAGTTTGGTGCAATTCTCAGGGGAAGCAGCAGTGAGGAACTTATGGACTACTTAACAAGAAATGCTGCTACTGCCTACCTATTTAGCCCAAAATAAAATTGAGAAATCTTAACTGTATGTGAATTTAAAGTTGTGGTGTAGTCTATGGTTAAAGTGACCCTCTGTGCTAGTGCGTAAACTTAAGTCTTGACTGCCAGCACAGTGGACCTGTGGAACTTGCCTGCTGTTAATACTTGCAGCAAGGCTTTCATTTGCTACTCCTGACTGTTCACAGAACTATTCAGTTTCAAAACTATAAAGCCAAATCTTAAAGTCAGTGATACCTAATGGTAGGATGTACCTTTTTTAAGTTTCAGATTAAGAAACATGGATCCAAATTAAGCTGGGAATTGTGTAACTCTTTGTGGTGTCTGGTATAACAGGGCCTGCTCTGTCAGAAATGAAAGTTACCTTACCCCAGCCAGAGCATACTAAATGCCAAAGCTTTCCTCCTTTCTTGGATAGGTCACCATCTGCCATTGCTAGAATGCTGAGGCTTCCTGCTGGAAAAGATGGTATGTCATAAACTGTCAGTAAGGTATATGCCTTCACCTGAAGGTATTATGAACAGCCTGCTTATAGAACAGAACCTTTCAGTTTTGCCCTGCAGGGAAGTGTAATGTTAAGGACAAAGGGTAATTGAACCAGAAGTTATCAAATCTATCACTAAGCAAGCATCATTTTATCCTCTCATTTGAAAGAGGGCTTCAGCTGTTTGATATGACCCTAATGCTCATTGCATCACCATTAAGTTTACTTACAGTGGCATTAGCAGCTTCAGCTTTGCTCAATGGTGAGCTAAAGAGAGGTGGCTGTAGGTTTTCTAGAGTCAATGTTCACTGAAGCTGAAAACTCACATCTTGATCTGTCCTCTGCAAGCTAGGAGGAAGTAAAATATGGCTGTTAACAGGCAACTTGTACTGACAGGAAGGCCCTAATACATTACAGCCAAGCCTTTCTAAAGGGTGTGGGGTTTCTTGTTTAAGTGGCAGACCATAGATATTCCAGTACTGGGAACCCTGCAGCACCCCCTAAGGGGAAGCATTGTCCTTGTTCTCATGAACATAGCTTGATGCTGCAAAACAAGAGGGAGACACAGGAAAAGCAAATGGAGAACTGATCCCCTTTATTGATTGGTCTGAATCCAGAAGTCACTGTCTACTGAAGACATTGTGTAGAAAAAAAAACTTGAGTTACGATGCATGGGTTTTTCAAGTCTTAAATGATTTCATATCAGAATCACAAAACATAAAGATGAAAGCATTGTGAAAGTGCTGATCAGAAATCAGTTAAAAATTTGTAGTAAACTACAGTTTGTAAACATGACTTACGAACACCTTCCTGTTTGAAACAGGTCAGATGTAATTCCATCTTTGAAGGCTACTGGAATTGTGATAAACCTTAGGCTCTGGAGAGGCTTTTGCATTGGAAAAGTTAGAACATGGATCACAAACAAGAAAAGCAACACTATCTTAGGCGCAAATGCCATTCAAGCTGTGGTTTAGGGGAAGTAACTATCCTACTTTGGATACCTTGCTGCTGCAGCAGCAATGAAATGAACATGCTCTGCTTACTGTACAGTTAGCAAAGACTTTTGCCTGTACATACCTCTTTCATGTTGTAGTTGTTATATGAAGAAAGTGAGAACAAGTGAGTTTTAGAATGGAATTCAGCTCTTCCCTACAAATTGAAATACAAAAAAAAAAGGGGGGGGGGCAGATGAACTTGTTTTTTGTTTTCCAGTATATGTTGCTGGGGGGAGGGGGATTTAAATAAGAGCACAGGTCTACAAATAGGATGAAGAATTCACTGTTCTTAGCCAGAAGTGTTAAAGAAGCAGAGGGCAAGAAAGTCTTTCTTTGAGAAAGATTGCAAGGAGATTGCCAACTAAGATTGTGAGGAAGCTGCCAGCTAACCTACTCTGCTGTATTTAAAAAAAGTAGCAAAATAATGCTGTATTTGCAACACACTATCACATTTCCAAATGAGCTTTCTTGCAACAACAACTCCCCCACAGGATCTTTTTTCTGAAATACTCAAGGTAAATTTGCTATTGATAAATAACTCTCTACTTCTTCCTGTTTGTAATTAGACCATTACAGTCCTTCCATAAGATGTAGCACTTACAGACTCAAGGTTACACAGCTACGCTATTTTACCTTCCACATAATGAATTGCAAATACAGTGATAAGTATGAAATACTTTGACTGACACATAACTTCCCAAGGCAAAGACTGTGCTCATCAATGAGATGCAAAAGTAGTTTGGTATCTCTCAAGGCCCCCTCCCCAGCCCCTGTCAGTGCTATCTGTAAATCAGTACTTCTACCCCGGAGGATTTAAATTCACTTTCCTGAGGACAACGCAGCAAAAAATAAGATGCTTTTGAAGATGGATGTCAAAAATACCTGGTGATATCGCTAATCAGATGCATGTATACATGAGCTATAAGCATATCATAGCAGGCATTGATAGATGAATGATTAGAGACACTCTTGTCTAGTACCATATACAATAAAAAAAGTTATCACCCTTACACATATTGCACACTTCAGGAGTTAAAGCCAAGCACTTGTATGGACTTCCACCAAAAACTTGCTTATAGGGATGGGTATTGAGAGGGGGACACATACTTCAAAATAATTTTTTACATGAAGTCTTTAAAATCAGACTGAAGGAAGGTAAAAATCACAGTACCTATTTCAAACTAGTTGTAAGAGAAGCCAAGTAGTTGACTCATATGTTGTTCAATTATTCTATAAAAGCATTTTGTTTTATTTAAACTCAGGATGTAGAGATTTTTCTTCTTAAAGGATTTATCAACCCACCCAGAGCCTCTGTTCAGATAAGCCATTTGCTGTGGTTAAATATGACAGTAGAATTTAGTAGCCTGTTTCAACTGCATACAATGCAGAAACAGAAAACACTAAGTCTTTTGGGGCACAGTTAAAATTCCCAGTGTGCATAACAGTGAGGTATGCCTCCAGAAGCTGTTACTTTTTTTTTTTTTTATCCTTTTTAAAATGAACCATAACATACCCATGCAATAATATTTCTGCAGTGTTGCTAAATAAAACCAACTGCACTGAAAATTTACAATGTGGCAGAATTTAAAATTCAAAGAAATATACCATCTTATTCCAGCAAACTGGACTATGTTAATGTACAGAATTCATTAAGGGGTCAGTCTTTAAAAAAAAAATCAACATTTTCACAAGAGCTTGTACACCACTGAGAAAATGTGTCTAGGGAAAAAAATTATATAAAAGCACAATGCCTGCAAGAAGTGGCATGGCATTAAATAGGAAATGAACTAGGCTGGTTGGGAGGCTAGAGTTATGGTTAGGTTAGACTAGGCTGGGCTGGTACAGGGGCTAGGGTTATGAAGAGTACTCTACACTGGAGAAAATGCTTAAAAAAAAAAATTACAAAACGACCCCCAAAGTTTAGGCAATGATTTGAACATAAGTACACCAGATACTATAGCAAGGGAAAAAACACTGCAAAAAGTACTCTCTATTTACAGAAGAATGATTTAAAGACATTATGGTTTTCTTTACAAATAGATGTAGAACAGGAATAGTCCACATTTTTAAAAACTCTTTACATATTTATCTTTAGCAAGTCAACCTCCTCGATCAAAATCCTCCAACACACAGCCTGTGCAGAAGACATTTAACGGACTCTCCATTAATTCTTCATTGTGTGGCCCTTGCTCTCTTGGAAAGTCTCTCTGGGCACAAGTCAAAAATAGATTTTTTTTTTTTTGACCCGCAAATTAAAAAAAATCTGCATAGTTCAGTCATCACTGTCAGACAGAGTCTCGTATTGTGCTGAAAGCAGTGGTGCAGGTTCTCGCTCCCATATCCTGTTCTGTTGGTGAGTGGTTGCTTGGCTCATGGACGGTGGGGCACATGCAATCGATGTTGGCGGCGTACTGCTCAACATCCGCATCGTCAACGGGTTGTAAGGAAACTGTGTTGACCCTGAATTAAAGAGAGTTTCTCCACGTCAAAAACATGAGCCATTCTAATGGGTTATAAGAGATCTGTATGTTAAACCAATAATAAACCCCAAACGGTCTCCTGTGCTTGTGACATCTAGCAGAAAACATCTGTTTCAGAAAAATCCTTATATCGCAGATCTAGTTGCTGTGATCTTTTGACCCATGTAGCAGTGTTACGTCCACATCTGACCTTTCAGCAAATATCCCAGGCAGTTGGTTAGTTTGAATGAAATCCCCCCATTTCTCACCTGTTGATGAGGGCCTATCTTCCCAGGCCCACACTGGAGTCTGTCTGTGATAGTCTCCTTCTGAATGTACAGAGGAGACAGAGGAAGGTCTTTCAGTTCCTAAATATCCCTGTCCAGGAATTGGAGACTTAGACTTTCTACTATTTGACTTGCCAATTAGCTTCTGCTTGCTGACTCCCCCTCCTGGAAATAGAAGGGACAGATTTTCCAAAGAGGTTACACTGAACTTCAGCCTCTGTATGTATTTATAAACTATCACTTAGTAGCAAACAGGAGTTTTACATTGATGCCTTCTGGAATGCTGATTCACTACAATTAATGATTGTAGAGGTTAGTCTTCTAAACACACTTGCTAGCAAATCCCTATTTTTACCATGATGGAGTATATTTCCCTTTTTATGAAGGGGGCTGTTTTCAGTTCAAGTTAGTTACCACTGTCACATGTTCCTTATAGGTAAAGTAACATACATACATCTGGGAAGTCGCAGGTATCTGCTACACCCCTTATCTCTTCCCCATTCCATGAGGACTGTCATTCTCCAAGAAATATTGGCTAATGCTCCTGAAGTCACCAGCACCATTTTGAAAGCTAGGACCACCAGAGGGAATGGAAACACCATTTCTATCACTTCCAGAAGGCAGAAACTTTCTTCCAGTGACACTGAATTTATTAATACCCTTGATTTATTTTTGTTCAAGACCATGAAATATTTAGGAGCTGCAATACCTCACCTGAATTTGGTGATGGATTAGCTTCTTCCCTCCGTGTCTCGTTATTTGCCGATACTGCAGCGCTGGAACTGCCAGGTGCTACTCCAATAGACTGTGGCATTACGACTCCATGATCCTCACTCTTGTCGTCAAAGTTTCCCATCAATGCTTTCCTAATAATGTCTTCCAGACCCAGATTACTGGCAGGATCTGCAAAGGAATGACCCCTAGAACTGACTGCACCTGGGAGATAAAAGAAAACATACAAGGAAAGGTGGGAGGGGAGGCAAAAAACACATCTCAGAAATTACAAAGGGATATGGGAGAAGGTTTTAGAGAGGCAGAAGGATGGAAGAAAAACAAATATGACTTTTTTTAAAATGCAAAGCTACATGCTCCAAAGCAGCTCACAACAGCTGTAAGTTAGACATGCCAGCAAATACTGAAGAGCTACAGCAGTAGTGCCACTAAATGTCAGACTATTTGCAAGAGGGTATGTTTTACCTGTTTAAAAAAAGGGTGGGAGGGGCAAAAAAAGGGCAAAGGAAGCTGAGCATGCTGATTGTGATAGTATATTAAGTAAAATCTGCAGCTATTCCTCAGTTGTAAGAGATGAGACTAAAAGAATATTTCTTATATTAATGGAATAGTGTCCTTTTTTTTTTTTTTTTAAATAAAGCATAATATGTGGCAAATACTTATTCCAAAAGCTTGACCTTCCATCTAAATCGACAGAAATCAGTACTTTCTCCATTTAAAAGACAACAGCACTATATCAACAGCACTATATTTTGGCCGTGACTAGCCAAAATTGTGTAAAGGTTAAAAAAAATTGTGGTACTATTCGGATTTAGTAGTTCTTAACTCCCATACTTCGGTTCAATTTTCTGCCTCACTTGCCTCTTTAGCATAGTAACGTATGGCTTACATTCAATTTTCTCCTCTCAAATGAAGTTTTTTAAAATTTATTGCAAAAAAAAAAAATCCCAATTATTTTAAATATCCCGATTTACGGGGTATACTATATTTGATGAACTAAGCTCAACTTCTGTTTAACTGCACTGTATTTAAATTCTGTTTAAGTGAGATGCTAAACAATTTCACAATTTCTGCCTCTGTGTAAGATTTGCAAAGCACACAAAAATAAGACATTCTTGCCTAAGTTCCCATTTAAATATTTTCTGGAATTTCCATTGGCCGTTTTGTTTTTCCCTATGATACAGAAAACAGTTTTCTTCATGGAGGATATTACCCTTTTAATTTGTCTTCGTCTTCATCTTCCTCATTTACTGGACTTCCATAGCACATAAATGAAAGATACTGTATCAGTTTACCTTCTCTGAAACTTACATGATTTCTTTTACTGAAAAACTTACCTGAGGTAGTGACTGCTGGCAAATTGAATATTTCAGTTCCTGGCTGAGCAGTTGCTGCAATGAAAGCACAACATGTAAATGAGTTTCCCAGTACTGAAGATCACTACAAGAGTTCTAATGCATATGGTATAATCACTTTGACCTATTTCAATGTTCTGTTTTGACTTTCCCAGCGTTTGAAGATGAATGTGTGTCTAAGTCTTCTCAGGAAAATGAAGCTGTACTTGGGTATAAGAAGTATCTTACGTAGTTATGGCTAGCCTTCCTTTGAAGATGTTACTTCAGGAAGCAGACTGACTTTTTGAGTGTTTTGTGAAAACTCAAAATCTTCTATGTAAATTTAAAATGCACAGCTGCATTTGGCTAACATATTTTAATGTATGAAACTTGTAGACTGAGTATTTGTATGTATTCAAAAATTCAGTGACAACTCTGGAATGGCTACAAAAACCCACCGCCCATATTTTGTCCAAAACAATTTGAGAATAAAAGATTTTCAACCATAACAGTGAATTCGATACATAAATGAAAAGATTACTGGTAACAATGGAAAATGTGTTTGCGTGCCAAACACACATACGCTCAGAGGAAAATCTATCACACACACAATTCAGACCCAATAAAACCAATACTGCAACCCTTATCGATGTAGCCGTGTTCTCTCAGAATTAGACATGACTCTGATGTGCAGAAATAAAATGCCAGTGACTCAGCCCAATCACATTACTAGAAAATTTGTGAGGTAGACATCCAGACCAATGTAAACGCACTCATTTTGTCAATAAGACAGAGCAGCATACAGAATACACTTCACTAAGGTGAATTAAAATTCTGTGAAATTAACTTGCTGCTTAATGCAAGAGCATTCACTTTCAAAGAAATACTTTAGATTAGGTATCGAGGTCACAAATGGCTTAAACTCTTGCTACCCATAATCTTGCTGCAAATTTATGTTGAACTTTCGTAAGGGGAAAAACAAAAAATATAATTCTAGTATCATATTCCACCATGTCAGTGTCCATTACTGAAACTATAATGAAGTATTCAAGATAGGTCATTTCAACAGCTATAAACATAAGGGTCAAAAAATACAAAGCCTTAAGTTTGCAAGACACTTTTCCAAAAAGAAAATATGCAGTAGTTAATATTGACATGAAGCAAACTAGAGGCGCAAAGCAACTGAATAATGTCAGGTTTCAACAAGTATCTAATATTTATTATGTGCTTTTTCCATAGTTTTCAGAAGCCATTTCCATCTCTCAAATTAAAGGTTAAAAAGCTTACGTTTGACAAAGTCCTATACAGACCAGCATAAAATAGTCTAACAATCTTCCAGTTGATCAGTTATAAATATGTTTTTACATTCATACATTTATGTTCATTATTATGTTATTTGAAACATACTTAAGTTAGGACATTTGCGAATGGCAGTTGCATAAAGCTCAAGTTGGAAAAATACAGTGAAAAGGCAAGTTCTGCATACCCATGTCAGAGTCACCTCCACCAGATGAGTTCAGCTTTCGAAATATCTCCTGTTTCTTGGATTTCACCATTGGTGAAGTGTTCTCAAGTTTGGTGAAAAACGAAGGCAGATAGCTTATACTACCCGGGGAGCGAGAGTCAGTCCTGCCAAGACCAACACGTGTCAGAAGAGAGAGAACATTTTTCAAGGTATACGTTTCAATCTTTCTAAAAGCAGTCAGGCAGAAACAGCCAGCTTTCATATACTTTTAAGGCTATTTTTCCCCTCAGCCTGTTGCTTGGGGACTAGATCAATATAATGACTCTCTAGGGACATCTGCTTTATCCAGGAAATGGATAAAGACACGATAGCTCACAGAAAAAGTGACAATGTTATAGTCTGTGCTGAGGAACGGTACAGAGCCAGTGCTCACATGAATCACCTCTGGCATCTCTGTTTCTGCCCTGCAACATGCATGCTAGATCAAATTTTCACTGAAAATTAGTATGTCATTAAACGTTTAAGCTAAAAGCCCAAACACTCATCCTGGCTGCTCCCACCTCCCTACAAATTTCCAACTCTTTTAATCCTCTTTTCACTTTTGTCCCCGATATGCCACCAGAAAGGACAGATTTCTTCTTACTCTGCTAACCCACCCTGTCACATATGGTCCAAGCAAATAAGCTATTACAGGTATTCTCGGAAAGCAGATGAAAATAGCCATATGGGGTCTAGGATTTGGCTCGAGGGCTGTCAATTAGCCATCCTTGCTCTATGGCACAAATTCAGACCAGGATTCATGTTCAATATTTCACATTCCTTATCCATTTTACATTCACAGTAGCTGGCACACTTTCTGTCCATAATTTCTGTCATATTAAGATGTAAAGCAAATTGCTGAAGTAAATGTCATACTAAAAAGACATACATTTTATCTTTGTGTCTCAAAATATAGGTATTTTTAGCTGTTTATAAAGATGATAAAAGTACCAGTATTCCAATTACAGAATTCAGCAAAACAAAAAACCCCAAAGCATAAAAAATTCAGGTGAGAATCTAAGCTAAGCACCTGGTCAATGCTACGGTCAGGGATAGACTGCACAGTTTCAAAACAAACAACAATAATCTAATGTAGGTTATATTCACTGCGGTGCCTAGAATGCTTGAGTTTATTTAAGAAGAAAGATGGCAAATCAGCTTTCAATTTCAAGAAAATTAGACTTTAAAAATCATCTAAAAATAAACTAAAAAAAGACTCTAGCTAGACTCTAGAACCAAAATCCTTAAAATTTTGAAAAGAGCAATTCCCCCTGCCACGTTCTTGAAAATTTCTTGCCATAGAGCTAATTTCCATCAGGGACTGCAAGAACCCTGCCTACAACTGCATACCAAAAATTAAGAGGAAAAAAAAACAAGTTTGACCAGCATGAGCTTTGAATAATGCTCACCAGATACTTCAAGAGTCCAGTTCCCAGATTGTCACTTTTTGTCTCTATTCTAGAAGGAGAATGTATTTCTAAACAATTAAGTTTTCTTCAAGCTAAAATTTGTTTCTGGGCAAATGACAGAAGCATCCATTTCAATGTGCAGCTGCCAGACATTTGGAGAACCAGCACTGATGCAGTCTGCCAGGGATCCTGCGTAGTCTTCTGTTGCAGATCTGGCAGACTGACAAGTAACCCTGGGAAGCAGGGTTGCCTGACGTTTGGACCTCCTTACAACCCACCGTCCCACCTGCTGGAAATAAAGCCCCTTAGCTTAGTGACATTTAATGTGACAAGCTACTCTAAAGTCATGTGTTGGAAGCCTGGGTTCCTCCACACTTTACCAGGCAGCTGGACAGCATCCAGGGTGCCAAGCAGGCAGGACAAGCCTGAACCATATACAAGAGTAGAGGACCTTTCCTACAAAACATCTCAATTTGGTAGAACCTAGTAGGCACTTTGTTATAATGTTTTCAGTCAGATATGACATTAAACATGCTACTTGCAACATAAAACCCAAGACAGAACATGAACATATGAGGTTTCACTCAGGTCTTCCAAAGCATCTCTGAACTAGAAAATGTCAAATGCTACCGCAGAGGCAGAGCGCTTAAACTATTATTTTTGCCATTAGAACATACAGCTCCACTTCAGAGATCAGATATTGTTTGCAGCCCAAGATCCAGAGTAATTTTTAAAAATTCAGTTTCATACGTACCTCTGTTCAGTAGGCTCGGTTCTTTGGGAAAGCAGTAGAACATTGTCCTGTTTCTCATGTACAGCTGGAACCTGAGGTGGTGAGATTGGCTCATAGGGCTCTGAAGAGACATGACTTCTCTCTGGAGATTTTCCAGGTCTACATTTATAGTTCAGAGACAGATAAGTACTCTCACTGCATGTAATTGCAATCAAGCTGTTATACAAACACTTATGTCTAGTTATATATATTATATGCTTTAGTATTCTTTGTGATCTCAAAAACTTTGAACTGTCCATAATGATTCTGATCAGTTCTAAGTGAGTAAACACCTTAACTCCTCTAATGATTGGAAATGAAGCATCAGCAGTGAAGGGACACTTCACTGTTATAAACTGTGTTACGCGTCCAAACAATTGTCAAAAATAATACAAGACAGATATTGCCTTGAGACATCTGAAAAAAGATTAAAGGATAACTCTAACCTCAATCTAAATATTATCATGCTAATTTTTGCAAATACCTTACTTAGGCATTAATTAAATTTGGGGTTGAACTGATTACAAGCATTACCTTCCCCTGGACTTGTCAGAGAGATTTTCAGGTGACACTCTAGCACCCGGCCGTTGATGGTGGACAGATTGCGACTGTGACTCAGGGCTGTAGCGGTTTGATGTCTTTGCCCGGGTAGAAACAGGTGTTGGAGCAGGGGTGGAATTCTGGAATGTACTGGTGGGCGGCTGCAAGTTGGCCTGAGAGGCTGCTTGGTTTCTAGCAAAGTCTTGCGTAATAATTTGCTAAGTGTGGGGAAAAATAAAGAATTAAAAAAAAAAAAAGGGGGGGGGGAGGGGGGAGACCTTGGTCAGACATTAGCCAGAGTGTACTTATTCATGGACTAGATGAACATGAAACTAATTGCAACAAATCAGACAGTTTTAAGTTTAGATACGTTACTATTTATCATAATCTCAGTACTAATCCTGCAATTATTAATTTTACTAATGTTCCAGATCCTGTGTTTTCATAATCAAAATATAACTCTTAAAGTCTGAAAAGATCCAAATAAACCTACACAGATGTGGTCGGCAAGGGTGATTAATCGATGGGTCCTGGGCACATGTCCCATCCCCTCTGCTTGGGAGGAAGGAGGTGGGGGTTGCTGGGGTGAAGGAGGTTCCTGTTGTGTCCTGTAACGGTGAATCGACCCCTCATATTGCCTGTTTGGGTCACCTAGTTGAAGAAGTAAAGGTCAAGCTATTAAGACACTGTATTACTGAAGCATCAAGGTTTAAAATTTGTAAGCATAGAACTTTCAAAGAGGAGGTATTTCTGCATTAGATTTTAGGTATCCTGCATGATTACCACTCTTTCCCTACAACTTGAGGCGCTACAATTTAAGATAGCTAACCGGAGCTCAATTTCACAACGCGGTGGAAATTCACCTCATTTCTCGTTAGCAAACTCTACTGTAATAGTTCGAGCTTTTCCAACAGATAAAAAAACCACGTGCATCAACAGCAACACACAGTAATTTTAAAGATTATATCTTTGAAAATAAATCTCTTATTAAATCAGCTAGATTATAATGTAAAAGAACTCTAATATCAAGTGTCAGTTCTAATGCATTTGCTCAAGTTCTTCTAAAGACCACTGCAACTACATACTTCAACAAAAGGTTCTCACAAAGGCAACGGCGTGGCTAGCAGTGACTTAAGAACTGTTGATGTAATTTATTTTGAGTTCATGGAGCTGGCAAGACAATGATCAGAATGTTTGCATATGCAGATAAACTTACTTTCTGCCTGGCTTGGTTTGGGTGCCTCTTGCTGATAGGGCTGCAGCTTTTCTTGAGTAGGTACAGGTGAATTTGCAGGGCTAATCACCTCAATGGCATCTCCAGGAGCTTCATACCGGTGGGAGGATACTGAATATCAAGCAGAGGTTATGGAATAAACTGTACATATCATGGAAGGTTTTTGTTGCCTATATATAGCAATGTTAATGTTCCCATTAAAGTCACACTAGTGAAAGTCAAAACACTAATTGTTTGTTTCACCATGTTTGTCATGAGAAAACAGTATTTTCACAAAACAGCATGGCCATGTTAACCCAATAATTTGGGAAGGTCTTGTGACCTCCAATAAGGTCAGCTTTATTATCCTGCAGTTCAAGATACAACATGGAATCTGAATTTAGATAAAGCAAACAAGTATGATTTTGCAGGAATCTTTAGTCACTACCTGCAAAAGCCATATTTGCCTATGAAGCGCCTCTACTATGAGGCTTCATAATCAGAACTTCAGAATCATTTCACAGCCTGTTATCTCCCTAAAAAGGCTAAGATAGTAAAGAAGTAGATAATTACTAAGATACGTACAACTACTGGAAGAATCGGAACTCTGAGAGCCCCTGTCTCGTGCATCCTTGTCTGACGCAATCTGTCGAGTGATGATCACATCTATGAAGTTAGCAGCAGTAATTGTGGTCTTCCCTCGAGTTCTCAGCTCTTCCTCGTACCTGGATTTAGGAGGAGGTCCTTTCTCTTTACCAGCCTCTGAATAGACTACTGATGAAGACTGACCCTGGGACTTGCCACTGGAAAAATTTGCAGATGTATATGGGCACTGAACAGGTCTCTTTTCTATCTCCAGTGTTTTCTGTTCCATCTGCTGCTGCTGCTGCTCAGTAACCACAGCTGGCCTGCGCCCCATATTCTCTTCTATCCTTGTTCCTTCATGCTTGCTCTCTTTTGCTTTGGTAACTTCCATCTGAGGAGCAGAGGCTGCAGCATCTACTAGGGCTGCAAGGGCATCAGCAGCAGTATTGTAACGGGAAGCAGGCAACCCTTGAGTTATGGAGGGAGCTCCAGGGGTGAGCTGCCTGTTGGCAAATACCAAATATTCTGAATTACATCACATGAAAAAGAAATAGAGCCAGATCATGAGTACAACCAAGTGAAGCTTTTGTGACACTAATTTCTATCCAAACTGGACTGGGTGAGAATGCAATAGAGCATTTTTGAAAGTCCAAGAGCCATCAGATAGCGGTAACTCCTGGTAATTTTCCTCACACCAAACACACCTTTTCATAAGCTCAAATATTGGAACAGATGTCTTTGCGACAATAATTTAAGAAACATACATGATACGTAGCTGAGCAGCAGGATCCAAAGGTGTGATTACGCTTGTCCCATTGGTTCCTTGAAAAATACTAGGCCTTTGCTGCAGTATGTTTTCCTGGCTTCTAACTGAAGGGGACGGAGAACGAACATATCCATGACTGCCAGGTCTGCCGGGCTGCTCTGTACCTAGAGAACATAGAAGGGGTGGGGGAGAAATGGAGGACGTTATAGGATTGTATAAATCATGCTTACAAGAATGTAGAATTATGTATCAACACTGACTCCTTTTCCATACCCTTTTCCAGCCGCCCCCACCACTCCCTATATGGCAGTAAGTGTAAAAGGTTTAAATGACAGCATCCTTTCTATAAGGCTGTAAATGAAATGCAAGTTGTGATAGCGATGACTGGGATTCATACCATTCCCTAGGTACTACGTGACCAAGCAGCATGCTACTTGCCTGAAGCTGCAGTTACAACCAGGACAGCTAGGTGTTAGGAACCTCCCTTAAATGCAGACTAAACCCAAACGATACTGCATAATATGTTGTTAATAAGCTGCATTTTGCTAACCGTGGATATGGAAAATGAGCAGCTACTTCTATAGGAAGGCTGATCAAAATATAGCAACATGCACTTACCTGGTCGAAGATAAATTTCAGCAGGAACTGAAGCTATTCTCTCTCTTTCTCGTTCCCTTTCTCGCTCTCGTTCCCTCTCTCTTTCCCGTTCCTTCTCCCTCTCCCTTTCCCGCTCCCTTTCAGCATTTGCAGCTGCAGAAGCTGCCAGGTGCGTAGGGTGTCCTGGAAGGTCCACAACATAAAATATTTCAAATAACAAAAGAGACACTCAAAAGTTTAGCGCAATTTGATGTACACACTTGCCATTATATTCTGCCATCCACTTACAGCAAATTTCCCAAATATATTTCCATTCCACTCAAGTCTATCCACTTACCTAAGAGGACAAAAACTTAACAGAGTGAGACAGTGGAAAGCTCAAGTAACTACTCTGTACTAATGCGGGTTCTATACAGTTAAAACCTAGCCAGCTTATAGACCCAAATTCCACCCTTTTACACACGTAATAGATTAGCGAGGTCATATAATCAGATGACTAAAAAGAAAGACCTGACAGAATGAGGCAAATTCTGAATTTGTCAGTGCTCCTTCAGCTGCTACTGCAACTATAAAGGACATCATTAACAAAACCTTTGCTATCCAAGTGAGAAGTGCATACAAATAGCTTTACCTGAAAAAACATCGAAACATGACATTATTGACAGCTGAATAAAAACGGTCAATTACCTCAGTATGACAGAGGATTAGAGACATCATCAAATGATACTGCCTCATACCTGGTGACAGAGAAGCAGGATTGTAAGGCCTAGGAGGGAACGTAAGCTGCGTACTGGGGATATAAGTGATTCTCTCCATGGGTGGTGTGCTTGTTCCTCCAGGATGAGGCACTAAGATAGTGGGAGCCATATTGTTCAGGTCAATAATTCCTGTTAGGAGATGACACACACAAGAATGACCATTCAAAGACAGACCACAGGTCCATGTCATATATATTCCATTCTCTGATAACGGTCAGCAATGAACGCTTAGTGGAAAGAATATAAGAATAAGACAAGTTTAGAACTATATTCCACCTCTCAGGTGATAACCTCTCAATTCTGCCTCTCAGCAGAATTTAGGAGCAAATTAAGAGAGAATTTGCATTTGTAGCACTCCATTTAATTGCCCTCAAAAAAAGTACACTTCAGCTCTTCTGAGTGATCTAATCTATCAGCAAAATGATATTACCTCAATATTTACCTCCCTTTCCAGACCATTTATACTCATGAAATGAAATGTTGAAATGCACAGATCCCACTGGAACTCCAATGTAACTTCCTCTACTATGAAAAACAAGCACTTATTCCTTCTTTGCCAACCAATTAAAACACTACAAGATCTTATATTTTAGTCCCAAGGCTATTTAATTTCTTTAAGAGTTTGAGACTATCACAATTTCTCAGAAAACTAAATACTTCACATCAACTGAAATATTCTTATCCACATGCTCAGTCAATTCCCTGCAATGAAATTTATAAATGACCAAAACCTACACCTATCCTAAAAAACCAGATTGACTCTTCCCCATTGTATCAGTGCCTGTTGGTGTATTTTTATTCTTAGGCAATTTTTCCACATTTGCTACCTTCCGTTCTACCTATAACTATCCAAGAGATTTAAGTGATAAAAAGATGCATCACTGCCAGTAACCAAGCTGGTAGCTTATTCTTTCCTGCTAAGTTCATAGCTCCTGAATGAACGTCATGTAATGCCAGTGATTTATAACTATTCATTTTACTGACTTGTTCTAAGATTTCTCCTGACATTTCCATGTGAAACAGTTCTTCAGACTCATGCCCCACAAATAAAACCTCCAGCACAGAAATCTCTTCAAGTCTCTTCACAGTGAACAGAGTTGCAAAGTCATCACTTTGCTTTTCTGTAATGGCCTTATCTGCTAAAGCATTACTTTTAAGTTCCAGTCATTTCTCAATGCTCTCTGGCATGTTTCTCACATCTCATGTGCTTGAATTTACTAGCTCATTTGCCTTTATAAGTTGGTTCCATAATATTTGTCCTTCATGCTCTTACATTTAACTTGTCAAGATTTCTGCTTTCTTTGGCTGAAGACTTACACTTCTGAAAGAAGTCTTTTTACTTTTGGTAGCTCCTTCCCACTGCTGTTGTGTGCTTTCAAATGTCCAGACTGATTCGTGTTTTTTTCCCACCCTGCCACAGGTCACACACGTTTACTGACTCTCTAAAAAAAACCCATCTTTAAACAATCTCCATATTGTCTGCAAACCTTATTCTTTCAGCTGCTGCTTTTATATTCATTTTAAAGAAGCTCTCCTTTTGATATAATTCTCCTTTCTGAAGTTCAAAGATGAGTTAGAATATACTCCTGGATATAATTTTAAACAAATGTAAAGCAGTCTTGTTTCTTGAACGTAAGTAAGTGTTTTAGCTTTCCCTTTATTTGAGCAATATGATTACATAGTTTTGCTTTACATCTGCAGTGGCCAAATGACCACTCATTTACTAAATATATATGTGAATGCACATATATGCGTACATACATATATATACACGCACACATATATAAACATAAAAATAACAAAATAAGCAAAAAAAACCCAAAACATATATCCAAAACATGCTTTAAAGAACATGAGAAAAAGGAGATGTACCTCTTGCTCCTGCATATGGGAGAGCTAAAGTTTGCTCTCTGGGAGATAATCCTCTGGTTACATCAGGACGCAAATTGACTTGCATCTGCTGTGAGGTAATGTAGTCATTCAGGATTGTCTGTCGTGTATTCTCCATTGCGTAAAGTTGATACTGGCTTGGATAGCCAGGGGTGGGCGAGAGCTGCCTTTGGAACAGGTAAGCAGCAGCAGCTGAGGATGAGAAAGGAAAAAAAAAAAACATCTAGCAAGCAACACTAATGATATGGAACTAAAGCTTTAGGATGTTTCTTTAGTTTCAATGGGAAATGCTATCAGTTCTATCTGGTCAGATCCAAAAGAAAAAAAAATAGCACTTTAATACTAATGTCTCTTCGTGTTTATGCACTGCACATAGACAGAAAAAGCTAAACAATCCAGATGAAGATCTGCATCACAGAAAAGACTTAGATAAAAATATAAAACCTGAAATTTTGAAGTGAAGGCTGACATACCTACAGAAAGTTAGAATACCTCACAGAGGTAGACTGATCAATATGTTAAAAGTAAATGTAGTGTATTTAGTATCATCTGAGGGTATTCTAGGGATAACGAGATAATCCCTCAGTGAGAGTTTGTCACAGCCCTGAACAGAGGGATCCCAATTACACTTTCATTCTGTAGCATCTTCCAACACCCTCCTTTGTATAGCTTTCCTGAAAGCTTTTAATACATTTCACAAATACTTATTTCAAAATACTATCTGAACTTTTAAAACAACAGAAGCAACCTGGCACTTTCTAGAAGAAAAGTACAGTACTATACAGGAATATTTTAAGAGGTTGCCTAGTTAGATATTAAATCCCCACCAAACTGAAACCAAACCACAACAGTGTACACAATCCTTTATAAATCATAGCCACCCATTGATATTTGCTTTTTAGAGACATCTTTTCTGTGCAAAGCATATAACATTCCTAAAATAGATGGATAAATAAATAAGACAAGCAAACACCACATATTTACCAGGATCCAGAGCCCTATGAAATGGCATAGCAGGATCTAAGTGAGGAGGGAGGTGACTCCTATAGACTTCAGGAGTAGCTCCTCTGTGATGGGGGTCAAAAGGACTGTGAGTCACTACAGGATCAACCCCTGGGACCGGAGATTTTGCAGGCACACTTTCTCTCTGTGTCGGAGTAAGCGTATTTTTCCTTTCATGATTTGCTGGCTTCCCAGAAGATATTCCAGCTAACAAAAACAAAGAAAAAGCCAAATTCAGAAAATACTTACAGCTGAATCTTCTATTGGAAATAAGTATAAACCAGTACCCAAGGAAGATTCTAGAGGACCCTTCAATCTGCTACAATAAATCACAGAGAACGTTTTATACTACAAACTTTTCCTGGGGAAAAAAAAAAAATCTTAAATTCAGCTAACTAGGTTGGGCCTGCACTTTATCATACTATCTTCTCTTCTAGAAACCTCTACAATTCACTAATAGTACCTACCCTCAAAACATTACACTCGTAGACAACACTTTCAATGCAATCCAGAATCAAATGCAAACTGAGACTGAACTACCTCCTACCTCCATGTTACAGTATGGCAGACTTTCATTTTCTTAGTTCATTTAACAGCTTAGGGCCTTCTAAAATTCCTGCCAGCTGCACTCCAAATTGAGCAGAAATTGAGCACAGGTTACAGAAAATAGTTTAAAAATAAATTTAAAATGAAATTATTCAAAGTCCTTATCTTACGCCAGACAGGGATAACATACCTTCACTAACTCTATTCATCATAGGTGAACTTCTGGACATTGGACTTTGATAGTTCACAGGTGTCCTTCGTGCATTGGTATCATCATAAATCCCAGGGCTCAGTTGTGATTTGGGAGTTTCATGAAGAGTTGACCTGAGAACAGAGGGACCAGAGCTGACTACTGACGTGTGACGGGAACGTACTGCATCCCCGGTCTTCACATCTTCATATTTTCCTCGCTCCACCACCTTCACGTTTTCTGGCACCATTTCCAGCTGCGGCATTCCACGGGGTAGCTTGCTTGGTCCAGTGATTAAAGATTTTACATTGTGTTTGATTGTGGACTGGCCAGAGTTGCTTTCATATTTTATGGGTGTACCCTGCAAAGGTGAGAAAGATCAGGTAAGGTAACCCTGCCAGTGTTCCACTGCTGCTAAGAAATCATTTTGTTTTCACTACAGTTCATTGCTTCTATTACATTTTCTAATACTACAGTGCATTATACAACTGGATCTTAGCCATCGTTATTTGTCAGCTCTCCTACACTTGCTTGCAAGGGTGTCCCCTGCACGTGCAGTGTCAGGGTTTTTCTAACAAGCAGAAAATATTTTAAGCTTTACAAGTGGGTAGTTTTCTACATAAAAACAAAACAAACAAAAAATTCTCCAACCTTTCTGATTATTCAAATTATCCTAAATTGATTCACTACTGAATTTTCAAGCAACTGCCCAGTCCTACTTTGTATGTCTACCTGAGATATGGAGCCTTCTATGATTGGCCTGGTCGTCTGCACCATTTCAGGAGTTTTGCGACTTTCTTGGCTCATTAGGTCCTGTCTTGGGATTTCATGGATGGAACGACCCATTTCTTTTATAGTAGTAACTCCATCATATGGCTTCCCCTTAGTAATGGCTCCTTCAAATGTCCTTATGGGAGGTGACTCTCTCTTAATCTGTTTAGGATATTTCAGGCCTTCTTCAAAACTTTCAGCTGTTGCTCTTGGTGTGCCTGTTATAGAAAGAAAGAAAGAGTCATATCATTGGTATTAATCATCACTATGTCTCTTTTTCATAAACAGAATAACTAACTACATGTCACACTACTGGAACTTTGATATGCCATAGGCAAATATATTTGGAAAACTCTGAAAATTAAAAGAAAAATCATGAAAATAATACTGAACAAATATTCAAGCTACTGAACGGATCACAAGTTACTTCAGATGCTGAAATAAAGGCAATAACATACATCTCAGAAATTGTTAAGTATTAATTTTTAAAAAAGGTGCTAATTACCAAGTATTCATATTAACAAAGACCTATTTTGCAAAAGGAAAAAAAAAAAATGTCTACGCATGAACTTCATATGTAGCATATCAGAAAGTTCCTGACAGAAAATTTAGGCTCTGAAAACAAATCTAATAGGCTCCACCTTTAACGCAGCTAGCATTGATAGCAATAGCTTTAAGTTTTAGAAATCCTGATCGCTGGGATGTAGTAAATACCTGCCTTCTAAACTAGCAAAACTTTACCTTGCATTATAGAACCAGATAACACTGTTCTCTCTTTCAGTTCAGCATGCGGGCTGCCCCTAGGTAGTGCACGGCATATTAAACCTAAAATTAAATGAACATGATTTAGAAAATTAAAGAACAAGTGTTCAAAAAAGGTGCTCCTTCTTACATACATTAGATCCCATCTATATCATATTAGTGCCAAAAGGGCCTAGTCACAGTATGCTAGACACTGCATTAACATGTTAGAAAGACCATCCTGCGAAAAAATCCAAAGAACAAACAAAATCCCTTTCAGTTCAAGTATTCACCTCATCACTTTGCTGCAGGGTTTTAACACGTTTACAAAACACAGGATATTCTTATATTTTTAAAATTAAGCTTAAATCTTCTCCCAGAGGCAGTCATTGCTTCCCCAAAACCCCACTTCAGTTTCCTTGAAAGGTGTAGATATACATACATACATATATACATACACACACACATACATACATATATATATGTATGTATACATATATTTAAAAAGTATTTATTGATGGGAAAGAGAACAAAAAAAAACCCAACTGAAAGTACACCTCACCATCACCAACTTGATCAAAATTAAGACTGAATCACCTGAAAAAAGCTGAATTTACAGACCACATTAATAATCTAAATCAAACCCCAAAGAACGCATAATTTTCCACAGTCTGTGGAGGAAAAACGTGTCAGTGATGAGACACTGGTATGCTGTATTAGAGCAGGTTCTTGTATGTCAAACAAGCCAGAAAATGTACCAAATGCATCAGGAACTTACAGGTAGCGCTGAATTTCTATATACAGTCTAGAAACCTCTCCAAACCATACCGTTCCATCTGATGAAGATGTACATGAAATAGCCTTTCAGAGCTAACCAGAGATGGGACAAAGTGCTCTTTAGGAACAAGAATCTCTCCTACAGACTCCAGAGAGAATTTAAGCAAGAAATATTTACTCGATATTTGTATTTTTAAAAGACATTCAGAAAGTTGCTTAATGGCCTGACTTGACCTTTCCATTCTTAGTTTGATTACAGCATATTAAATTGAAATAACACTAGGGATGCCCTGAAGCGGGACAAAGCAGGATATGGCAGCAGTGCAAGCCTTCTGCTTGGCATAATTTAAGCGATTGCTTACATGAACGCACAGGATCACACCAATTGATTCTGACATTACTCTGCCATAGTCGAGAAGCAAATATTTAACTGAATGGGTGTGCCCATGGAGTCCACGCAAGTAAGAAGCAGTGTTGTTGGAGCCCTACGACAACCAGTTGGGATTGTGAAGAGTCAGTTACTCCTATCAGTAGGGCTGACGTGTTTTATAACTGCTAGTTGAATTACCTGCAATTACAGGAACACACTCTACCAAAAGAAATACGAAAACCAGTATCTACTCCAGTAATATCTCCAGCCTGCTTTTATTGCAGCAGTTATTACATGGATTTGATTAGCAACATAACATTTAAATCTAATTTCTCTTTCAGTCTGCCCTAGAAAACTGATCTAGATTCTCTTGCATCAATGCAAAAGGTTTTACTAGAGTACACAACATCTTAGAAGCAGCAGTTTTACCTTCCAGTGGTGCAGACACTGGAGACTCCCGCATTGACATTCCTTGTTTTATATTTCCTTCCATTGTATCATAACTTCTCTTTAAACCAATTTCATGAGCAGTTCTTGGACTCCTTGTTCCTTCACGAACATTTTTAATAGCTGCTAAAGTTTATACGAATGTGGTTAGACAATGTGGACAATTAGTGGAGGACAGAGAAAAAGAAAAGTGAGCAATACATTTTTAATGGGGCCAGAAAATACTAACACCTTAACAACACAGCTTCAATATAGTACTGAAACATTAAATCTCAAAGGACATTTTTCATGGTTTGTTAAAAAAACATTTGTTCAAAAAGTTACTTATTTATCAGTATTTGTACTGAAGTTCAGAGTTAAAGGACACATTTAATTCGATTTTTATGTAGAGCATTTAAGTGTTTCCATAACCTTCAAAACAAAAATATTCCTGGACAAATTGGAAATGGATGGCACAGGTTAAACAGGTTACCAGCCGTATTTCAGCCAAACAGTACAGGAAATGCATCAGATCACAGGCACAATTTCGGTATCATTTTAATTCCCAACCCCTCAAAAAACACATGCAGGTCAACGCTTCCCCCAGACTGCACCCCAGTGAGCGAGGTTTATACCTATCCACTTGGAGGAAGATATACTTCAGCTACAGATTTTATAAGCAAAACACACTGTGATCTTGACTTTGATCAGGTAGAATATATAAATACTCACTATCGTAAGACAAAATATGCCCACTTTTGCCTTCATAAATAACATGGCCTTTGGCTGCAGCTTCCTCTCGGCACTTTTCGGGGCTGCTGTCTTCTGTAGCTAGTCGGGTGATAGTTCCTTTCAATAATGCATCAGCTGCTATGCCAGACTGGGACAGAGCTGGTGTACCCTGCATTTAAATCAGTCAAATAGAATTCAGAATATGTGTACTTACACAACAGAACAGGGAGCAGAGAAGAAAAAATAAATCTAGATTTTAGCTCTAGAAAAATCAAACAATTTATCAAGCAGTATGGCTTAAACTTCTGCCTCTATTATTAGAGATTTAACTTAACTCTTAGTAAATTGAGTAGTAAACAATTTATTGTCATCTTGTAAAAATACTTCAGGAAGAAGAACAGGAAGTTCCAGGTCACAAAATACTTTTGTACATTTACCCTATCATACCATTTTTGGAGTGGACTGCATATACCACATTACTTTACAAAGTCATTAGGTTGTCTCTCCCCAAAATCATGAAACTTCCCCGCTAAGAGGAGAATTGCTCCTACTACTCTCTCTGTAACTAGAGTCTAGAGGCCAATGAAAATAGTAATATTTAAAAGATGATGGGACAAAAGGGCTTAATTTACCTTTTGGGCTTTAAGCAGCATCTGTGCAAGACTGGTTACGATTTATTTTAGTTTTTGCACTCAGGTGTGATACTATTTTCACAGAAGCTGCTCCTAAGCCTTTAGTCAGGTATACTAAAGGCTACAGTAATTCTAGTTATGAAATTTAAAGACTCAGATATGTCAAGATGAAATCCTGGCAACACTGACTTCAGTGATAGTAGGATTTGATTACTGGACTGTATTTAAATCTTCTTTTTTGAGGCAGTTCCTACTCAGTGATCTCAAATGACATTTTTCATGGTTTGTTTAAAAAAAAAAAAAGTGTTCAAAAAGTTACTTTTTTATCAGTACCTTTTTTACTTTTTTAGAGATGTAAATATGTTCACAGCAATAGTTTAAATATGCTGGTTTGCTACAACCTTCTCAGTAAGAGGGAAAAAATACCTGAGTAATGGAGCCTCTCAAAGAGGGAATGGTCTCAACAGAAACTTTATTGGTTGGAGTTCCTCGTGTTATACTTCCTTCCTGTATTGTTGCGGTTCCTGTTTGAAATAAAGACATCCTGAAAAAAATCAGAGCATAAAAAAACCAAAAAACCACCCACAACCCTACACATCACACAAAACCACACTACTCTAACTGAAATAATTAAGAACTCTCTATAACGAGAACTGTTATTTTATACTAAAGTACAGGGAAAACTAACTTTTTTTTTTTTTAAACAGTGTACATTTGAGGCAGTTAAGCCATTTCCTCTTTTAGCTTTGTCCTTCACAGATAACATGTGAAACAGAATCTGTGGTATTTAGTTTCCTTTCTTTTGATTTGTACATTTCATGTGTATTGCTCTGTGTATACTCTAGTGGACAATCAAATTTTGAATTTAGCATGCCTTGAAACAAACACATGTTTTTAACTAAACATGCAGATAGGAGGAGCTAGTTACAAATACATGGTGTACACATGCCTCAGAAAAGAAGGAGCAGATTGACCATTTAATGCTTTAAAATGACAGTTTAGTAGTTTGGGCTACAGAAGCCAATTCTCTCATTCTCATCAGGCTCTGACGAAGCTTGTTACTTAATCAATATGACCTTACCTCGAACCACACCTTCATGTTGTGCCCTGACCAGGAGTCCCTCAGGCTGGGAATTCTGACTTCTAGGAGAGAATTCTTCTTGCTTGATGTAGGGCAAGGAAGCTACACAGAAAAAAAAAAGTGTTTTTTTTTGTTGTTTCCTTAATTATGAGTCATTAAATAGTCTATATAAAATGCTTGTGTCAGCTTTTGTTTTCCTACCAGATTTGGCTGACTCCTGCTGCCTTGGCAGCCCAAGAGATATAGAACCCACTGATGGCTTTGCTGCTTCTTGGGTGTAGGAAGCTTGACTATGGGATGTTAAATAAGTGCCAGGTGTTCCCTGAAACAACAAGTGTATTATGTTAAATCTCGTTTCTGGAATTAAGATTTACATGTATTTTTAAAGGAGAGTAATAAATCTACTATGATCCTATCTTAAAAAGCTACGGTAGCACCATTGCAGAGTATCAAAGCACAGAACACCAGGAGTCTAATATCGCTATTAGTTCAGAGATACAGTTCATCTCAACTGAACATCCTCAACATGCTATTACATGTAAATGACTGCAACTTGTTCTCTTCTGTAAGGCACCTGTAATTCCTGGACTTTTGAGAGGAGGCACATAGAGCTCTTAGATGTTAATATCGTAAACTTATCACTGAGTACATGATGTTGAAGGTTGATGAAAGGGCAGAAAACCAATGTAAACACAGCTCCTCCAAGAATATATTATCTTACTTGTGAGATTGAGCCTCCCATGATGAAGGAAGGTTTTTCTGATGGCACACTTGTTTTGGAAGATGGAATGAGTGGTGGTGGCGGTCTGGTGGGTCTGGTCGTTGGAAGGCGGACTCCTTCAGGTATATTGGTTATTACTTGGTGAGGAGCCGGCTGGAGAACTTTGAGGGAAAAAAAAAAAAGCATATTAAACATTACAATCTGTTTCGGTTAGTCATTAGCTGAAGTATCAGCTGAACAGCTGATACTAGTCAATATATAGACAAGAAAAACAAAAATAGCAGGTTCATATGACCGTTTCCAACAGCATCCCCACAATACCCAGTACCTATATAGTTGTATTTACAACTCTGAAGTTCACTGTGTCCAAACATGTATTACGCTTAGAAACTAAATGGAGAACATCTAACCTTGTGTCAAGGTACAAAAAGAAACAGCAAAATCTACACCATAGAATTGCAAACTCTAAAAACTAGGCTTTTAACATACTGATCAAGGGTACATTCAAGTTTTTTTGTGTTTTTCTGTTTTTTAAAAACATTCTTATTCTTCATATTTGACTCAATCGTGTTTTATTTAATCTAAACTTCTCTGATTTTGTCTTCTCCTAGCATGACTACTCTGAAGTGAAAGGCAATAATGCAAGTTGCAGAATTAAGATTTTCCAGTTAATTTTGTGCTGTTTTATAAAATGTCCAACTGCAATACTAAGCAATTATAATCAGAAACTACTTTCAAATATAGTAGCAGCTCTCTCTTTCTGTTAACACTCCCCTTCGTAAGAGAGGCCACCTATGAATATGACAGCAATTATGTTAAGCTGAAACAACTCTTGATGACTTTGTTCCTCTGCCAGTCTAACACATTTCAGCTCATCCTGTTTGGCTGATAAAATACATGTTAGTCAGCTGGTGCAATAGTAACAAAAAAAACAACAACAAAAAACCCAAAAAGACAACCTCATTGGAATTAGAAAATACAGCTGAGTACCTAGTACCTATTTACAGGCACACACAGAAAACAATGTTTTCTTCTTTCATTAGCGCAGAAAGCATTTAGAAAATAATTTGATACTAAAGGAAGCCACAGAGGTCCAGCTTCCAGAGAGAGACTACTAATCACAATGATACGTAACAAAATATTTACCTGGGGGAACACTGTAGCGAGCTGCGTTCATATCAGGCTGGGGAGAGGCTTTATTGACTTCTCTTGGAGATAGCCTGTATGGTGATGCTGACCTTGCTGCTGTATTCTGCGCTTGTACTTCCTGTTCTATTGCTCGCTTGACCTCAGCATAAGGCATGTAGGCCACTGGTTTTCCTACGAAAGTTATCAGAAAGAACAAACCCTAGATTAGAAATTAGCGTCAAAAGGTTCAGTCTACAACAGAATCGTAACAAAAGGCACCTATTCCAACATCAATGCATTCATCAGGACCTTATGTTTCAATTACGATATATTTAGACCAGAAAAGGAAAGAATTACATTCAAATAACCAACTCAGCACTGAAGCAACTAAAAATTCGAAAGCCAGGAGACGGGCTCTTTCTGAACAAAAGGAATAAATGGTTTTGCATACTAAAGCACGAGCATAGCAATTCCCATGCCAGCTTCCCAGCTTTCTCTAGCATTCAATGCTGCCAATAGAAAGCAAGCGTGTTTAGCCTTGTTAGTCTTCTGGTTACTCCACATTCAGACATTTATTTTAAAGTTAACACGCAGACAGACCTGATTATTCTGGAACAACTAACCTCGGCAAAGATTGCTCTTTTTAGACCAGTTACAGATTGTATAAAGTTGTTTTCCAAAAGTCATTAAAAAGTAGTATATTAAGGTACTGCTTAACTTAGTCTCTATCTTCTTATGAATTATTTTGTAGGCTGTCATAAGTCAGTTCAGCAACAGTTCCTGCAGTCCAACCAGATGCCCCTCAACATATGCACTGTATATGAATAGTCTGATGTATGCAATGCAAGAGTTTTAAACAGACTGTAGGCTCTCTCCTGCATATAACACTGGTGTGGAAAGGTTTCATATGCACAATAGATCTAAGGAAGCAGCTGTTCTAAAGATCTGATGACAACTCAGCCTCTTCCAGTTTTCAGGCTCATAGATACCCAGGCTCATAGAAAGCATTTACATTAACCACGTTATTCCTCCCTCTCTGCTTGCTTCCCTAATAACCTTGACTTTTGCTGGCAGACACTTCACCCTAGAACTTTCTCACACTTCATAATATAATCCTGAATAACTCTTGGCATTGGCAGCTAGTATTCAGTTAAATGGTATTTTTAGGCAATCCCAGACTTTCCACCTAAAGGCGCAAATTTCAAGAAAATGCAGTCTTAAAAAACCCAAAAAACTAAAAATAAACAGACAAAAACCCATATACACAAATCCATAAGCTCCCTTTTTATTATTTTAAACAGGCAGAAGACTGGAATGTTAAATTAATTTTACCAAGGTAAAATTAATTTAGATGTAGAATTTTCATAGCATCATTTAAAATCGTTATGCTTGTTAAGTACAGAATACTAAAGTTTCCAAGAACGTGACAGCTTGTGTTGCTAATGCTGTGGAGACAACAGAAACAACATATGAGGATGTAAAAAATCTAAGAATGCAGAACTATGCATCTATGACAGTATCTCTTTTCTAGTAAAGAAAGTTGGGTATTTGGAGGTAACAGTTACTACCCTTTCCCACTCAGAACTATGGATTCCCATAGGATGCCTTTTTTTAAGCGACAAAATCGTAATCTTAAAAAGCTGTAATTTGTAAGCTGTTTATGGAACGAAAATAATTTCAGTTCAAAGAATGAAAGCATGGCCAATATACACAGAAAGAGAGGAAGATGAATGTCTAGTGAAAGACAATAGATGTATCTTCTGGTTCTTAGGCAGAAATTTAAGCGATGTAATGTCTTGTCCATCTGAGTCACTTTCCTGCAGCCAACAGCGGTAACAGGCAAGTGCTTACTTAGTCACTCAGACAGGTTTTGCAAACAACAGTTTTAGCCTTGTTCTCTACCACAGATCACACTAACAGCCACATTCAGCAAAGGTCATAACCCAGAGTTCAGTTCCAACCCTGCCTCCAAGGAGCACCTGTTTATACAAATGCAACCAACCATCATGTTCCCAGGAGCAGAACTTTTCACGTAGACCTTTTGTGGTCAGATGGACTATGGTATGACCGTTTCAGAATCTTTTTGCGCTCTACTCCAGGGCTCAATGCGCAAGTACACCACTGCAGTTAAACAGTCCTCTTACCTGCGCTCATACAACTTCAGGAACTCTACCCCATATTCAGCTTAAGCTCTGAAAAAGGGCTCCCTCAGAGCACTCAACTATGTGGATCCTCTTACCTGCATACCTAATCTTACTGAATTATTCCTTTGTAGAAACAACTGCCTCTTCTTCGGATTTAGCCCAAATGGAGCCAGTTGTTCTGCCTTACCTAAGGGGTTTACAAGGTAGTTCTTTCAGTTCCCTGGCACTGTAATTGCAGCAGGATTTATTATAGTAGATCAGTTTCTCCAATCAAGTGCCATCAGAGAGCAATAACTAATCAACAGTACACTAAAATCCTTCATTTTAAAATGAGGCAGACAGTGTAACACGTAGATACAAAATCCAGGGTTCTTTCTTGACAGATGCAAAATAACCACCTACCTTCCCACTCAATGTTAGGACTTTTGGAAGTGCCACATGGGCTTGCAGAACTTCGATACTCCGTATCCAGCTGCTCTTGCCTCTGGCGTTGCTCTTCCAGCAACGCTGACTCATGCATCGCTTTAATGTGCCGTTGATAGAGTGCATAACCACTCACTGGTGTTCCAACAGGTACGGTACATGGACTGCAAGAAACCTACAAGGAGGGGAAGGTGTTAGCACCGGGTACATCAATACACATGTTTACTAAAGTAACTGTCTTTTGTTGAATGCCTCCATTGAAAGAGAGTGTGGTCTCTCTATGTTTATTTCAAGTGTTATGCACCTGTTTTAAAGTTGCTTCTTGTATATTTATTTGTGCTCCACTTACTCCCCCTCAAAAGTAGGGCAATAAAGCAAATAAGTTTCTTCATTTGCTTTATGATTTTTGCTGCTTTTGTGCTGCATAAAACTAACTCTACAGACAAAAGATGCTCCTTCAAACATCCTCTAAAACATCCCATACCATAGGTGGTATGACAGCAGCTCGATGGTGAAGTTGTTGCAGGTCCATCTGCCCTTGCTTTATCGTGGATGATACCAGTATTGATCCAGTGGGGTTTAACAATGAAGGCTTTGACTCCCTACTGAAGATTCTGGAAAAAGAGATAGATGGAAGGGAAAAACACAACCAAAAGAGACCAAGGTTAAACATCATCTTGATAAACTTAAAAGCAAAAGTATGCCTCTTTCAGCTTCGAAACAACAACATAACTAACACACTGCACAAATAGCTGGAATATCAAAGCCATGTCATGTTTTCTTCCACAGCATATCCAGTAGAATAGGCACAGATACTGCAATACCTTAACATATATAGAAATACCAAAAGAGCGTTAAAAAATCTCCAAAATCAAACATTTAAGTATGCAGTTTCTATATGCACAGTACTGCAAGAGTGTAACCTTCTCTACAAAAAATACTTTGAAAAAAAAAACAAAACACACAGATGGGAAGCCCAAGATATATTTACTATATAGGAGAAATATAAACAGTAGTATATAACAGACTTTTCACATAGAGGGCTCTTATATTTGTGAAGTAGAGAGAAGATGCCTGAAGAGGCAAGAGAGCGCAGAAACAGTCAACCACACTTTTCAAAAGAGTGCATGCAGAACAATGATACTGGATACTTTTGACATTTAACATCTATCCTTGGTACTGTGTGTATATTAAGACCACTGGGAGGGAGGGGGCAGTGACTCTGGTGCTATACTATGGTTACACAGGACTCACAGCAACAGAACCAGTCACTAAAAGATTTCACATATCATCAGTGATATCAGCCTTTCCCCAAAAGTAAAAAAGTTCCATGGACATGCAGCGTTGTCCATTTAAAGGACTACATGCTCACGTGGGTTCTCCACACTGTTCAAGGCAAAGTGTCCAGGAACTAGACGCTATATATGCTTTGAAGAAAGAGGTCATCCATTTCTCAGGATACTAGCCTGATAATTTGTAGACAGACTGGTAAGAGTGAGAAATATTTCCATTACACTATCATTAGTCTTAGGATAGAGTCAGCTCTACCCATTGATACAATATAGCTCAGTGGCAATAACTGCGGTCCAGGACTCTAGAGGCGATATAAGCAAATAAATATGAAATATGAAAAGATAACTAAAGCGTCAGTATTTTATGCTGTTTGACTTGTTTATAAACAAGCATCATTTCCTACTAAAAGATTTATTCAGGAAGTTTTTTCCTGCCAAATTCAGGGAGTTTGGAAGCATTCTACTAAACTGAGTTTGTGAGAACAAGAATCAATTAAAACAATTCAATCTCTGCATTCAAACGTTTCCACTAAAGAGAACGGAAAGCCCATGTACTCTCCCACACTAACCAGTCGCGTCATAAAGAATATTCCAAATCTACTTCTGAATGTGTAGCTTTGTACTAAACCATTGTGCAAAAGCAATCAACTACCCAAACCAAACCAAAGAACTTCAGCACGGATCCAGTTACATGATCACTGTTAATTCTCTTAGTGGGTTGATGGGGGAGTTTATAAAACTCCCTGAGTTACTACCTTGATTTTTTTTTCCCCGAGTAGGTCACTGATTTTTTTAAGTAGCTGTGTGCCAGAAAATCCTGCAGCAGCAACAGTTTCCCCCATCACCAGAAGTACCACCGACTGACTTACCGTGGAAACTCATGCCAGGAGCATGTGGACTCCCTTCATGCTTTGGCAAATCTTCATTGTTTCAGTTAGCTACTATCCTTCCCAGAGAATCGTTTAACAAGATTCCCATTCTCTGAACAGATCCCAAATGGCTTGATTTCCTTCACTGTCTAGCTTTTCAGGGAGTTGTGCTAGTTTGCTACCTACCCAATCAGTCTATTGCCACAGAATTTTGCCTTATTCTGCCTTAGAAGAGCCACCTTCTGGCTTTTCATCAGAATTTTAAAGTCAACATTTCCCTCTGCTGCACTTCAAAGATTTTTTAGAGGTTCCTTCCCCTAATAGAAGCTCCTAACAGAAGCATTGCTACTGAATGTAATTTTTAATCACTGTTGAGTAACAACACTTTTTAAATAGATTTTTTAAAGATGGAAATTTTGAAACACTGAACAATTGCACTTACCCTTGTCTGTCAGGTTCTCCATCTACTTCCTCATCAGCACTACAGGTGGCACTTGAATCATTATCTGAGTGCGATTCTTGTCTTGCTATATTAACCTGTTGTGCCAGGCTGAAGTCCATTTCCTCAGGTTCTGACTTTTCCTTGGACTTCTCCAAATCCCTCTCTTTGGTATCACTCTCTATTTTCACTTGAATATTCTCTGGTAGCCTCATTTCAGTCTCTACAGGTTCTGCTTTGGTATGCACTGGAAGATTAAGTACAGGCTTAGCTTCAACTGAATGGCTTCTACCGTCAACCTCCATAGGCTCTTCTGCTTCGTTATTTATTTCTTCTTTAACCTGTGGCTCAGGGTTCTGACTTTCAGCAGTTGATACACTTTGGGCTGTTAAGGAAGGAGATGTGCTGGTTGCTGGTTTAATGGTAGATTCCTGTTCTGCTGTTGACTCAGTGGTTATCTTCGAAGCAGCACTCTCAGATGGAGTTTCTTCACTTGGTTTAGCAGGTTCTGCTGGAGAAGGAGATGGAGCACTCTCTGTATCAGAACTATTTTCAGCACCTAAAAATAGAATAAAACAAAACAGCTTGAGCATAAACGTTCAATATTAATGTGACCCAATGAGGCTTTGATCAACTAGTGTTTTTTGTGTTTTAGAATAATTAAATATTTGCCAGCTACCCCAATAACACAAGACCCTTAAGAACTGACTTACAAAAGGAGGGTAATGCTAATCAGCAGATACAGGTTAAGGAGGAAGACAGGAATTACAGAAATAAAATTACGCATTTAGCTCTGACCTTATAAAGAGCCAGACAGGTAAACTCCCATGCTTATGCCAGAGACTTGGTACTTCCATGTCTTGATGCAGTTCTCTTACAAGAATAAGGTCAACATTCACAGTGGCTAAGGCACAACTTGAATGACTTAAGTGAACATATTTCAGAGGCATCATTGGCAGAAGTGACAAAACACTGATTTTACATTGGAATCTGTCACCTTTTGTATGCCGGCTCTGAGTGCGTATTTACTGCATTTTGCAGAAAACCTTCTTTCCAATTCCATCTTAATTTTAGATAATAAATATGCTACACATAGGTTCTTCACTGCAAAATCAATACCCTTCTATAATTGGCATCCAGTTGTCGACGCTGCTTACACCTTTCACAGAGCAAAGGAGACATTTTCAAGAAAACAAAGGAGGTAGACTAGAATAGTTAACTTACAGCAAGAATTGCAAGTCAGCTTTAAGAATAATTTGCGCTGATTCAAGATGAAGCTTAATCTTTCTCCTCTTTTTATCCTATGTCATTAATTCCATTATATTATAAATAGCTTTTACATAAATAAAAAACATTTATGAAAAGCAATGACTGCATAGAACTTGGAGGTTATATTCAGAAGTCTTACTCTAAAGATACCAATCTTCATTGCTTAGAACTGCATCAATGGCAAGCTGTGTTTAGATACAGCATATCTTCAAACTTAAGGCATTCTTTCTTTCAGAAATAAGACTTTTTCTCCATTCAGAGTCATCCATGACAAATTGGACTGAATTACACACAGCTGCAGCTTGAGAAACTTAGCTATACTCTGATTCATTTTTTATGAATTCTACTGCTTACACCTCCATAGAAGGATAGCCAAAATAGATCCACTGCTGAGTACCTGTAATTATTAGCAGTTGCAGCCAACAAATTAAAAAATTGAATTTGCCTGTCTGAAGCTTTACTGAGACTGTTAACTAGCAAAGATTACATATCTATGATTCAGCTTGTTTCAAACATGGACAATTTTTTTTAACCACGTGCTGTCTGTTCAGCCTCTAGAAGATAGCATAATTGAAGCATCTCAAAACATTAAGCGATAACATCTTAGCTCAATACCAAATTCTTTTTCCCCTTCAGTTATCCCCAGTGAAACGAGCTCCAGTTGCTAAAACACTACTGAAACATATTGTTCAAACATTATGTTATGAAGTAGAATATAGCTTTCTGATCATATAATTGGCCTAAATCAAAAACAAGCCCCTCAATGCAAACAGAAATTTCCTTCCCAGAGAAGTTACCTTCGCTGTCTTCTGGATTCTCTTCTTCGTTAGATGCTTCAATGTCTTCATCCTCCTGAGCTGACACAGTCGAAGCTACGCTCTCACATTGTGATACATCTCGCTCCTCACGGGGCCTTCGAGAAGACTGATAAAGACATGACATTTACATTGTACTGCAAATTTCCAAGTATTCCCTTTATATGTATTCCCATTTCTCAATTTCCGATCAAACTGAAAGGCAGATATCTCTGTTTAGCAGAGATTCATTCACATGGGGACACCATTTCAACTGCAGACCAGGTTTTGCTGCTTCTGACCAAAAATTGCCAATAAGTTTGCATACAAATGACACTGTCAAGACATATTGGTGGGAAAAACAGGACTAGTGCAAGAACAGAGACCAGCACTCTTCATTTTGGCATGGAACAAGGCCAGGTCAGCACTGCAGTTTGGGGAATTGCAACCCTTAACATTCTACTTTAGATGCCCCGAAATTTTCAGTTCTTGGCCTTTCACCAACTCTCTTGCTCCGTTTTGTACGGTTAGCGCTTATTACGTGACACAGGGCATATTTAAAAGTAACTGTTCCACAGTGATGACCAGAACTTCTATAGCTGCTGATGCGCTGATAAGAAGTATGGTTTCCAAAGCTCTGTTCAGGCTTGAGTGTGCAGATAGAAAATTTTCTACTGCATTTTAAAGCATGAAGTGACTAGTGCCACAGGTCAGCAAATATCAGCAGCATCTTCTAGGATGTTTATGTTGTAACACAAAAACAAGTAGAAAAGGAAACAAGTGGTGATTGTGAAATAGTTTTAGTAAACTGTGATGAAAGACTTCAGAGGGATCTCAAGTTGCACCCTCAAATATTCAAAAACCGCTGAACTTACCTTCTGTTTGTGCTGTTGAAGGAGACTGTCCAGATTGTGTCTCCTTTTATAGTTGAAGTAGAAGTTCTTACACTGAGCTTCACTTTTTGTCCCAACCATTTTGGCAATAGCCGCCCAGTTTCGCCCATGTTCCACTAAACCTGTTTGAACATAAAAGAATTTTTTTTGATAAATAATTCAGCTATCCAAATCAAACAAATGGAAAAATAATACCTCTGGGAAGGGTCTGTCAGATACAAAAGTAATGTAATGTTAAGTAAAAATAGTGCTGTCCTTAAGAGGATTCTCATTGTGAGAATGTATTTGACTACTACTTATTGGATAGAAAAAAGCTGTTCCTACCTGAATGTCTGTTTATGTGGCGTTCAAACTTATTTATTTGCTGTTGTTAATATGTTGATTGCTAAAAGATTGATTTTTATGCATAAAAATCAAAGATGAAAATATCTGCCAAATGATTAGAAAAGTTGTAAAATACACAGACTTTTCTGTGAAGAGAATGTGTCTTACACAAAAGGATTTTTTGTAACTTAGAAAAATATTACTTTGAAAATTTACAAATGAAACACACACCTTCATGTCTGTTTCACAGATTTCTGTGGGTCAAATACAAACATCAAATATTTCTAGGTAGCCCACAGGAATAAAATCACTACAAGTCTCAAAAAACTGATTTTGTCTGCTGAAGATAATTGCTTCTTAAAAAAAAAAACAACAAATTTCACACTAGTAATTCAATGTAGTGCTGCAAAGACTAACAAGTATTTAGTAGTAAATCAATAGCTTTACAATATTTACCTTTCTTAGCAACTTCCATTTCTTCTTCTGTCCAGCGAGAAGTCTCCACAGGCTCTGCAGAAGCTGAGAGAGAAACAATGACTCCCATCAGAGAAAAGACCAGGAGTCACTCTTACAGCAAGAGTCATGCATCCCATACTCTTTTAATCTATTTACATTGAGGCTTGTTCAAGTCACTTTGGAAAGCTGCTTCTGAGAGCGGGAAGCCATCAGCTTCCATTAAACTAAATCAAGAGAAAGTAGGAGCCATCACATTCTCAGCAGAGCAAAGTGTTCAACTGTTCTGCCTACACAAAGCTGTGTGACGATTAAATATCTGCCAAGACAGACTTGCAAGTAATTAAGATTATTTACCATTAAAATTGTATTTAAACTGCCAATAAGTACTATCAACCACCAAAAACAGCACGTGAAACATCAGCGCATGCCAGTTGTGCCCTTTTTCTCCTCCATGTGATCCATCCTTTTCTATGTGTTCTTCTACAATCGCAAGCATATCCATATATTTGGCCTTCTAGTAATAAATTTTTAGTGTACTGACTTCAGCAGGGTCTGAAGAGGCAAAAACTGATTCTCAGCTCTAATTTAACCTTCACCCTATGAGGCAGATAATTAAATCAGTTTTCAAACACATTTCAAGATTCAAAAATAAAGACACTGTTTTTAAATATAGTTCACAATTATCGAGGACTTCCTCAAAGAAGGTCTGCACTTTTCTCCTAGTTCTATTTTGCTCATTTTCCGAGTCACTAATACACATGATCACTTAAAAATAAGTATTGTGAGGGGTCTCGAGAGATTTTTTCTGAGTTTTTTCCCGTTTCCTATTGTAAATGCATCCATACTGTTGCAATGCATTGAACAGATGTCATAGTGTTGTGCAAGGAGAACAGAGTATTATGGGAAAAAGGAATTCAAACTAAAAGAAAAGAAGTATACAGTCCAACATGGTATGAGCTAGTCCCATCAGATTTCATTGACTACAGTGGAAAAGACTGAAATGGCTATTTATTGATTAGGGGATACCAAGAAATCTATTTTTCTTATGTTCATTGAGTCTCCTATAATCCTCTGGATAAATAGAGAAAAACAAAAACCAACAAGCAAAAAAAGAATTGTAAGTAAAAAGAAACAGGAAACTAACTATGATTCAATGCAATACACTTTTCATTCCCTTCTCCGGATTTGATATCATTCTGTTCAAATTTCTAAATGGCATTAAGCTGCAACGGACTTGGCTCTTCCAGGAAACCTCCAGAAACCTCCATTTACTTTTCATTGATCTGCCATTATGCACAGCATGCAACATGAACTCTTCAAAAGCACATGTTAGGTATAAGCAAGATCAAACTTGCTTCCATTTCAAGCACTAAGCAATACAAACAGAATACTCTAAAGTATCTGATCCATCACATCAATATTCTGAATTTTCCAAAAAAATCCTACAAAAACTGTTAAAACAAACAAATAAAAAGCTATGTACACATACACACACACAGAGAAAAACTAAAACCAAAAGTTATTATTGCCTTAGCCTAGCAGCTGGGGCAGGGGAAGCCATATCCACACAACTAAAGCATGTACTGCAGTCTCTGATGTTTACAGTTAAATGAACATCCTATATGGTTTGGGATGTGCAGAATGTCTGAGCAACAAGACAGTTGTTACAAACTCTAGAAGAGTCTCTGCCTGCAACTCCCCAGCTGAAGTGTTAAGAGTAACAGATTTTGCCACAGCACAGCACTACAGGAGAAAAAAAAATCCCATGCTCTCATGGATAATTATTTACTAACCACAAGGGATTCTGTTTGCTTGTGTTTCTGCACCACCACAGATTATGTCAGCCCTCTTAGAAATGCAGCTAGAGATAGTATACAGTATTTTCTGATCAGACATGCCAAGAAAGTACCATTTTTACTTCAAAGAAATTCCTTGCCATCTGACGCAGAAACAACAACAACAAAAAAAATTGCTAGGATTTATTTCTGATTACGAAACTCCCCAAAGCACTCAAATATTGGGCCTACTTATTTAGCAATAACCTCTGTGAGCTACAGCCTGTAAGTCAAATCTGTGTCAAAGGCATTTGAATCAGATCCATCATTAACCCTGCAAACTAAGAGAAAAAGTATTTATCACAGAAAGGCTCAATTGCCTTTTTCTTACATGGTTTTAACAGTCCTCTGACTAGGCATATGCTATTTAGTTACATTCAAGAAGTTTAACAGTACCTAACACTCAAAGAATTATAAGCAGGCCTAAGAATAAAGAAGTAAAATTAAAAAAAACCCAAAGTGCATTGCACATGCAGAATACAGCCTTATGTCAGTGAAGTGCCCGACTGCCACATGGGTCCCCAAGTGCCCTAAACGCTACTCACAAGGCTCTGGTGGCGGGGGGAGAGGGGGCGGTGGTTCTTCTGTGGCTGCAGCTGCAGCGGCATTTGCTTGTGCAGCTTCATTTGTCATTGATCTGGTGATCCTGCCCTTACGACGACCTTGACTATTGGCAGTTTTTCGGCCCCTAGGAGCGGCCTGCTCCCTCTCCTCTGTTTCCTCTGGTGCAACCTCAGGTTTGTCCTTTTCTTTGGTGTTCTCTCTGAGAATAGTTTTAAAAAAACAATTCAGATGCATTCTGAGAGCCATTAAAGGCTGATATTCCTGAAAATGGATGTAAAAACTGTGCATCAGGTCGTACTTCCTGCTTTGACTTGAAGAAAAAAGGCTACTTCATAGTGAAACAGAGTTCACTTATCCCCCAAAAGTTAGAGTTGCTAGAGAATAACACAGATACACGACACTATCTGCTTCAAAGAAAATATAAACACTGTGACAAAACATCAAAAAGATCCCCACCAACAGCAAGATACAAGAAGTGTCACATGTTAATAAAGTCCTCTGACTTTTTCACCAGTCTGATTAGTTCAGATAGACAGGGAAATTGATATGTCAAACAAATAACTATTTAACGCACAAGAACCAACCAAAACAGGAATAATCTTTAGTGAAGATTCACTGTCAGGCTAACACCAATTCCATCTTGATCTTTGCAAAGAACTGCAAAAAAGTTACTGCAATCTAAAGTGAATTAATGCATTTTCAGTATAGGTACTTACTTAGATTCCTCCTTCTCATCCTTTTCCTCTTCATCTTTCTTTTCCTCTTCTTTTTTCTCTGTTTTTTCCGCTTTTTCCTCTTCTACTTTTTCTTCTACCTTTTCTTCTTGAGAAGGACGAGCAATTTGTTGCTGAAACGAAATGGTATTTACACACATTATAACAGCTCGATCCTACAAAGCTGCAGCAACTTTTCTTCAGAGCAGCCCAAACACTGATACTACCTTACCCTCCACCCGATAATATTTTAAGTTACAGGCACTGCATACCAGTCAGCATAACAGTAAAACCTCTCTGCCAGCAACTGGGGCACCTATCTGCACCCTGAAATCATAATGACATGATCTTCCAGGCGCATCTTCCAGACTTCAAACGTCCCCTTTCCTGCAAAATACTCAATTTCTATATATTGACTGTATATCCTCAGTCCCTCTCAATTTATTCTCACGTATGTTTCTTGCAGTCAGCTGCCCTATTCAGCTACTATATTTTGTCTTATAAATCCCATGGAGGCACAGGTTTCTTCTGCAGAGTGAGCACAGGGGTGATACACACACACACACGTCCCTGCTCACAAATCTGTGCTGTTGTATGCCACATGGAATACCTTTACGTTAATTGTAAGTGATTCCTGCAATATGAAGCTTGAAAATGAACAGCAAAGTTTTAAAAATGCTTAGCGAGGTCTGATCAACATCTTGTGTAGTAATGGTGTCGCTCCTCTCAAATTTTATTTTTAACAGTGCCCGTTTTAAAATAGTGAAACATGATAGTTCACAACTGGGAAGCAGATGATCTTGTAGCATGAACACTATGACCAAATCTAAGCCACCTTCCCAAGGCTGTCATTAGTAGTAAGAAATATAAATATTCAAAAAAACTGAGTCACAACATTCTTAGATTTAGGCTTCCAATTACTTTATGGAAAATTATAGTTCAGAAAATCTTTTACTGTGATCTTTATTGAGATTACATTACAACTTTACAAGCATGTAAGTACTAACAAAAGATAAAGAAGTTACTATTCACCTTTCTTACGCTATACAGGACAGCACAAAATACTACACATTTATATTCCCTGTTAAGTGATTCTCACTCCTTTTCCCTCAGAGCAATCTAGGTAACTATCACATGCAAGGGTATTCATTCTAGAAAGCAATTAAATTTGATTTAAACTATCCAGAAGATACGATCTCCTGCTCTTATTGCTGAACACAGGCTGCTCTCTTAGCGCTACTAAAAAAAACTAAGGAAAAAAGAAAGATATCTATCAAAGTCACAGGAAGAATTTGTGGCCTTGTTTTTACTGTTCCTTACCACACCAAAAACCAAACTACCCTTGACATTGCCTGTTTGACCTCATTGTTAGGAGTCTAACATCAGACAAATCAAATATCGTGCGATGTTGTAAGAAAAGACTACATGTGCCGATACAGAAAAAGTGTATATTAAGAAAGAACTATCAGATGGGGCTATAGAAAATATTTCCATAAGTTTTAATGTTGTCATCTCCCTTACTGTGTTGCTTCCCAGCACTTTGTAGACTTGAGCTTTCCAAACTGCTTTTCTGAGCTGTACTGGTGACAGCAAGGCAGAGTGAAATAGGCGATATAGCTGATGCTTTGTAGTCTATACTAAAGATACTTCTGGCATTCGTATGCATGCAACTACTAATTACACAAATAATTCACATCCCTGAAAATGTAGTAGGGGGAAAAAATGCCCTTAAAATATAGAACCTCATATAGTAAATATTTATTAGACTTAGTGTGGGATACTTCCACTTTGGAACCTGTTCAGTCACTGTTTATTATCCAGACTAAAAGCTGTTCTTATCCAGCAGCACTCAACTTTGTGGCCCAGGCCATAAGCCTTCTTCAGCATGAAAAGGTGCCTAAATACTGCTTTCTGCCATTTACAATGTTTCATTTGCACACGACCAAAGCATCTGATGCTTTCAAACATTGCTGAATTTCTACTATAGCCATAGCTTGCCTGCAACTTTCTCCCTCTCTAGGTTAAAATAACAAGCAACGGTTGGCTGCCACCAAGTAAATCACATCACCCACTCCCAAAATGCCCAGAACCCTGACAGGAAGCAAGTGGCAAATGAATGAATTCTCCTGATGGGCCCCACAAGCCAGCAAACTCACATTACGCATCTAGAGCTTAACTCAATACGCCCATTCGCGCTCAAGAATAACTGTAATACGGTGATCTTCTAAGAGCCGCAGCGGAATCCAGCTTTCGTGCTAGACACCATACAACATAAGGCGGGGGGAGCCTTATGCTGCACACTGGGTTACAGCTATCAAACTCCTGCTAAAGGAGTGCAGAGAGGAGGGAAGAAGGGGAAGGAAGGAAGAACTCTCCACCTCCTCTCTGAAAAATACATGAAGTTATTTTAAATACATGATTGTAGTTTAAGTTTTACCCTACATACATTTTCAAAAAAAAAAAAAAACTAAGGAACGTAAAAGAGGGAAGGGAGGCTGATATGGCCAAAGAGAGGGAACCAGCCACAGGAGGAGTTCACCCTGGTGGGGTTTCAAAGGGTTAAACGAGCAACTTCAGTCCATTCAAGCCATCCATTCAGCACTGCAATACCTAGATGCTGTTCACTCAGATGCCGTGTGTGCAGGGCTGAGGTGTTCCTTACTGGGCATTAGGCTCTGCAAAACTTTAAAAGCAAAATACTTGTAACTCTTACGTAAAGCTACCTTTTAAATAAATGCCTAAAGCATACTTGGCAATTCATGGAAGGACAAGGACAGAGGTCTAGAAGATTATTGTTTAAGGACTGCATTAACCCAGATTTTACAGTCCACTGGAAAAGTCCTCAAAAGAGGCTTCTCTCTCTCTCTCTTTTTTTTTTTTTTTTTTTTTTTTTTTTTTTTTTAAAGAGAGGATCCTTCCTGTAAGTGTAGCAGCAGGTGTCACTGTTTCATTAACAAAACTGAGGCTGGAAATAGTCATAAAAAGGACTTGTTTTTGACATTTTAATAACGTGAACTGGAGCGGAAGCCCCAAACACTAACTGCCATCTATTACCTTGCTGCAAAATATTAGCTTTTAAGATACTGGCATTACTTGGCTATCTCAAAAATTCATTCAAACAAGATGTCAGAAAGACATGACAAGTTAAATTATTTCCATTGTCCTAGACAGATTGGCCTGAAAAGCAAGGAGTTAAAACAAACCACATTTCTGAAAAAGTTTTTGAATTTTTGGAAAGAAAGAGCCTATGTTTTACACATAACCTAACTGCAAAATAGTTGCTGAGAATCCGCTCTTCTCTGCGCCTGGCTAACTCAACGCTCCAGTGGGTCAACAGCAGGATTCTCTCTTCCGCAGGGAATTTATTTAACATGCATGATCAAAATAGGTCAAGGGCAGGTTAAACACAAACCTTAAAACAGTTGAAGCCTCAGTCAGCGACGTACCTGCACATTCATCTGTTGATTAAAACTTTTACTATCCAGGCAAGGGGACGGGCTTTAATTCAGGATAAGATTCAAAAGGACACAAGCCACAACAGCACCCACACCACAGCTCTCTAGCAGAGGCTGCCTGACCCAGCAACATGTTTATTCCAGGAAATTGTGTCATTCTGCCACTTAAGCTGCCTGCAGAAGAGTTCCCAGCTCCCAGGCGAGCGTCTCATCTCCCGGGGTCGCCCGAGGTAAGCCGCAGCGAGCGCCCCTTGATTGGCCCGCACGGAGCACAGCACATTTCTGTCTAGTAACATCACCGGGCCGCCGTGCCACCTGCCGCCGGGGTGCCGCTCGGGCCGCAGGCAGCGGTCCGCGCCGAGAGCGCGGCAGCACGCGCGCCCCTTACCGACTGCCGCTTTGCTGCCTCATTTCCAGTGCAAAATGTTATTTAGAGAGAGCCTACAATCAAAAACAACCAACCAACCCCCTCCCCCAAATACTGTTCAGCCCTTCATCTAAATCAATAGATTGTACGTTTCAAGGACTTGTTTTGGGGGAATTACCTATAGCGAAAGTAATGCACAACAAGCAATTCCTTTGCTCCATAAACTCCTGATATCTACTCACCAAACCTCCAGAACGACAACCCTCCCAACTAGCGGGACAGTGCTCTGTAGTTTGGGAGGTCCCTCCTATGGCTGCCGGGAGCGTTTTGCCCTTCAGTCACCCTTTAAACTGCCCATTCCTGTGCCTCAGTAGCAGGCACGTCTTGGTTTTTGTAACGTCCAAGGATCCACTTAGGTAAGACAAACCATTTCAAAGAAACTACTAGACAAAACTATTAGAATATCACTTCCAAGCAGCTGAGAATTTAAAGTCACAGTTTGCTCTTATAGCTACGCTTCTTTCTAATAAAATGGAGAGCAAGTTTTTAACATAGTAAGAGCCATTTTTGGTGTAAGACACAGTTGAGTTGCCTCTGTGAGCATCCTGGAAGAGCTTATGCAGCATTTCATAAGAAGTACTTTATAGACCTACTTAAGGACAAAAAGCTACTAGAATGCAATAAACCTTACACCACTTAACTTTACATGCCTGTAATCTAGTGGCCAGGTTCTTTAAAGTAAAAGCCTCCACTGGAGCTCAAGTTAAGTTGTACTGACTAAAAAATTTTCTGAAGGATTTCGATATCATTACCATGATTAATATCTTCTCCACTGCAATACTCTACCTCCTGGCCTTCTAATTTCCAAAAACACATTAGCTATTAAGATTTTGTGCCAAAGCACCTGTTATTGGTATAAACACCTGGGAGCAGCACATCATAAATCTTATACATTTTGTTTGCCAGTCAGCGAGGAAGTTTCAGGTTCTTACTCAGAGACAGGAAAAATAGCAGCCTCAAACAAAGCTGGGGTGGAAGAGGGAGAGCAGGGATGAACTACATTCTGCAACCATAAGATCAGAGCTCTGCCATGCAAGGCAGCTCAACATGCCCAAGTTCCTCATGACTAGCTGGATGCATCTGTTACACATGTAGCTAATTAATCATTAATAAACTGAGAAATACAAACAAATTGGATTTTGGTACTGTATGAGTCCTTGTTACTAAATTGCCTGTAACTTCAATATTACTAAATTTAAACTTACAGGAAAGGTAACAGTCCCACATTTAGAATGCGCAGAGCTTTTCCCTTGAGTTTGCAGCTACACTTTAACACTCCTCAGATCTGTAGGAGTCTGACACACACACATCTCCTCGACACAGGGCGCACAAGTCACTCTAGCAGTTGTTCATCACACAGAAAGCTGAGGTCTGCTGTAGTACTTAATACGGACCAACAACTAGCAACTAAGACCTCCAACTTTGCTAAAATTCAAAGAACAATTAATTTGAGTCCAACAAACAACCATTGCAGCTTCAGAAGGGACAACTCATATCTGCAGTTATTTACATATAAATCAGCATTCACAGGAACAGTAACAAAGTCAGACAGAGCACCTTCTGTTCCCTTTTACAGTTAGCTAACTTCACAATTCTATATACCAGCGTACAAGGCTATAATTAAAATCTTTCTAATTTACATGCGTTATTCAAGGAGAAAAAGATTCAAACAACTTATGGACCGAAAAGTCCATGCAAATTTTGAATTCTACCAGTTCCGATATTCTAAAGTTTAATGACACAAAGATACTTAAATACACAGTTATGATCTTTGGAATTCTTCAAAACTGAAGTTACATCCTATTACAGCTCAGCAGCAGTTATGTCTCCTCACCTCTTAAAACAGCTGCAGCAGAACACCATATGGCAAAGATATTGCTCAACACAAGTACACTTACTATGATCATGCCAATTTGATTTTATACTGGAACATGAAACTAAGCCACTTACAATGGCAGCATTATCTGTGTTTTGTTTTCATGGTGATTGTTTACATATTTTGGACAAGCCTCATTTATTTCCATCTTCTTAGTATGTGTCGTACATCCATAGTTTAATTCAGAATCTTTTGCCATCAATAGTCACACAACAATATACTTTTTCTATTATAAGGTCCAAACAGGATTTCTGGCAAAAATACGGGATACGTTTCAAGTATTTTCTCCCCTTACAGTAGTTAACAATCCGTCAGAGTAGACGCTCTAACTAAATCCTTTGCACAATGAAAATGACCTCCTCCCAAGCAATCCATAACTTGTGTGGCAGAGAGAAATAAGCCTTCTGTGACATGATCTCCTCCCTTAGGATATCAAACCGTAATTTAAAAGGCTTAAGTACAATAGCACTGTAGAACCGCAAAGTGCTGACCATTCTTAGTAAACAGGACCAACTTGTTAACTGAAGTGTTTGCAGTAATTTTCTTTTCTATAAACAGCATATTTACTTGGACCCTCACAAAACTTACAGTATTAGGAAAGAGGATTCACTTGTTCATTTCAGAAACGTGTTTGAGGCAAGGTGCCAATTTAAAATGACCAAAAGCATTATGAACGTTGACATGTCAACGTGTTTCAAAATATGCAAGAATTAGGAGGAAAATTTGTTTCTAAAAAGGGTTAATGGCATGGCACAGAAAGGATCAGATGCTTTGTGACAAAAACACTGTGCCCTGCAATATTTTATTACAATAACTGCTTTAATAAGCAGGTTAGTCCATCACTGATGTTAAAAAATATAGTTTCCTGCTTTTGTCCAATACTTACAGTAGTCCTATTATTTGATATATATTCAAGATATTTACTGCCACTCACGCAGTATATCTAGATCTTAAATTTAATGTCTACTTAAGTCACTGTTCTGCAGTTTAATCCAGGTTTGTGCAGTCACAATACCTCAAAGCCTTAACTTCAAGTATCACTGCTAGGATATGACTAATTCTGATTGCCCACAACTCTTCAGATTTTAAGGTCTTTTACTTGCAATTATTCCATAATAATAGATTTCTAAAACCCTGAATTTGATAGGAACCCTCCCATCCCCAACCAAGCTTCAGCTCCAGCAAAGTACTGGATATTTCTTCAGTACATTGGATCTACACCTATCTCTAGCTGTTAATTTAAAGATACAGAATTCAAAATATCTGCAGGCTTGGTCTTTAAATAAAGCACATGAACAGAGTACTAGATGTAATAGATGACTTTCTTTCCTAATCTAATTACTGACATATTTTTCATTATATTTCTAGTACTTCCTAAACATCTGTTAGATGCAAGGGAAAAATTAGAATGGGAAGAGCAAGAAATATATTCAGTGAATACACAGCACTCTTCTCACTTTCTAAAAAAAAAAAAAAAAAAAAAAAAGAGGAGTTTCTTAAATTTTGTTTTCTGATTCCCACATTGACCCTGGTAGCCCAAACATATTTATTCCTCATAATATGCTGTTCTTTTCCTTTTCAAAGACTTTCAAAACTTCTGAATGAACTCCTGAATCAGCAGAACTTTTAATTTGCATGTATTAAATTAGTCTCTTTCTTCTTGCTATTAAGTTGCAGTTTGACTTTGAGCCTGACCACCAAATAAAGACCACCATTAATTTCTGCTTTTTGACAAACACCGATGTTATGAAGTGACTATATCTTTTCCACTGCAAGTCACATCCTCTACCTAATTTCTGCTGGCTCCACCATAGGATTTAATGACGGCTCTGACCTCTATGGCAGGATTCTCAAATAAAATGAGTTGCCATATTAAAAGTCACAAATGTGCAAAGGAAGAAGATACTCCACAGAATTAAAAATAAACTAACCAAAACCACTCTTGATGTCAAGAACCTACTCCTAAAATTTAAAAATGGCAAAAACACAGTAAAGGAAAAAGAATTATTCTTCCTTTTTCCCCCCGCTTCATGCATACAGTACACTTGTTTCCTATAAAGGATATTATAAACCACGGTAAATACGAAGCAATAAAATAATGACATTCAAGTGACACAAACTTAAATTACCTGGTTTCTTCCTCTACGTTTACCATAATTCCTTCGCACAAGGGCTTTGTAATTCTCATTTTTCTTGGTCAAATAGTAGTACAATACACAGTCAGGAACATTCTGAAGAGAAAAGCAAGAAAAAAAAGTAGTTCTTACTCTTGCAAAAAAATATTTTTAGCTTTTAATCTCATTCAACACTTCAAACTATTCATCCCCAAGACTAAAATAAAAAAACTGTACTGGAATTGTTTGCTCAGTAGGGAAGTGAATTCACACACAGTTATAACTATAAAAACACGCATAAAATTATACAATGTTAAACACAAGGCTTCTGTATTTACAATGTCCTCCAGCTACTTCAGTCTGCGTGCTTTAGCCTATACTAGGCAACTTGCAGGTGTGAAACCTTCTGTTGACCATAACAGCCATAAGTATCCATGAAGCTCTATCATAAATCTGAACAAATCTTAATTCTCAAACACTTTTTACACCAGCTCTGTAAAATCAGCTCTGATTCAGCCAGCAGTAGGATCCCATTGACTTGAAAAGTGCAGGTAAGTTTCCTTAGAGTTAGCACAGTGGCTCAGCAGAGCCAATCGTATCATTATCTAAACAGTGAGATGGTTAAAGCAGCTTACCTGCTTCAGAAAGAAAATAACATCACAACTACATAAAGTGCTATTTCTTTAACTGCTGTCAGAAGTGCCATTTTACTAAGTCTTGTCAGATGTATACATGCACCAATTGTGCTACTGATCAAGTATTATTGCATCCTGTCAAGGCAGTAGCTTTTTCTGGAATTACAAATTTTTTCGAGAAGAAAAAATGTTGCTGGGATAAGTGACTTACATTTGGAAAGTTAGGGATCCCACCCTAGGCTCTAGTTATATTAAAAAAGGTCTTACCTTTCGTTCCAGGTAGGAAGCAATAAGACCAAAGTTCTTGGGATGTTGGACAAACCTTTTATAAATCAGAAATTATTTCAGTTTGACAATATAATTCATGATAAAAGCAGCAAAGCAGTCTTTCAAACAATCTGTTCCATCAGCAAGCCTTTGATTTCCACAACTGAAGTTAGACTAAAAAGGCTAGTTTTCAATTATGCACATTTAAAACTATCTAAACACTTAAAACTAGCTACTTATTATTATAATGAGAAGGTACACCTGCTCTTCTCATTTTAACCATATTAGAAAACGAAGCACTTCAGAGAACTTCCTGTCTAAGGATTAAATGCAAGTGCAGTCTACTCAGCCGAAAAACAAATGCAGAAGTCTAAAACTTTTGCAGTATTTAATTCATCCAACTGAGAATGTTATCAAATATTACTGTATAAAAATGTCAGCACTTCCAATTTAACTGATGTTTACTATGGGCTTAGGTGTTTATCTGTTGTTTGCAATATAATAGAAGTAAGAGATAAGAAAGCCCATTACTTTTCCTTAAAAATCTCTTTCTCATGGTCGGTCCAGACATTCATGAACTGTCTGTCTTTATAAACTTTCATGGGATCCTCCATCAGACCATTCATATTAATAAACTTTACTCGTCTTTGTTCTGCATCAAACATCATGGGAGGAATGACAGAGAGTTGACGCATTTGTTTTTCATTGTTCTGCAGGAAAAGAATAAAGAGAAAGCAAATAATAAGGAAAGTTGCTAACGTTTATAGTTCTTGAATTAAAATAACCCTTCGCATCACCACCACACACGTTTACTGCTGATTTGAAACATCTTTTTGACCATTTCTTAACTCTTCTAGAAGTTTGTTACTATCCCAATGAACATTTACACAATCAACTAAAAGAAAGTGACACATATTATGAAAAATTGAAATAGTCCAGGGCTTTAGAAAGGGAGAGTTTTCACATGCTTCTTAGAGCTGTAATAAAAACTAGATTACAGCAAGTGTGCAAGGAGCACACCAGAAAAACGTAGCAGATATAACCCTTAAAAGAAATGCACGTTAGACCTGTTTCAGGACAAAGTTCACACAGAGTCTCTCAAATCAGCCCAAAACAAACAAAAAAAAAAAACCCACAACTTTGTCTCATCAAAAAAAGCAAACCCTCTAAAAGAGGCCTTTCATCACCTGAAAAAGGATATCGAGTCATTTGTGTGTTTCTATATCAAAGTATAGACAATAGTCTCACCTCCTGCTCAGAAAGTCCATCAATGATTTCAGAAATCTCATGTTCACTTCTAGCAATAGTTGCTGAAAGACCAGCCCCTCTTTGACCAACTCTAAAATTAGGGGAAAAAAGAAACAGCAAAGATAAAGTGAGAAATAGCTATATTTTCAGATTTTGTACACAACAATGACAACCTTCAGAAGTCTTTAAAATAGTGTTGCCTGCCTCCCAAATCAGTTAAGTAGGACTGTTCTCTCTTAAGTAGTCACAGAATACAAACTTAGTTTACATACTGCAATTTTAAATAACTTCCCAGTCTTACAGGTGAAATTGCAAGGCTCAGCAAGGAGAGTGTGCATGAGTCAACAACAAAAGGAGCGTTACCACCGATTCCACTGCAAGCAGTTGTTTTGGAGACATTAATATACTTCTACTAACGTATGAGAAACGTTCATCAGTGGCACAAAATTGTTGTTCTTAATACAACTGACAATGTAAGACAGTCTCCTTGGTTTATTTTTTCATGGACAGAAGTTTGGTCAAGTTACCAATATAGCATAGAGACTCATTTCAACAAAGGAAAAAATTTAACTTTCAAATTGATGAGGAGAGAAATAATTTGGAAGAATTTCAGCTCGTGATCTTTAAACTTCAGAACATCATAATAATATCTTACAGCGTGTGGGTCCTTAACAAGTCATTCAGAGAGAAAAATCTCTGATAAACAGAGAGACAAAATATCTTCAGAGTCTTCTTTTACTCAAGGATTTTACATAAAATGTTACAATTTGCATAAAATCTGACAAAAACCCTTAGCATTTACATGGCAATACCATGACAAGCACAGCTACAGCCAAAGGTCCCATTGCACTAGCTAATGCAAACGTCACAAACAGGGACCCTTCCCAAGTAGCATACAATTATAAACACACGAAATAGTCTTAAAGTAAGTGTTTCTTATAGATAGGAATGCTGTTTCCATTTTAACAGGTTACTTCTCTTCTCTTGATCCACAGAAGCCAGCTCTGGTAGCCTTCATGATATATTGCCAACTATTTGCTTTTCTCATGTTTTCTGAAGTAACAGGATTTAGACAGATGGTTAGAAGAGATAATGAGATAAAATCTTTATTGGGCTTGAACTCTCAAAGGTGTATTAAAGTCATTTCAAAGACAGAGACTTAGATAAACAGATTTGAACACAACTGAATCAAACTTGACCTGATTCTTATTTAAAGCATTACCTACAGTACTGTAGATAAAGTGAATTCTCAAATGGATTGCATTTCATTCATCTTAAAATTCTTTGTACAGTTTGCCTTTAACAAATATCTGATAAATTAAAATAATAGGGACTTAATTGTAGTACCTTATCTATTTCCAAAACCAAAATTAATTGGGATAAAACCTACATGGCAAGTTCAAGAAAAGATCACTGAAGTTGTTAATCAAAAAAAAAAAATCAAGTGATTTTTGACTTTGTAGTCCAATGTATATAGGGATCACGAAACAAAGGACTAACACAGACACCGTGACAGAAAAATATTAAGTATAAATTAGTTTGTAGACCAAAAATGAGCATGCCAATACAAAGCTGATGCTCCAATTATCTTAAGTCCAACTCCACAAAATCCCTTTATGCACCTAAATAACTTCATTCATACAGTCTCACTGAGCATCACAATCTAACTACCCTTAGCCATTTTCATCGCAAACGTGAGTTTTGATGGTAGTTGTAGAGGTGAGGGATGGGGGGGGAACAATTTGGGTATCCATAAAGAAGCTGAAGAAGGCAAACTGATGAGGCTAGCATTGCTGACAAAGCTGTCAGTAAGGGACAGAAAAGGCTGAGATGTAAGATAGTAGATAGACAAGAAGGACAGTTATGAAGGTCCTTAGGATGTGAAGTGAAACTTGAGGTCAGTGCCATAAAACGCAGTAAACAACGTACTCAGTTACAGAGTCAAGGAAGACTTTATTTTGTACTATATGATACACTAATACTCTTTTTCAGGAATAAGGTGATGAACGTAAAACTTACTGCTAAGCTGAACTGCTTTTGCTAGAAATAATTGTTAAAATTAAGTCGCAAGAATTATTTTAAAGGAATATTAGAAATACATAGCAATACCTTTGAAATCGTTCTTGCTGCTCTCTTTGCTTCCGGATTTCTGGAAATTGTTTTTCATAGTACTCTCTTGTTTTGCTCTCCTTAGCTTTCCTGCGTGGATTATTTTCTATCCTGTCTACTTTTTTCTCCCATGCCTCCATCAGTTGATCATAACGTTGACAGATTTTCTGTTCCTGTTGAATTCCAAAAGTACACCTTGAGTTAAACACAAATACACTAAGTGATCAGTATACATAACAGAAGCAGGCTTTGAGGATGAATACACAGATTTTCCTGCTCTAATGGCTTTTAATTTTGATGATGACATAAATCCACCTAAGTTTCAACTATTTCACACTTAATTCTTTTCTTGACACATCACAGTGGTATTCGGTTAATTATTACTGCTGTCTTCCAAAAATCTCACATTTTCTGGTAACAGGCTTTATCTATGCTTTTACTTAACAGGATGGGACCGGAATAATTGTAACATGCCCCAACCTCAGTATTCAGGAGCTATTTCTACGAAAAAAAGACTAGAACCTTAAGAAGAAACTATTTCATTATGTTGTCATGGTGAATCTTCAAATTTGATAGTTAACCTGCTTTGCTTAATAATGAAACGCTCTTTCAGACCTTTTTGATTTTGTATGCCACTTGTTACAATAGCATGTAAGAGAAAGCACTAAGTCAGTTAACACCGGTAATTAGCATACACGCATTTGATTAAAAATGCTGTCAGACTTCAGAACTGGAGATCTGTCCCACTTTCTTTCATATACTATAGCTATTACACAAGGAAAGAAGCTCAAAGAGAGGCCAGGCATGATAGACCCAGCGAAAGTCCTTAACTCTTCCATTCATACTCTTAAGAAAAAAAGAAAGAAGCAGAAAAAAAAAAAAGCTGCATTTTATTTCCCAAGAAATAAGCTAATGGAATTTTAGTTTAAGAACTTTATTTTTCTAATCAATTGGATTAACATAATACATTTGGGAATGTAAGTCAAGGATACATACAGAAAACCAACAATGAGCTCTTTTTTACAAAAACATGGTAGCATTACCCGTTGTTTTCTTGCATGATTTCTTCTTTTAAAAAATAGTATTAGCTTTTTCCTCATCACCTGGTTTCTGGAAAACAAAAATTGGGAAAAATGTGAACTGCACAACAAGATTCAAGAACTTCAAAGCTACAGAAAAAAAAACGTATGGACTCTAGATGCCAGATGCTTATTATTATACACATTTTCAGCTGGAAAATGGAGAGAAAATTCCTAATGGAACAGTCATTAAACTAATACTGTATTTTATCCGAGCAAGAATATTCTTGAAGATGGCTGGAATAAGCAAGAGAGAGACAAAAGTTTCCATCTGCTTCTACTAGGTATTCTTCCTCCCTGCTAGAGGGATAATATGCTAAAATGACTGTAAGCCTTATCGAGCTTAAAATAACTTGAAATTTTTTTTAAAAAATAACCTAAAAATAGGGTTTATGACTTGTTTTTAAGTTATGCTGAAAAGTTACTCTTTCCCTTTGCCGTCAGTATACATAGTTCATGTCTTGCAGCATTGTTCTCTATAAAAATTTGAAGATTACATGGACTGGAAGTTTTTAAATAAGGTTAGAGTATATATACAGGTCATATTTTGAAATAACAGCAATTAGAGAACATAAAATTGGTTTTAGAACAGTGAATGTTTAAGTCTAAACACCTTAAATGGCAAGATATTAAGCACTTACGTTTTGATGTTTTCATGGTAGACCTTTGTGTCTGATGGTTGGTTGTAAAGTGGCTACAATTTTGGATTAAAAAAATACATTTAGTACTTTTCAATGCATATAGTTCTAAAAGTATATGGAATAAGTTTAATAATATTAAAATATTATGCCAACAGTGTACTTAGCCTGTGAGACACAGCAATCTGAGTTTTAGATAAAGTAAAAAGTTTTAAATACTGAACACTTGAAGGAAAGATTTCATTACTTAAAAACAGACCTTCTTATGTATCTAACCAAATGTTAGATTTTTTCTTATTTCAAATCTGTTCTTTCTCAGATAGAGTCAGATTTATTTTAAAAGTTAGACTAAAACAACCAATTAGATCACTCAAGCTCTAATTATCAGCGCGTTTAAAGACATGCTAACATATTTACGAAAATAAGGCTCCACAAGCTTAATTGCATTCTTCGGTGTTCTGCAGTATCACAGAGGAATGTAGAAATGAATGCATCTTTTATTTGAAAGATGCTTTTTAAATGCATTGTTTGTAACAGAGGGATAGAAGAACATTGCACATATATTGAATCTACACTCTCTCATGTCTAGCTACACTACCAGATCCCACTGCTTAATACTTGAGATATTCAAACTCCTCTTAAGTTCAGAAATAGATAGGCACAGGAGCTCAAAAGTAATATAAATAGGAAAGGGGGGGGGGGGAAGTTTCCCACCCTCAAGCAAAAAGATTAAGTTCCTATATAATGTTCTTTTATACATTATCGTCCAACTACATCTGTTTACCACAACAGAATTACAGATGTGGAAAAGCAACACTGGCAACAGCGAAAATAAAACAAAGTAAAAACTTACCAGTTCAACTTTTGGACCAAGACCTTCAAAAATCTTGTGAGCTTCTTCTGCTTTTTTCTGTAAATTAGATTTGTTTTGCATGAAATCAGTTGGAGTTAGTGAGTCCAAAGTAGACTTGAAATCTTTCACTTAGGCCAGCTGCTAAACCCCTGCATGACCATATATGTCCTTCTTAACCTATTTCTGCAATATTGCCCTGCAAATCAAGAAACCTGTACCTGAACTTTGCAGTTACTACTTCGATCTCCATGTATTTAAGTTGAGAGATAGTATAAGCAGGACTTGACCTTCTCCATGTTTCAAAAAGAGCAGGCATTAAAAAGTAACACTGCAAATAATTAAGAGGAAGACAGGTATCCAATACTATGGAGTGCTTTGAAAAATGGAATTGAGACATGAAAATTCTCTGATCACAAAGTCTGGGAGCATGAATCAATGTGCCCATACACATACAAAGGACAATGTCAAAGGTCCTCCTTCCCCCACACTAGGCGAAGACCTCAAAGTAATTCTGACCCTAACGGATGTAGCACTGGATAAGCTGGCTGGCTTTCACAAGTTCATTTCAAGCCTATATAATCTTCCAAAGCCCTTTGTCAGCAGACAAGGCTATCTGAGATGATCCAGTACACTAATTTGAATTTGCTTCTTCCCTAACAAAAGTTCTATGTGCTAGCCCTAAGGATATAGATGCCCACAAAGAAAAATACAGGAAAAAAAAAAACCCACAAAGCCATTATTTTTAGAAAGTATTCTGCAAATTCTAACTTCTCTACATGTTATTTCAAACTTGAAAACTGAGAATTTTTTTGGAACTCACAGCTGTACAAAATAATTATATATCAAGGGAATACTATAATATTACCCTGGTAGAATGGTTTGTTTGGTCTCCAAACAATTCAGAACTTAACCCTAGACCTATTACTTCAACCAAATTTTAGCCAACTGAAGTTGAATATTCAAAGGAATTATCCTAAACTGCCAGTTTGAAGATGAAAGCTGCAAAGGGGACTGTCCCCCAGTACAACTGCAGAAAGAGGATTTCAAGAAAAATTCCTGAAATGAAAAAAAAAAAAAAAAAGACAACCCAATCCAGAGGTCTAGGGATGAGAGCCACAGATGTGTTTCCCTAGACTGCTTATAAAAGGATCCTGTGACCAAGGATAAAAGTGTCATGCAAGCGTCTTTCATTTAAAGTAGTAAATGAATATTTAAAGGAGTGGAGTGGAGCAGGTTTGGAGGGCAAGTAATCAATAAAACAACATGAGAAGCAAAAATTGCCCCCAACAAGAGTGAATTAAGACATCACGAATTTTCGCACCTTGGATAAGACTCACAACCACACCCAGTCAACTTAAAAAGCAGGCTTACCCGATTTTCATCGTAAATAATTTGGACAATACTGCGGTGTTTCTGTTCCACTGGAGGAGGGGAGACAGGCCTCTCTGGCTCGGGAGGCTTAGCAGCTTCTTCTTCAAGTTGTTGCTAAGAGACGAGAGAAAGAAAATCAGCCATCCGCACCATGTTACCCTTACCAGTAATTAGTCACCAGAGATAAAACATGCATCTGATCAACAGTTTGCAGTGCCTGTTATTTCTCTTTCTAACTCGCAAGAAATGAATGAAATGGTTTTAATGCCAACAGGGATAACAACAAGACTATTTTTGCATGATCAGTAAACCAAATATCCTATTTACAAGAATCACCTGCATTGAATCAGACTTGTTTAAATGTTTGACGTTTAAAGCCATCACGGCATCGTAATTTATCAATACTTAACTTTCAACAAAAACAGTGAGCTTGGAGAACAGTTACATCAAATTTGCCTTCCCACAGAGGAAGTAATCCACAGGGCTGTTTGTCTACATTGTACATATTTAAGTCCTAATAGCTGCTACATTTTTTTTTTTTATTACTGCTGTCTTATTTTTTAAACAAGGCTACAAAAGTCCTTCTAACAATCCATAGAGTACATCATTCTAAAAATACTTCACATCAGAAATAAATCACTCCACATATATTGAAGTTCCAAGATTACCACATCAAGCAAGCAAAAAATCTTGTATTTATTTACCTAGCTATTATACTGCTGTGATTTGCTTTCACATCAAAAAAAAAAAATCTATTTCAGTGACAGCTCCATTTCTGAATTGTAAATACACTTCACTCATGCCAGCAACAAACATATAATAAGGAATCTTTGATGCAAGGGATCCATCCTGTCTTACGATACTAGCTGGGATTTGCTATATTGCCACGAAAGAATTCGTGATCTAAAATTTTTGCAGATTGCCATAATAAACATTTATTGAAAGCAACAGCAACTCAATTTTGTAATTTGTTGAAAACAAATCACAGTACACATGTGCAAAAATAAACTTTCACAGAAGATATGCATAATCAAAAGTACTTGCTGTTTTGGTGGAAAAGTGAATAGGCAAACAAAAACAAACAAACAACAACAACAAAAATCAAGCATCATTAACACATACCCAGGTAGTTAAGAGGGTTTTTTTTTTTTTCCTATAGGCTATTACAATTCAGAAGTAATCAAATGCTCCAAACTACAAAAAGTTACTACTTTTGCAGTCCAGGTGGCTGTTTATTTGTTATCCTAGACCTACAGGTTAACAAATCCCATAGTGTAATTCTTATTTCCTACAGAGTTCCCACCAGTGAATCTTAAACCTGGCACCACTTTTACTCAGGTCTTTGAAAGTCAGACCAGAAGAAGGGGGCCAGGACTTTATTTTTGTATAAACAGCCAATGAATAACAGATGCCTAGGTTGAAAGGTGGGTTTAGTTAGCCACAGCAGCTATTGGGAAGGCAACAACTACTGCCAACCTTTGCTTACATTGGCTGAAGTGCAGTTAGTTCTTGGAGGCAAAGCACAGCCAGGACAGTACTTAAAAAAAAAAAAAAAAAAAAAAAAAAAAAAAAAAAGAGTGTATTTCCCCTTTTAGTCCTCCACTCTCTCTGCTTACTCTCACCCCTCCTACTAACACTTTCCTCAAAGATGTCCTTAACTCCACATGCTACCATCTCTTCCCCTTGTGAAAGCAGATGATCCGGGGCCTTTTGTTCAAACTCTGGTTTGGGAGATACAAGGGATTCTCCACTTGCATCAACTGTGAAAGAGGAAAGATGATAGCCTTTCCTCCCCCAGTAGTCATCTTCCATGTTGAAACTATAGTAATCACATTGCCCTTGTTTTACTAGTCGTCTAATAAAAGTTTAAAATATAACTCCATCTCCTTCTGCTGTTTCTAGGTGGCCTTCTCATATTTTCAGAAATATTTAAGACTAGATTGTGTCCAGTCTATTTAAACATTTTAACATAATGGTATACCTAAACTGCGTAACTTGGTCATTTAGCTTGTTATGAAAAAATTCACCACCACCACCACTGAAGTTTTTCCACACCTTTTTCCCCAGCAGATAACATTAGTATCTGCTAAGCTTACTTGCTTTTTCTTCAGTTTAAGGATTTGCTGTTCAACTTTCGCAATTTCACGATCTACACGGTCCATGCTCTGTATCAATTCTTCCTTTGATAGCTTTGAAGGTGAAGCATTCTGGTCCTCCCCACAAGGTTGACCAGAAATTGGAGAAGGTGGTCCCTCATGCTTTCCTCCAAAAGCTGGGTCCTTTCATAAAAGAAGAAATTGAGTGAAGTAAGTCACATTGATAACATGTGAAAGAGTGTTCAGTAATCAAACTGGTATGCATCCACACATGAATTAGTAAGAATTTCCAGCTATCTGTAACTTAGCTAGTTCTTTAACAGAGATAAAATTTAAGATTTCGGGTTTTGTATATTTCATATATTTTAGAATTAAGTGATAGCCCATTTACAATAGTCTAAATTCAAAGTCCAGCTTTATAAATAATTAGCAGCACATTTCAGTATTTTCTTTGAAACCAAAATAAGATCAAAATGTCTCCCTTTTAAAAACACATCTTCATAACCATAAATAGTAACTTTCATTTCTAAAGGGAGAGTTACTTTAGAGCCATTCCTCAATCCTCTGCACATATATTGATGATGATATTCTTGAACATAACCATGACTAGCCTGATAAAGTATATCTGGAGTTATTTGTATGTAATAGGTGGTTATAAATGTTTAGTTCTCTCGGAATGATGACTGGTTTCCTGCATAAACTCAGAGAGGACAGGTCACTACTCATTTGAGTTTGTTTTTCATCAGGCTTTGTCGTCTGTTTCCAAATAACATGTTTCAACACGTTCCATGTTCTAATATTGTTGTACCTTGTCTTTGTTTATGTCCTTATACCTTTATGCTATACCACTCCCCAGCTGGCAAATACTAGCTTGGTATATACATCCCCCATTCAAGCCAGCTTCAGTGAAAGATGAATCTGAATTCTGCTTCTCCTTAAGATAACACTGGGCTGTATTTCTAAATTGAGACAGTAGATTTCTATATGTAGTGCCTGGATAAAAATTCAGTTACACGCAAACAAGGTAACATTGCATGCATTTGTGTAGCATCTCCAGCCCACTTTGATCTTATCTTTGCTACGCAGCAGAGCAAGTTATAAAGTAAAATCATGTTAGCATGTGATTTCTTAATCTCATACATAGTTTATTCAGCTGACAAAAGGAATCGTAAGTACAAAGCAAGACAAGTATTCTACTTTAAAAGTCCGGTGCCCGTTAGCTTTTGAAGCCACATGGCAGTTTTCTTCTTCAGCAATCTGAATCTGAAAAATTTAATACACACCTTCAGTAGTCATGCCTCCTCCCACCTTGGGAGAGGGTGCATGTGTAAGAAGTTCACATATTTAAGTGGACATTTGTCCACTCTACACAAATTGCACTCAACAAAATTCAGTATTTACAACAGAGAATATCCACACTAAACTACATTGCTTGAGATTTACCCCAAATAAGACAGTAACAGGTGTAATTAACGTAATCTCTGTATGTAAACAGAGATATTTCAGATACTTTAAAAAGGGAGGGGGGAAGGGAGTATCATGATCGTTCACTAGAGAAGAAAAAAAACAAAAACAAACAGAAAACTTGCACTCATTTCCCAGAAGTTTTGAACTGAAAAGCAGACATATTTCATGCGCTATAGCATCATCATTTTGCAGTTGATGTTTAAACAACTTAAGAGCATAGTGGCAACTCAGAGCTCCAGCTGCTAGTTCAGTCTTCTTCTCTAGCTAGCACAGAACAGGACTTCCACTTTACTGTGGTTAAGCTGTCAGATTTCTCTTCTTGTTTTTTTTTTTGTTTGTAAAAAAGTAACATGACAACAGTTTCTGAAAGTCTGCAGAATTCCATTTCTGGGATTAAAGAATAAACCCAAACAATTAAAAAAATATAATAATCATCCCAACTGAAAAAATTGATTAGTTGACCACAACATATGAAGTTACACCTTCAGTATTGCAATAGAAAATTTCTTTACCTTCTTAATATCTGCAGATCTCAACCCTTCCTGCAGAGGATGTACTACAGGCAAGACAGTAGCTGCACTGACACGCTGAAAATGGGAATCAGAAACTTGCTCAAGACGTGGTCGCTTAGATTCCAGTGAATCATGATCTGTCTGAGATGGACCCGGATGAAATTGCTGTTCATATCCAGTTCTCCTTTCCTGAGGCCTTATACACAGAAGAGAGAAATTATTAAAATACACACTTTAAATACAAGAAAAATATTTTGTGAACCTCTACCCTTTCAAATTCCACAGGAAACACAATTTTGCAAATCTTCTTCTAAACGGTACGGCAGGCAAGTGTTTTGAAGTGTGATCTTCAAAAATACAATAGATAAAATACATTGAAAAGTAGAAAGTTAACTTGACTCTTAAAGGACACTGTTAAATGGATGCCTATCATTCCAAAACCTTAAAGAAACTTATTATTGCTGCTTTGATTCAAACAACACATCAAAAAAAAAAATCCATGAGGTACAGTACTACATTCCACAGAACACAGAAGACAACAATACCTCACTTATTTCATGTCTGCAGTCAAACTTTAAATATACATAGAATGCTTGAAATGAGACATGAGTTTATTTGGAACTTGATCTACGCTCAAATGACACTGTATAACAGAAACTGTCAATGTTCCCATCTATGAGTCTCCCCCTTCTCATAAAAAAGGGGAACCACAGCCTCAGTAGCTTCTTTAGAGTGCAACGCACAAGATGGCCATAGAACAACCTTATATACTTCAACATCTTCTTATGAAGCATCACTGAAAAGATGACCTTGGTTTATCATATTTTGTCAGGATTAGTGAATAGGCTTTTACAATCTTACAAGGCAGGAAGGGAACTCACTTCTGCTACAAACTAAAGTTTTGAGACCATCTAAAACTACTCTGTTCCTCAGCACTAAAACAGAACATTACTGGCATTTTGGTGATGAAATGTGACTCAATACGCAAGCCCCAGATTTCAATATCACGAAGTTATTTCTGGGAATATTCTAACAAGCTTTTAAGCTAGACCACTATTTACATAACATTCATCACGGGCGTATGTTCAGAGTCAGATACCTCAGACATATGGCCAGAATAAACTGCTATCACTAATACAGCATATGAAGTTACTTCAAGTAGATTTACTACTATTTACTACAAGTCCAAGAAAGAAGGTTGTTGCAAACATTAAGACTTGATTAGGTGTGTGCATCACAACACAGTAATACACCAATACGACAAAGAATCAAGGTGCACAAATCATTGCCTGTATTTAGGGATGAGGTTTATTCCTACTAATTTATTATAATCCAGTTAATCTTACTATGATCTGTAATGGATTTTTAATTTCTAACTCTGGTTTCAACATACATCCAATTTTCTTTAGATATATAGTCAAGTGAATCTTTAATAAGGGCTAAAATTCTTCTTGAACCTATCAGCCTTACAGTAACATTAATGTACATTTGAATATTCATCAATATCCACTGTAAAGCAACCTATTATACTGAGAAGTAAGACATTACCAATCAGATACTAAATTACAACACCACATGACTAGTTGCAGTTGCCCACTATGTGTGTCCTCAATTAACCTACTGGACACAGACCAGTTGCACGTATTTCCACAGAGGCAGGAATGGTATAACAGACCGACAAAAACAATATTTATAACAAACGATTAAAAAATTGTCAGGTGTCTTGCCACAAGGCTAAATAGTATGATCTAGTCCTCTATGCTCAGAAGTCATACTTTGTGCCACGTTTAAGCGCTTTACACTTATTACAACTGAAATACCCAGTTAGCTCTGCTGTTTCCTACCTACCTAGCCATGCAGATACCATCTGTTGAATACACAAGTCTAAATTTTTTCCCAGGGTAATCTAGGAAATATGACAGATAATACGCACACTGTAATGTTTCTTGCACTTGTCGCTTCTACTCAGTTAGATGAAATTATCCAAAGATACAAACATTACACACTTTTAGCCTAAATAATATTAACATTAGTTTGCAATATGCACTTGTACTCTCAGAAGCTTGCTGACATAGTTGTTAGGAGAGGTGGGGGGAAAAGTGAAGCAGTCTGTCACCTCCTGCCTCTGAAACAAACATATTAGTTAAGCCAAAGGGACTGAGGAATTATGCAACAGATTTAAAACCAGGCAGTTCTTCAACACTTCCAAACACAGGAGACCAATACAGTTAAAAAAACAAAGCAACATGGTTAATAAAGTCAAGTACTTAGCAAAAAACTGTGGAACTCAAAAGCCTTTCTATTTACAAGTTAAAATTAACTTTGTAGAAAGCATAGACTCACAGAAGATTCCTCTTAACATATTTCAAAAATAGCAGCCTCACCTGTCAGAGCCTGGGTGAAATTCAGAAAGCAAGGAAGGCCGTCGCCGAAGTTGCTGCTGCTGTTGCTGCTGCTGCTGCTGCAAGAGTTGAGTTGCCTGACTGACCTCCAGGTGAGACGAACGATAATCGGGAACTGCAAACTCCTAAACAAAACATAGTTCTGATGTCAACAAGAACAAAACAGCAGAAGACCGGATCAAAAATGCTTAGTCTCATGGAATCATTATTTCTCAGTATATTTAAAAAAAGATCTGGACCAGATCACCAAAGCCTTGCTCTGGCCCAAACGCCAAGTTTATAAATAGCGGTTCTACGTTTCAAACGAATTTTAAAGAGCGTAAATATTTATCCTCACTAGGAATTCCACCTAACATATTAGCAAATTCATAAGGTGGCATCATTAGATATCTAAAATAATATCCTTTAAAATTAATTTTGCACTCCCAAGTCCAAAGTGGTAAAATTTGAATATGTTTCTGTAACCCTCACGGCAGTTTCCTCTGTTAACATCTCAAGACGTTTTTATATCAGACACGATAATTAGCACTAAAGGAAAGTTAGATAAGATGAATTTCTTGACCAGTGTAATTTACAAAGTGAAGTACAAGACAACTTATTTGCATATACAAGTCTTTGGCTACTGTTTTTAAAAAGATACACAGCTGGCCTTAATTGATGACAAGCTCTACAAGACATGCAATAGGTCATTATCCAGAAGTTTTATAGTTTTCACAACCTATTTAAAAATACAGAGGAGGCCAAAAAGTTCCAATTCTTAAATTTCCTTTCACAACCATGCAAGTAGAACAAAACAGATCCACCATATCTGTAGCAGGAGCAGAATTTCATTAAAATATGGGAAACCCGAGCTGTTCCTAAAGCCAACAGCCAGTCCTTCACAGCCTACCACGCCACACGGGGCGCCTGATGGCAGAACAAATGCTCGGCAGAAACGACCAGGCATAAGATTCTTAGAAATCCACTCTCCTAATCCTGGCTAGCAGAACACTAGTAGCTGGAAGCACTCATAAAGCTGCTTCAGCAAACATTCAGGGTGAGATACAAGTTTTTACATTTCAGATTCACGTTCTCTACTTTGCACACAGATTTTACCAAGCGCTACGTCAGCATATCCAGAACCTAGCCCAATACTGCTCGCATAAAGGAAGGAAAGATGACTAAGGGTTTACCTCTTTCCCTCCTGGAAAGCTCCCTAGCCTAATGGGAGACTAATTCCCCCATCCAAATCCAGTGCCAATAAGCATCCCAAGAGTCCAGTCCCTCAAAGGATTTGAACCATTACACCCAGAACACTGTTTTCATATTAAATGTATACTAATTGTGGACAGGTTATTTGCATGTTCTAGGAAAATTATTGTTATCAATATATGTGGATCCAATCAAATCTACATTGTCCAGATTTAGTACAATGATTAAACATTAATTAATGCAAAACTAAAAGAATTATGAACTATTGAATTAATTCTAGCTAGAGGAAACTGGTGCTAAAACAGGAGGCTTATATTAGTTCCCTATGAAAAAAATACAGAATTATAAAACTCAGTTGGCTCTGTCATAAGCCAACTCAAAGAACAGATACAGATTTAAACTTGAAAAAAAGAAATCTAATGCTTTCAGCAAAAAAAATTAAAAAGAAGAAAAAGAGGAGGCCCAAACCCATAACTGTTTTCCTAAACAACACTGGCAGCAGTTCTGCTCAATAGGCACATTTCCTTTGTCATTTTGGACTTCTTAGCACTTATTTACATTTCAGTTTTCAACATTAAAAATAAAAGTAGAGGAAGGATCAAAAAGATTCAGCCTACCCAGGAGATAAGATTATCAACATACACTCTTCAAGACAGGCCAATTTCTAAAGCATTTTGCCAGTTTCAATAGATTTCCAAGTGTTAAATAATAGGAAATACTGCAAAGCTGATAAGCTATATGGTTTTACTTAGGGTACCTTCACAACCCTATAGAGCATTTTTTAAATAATAGTCTAAGAAAAAAAAAAACAGGAAAAGAATTTAGAAAGCCAAAAGTCACAGTCAGCGATAGTCAGGGATTTTAGTAATTTTAAGCTACTGCATTGCAGGAAAGGATAATTCAATAGGCAATTATATCTTTTCAATTCCATACTTCAGAAGAACCAGGGAACACTGTACTGCTACAGATAATGCTTTCCAGAAGCTACATCACAGTCAGACCCTCACATTCAAACACACAATATGCTTCAATAAATAGACACATCAACCTTAGTGCAAGAGCCATACTCAAAGGGTATAAAGAACATTGTTACAAAGATTTCCCCAGTCACTTTTACCTGGGCATATTGCTCTGCAACTGCACTTTTTTCAAATATGCATGACTTGCATTAAATTGTTAAAAACTTCCATGTGGCACAGAAAATATCTCAATTATTCCTGCTAAATCTGTAACCCTCATGACTTCTTACCTGCTGGTGTCGGGTGCTAGGGAAGGTGTACTGGACAGAGTGAGTAGGATAACGACTCTGTTCTGTGCTGAATGCTCCTTGGTTAGGAGGGTAGCCCGAACTTGACATTATCAGAGAAGAAGTCTTCACAAAGCTGTGAGATCAAGACCAGCAAGCAATCATGTTTCTAGGAAACCGCCTAAAGGAAAAAAGATCACTGATAAGCACTGAAGTACCAGATGTACTCACAATACATTACAGCCATAGTCACCTAAGCAAAACAACCATTACCAGTAAAAGCTTTTTCCTAATGTATTTATTTAATAGGTTACTCTAGTCTGAAACATGTTAACAGGTCTTAAATGGGCTCAAAAATAGACATGTCAGCATTGTCTACACAAAGATTTGAGGATTATATTGTCAGAATACATCATTTTGCCAGTTACCAGTTGAATTAGGAGGATTTTAAAAGAAAAGTAGGTCACTTAAATAGATGTTGAGGAGGTTATAATAGTCTGTAGATGGACATACAATTTACGGTAAATTTCTTTAGCACAACATGAAAGAACAAAGTTCACTTTCATTTCTTCTATGGTGTTTTTGGATTCTATGAATTGTTTTGTACTTTCATATTCAGGCAGTCTTAGGGTTGCTTGACTCAATACCCACCTACAGCTCATTAAACCAGGATGCATTAGTCAGGCCTGAAAACATTACTACCATCTAACAGGAGCCTGACAAAAGTAGTTCTTAGTAGAAAAGGCAGTCACAGACAAAAGATACTATTTCCATTGACAGCACAGTTTGTCTCATATGGGATGCCAGCAATCAAATACACTATAAAGCCTTAAAACATTCTGCTTAGTTGACATTTGATGCCTACTTTGCCCTATTGTATTCCCAGCTGCAGATTAACAGTGGGCACTGAAACGTACACTGATCTGGGAGAAGTTTTTAAATACTGAAAAGTTCCAGACAACTTCACTAACAAAGTCCAAGCATCTAAGGAGCTTTATATAGTTTCAGCTGCCAACACTATCTGCTGAAGATCAAAAGACACTGACTAAACATTGTGCCCATTGGTGCTTTCAACACTTTGTTGTACAGGTGAACTATGGCTCTAATGAAAAGAGCGGGATTTTTTTTCTTCATAACAAGATATTTATCTCAGAGTTCAGAAGAAGTAATTCTTGGAGCTTATGTTTTAAAGACAAAACTTCATCAGACCTACAGCAAATTCCCAACCTCTGGTCCAGAGCCTAGCAGACATCTCAGACCTTTGAATAAAGTAACTGCTGATCCATGACTAGTTGGTTTCATTTCCAAGTGCATTAACCTGCAGCCTTTCACAAACATCACATGTCAAGTTTTACTTCTGAACTGCATTTTCCATTAACAGTCAGTAGATAAAGTTAGATTGGAAAAGCCTTGGACACAGCAAACTATAAAAATAGATTTTAGTTTATCTGACACATTTTATCATCCCTCTTCCAGCTGTTTTCTTTTCTCACCTCTCTCTGAAATAGAAAACTTTATCATTTGGGACTATCAGAATTAGAACAGGGAGACAAATTTAGATTTACCTATGAAATTCAATTTTTACTTACGAAAAATTATGGAAAAATTGCACCTGCTTTTTCAAAGCAATACTACTAAACTCCAGCTGTGTGTTTTACAGGACCTATATACCAACTATAGCATCTATAATTCATATCCAAGTGACAAGTTCTAACATAAAGAATTCTTCAAGATTAACATTTATTACACTACATCCTTCATTTATACTACATTCATTAGAATACATCTTTACAAACTACACAGCCACCTAATAGGTCTGAGTCATACATAGGTACTCCATTTAATCAAGTAACAGTGCCAGAAAGCAAGCAGAGTTTTAGCTAACATACATCGTGCTAGTTGCAAGCCATTCTACCTGAATGGTCAAACGTATTCCAAGCAGTATGCAGAAGCCCTTTGTTTTCCCCCCCCCCCCTCACAACTTTCACGCAAGTCTATGTAAAACTATGACATATAGCTGTTAGCTCAATCAACTGTTTACTAATGCACTAACCACTCCCATCACAGGCTGATCAACGTTTTATGATCAAATGAACAACTGGCTGCATGGTAGAAGGATGGGCAAGTAATTTTAGTTTAACTAAGTACAAATCTTAGTTTCATGAATTGCTTATGCTGTAACTTGTGCTGTCTCAGCAGCTTTGTATGTTCATGCACATTAAGTATGTGGGAGACAATTAACTGGATTTTATATAGTATTTACATTCGATAGGCCTGAAAAGCTTCAATCAGGAATAAAAACCATCCATACTGGATCAGATCAAAGTTCCTTTAGCTAAATATGATGTGAATGACAACAGCCAGTAGCAGACATGTAGCAAAAAGTATAAAAAAGGAGGTACGCACATATCAGTATTTCACCCCCATACACTCACCAACCTTCTAGCAACTCATGGCTCAGGGACTCCCTGAGCCAGAGGAGGAAGCCCTTCTGCTTAACAGCTCTTAATGGATGTTTCTTCCACTGGTTTTGTTCAGCTGTTTTCTGAACCAGTATGAACTCTCAGCATTCACAGCTTCTTGTTGCAAGAACTTCTACAGATTAGTGGTACTTCACATGAGAAACCACCTGCTTTTGTTCACTCTGAACCTGCTAACTTTATTTGAGGTACTTAGTTTTTGTATTGGAAGAGACCAAACATCTATTTCCTATTATTTTTCCATTCCACATGTGATTCGGTAGACCTCTATCATACCCCTTTGGTCATATCTTTTCTACGTTGAAGAATCCTAGTCTACTCAGTTGTTCCCTCTCAACCATTTCTAAACCTCCTCTAGTTCTGTGACACCCATTCTGAGGCAAAGGGAGTCAGAAATGTACACCGTATTGTGGGAAAGTCTCAATAAATACTCACCCTGTTCTTATTCTCTTCCCCAGACATATGTGGGCCACAGTCAGGCAGATCTGAGGAACCAAATGCAGCACAAAGGATCAGGGGAGCAGGCACTTAAAAATAACATAAGTGCAGGGCAACCAACGCATGATTCAAGGTCCTGTCAAGTTACATCTTCTCCTTGTTTTCTCAATGTTCAGTCAAACCAGCAAGTTGATCATTAACCTGGGTGCTGAAAGTTGAATCCACACACACTTTGTATGATGCTACAAAGGCTATTTCTCCATTCTCAAGAGCTTTAGCGTACAGATTGTCAGGTTTGTCCTGACAAGGCTAGTCAACAAACAGCCTTGGAATCTTTATTGTTGCAAGAACCTTGCACATCCACCTACAGCCAGCACATCATACATGTCCCCACTGGAAATGACCCCAGACACTGGAGGCGCACACACCTGAGAGCCCACTGCATATCTGAGGAATAAGTTCTACCCAGGGACAGGGAAAGACAGAGGAAGTAAACCAGGTCATTTGAAATATCACCTGAACTCTTTTACACAAGCTCCAATCTTAATATTTCTGTATATACTTGTACCTTTGCCATAAGTATTAGCAGTTCACAACTTATTAAAAAGCAATTTAAGTCCTTAAAGTTTGACTAGAAAACACCCTTAAGCCCTAAGTGCCCTGACTTTTTGTTTCTAGATACTCCATGACAGCTTTGGCAACCCAAGAATTGTATCACTGCGGATCACCAACACAGATATGTTGAAATATGTAAATGATATAATCCACAAAATAACTATAGACCCTTAATTCCCTATGATTATGTTCTAGAATAACTAAATCCTAGTGCACTAACAATAGTGATAAATATTAAATTTTAGATTAACAAAATCCCTTTTCAAAGCAGGTAAACAACAAAGGAAGTGATCAACAAAGAACGTAGGTGCACAGGTATATTTCTTGCATCTTTGTGGAACACTGCTCGAGAACACCAATGAGAAGTTCTGACTCTCCCTCTCTCTCCATATTCAGTTTTAGAAGCAGAAAGACTGGGGGGGAGGGGGGGACACTGTGTGTGCATGCACACACAGAAGTGAAAATCCTTGAATATCCTTCACCCATCCATCAATGATGACTCAAACCTGGCAACTCAAAACCTGGAAGTTTTACATAATGTGCATGAAAAGATTCAGTCTTTCAGGCTTTTCTACTGAGAACTACAAGTATTATCATGTTGGTAGCACCATAACTGAAAAAGTGAAACAAAGAAAAGATGCCAACAGCAGAGTGCAATAGAAACAGCATTAGAGTTTATAATCAGAGTCCATAAGAGAGGTAGAAAACAAAGAGAGGAAAAGAGAAAGATGAAGAGCTATCAGTGGTGGCGGTGTGGGTTTTTTTCCCAAGAGGGAATTGACAAGATGGAAGGAAGAGATAAGAGCAGTACCAGTAGAGGAAAATACGTGGTTACATATTGACAATAAGGAGGTTGAAGAAAAAAAGGAGATGGATACTAAAGGATGAGGAAGGTTCTGCAGAAGACCTTATTTCTTTCAAGACAAAAAAATGACATTGCAGTAAAACAACAGTGAAGTACAACATTCCCTTCCAGTAAGCCTCTCATTCTTGTTACAGACATTTTTATGTGCCTGCACACTCTCGTAATTTAACCTCTCTACATCAGATGGAGACCCCATCTGATCTCCCAGTCTCTCTTAGTATGAGCATGCTTACATTCTCTGCCATATTACAAGACAAAAAAAAAGTTTTTGTCATATTAGCCTATAGAATTACCATCGATATTCTGCTCAACTCTTTCTGTGCTATTACCTTAATTCTGCAACTGTGGATGCATGTACTTGACTTCAGCTCTTATTTCTCTGCTGACAGTCTATATTTTTTTCTCCAGACCTATGACCTTTCATCTAAAAGCATTTGGCGCTCTCTTCAGCATCTGCTTGCATGTATCTAGCAGATACAGATTATTCTTCATCAACCTATTTCTTGGTCAGTGAAAGCAACATCATCTTCCTGCTGTAACTTTTCTAAGTTCAATATATCCAGCCTATGTTTAAATATGGCAGTCTTTCTGTATAAAATTGTAACTGTATGTACAGAGTGTAAACAATCTCATCCAGGCTTTCTTTACTTTAGTTACTGCTGTATCCTGCCATGATGAACTTCATCTTGCTCTACTCAAATCCAGTCAGAATCCTCCTTTGAAGCCCATCCCTATTGACTGTCTTTCCCTCTCTGAATCCTTCCATTGGTTGCCTCTTCTTTACCAGATCAGAGACTGTTCATCTTCACTTTCCACACCCCTGACAACTGATGATATATAGTAACAAGAAAGGGGCAGAAAGAAATATCTCTCGTTTTGTACTTCAGGAACTTATCTATTCTTCTGCTGCACTGTCCCAGCTCATACATAAGGGATGGGGAAGCCCAATATTGTCAAATGGATAACATAAGAAGAAAACTACAGGGAAAGTAGGAGTCAAAAAATAAATTAAGTTTAAAGATACCTAGCAGAGAAAAAGCAGTGACAAGAGCAACAGTTTCAGGAACTATGAAGATATGCTCAGTCCTGTATTATTTCTTGGGCAAGGAAGTGATTCAACAGTATTTAAAGGTATGACAATATTTTCCCCTTTGGACAGCTCAAACTACTGAACAGATCCGATTCAAACTTTCCCTTAAAAGCTACCATTTGCATTAAAATTTTTCATACGTGGAGATTTTTAAGTTGCACATAATTTAGAACCAGATTTTATAACAGCAACAGTCACAGCTCTTTCAGATTTGTTTATATGAGGCAATACTAATTTGAACGGTATCTCTTGATCCTCAGATCTCAAAAAGCTTCAGAAAGAAGCAGAAGTAAGCATTATCCTCAGCATATACATGGGAAAATGAGTCACAAAGGTTAAGAAATCTATCAAGGACGACCCAGGAAATAGTCAATGACTGAATTAGAAATAAGACTCAGGTCCCCAAAGCCTCAATTTGTGGATCTGCAGCACTTCAAGCAGGCAAAGCTAACCCTGCCACAGAGAAAGCAGGTCTTCCCTGGGGAAACTGCTGCAGGTTAAAATCCATGACTATTTTTAGCAAGTCAGTTCCCTAAACCTGTTCAATGCACGGCCACACATGTTTACGCCAACATAAGTGAAGGAGTCAAATGGCCAGAAGGACAAAAATCATACACTTACTGTTTGGGGAGCTGCTGTGCTGTTTGCTGGAATATCGTATCTTCTACTCTTACATCCATCTTCTTGGATAAAGACCAGTCTCATGGATAAGTCGCAATTTTTCTTCACATATATGAAACAAGCTAACACTTTTGCATTTAAAGTAATTTTCATGCCACCTTGAAGTACTTAACCAACATCTGCTAATTAAATTTCACATTCTTTTGGGAAGTTTCCTCATCTTGTTTTTGAGCAAACTAAGTGTGATCTGAAGAGTGCAAAGAATTAGATTACAGTCATAGATGGCCTGAATCTGTTTAGGTGGTTGTTTTGTTTTTAAATCAGCAGCCTTAGTAAACTGGGTTCTGATGCAACTAACCTACAGCAGAACAAGGAAGGCTCTTCCTTAACGCAGGCAGTCCTCTACAAGGAGCACGATAAAAGGGTGAAATAAAAGGTTTACACGATTATGCATACAAACACATATGCAACTATCAAAAACTAAGTAAATCAGTCTCAACAGACCAAATACCACAGATCACATTATCATGTCCATCAAGACTGCAGAGAGGTCCCACTGCCAGTAAAGACAAAATTAATTCAGGGATAGTTATTCAAAGCTAACTCTGGCAAGAAAACAGAGAGAGAAGAGATTGTTTCAGTAGTGGTTAGAGAGGCTTTAACCAAGCCATTATATCAACACTTGTGAATAACTTGTACTATGGTTTCACTTCATCAAAAGGTATCAAAGGTACCAGTCTCATGAAAAAAAAAAAAAATACATATTTAAGGACCAACCTATTAAAATAGGCCACAAAAAACAAACAAACAAAAAAAAACAGATTTCATGAATTAAATAGACCTTCATCTATAAATTTAAGATGCTAAGTATTCCATCTCACATACAGCAGCACAAAATTTCACGTTGAAAGTCACATAAGTAAATCCTTTACATATATTGCTAGATCTGCAAAACTATTAAACCTTCCAGAAACATCAACCAGTAATATTTTTTGTGTCAGCTAATCATAATCTAAATTGGTTCAAAAACTCAAGCAAAAACATCAGATTTACATCTCAGGGACATCCAACACACAAGAAAATAACAACAAGTAGATTTTCAACAAATTTCTAAGAACAGCTTAATGGGTCCAACCACCATGTAAGAAGTTATTTGCTCAAACTAAGAAATACAGTAACAAGCTAAATATTATTTGTAATATAACACTTCAATGCCCAGAACATTAACAGTACCGTTACAAGCTAGGACTGGCTTATCAGTCTCAAAGTCTTAACATGGGGGTGGGGGGGGGGGAAGCGCTAAACATACTTCAAGAAGTTATTAGTCCTTCAATCACTGTGTTAACGCCCAATTATCAGGATAGTCATGTGATAGTTACTCAGAAAAACAATGAAAAAATTTACTAACAAAGAAAAGGAGCCAGGCGCAAACTGATCTGTGTTAGCTACTTGAGTTTGATACCTGAAGTTTCTGCAAAGTATCACGGAATGAGATGGTAACTGAGAAAGTTAGCTACAAAAACATCAGCTAGGACAACCCTGAAAGGAAAGATACAAGGTTTTAAGAATCTGTCACAAGGTTGATACCTAAGCAGACTTAAAATTACTTTGTGTTTTAAAGCAAAGACAGAGGGAAGTGGAAACTTAGACATTGTAGCTGGAATACAAGTGCACCTCTAAGTATGAAAATCTGTTTCTCATAGCCACAAGAGATGAAAGATTCTTAATTTTTACTTGTAACATGCAAAGAACATTTTAAATAATAGCTATTTAAAGAAACTCCAGAATATAAGGTTTCCCCTTTTTTTTGCAGAACAATGAGATATAATCCTCAAAGTCAGGAACTCTTCTGCTCCCTTCCCCCCCTCCAGTCTTTGTACATTCATTTTTATGTCCAGAGTACTCTGAAGTTACCAGTCAAGGCATATCAGCACTTGCTCTGAGTAGAAACAATGTACAAGTTAAAGTTGAAAAGAACTGACTTGGATATCCCATGGCATTTCCACACATGCACATGTCTTTCTTTTTCTGGGAAAAATATTCAAAGTACACCATCATTCATTGACAACTTTAATCTTCTACACTTTCACTCCCTTTTCTTGTAAGGCTACTAATGTGAAAATTGCTATTACTATCCCTGCTAGAAATCCACTTAAAAAAACAAATAGGAAAAAAAAAGTCTATATACACGTATGTACGTGTTTTACTAGCAATATTAAATAACATTCTCCCCATTAATTTTTGCCATATGAATCAGGCCATAACTACATGAATGGAGGTATTTGAAAAAGAAAAATGCTAAGAAAATAAAAAAACTAGAATTTGACCCCTCTCAAACCCTGCAATTTCCACTAGCATACAATATTGCCTTATTTCTGAATATCCAAAGCATTAACTCACAATTATGCTATACAGTGTCTGATTCATATTCTACATGACAAGGAAGCATGGTATACTTTAATTTAGCCAATTACAGAAGTGACAGAAGTCAAGGAGCATTACAGCAGTCAATTCAAGATGTCACATTTACTCCATGTTAGCATGACTTTTCCATCTGCATCAAGATAGCAAAAAAAAAAAAGGGGGGGGGAAATAGGATTTTACACTCCAAATTTTAATATAAGATTTTCCATTAAGAAACCACTGACCCCTTAAAATGCTTAAATAATAACTTTTTGAACATTAAATAAGTATTGAAAGAGTACTTCAAACAGAGTTTTGTTGCCATTGCAAAAGATGAATATTGGTTGTAAATTGCACAACGTGTAACCAAAGCTTGCTACCAGATCTCAGGATCACATTGATTATACTTGATCTTTAACAGTTCCTCTCTCTTTTGTTAGGTAGCTAAAATATAAATAAAATTCATGCTCTACCAAAATGGCATAGATCACATAGAGCTGACAAGGACATTTTTCTCCAGTAAATTCTAATTTAAAATTCTATTTTAATCTCACTTCTGTAATTTATGTTCCTAAAGAAAAGTTGCTAATAAGAAACAACAAGACCTAGGCTATATACAACTTTATTATATGGAGGACCATAACAGGGAAAACTCTGACTGCACTAACATCTTGGGGAGCTTGTAATCAGCCAACCATTTGCCTTACCAAAAAAAAAAAAAAAAAAAAAAACTGACTGTGTGTTTCAAATAAGAGTAAATATTTTCAGAATCTGCTCACCAGCTAACACGCAGGAGGAACAGAACGAGTTTCTCATTTCTCATTCGCTGGATATGGAGAATCCCTGAGGGAGCAAATCTCATCACTCCTGAGTTTTATCAGGGAATAGCACTGAGTGATTCTGAAGGCACCTATCCAGGACTCTTCTGCCAAGGAGAGTCATGACAGCAGAGACTATCCAAAAGAGGCAGGAGAAAGTCCTCCATTCAGAAATGGAAATGAGGGATGTAAACATTTCCTTGACTAAAGTACTGCTACGCAATGATTTAAATCAACCAAGGGTACAATCCTTACTAAGTTTTTTAATTTTAAAGTTAGTATGAGAAATAATATGAGAAAATTATATTCTAAAGATATTTAAAACATACTTTAGCTTTCACAGCAACACCGGATTCTCATTCTCTGTTATCCCAAGATGGCAAACAGCACGCAGTTAGTACACACCACAGAAAATTTTCAGGAGCTAAAGACTAAAATCAAACCTACGGAATGGTATGCCCCAAACAAATCCTACCAACTCCAAACAGCGCACAGATAAGGTCTCGGATTTACAAGTGGAGACTCCTTTGAGATAACTGCAGCAGTTCCCAAACCCCATCTACCTTATCCCTTTTGAAAGGCTCCATCCCTGCCACAGGGGTAACTCAGCTGGTTATGAAACAGCAACTGAAGCATTAAAACATAACCCACAAAACTGGAAGGTGAAACAGAACCAACCTGACCTTCCTCCAGGACATCAGCCTGTAGCATGGGTCAAGGCATGCTAAGCAAACAGCAGTGACAAGAACTACTACAACCTTTCTTGGCAAGTCATCCTCAGTTATGAATCACCACCTAAAAACTCAGAGGTTTACTCAAATATACTGATTCCTCTCATTTCACCTGTGGTTTAGAAATAACCATGATGATCTCAAATTTCATATACATCACACACTATGCAAAAAAATACTATTTCAAGACAGCAATTTTTGCTTCTCCATCTTGGACTGAAAGCATAGGTACATAAAAATACCTACTACGCATTAATTTATTCTTCCACTTTTAAGCCATCTGTAGCTAAAACTGCTTTTGAAAACACCAAACACGGAATAACTTATCCGGTCACAATTTTAAGTTTCCAGGGTCTTGTTGTAGCCCATTCTTCCTCAAAAGCATATCAATTGTGGCAGCTTTTTAAAACAGCTTCAATTTTAAAAAGTAAATAAAACTTGACTAATCCATACTAACAAAACCCATAATTCCACAAAGTATGATGTAGTATAAAAGAAACTATACCCTCTATAAGGAGAGGTTCAGGGCAAATTAAGTATGAGCCTCATCACTCGTCTCATTTCAATTGGGTTCCGATAAAAATAAGTCTAGATTTTAGCTAAAAAGACAATAGAGTAAGAATTTTTTTTTTACTGTACATAAAAGTAATGCCTAAGTCTAGTCAGATGCTCCACAGAAAGTGGAAGATGGCCTTCTGGAAACAAAGTTACTGCATTACTACTAAGTTTGAGGTGTTCTACTTATCAGAGAATGCAACAATATATAAAAACATCACCCTTAACTGAAGCTCACACAACAGCTTCTAGGTCACAGAAAATTACAAAGAATGGAAGAGGTCTACAATTCTACTATGACTGGTGTAAGTAAGCCTTTATATCTATGAAAAAAACAAAAACACTTTAGGTTCCAAACGTGCAGATGTCTGCTCCTTGAGACCACAACGAAACATCAGAACCTACAGAAACAACTGCTATTATCTGCATGTAAGAGACCACCTTTATTCAGAGAGGTTTTGGGAATAATGTTCCAAGAAACATAAACCATTAAATGGTACTGTTTATGTGGGACAAGTCCCTCTTTTCAGATACTCACCCTCTGTCAGCACAGCATTTCAAATGGCACAAGAAGTATCCGCCCCAAGAACTGAAGAATATGAACCTGAGACTCTATGGTGAATCACCAAGTATACACAGCTTTTTAATTTGAAGTAATTCCTCTTTTTGTTTTTTCAAAACTACTATTAATGAGGTAAACAGTACAGTTTAACTGTAATAATATACTTCGCTGGCTTCCTGAACGGCGCTTGGACTTCTAATGAACTTGCATGGGCTTAACTCTCTAACATGGACAAATAGGAGGAGAACAACTAGGTTTACATTTTTATGACACAAAAGAGGTAAGTTTATTTACTAGTATGCTTTATATACATGTTAAATGATAGCCATGTTTGTTAGACCTCTGCCCTGAAATAGGACTGTGTTTTAAATCATGTTGGAGAGCATCCACTTTTCAAAGCAGCTCCAGGTTCTGTCCAGGAATCCTACCAGTAACTGCCCAGTGGAACAGAGCGTTCCACCCTGCAGCGTCGTCGGCCTGTCCCCAACAGCAAGCGGACACCTACTGCGGCCGTTTCCAACTCTTTCCATGGGACAAGCGCGCGCTGTGATTTCATGAAGACTCCACACAGTATTAATCAAATGTACTTTCCCTGAAGTGCAGCAACTAAATGCCTGGCACAAAAAGAGGAATTAAAGAAACATCATCTTAGTTTACACATATTGTAAGTTTTATCTTGTCCTTTCTCTTTTACAGGTGTTCTTTCCACTCACTGTCTTTGTGAATCTACTTTAATTTTCAGTTTTACACAAGACTAGATAGTGTACATGCACAGAATTTAAGTCCTGGTCAACAGTTTACCCAGCTAATCTCACTTGTCTCTATAAAAATATCATTTTTGAGTTTTTAATTGCTGAGAGTTGATGAACAATAAGATTTTTCAGAGAAGACCGATGTATCTTTGTACCAATACAGTGTCTTAATTTTGCAATAGCCTTTGTAAGCAGAAGCAGGTGAAGTCACCGACATCAAAAACCACACAGACCAACATCCTCCTTAAGCCTAAAGAAAAAAATTGCATATCAAATCAGTCTGGGAGTGGCAGCATTACATGAGTGGTTTGGACATGAAGCGATTCAAGGACACAGAAATCTCTCATAGGATACAGAGAGGAAATGTAGCTCCAAGGTAAGTTGGAACTCTCCATGTACACACTGACTCTCTAAACTTAAACCTCAGCAGGCCTAGGTTGTGGTAGTAATTTAGCAGACAGTGGATAAATACTGAACTAGCACAGAAGAAAAAGAGAACATCACAAAACATCATTACTAGATGGAGAAGCATTGCAGGAGAGAAAAACTAAAATGGAAAATGTATCTGGCATGTTCCTGGCTATTTGCATAATTTAGAAATAGCCCAAAGTAAATATTTACAGACAGCAGTTGTGCATAGGTCAGAATTTTCATCTGGAACATTTACAGTAGAGAGACTAGGTAGCACGTTCAGTTCATAGCTTGTTATCTGAAACACTGATTCAGATTTGACTAAAGAACATAAATAACTTGAAGAGTGCAAGACTGGCATCCAGGAAACGTTTGTTTGCATTATGAAACCACTGTCTGGTTAGTAGTCTGTTCTCAGGATTGTACTGTGTTGCACTGCACCTGCATGAGGCATAGATCACTTCCAACTTAAACAGTTGCTGAAATCTTAAATTTAGGTAGCTGTGCACACTAGAACTTTGAATAAGATTTTCATCATGCAAGAAAATCTGCATTAAAACCATTTTGTAGGCAAGCACAGAAAGAGCAAAATGTTTCTCCACAACTTGAGCTGAGAGCTTTGAAAGAATAAGTTGGATGCCAGTATTAAGAAGAAAATTAGATCAATATAATATAGAACAAGTTTAAAGTCCTTTTTTTCTTTAATGCCAAGACTTTTTCAGTTACTTTTATGCATTTAACAGCAGTTGCAGGACAGTCAGTCTCCCTTCCTTATGGGTATCTCTCATGCATGCTGTAAATGAGAAATGAAGTATCTTAGAAGATGCAATTATAAAACCACAAGAACTGGTGAAGGGGAACAGAGGGAGGAAACTGAAGGGAAGCTGTGAAGTTTGACACCGCTTTTAGCTCAATTTTTGAGTGAGTTTCCTAGATCCCTTTAGATCACAATGAAGTACGTGTACACCCAGAAAGTGCAACTAAAATGAGTGATTGTAGGAGGCCGAGTGCCTTTAAAATAAATCATCAGCAGCACAATGCAAAAGAGTGAATATACCCTGATTCTGTACATGCAATAACTTCAATTTGAAATTTTAATCTGGAGAGTTATTTTTATTTGATTTGTAAACTAACTAACAAGATACAAAGAACTAACACTTGTGGACACAAGACACTTGTAATATTCTCTCCATACATTAACAAACGCAGATTATAACTCCAAGAGAAATAAGATTCCCAGATGCTGCCCTTTCCCATGTTTCAGTAACAAGCTGAGGTACATTTCAGTGACCAATAACAAACAGCATGTTTCAAATAGGTAAATTATATTGTACCTAACGTACAACCAAACTTTGTTTCCTAAGCAACCTATACTACACTACGTAGAAAAGCAACGTCAAGAAAAAGTTAACCATGCTTTCGCAAAAAGGGTCACTGCTGTTGGCTTGTTTCCTCTGAACTTTTGAATCCTTGGGATAAGCATGAAGGTCTTCCATCCCCCAACACAAGACACTAAATTTCAGCTAACTAGAAATCCACTTCAAATATTACATACTACTTTTCCAAATGTCAAGGTTGCTTAGTTAATCAGGAATAAAAACACCGTGCATCCATACACGTAAAAACCACACAATGCATCCACTTACTCAGGCACTTAAGCTGCAACCAGGGCCATCCTACTTACCAGGATAACAATATTTTTTAAAATAGCATAACTTCCCCCCAAACCATAAAGTTTATGATCAAAAGCTCTACCTAGGCTCAAGCAGCTGGTAACTATACTACCATACCTAGAAATACTGCATAATGCAAGAATACTGTCACAAAAGGAATTCAAAACTAGACATCACTCTCATCATAGTAAGTCACCCTACTATTTTTTATTCTTAGGTTACATCAATATTTAAATTAATGAAAAAGTAAAACACTAGCAAAGACCATATATGTGAAATGAAAAGCAACTTGTTTTGGACAACAACAGATTGATCAGACTATCCACTTACTTAATACTAAAGTATCTCTCCAATACTAAAAGTACTTATGTGCATTTAGAACCTTGTCTAAATGTAACTGACTCAACACCAACAGTTATTTTTAAGCAGAGAAAACCAGTAAGCACAGAGTTCTTTACCATCAGGTCAGAACAATTCTAGAAAAAGCCACTTCCATTGTGCCCTGCAGCAGCCCAGAGATGACAGAAGCTGGGGATGTTTACAGGTCCTAAATGAATAATTCAGCATCAGCAACGACTCCCCACCGACAACCTCAACGTGGGACTCGAGCAGGCGGCCACAACGCGCTTCCAACACGGGAGCTCTGTAAACAGGACATCTTCAACTAACGCGCTCCTGCCCAAGCGTCCAAGTGGATGGTTTTGGAGAGCTGACCCTTTTTTTAAGTTTTTTTTTTTTTTTTTTAAATTTAACTTGCACTTCTCCTATTGCAGGACAGGAACCAACACCCAGAACACTGATGCTCCGGGATTTCTCCCAAAACTTCCCCGCAAGGGCCCTCTCTAACGCCCACGCGAAGCCCCAACGTCCCCTTCAGACCTTCCCACACACATACAGCGTTAAAAGGAGGAAAAACCCCTGCAGGCACCGGCACCGCCGCCCCGTCCCTCACCTCCCCCGCCCACCTCCTCCGCCCTGGCGGCTCCCCCGGGGTCTCCCCCGGCCCCAGCGCCCTCTCCCTGGGGACGAGGGCGGCTCTCGCCCCGGTGAGGGGGGAGGAGGAAGGGATGGCCGGGGCCCCCGCCTCTTCCCCCTCCCTCCTCCTCCTCCTCCTCCTCCCCACAGCGGAGGCGCTAGGCCCCACTGCCCTTCCCCCCCTCCCGGGCCGCGCCGCCCCCCACGCCGCCCCGCTGAGCCCCTTGCCCTTACCGACGGCGCGGCGCTGGGGCGGCCCGGGCGGCCGGCTCTGGCTGGGCTGGACGGTCGCGGAGCCTCACCTCAACCTCGGTGCCACCGCCATCTTGCCTCCCCTCCCCCGGCTCGGCCGGCTCCGCCCCTTCTCGCCAGGTCCTGGCAGCTAACGAACAAACGTCGGCGGGGCAGCTCGTTGGCTTCTAGCGGCCGCGGGGGCTCGCTCCTCCCGCCCGCGAGGACCGGGCCGTGGCGTCGCTCAGGCGGCGCCGGCCAAGGAAAAGGTGCGGGTGGCCCCGGGGGCGAGAGAGCGAGTTGCTATGCTCCTTCCAGGACCCGCTGGCCGGTGCCGCGGCGGAGGACTCCCTCCCCCTCCACCCCCGCCGGGGCGGGGGGGGGGGGGGAGCGGCCGCCATGAGGCGGGCGCGGGGAGCGGGCGCGCTGGGGCGGGGGGGGGGCGGGCAGCGGCCCGCGGCGCTGAGGCGAGGGGAGCGGGTCCTGTCACCGCCCGCGGCCCCCGCTCCCCCCCCCCGGCCCGGTGGGTAGGGCCCTGCTGCCCTCGGGGGGGAGGGAGTTAGTCTAATCACCCTGAGGTGATTTTTTAAAAAGTAACGGGATGGCGGCCCGGGGGGCGGGCTCGCCCTCTTCCTCCCCCGCGCCGCGTGCTCCGGTTTACCGCAGGGGCGAGAACAGGCCCCGGGGATGGGGAGCGGGAGGGGGAGCGGGAGGGGGAGCGGGCCCGCGAGGCCGCCCTGAGGCGGCGGGTCCCGCCCGGGGAGGAGGGGGGGGAGGCCGGGCCCCTTCCCGCCGCGTCCCGAAGGCCGGGATCCCCCTTCCCCCCCCCCCCAGCCCCGCTACCGGGGCTCCCGCGAGACTCCCACGGTTTTATTAATGCTGTGCTATTTCTGTTTTTCGTGCCTCTGCCTCTAAGCGGTGAATGACTCCTGAAAAATGTGCGAGCTCTCTAAAATCTCAGGTGTCTTTTTTTTGTTTTGTTTTTGCCTCCTGAATGAAGAGTATGTAAATCGTGCCCTGTCTGCCTGCTGAGGCACGGTTATGCTCCGATGGTGTTGACAGCTTGTTCAATAAGGTATTGCTAATCTGCGTGACGTTTTACCTGCAAATATGTAATTTTGGATGCGTTAAGACCACAACTGAATCTCTTATCAGCTTCACTGCGGAAAAAGGAGATACTATTGGACACAGATTAAATTATCTCATTGAGAGAATGTCTTTGTTACCATGTTGCTATAGTTTCCATTAAATATGAGAAGCCATATCCCATGTTTGTGGGATGTGTGTCCACAGAATTATTTATTCAGACTAATAATTTAGGGGCTAACCTTGTGGCAAATATGATTACTTATTCAACATGTATTGTATTAAATACGTAGTTAGCACAGTAAATGAGTTCCACTGTATTAGGTGCTCCATTAATATGACATGATGCATCCCCGTGCTGAAGTGTTTGCAGTTTTTAATCCCAGTACATGCCCGGGACTACCTCCGCTCACTTGAAAGCGAGAGGTTTCTAACGTGAAGACAAGAAGTCAGGCGTACAGCTTGTAAGGACTGACCTGTTCTTCAGATACTGACTTCCTCTCAATTGCTTTCCCCGTTTTACTCTTTAAACCTGCCCAGCTCACATTCTCCACCATTGCTCACTTAATACACTTGTCTTCCATATTGCCTGTTTGTCTTGAAAAACAAACTTTTCCATGCCCTGGCATATGCGATTGCTTTTTCCAGTTTTATTTTACTACTTCCTGTCTCTCTTTTCCTCTGCAACTCTCTCCAGTGGTTGACTTCACTCCTAAGATGTATCCAAACGTTTTTTTTTTTTTTTCCCTTTGCAGTCACAGTTGAGGTAGCCAACAGATTTGCAGATAGCAGAACGGGTCTCTGAAGATACCCTCCTCCCGCCCTGCTTTTGAGATTTCACCCAGCCCACGTGTCCTCCACAGTCAGACAGCAAAGGGATAAACGGTACGCGCGGAAGAGGTTGTTCGTAGCTGTTGGTTGTTATCAGCTATGATTTCTTCAAGCACCAGCAGGGACACCTGGTGCGCCGCAGGGCCTGAGCAATGACGACAGTCCCCACCGATCTCCCCGTGCAGCCCCAGTGCTAAACGCGCCCGCGGGGCCCTGATGCAAGCCTCCCGGTGCGCACCTCCTGCCGGGCAGGCGCTGGCGGGGGGGCCGGGGCACCTTCCCGCGGCGGCGGCTATGGGCGGGCGGCTCCTCCCCGCGGCGGGGCGGGGCGGGACGAGGGGGAACCTTCCGTGCCCCGGAACTTTCCCGCGGCCCTCCCGTTTCCTGCCGGTGCGGCGCCGCGCCGGTCGCCATGGCAGCGGGGCCGCTGGGCTGGGGGCTGGCGGCGCTGGCGCTGCTGCTGGCGCTGCTGCGGGCGCTGCTGGGCGGCGCGCGGCGCCGTTACGCGGCCGGAGGGGCTCGCGCCTTCGCGGCGGGATGGGCGGCGGCGCGGGCTGATGACGTCCGCGCCTTGCTGGTGACGGCGCACCCCGATGACGAAGCGATGTTCTTCGCGCCCACGGTGCTGAGCTTGGGCAGGGCCGGGGCCCGCGCCGCGGTGCTGTGCTGCTCCGCAGGTGAGGGGGGGCGGTGGGCGGCGGGGCACCGGCCCCCCCGGGACCCCCGCGGCCGCCCCGCAGGCCGGGCTGCCTGTCCGTGACGTCACGGGGCAGGCGCCATGATGTCTTCCTGTGTGTGGCCTCCCGCTGTGACGTCAGCGCTAGGCTGCCTGGCGCAGCGGAGCAGGCTGGGCCATCGCTGTAAAGCGGTGTGGTCCCACCGAGCTGCGTGATGCCCCTGAGGCTACGTATGATGTCACGCGTGCTGTCATTGCCGTGCTGAGCCTCACAGCACTGTAGGCCTCTGCTGCCACAACGCAGTGGCACCACTGTGAAACAGTTCTGCAGTGAAAGAGCTCCCGTGCAAAACATTCATGGTTTGATGGCATGATGTTGGGTCATTGTGCAGTGGCGTCATCATAAAGTCCCGCATGCCCTTTACAGCTGTGTCACATATGCATGTTCTGTTGGAATATTACTTTCTGCAGAGTTCCCGGATCTGATCAGTGGCCAAATCTCCCTGCATATCTGGAACTCGCACAGTGGTTTCACAATCAAATCTCCTATTGCAGCACTGAGATACCTTCAAACTGTGCTGAAATGTCAGGAAGTTAAGCCACTGTTTATTGTGGTCTTTCCACATCCTCTTGTTATTCTTTAGCCTTGTAGAGAACTTGCTTTGGATGATCCAGTTTTAATGCCATAATGATACATTGTAACACATCTAAAAATATCAGTTGCGTAACAATCTAATCATAGAAAAATAGGCCTGAAGGGAGCTCATGGTCATGTTGTCCATCAGCCATCCTGAAGACAACATCAGTTGTGTCTTTGTTTGCAGAAGACGTTTATCTAGTCTGTTCTTCAGGACCTCCAGGAAGGCTCCTCAGCTTGCATGGTGCTGCACTAGGTTTTTTTTCAAAACACTTTTTTTTAAGCTTGTTTCTTTTTGTCTTATCTGCCATGAACATGAAAATCAGCGTATCCCTTTTTAGCAGCCTGTTACATATTTTTAAGATTGTTATCCGCTTCTCCTGCTTATCTCCTCCAGACTAAACATCCCGATTTCTTGCAATCTTTCCTCATAGATCATGTTTTCTAAACCTCTGATCATTCTCATTGCTCTTCTTGGTACTCTCTCCCAATTGGTTCACATCTTTTCTGAAGTGCGATAACAAAAAACTGGAAGCAGTACTCCTGAAGCCTTTCTAGGGCTGAATAGAATGGAAAGATTCTTTTCAGAATCAGCTCTACTACTGTTCCCCAGTTCAAGAATTTTTCACAGTATGTGACACTGTTGTCTCATGTTTCTCTCATGATCCACTAAAGCTCCAGATTTTGTTCTGCAGAACTGATACTTAATCAATTGTTCTCCTGAATTCATTGTATTGTTGTGCCTGATGCAACCCTACTATTTATCATTTTATTGTCGTGATGTTGCTCTTTTTTTTCTGTGCATAAGAAACAGCTACATCTTAGTTGACCTTTCAGACTATAGTTTTATACCAGAATTCATGAGCCTAGGGTGAAGGCTAAAGATAGTTGTTTATGTTTGTTCAGAGGAGTATCTTAGACTACAAACATTAACATCTTGCATTGACAGCTATCTATATTTGGCAAGAGGGCCTTCAGCATTTTTGAAAGGCCCAGCTAGTTCACTGCCAACTTTTCTGTTCTTTGTTCTCAAAGCTTTCCGTCACAACAGACCATCTTGGTGAGAAGACAGGAATTAAGCTATTGTAGAAGTCTAATGGTGTAATGGCTTTACTGATCATTGTCTACCTTCCATTCAAGATTTACTGCAGAGCTTTCAGTTGTCTTTGCTGAGCGACAAAGGTCTGTGGATCCCATCTGGCTTTTTCACAGCTCTGAAGAGATTACTGAAGTGCAACTCTGACATTTCAGTTTTGGGGATTAACACACTGCTGCTGTTAAGAGAACTTTCCAAAGAAGTGTGTTTCTATTTACTTTCTTTTTACCAGGTTTTCTTTTTTCTTTTCTTTTTTTTTATTGTACTCCTGATACAGTGACATGACATATTAAGCAGAGTGTTTGACACTGCCTTCTTTTTACTCTCTTGCACACGTTCGTAAGGGAACTAGCTGCCCTTATAGGAGAACCCATTCACTGAGCTAACAGAATTTTCTGTGCCTCTTACTAGTCTTTTGGGTGATTCAGATGGTTCGTCCTCTCATTGTTTGTATGATTGATGATGACAAGTGAGTTGATCAAAGACTGTAAATTGTAAAACTGAGACAAAATCATTACTTAGAAACCATCGTACTTGCAGTTTCAAATATCAATCAAAATGCCTTAAAAATGAATTAGAATTACAGCACTGTGTGTGTGTGGGGGGGAAAACAACAACAGTGTTTTCCACATTGAATAATTGATTGAACTAATAACTCGGTATAAATGTGATTGGCTGTCTTTTGTAGCTGACTTTCTTTTGTGAGTGCTCCATGGATGAGGTCCAGTGGCATCAGCTATTCAGCTGTTTTTGCTCTCAATAGCTGCCCATAGCTGCATTTATATATTCCTGATGTCCTGATACATTTCTCAAGCCATGGAACATGTATCTGTCCCCTTGAATTCAGCGGAAATTCTGTATTTTGAGAACAGTGAGGTCATTTAGATAAAACACCACCTGCATTTAGCTACTACCCTGCATTGCAGCAGAAGATGTACTTACAACACTAGTATCATTAGCATCCATGCAAAAAAATCATTTTAAAATAAACCCTGCAGAACTCATGTTCCATCCAGGGAGGGTACACACTTGAATTAATTTTGCTGACATTGGAACCTATCATCCAGGCTGCACACTACCAAGCTGATGGGTTCCTTACTAAGCCCACAGATAATCATTGTCATAGTCACCTAAAACCGTTCACTTGTAGTCTGCAACAAGAAAGGCTTTTTCTAGTTACTGTTTCCTTCTTTGAAAATCATACAAAGCTGGCTAGTAATGGCGCAAATTGCAACACTGCTCTAGAGAAATGCTAGATTCAGATGATTCATACCCACAACAATAAAAAGTTTTAGTGTAATTCAAGACAGCTGACTACAGACTTGAATCATACATTAATACTCAGCTGTATTTTTTTTTTTCCTTTCATTGCTTCAAAGTTAAAATTGAATGCAAGTACTGCCTTGCGTGGGGCAGCAATCTTGAAGGGACTAATGCAGCTCTGGTGTGGATGTTGCATGGCTAATGCCAAGAAAAAAGAAGGGAATGTGAGGGCAAGATGAGAAGAAAATAATTAAATGAAGAAGGAGCTAGTGCTTTAATGTAACAAATTCTGTTTCTCTGCTAGTTGTTGGTCCCAGAGTTGTATTCTGTTGTAAATTTTTCCAAATGCCTTATCTAAGTTAGGTGTCCTGTCTTTTTTTTGTTTGTTTGTTTGTTTCTGTAAGTGCTTCTCAATCTTGCTGCATTAGCTCATGTCTGAATTTTCTCTGGGAATGATGCTGACTTCCCAGAAATCTTTGTCTCAAAACAGAGATTATTATGGTGGAAGTCCTCTTTTCCTTGACTCTTAATTTTATCATTGTACTCTACTGCAGTGTCTTAGTGATATATGACAATTGTTACTCGTTAGAAGTGGCCCAGAATGTATTAGAAACTTTGGTTAGTTAAAGAATACATGTTAGTGAGGCAGGTTTTCTATGTATTATCTAAACTGTTCTGTTCCAAGGACTTCGGACTTTCTATTCGGCTTGGCTGTATGGAGCCACGCTGTTGCAGAACAGGTTCATGGCACCATGTCTAGCGGTGAAGGAGGAGTGACTCTTTGTCCCTTCCTAAGGAGATTAATTATTACCAGTTTGTTGTGAATATCCGTCTTCTAAAAGTGGACTAAGATCCCACTGGCCTCTTTCACAGAGTCTACCTGGAAATTTGCCAGTGGTAACACCTTTTTGCCACCTCACTGGAGAGGTAGTTTCTCCTGAATTTATGAAAAGATCTCACTTATATTTTTTACCACTGTACTGTATTAGTGACTTCCATTTAGATAATGTGTACACAATTAGTCCATTTATATGTGTTTTAGAAGACTGCTCCCCCCCCCCCCCCCAAGAATAATTAGCTTAAGGAATTCATCAAAAAGGATACTAACTCTTACTAAGAATTTAACAATATTCAGAAGGGGGTTAGGCATATACCAAAATAAAACCAAAAAGCCAAATAAAAAAGCTTAGAAGAGCTAGACATTTTGATGTTTTAAGGAATAAGACGTCCACTGATCACATAGGTGGTTGGAAGCCATTTCCCCGCAAGCAGGTTATTTCAGAGTTTTTAACTGGAAGATTTCCTGTATCTTTGGCAGAAGCATTTAACATTGGCCACCCTGAGAAGGAGGATACTGGACTACTTGGACCGCTGGTCTGCTTAGACATGGCAATTTCTGATGTCCTTGCCAAATAAGCTCGCGAACTGTTGCAAGCCAAGCTCAGTACACAAACATTGGGGGGGTGTATATCAGAACTTAGTGAGGCAGAACTTTGCCTCAGCACTTTACCCTGAGCCAAGCTGAGTGTTGCTCAGATAAAAGCTATAAAGTTTTTCTCCTGAGATGTATCTGTTCCCCAAATTAAGTCCTTTTATTTAACGTGTGATGCTCATGCTTGATGCTCTGAAAAAGAAAGGAGAAGTTCACTCCATGCTAAACTAAACTAGAGAGTGTTACTATTTTTGTTATTTCCAGGAAATTATTACAATCAAGGAGAGATTCGTAAGAAAGAGCTGGAACAGAGTTGTTTTCTTCTGGGGATTCCTGCTTCCAATGTAACAGTTGTTGATCACAGGTAACCAGTTTTCATTTATAGCATAATCCCATTGTAGTTTGTAAATGGGAGGAAAACCTCACTTGAATCTTCAGTGAAAGTTTATAGTCTCATTCTAAAAAGTCTTGAAGAATCTAAAAAAAAACCCTATATGAAGTATTTTTTGTTAACTCTTAGCATAAGGAAATCCAATTAATTATTCAAGTGTATAATGGTGATCAGAGTCCTTAAGTTAAACTCTAATGATAACATCGTGTAGAATAATGATGGTCATGCTTGGGATCTCTCACAGGGTGTCTGGGTAGCATGATCAGATTTTGTTACTCTTGGTGCTGTGTTATCCAAAGCAGTTACAGATAAGTCTTTGAATTGCCTGTGGCAGGTTTGTGCTGAAAATAAAACTGTTCCAGAGGATTGGCTATATCATTGCAATACACTTATTCCCTCACTTGATTATAAGGTCGTTACAGCTAGCTTAAGTCCATGTTCCACGATAAGATAACAATATAAACATGTCAGCTATGGTACTGTCTATAAAACAATATTGTGCCCTGTATATTTATGCTAGCCAGCACTCCAACAGAGCTCTCTCTAAAAGGGAGATCCTGTCTGCCCAGTCAAAGAAGCCATCCTGACAACAGAAATTGCTGAGAATATATTCTGGGGAGATTTAAATGTAGAATTGCTTGGGGTTTGTTTGTTTATATGTTTGGGTGGGTTGTTAATTCCCAACAAGTTTTTCAGCTGTGAGCTAGTCATTAACTGAATTTAATGGATTAATCTGAGATGAAGAAAATATCCTCTCTCTCATTGCAAAGGAGGCTACTGCTGGCAAAACATGGTGTAGTATTTCCCTTGACTGTAACGCTCCTGACTCAGTGATTTATTTAAAACTCTGATTGCTAATATGTACTGTAAATGTTAACTGTAATTTAAATTATATAAATAGTTTAGAATCCGATATAGGCATGAGCAGAAGCCTTTTGTCATATGAAGCATAACATTAATTTGATTCACTTAAAAATATATTTCATTTCAGTGCTTAAAGTCGTGGACCTGTATACACCATGACCTATGCTAGTCTTTACAGGGCTATTGTGGGATTCTATTGCATGTATAATCTGGGTTAGTTCTGGCTATAGACCAAAATGAACTGTAGTATTAAAAACAGTGCATAATGAGATGACGACAGTAAGATTCTTTCAACTTAAGCCCTGCAAGATTTCTGTTTTTTTGAGGTGTGACGTTGTTTTCTTCAGTTGTGTGTAGATAAGAAGGTAGGTGATAAAACTGACGCTTCTGTGTTCTGGGATTAATTTAGCAACTCGGTTCTGAGGAGGTGATTTAACACTTCAAATCCATGAAATTCAGAAACTAGCATTGTAAAGGCCTTTTATATTGCTTGATCCCTGTCCATCAAAGCTGAGGCTGATAGTAGCCGAACTAGATACTGACTGCTAGGATACATGGAACAAGAGATGGTTTCCATTGTAAACAACTGTCAACATTTGTAAAGAATATTTTTGCTTAAAAAGTTTTACCTTTAATAGCAACAGACTGATTTAAAGCCACACCAACTAGAAAAGTCAAACTTGAAAAAATCTGGCTCCAGAAAAAATCTGGCTTTTCTCATGAAAATATTTTCCCTTGAGCTAAGGAAACAGAAACCACAGTCCAGAATATGAATCTTCTTGGATTCTTTGCTTTTTTTAGCTTTAGGTCTCTCTCCAAGTTTTTGTCTCACTTAGGAAAACTACATAGGAGTTGTTTTTTCCTTTAGAATTTGAAGAGATGTTTCCCTTCACTTCTCATGAACTGGTTTTGGATAACCTCATGTTTTGTGATACAATTATATGACAGTGCCCAAAAGGGTTGAGGACAGTTAAAGAAAAAAGCCACTTTGATTTGCAAAGTGTAAAGTCTACTGAATGAGTTCATCATCTTTTGAAATTTACACAGAGAGCACAAAACCCAGAAGCCTCCTGGCCTTTTATCCTCTAACGCAATGTGAAGTTGGTTAGTATGTGATGCAAGTTTCCTGATACTGCTCAGTAATCCCCCAGCATACACAGTCCAGAGGATTGCTTTTTGCAAGTAATACTTTGGCTTTTTTAGTAAGAAGGTGAGGGCCATTTCAGAGAAAGAGTTTGGATGATGCCTCCTTATTTCTTTTATTTCTAGTATTACGCACGTTTATGTAGAATGTACAGTGTTATTCTAGGAAACAGGTTTAGATTTTGAGGTCTTTATCTCTGAGGTCTTAGATTGCTGTGAGATAACCATCAAATAGATTCACTTCATAGTTCCTTCAAGGAGTCAAAGAGAAGTTCTTGCTGACTTTTGTTCAGAGCTTGTTTGTACGGAGAAGTTAGGTGTGCATTTACAATGAATTATTTACTCTGCACTAACTTGTCATGTGGATGCTCCTTGTGAAAAACATCGGTGGATCAGGTGTTAACAAAATGATATAAGAGCTAATGGTATAAGAGCAAATTTTTGGATGACTCTGAATTTTTAAAATAGTTGTATTTTCCAGTAGTTTGTATAAAGCACAGGAGCTCAAGGTTTCTGATTCTTTTTCGAAGTTCTTGGATTCCTTAAGGCCTATAGCTTTCCTGTGCCTCCATTCCCACTTCTGTAATGTACAGATGATATAGAAATATTTGCCAGTTTGGCCTCACATGAGAATTGCTAAATTAATATCTATTTTTTACCACTAGATTTCCATTAAATTTGTCTGGGGAATACAGTTCAGAAGGCTGTTCCTCTTCAGCATTTTGTCTTCTGTGGGCACTGTTTAAGGTCAGAGCCCTTTGGCTTTTGTTGTTCCTCACTCTTCAAAAGATAATTTTCCATCAGTGTAAAGAACTAGCACATTGCTTAAAGACTGTAAGTGGCATACTGCCCATCTAACATTTCTTATGCAAACACTGGATGCTTTACATTATCCAAGCTGCAGACTCGTATTTTGGTAAGGAAAGCCCGAAGGATTGCTAGGTCTGGATCTGCTCCAGCCATTGTAGTGTGGAGCTGAGTCATGCTGCTTCCTTTTTCTTTGCATAATCTACAATTGAGTGAGTAAAATTTTCAAGATGTAAAAGGGGAAATAGGTCTGAAAGGCAAGGTGACTGGCTTGCTCTGTAGTCTCATTTGGCCAAGCAGGTATAAAGTCAAGCACGGCATTTTGAGCTGCATGTGAACTTGCAGAAAGAAAACTTCAGTCATTCTATGATAAAATCTGTGTGGAAGACCAAAGTCTCATTAATCAGCCCCCTTGCCTTAAACAACAACTCTTTAAAGTGTAGCCAGGATTGCTACAGCAGGATTAGTTCAATCTCAGACAAATGCTTTGCGCTGAATTCTTCAGCAGATATTTAATGCAGTTACTGTGTTTGTTCCCTTAGTTAAAAACAACTCAAATCTTCTGCACAAATATAGTCCCAAACTGTACCCACATCCTAGCCGTAAAGACTGGAGAGCCACGTGAATCTTCTGCAAAAGAATTCTTTGCTGTAGAGGGCATGTCCAGGACTGGAAAGGGTTATGGATGACCAGACAGCACCCAGTTATTGTAGGCTAGCAAATTGGCATACAGACAGCCCATTCAGGACTATATTAGATTAAAGCACTGGGCTCTTCATACTTGTGGTGAGCAGTAGAGGTCAGACACCAGATTTGCAGAGGCGTCTTCCAAGGTGGCATGTAATTATCGTAGCTCCAGCAATACACCAGCTAAACAGCTGCCTTCAAGGGAGAAAAGGTTTACAGCCCACTTTTATTATCACTCCCCCACTATGCTTCACAAACAATATGTACTTAACACTTAACAATATGTATTGTAGTGTAAATGCCATGCTTACGGCACACTTTTATCAAGTCTTATGGGCTGCAACAATGGACAGTAAATTCATGATCCTTGATTCTGGGTCTAGCCTTAATACAATAAAAGAAGAAATTAAGAGTTGGTTATTTGAAAGCTTTACGTATATATTAGCCATTGGACTACTATATAATAACTATTATTTCAGTAAAGGTGGTGGTTTGCCAAAGATCATAAAGACAGTCAGCACAAACATAATCTATATGGTAAACATGCAGTTCAGTGGCAACAGCACTCTGATTAGCAGTGTAAAAAGCTACAGCCCTAGCCAGTCAAGAATAATTTAAAGCATTAGCTTTTTATGAGCTGTTACAGTTCATGAAATACAATGATTTTGATACATATCTGCAACTAATGAATCTGTGAATTCATGCTCCTGAGCAAGCAAGCTATCTCGTGGTGTATGGGAAACATTAGCATCTAATTGTTCTAATATTAATAATTAGTTAAGCTCCCATTAATGTTGGGCACATCTGCCAGTGCTCTGGCTGTCTACCAGTCCATAATGTTACATGTAAACAAGAGACATTTTCTAAGCTATTTTCACTTTCTGACAACAGTTAGCAAAAAGGAAGCCCAAATTATTTCTTTTTGTCTAATATTTGTTTTGAAAAGATAAACAGCAGGCCACATTTTACTGCAGCTTCTGAAACTTTGCTCATGACTGTACTGGACAGAAAGTAAAACTGCCTATTTGCATCTTTAATGTGACAGACAATGTTTGGCCTAAGTTTGTACTGCAAAAAAAAAAAAAAAAAAGCTGGGATTTGTGTAAACTCGAAAACTTTCCACTCACAGTACAAAGACTGACTGCAAATAGTGTTACATCTGTTTCCAAGTTGCCATGGAAATTCCACTCCATATGCTTTATTATTATTATTATTTCACTTAAGTCCAAAAGGGCTCTGATTAGACAATGCCTGGGAGAGAAGACATCTGCCCAGGCAGAATCATAGGCTATCTCCAAGTTTTTTATGAGGCTGCATAGAGGCTCAGATTCACTGTTTTCATATAATAGTTCTTTGTAGTTGGGCTTGGTTTTTTCCCCTGCAAGGTAAATACACTTTATTGCACTTCCTCATGTTTGACTTCTAACGAACTTCTCTGACATGGGGAGCTGGTGGAAGGAAGTGAGTCTGCAAGGTCATGGGAAAAATATATCCTTAAATAAATACTGTGTGTGTCTGATCTGATGATCAGAAAGATATAAAAACATGTAGATCCTTTATAGAATGAAATATGTAACTGGAAACATGAACCTTTTGATTAGAAATTGAAAACATATATACAGACAGTTAAGGAATATGTCCAATTAATCCAGTTTGGCTTACATTTACTTAGGTGGTCTGCAGTCGGCTTTATTGATTTGAATGCAGGGTGCTGAGTGCATGAAAGCTGAAGATGCAAGCTCTATAATAAAAATATGTGCTGCAATTAAGAAAGTCTGCCTGGGAACTGAGGGCACCAGAAGTGCAGAGATAAAATCCTGGTCCCAGTGAAGTTGGTGGCAAAACTCTCGGTGATTTCATACCAGTTTCTGCCTCACTTGTTTGCAAACCTGTGTCATCTTGCTGAATGGATTTTTTTTTCTTTTTAATGTATTCTACTTGTGTGTTTCTGATGGGAAAGGTGATATTACTCCCCTGTTGTTTCTTCTTTCTGACTCTATGGTCTGATCAAGGAAGATTTAACCCTGTTGACTTTTCTGCTCATCAGTTTTGAATCTTAGCTTGGTCAGAGGAACCAATGGAGAGCAGCATTAACAATGGCAGAAGCTGGAAGTGTTCTGCATCTGGCTGTATGACCTCAAAGGAGCTAGAGCTATCTATCCTCCCTAACAAGGAAATTCAGCGCTTTGGCAGTCCGGGCTGGCTTTTGCTATTCTTGGTGACCTGATTTTTCACCATTAATTTAATGTATTTTTGCTTTTGTCTGATGTGGCTTCAAAATAGAGCACTGAGATTGTGTTAATGATATTCATTATAATTTAAGTTTTTCAGAATAGGAGGAACTTTTAAAAATTTAATTCTCTATGAGTAGGTTTCATTTTCCAATATCTGAGTCAAATTTAAGTTGTAGTAATTAGTTACGTTCTGTCTTCCTCAATTCCTCACGGTATTATAGTTTGACATTTTATTTTCCTGCTGATTCTAAAGAGCTGAACTCTACTGATTAAAATTGCTGCCATGTTTTATTCCAGTGGAGCTGCATATTTCAGTAGTGAATGACATAATTCCCCTAGATCTTACATATCCCAGCAGTGCTGTAAAGTTCTCTAACTTTTGCAGAATTTTCTTTAATCAAGAATGACAAGTCTGGGACTAGAAAGTCTTAGGTGAAAGTTGGTCACACGTTAAGTGTGTATTACAGGGAAATCAACTTATTTTGAATCAGAGAAACTTATCCCTAATCATCCTGAGTACAAACATGTTTTAGCACTATAAGACAGCCTTGTTTACTCATGTGGCTATCTTGATCGTTATGTAACTACTGTAGCCAAATTTCACTTCTGTGTAATATCACCCTTGAAATTTAAATCATTTTCTTTCTGAGGAGATGTTATAACATTAGGCCTCTTTTTTTTTTTACATTTCCAAGCAAACAGCTAATTTTTCCAAAATGGCTATCAGATGTATCAGATGTCTGTGTGCCCCAGGAAAGCTGCTTTCTGGTACAGAGGCTTGCATTGCAGTAAGTTAGGTTTAGCTATTTTATCCTTAATTATATATTTTCCTCAGAAAGGAAATCTGCCCTGTTGCTTTCCTGGGACTTCTGTGAAACCAGGTCCTTTCCCAGCTTTCTAGCATAATTAACTTCCTTACTCTCCACTAAGAGGGAAGGGGCTATGGTGAAAGGGAAAAACATCCTTTCAGGGCTAAAGGCACTTGTCCCCCAGATTACCTCTGTAAAGCAGTAAGCAATAGTCTTTTTCAGAACATTCAAGGATTCTCCTTTGGATGTCAACAGAGACCTGTCAAACTATGTGTCAGTGAAGTCACTGCAGGATTTGATCAAGAGCAAGTGGAGGGCCAGAAAAGCCAAGGGCCCTGACTAAATGCATTCAGTCAGGGGCAAGTGAAGGAGTACTGTTAAAGGACAAAATGTCTTTATGGAAATCTAATCAAAATACTAATCATTGAGATCTATATTTTTAATGCTCAAGATTATTTTAGCAGAATAAAAGCTATTAAGTACTGATCACAACATATGAAATAAGAGACAAGGGATCCCAGCCATGCCCTATAGCTGATGCAAGTTTGATTCAACCCAGACACCATCAGTGTAATCAGCACTGGTAAGCTGATATTGTGGAAAGAAATAAGGCTGTGCATAAAAGCTGTGTTTTAGGAGTCTGGGAAAACTAGTTGGGGCTGAGGACAGGGAAATGCACTGGAACAGGGAAATCCACTGGAAATCATATATTTTTCATTGTTACTTATTTAGTACCTTCAGAGAGGCTTTTCACTGTTCTTTATTAATGGCTTTTAAAAGTCTCCAGCATGTGTTAAAGATAGGCATCTTCTCTGGAGCAATGAAAAGTTTAGTGACTCATCCTGAGTTTGCCAGTGTCCTAGCTTTGCCATCTCCTAGGAACACAATCAGATATGCTGACTGGACAGATTTTGTAACTAGACCACTTGTGTTTATGCAAAAGGAAGTATCTTTGATTTTGCTGGTTTCCAATGTAAAATTCAGGATTTAAGTTTAAAATATTTTGGGAGTACTTTCTTCATGGTGCTAGTAGGAAAGATATGATAAAACATAGAAAGATATGGACACTAGATTAAAGCTGTTTTCCATGATTAAACCCAAAGGTCCCTTTTTAAACATGATAAACTGTAACAGCCTATTTATTTTGCCAGTTATAGGCAGAACAATGCAGTGTATTTTGCGAACAGACACCCTGAGGGACCAATGGAGAATGGCAGGCGTTTCCCCTTTGCCCCAGAAGGTTTGTTGCTTGGACAGCCCATACTGAAATGCCCTGTAACATCTCTGCTAGTCATTCGTTTTAACCTGCAGCTGCAAACACCTTGCTGTTAATTATAGACAAACTGGGCTGTTTTAGCAGAGAAGAGAAAACGGTCAGCTCTTTTCCTAAAGGAGCAAGCACTTGTACCAAATAGTCACAGTAAGTTAATCAAAGAAGAGGAATAAACAGAAAAAAAAGTAGCGTGGATTCAACTTAAGCTTTTGAATCTCTGCATTCCGCCCAGCTTACTCAGGAAAGTATATACCTATTCTAATTGTGAGCCAGCCCCACTTCTCACAGTAATGGTTTGGGCGTTAACTCCTTGTTCGCAAGAACTGTGTGGTTTCTTTGCATGTTCTCATAATTTTACTTTAATTGTAGCTACATTACAAAATACTGAGTGTCTCAGTTAAAACAGAGCTGTGAAATCTGAGACTATGACCTGGTTTGGAAACATTATCCAGTTGCATCTACATTGGACTGAATTTTCTGCATGTCAGGTAATTACTGTGCTGAGAAATGGAGGAAGGGTATTTGTGGCCTCTCTCGGTCAAACTCCCCTTTGGGATTCTGTCTAGTGAAGGGCAGCGTTACCTCAATTCCTTTATTTCTCAAAGGTCAGGATTCTTTGTGTATATGGCCCCTGCAGCTAGTGTGCATCTGTGTTCATGCTTCAGCTGAAGATAATTGCAGGGACTTCCCCCAAGTTGCCTCAAGTCTCTGGGAGGCAAGAAGTTTCAGTGTGTCCAGGGGCCTCATGACATTAAAAAGAGCTGTAGTCTTATCCCTGTTCTCTTCATCTATCTTTGCTAGTTGAGACAGTCACTGGAAAATTTATGGAATAATCCGTATATGAGCCTTGGGAGCAAGGCCTTTATTAGGCTAGTTAAGGACAGAATGTTTCTAATTACAAGGCATACTGCTGAAGGCTCTTAGGCCACTTCAAATGCAACAATACGGTGTCTCACTGAACGTCAGCAATATAATCCTAATCAGTTCATTTTCAAAATTCCCTTTGAAGTGTGAAGGCATCGCCTATGCTGGCAGTTAGTAAGAGCAGTGAGGAAGCAGTGCGTGCAATGCCTGAGGGATGGGTGTAAAGCATCCCCCTGTCTAGCTGACTCAAGGAGTGGAGTTGATGAGCTGCAGAGGAAGGGTGTCATCAATACTGGGGCTTTGGGATTTGGGACAAGGGGCTGCAGTAAATTCCTGAGAATTTCCCCTCCCCCTAAAAATAATGGCAAGGCAATTACTGGGAAGCTTTAAAGTGGGAAGCTTACCAGTTCTTTCCTTTAAAGAGACAGTGTCAGGATAAATAAAATAGGTTTGTTTTATGGACTTCACTCCTGGGTAGTAAAATGAGATTAGTCACTCTCATGCTGATTTAAATTTTTATTTCTCATGCAGCAATAGGACCAGCAATGTTTGGACTGTACGTCCTGTTCCCAGAAATGCAAAGACTCAGTGGAATTTCTGTGACGATGCTTTTCTTGATGCAGACTTAAAAAATGTGTTTTTGTGCAACCTATGTGTAGGGTCTACATTAGCCCAGTTCTCCCATATAGCCAGTGGAACCGGAGCTGTAGAAACTTGGACTTGTTTCTTTCTTTCCTCAGAGCCACCTTCTGGTCCCATCAATATCAATAGGAGCTGGGCCACTGACTTCAGTAAGACCAGAAATTGGCATTGTAACAGTCAACAAGTGAAGACAAAAGTCTTGTTTTAAGAAATGTTAATACAGGGAAAAGTTGGAAAAGCAACTGTACAATGGGTGCTGTGTAAAACGTGTTTTCTCTTAATGACCTTCCAGTTCAAAATGGCTCTGTTTACATACAAATCAAAAGCTGGTTTGTCTTACTGCCAGCACAGCAAAACTCAGTCTGGGATCTGAACATCCAGCTGTGTCTTTTGCCTCTGACATCCTCCCAGTAATAAAAGTTGTGTGGCTGGGACTTGGCTAGAATTGCAGATGATGTGTGAGCCAGATTTGAATTCAGCCTGCTCTTCCTCTGCAAGACAATAGAAGTTAAAACTTGTTTGTGTCGATAAAATAAGCATATACAACTCATAACCCCTCAGGGACCAGATATGATGAATAAGAAGATGCTCTTTTTCCATCATTACGTTTCTGTCCCTGACCAGTTTCAGTAACGAGTCTGTGAGAACTCAGACTTTTGTCTTCCTCAATACCAAGTTAGAGGAGAAGCCTTTATGGAGTTTACCTGTGATAATGCAGTATCCCCAGAATAAACATAATTATGGCATCCTTTGCAGAGCTATCTAGGCCAGGTTCTTTGTTCTTTGCTTTCAAACTACTGAAGGAGACAGTGCTAGCTGCAGTCTTGTAAGTGTTTTCTTTGCTCTGTAAGCCTGTGCTCTTAACAGCTTCCCTGTCAGATTGACAAAGGGAGAGCGAAAGTACTTCTCCACAAGCAAAATGTACTGCTAGCTTGCCTATTAGTTATGTACTTTCCTGTCTTAATCTTTCTCCGATGGTGTGCTACTGAACAGGGCTGTTTGCTTGGTTTGTAAAGTAAAGGCTCCCAAACTTCACCTTACAGAGGTTTCCTCTGGTGGCTTATTAGGAACTTGGATGCTGCACCTTGCATGAGAGAGAGATGCTAGTGGAATGTGTGGTGATGGAGAGGTTTCAGGTCCTGGGACATCACGTGCTGACTGGATGTGGGCAAAGCCGTCTCAGTTCATAAGGGAGCAGTGCGTGATGAAACTGTATTCACTGCAGTGTGCGTTATACTGATGATGGAAGTTCTGGCTGCAGTGCAGAGCTCCATAAGCAATTTCACTTGCAGGTTGCACTTTGGCCACCTCATTGTAGAAGACTATTTGTAAAGCTATATAGCAGTTAAGTGTAGCAATTGTTAGCTCCACTCTTTCCCTTAATAAAAAAACTATTCAACAGATGATTAAAAGCTCATCCAATTGGCAGTATCACAGTGTGAACTAGCAAAGGTGTTCTCAGCAGTCTAGAATATGAGGTTCTCCAAATGCTTCTACCTGACTTTGCAGTGGGATGTTTACCTTATTCTTTGCAGCAGCATGATCCAGGACCTTCTTTTGAAGCATCCCACAGCAAGAGAATGCCCATCTGTACTTTTTGGCTGAGTTTGTTGTGACATGCCCTGTTATTTTTGCAGTCTGTGTCCATTCTCAAGTTCCTCCAGGCATCCCTTTAAATGAAACATTGCATCACTGAGGAAGTGAATCCATTAAAAGTGAGTGCTTTCACCAAACAGTTGGAGCAAATACCATCAGCTCTCGTCTACCAGAAATGGACTTGCAAGTGGGCATTGCAAAATTTGGGAAGAACAATAGTCCTTTCTTGAGTGGTTTGATGGAACAGTGTTTCAAAAAGCAGAGCTGTGCAGTTATTCTTTTGCCACATCATGAATGAAGGTTTTATATTTGCATAGAAAGAATGTAGAGAGGTTACCAAGCAAAGTGGTTAGCAAAGCAAAGGGGCTTCACACTTCAAAACCCTTTTGAAGGAAGAGAAATATTAAGTTCTCTACTGAGCTCTGCTAAGCTCTCTGACCTTAGCTGTGTGTCTCACTTTCTCCCTCTAACAATCCTGCCTTCTCTCAGTGCTGTGAGGATAGACTAGTTATTTACATACTATTTTAATGGTGTGAAATGCTATATAAGTACTAAGGATCATTATTAGGGTTTTGCTTTCTGGCCAAAGGGTTAACTTCTTTCTTCAAAGAAGGAGATCGGATTTAGGTTTGAAATGGGAGGAGGAAAGACAGAGGATTTTGTTCTGCAGGAAACTAGGTCAGCAGGTTTTTATTATCGTGCTCGACAGCCCAATGTGGTTTGCATTTAGGAATGAACTCAGTTGACATTGTGTATGGTCGACTTCCTCTTCCCAGAAAACAGGCCTCAGACATCGCTCCATACATTATGGCTTTCCCAAATTGAATGCAAGAGAATATTTAGCCATAGAGGCTCAGGCAGCCGTGAGTTTATTAGCTGGGTTTTTAGAGCTGTCTGTCAGGAGTGACACAGGGGCCTGCAATGAAGCCCAAGAGTTTTGGAGAAGAAGAAGAATAGGGCTGGAATCTTTTCAGTCACTGTGACTGAAAAGACTCAGTCACTGTGATTTCAAAATCACAGAGATCTTCATTCTTGTCACACTATGTCTGCTGATGATTGTTCTTATAACCCGTAGCGTTGTTTGTTTTTTGTTTGGACGTGGTCAGATTTTGATCTTGGTCCTGCCAAAGTATATTTGGAGTCATTTCCATGCTTTTCTTTACAGATAATTTTAACTTTACTGAATAATGAAAATCCAAGTGTTTATAACTTCAAAAAATCAATTTTGTTTTGATCATAGGGATCAGGTAAGGGTGATGGAGCTTAGAAAAGATATTTGTAATGTCTAGGAAAATTTCTAAGTGCTAGGATTCTGAGTGCTTAAGGCTGAGCATCTATTTACAATTTTATATTCTTGTTGTTTTACAGACTTTAATGTGATTTAATGGCTTTTCAGCATAATAAAAGCATCTAATTCTGTCCTGTTCTAGTGTTTATTCAGTTCTGGCATTGAGACCCAGACATTTTTGCAAACCAAGTTTGGCTTTTAAAGCTGAACAAGGAAAAGACAGGCAATACTGAGAAGAACAGACAGCAGTAGATTGCCAGCGATTCCTGGAAATAATGGAGTTTCAAAACCATTCCCTGCAGATTGGACATTTAGAGAGGAAAATATCCTTGTGGCTTACATGGGCAGAATAATGAAAATGCAAAGTCTGTTGAGGAAGTTTTATTATGGTAAAAATTCAAATGCTATTTTTGGGTTTAAACCAAAGAGCAGAATATCAAATGCTTCAAAATGATGACAGCATAGAAATAATAGTGTTACTGAATATAGGTCAGAAAACTGCATACAGTCTCTCCTGAGCATGCTTTTGATGTCCTGCTAGGCTGTACCTTTTAGTTGTCCAATGCCTTTGAACCTTTAAACAGTTTCAGCTGCAAGAAATGTGCTCAAATAATCATCCTTTGAAATGTGCACATGTTGAACAGGGATGAAGAAAGCTGAACTTCTGTAACACCGTTGTGCTCCTACACTGTTGCAATCTGTGACTGAGAGCCAAGAAGACAACAGCGCATGTCAGACTTACAGGGTTGGAAAGAGCTTTTAGCAGACACACATGCACACTATAAAGCACTTGAGCTGAGGCAGCATTTTGGAAAGTGCCTTCTACGTAATCAGAACAGAAGGAGTTGTAGGAGAATCTCCGTTGCTTCGCCCAGGGATGAAGAATTGTTTCATTCAAATTTGAAGTAGTGACTCATAAAATGTCACTGTGTTTTGCTGGAAGGCTTGGGCTCTATTTCTTACTCCCTATACGTAGCTTTGGAGTTAAACTGTTAGTTGAAGAAATAAGAGATGAACAAAATTTTTTGGGTAATCTATTTTGAGTCACTTTCTGCTCAACCTGTGCAGTATGGTCTCCATCCTTCTGAGGATGGACTGTTAGAGAAGTAGGCTACTTCCCATGCAGCACCATGAATTTTATTGGTAAATCTTCCTCTGCGCAGTGAAATGGTAGTCTTACAGAATTCCTTTTCTTGTCTCCTTTCGCATGGATGTTTCTGCTGATGAGGAGGGTGGATTATTGACAGAAGTTACCTGAGTTATGTCACTGTAAATCATAGAGGAAGGGGAAGGAGGAGTGAAGATAATTTCTGGCTCCTGAGCCACAGGAGTGGCTCAGTCTGAATTGAGCACTTCCAGTGGGACTTTTGTGCAAGTGTTGTCCTGTGATTGGCAGGGACTCTGTTGGTGTGAGGCAGCTGAAGAGTTGTGTTCCTAATTGTGGGAGGAAGCAAGCCAACAGGAGCTGTTGGGGCTGACATTGCTGGGTCGCCTGGCATCCAGGCACCTGCCCCTTCTTGTTGCATCCCACAGCAAAACGTAACGCTTTCTGTTTCCTACCTGTGAACCATTCCTGAAGTCTCCTGTCCTGTAGTGGCTCTCCAGAATATAAATTATATCTCTTGAGGCTATCAGTCATATGAAGATTTTGGGATGTGACTCGTAAGGTCAAGAAGGCTAGTCATTCTTGCTGTGAATAACAAGGGTAAAATCCTTCATTTTTATAGAGACTTTTTCTCCCCCAAAGGAGTCCATAAAGGATCACAAATCATTAGCATACTGGAACCTTCACTGAAAATATGGTAGCTTCTGGGGTGGAACAGCAACTGTCAATAGCACTCAGTAATGCCATGCATCTGTGGAAAATGTCTGGTTTTGTATATTTGTGCTATTTCAAATGAATTAACTCTAAAGTTTCTAGGCTGAAAATGAGGTTGGCAATGCAGAAGAGCACTGCATGTATGTCAGTGAACGAACAGATGCTTTCAGCAGACTGCTGGATAAACAGATGCTGAATAATGCTGGTGTATGAAATAAGCCATTTGTGCCCATTTGGGAGCTCTGCTGCATAAAGGATGCAGCCTGCAAGTTTAAGTAGGTTATGATGTTCCCTCCTATGGCTGGGGTTAGAGGCCAGTCCAGTTAACTGCACAGTTGTCACTTTGTGGAACAGACATGAGAGCACTAAACTAAAATCGTCTTTCAGGGAACAATGGTTTCATATGGGTATATTTCTTTTTGATTTTTAAATGTATCCCTATCTTTACCAAAGCAAGTAGCTATTTAACGGTTAGAATATGATCTCTGAGCTATGAGCACAAACCCTGGTTATCCCTTTCTGTGGGATAAAATATATTTAGTCTTGCTTTATTTGTAGTCACTACTCCTTCTTAGTGTTTTAACTGGTAATTAGCCCTATCCTTTGATAGCTGTTTACAGCTGGGAACCGGCTGACAAGAATGGTGCTCTTTGTTCCCCAGTAAGGAGGGAACTGTGTCGGGTAGCTGTCCTGCATCTGTTTCCCAAACTCACGTAGCCAATTCCTGGGGCAATCCCTGCACCGGGAGAGAGGGAACAGCAATCCTCTCTCAAACATAGCTGCCCAACTGGGGATCTTGTCTGAGAATAAGAATCTGTTGGTTGATTGATTTGAATGACAATTTATTGCAGGCAAAAGGTGCCAGATAGAAAGCACTGGCAAAAGGTAGACAGAGGTCTTGTCCAATATAATTCAGAACAGAGTAACTTTCCACATGAGTCCATGTTGGTACACTCTGTTGTTGCTTTAAATTTATTGCCTGTATTTGCGAGATTACTGTCTAATGTGATACAACTTTTGGCCTCTTTTCTTGGATGCAAATAAAAAGATTAGTTGGAATAGGTCTGAAAACGTATTAGCGTTTAAGGGAGATAATTTTTTCCTGAGCTGTTGCATCTCCTATTCCACCCCAATCCTTTATACGTTATGCTCAAAGAGGTACTCTAAGTAGAGCTGAAGCTTTGCAGCCCCTCTTTACAGAGTCTATATACAGCTTCTGCTATATTTAGCGTTCTCTGTATCAACAAGGAGGTAGGGAAGGACTTTTTATCTTCATCCTCGTACCTCCTGTTTCCAGGAGAATGGATCTGCTCTTGTAAGAGCATTCTGGAGCAGTGTTCTGCCAGCATAGGACGTTGATATAGAACACGTTTGATACCCCCTCCTACAGTGGCTCATTCTGATGACGCTCACAGTATCTTTCCATCGTTTCCTTGCTGGGGCCTTCACACAGCTCACAAGTGATCTCTGGCTCCACAGCAGCTCTAATACCTGAGTGATCCCCAGCCAGTCTTGGCAATTGGACTTTCACTCTGACCTGTATTAGCTAGAAATGTCTTGGGAGGATTCCCAGTTCTGCCATTCTGCTTTTGGTGTTTACAATTACAGTAACTAACGTTTATTCCCAGCTTGTGCTCTGATTGCTGCGACTTGGTGCCTGTTTCTACATGGGGCCTTCTGATAAGGCAGGCATTTGACCTTTCTATTCTTAACCCATTAACATTTAGAAGAGCTGCTCTCCTCACCTCTACAGGCTGTGTTCCTCCCCCCTTCCCCCAATATCCCTATTCCTGCCAGATAAGATTACGCCTGGGTTATATATTGATCTAAAAGCAGAGTGCCAGATGCAGCCCATACCAGTTCAAGGGCAAATACTGAATCCATATGAGTGAGTTCACATGCTTCAGGTCAGTAATGGAAAGGTAATGACCAATGGCTCTTTTTGTGCCTTCGCAGAACCTGAGGGGAAACACAAGGGTATCAGTTCTTTGTCGTACCAGTGAAATGAACATCATGGTTGCAGTAGGTCCCAGTCCAATCTGTTGGAGCTACATCTCTGAGCCGTTTCCTCTTCTTTCTCTGTGCCACAAGCACTTAAACAGATGAAAGGGCTGAGGTGACTATGGGTGGAGGCAGTGTATTCAGTAACCTGAACATGGAAATAAGAGCCAAGATTCCTTTATTTTAAGCCAAGCCTAGCTCTGTGAATGCTCCGCTGTGTCATTCTTGAACAGATCTCTTCACCTATGCATATCTATTTCCCATTTTTTTGAAAATGCAGAAAGTGGGAACCTATTAGCAAACCAGTGGCTTATAAATAGCCAGTCATTCATTTGTTAAGGGTTAGTCATTGAAGGATCCACAGATTAAACTCTTGGGCACACTTATAAACTGACTATATGAAGTGACACTGAAAAGCTCTTAGGGAATAACTGCAGATTGCCAGTTAAACATCAGCTTCTGGGGCAGTGCTGGGAGCTCTGAAGGTGAGTGAGTCTGTGAGCAAGGGAATAGCGGGTAGGAGTAAGGAGATGTTACTGCCTCTTTACATATTGTTCAGGAGTCTAGTCTAGGTCTAATGTCTACATTTCAAAAAGGATGTTGACATGTGGAAAATATTCAGAAAGCAGTCACCAGAATGATTAAAGATACAGAAAACAGATCTGATAATGGGGTGTTTAAGATGCTTGAGCTATTTCGTTTATCCACAAGGTGACTTTATAGTGGTCCACAAGGATCTACATGAGGAAGAGATTTGCTGGATGAGGTCTGTTGAATTGTTATATAGCACATCATATGAGAATAATGACCATAGTGGTCCCTGCTGGCTTAAAAACCTATGAAAACGATGGTAATTACAAACAATCATGAAAATTAATTAGCTGACAAAACTGATTCTCCACTGTAAAAACAGAAGCCAGTGGAGCAGGACAGATAAAAATTGATTCCAATTGTTAATACTGTACTATTTTAAATTAAATGTTTTTAAATAAAACATTGTGATTTAATGTGCATTTCTGACCATCTTGTACTAAGAACTAAGCTTTGAGTAGTCTAATAAAATAATTCAGATGAACTAAAAGTAAGATGCAGGCAGTATATTTTTTCCTGTGAACGTTTCAGCGGAAGTAAAGCCACTGAACTGATGGAGGTCTCTGACTGAGCACCAGTCGTTTTTAAAGAGTGAACAACTACTCTATTTCAGTTGATTCATCTTACCTAATTCAGAAACTAGGTAATTCAGAATTGAGAAGCTCAGTCGAAGCTGAGGAAGGAGGAAAGCTCCTTTTCCTCTTGTGGTCTGTGAATAAAAACAGATGTGAAAGACTGAGATCTACCAATTGTTCAGATGTCTGAAGAGCTCCTGTGATCCAAAACAACTACTTTAACTCCTTCACTACAGTGAATATTAAATTTGTTTACTAGATCTGTTAGTTTTTAGTATTCTGTTTTGGTAAGTTTTTCCGTGTATTTCTTGCAAATTTAATATAGTTTTAGCCAGTTGTTAAAAAAACAATTATAAAATGCTGTTTTAATGACTTTAAGTTCCAGCTTCCATCTCAGCTCAAAATTGCACAAACCATGAATAAAAATTTATTTAGTGGGGAAGAAATACATCACTCCCTGCTTGCTAATGCAATAAACTGGAAAAATTAAATTCTATGCTCAGCCATCGAGTTGCCTTATAAAAATCACGAAAAGACTTACTTAAAGTGTGTGGATTTAAATCAGTCTGTCCTGCACTGAATGCAGAGCTAGGTAGGAATTTTAGCTGTTTGGGTACTGCTGGATTGATTCCAGCATTTGTGAATTTCCTTGTAAGTGAAAAGTAATACATCATCACCAAGTAGTACATCATGGTGCCTACCCTGGGCACTCTCCACAGTGTTGTTTAAATTTGCCTGTAAGGAAGTCACTTTTGCAAAGTCAGAGACAATCACTGGCCGTTTGAGGAGCCTGAGAGAGACAAGGCATAGGAACTGAAATGCTCCCTGCCAGACTTTTCACCAGGGTTTAGAGATTCCGATTTTTTGGTGGTTGTTTTCCTTTTCCTTTTTTATTTTCTTCTTTGAATGTTCCATGAGGCAAATTTTTTTTATCAGTGACTCAGAGCAAAAGAAAATTTTAGGCTTTTGTGATAAGATATTAGGTGCCTGGGCAGGCTTTCAACTTAAATTGTTTTTTGGCTTATACAGTGTACTGTACATGCTGAGATGTGAGTGTATGAGCTGCTAGTTACGATTAAAATACCAAATCATGGACATAGGAAGCAATAAAGTATTATGTAGGAGAAGATTCATCATTTTTTGTGACTTTGTTTAAAGAAAGTCCAGATGTGGGAGTAGATATCTACTGAATCAATCATTTTCTAAGCCACAGATGACCAGAAAATTAATTAAAAAGAAAGAGAGATTAGAGAAGTAAACCTGCAGAACTTAATATTTAAACAATGTAGCCCAGATTGGTTTGGCCTTAAAATGATCTACATTAACACTAATTTATTTGGGAATGTTTAACCCTCAGGATTTAAATTCAGGAGATAGTCTTGTTCAGTGGTTACAAACACAGACTGGGGGACGGGCTTGCTGCAGTTTCCTTCTGCTGCAGTGTGTCATGTGTGACAAGTCACTAAGCGGAGCTCCATTAAGCAACAGAATTTTTGCCATTGACTGCAGTGATGCCAGGATTTCCTGTCCCTCCATGTCACATCATTCCCATACAGTGATGCGTGTCGAGTCTGCTATACCTCAAGGGAGGACAAAGTGGCTGTTGGCTCACGTGTTTACAGAAGACATGGAGATGTCTTTCCATGAAAGATTTATCAGAGTGGCACACTATTATTAAAGCATTCTGTGTCTCTCTCCCATTCAGCAGAGACAGTGGGAAATACAGAAAAGATTATCTTCCTGGAGATGTGAAGGAAGGGTATGTACATGAGAGTTTGGCCAGTCCATTGCCTCGCAGGGATAAGTCGTGAGGGTCCCCAGAGCAGCACTGCTGGGTTAGCACAGCTCTGCGTCGGGATGAATTAGCCCTGCCTGTCTGCTGGATGGATGAGTGCGAGAGCTGCACTGTGCTGATGCAGCGAGACTGCTTTTGTTGCTGGAGCTAATTATGCCATTACCGTGCAGATCTCTGCACCTCACTCCATTGCAGGCTATTTATATAGTCTGAGTGGTGGTGTGTGTCTAAAGCAAGATGGGCTCAGAAGATGGTCATTCACATGCAGTTCTGCTAGCGACAGGTGACATGAGAAGGAAAAAAGGGAATACTTAAACTTGCAAAACAGCACTGAGGTCAAGGTACTCCACTAACAGCTCAATAGAAACTCCTTTAATTATACCTTATAAACTTTCTTGGCTGCCTGGCCTATTTACAGTCCTTGTCCTTGCCCCTAATGCATTTCAGAAGATATGTTTCTGTTTTGATTCAGAGATTGCCCAGCAGGACATTTTCCTTAGCGCAGGGACAGCTGTGTTGACAGTCTCTCCTGCCTCAGGGCGTTGTAGGCTCTCGGTGATCAGCTGAGATCTGTACATGCTTCAGTGCCTTAGCAGTGAACTGAAACAACCTTTGTCTGTTTTGGATGACAAAGGAAGTGACCATGTTTAGAAGTTTGGCAGTCATTTTGTGAGATCTTCTAAAAGATGTATAAACTGCAAAGGCAAGTAAGAGTCCAGGAGTCTGCCTTACTGTATTATAAAGTTCGTGCTGCAGCATGCAAAGAGGGATGGTCTGAGAAATGCATAAAAGAAATGCAGGTGATTTGAAGTTAACATTTAAAAATGTACTGCCTAATTTTGTATGCAATATCTGTCCCCTAGATCCCTATTCAGTGTTATGGTTTTATAGTTGTACACTTCTGTTTTCTGAAATGTTTCTTTTTCTTCCTTTGTGCTGTGTGACACAAGTACCTATCCAACTTTCTGTCTGAGGAATCCTAGGAGTTACTTGTCACAATAGCAGAAAAAAGACAGGCAGAAATGAGGTTTGTAAATGGAGGCTGTATTATTTAAAATGCAGTTTGCATAGCGATTACCAAATCCCTGTTGACTACTAGCCGGAGTATCCGTCAGAGTATTTTATTCATGCTGTGTGACAGTGCAGTCAAGTCAAGTCTGTACTGATTCTATTTATTTCAATTTATAAAATTTCTCCAGTGAGCATTCAGTGTAATTATTGTAAGGACAAGGAGTGACATTTAGGACTCAGCCACACATATAATTAAAATCCCTTGCAAAATACTCTGTCTTACTGCTTCCCCTAGGGAACAAGTCAGACTTAAAAGTCAACCGGAAGCAGATTCTACTGTCAGGGTTCTTGCTGAAAAAGCCCTTCCTCCAGCTCCCTTATGATTACGTCAGGGGACCATTTGTTTTAGTGTCTCAGATGATCTCCACAGCTGCATTAATTAATGTACAGAAAGAGAGAGAGAGACATAGAGACACAGACATCCTTTAAGGTAAGCAGGTTTAAACATACTTAAGTTTATTAATTAGATGAAACATGCACTTTAAATTGTACCTTGTAACAAATGGGCTGTCAGTACAGAATTTTGACTTAATGTAAATAGGTGTTTACAACCTGACTGCTTCTTGTGATTCCTGTAGAGTCCATAGGTAATAAAGACATACAGATCCATGGTGCATAGTACATAGTATATGGCTATAAGTTGGTAGATATCTACACAGCCAGAATCATTTGAATGCTTGTGTAGGCCCAAGGTTGTGAATGTGAGACATAAACGTCTGGTTAAGTCCATTAGTGAAAGAACCTATATCAATCGGCTCTGCCACATGTTGCAATTCTTTCCTTCTGCATATGATGATAAAGTCACACTGATCTGGGATTAGTCACACCCAGGTCAGCCACAGTGTTACTAGGACAACTAGTTAAACTAGTCGCTGCCCTTGTCTGACATGTGACAAAACCCGGAGTTTTTCCACCCAATAACAGCCTCCTGTTGAAACATCTCTCTCTAACAGTCCCAGCTCCTGCCTGCTAAGAATTTCCCTATTGTATGTAGTTAGACTGCAAGAGGTGAGTGAGAGAGTAGCTATCGTAGAAAGAAAAAAGGGGGGAAAAATTCTAATCATATAAATCCTTGCGGTTCATTTCCTCTTGGAAGATCTGTTCTCTGTAATTATATTGCCAAAGAAACCTTTCTTCCTTTGAGTTCACATGAAAGCTAAATGATTTTATTCCCTTTGGCCTTAGCTCCATCAGTCAACATAAAATTACAAAATTTTTCAGCTCCAATGTAAGATTGAATTAGAAGTTGGTGGGTGTGGTACTTTAGATTAGAGCAAACTATTAAAAAGAATAAATTCCTTAGAGGGACAGTTGCTTGGTTGAGAGTACATTTAGCAGAAGGTATCCTTCAGAACCCCACCACCAAATAGGAATTTTGTTTAGGAGAACCCACCCGACTGACAAAGAATGGCAGCAATCCAGAATTCCCTGCATGTAACAATCATGACTAAAATGAGATACTCTGTTAGGAGGTAAGTAATGCTGATGAATTGTTAAAAAAAAAAAAAAAACCATATAGCTATTTGGGTTAGGATGAATAAAAACAGTGTAAAATATAAGGAAAATAGTACATTAAAGCAGTGGGATGGGATTTACTGGTTTGCTCTTGGAGTTTTACTGTTGTTCTTGGTGGAGACACAGAAGCCAATTTTGAGCACTTTAGACAATTTGTTCTATAGAAAACTTAGTTGTTTTGATGATGGAACATCAAATTTTTAAAAGGGAAAAAAGATAACTTGACGTAGCAAATAGGGAGAGTATGTTTTTGTTTGTCACATGCTCACCTTTTTTCCTACTATACACTAGATTTTACAAGTTGTGATTGTGTTTTATGATCCATAATCTCAGTTTTATTGAAGGAGAGACCAGGAACAGGGGCTATGAATGCTTTGCTGGACATCTTTGAGCATCTTTCCCTCCTGTATCATCTTCAGTCAGATTTGTTTAAAAGAAAAAAAATACGTATTTTTGACTGCGCTGCAGGAAACTGAAATAGGTTTTTAGAAACTGAAATGGGATTTGGGATGAAGACTTAATTGTCTCAGATCCTTCTGTACCTACTGAAGCATTAAATGAAAACTGTTTGCTTACAATTCCATGCCAAGTCCTGCTCCCTCTTTTAACAAGTCACATATTAACAATCTCATTCTACCCGTGTACGCCATATACAGTAATTTGAAAACCCTCTCATTTCAATGTTGCCGTCTATTTCTCCACAGTTATTTGCATCGCAATCATTAAGTTCATTATATAGCCTCCCTTCCACACACATGCTTACTACATGCTTTCTAGTTTTTGTGACTAAAACTTTAAAAAAATCTTGGCTGAGTTATGTGCCATTTTCTCTTCTTTAGAAGTTAATATTTAACTGAATTTTGTTAAGTGTATAAATGTTAATTCTGTCCATAGATTGAGGATGAATGTCTTCTTGTTAAGTAGGTTTAAATTCTTCTGAGCACTGAGAAGACTGGCAAAAAATGCTTGAGAGAAGCAAAATTTGTGCTCATTTTGGAGTACAAAATGGCAAGGGATAAAAGGGGGCAATTAATGATTTAAGTTGGACATATTCTTCATTAAGCAAAGTAAAGCATTGGCAGGCAGAGGTTTAATTTGGGGCGAGAAGAGGTGAGGTTTGCAGAATTCATGCTCGTGCACTGAGACTTGAATGGGAGTACTACATTCCAGGTTCATACTTGGAAACCAGAAAATTCAGCCAGGCCCACCAGTAAAGGGGCAGAGACGAGATTATTGCAGTGATCCTGGTTCTGCAAAGATGAGACTGAGTCACAGGCTCTCACCAGAAGATTCCAGCTTTTACAGTGTCTAGATTTTTAGCCAGACCCAGCAAGTATCCTTTCAATGTTTTTAATCAAACATTTACCTGTGGATGTAGGTGTAACCCTGGACCAACATGTAGCTCTCAAAGGGAGTTCTGATATCAAGGCATACCTGCTTTTCAGTGCTATATCTGAGAGTCCATTCCTGTTACAATGAACTTGTCATTTTTGTCAATAAAAGAAATCCACACAACAACCAGGTTTTACTGGAGAATGTAATATTTTAGGGTAGGACATGAGTTTCTGTAGAACATTCATCAGCAATAAGTACATGAGAAAAAGTAGACAAGAATCCTGATAGAAACAGACTGTGTTATCTCAATGCAGTCCAGAGCACAATTAGGTGATGCAATAGCCAACACTTTACTGACCCTTGACAGGTTTTCTGGGTATTTTTAAACAGCTCCAATGGTGATGGTGTAATGGTGGATAATTTGCAGGTGTTAATGTGTGGCCATGAAGGGATTTTCTGCTCAGTCTAAATACCCTCAGGAATATATGAGGCTCCGCAGAGCACCCATAGGAGGCTTGTTGAAAAACTGGTTGTAATTTGCCCCAGGCAGTAAAACCTATTCCCAGGGTGAATGCTGGCGAGGCAGCTCTGGGCTGCGGCCGTGCTGGGAGCCGGGAGCTCGTGTGCTTCGCTGCAGGCTGCCGCGGACTCGGCTCCGGTGCCTCAGGCTCTCAAGGGAGAGCTACCTGAGCTTGTAATTCCCTCATTATAAAATACAGAGGTTAATACTTGCCTACTTCCCCATACCAATCTAGCAGGGCAGCTAATTCATGACTGTCTGTTAACGTGTGGACATAAATGCTGTAAAAGCGCTAAAGGATTAGTAGTCTTGTTCCTACAGGGGTGATAAGGTAGCAAGTTGGTAATCTGCAGTCTTTTCTTACAAAATTGTGCTGTAAGAATATAATAACAATTTGAACAAGGCATTTGTAGAGTAGACCTCCTCTGTGCCCGAGGTCCTCTGTGCTCCCTGCTCTTTGTAAGGTGCTCCAGAGCGCAGGGCTCGAACGCTGCTCTCGGACACTTTGGGGCCAGGAGGGCAGTTCCATGCACCCAAGTATGTGCAATTCACAGCATGCAGTGCTCGAGTAGGGAATTGTGCCAGCTCTAGTTTGTCATCCTGCTTGTTATCTGCCGCTCATTAAGAAAAAAAAAAGATAGCGTTTCCTTTATTTTAAACCTTGTTGATTTCCATACCACCACTACCACCACCACCCCTGCTGGCTTTCCTGCAGTAGTGCCGGGCAAGTACTGCTCCCGCTGCGCAGGGTTTCCTTTCTTCTGGGCCCTTTGCAGGCTGCTGCTGGAGTGTGAAACCCCTGCTCGCAAGAGTTAATCATTTCAAGCCTTTGGCAGTCTTGGCCTGGTCCTAGAAATCCTGCTGGCTGCCGGGAGGCCGCCAGGAGCCTCCCTCTGGCCCCGTCATGTGACTAGTGTAAACAGGCCGGCGCGCGGTGCCAGCAAGTGGGAGGCTTGCTAGTGGGCCAAAGTTCAGCAGCTCCATCCTGGCCGGCGGCACAGTGCCGGCCGGCCGGCCGCGCGCCCGAGCCAGCCGCAGGCAGCGCCGGGTTACTACAGAGCAGCAGCGCTGTTGCTATAGCAAAGCCATTGCATAACGTTCGCATTAAATCAGCGAGGAAGGAGAGGAAGGCTGAACAATAAAGGTCGCTGCATTTTACTCTTGTTGCTGGGTCCCACTTAGCTGTTGCAGATCTGAGCGTGGTTTCTGGCTGGACTGCTGTGGAAGTCCATGCAGATCTCCGCGGGCCCCAGGGAGAGAGCAGGACCTAGCCTAAAGCTTGCTCATGTGATCATTTAATTGGAGCATTCGCATAAATAGGCCTGGCAAGACGGTGCCTGCAAGAGGATTGTTTGCCTGAGTAGAAACTTTGCATGTCAGTAAGATTTGTGGGATCAGGCTCGCAGTTAAGACAGATGTTTGACTTTAATACAAGCTATCTTAGGAAGGGAAGTGATTTGATGGTAGTAATGAAATACGCAACCAGCTAGAGAGCTCATGGCATCAGAACCTCTGTTTTATGAAGGGCGAGTACACAATGATTTCAAGAAATAACGTTCCCTTTTCATTGAGTAGATAAATGAATTGCAGGGGATGTTGCTGTGGGAATTTGAGGGGTGAGGAAACCTCTTCTTGGATGGCATTGATACAGGGAAGCTGAAACGTGACTTGAGAAGCTGCGTTTGGAACGTGGCCATCATCCTCTGCTGAAACTGCGCATGCATTTGCGTAAGTTTTGGCATCAGAAGTGAACGTCCATGAAGTGACTGTTCTGGTGCCTTCTTTTCCTAAATGATTAATCAAAACGGCTTAGGGATTGGTCTGACTATAACCTTTCTCCTGTAGTTTCTGCCTGCAGTTTATTTATTTTGTGGAATAGGCTGGGGGCCCTGTCCTTGGTGGGAAGGATTGTGGTTTTGGACCTCCTTCTCATTGAGGGTCTGGCCCATGCCATTAAGTCAATGACAAAGTTCTATGTGACTTACCTCGTGCAGAATCAGAAGAGAAGTTTTTGCCTATACAGTATGGTGTATTTATTATTCCAAGAGCAAACAGATTTAACAGTAAGGTTGTGATGAAGTGGCGTTAGGTTCGTTTGGTGCATACAGCTTGTGGTGTTTCAGTCATTCCCTTCTGAAGGATTTTGCTGGCTGCTGTGAGAGACTCTCTGTTCCTTCTCCTTGCGTTTGTCCCCTTTCCACTGTGGATTCCTGGGCACATTATGATGTGTATCACGAACTTCATGTGCCAGTGCTGTAGTAAAAAAAATAGTTAGGAAGAACACACTGCATTCCCATTCTATGTTACTGCACTGCTGCCAGGAGAGTGCCCAGCAGTTTGAAATTGTAAGTCTGTCCTTCCTGAAGCAGCAGTGCCAGGATTCATGAAGGCAGCTTGTTGACAGACATGATTTCCTAGTGGGTTAACACGCCCTATCCTGGGCTGTGCCATGCTGCACTGCTCTTTTTTTAAATGATTTTACAAAACAAAAGAAATGAGTAAGGCAAGAATAAAGTCTGCACCAGTGGTCTGCTCCTCTGAGTCCTGGTTTTGCCAGTGATTTGTATTTCAAATTTAAAACAAATTTTGGTTATGGGATTGCTGAACTTTTTGTTCTCACTCAGGACAACTTAGACTGTGAGGTCCCAGATGCATTCCTAGGCAGTATGGCAAAGCCAATAAAAATAACAGGGAAGTGAGCACTTCTGTGCTCACTGATGCTATTCTGGGAACTGCCTGACCATTTCACATAGGCCTTATAATGCTCATTTCTTATAATAAAGATGGTCCTTTTGGAGAAATGTGATCTGTGTTCTTTCTCTGTTGTTCTAGGAGTGTCTATAGAAATGCAGAAGTGGTAAATGTTGAGTCCGAGGAGCTAAGTACTGATGAGATGAGTCCACCTTTTTTTGGTTTCAGATCAGTTCATCCCTCTTGTAGCAGCTGACATAGACAAGAGCAGATTGTTTGAGGAATGTGGAGCAAAATTCCTCAAGGTCCCCAGCGCTGTAGTCCATGCACGCTGTACAAGCTTTCCACTAAGTATGTCCGTCAAACATCTTGGCCGTAGAAAGGCTTTGAACTGAGGTGCTGCTTTGTGTATGCCTTTGCCCAGCAATTGTGCTCTGAGATGCCAGACAGTTGAGAGTTTGAAGATGTTTCTCTTATTAGAAGTCTGTAGATGAGATTGTCAGTTGACGCTAATAGATCTGTTATTTGTCAGTGATGCCAGTCATTTGGGACAAATGCCAGAAATAACTGTATGAGCAGACACTAAGGAAAACATTGGTGAATTCTTGTTTTCCTGAGATTAGCAATACTCTCTGAACAAGGCAGGGACTTTAATGATCTATTTTCTTGAACACCTCTCTGAGATGTTAGCAGAACTGGCTTAATTTCACATTGCACTGTTGTCTGCTGCCCAAACCACACTTCGGTGGGCCAGAGGAAGAAGTGCTGACTAATAATTTTGCATGGCAGCCTCAAATCTCATGAGACTAAGAGCTACTCTACCAAGTCTGGCCTCCGACCGATGTTTTCAGTGAACTTTGTAACGGCCCCCAACAGACCCTGCAGATGTCCAACTCCTATAAAACAAAAGGGAGGCTTCTCAGCCCGCACTTGGCAAGTCACTATTGGCAGTCTGCAGTGCTGGAAACTGCTGGCTGTGTTGGAAAGCAAGCTACATGGTGGCTCGCTGAAGAGGTGTCACTGATGTGGGATCTGTGGGGCCGCTCAATACAGATGCACGTAGTGCATTCTCGTCACATAATCACTGTCAGGGACAAAGGACTGTAACTGGCCTTGGCTTAGCATATAGTGGATGCGCAAAATGAATGCAAATCAAACATGGAAGTGGAGAATGTAGCATAAAACACAGCACCCAACTGGAGGGTGGAAGGTAAGGGAATAATTTTTCCATGATTAAATTCTCTTTAGCGAGTTCAACTTGTTTTGTTTTCTACTGCCAGCCTTGCGAGGGTTCCTGATGCGTGCCATGGCACTTCGTGGTTCTTGCAACTAACATATTGGAGACTTCCGCTTATACCGAAGCTAGGGTTTCTCAGCGTAGATTGAACTGAATGAAATAGATGCCCCTCCTTTCCCTGTCAGATGAATTCAAAGCTGTGCGTGACACTGAGGTATTTGGCGCTCACTGCCTTGTGCAACTGATCAATCAGTAATGATGACTACGCAGGTTCTGATGTGGTATTCTTCACGGTAGTGTGTACACATGTTCCAGCAGCACAGTAACAACGTGCATGTCATGCATGGAGCGTGCCACTTGCACACGAAACTCCCAGCTCATGTTTCTCCACTTGCAGGTCATATGTTTGCAGCACAAGATTAGGGTAGTGCTACATGCTGCATGTCAGCCATGGGTGTGATCTGGTGTCTGAGACCAAGGATCAGACAAGGAGCCGTAGGCATGTGCCAGAAATCTCATTCTCCGCAAGCGTAACCCTACTAGAAGTCATGTTGCTTAGCTGCAGAGTTGCATGGTGATGCCTTGCCACTGCATGACCAAAACAGGCTGCCCAATAGGTGACGCACCCAAATCCCTGTCATGTGGCTTGGCAAAGAGGGCCTCCGTCGTTGGGATAGCATTTGCCCCAGATGTCTCAGCTTTCTGTGTGCACTATGGAGTTTGGAGAATTTTAAACTTTGAATATTGCTGTGTTTCAGCTAGAAAAAAATTGTTCCAAGGACTGTTCCTCATATTTGCAGCTGAAAGCAAAGCATTTTGTGATGACAGTGGATTTGGGAATTTGTTCACTGTTTGGCACCAGCTGCTGTGGAAGTTCTGACTGCTCCAGGAGATGTTATCCTAGTTGGAGAGTTGCTCTGCACTGCAGGGGCAGAGTCGTTCACTGTATTCTTCATTCTGGAGCTTTATGCGCTCTTTTATGTATTTTGGGTCAGGCCTTTAAGTTAGCACTATTGAACTTGATTCAATACTCCATGGGAAGACCATACAGGGGATAGAAGACAGGTTTGGGGGGTTCCCAGTGGCCGGGATTGCCAAGGCATGTGTTTTAGATCTAGATCTAGAAATCAGAGAACAGACATAACACTTCTCTTACAAGAATCTCAAAGTTCTTTCTTTACGTGGCTGTGAGTGTATAATTATTTTCATTTCACAGGCGTGAAGATTGAAAGACAGGAAAGCTGTGATTAAAGAGGTGATCAGCTCAGAATTAGTTGAGCTGGATTCTGTCTCCTGTCTTATGCAGCAGGCCCTGGTGCCCTCTTCAAACTAATTTTTCAAAGTTACTTTTCTAAACTAGTTTTAGCCACAGTGGTTTCTGTGTGTTTCTGTTCTTGAAAGGCACCCTCAATTGTTTTTGTTTAAAGACATTGAATATGAACTTGTTCTACAGAGCTTTGTACTGTAATTTATCAACAAGGTGCTGAGGCACAGACGTCAAATGAATACCAGATTTCAAATTACGATAAGCAATTGTGTCATCTCTGTGAATAGACATTAAACTCTGCTGAGAAATCATCAATAATTCATTACAAAAAATAAATGAGTACAGGGACATTTGGATAAGTCTTTACAAACAAGCAGTCCTGTGTTCTGTAATAATTCCTTTGAATTTAAACCCGAAGGATGTTTATTTCTCAAACAGAAACACACGATCATGCCCAGGTCAAAAAGTTTGTTCCCTAAAGATCCAATTACTATCTGCCTTTGGGGAGTTATGGAGGTAGGTGGAATATTGTCTAACATAGGTGCACTGTGTTTTTTCATAGACCAGCAGAGAAGCATGCACAGCTTGCCTGAGTTTTGAGGAAGCTGAACGGAGTGCCGTCTTTGTGTTCTTTCCTTTTATGTGTGACTGTTGCCCACTGTGGCCACATTAGTGATGTCAGCACTTACCTGTGTTTTAGACATCTAGACTTACTTAATTTACCTTTGAAATTTGTATAAAGTAGTCCCAAACTTACACATTACAAAAGTTAGGGATAGGAGAAAAGGATTATGTCCATTGTGTTTATTCTTTTTTTTTGTTTTTTGTTGCAGGGGGAAAGAGGGGAGATGTTTGTAGTGTGCTTTATTTTTAAATATTCTAGTCATTGTCGTTTTCACCACTTCCTAAGATCCTTAAGCGAATCTTAAAAAAACAAATCTCAGAACAATTTAAGTTTCATTACTATGGGGAAGAGGAAGTTTTCAGTATAAAAATTTAGCATTGTGGTTTATTTCAAATCTCTCCCAAACCGTCAATCGCTGCATTCCAATAAGCACACAGCATCTGTTCTCTATATAACATGATGTTCAAAGATGCTGGTCATTTGTATAAGTGAGCTGTTTTCATTTGAATCTGAGATACACATGCAGCCTAGCAGCAATATTTCTCTCCTGTCTGTAGCTGGCCCTTATGGAAAGATAAATTGATAAATAGTTATTAATTTCAGGATTTAGAGGCTCTGCTTCAACATCTAGGGCTAGCCTGTCTTAACTTATCTTAGCAAAATCTCAAAAATAAAAATTCTCTGCCCTACTTTAGAGGGGATGAAATAATTTCTGTTTACTCAGTTTTTTCAATTACTTTGATGCTATGATATAAAGGTCATTGATTGCCTCTGGTCATCACAAGGCTTTTTCACTAATTGTACACTCATGTCATTTTATTCTGTGGGTTCTTTTGCTTTTTGATCCAGTTTCAATTGCCCAGATGTTCAATTCATACATTTAACTTTATACAAAGGGCATCTTTTGTTCAAACAAACATATTGTGGTCATTGTTCTCAACTGGAAACCTATTGCACAGCCGTTCACCTGTTTCCTGTGTAATCCACCATCAAGCTACTGACCTTTGTGCTGATTTAATGTAAAATCATTCGTTACAGGGAGGAGGAATAAGGAGGAGAAATTATGCAAAAATATTTCCTGGTCTCCAGCCATGGATTGATTATGGTCATGCTGCAAGATAAAAAGGCAGTAAGAACTGGTAAAGCTCTTTCATCTTTACCCTTTTGGTGTGCAGTAGAATGGAAAATCACATTAGTACCTTGAAAGATTTGCTCTGGTGTCTCAGAATGTATTAATGGAGATGGAGAATAGGCATCTTTCAGGAGAAACCCTATTGCCACTCTACTCCCTTATTGCCACCTATAAATGCTTCATGTCAAGGCAGAGGAGGTGCTTGCCAGACCCCTCTGGGTATCTGTCATATAGGAAGAGGCGCTGGCTCATGATGCCCCCACAGCTTTCAGGAGGAGGAGATCCAGGATTATTCTAACTGCAAGTGTCCCACCTAGGGCAGCCCATTTGCTTGCTGTTAAGCCATATGGACTTTGCATCGACTAACTGTTTAGTTTAATTTAACCTTCAGAGCAGTCATGAGAGCTTAGTTCATGAGCAGAATAAATTCCATGGAAGGCTTTGAAAGAAGATTGTACATATAAACGCACTGGTGGTTGCTAAAGCATCTGTGGAAGATGAGCAATGGAAAGTTGGCCAGGGACTGAGTAGTATATCACATAAGAAGGGTATAACTTGGCTATACACATGTGTGAAGGTTTTAAAACCTGTCTTGGACACAGAAGAATTCTTCCAGATGAAAGGAATCTTGCTATCTTGAGCCTTAAACGTTCCTAGAAAGATGACCCTACAGAACTGTCTAAGCTGCTGGCAGGGATAGCATGGCTGACAACATGCACAGTGCTGTAATGGCAAAGGCTGAGACAAAAGAGGAGCTATGCTCCACAGCCCACAGTAGGCAAGAGCAGGAGGCCTGGAGAGGAGCTGGCATCAAGATGTGACTTTTAACATTTCTTGGATTCAGCCAGCTGTAATTGCTGGGCAAGATCTGCACAAGGCTGAATTTTGGTTTAACTTGCTGATGTGATTTGCTGTTGGCCTCCTTGTAGTTCTCTGAACCCTGGGCAGAGCATCCAAGACGTCCACCACATTGCATTTCCTGTGCAGACCTCAGGAAGGGGAATTGCAGATGCCACTATCTACTGTGTCTGCTCAGCTTGGCAAGGAGAACGAAAAGGGAGGTGATAGGAAGAAAAACATGGGCCTTATCCAGCTCTCACTACCAATAGCAGTGTTGTCTAGGACATTAATGGAAGGCCAGAGGCTTTAGTTTTCAGAAGCACAGTGTTGTCCATGACCGGTTCTGCTGAAATCAGTGAGCAGAGACAGACACTACTTCATGCTGCAGAAACCACAGGACTAAAATTCTCCGTTTCTCTCCCCCTTCAGTCTGTAGTTCCCTGGCATACCTGCAAATTCCCTGTACAGTGTACAGCATGACTGTCACTGAAAATAGCTAGAAAAACACATTTCTGGAGAGAAACTTTCTTATTTTATTAAAAATATTGTTTTTTGCCTCTTCTGTGGACCTCTCTGTTTCTTCCTGTCCACTGAGGGCTCCATCCAAGCAGTCACCTCTATTCACTGTCAGTCATGTGGAATGCCCAGGAAGGTCACTTCCAGGCCATATGGATTTGGTGGAGATGAGGCTGAGTAGCTGAACCCCTCTACCTTTTCCACCAGCACCCTCTAGCAGTGTGGCCTGGGAGGCCTTTCCAGTGCAGGATTTATACCTTGATCTGTCACACTGACTGGCAGCAGCAACAAGGAGATCTCTGGGGCAGAGGACAGGGAGGGTGGAGGGCGCGGGGGAAGGGTGTCTCCTGGGACAAGCTCCAGTCTGCTCCAGGGAATGTGCTAATTTTCACTCCTTTATAGTCCTTTATCTCAGCCCTTCGACCTTGAGCTCAGAGGCATTATGAGCCTTAGCCAGAAAGGCAGAGTGTGGAATTAACCATTTAAATGCTAAATGTTTCTGATCCCAAGCCCTGAAGTTCTAAACAAATGGATGCAACCTACCTGAATTGTTCAGGAAGTCAGTAGATTTTTCAGGTTTGGTGAGCACTGATTTTAAAAATAATAGGAAGAATGTTGTGCAATAAATAGGTCTTCTTGTGAAGTACAGCAATTTTCAAACTTTGCACGTACCTACAAAGTTCCTAGCAGATGTGGAGATCTCTTTTAAAAATGCCTTTTGTGTGCATGGCTATGCACTGGATATGAACTTGATTTTCTTAGTTACCTTTTCCTCCTTACCTGGTCCCCATTATTGATCTGCAGACCACAGGCCGAAAGCCGTTGGTCTAACGCTTTGAGCGAGGTCTCTACTGTTGTCGTAAATTCTAAATTTTAGACTCTACAAAGTACTATACAAACTCTTACCAAAAAAATTAAGTGATTTCTCAGTGAGATCTAGGTTGATGTATTGCCAGTTCTTCTACTGACATCTCTGAGTTAACTTTGGGCATGTCATTTAACCTGGGTGTCACTTTCCATGTTTGCAGAGTGAGCTAATAGTACCTCAGTGGCCCATTGTGTCTACTGATGTTATGAATGCGCTTACGTACACGTGTGTCTTGTTCAGCAGGATCAGCCTCTCTGCCTTTGATGCCTGACAAATGATACTATGCAAGGAAAAAAATTCCTTTGCCTTACCAGGAGTCAATGGTGGTCGAGTAGCAGTAAGTGGGAAGAAGCATAAATTTTTGCAGAATGCTCCTGGTTAATCATTTCAGTGTTGATGGAGTTAATTTGCTCATGCCTTCAGACTGTTTTGTTTCCAGGGATTCTAAACCATTGCCTCCAGCTGTTCATTGCCATTGAACAAGGGTGATCTTTATCTGTCTAAACTAGTTAAAACCTGCTCCACTACCCAGCAGCGTTTTTGGAGACAGCCCAATAAAGCTGAGTGCAGTGGCTATGACACTGACAGCCTCCTGGACATCATAAATTCCAATCCTCTTTTTTTTTTTTCCTCTGACACCTTGCTTTTAGAGCACCCCTCTTGTTGTAATGGGACTCTTGACTTCCTTCACAAGTCCATTTAACTACTGTACAGAATGGGCAATGGTATTTGCATTGTAAGCGGCCAGTGGAGAATCCCTTCTAGACTAATTTAGCACTTTAATATTATCAGATTAAGGCTTGACACAGCCTCAGAGGTACCATTCAAACAACTGAAGCTCTGTAAGACTTGCACTTAGACTCTGCTCAGCGTGCCTATTGCTTGGAATATTTTAGTTGAAGCACATTTTAAAAATGTGTTCCATTTGAAGTCTCCTGTGACATAGTGGGACTTGTTTGGAGCCGCTTCATCTTTAAACATGGGATCTGATGGTTTTTTGTCTTGTGCAGATTAGATGCAAGTTTGTTAAGCTGATGAGACAGCTGCCAGAGGTACCAAAGAATCTTTCTTGTGATGAAAATCAAGTGCCTCGTGTGTATCAGACAAAGATGTTGTCTGTGCAAGGAGGAATCCAAATGACAACAGAAAATTCCTGGTTTTGGTAATGCCGCTACCAGGACCATAGCTAGAGTGTGTGCACTCACATAGAGACACCTTCCATTGTTGCTGGGGTTGCCAACAGCCCATTATTTTGACCTATGCTGAACAGGGCTATGTAAGACTGGTTAAAATGCTAGTGGTCAGTTTGTGCTTTAGGCTCTTCCTTTTACTACTACTACTACTACCAGCAGTGGGAAAATTTGTGGCCAGAAGATCTCTCGTGAAGACTCAGGATGAGCTTGACTTTGGAATGTGCCAAGGAGACATTTTCCTGTTGTTTTCCTGCGGATGTTATCATCCTTGCTGTCCTGGGAGTCAGCAAGGCACGAAGAGTGTTGGGAAGTGGCGCCCCTGCTCTCTGCAGCAAACAGCTGGATCAGTTCAGAGTCCAAACCCACATGTCTGATGAGAAGGCTGTGTAGTCACTTGTCTGCTAAACTGCCTCATAGCAATAATCAGACTATCAGAGGATAGAAAAAGTCTGGGAAAAAGACCAGTTTAACATGTCATTATTGGTCTTTAGCAGCTGCATGTTATCCTATTCTTACTAATAACCTTTTTTTTTTTTTTAACATTGCAAGCAATGTTTTCTTGGCACCCTTCATACATAATGACTGGGGGGTCATTCAGCTCTCAGTTGCGTCAAGGTAAACATAGGATAATTCTTTTGGTTTCCTTGGTGTTATTTTGCATTTGGCTCATGGTCCCTGCCCCTAGGAGCCTGCGATCTAAAATACCAGATAGAGTGTTCAGTCACAGAACAGTTAGTATGCAGAGCATAAAAAACAGATGTAAGACTACTATCAACGTTGTGCACTGTAATTATGGCTGTTTGTCTTCGAGGTTAATGGGTTATTCCTGTGCAAATGAGAGCAGGAGTTTGTTACTTTTCATATGTAATTCACCAGTAGATTATGTTTGGAAAGTCTTTGGGGAAAATGATTTTTTAAAGGGTTTTCGATAAAGAGCTGTTAGTTATTTCCTTTCTGTGTAGAGAGAAAGAAATTTGATTGGGATGAACAGAGCACAAGAATCCCTGAACAAAAGAGAAGTTGCTTAAAGAAAAGCAGTCAGAAAATCTAGCTTAATAGTAAGAAGAATGGGAAAGCCTGGCAAATCTATGAGGAATGTGTTGGAACTGCTGTTTCCCTTCCAACCCTCCCCCCGCCCCTAACATACAAGCTTGTAAGGCCTCTAAGAAGGTTTAGTGGTTTTATATGGTCAATAAATTTATCCTAATTTCAGTCTCCAGTAAGAGGATCTCTCTTTTCTTTCATGATCTTTATAAAGTTGTCAGCACTGAGGTGACTAATTACGCTTTTCATTTTCAGGGATCTTCCAGACAATCCTACTCTTCAGTGGGACACACAGCTCCTTGCCACCATCGTGCTAAAGCATATAGAAGCCAATAACATCAACCTGGTAATGTGAAACTTTGTACAGCACAGGCATTTTCTGGAGTACTTCTGAGCTAGCATTCTAGGCTTTTTCCTTCCCCCTGAAAGTTTTCTTTAGAGTCCTGGTTAGGATTTTGCTTTTGAAGTCTCTGTGAAATAGGCTGGGCGAGGGAGGGAGAGTACCCATCTGTTTGGAAGTATTTGCTTTGCAATCTTTACCCATTCCTCTAGTTAGATCCTATGAAGCCTCTTTTGTGTGGTAGTATCTCATCTTCACCGAAATACAAGCTTCACATTAGCTAAAAACTGCAAACTCTGTTGGAACTGGTAAGCTTCACTGTAGTAGATTTTGGGATTCATTAATTGTAGGGGTCCTCCTGAATAAGCCCAGCTTAATTTTAAGGTCTAAAATTAAACCTGGAAGTGAGTTTGCATTTTGTGGTTAAAGACCTTATGTGAGTATTTGTGCAACTCCTATGTCTTGAAAGTAAAACATAGTCATTCTGATCTTTTTTTTCAAGCACTTCAAACAACTGCTAGAAGTCCAGAATAAATAAAATTGCCCCACTGAAAAATATGGGAAAAGGTGATGGCATAGGTTGGATGTATATCTTTTCTTTCTAGAGATCTTTGTTTGCTTCCCAATGGGAACTGAACACTGGAGAGACTTTACTTTAGTAACTCCTCAAATATGTGTCTGCATTTTAAAGCCACCATTTTGCCCCTGTTGCTAGGTTTCATTGATGAGGAGCCCATCTGAGGTTTAGGCTGAGGCTTAGATTTGAAGTACGTTGACAGGCATGCGTTAGAGGGCTAGATTAGCAGGGGTGTGTGTCAGGATAGAAAAATAATAAGCTGGAGAGGGTTCATGAGACTGGAATAGGCTTTTGTTGCAGAACAGGAATAAGAGACTAAGCACAGAAAAAGTTGCACTCTGTTCTTTTCTGTAGAACCTTGCTGTGGTCATTCATGTCACTGTCACACACTGATGAGCAGCAAAATCACAAAACTCTTAAACCCTTTCAGCAATTCACGAAACAAGAAACCACATCTTCTGCAGCATGGGTAGTGAAAGCCCAAGGGCATGAAAAGCAGTATTGTACTTCCAACTCTGTATTGATTCTGAGGCTAATTTTCCATGAAATTCATTGCTGTGCACAGAGACAAATGCCATTTTCCTTGAGTCATTCTGTGCCTTTTGGCCCAGTGAATAGATAGGGTTTTAATTTAAACTGAAAGCTCCTAACACAAGAGGACTTGTACTGCATGTTTGTGACTCTCCCGGGCACTAGGGCAAGCACACCAGAATCCCAATAGAAATTTTGAAAACACTAGAACTTCCTCTAGATGGTTAGAAAGGGTTAGATCTTTACCTCAAAGGAAATTAAACACAAGCTGTTTGTGCTGGGAAAGGCAGGAGTCTGACACTAGCATAGCATGAGCTGAAAAATCATGCGTGTGGCTTTCAAAACAAGAAACGCGCACAATCTCTATTACTCTCCCTGTCGTGCTGCTGTTGTGGGATGTAGCCTTAGTGGTGAGGAATATTGTGGAAGGGCCCTCCAGTTATCAGGGGCCCACTGCGGTCCCCTCAGTGATTCTCTGATCAGCACTGAGGACAAATTTCTGTAGCAGAACACATTGTCAGCAACACCAAGGGCCGCTGAAGCAGCTTCATGGAGATGGTGGTTGTGAACTGCTCTGTAAACTTAAATTATTTTAAGTGTCCCAAATAATCACCCAAATCTCACACAATTGCTAAAATACCTTTCAGCCTAGGAGCAGATCTGGTGTGCCAACGATGGAGAGCAAGCACCTGATTACCTTTGTCCAACATTCTGCTTTTAAAACCTGAAAGCTTGGGATTTAGGTATCTGTTAGACGCTCTTTGAGCATCTCTGCTGTCCTGAGACAATGGCCTTGTCTTGAGAGGTAAACAGATTGTCTTTCACTAATGTTGAAATTGATGGTATCATCTTAATGTGTTATAAGAGAGCCTTGTCAAGTTGTAAGCTAACATGGCTTCAGACACAGCAAGCTAACTCCCTAGGGTTAACATGATTGGAAGACATGTGTTGTTTTAGCTATCCCACTGAGAAAACTTTGCCCAGTTCTCCCTCATAGTCACAGCATAGACAATAGTATCTTTTATTTACAGAACATATGTGTCATCTTGCAGTGGAGATGCGGGCTGCAATTCCAACATGTCTGAAGTAAAGATTGCAAAGCAAGGAGTCACACCATGTTATGTGTATTTTTGTTCCATTGCGTAGTTACTCATTTCCTCAATTGCCCTGGAAGTCCATAAGTAACTCAATCTTTTTGAGGGCTACAGGGACATATTTCATCCAAGCTCTACATTAAACAGTGCAGACACAGAAATTAACAGTCGGTTGGTGTACTCAAAGCCAAAACTAATTTATAGACTTTGGAAATTATTTCCTGCCTGCAGGATTTATAAGCGAAAGCCAGTGTTGCTGGGAGAGGCAGCCAAGGATAGTCTGTCTCGCTCCAGATTAGAAAGTATTTGGCGGTAAAAAACAAGTTACATAGTACTGTGTGGGCTTCAGGCATCCACTAGATTATGAAACCATACTCTTCAGGATCTCAGATTTGGTGACAGCAGAGCTTGGATCACAGGGCAATGTTCAGACTGTGTTTGGGGCAGATGCAGTGCCAAGATTAGAACTCGGCAATGCCAGCTTCTTGAAAGCTGTTTTTCACTATGGACTGATGGAAGCGTCATCTGTTCAACTGCTCATGGGAAAGTTTCATTGTCTTAGGTCTGCTCCAAATTAGACTAGAAAGCCAGACCCTTCTACAAATGATACCCAGGTTGGAGCTTATATTTGAGAGGGTGAGTTCAGCTGTGATGTTTTGGATCTTAGTCTCCACTCTCCTAAAATTCAGGAGCATCCAAATGTTTGATGTTTGAAGAGGATTTTATGTGCTTTTGCAGAACGCCGGACACACAGTGCAGCATGCAGAGTTTACTGGAGAAGGCAACAGAGCAGGGACAGACTTTGGCATCTTTATTTCCTCCCCTCTTCTCCTATGTTGCAGTTGCCCCAGGTACACTTTGGGGTACATGAGTGGGAGGTCCCCAGGACCTTTCATTCCAAGAGCTGGCACGTGACTTAGACTTTTGCAGCTCTAACCCAATGGACACTGGGATGTGGCTAGTGATTTGAGTTTTCCTTTATCATCCAGATGTCTGGTCTTTTTAATCTTTTTAATCTTTAGCTTCTCTAAATTAGTAGCAGCAAGAGGAATCTCTGAAAAACCTTCCTAATACGATCAAAAGGAATTTGAATACTGCTGGCCTCTGCGGTGTAATCAGGCCTATAAACTGATGCTCAGAGGAAGGCCATTAGAAATGGAGTTGCTTGCTATGGCATTTTACAGGAATGCCCTTTTTACAAAGGAAAGAGATATTTCTATCTCCACTAGTCTACTTGATCAGATGTATGATCTGTTTGAAGCACTGGATGATGCCAGAAAGAGAGAGGGAGACCCACAGCTTTAAGTGCTTTTCTTCTGCAATGCACATGGTTTGTAGAAGGAGCACGGACTCCAGAGCTCTCAGGAGTTTCCTCTTCTGCTAGTAATTGAGTAATTTCCTCTGTGCTCTCCCCTCTCCGGAAGGGATTTCTGAAGCTGTTTATCTTGGCTGCTGCTCTGGCTTCCACCAGTGAAAGTTCCATTTCCTGAATACCAAGGTCACCCAGAAGAAAACCCAGCAGCACCAAGAGCAGCAGCTCCCATTTCAGAACAGGTGTGGGGAGGGAACTCCCTCTTGCCCTAAAGATTTCACTGAGCAATAATTTCCACATCAAGTGTATTTCCTATCCCAGCCTTTTGCTCCTAGAACTGGCTGAGCTTGTTTTCAACCCAGACAGTTTCAAGATGTTCAGGTTTTCTCGTCCTGCCTGATTGTTTGCTTGATTTCATCATCAGCCTGGTTCAGGTTATGTGTTTAAAGCAAGCACACCAGCTAGCTGCACCATGTGGAAGAAGCAGACACTCCTGTGTGAAAATGTCTTCAGCATGCGAGAAAGAAACTGAGATTTGTTATCAATGAAATGAATCCCTGAAGCCAGAGGAATATATTTACATGTGATTGCTGCCTGCTTTCAGTCATGAGCACCACAGTGATGCTGTGGAATCAGTGCCCTGTTTAGAGAACAGACCTAGAAGCTCCTTACTGGATAGGTGAGACTTCACTACTCCATCAGCAGCTGACGTGTATGCGATGAGGAATTTCTATAGGGGAAGGGCCAATGTTTCAAAGATGGTCTCTCTGCAGGTAAAGTGAATGCCACCCTGTTCAGGTCAGTGTTCAGATATTTGTGGAACTGTGCTTACAAATTTACCTATTTGAAGGGACAGGCAATTCATGTGTAGATGTTCTAAGAGTGAATTAGACAACAACAATTGAAAATTATCCTTGTGCACTCTCGTTAGCTAATTCAGACGTTGTAAAACCCCAGCAGCGCTAGAAACAGTAGCTCCCATTTCAGAACAGGTGTGGAGAAGGAAAGCCTCCAAAGATGTTTCTGAACAGATAATTTCCATGTCAAGAATATTTCCTAACCCGGCCTTGTGCTCCCACAATTGGCCTGAGACAGTTTTGTCAAAATAGTGATTAGCTTATTTAGTCTGCTCACTACAGTCTCTTGTCTCATTCTTCTGGTTTGTTCTCTCATGCCCTCTGTAACAGGAGAAATTTATGTTTTGGCTTGCCTGGGGTTTTTAGCCTGCTTTCCTAAGGAAACAAGAACAACGCAGTTGTATTTATATGTGTGTGTACATGCATGTCCCGAAAGACTTTTGAACCCATTGGTTAATTTCAACCACATTTGAAAGCAGGATTAGTAGTCTTAAAGATGTTACATTTCTACAGGGTACATGAAGAGGCAGACCCTCTCTCTGTCTCCATTGAGTAAACAGGTTTAGTGCCAAGTCAAGCCCTTAATAGACTCACACTGTTATTCACCTGCATAGGAATTTACTCTGCCAGTAGTGAGTGGGATAAGTTGTCATCTTAGGAGAGTGCTACTCTAGGTAGGAGTGACTTCAGAGCATGGTTTTCCTTATCTCTAAACTACAGGGTGCTAGGCTGGTTCCCTGAGCTCTACAGAATTTAATATTGTCTCTCTCAGGCTAGACCTGAATCAGGTGAGCTGCTCTTACAGCTGAAATACTTAGGGAGGGCTCAGCACCATGCCAGACTGTGCAGTCCCTACAGAGAGCCTTTCAGGTAATGCTGGTATACAGCAAAAACAGCCAAAGCAGAAGATGTAATTTTTCTCCTTACAAAGGAGATGACCAGGAAATGCTTCTTCATACCTGCTCAAAACCAAATTGGATCCCACTACCCACTACTTTCCGCCAGCAATGAACAACCCTGCTGCTTGGTGGCAGCATTATTACAGCCACTGGGCAAAGTGGAAAGTCTAACTGTGGACTTGTACTGGGTGGATGGGTTTATAAGCAGGCTTGTCTGGAGTCTGTGGTTTCTGAGTATTTCTTATCACTGTCTTTGTATGTGTTTCCTCTCCCCCTTTACACAGTAACTCCTGTGTTTGAAAGGGCCTCTCCTGTTGGAGGGTGGAGTAGCAAGTTGCAGGACGGGCAGGGTGGCTTTTGATCTTCCCTTGATCTTTAACCCAGTACTTCAGGCCCTGCTTATAAAATAGATTTTGAGAAGGGAACTGTGGTGAATAAGCAAGGCAGGCGCATTTCCTCCCTGAAGAGGACAAGCTGGCAAGGAAGCAGGCATTGATCCTAAAGTAGGGAGGTTATGGTTTCTTCCCAGTAGCAGAGAAAGGAGGTGTGAAGAGCTCAGCTGCCTGGCCTCTCTCAAAGCACAAGCCTAACTTCAAATTGCTCGAGGACTGTCACTTTCACTGTCTGGAAAGCCTACCAGCACATGTACCCTGGCTGCTCCAGGCTTTGTGCTGCCAGTTTGTCTGCTAGGTTGGAAGAAGGAGCCTTTCTTTCAGTACCCCCTTCACATAGTGCCCAGAGTGAGCCCTTCCCTGCTACTCTTAGGGTGGATGCTTCACCCCTGATGCATTGTTGGTACGTCTGAGGGCAGGGAGACAAGGTTATTCTCTGCTTTGGAAGGTGACTTGGTAATGCTGCCTTCACACATTACTTCTGCGCTGTGAAGTTCCCATTTCTTCCTGTGAAGAAACAATAAACAGTACAATCTTGTTCAGCTAAAAGCCTGAGTTGGTTGTACAAAAGGTACAGTCAGCTGATTCTTTAAAAAGGCATGTTCTCAGATCAGATTATTTTATCACTGTCTGGTCCTGACACGAAGCCTCATTACAAGCAGGATAGTAACACATGACTGCCTTGTTCTTGCTAGAGCAACTATGTCCTGACTGACAGTACAACATACTGTAGTCTCACCCTGCAATCCACAGGCATTCTAGTATGTTGTTAGGTCCAGGGGAAAGTGATTCATAGAGCTGGACCACTTGAGCTGGGAGTGACCAGTTTGCAACAGATCACTCTGAAAATAAACTTTTGGATAGATAATTAGTAAGAAGTGCATCCTGCCTCTGACAGTGTGATTCTTCTGGTCTTTCTGCTGTTTAAGCTCTTAGATTGTGTAGTCATTTAGATCTAGTGACTTCACTTACTTATTTAGTTGTATTTCTGTAGTGTGAATTCACACACAAGGCCTCACTGTGCAAGGCAAACACAACTCTAAAGGCAACGGTTTGGGACAATGCCATATTATATGTCAAAGACAGTTACTGCACCGTCTCTTTTCTTCTCCTAAGTGATTATTGTTCTGTGGTTTTATTTTGCAGGTGGTAACCTTTGATGCAGGAGGAGTGAGTGGTCATGCTAACCACACCTCTCTTTACACTGCTTTGAGGTACAGTGTTCTGCATGCTTTTTTGGATGCCTCACTATAGTGTTATAGAGTGAATGTGGTGCTGGTGCGTAAGCAGTAAATTTTAATAGCCAGAGCCAAGAACAGTATTAACCTCGCTGATATATATGAGTGCCAGCCTGTAGGACATGACACTATTCAGAAGAATTTTCACAGCTCTGTAAATGACCTACAACATTCTTTGCTGTTCTACCTGCTGCTGCTCTGCCAGTCCACCTTTCACTTGGTCCTATTCGGCTCTTCCCATCCTAGATCCCAGTGCACCAGCACCTTCTGATTCCTACTACTGGGGCAGGAATACACTTCCACTAAAATATGCCATAGGTCTCAGATCACTTTGCACTTCTGGTCTGAGGAGAACTTGCAAAAAGCGAGTGGCTGAGCAGGTGGTGGTTAGATTGTGGAGCATTCTGCACTGTTGTTCCAGAGGATGTTGCCATCCTGTCTGAGTGTCTGACTTTACCTCTTCGGTCCAAGGGAGTTGCTCTTTCACTAGAGCTGTCCTCATGTACCACTATTCCTTCCTCCACCACTTTATTCTTTAAATTCTGAGAGCCTCTCTCTCTGTGCTGTGATATATGAAGGATACTAGACAAAAACTGCTTGTATTTATTTAAATCATCCAAATTTTGCCTGGCAAGGCAGCTAGCATATTTTATTTTAACCCTTTGTTCATTCAGACCTGGTTGTGTCCTAGAGAGATCTCCCTCAGGGCTGCCCCTGCTTTTCTCTGGCATGAGAAGAACTCTTTGCAAGTATATTTTGTATTTTTAGCATCCATTTGTTTTCTGAGCCACCTGCACAATTCAGATAACTCTCCGGCAGTCCTTGCTAACATCATAATGATTTGCCTTTCTCACTCGGCTGAAGAAAGCTGCAGTGCTGCAGAAACCAGTGCTGTGAGCTACTAAGCTCCACTGGGAAGATCCCAAGAGTCCTTAATCCTATCTGATGGCTGAAGTTCAGTGTTAGAGGGGATCATGGCCTTTCCCAGCAACTTCTGAAACATCCTGACAGAAAGAAAGGAGGGGGAGTTAAAGCAAAGAGTGCATTTGTTTGGGCTAAGCAGGGAGATGTTTCCCACCACAATATTATTTGAAGAGCTAGTGCAGTGAGTGAGGGATAGAGGCTGATGACTGATGCTCACACCAGTGGCACAGAGGGAATAAAGAGCTCTCAGCTGCCTGGACCTCAGTGTTTGCTCAGTCAGTTGGCACTGGGCAGCAAATAGGAATGGAGGGCAGATTGTTAGGTGTCCCCCGACATCCTGAGAAGCTACAGGGGAAACAAGCTAGCAGCTGAATTATGTATGAGAGAATTAAGGAGAGCTCTGGATTTGGATCCCAGCTCTACTGTTGTCGGACTTTGTGGCTATACAGAAATCACTTTCCCACCTTTGTGCTTTAATTTTCTTGTATGTGCAGTGGGGATATTAACCCTTTTCTCAGCTCAGAGTATGTTACTAGAAGGTATTCATTATCGATAAGCCCTTTGACTTCAGATCTTTGCATTAGTCCTTAACGTACAGCAGAACATTGTCCTGGGCTGATGAGATACGTGCTGATATGGACCCCAGACTATAAACAGCTCTCATTAACTAAGGGCTGGCTTGGGTCTTTTCTTTTTCCCAGTCCTGAATCAGCAGAAATAAGCGTGATGGCCCAGTCATCTGCATGTGGCAGGAGTAGTACTTTGGCCACTGAAAGGTTAAACTTATTTTTAGTGGTTTGCTTGCTCTCATTATTTTTCGGTTTGTATCATGGAGGAACTAGAGCGTGACCATACCACTCCTGGTTTTCAGTGCCCTGATGAGTTCTCACATACTGGCCAGTGCGGGCAGCACTGGGAGCATATGCTGAGGCTTCTCACACACTTCTCTGCCAGCAGGGCTTTGCAAAGCAGCAGTCGCTGCTCCTGGCCCCCTGAGTCCCAGCACTGCGTGACAAATAAACTCTCCCCTCCTGTGCAGTGTATTTATTAACAGTCTTTAAACAAGGTCGTGCAGGGTCCTTCCTCCACTGTGGCTGTAGGTGGAAAGGGTGAAACAGAGGGCTGGTGCAGTGATCCTTAGCTCTTCTGGATACTCCCTGTCTGTGGGAGATCTGCCTTGTGTCCACTAACTAAGAGGCTGCTTGCTGCAAAAGCAGAGGGAGAAAAGGCTGTGTGACACACTCCTTGCTTCCGGAGGCACAAATTTCTCAACAGCATCAAGGAACAAAACAGTTCAGGAAGTGGACGTAGCTGAGCAGATGCTCAAAACAACATTATCTGCTAAGGGCATAAATACCCTTTGGGCTCTGGAACAGAGGTTATGTTCAGAGGAGCAGGAGCTACTCAGAAGAAATATGCCCTTCCCCTTGCAGCAACCTCCCATCTTCCTGACAGCTTTGCAGGGAGTCCAGCTGCTGCTATGTGTCTAGGCTTCAGATCAGGGAGGAACTGTGAAATGCCACGATTTGAGAGTGGATTTTGTTCCTCTGCAAGGGAAAAATAAGAAAAAAAAAAGGATGGGAAAAGAACACAAATTAGTATTTGATTTCAGTCTCCCCTGGGAGTATTTCGTTTCTGGTTCCCAGACTGGAAAACAGAAAACAAAAAACCGCACACAAGAAAGCCCCACTATAGCAAAGAAGGGAGAATTGGAAGTGATGCTCTGTAGCTCTGTTCTGTCCCCACCACCTTGATTTGGAAATGCAGTTCTCTCTTATCCCCCAAAACAGGAGCTTTTTCTGTGGCCAAAAGAGCCTGGATCCTATAAACACGTCCACAAGGAAGGGCAGGTGTCGAGTGATGTCAAGGTCACTTTACTCCCTTCTCAGCATTTGGCCAGTCACTAGGCACTACGGTAAACGGCACTACAGCATGGTAAATGCTACGTGACAGGAATATTTGAGAATGCCTCTTTCCTGAACTTGGAAATGACAGGCTTTGCACTGATCTCACGTGTACTATCAAGGTGATGTAGTTTTGCATGACTCATTGTGCATTTCCATTTGACTACAAATCCTCTTGCCCAGTAGCCGAGCAAACGGGGTGCTGTTGGTTTTGTTGTTTGTTTGCTTGCTTAAAGTGGAGAGGAATGGTCTGTGTGAGGGGGAGGAAGGACTGCACCACCTCACCATCCAGCGAGCGATCAAATCCATCTCATCCCCGCTAGAACTGAAAAGAAGAGTCCCTGTCTGCTTAGGGTAGAGCAAACTGAGTGGAAAATAGGAGCTGCTATATTTAACCACTGTGCATTATGTTGTTATAGCAACTGCATCCATAAAACTTATATCAATGATGCCATATAAAAGGCTACATCAAAGAACCATTAGCTGAGCCTATTCTTGTCATTTTCATGTGGAAAAACACCTCTCAGTCCTGCAGGATGTTTCTGAATGGCCGTCAGCTTGGTGGTAGATTGTAAATGAGACTATGCAGAGGTGATATTTGGGAACTTAGGGCTTTATCACTCTTGAGTTGGTTATTGTGCAGCTTGAGTGCCACTGATGCCTTGCTGTGTCACGGCCTGACTATTGAATGTCCCGTTTATGAATGCCATGGGACATAGCATGGTGTGTTTTAAGTAGTATTTGGGGCATGTGTGAGGGGGGAAAGAGCATTTCCAGTCAAAACAATGAACAGTGCATTGTCCAGCTAAATCCCACAGGCTCAGTGAGTATGGTTCTCCTCAAAAGCCATCAACTGCATGACATCTCTACAAATGCGCAGTTCTGCTTTTATTGAATTTCCCAGGCCAGCTCTTAAATGATGTGGAGAGCAGGAAGCAAGCTATTTCTTGGGTGATTAGCTTGATGATAGCAAATGGTACCCTGATACACCATTTTTATTGGCTGCCTTCTTAAAGTGCTGGGGGGCTGGAATGAGGCTGTGATCTCTTACTAGGTTTAAGCAGCTGTAGCCCATGCATTTCACATGAGTGGCATCTCATTTACACTCTGAAAGCAGAGTACAGTCTTTTCTTTCCCATGCCTTTTTCCAGAAAATCCTTTTTCCAAACTAATTATTATTTGCTCTGCCTTAGAAAAGAGTTTCCTATGGCATTAATGTGTTTGGGGCTGTTTAGCCCCTGCTAGACTCTTCTAGGCTCACTGCAAAATACAGAAGACCTTTGACGAAGGAACAGTTTCCAGGACCTTAAGCTTCAGTCTGTCCTTTCACAGTCCAACTCAATTCTGGCATTTTGTTTTAATGGTCTTAAATGTTCCAAGTGATGAGGGAACTTATGAGTGGTATCTGTGATTGCACCCAGACTGTCTCTAAAAGGTCAAGGCAAAATTGTCCTCCTCTCTGTTTTTCGCCCTCGGGGATTCTGACCCTTCCCCTCAGAGGACTCTGCCCCATGCCTGACATACATTGTGTTGGTACTTTATTGGGCATCTCCTCATCGATTTTGTCTAATTCCTTCAGCCCCTGCTCCCTCCTTCCTTAATTTGACCAAGTTCATTCATCCCACTGCCCTTCCATGATACTGTTGAGAGCCATTACGGTAAAGTGGAGCACAGGGCACCAGAACTGTTGGTACTCAGTGGGGATTCCCTCCTAAGAAGGGGTTTTTTTCAAAGAAATAGTATCAAGGAATGTCCTTCCCAGCCTCACTGGACTGCTAGCAGTGTGACTGGAGCAGTGACACTGCACGTTCCTCTCCCAGACAGTGCAGGGACAAAAGCACAGAGCAGCTCTGTCAAGTAGAAGATCTCTGAATCACCAGCTTTGTTTCTTACTGGCAGAACCATCTTTTGCCACTGCGATATGTGTGAGTACAGTATGCCTGAATAGTGTTTTAAACTGCATATTGCCACATGATATAGTTCAAGGTGCATGGAAATGCAGCCAGAAAGTCCAATTAAGGAGGGAGGAGGCGTTCCAGATAGTAAACATTCAACATCTGGCAAGTATCTCTCTCTCTAATGTCTCTGTAATTCCTAGGAGAATGGCTGTTCTTCCTCTTCCACATCTGTTTCATCAGATTAATTGGGCAGATTAGAGGTTAGGATCCTAAATGGAGCCCCAATGCATCTTTAAGACTTCCATTCTCTGCCACGCTCTTGACAATTGCATTTCCCCAGTGCTCTGCAGCAGCCAGCACAGTCACTGGTTCAGTGAAGGGTTTTGCCTTTGGCACAGGAGACTGTTTGGAGAGTGAAGTCATTGGTTTCACCGAACAATTTCTCACTAAACAGAACATCACCAAAACCGTAATCCACCCACCAGGGTGTCGGTCCTGGTTCGTCCCTAGAGGAGTTCTGCGTTTCCCAAAATTGAGGTCTCAGCTCCATCTTGACTAGCTCCTTCTTGCCATCAGGGGGAGGTACCAGTGATCAGTGCCTTTTAGGAGCCAGCCCACTCACTTTGCTGACAGCTTTGCTTGAGGTTCCCTGAAGAAAGACAGGGAATTCAGGATCAATTGGCAGGATTAGGGTTGTTGGACCATTTCAATTTGTTCTGCTGGGCAGATGCAGCTGATTGATAGCTATAGACTGCAACAGCTTTCAGAGTCCTTAAGGGAGGAGCTGGCATTGAGTCCTTGCCGTGGGCAGATAGCAAGTGCCTTTGGAGGTCTCTCAGCCTTTTGGAGTTCTGTGTTGCAGAGGGTCTCACTTTCCTTCAAATGTGGATCTGAAGCCTGCCGACAGATATTCTAAAGGGGGTGCAGTGAGGGGTAATCAGCTGGGCTTGGACACTTAGTGGGTGGGTGGGAACAAGCCCCCTGAGATCACTTTAAAAAAAAAAAAAAAGATTTTATAAAAAGTCTCCCCAGAACACATGGAAAGAGCTCCTGAAAAAGAGCCTGTTTGTGTTTGACTTGTCGGGATTTCATGCCAAACTCTTTCATTTCACCCAAACCACAGCAAGTCCAATCTCTAAAACAACATTCCCAAAATGGCAACAGCAGAGAGCTGCAACCTCTCCCCTACTTGGAGGTGTCCCATGGAGACAGCTCCAGCAGGGTGGAGATGGGAGTGAGAAGATTGATTTGGGAGAAGATTGGATAGTTTTGTGAATGTGCGCAGGAGGTAGTGTTTTGTTTTGCTTTTTTTTCTCTCTCTCTCTGCAGCTACAGTTCATTACCATCTCTAGCCTGAGAAATACAAATGAGCAAAACTGCAAGTTCCTCTGCAGCCTTGCAGCAAGGTGGAGGCCATTTCTGCGGCTCTGCACTGAACCTTGCTGAGCACTGAAGTGTTTGGCTCAGGACAAAAATGGAAGGGAGAGAATCAGAGTTTGTGTGTGCCCATTCTTCCAGACCAAAGTATCAAGGCTGCCTGGCAGCAGCCTTGAGGACTTTTCAGTAACCAAAATACTATTTTTGTCTGCCTGAATCTTTGTAAACACAAGATCTTTAATTTGCTGCTGTATCAAACTTTCCTTCTCTGTTGCAAGTGCCCTCTGTTCCTACTGAATTTTTTCCATGCAGACTGGATCTCTCCTTGCTTCTGTTTCTAGTAGCCAGAGATGGTTGTTATTATTAGTTCACTCTCGGAGGAGCTCTACCATGTCTTGTCCCGAGCATCTCTTCACAACCTTTAATTTGCTATCAGTCCGTATTCTGAAAGTCCCTCTATGGCAGAGCAGCACGTCCAGAACAGAGACTAGCGCCTTGGATAGTTAGCCAAATTTCACAACAAAGCAATTTCACTCATTTCTTTATCCCTCCAAGCTTGTTTCAAGAAGTTCCCACCACTCTAGCTTTACCAAATGCTGAATCACTTGGATAATTCTAGTTGAGGGTGGCCAGATTCTGGCTGAGAGGGAAGAAGCCTCTGGCAGGAGAGTAGAGTAGACAGTAATGGAGATATTTAAATCTTTTTTTCCTCCTCAAAAAAAAAAAAAAACCCAAAATATTCTGGTAATGTTTACAAGGCAACATGAAAGATATGAGTCTGAACAGTAGGACTTGAGTTGTGAGGTAGAAGGTGGCCAAGTCAGTACTACGGGCCGTTTCTTAGTCAGAAGTGGTATTGCTTGCAGATCTTTGACTCTGGAGAAGAGACTATTGGCGGGAGAATCTATCTGAGGCATATGTCTTCTGATTGCTGTTTGCGTTCTGCCATGACCTGCATTTCTGGCTTGACTTTTGCTTTGAATTGCTTTGGGTATTAATTACTCCGTGCTTCCTATTTTGTCTACGCCTGTGTAGCTAATCCTTTTCCTTGAACTTAACCAATAGTCAGAGATAATCCTAGTCTGAAAGTGACTGGAGAAACATAACCGTTCACATATAATGTATGTTTTATCCTTGTTGATTTACACATGAACTGTCACATTGTCCTTTGTTAAATACACCACTATAAGATGATAACAATCTCTTTAAATATTACACAGCGTTAAATAACACAGGGTTAAATAACTTTTTTTAAATTTCCTTTCTCCTTTTGGCAAATGTTCCATTGTTTGGATTTTTTTTCTCATGAAAGAGCACGCCTGGGTGTGAGACAGCTCTAAGTGCCATCTGCTGGAGATCTGCTTCTCTCCCATCCCTGTAATGGGCCAAATTTGGAGAAGATGCAAATGGTGATGTGAGCATAAGTGCTCTGAAGCCATAAACCACAGGCTAGAGCAGGAAAAACAAAAAAGAGGGCTGAGAAGAAATTGAAGTTAACACCTTCACATGCCTTCACCAGGTCAGGATCCTTTGCTCACGCTTGCTGATGGAAGTGCTACCATTGCTTACATTTCCTACGCTGGTCCCCTCATCTTGCTTCCAAGAGGCATATTTTTGCTACAGGACAAAGTCATAGAAAGATCAAACTGCTTGTGAGCAAAACGTCATTGCAACTCCTACAATGTGCCAGCGTGGGTTAGAAAGAAGGAAGCTGGTCCCCAAGCAGGAGCTGTTGCTGAGCCAGTGTCCCTGCTCAGTAGACACAGGACTTTAAAGAGCAAATGCTCTCAGAGTTGAATAGCCTTTGGCAGCCTCAGGCAGTTTCCCTTACTTCAATGCATGGAGTTTGAGAGCAAGTTGGGCTTAATGGAGGTAATTTGTGCTGTGTCCCAGCAGGCAGGGTGAGGAAAGTAGTGGTAGAATCGTGTGGGGAGTGAGGCTTACCACTGCCCAGTGCGTGCATTCAGTGTCTGCTGCTGGACCTTCTTTTAAGATCAGCCACTGTACATGTGTGTGTGTGTGTGCATTAAGAGAAAAGGGTCAATATAATGCACAGAGTTTATACATGTAAAATCAGCATTTGAGTAACTTCATTGAGTGTTTACCCCTATGTCTCTCCTCGTTCACAGCTACCTGCATTCAGAGCGGAAGTTACCTGAAGGTATGTCACAAATTCCCACAAAGCATCCATGACCCTGCATGCATTAGGCCACGTTTACATTCATGTTTTGTCTACAGTTGCATCTGCCTAATTCACCTCTACTTGCAATGCAAATGAAACCCACAGCTGAATTCTTTGTTACTCTTTTATCTCCCTGCAGTTTTTCCCCAGCTCAGGATCCCCTGTAGTTGCTTTGCTGGGTAATCTGGGGAGCTGGTGCCTTTCCTGTCCTTTGGGGTTTTCCTGTCTCAGTGGTATGACACAAGCTCTGCTGTTGGCCTCTTGCGGTTTGAACATGAGTGCTATTTCCAAGTCTCTCACCTCAGTCCTAGGATTTTTTGCCACATCACTTCATACCTAAAGAAAGCAGTTATCAGCTCTGCCAAAAAAGGTTGTGTTTATGTTCAAATATCATCCCTACTGCTTTATCCAAGCTAAGCTTCCACCCAAATGTAGTCAGTATGGGAAAGATACCTGAAATCTGCACTGGCACAATGAAATGTTGAACTCTTTTACCTTTAAACTACAAGGCATCTCTGAGAAACTCTCTGCTTAAGTAGGGAACAGAAGGAAGCAGAGTGCGGAAGTAGGATGCTCCTGACCACCTCTTTCAGCTGCTATCCTTTCTCCATGCTCCTCAGTCCCAGAGCAGATCTGCAACCCTTATCTCTAGCAAACAGTGCATGGCTCAGGGAAGAATTTGTGGAACTCGTTTAAGCACAAAGCTGCAAGCTGTTTGGCCAGAGCATAGAAAGATGGCTCAACACCCAGTCACCCTCTTGCTCCCTCAGCAGTTATCCAGACTTTGTTTCTGCAACACTAATTGCCAAATCATTGTGGGATTTGGATATGTCACAGCAAGTCAGTTTTGATTCTCTGATGGTAGCAGGTTGCAGACCAAGATCTGGTGGAGAAAACGTGAGCCAAGATGGCAGAATCCCCTTTGACTTACTTTTGACTCTAGTCTCTTCAATTTCCCACCCTGTGAAACAGGAATATTAACGCCAAGCTCTCTCCCAGAACTTTCTCTTTGTGTAGCTTTGGAATGCAGCAAACAGCTGTATGTATGCTGCATGCAGTACAGAAAAAGAACAAGGAGCTGCAGTGGTAGATGTCACTGCTAGATGTCAGTCCTTATCTAGACTGAACCACCTTCATGTGCTATTCATGCTAGTTTGTTAGATACACTGTGATCCTGGGTAGGCCAAATGGGCTGTGCCTCAAATTGGCTCAGGTTTGAAACAGACCAATGTATAGGCAACATTTCCATTTCTGTAGCAGCATCAAGAGATTCCTGAAGCTATGTGAAAGCTTTGCTGTTCCGATTACATCACATCTGACATGACCTACAAACGCCAAAGGAACGGGGAGCTCCCATGCTGCTGCTTACACTAAGCCTTTCCAAATATAGTTCCAGTCTCATTGAAATTCCCGGTATTTATAATTTGATCTGGCAGGCGTGCAGGGCTGTGCATCAGAGGGGCTTAATGAAACAAGAGCGATGCTGGGATTGAGGCTGTCTGGATAGAGCTGAAAGGCATGTTCAGGCCACGGAAATGTCCTACTCTCCTGTTGGTAAGAGGGAACTATTTGCAGCTGAACCTATGTAAGCCCATGTGATAAGGGAATCCAGAGAAAATCTCTCTGCAAATGCAAAAGCCAGCTAAGCCTTGCATTGCCTCAGTGATATGCAAATGAGCACCCTAAATATCCTGCTTTGCTCTCTAATGCCTTTAGCCAGCATAAACACAACAGGCTTTTTATAATCTGTAATCAAGTTCCCCAGACCAGGCACAAGCACGTAGGCTTGTTTCAAGAAGCTGAGACAGCTGCTGGATATGCATCCACCCCTACTACTGGCCCCATCCAGCTATAACCAGCTCTCTTCCAGAAGAATCGGCATGCTAACGTCTGTCAGGAGCCTTTAGCACACATAGATCTACTAACAATCTCCTCATTCTAGGCATACTTGCTGCATAAGTGTTTTAGAAGTAGAAAGCCAAGTCGAATAGGCTGCAGGCTTCGTGCACTTCTATTCTAGGCCTAATCCACTAGCTATATTGATCTTGCCCTTTCTGCCAACCTAGAGAGGTTGTGTTACACTGTTAATCCCATCCTGCCCAGGTCACAGTCACAACAGGCTCTGAAAATCTTCACCTGCTGGTGTCACAAGAGTAGTCTCATCAATGGCAGCACTTCTCTTACCCTGGTTGGCAGGGAGCAGCTCGTTTCTCTGAACCCTTTTCCATCTCTCACTGGACTGTACATTCCTTCCCTGCTTCATTTCATCTCACGTTCCCTCGCAGGGCAGCTTTTACTGTCAGCATGCAGGGATCCCTGTCATGTCACTAACACAGAAGCCTCTTAGAGTGCTCTTCATTTTGTGAGGCTTGAATGTCCGTTGCCCAGCCTGATCTGACCGATTGGGGCCCAGGAGGTTAGACTGATTAATACTGAATTCACTTGCAGTCATTTTGGACCCCTGTTGCTAGGCTTTGGAGAACAAAGGGGGGTAGTTGCTTCATGAATTAATATTTCTTAAGAGAAAAAATGATGAGGGAAGGGAGAGTGCATTTTGTTAAGAGAGCAGCCCAGGCTTCAGAGCTGGGTGGTAGGTAACCCTACACCGGGCCTCACTACCCAGTCTTGCAAGTAGGAATCCGTATGGCAATGCCAGGGTCCATTAAGAGCCATCCGGGATAGGAAGGACCCACTGCATCATTTGCTCTAGCTCTGTCCTCCCTCATAAGGGCTGAAGTGCAAACAGGTGGCTGATAGAAATGCTGAGTACCAGAGCAAGGGCATCCATGTCAGTGTTTTCCTCTGCTGTGCCACAGTGCAGCACCATACAAACCCCTTTCTCTGAAACTACCCAGCAAGTATACTGGGTCTGCTGAGCTGCCCGGAGGATCTCTGCAGTGGAGGGGGGAAGGGAGCTCCCTCTCCATAGGCCTGCTCGTGGAACATCACGGCTTCAGGCTTTTCCTAGGTCTACATGCAGTAATGTGTGTGCACGCAATCTGCAGGCTTTGTTGGTGTGATGAAGAGAGTTGGCACATCCTGAAGTTAAAAAGAGCACAAGTTCACTTCTTGGAAACAAGAAGTGGCTTTAGTGGGAGTAGAAGAACTGTCAGGGCATTTCTGTGTGCAGCGGCAGCCCACTTGTTACTGTAGAGCATCCTTTGCAATAGCAAGCTGAAAACTTGTAGCAGCTAAACAGCAACAGCTCTGTGTCTGCCCTGCGTCAGGCAGAGCATGAGTGAGGTGGGGGCTGAGCCTCACAATCAGGAAGCGACACAGGCCATGCTGAACACACAGCTGCCTGAGCTCTGGCACGTCCAAGGGCCTCGCTGCAGGGAGCTTGGCACTGCCATCAGTCCTGCCAGATGGCATCGCACAGCTGGTGCTCTGCAGAGACAGGCATGACGACCTTGCAAGGGGATGGGCAACTGATGCTGCAGTAGGAAGGAAGTAGGGACATGGCACAGCACTGACATGGTTAAAAGACAGGAGGACCTTCAAGGCAGAGGTGCCAGAAGTGATCCTAACCTAGGTAGCACAGGCCAAGCGCTGCCTGCAGGGAACCGGACTGTAGTTCCCTGTGCCCTGCACAGCTGGAGCATGCCGCCATCTCCCGGCAGCTCCTGGCAGGGCTCATGAATTTCAGGAGGGCTTTTCCTCTTGCAGAGCACAAACTAATGTCTGTGTTTTTCTGGATGGAAGTGCCCTGTGATGTTCCTTGACACCTCTAACCCTGCCCGTTGCTGCCCACAGCAGGAGAAGATAACTTCTTCCAATGCCTATTCTGCTCTGTCCAGCCTGCTGGAGAGTGATGTTCCAGGGTCGATTCAGAATGACAACTAGAAGGGAAGGCATGGTCCTGGAGCCATCGGTGACACTAGGAGAAAGAGTTATTTTTGAGAGTGGAAAAGGATATTAAAATTGAGACAAATCCTGCATCCTTCTTTTAGTGGAGAGGTAGGAAAGAAAGGAACTGAAAGGTAAGGAGATGTGCTGGAGGGAGTCACTCAAGGCTGCCACTAGGAGAAAGTTGTTTTCGAGAGTGGAAAAGGATATTAAAATTGAGACAAATCCTGCATCCTTCTTTTAGTGGAGAGGTAGGAAAGAAAGGAACTGAAAGGTAAGGAGATGTGCTGGAGGGAGTCACTCAAGGCTGCCATGTCCTGCTATAGCTGGCTGTGGCTGGAAAAAAAGCAAGACTGGTCTTTGCAGGGAGATGAGTTAGTGTTACTGGGAAGAGGCAGGGGACACAAATCACTCATAAGGAGACTCATGGAGGATTGTCCTGTGTACAGCATCTGTTCCTGGGTTAAGTGTGTCACAGACTCCTGGCTGGGGAAAGAATGGTGATTGTAGGGTATCTTTGACTCTACCCATGCTCTACCTTGGAAACCTTTGGAGGTTTCTTCCTTTGCATTTCCAGGAAATTCATTCACCATAAAAGCAAGAAGTTTTGCTTTTCTACTCAGACCTGGTAGAGGCCAGATTGAAGAATCGTTATAAACCTGTTTAACTAATGTCCAAGGTAGAGAAGTTAGCAGCAGGTTGACTTTTTGCATCCTGGTGGGATGAGATTCTTGGGCAATGGCAGGTCGGCATAGACCTCAGCGTCTCTCTCACACAAACATACCTTGCATAGTTACTCTTTTAGGAACAGATTTTTGCTTCTTCCCCTGTTTGGGAGAATCTTTTACCCCAGGAGGACGCAAATCCTGCCTACATTTTAGAGCCAAGAGGTATTTCAATTCACTTTGTGCTCAGGATGTAACAGCTTAAGCAGTGTTAGACATGTGAGTACAGGGCTCACATACTAAAATGGTCCTGTGGCAGCCTTTGTAACAATTCAGCGTTGCTCTTTGTCTCTTCTATATAATTTCACTGTTTAAGGGCACACTGAAGAAAATATAATTGCAAATCTGACCATCTCCGTGACTTTGACCTCTTCTGTTGAACTTCAATAACAGTGCCTGAAGTGTGGAGCATAATCGCAGCAGCTTCCAAGCAGCTCCCATCAGAGCTAAAGCCTCTTAATGGGATCATCAGGAGCTCTGATATGAGCAGCAAAGGCAATTTAGCTATAAATTTTTAGCTATAAAAAATAGCAATTAACTTTTGAGTTCAAGGGGCTCTTTAAAACAGAAAACAAATGCACATCATCAGTAGAATCTTTACACGTATTCCTTTCATCTGTTCATTGTAAGCAGCTGAGTGATGAATTCTGGAACTCTTAAAGTGTAACTGCCTGGATGAGTTAATATTTGATATAGCCATTCCTGAATCTTGTAAATATTTTTTCTTTAGTTACACATTGGATAGAAAAGGGAAATCTCATTCTTGTAGATGAACCAGGGACCGCTATTTTAAATTTCCATTATATGATCTAGTGCCAGCATTCAGAGAGCCCTCCTGTGCTTTTCCCTTTGCACCTCTTGAATATGTAGGAATCATTTAAATCATAAGCCGTAGGAATCATTTAAATCATAAGCCAAAGAAACCTCTGTTATTCAGAACCAGTGTTGCCTTCCACAGACCACATACAGAGCAGGAAGCAGTACAAATGATCACAGACATGCATGGAGCACAAAGAGATCCTGGGGGAAGCATGACTAGAAGCTGTTCCCCTTTTGCATGAAAAGGATCTGCATGGGCAGCAATACAGAAGAGCCTGCAAAAACCTGATGAGTCCAGAGAGATGGACACCTTACGAGAATATAATTGTTTTGAAATCTTCATCTTCTTTCTCTATCTAGGATGCCATGTGCTCACACTTGAATCAGTAAATCTCTTCAGGAAGTACATCTCCCTCCTGGATGTGCCCATTTCCTGCTTCCTGTCCAGAGACGCACTCTTCATACTCACAGAGGAGGAAGCTGAACAAGCCAGGGTGAGATGTGTGGTACCTGCTGAACCTGTTTGAATAGCTCATCATCATTGTAAAGGCTTTAGTCAGAAGTTTTACATTCACAGAGAATGTTACAAATAATTGTGCACGTGGATTATAAATGTCACATATGGGCAATCTTCAGTAATTTATGAAACATCAATGGACAGGTTGCACCATGTGCTGTGTGGACGGCATGGCAGGGTTGAGAAGAGTTGCAGCTCAGAGATCTTAGGTAGTCAGTGTGCCCTGACTACCTAAGTTTTGCTTAGGTTTTACACTGTGTCCAGATTGTAAGATATATTTCAGAGGAGTCTGGATCCAGCATACAGTATTCTGAATGTGAGACTGACCTATCTCAGACTGATATGACTATGTATTAGGAACAGTGTCCTTGGATCACAGGTTTAACTAAAGATGGAGACAGCTTGTGTACTCATGATCCAAAGCTCTTAACAAGTTCCCTTCTCTACTGAGTATTTTTTTGATTATTTTACTGTGTGACATCTCACACATTTTGGTCCACAGTTTCCTATATAAAAATCTGATTAGATCCCCTTCCATAGCATGTAGATATTTGCCCAGCAAACAGTCCTGCTACTCCACAAACGACATGCCCAGAACTTTCCTGCTTTTGAGGCTACCAAAAGAAAGTGCTATGTATGGAAACTGTTCTGATAAAGGTACCATTATTCCTTTGTGCTTTTTATTCCTGGAATTTGACCTTTTTAAGCTGGTGCACTATAAATAGATTCACTGAAGTTTCAACTGGCAGTGTATGATCGGAAGCAGCATGCAAAGTGTTCTCAGATGCACACCTATCTAATTCCTGCTTCCCCAGCACGTGAACACCCAGACATGAGATCACATAGTGCGGAGGAGTTATGTGACAAGGAGTGTCGCAGCACCCATTTGCAGCTGGTAGTGTCCTGTCTAGCAGGACCCATGTGAACACTAGGCAGCACAGCACCAACCACGTAAGGGCCAGATAGGCTTCTCCTTGCCCTGTGGCCCTACAAAACAGGCAGCCTTCCACCCCTGACTGCTCCTTCCCTGCTTGCTGAAAACAGGCTGTCCCATAAATTGGTAGTGAGCCTCACAGGAGGCCTAAGAAGCTGTGCTAACATTAGGTTTGGAAGGTTCTTGTAAAGCTTTCTTAACTATTTTTCCTTCTAGAGAGCCATGCGGTGTCATCGCAGCCAGCTCCTCTGGTTTCGCCACCTCTACATGCTATTCTCACGTTACATGGTGATCAATTCACTCCACCTTCTGTAAACAGACAATACTCAACGCACCTTCAGGTATGAAAGAATGAGTCGAAAAAAAACTTTGCCAGGCCAAGCACTGAAGAAAGCTCACCTGTTAGGCACTCAAGAGGACAGGATTCTCTGCGTATAGCATTCTTTCAGACTGCAAACAACAGGCTGTATGAACTTCCTCCTGAATAACATGTTGCCTGATATTTTGAGAGATGAACAGGGTTCAACAGCTATTCTATTTTCTCACTGTAGAAGCTTAACTAGGATAAGAGATTTGGATTAACCTAATTAGGAGTCAAATGGTATTCTGCATGACATAAGATATGGCACAAACTGGCACAAACCAGGAAGAAATAGCTGCGAAGACTGCTTGACAAGCTCTACCTCTTACTTGGTGATTTTGTAAAAACCAAATATCAAGAGTGACTTTTCCAAGATCATGCCATCACCACAGATAAAACCAGGACCACAGGACCTGCATTAGTTGGTCAGGACTTTTAAAAGATGAATCTTTTGAATAAAACATCAGAAATGATGCAAATTTCTCTAATTGCACTGATTTTTGCTGCTTGCACTGCTTCTTTCAGCTACATTATGTTGCAGGCTTGACCTTCCCAGAGTGTCCCTCGTGAAACACTGGCATTTCTTCTTGCTTCAGAACATGGGGTTTGAGATCAACTCACAAGAGTCTCAACAGGATGTAAGAATGAGGCACAAGATAGCCAGACTGTAACTAAGTCTTTAACTGAATACATATAGGCGGAGATAAAAATTGCAAGAGATGTTTCAAAAGCTGTTCATTTTATCTAAAAGACAAATGCAGGGGTTAAAGATCCTCTCCCTTTATGTTTAAAGGTAAGTGGAGGAGATGCCAGCTCTCAGTGGTTTAATTTCTTAGTCTATACAGAGATTTTACTGGTGATTCTGGTTTTCACAGGGTCATACTGGAGCAAAGTCAGCGGTATTCAACATTTCTGTAGTGCTTGCACTCATTAATAAGGTGTGCTCACAACTGCAGGAGGCATCTTTCCTACATCTGCACAGGTAGTCACTGCATGGTCAAGATCAGATCCCAAATTCCCAGCTCCTGGTCTCTTGCTGTGCGTGCATCATCATCCCAAACACAGCAAACAATTTCCTGGTTGTACTAAAAGGACATGCCCATTGTTATAAAAGTATGACAGGATTGGATTCTGTTCCCTGGCCGTGAATCAGTGCCTAAGAGTATGCCTACTCAGCCTTCAGACCATGAGTAAGTCCAGGCTTAAGGAGAACAGTACTTAATCACATGCATAACTTCAGGGGCCCCTTTCTTGCACACAGTCAAGCACCTGTGTAAATGCTTTGCTGAACTTGAGCCCACTAAGCTCTTGCAAATCTCCTTTAACTCTAAATCCGTGGTAACTTCGTTGAAGTCAATGGAGAAAGACCAGTGTAAATGAGTATTATGTCCTAAGCAAGAGATTATCTTGTATAGGACAATTTTATAAGCCAGACTTGAAACACAGTTGGGAAATGTCCATACAAGCCAAGCATACAAGCCAATATTCGATTTTTTCTCACCTTTGCTCTGCATACTGCGATTTAAACTTCAGCACAGTTAAGAGGAAAGTACCAAAACAACAACCCTGGTGTGGCTTATGGAGTAGAGATAGTTTGAAAAGAAAGTCACAGATGGACAGGACAGGCAGCATACAAAGGTTTATTTAAGAAACAGAAAGCTGATAATGACAACAACAACGAAGAGACTGATTTTGCTAACCCTCACCACAGAAAGCCCAAACTACAGTTCCACGGCGATGCTCCACATTCAGCTGCTGGGAAGGCATGTCAGGGTTTTGACATGTCTCTGATGGTCTTATGTTCCTTCACTGCCTTCTCCCACTCCTTGCCATTGATATCCTCTATGACAATGCTGTGCACAGTGCCATCATCCAGGCAATGGGGAGCTATTCCTGAGGAAAGAGAGTAGATAGAAACCTGCTCTTCATAGCTAAAGATTGGGAGATGTCTGCACCACTCTGGACCGGCCATCTCAGGGGATGGTAAATCTGTTAGTCCAACTAACGCTACAAAGCTGAGGTACATAGATGAGAAACCTGTCGTGGGCAGACTCCCACAAGTCTTGGTACGATGTTTTCTTACAGAGGAGCCACAAGTTCAGGCTGCAGTTTCTAGATGTTCAGCACTTTAGGAACAAACTCTAAAGACACACCTTTCTGGCATGTTACCAGCCAATGGGGTCCTTATCCAGAGTTTGCTCGGTGGTCAATTTTGGTTACCACAATTTGTCAGGTTTCCTCTTTCTACCTACCGTAACCATCTGGATTAGAGCGAGGAGTATAAAAGCTCTGTACACCACAGGTCTTGCAGAACGTGTGCTGAGCACGATGTGTGTTGAAGGTGTATGTTGTCAGATTTTCAGCACCCTAAGCAGAAATGAAAAGCAGTGTAGGTTTTCTACATAAATTGATTTATTCATTGCTTTCTGTGGGCTAAGAAATGTAAAATTAAAAATACCACTTTCTGTTTCTTTATTTTAGATATAGAGTTCTGCAGTTGTGCTCCTTTTCTGAACATCTGTGCTCTGTACATACACGTGGCCGTCCCAGTCAAGCCTCAGAACTGCTAGAGCTTTAACTTCAGCTCATTGAATGGTAGGCCCTAACACGCCCACACCAAACGGCATAAGAGTCAACCATTTCTCCCCAACCAGCTGCAGGCAAGGCTAAGATAGAAGGCTGGGTGTCACTGGCATTTCTCAGGGTAACACTGGATCACATGGATTAGGTAATTCCTTTCTGTTTATGTTCCCCATGCTCTTACTGCATTCTTACTTTACCTTCAGCAGCTTGAAACGCGAAGCTGGGACGATGAAGTGTCTATTCTGTTTCTTTGTGCAAATGCTGCAACTGTAAAAGAGAAAGATGAAGGCTTTTCTAGAAGCGGTGGACAAATTGCAACAATCAGATCTACCATGGACCTCTTGACAACAGAAATTCCACTGACAGCTAAAATGGCTCCTGGCTAACATCACAGAGGTAAGTAGCAAGAGCAGACGCACGATATCAGTAGCATGTTTGGTTAAGCACACCCGTGGAACAGACTCTACCCAGGTACACAGATAAGGCATTCACTAAACATTATATGCCATTTTTTCTTCACATAGACAACTTTCAACAGACGTATCAAGGACAAACTGTAGCCCTGAGAAATCAGTTTAATCTTTCAGACCAAAGTTTGCCAACTTTGCCTACATTAATTACTTTGCAAACAAGAAAATAATAATCAGCCCTTACACATGAGATAGAAGCAAACCAGTTATAGGCAAAAGGATGGCTGTTGAACACTACTGCAGTTTGAAGCACATGTGGTCAGAGATTTAGCATTTACCTGGGAAGATCACATTTTTTAAAAAAGGATTGATGTGTTTTGAGCGCACTGCTCAGCACCTGTAGTCATTAGATCTCTCTTTCTCACTTTCTGCACGAGCATGGATGTTAAACCTGAAGTCCTGCTCAGAGAACCAGCACCTGAAATCACCAGCGCTGATCCCATGCTGGGTGTGGACATGATTAGAAACATACCCTTTGGAAACGGGTCAGAGGATGTTCTGCCATTGTATTATGTATCCTTAGCTCTAAGGCACTAGAAAGACATCTGAGCTTTATTTGTATATTAGAGTAGGAAACCAAAAAATACTCACTTGCAGTTAAAAACATGCAGATCTGGTGATGCCCAGACCTCAAAGCGGACAGCTCCGCAGTGGCAGCCTCCTGTGTGTTTGATCAAACCTCTGTATTCACTGGAGAGGGAAAGAACAGAAGAAGACAGAGGTTTTGTGGTCACGCATTTCTTGTTGGCCAAGAAAGCTTTAAGGCTATACAGTACATCATTACTCAGTTTTGCCATGAGCATTTGGAATACACCAGAAAATGCATCCACTCTAATAACATGGCCAGACTGAGAGAGAGAATGCCTTTTGTCCTCTGCAGTAATTGCATTTCTAGTTTAATTAAAACTGTGGGAAGAAAAGAAGAGCTACAGTTCAGGTAGTGTATACTGCAATTGCAATGCAAAACATAACGCCCCTACTGCCACAGTTCAGGTCAAAAAGCTGACCCAGGCTACGGCATTTTCAGTGAACAACAGTACATAGAAATGAGTGGTATTATTACAAAACAACACTCTTGGAACTGGGAACTGAATTTTCCCACAATTCTGCTATGCCTGCTCCAGCATTACTAATATTCCTGCATTTTAAAAGCTGGGAACAGCAGAGATAAGGGGAGTCTATAAAATATCTGAGGTACATTTAATTTTGCATTTTAAATTTTGCAGAGGAACTTCATGAGCCTGGGCTTCTCCCTCTCCCCTAGGACTCCTCCATAGCAACTTAGCAGAATCAATATGCTAGGTTAAGTGCAAACTGCAAAGGAAAATCCTTTTCTTTTCGTATTTTCACTGTCACGGACAATTACAGATTACAGGCCAGTAATGAAGTGCTGTGCACTGGAAAGAGCACAAGAGACGGGCAGAGGTTCAGAAGCTCAGCCTGGCACATCGCGCGCTGTGCCAGCAACAAGGGCATTTTGAGGGCAGAACCCTAAAACACAGGAAGCTTCAGCATAACCCCCCACTTTTCCCATTTGAGGGGGGGCACCCGCCTTGTCCGCAGCTCTGCAGGAAGCTGCGTGCACAAGCGGGAAGGAGCCGCCGGGCAGGCGGCGGGCCGGGAGCTGCGGCGAGCGCCCGGCCCCTACTCACTAGGCGTCCAGCAGCAGCCGCGCCGCTTCCTCGCAGCTCACCCGGTGCCGCTCCTGGAAGGCGGCCCAGCGCTCGCTCTGCGCCCCCAGCTCCCAGGGGCCGCGGCCGGGGGGCAGCGCTCGCTCCCCCTGCCCAGCCGGGGGGTCGCCCGCCTTCTTCTCCCGACCCCGCCGGCTCCCGCCCGGGGGGGGCCCCGCAGCCGCGGCGCCGCCCCGCCGGGACCGCCGCGCAGCGCCCGCCTCGGCTCGCCCCATGCGGCCGCGCCGCACCGCACCGCTCCGCGCAGTGCTGCGCCGCCAGGGGGCGCCGCAGAGCCGCGGCCGCCTGCGGGGCTCCAGCGCCGGCCCGGCCCCGCCGCGGGAGGGGCGCCGGCCTCGGGGCCGCGGTGGGAAAGTCACGGCCCCCCCGCCCTGAGCCGCATCTCCCCGGAGGCAAGCAGGCTTCTTGCTCCCTGGCCACCCTGCGCTCTGCTGGGCAATTCCACCCGCGTCTGACGGAGACACCGTTACCGCGAAGGCACGACGCTTCTGCAGAGGGAAACCACCCAAATCGGGGCCCAGCCCAGGCTTCTGGGGCAGCAGATGACCAGGGATCCATCGCATCCAGGGCCCCCCACCCTGGTCTCACCCACCACCCAGATGCACAGGAAGAAGATGCAGGTGCGAGCTGCAGATCTGCAGGAGGTCAAATTCAGTACATCTCCTGGCTTGCACAATAGCTTGTAAGGGTAGAAATGCCAGTTATCTAGCATTCTACAAGCGTTAGCAAAAGCTGTTTCCATCAATTATAAATACAGTGCCTCACATATTGAAGGATGTCAAGGTGCTTTGCAGACTTCAGGTGCTCTTCAAAGTATATGGCTTCACACCCCTGCTATGCACCCACCTTTGCTTAGAAACATGGCTGCTTTTTAACAGTACTGCCATGTATCAGTAGGCACCTTCAGAAGTGTGTTTGGTCCCTTTCTTTCCAGGGGTTTGAAATCACTGCAGCTGCCTTCCAGAGAAATATGTTCTAACGCGATGCCCACTAGACAACTTTTCACAAATGCTGGGGCCAAAGTCTTAAAGTAAAAAAGGAAAACAATTAAGATGATAGTCTATACCAATAATTTTTTTATAAAGCTTAGAAGAATGTGAAAGCACCTCTTTTGTGGTAAAAAAATCTATAAAAGCTTATTCTCGAACATCTGAAAGACAAAGCTATTCCTCAATTAAAACCTGTCAATGCAGGGCAGAGGTATAAGAACTTGGTGTCCAAGTCATATTTGGTAGGAAAAGAAAGTCACTGTGAAGCCGAATCTTTGTGGTCAATGTTGTAAGAGTGGAATTTTATTTCACCAGAGTTATAACCTCAATCAAAAACTTGTATTTTCAGTAGGTCTTAATGTCTTCCCTTAAAGAAGGGAAACAGAGAAAGAAGTAAACAAGCTGCCAGTCTGGTAGTGGGTAGAAGGGGTACTGGAGGGTCATTTCTCCTGACCTACGATGACATCTTGGCCATGAATACAGCAAAGCAACTGGGCAATGATGAAACAACTATCAGCCTGCTCTGACCTGGAAAACAGCTTTGAAAATGTGTGACTGCAGTGTGTAGGCTGCCGCCTGAGATGGCACACGGCAGGACTGGCATAACAACCCCATGGCTCAGCATCTCCCTTCTCTAATGATCAGAAAGGGTACTGAGTTACAATTTCCTGTTATTCCTCATGAGAAGCTCTGTGCTGGTTACTCATCCTAATGGAACCATTTTAAATACGCTCTATGTGACAAATTCTGGCCCATGCCAGAACGTCCATCTGTAGCTCCCAATCTGAGCCACTCCCAGACCTTCTTTAGTCACGCTAGATTTCGCGTTAGTCACCTTATGTTCCGGGAGGAAAAGTCATGGAGGCAAAACTGGAGACTGTGAACTGAAATAGAGTCTGTGTGTGGTTTACAGCACGGCTTCATTTGCCTTTAATGCAGGTGCAGCCTGCAGCAGTTGCAGGTTTCAGCCTGCAGTGGTCTGTCCTTTTCTAAGGACTGCACTCAACTGAAAGTCGGAACAAATTTTAGCGGCTGGTTACTGATCAGTTCACACCAATTGCCTCCCCTTTGCTGTACAGGAGCCACTGGCACTTGTACACTCTCAAAAGGGGTTCCAGCATGAAAACTAGAGTGAAAATGCAATCTGTGTAATATCTGGGAGCCTGTCACTCTCTGCTCCACTCCACAAATAGTTCACCATATTATAAGTGTAGAAACTGTTTTGAGAAGCCAAATGCTGTTCTCCGATGAAGTTTCAAGACAAAGAACTGCAAGGCCGGCTGGAAGAGCTAGAGGTAGTCTTACTTCAGAAGGCCATAGTAAAAAATATTTTCTCCTTTTTGTCCTTTTTTACTACAGAGCACTCTTAAAGCTTCAAAACTGGATCTCACATAAATAAGCGATGTGTCTAGTAATGGTGTGTTTTGCAGCTACTCTGACTGCAAGTCCTAAATCTCATTGGTTTCACACTGTATTGTCAGTGTACCTGGGCATCAAGCGTTCCCCAGTGCCCAAAGAATTCACCTTTCACTTGCTTCCAAATCTGATGCAGTATTTGCCCAAATATTAGTAGAAGCCAAAAGCTTGATGAAGAACGTTTGCTCTTAGGCTTCAGAGACAAAATGGAGAAGGAATTACTGTTTTCGAAAGATGATGAGAAGAACAAGGGGAAGAAAATTCCAGTAAATTACTGTTTATTCCCTAGCTGTCTTGTGATATTCAAAGTTCAGGGCCCTTGACAGCTGACGTGTTTCAGTGTTGAAGTACAAAGGTACTTTTCTGTGCCATCCCCACTCTGCTTGTGTAACAGTGACTCAGCTCTGCAGATCTGGCCTGCAGTCTGCGTTGAGATTCTGCCTGTAAGGGCATTTTCACTGCAGAAGCACCGAAAGCAGCTATGTGTTTGTAGGCTAAAGAGAAATTAGGAAGTGTGGATATTGTCTTTTTATCTAACAAGCAAGGAACTAAAAGTAATGTATAGCTAACACCATACTTAAAAGAATTAGGGTACTTAACAGGACACAGTTTGTGCAGCAGAGAAAAGCGTCAATCCTTGGGTTCTAGTCTTTAATATTTTGGAGGGGAAAGCATTCGGGGCAGTCTGCTCACCATCAAGGGATCCAAGGTGGATCTGAAAAATACGGAGACAAAATATAGGCCACAAGTATCATCTCTGGGCCAATGGAGAGAGGCTATAAAGAATAGCTTGGGCAGTATTTGTTCTTGTTCACTAGGTAGTGAGGTTCTATTGAAATAGATATACTTTATTAATAACGATTAAAAGCATTCTAGGTCTTATTCCTTCTTTCTGTTTTTTCAAGGTGCTTTTTTCCTATCCTGCTGAAAAACCTCACTGCAGAAACTACGTGCTAAATTGGTACAGACGCAGAGAACATGAACAAAGAGACTTCCTTCACTGCAGTGCAAATTGGATCAGATCCAAAAGACTCACAAGCAGGAGATGGACCAGGCTGAGAAGATGCAGACAAGTAATTTTTAGAATAGAACTAGTTATTAGTTGTAGCTTTCACTGGCATAACATGCAGAAACAAACCTGTGAATTTAGGTTAATGGTGCCTTTATAAAATGGCCTTTAATTTTCCTTAAATCAGAAGCATACAGAGTTGCTAAATGTTGTTTTCTAAACACTTTAAACCCAAAGGAGATAAACTATGTTTGTTTTCTGCAAATCTACTTTAAGAGCTTTTTTTTTTTTTTTTTTTAGAAGAAAGAAGTATAGAGCAGATGATTCTAAGCATGTCTCAAAACCAGCAGTCCCAGCTTATCTAGCATAAGCGTGATTGGTTACCATTTCTTTCGTTCTTTTTCTGCTGATCTAATTTCTCATTACAATTCTTTAGGCACTCTTAAACTTAACCTGTGCAGATATTTCTTAAATATCCCACATTGGCAAAATTTGTCCTAGCAGTGATACGAGTGCTGGCATAATTAGTCACACAGCTAGGTTTTCTTTCCTCTAGGTCATCTAGACCTATTCAGAACGTGCCCAAGCATGTTTACAGTGGCAGCATAGATCTTCAAACGAAGCTCTATCCCATGTGTCCTGCAAAGTCAAACTGTGATTTAAACTAGCAGGGGGATACATGAGCATTGCCTAGTCTTCTAATTTTACTACAAATCTGAGTGTCTATTTGTTTTTCTTAAGTCTACAGCTCCTAAAGTTAGTAGCTAAATTTAAAAACTTTGTTAGTTTAAGGTATTTTTAGCATTAGACTTAAAGCAAACAAGAACTCGGAGAGTTGCCTTTTTTTGGTAAACTCATGATATAAAAAACAATCTCATGGTGCTTTGAATTGTGACTCATATTTTTGTAACCCTTGAGCCTGGCAGTACAAGGACAAGCAGTAACACGTGACAGCTGAATTTGTCTTGTGGCTGGAACTTCAGCAAAGACTAGGCCTTATTACTGTGTTACAGGCTTGGGGAAGAGGAGTGCGTGTTAAAAATATTATTTTATCTTCACAACTGTAAATAGGTAAATATAATTATCATGTGTCATACACAGTGAGAGAGACCTAAGGCAAATGTGAGTGATATTATGAGATAGGAATATACGTTGTTTTTCCCTTTGGCAAGTAGTCCTATAATAATCTGAGGAAAAGAACTGAACTTTCTACACGCATTCAAATCCTCTGACTGGCTGCCTGTCCCAAGTTAAACCCTTGTAGCTAAAGATAAATAGATTGCTTCATTTGACATTGCCCATGCAGAAGTGATATGCTGTTGCTAAGACATTAGTGTACATATAAACAAGGCCAACAGCTTGTGTTCCAGAATGTACAAATTTATTGGAAACATTTATTGTGACCCCCGCTTCTCTTCTGAAAGTAGGTTGCTTTGTACTACTGCCCAATGACCTACTTTTGAAACCACTCAGCAAGGAATATGTGTTCCCAGCCGAAGGCCCCATGCCCTGGCAAATGCTGGAACCACCTGTGCAGTCAGACCAGTCACAGGATCTGGATTTCTGTTTTTCAGCTTTGCATTTATTTATATACAATTCACAGTCAGCTGCTTGACCATTATTATTCACCTAGAACTGCTGGAGGAAGGCGAATATATATGTTAAATACGTATGTTTTGTACAACCACAACAGTTAGCACAACACTTAAGGACAAACAGATCTCCTTTGTCTGTATCAAATTCAGGTAGTAGAACATTTTCTGAAGAAAAATATTTTCTGAGGTAAAGCTCAAATTCTGCCATGGATGAAATCACACGGCCTTCACTTCCAGTTTGGGAGGTTGTTCTGTACATGTAACACAGGAAAACGAGGCAGAATCTGGCCCATGGTGCATATACACAGCCTTTTGACTTTTTAAAAAAAACCTTTCAGTTTGATAATAAGTATCATTAAAGTACTATAAAAAAATCTTTGCAAACATGGTGTGTGTAACACTTGGAGCACATGAGTTTACCACAGAGGAAAAAAAAAAAAAAAAAGGAGCAGGAAAAGAAGTGTTTTCGTAAGGCCTCTATATCTGCCTGCAAGCAAAAATGGTGGTCTCTGTACAGGCGTGTAGATAGCCACTGCAGATTAATAGTTTGGGGAATTAAATGAATTCAATCAGTGGAGGTTAAAAAACGCTAACGGTGGCCTGTGTAGTGTCGTTTGCAGGCTGTGGAGATTAGTTTAATGCTGCTAGACCCTAGAGTTGTGTGCACAAAGCCTAATTCTTTGTTTAGCAATTTTGACAGCAGGATAATGAAGGAAAATAATAGGGCTTTTTGTGTGGACTTGACAAATTTCATCCATAATTATTTTTAAAATGGAATCTGCATTCAATGTGAGCATGCTGCTGCCTGTGCTTGTTTTGAGTAATGACATTTCCCTGAAGAATGAATTTTTCAAAAGCCATTAATAATAACAAATTTAAAGAACTGCCCATCATAGACCCCATCTTCCCAGGACTTTATTTTAATCTGTTGATTTGAATACTTAAACAGAAAATGAACAACAATAGTGAAAGCAGTTTAGTCATAGGTTTTAGCTATATTTAGAAAAAATAGAGAGAGGCTCCTGTGTTTTCTGGTTTGCACATAAAAGCACAAAAAAAAAAGAAAGAGAGAGAAATTTATCCTCCTCCTTAATATTTCCTCCAGCTCTCTTAAGCACTGCGCTTCCCTGAGCTCTAGAGGGGAGATTAAAAAACAAACAGAAGGAAATGCACAGTAAAATTCTTAATACAAGTCTGATGTGCTCAAACCTGCGCCGTCAGATCAGCCTGCGCTTAATCTCCAGTGTGACAGATCTGGCCTTTCACATTTTTAAACGTTACTTTTATTTAACTCGCACCCCTCCTTTCATGACTCGAAGGTATCGTGGGGCTGGAGGAAGAAGGTTCCCTGGCACACTGCGTGAGGTGCGCAGCATACCCAGGCTAGCCTCGGGTCAAACATTTAGCCACTTTGGCACTATGCAAACAAAATGAGCCTATTTGAAACATTGAGCAAAACTGGCAGCACAAAGAAAACAAATGTAATACTGCTTAAATCTCCAATTTGGCCTGAACGTATGTAGCTGAATAGTATTTCAGAGGTTGGCTATTGCCGTAGAACTATCTCTGAACTTTTCCGGTTAGCGTTTTCCTCTTTTCTTCCTGTTTTTACATTGTGAACAATGATTGTTTTGGATGATTTTCCCTCCTCCCCCCCTTTTCACTGTCAACTGGGAGGTCCTAACAGACGCAAGCCTTGTTATGGGAAAGAAAACCAAAGCTTTTGTTAATCAAGGGAAACACATACAATGTATAACTTTGTGTTCAATCCTGCTCTTCGCCTGCCTGCTTTGGAGTAGAGGATTTACCAGCAAGTTCATTTGGGTTCACTGAAGGAACTTGTACCAACTTAAGCGGTACCACATGAAAACCTTTTAGGATTTTGCATACTGCAGATGTAACATGAGGAGTTAAAAGCCAATTTGAAAGGTATAATAAAGCTTAATTAACATGAAAGGCATTTGCACATCAGCCCACAGGATGAAGTTGTTCCCAATCAGAGCTTCCTGTTCCGAAAACAGGTAAACAGCCATTTGAATTTCGAATATCTGCATTTCATCAGAGGCTTGCTTTGCAGCCTCATGCTAACAAATTAAGTTGTCAGCCTGCTGAAAGTGGTTTAAAGGGCAGTTTGGGAAAGGGGCTGCATGACTAGAGGCAGGCAGCAAGAGCCACAAACTCTTGACTCATTTCTGACTAACATCATTTTCCAGCTTGCTAACTCATTTCTGCTCTTCCTGGCCTTTCTTCACAGCCATGTAAAACAAGGCTAGCCCTACAAACTATTTCAGGGCCCAGAAGTAAATATTCCACACTACATTTCCCTGGGGAAGCGGGGAAAATGCTCTGGTAACTCTGTGGGTCACCACACAGAGCGCACCAAGGGCAATTCATCTTTCTCTAGGGCACCTTCACCCACCCCTCCTTCCAAGCTCTTCCCTAAGCACTGCCTGGGGCTGGGACATGACCTAAAGAAACCGTCCCCGTCCCCGAACCAGTCCCAGTCCCGACAGGGTCCGAGCGCTTCCCCCCACCACACACAACGCACCTCCCCACCCCCACCCAGGTCCCGCAAAGCGAGCGCGCATGCGCACACCACCTTCGCTTGGCTGAAATCTGCCCCCGCAAGGCGGCCCACCTTAGCAACAGGGCTTACCTCACTGTCCACCAATCAGCGCCCAGCAGCACCCGAATCTTCCAGACTTTTCCGCACAGCTCCTCTTCCCTCCTCCGCCCGCTCCCCCGATCAACCAATCAATGCCCGCTTTTCCTGCTTCTGCACCAATCACCTGCAAGTGCCTCCAAAATCCCGCCTGCCATCCGCAAACTTCCTATGTTTCTAATCGCCCTCTCACCGCACCTCGAAATCCATCCGCACCACAAAAATTTCTCGTTTTTCGGGGGTCTGAGTTCTCACACGAAAGATCTGAGATCCCTTTGTCCTTTTGAAGACAGATCAGAGTAGGCCAAGGCGAGTATACTTCACGGAGGTGGTCTTTTACTTGGGACTACTTTGAGCGGCGGAGGGACACATTCCTTTACAGGAGGCGGAAAGTGTCTGACGCGAACCGTATAAATAGGGGTGGAGCTGCGTCACCTAGGCAGATAACAGTTGCAGGAAGACGAGCGTGGTGGGTGAGCGAGCAAGTCCCAGGGCCGGAGACGTGAGTCGAGTGGTGGGAAGGTGTTGGGGGGGGGGAAGACTGGAAATGAAACGATATTGTGCCTTTTTTGGGAGGAGGGGGAAGAGAGATAGAAAAGGGGGGTGGGTATTTGTTGGGCAGTATTTTTGGGTGCCTCAGAGGTCTATGCAGAGCCTTCTGTTTGCCTGAATGCTACTGTTGAAGGCTGAGGAGAAATAAATGATTTTTTTTCCCATACAGACAGAGTAGTAGTAGCGTGAAATAGAGCAGATCATCGTTGTTTTCTGACTCGGAAATAGGCTGCTGAGTCACCCACTTGAGGGGAAGTGGGGCAGTGCCGCTGTTGCGAGGTGCCTCTGTGAGGTCCTGCAGGAGCTTCAAGGGGTGGGGGAGGTGGTGGTGCCTTGCTCCACCGCAATTGCTGCGGGGGGGGGGGGGGGAGGAGCAGAAGGAGATGTAGTACCCGGGAGCTGGTGATCTGCAGGGAGATGATGTAAGGGAGGGCAATAGCTCTGTTTTTAGAAATGGTTGTATAAGGGGACAAACATAGCAGCCTGTGGCTTGAAGGGAGTAATTTTTTTAAGAGCAAAAAAACAGGAGAGTAGCTGTAGAAGTGGTTGAGTTAACAAATGTTCATTTTAAACAGTATTGCATACTATTTTTTGAGAGGTGGCAGAAAAAATTGCTTTATTTCAAGTGATTAAAGGTCATGTGATTGTTTATTTCACAAGCTAATTGAGGCTGGAAATTCTATATGTTTTGTAGTTCAACATGCAGATCTTTGTGAAGACCCTGACTGGCAAGACCATCACCCTGGAGGTTGAGCCCAGTGACACCATTGAGAATGTCAAGGCCAAGATCCAGGACAAGGAAGGCATTCCCCCTGACCAGCAGAGGCTGATCTTTGCTGGCAAGCAGCTGGAAGATGGGCGCACCCTGTCTGACTACAACATCCAGAAGGAGTCCACCCTGCACCTTGTGCTGCGCCTGAGGGGTGGCATGCAGATCTTTGTGAAGACCCTGACTGGCAAGACCATCACCCTGGAGGTTGAGCCCAGTGACACCATTGAGAATGTCAAGGCCAAGATCCAGGACAAGGAAGGCATTCCCCCCGACCAGCAGAGGCTGATCTTTGCTGGCAAGCAGCTGGAAGATGGGCGCACCCTGTCTGACTACAACATCCAGAAGGAGTCCACCCTGCACCTTGTGCTGCGCCTGAGGGGTGGCATGCAGATCTTTGTGAAGACCCTGACTGGCAAGACCATCACCCTGGAGGTTGAGCCCAGTGACACCATTGAGAATGTCAAGGCCAAGATCCAGGACAAGGAAGGCATTCCCCCCGACCAGCAGAGGCTGATCTTTGCTGGCAAGCAGCTGGAAGATGGGCGCACCCTGTCTGACTACAACATCCAGAAGGAGTCCACCCTGCACCTTGTGCTGCGCCTGAGGGGTGGCATGCAGATCTTTGTGAAGACCCTGACTGGCAAGACCATCACCCTGGAGGTTGAGCCCAGTGACACCATTGAGAATGTCAAGGCCAAGATCCAGGACAAGGAAGGCATTCCCCCCGACCAGCAGAGGCTGATCTTTGCTGGCAAGCAGCTGGAAGATGGGCGCACCCTGTCTGACTACAACATCCAGAAGGAGTCCACCCTGCACCTTGTGCTGCGCCTGAGGGGTGGCATGCAGATCTTTGTGAAGACCCTGACTGGCAAGACCATCACCCTGGAGGTTGAGCCCAGTGACACCATTGAGAATGTCAAGGCCAAGATCCAGGACAAGGAAGGCATTCCCCCCGACCAGCAGAGGCTGATCTTTGCTGGCAAGCAGCTGGAAGATGGGCGCACCCTGTCTGACTACAACATCCAGAAGGAGTCCACCCTGCACCTTGTGCTGCGCCTGAGAGGTGGCATGCAGATCTTTGTGAAGACCCTGACTGGCAAGACCATCACCCTGGAGGTTGAGCCCAGTGACACCATTGAGAATGTCAAGGCCAAGATCCAGGACAAGGAAGGCATTCCCCCCGACCAGCAGAGGCTGATCTTTGCTGGCAAGCAGCTGGAAGATGGGCGCACCCTGTCTGACTACAACATCCAGAAGGAGTCCACCCTGCACCTTGTGCTGCGCCTGAGGGGTGGCTGTTAGTTATTGTGTATCTTGCTTGGCAAGATTGCCAATAGCATTTGTTTTTTGCACTGTAGTCCTTTAATGTCTTAAGTTAAATGCAAAGTTAATGCAAGCTTAAGTAACTGCTGAACTGTCTGTTTAAATGCTAATAAAGTTTTCTGTTGCACATTAATTTGTAGTCTGTCTCAGTTCAAGCTAGTAAAGCTGGTATACTTCAATTACATGCCTGTTGTGGCTTTCTTCTATGGCAATTTAAGCCTCTTAGGTTGTGTAATGAGGATATTGTGGATGAAACAGATGTGGATTAAGGCCTTATTTTAAGTGCTAGTTTCATGCTATTTCCTTTTCCCAGGACCTAAGAACAAAATCCTGTGTTTCCAAGTAGAATAATACATTTTAGTAAAGACTCTAGAAAGCTGCAACCAGACCAAACAAAGTTGATTGAGAAGATATGACTGTCAATGCAGTGGTTGTGGGGTGTGTTTTTTGCTGTAGCTTTTGAATTGTGTTTAAATTGGTTAATTTTAACTCTCAGATGTCAGTGAGACTAGATCCACTGCTTGACAGCTGCATGAAGCCACCAGCTTCAGTATCCTCTTTGGAGGCCAATTTGGCAAACATTCCAATTTTCACCCTGGAGGAAGGGGGGAGTGCAGTATATACACCAGAAATGGCCTACTCTAAGCAAGTTGAATGAAATAACTGGTGGGGTGTGTCTCTGCTGGTTGACTCAACTGGATGATGATCTGGGGAGGGAATAATTCCAGGAAGCACTCATTTCTAGTGTTGATGCAGTTGTGTGCTGCAGGCAGTTTAGGAGGATGCAGTAATACATTAGCTCAAATAAAACAATGCTGTGCCTTAAATATTGAATGGCAATATGTGACTGAATTGTAGTAGATTTGAGTTAATAGTAGTTTTTACAGAACTTGAATTCTTAATTGTGGAGCCACAAGCTACAGAGTTTTGACCTAATTTTATTCTTACTAGGTGGGTTAAGAAAACAAGTTAATGTGGACAGCTGTGCAGAAACTTCTGGTGTGACTTGGTTTGTTTCACTTACATTACAAGTGGTTGGTCTTGAACAATTACCTATTTTAAAATTTTAAAAGTTCCCCTTTGTAGAGACCGAGTTGAAAGAATTACAATTGTGAGGGTCTTCCTCTCTTTGGAGTTTTGACAGCTTTTTAGCTGATTGAGCCTTAGCACTCACCTACTTATATGCATGGTGTTTCTTTGCTGGTGCACTTTGCTTTTTACAGGATACTCTGTACTATGCACCTGCACCTTTTCTTTTTTTTTTTTTGTTTTTAAACTGCTGTAGGGTTACTGATAAAAATTAGTTCTTAAACTTCAGTTTTCTGTCTAATATTACTGAGTGTTTATTGGGGCTGCCTGTGGCTTAGTAGTGCTCCTGTATTACCAGGGCATTCATGGAGGTAGTTGTAGCAAACAAGTTACACTTTTAAATTCATAAAAAAACCTACCCATTGTAGCAAAGTAGGTTAAACATGCAGTTTTGCTAGTTATAACTGTAATAGTATTTTGGGATTTTTTTTGTTTTTTAGCATGGTTTTCTTCCCTGACTGGCATGCATAGCTGTGCTAGCAGAAATCAAATGTAAAGTTGGCATAGTCCCATGGAAAACTTTTTTCTGTGTTGGAGATGCTTTCCCTGGATTGTTTCCTGTGATTGCTTTTTTTTTTTTTTTTGGCCTTTCCATTGTTTTGTGCTTTTTTCAGTTCAGCCATTTCAGACTGGGTGTCTATAACAGCCCAGCTATCCTGCTATTTATTTTAGTAGTGTATAAGTTCCCTGAGCAGTTTATAGTCCAGAGGAGATGTGGCACTGAGTTACTTAGCTTTCTCTGCTGCTGATTTGCTCCACGGTAAAGCTAGCTGCTTGATCTTCACTCTCATAATGGAGAGGTCATTTGACAAGTTCTTTTAGTAGTTCAGCTGTATTGTGTAGTAAGTTACATTCACTAACTTGATCGGGTTACTCAGGCTACAGGTGCAGTTGGTCTTTTGGGGGTTTGTGTATATCTGTAAATGGCAGGTACGCTTCTTCTGGGTCAGTTGTTGAAAGAACTGTCACAGAAGCGTTACTCAAATTTGATGTGGAACCCAGGCTTACTAGACCATCTTAGGTGCACTTGGCTTTGCGCAGAGCTATCTTTGGGGCCTAGCCTGCGCTCCAAGAATGGGGCACTGGGAATGTGATCTGTAGACACCTGAGTGGGTCTTTGTAACTTTCTGCAGTGTGTACTCACTCTGGCTTTTTTTCAACCCAAGCTAAATCTATGTGGAGCCATTGCCTCTGCTGGTACTTTCTAGTGTTCCTGTTTGTAGATGATTTAAAAGTGGAGCCACGTGTGGATCCTGCTTCGGTCGAATATTGTACCTGCTGTCATGAGCCATGGGGAGAGGGGACGGTGTTCAGGTATTTAACAAATGCAGGAGCAGCTCAGGCCTGGTTTAGGTAGCCTGAGCTAATTGTGTGAAACTGAACGTGTCAGCGTGCTGTTTCCACACTTCAGGTGAGGCTCGTGCTGAAAATGAGCTGCATTTGGCTTACTAGAAACAGCATATCACAGCACATCTTGGAAACCATACAAGGAGCGCAGTGCGCAGATGCTAGAGTTAAACTGCCGCAGCATCCTGGCTGAAAGAGTCGGTGAGTGCTGAATAAAGCTGGCTGTGAAGGTGCTAGGATACTTGTGCTGTCCTTCCTGTTTGTCTTGTATGAGCTGTATTATCAAGGTTTCTCATCTCTCTGATGCAGAGATGACTGCAAGGAATTTCTTTATTAAAAGAATTCTTTGCAATTTATCCTAAAAGATGAGAATTAGGGGAATGATATGTGTGTGTGTAGTTTATGAATTACAGGATATGATTTTCCATAACAAATTTTATATACTGAAGAAGTTATGAACAAAAGATGACAATATATGTTGCATCAGGTAATGTAAATAATTGATGGAGTAATTGAGATACAAAATTTGTTTTTCTTACATTGTGGTAGTACCTCAATTCAACCTACTTAGATTGAAGTATTTCTAGCTAAACTGAAGAGTTTAATGGACTTTAGCCGTAACGTATGCGCTGTTAAAATGGGATAGTCATAATGCTCCTATGTAGACAACAGATTCTGGTCATATCTTTTATCCTGCTGCAACCTGAGCTTTATGAGAGATTTTTGCATTTTTTCTTATAGCTTCAGTTAATTTCAAATTCTCCTTTTTTTTTTTTTAATTCTAGATTTTTAGGGTTTTTATGTCTTCTGTGCTTATAAACAAATGTTTCAATCTGTTTTAAGAAATTAGATAACGCCGTTTTACTGTTCTTGGGGTATGCTTTGTGTTTTGCTGTATTAGCAACTACCCTAAAATGTGCTCATATAAAGGAGGTGAGGATTAAGGAGAGAAACAATTGAAATACCCAAGCTTTTGCAGTATTGACTGTAGTTCCAAAGGCATCACGTGGTAGCTACATTCAAAGATTGTTGCTTAGCTGTGCAATTTTATATTTATGGAACATTATTGCATTATCAAAAAATGGCATTATTTGGAACTGGTGTTTTTTTAACTAGACAAACTCCTGATAACTCTTTTATTATAAAGAGTAAGCAAGTGACTTTAGTTCTCCCAAGTGTATGCTTGCAACTCTTTTTCGTAATTTGAAGAGTTCCTCTAGAGGCTATTTTCTTCCGCATCAGGAATTCAGAAGGTTTACTTCATGACCACAGGATGTCACTGTTGCTTTACAGAAGTGTTATTTTAAAACGGTGCTGTTGAATTTTATATTTGGCTGTTACTAGATTATCACAAGCTTGCTTGCTTGAGTGCAGTATTTCTTCAGGCTGTAATCATACAGGAAAGGATACCCTTCCATTTAAAGAACATGAGAAGTGAATGGTTGCTTTAAAAGGCTGAGAAATACGTAGATAGCCTTTAAATATTATGATGTAAGGCTAGTAGTTATTGAAATACTATAATTTAAATTAATCGAATCCCCAAGGCCACCAATGAAGTCCTAGCAAGGAATCGTATGTAAGAGCGTCTGGATTTTAGGTAGGACATCAGCTGGTCCCTCTGAAGGTAGAAGATTCCATCTGTGTAACTATAACATCAAACTGCTAAAATTCACTGCTTCAGTGTGGGGTTTACCTAAAAGTTATATAGAAAAAAAAGTCTGGCTCTGCAAAAATGCTTCATATTTCCCCAAGTCTGAGGGCAATACATTTTTAAAAGAAACAGTATTCTCTTCTAGCCCTCTGACCTTCACAAGGTTTGAATAAGTGCTGGCCTACCATTTGTTCCGGAGAAAGTTTAATAGTCCACCCTGCATGCTGCTATTACAGATTGTCTTCCCTCTTCCTGTGAAGATGATTTGGAGCTGCTACCACTACAGAGTGGCTACAGATCAACATTGTACTTAAGCTACAGGTAAATGTAAGTGACTTTGATTCTCTATTTGCAGCATACAGAGTATTGTATTTTAAAATATTTGGTAAAAATGAGCACTTAAGGGAACAGAGAAAATGTTCATCTGTTTTCCTCCTGCTTACTGTTGCCTACTGTTTAAACAGATTCAGTGTCATTGTTTTTCCTGTTCTGTCATGAATTTCTGTGCTTCTTCATCTGTCCTTTATATCAGAGGATACATTTCATTATGAAATTTCTTCCTACAATTTGACTTAAAATTTCACTTAATAGTTCCAAATTTGACTAATCTCTTCCTGGATTTAAGGCTTCCATAGAATGTGGCTCTCCTGGCAGGAGAAACTTTGAACTCTCAGGCACTTCTGACTCATTTTCATCAATAAAATAAATATTAAGCAATCACAAGATTCTTCCTCATTCCTCCAAATAAAAGTTTAAAAAGGCAAGAGGATCACATGTTGCTTTTGAAAATGCAGGTTGGCATTTGGGTGAAATTAAATTGTTCCCTGTATCCTGCCTGTGTGCTACTTTGGATGTCTTTCTTCTGAGCTCTATCACCTATCAGGATTTTAATTTTGGGTGGCAAGATCCTTTTTAAGCATCACAACCAGCTCAGCTGGCTAGTGCACAACAGTGAAATAATTCCATTACTGACCTCAGAGTGCTCTGTCACTGACAAATACACTTTTGGGTAGGTCTTATATTTTTTCTGCCTTGCTGCTTCTTTTGCTGAAATGGAAATGCTAATGTTTACCCTTGTGTGCTCTCTGTGAAAGTGTGTGCGCATGTGTGCCTGCATACCAATGTTTGTGTTCTCCCAGCAGCTTTGTTTCTATTTTGCTGTGCTGACCTCTCAGCTGGCAGTGATTCCTTTCCCAGCAAGCTGCACATTCTCCTTTCTCTGTGTAAGCTATTAAAACCAGATGCGCAGAAAGAAATCTGTTAAGATTCACTTCTGTGGGCTGATTTGATTCTTTGAAAGGTGGACTAACTCCCATGAAGGCTGGGGGAAAGCCCAAGAGGCTTTGTGCCTATAAGTCTGAGCTAAACTTCTGGGCCTGATTCTATGCCTGTTGATACCAGAGTAAATTAAGTGTAACATCACTAAAGCAAACTGAATTAAATTAGTGCAAGGCTGGAATGAGGGAGAGGAGAGATGAGACGTGGTCTTGCATTTCTCTGCGAATGCTTGTTCTTTATTGGCTATCCTGTGGGTCCCAATAAGTCATTAAGCATGGAAAGAAAAAGTAGCTTTGCATTGTTACTGCATCAGCTTAATTTTGCCACACAGGAATCTGAGAAATAAGCTTGTGATTTCATCCAAAACCATCAAAGAGAAAAAGGCACCCTACCATTTCCTGGATGTTTTTAAAGGAAGGTCTTTGTGCAGCCTGCATCCGATCCAAAGTAGAGACCATCTGGGAATGTTTCTGTGGGTGATGGCCACATTCCAGGAAGCCCCACATCATCCTATAATCCTGCCAGATGAGGATTACTTTCCGTTGTCTTTGGGCTGGTGGCATTTTTGGAAGAAGGAAGCCACAACCAGAGTTCAGTAGGTTGTTTTTGTGGCCATTCTCATGATGTGACACTTACCCTTCCTAACATTGTTTGGACCAGTGGGTGACTGAACTTTTGAGATTTCTTGTGGAATGTGCCCCTGCTGTCAAACTGGTGATTGGGAGAACTCTATACCATTTTATTAGTTAATCAGTTTCCCTAGTTGAGCCCTGGCTCACATACATGGCTCTGTGAACCGTAGGTGCTCTACAGCATACAGATGAGAACTACTCTGCAAAGATGATGTGCTGTGGAAGGTCATTGAGACTCTAGGTGCTGAATGTTACCCTGCACCAATGCTGCTGGAAATAATGATCACACTGGCTCCTCAATCTTTAGTTTTATTAGGAGTATGAGAGAAAAAGCTCAGAAAGACACCTGATGTAGGCTGACCTTCTCTGTTTCCTGGGGGTCCTGTTTTGGGAGTGATAAGGGTCATTAGCATGCAAGCATGATCTCATCTCCAAGCAATTTCAGGGATAGCCTGTCTGTCCTCTCAGAAGTAGCCTTTCCCAGGCCTGCACCACTGTATAGAATCCACCCATTAAGTGGGTGCTAATGTCCAGTTAAGTAACTTGACATTAAGTTAAGAAACATTAAGAAAGTAAGCCTTAGTTTTCAGGAACTGGGGCTGCTTTGTGTGATCTCTTGTGCTTGTGATGAGCGGCTGACACCCTATACTGCATAGGCTAACATTCTGGTTATGGTTTGCACTGCCTCAAAACCACGGCGTGTGAAGGTGAAGTTGTGTGAAGAGAAACGACTTCTTGCAGAACAGTTGCCCTCAAGTGTTCCCATGCATTCTTGCCTGTCCTGGTGCTAACTGAGGGAGCCTTGTGACAAACCTCAGAACTAAACCATGGGCTCCAGTCCATTCATGAGTCAAATCAGCCTGCCTCCCGCTACATCGGAGCGGGCTGTTGCTGAAAGCCACGAGATGTCGCTTCTCTGTATGTGCAAGCAGGGGTTAAGCATTATGAATTTGCAATAGCCAGCCAGCTTTCCCATATAAGAGCACTGCACTCATTGGCTCTCAGTTGTTCTGAGAAATCCATCTAGTCATTTCCTGTGCGAGCCCTTCTTCACTTTGCAAAAACCTATACTGTTGAGTGAATAATGGTCAGTGGTTATTCCTTCTCATAGGCAGCCTGGATTCCCTCATGGACCACCAAGGAGGAGTTCCATGTTGTGACGTTGATAGAAAGTGCTAATATGAGTATGGTCGTCTCTGCAGAAGACGAGGGCTCTCACCCATGGATATAAACAATTTGGGGTCTTCAGGAAATGTTTCCTTGCTTATTAACACTTGATGGTATTTGATTTGGTTTCTACTGAGAGATTATTTAGCCTCTGGAGGATCAGTTGGGACTCCCTGTCAGATCAATTCTTGGGTGGAGCTTGCAGCAACTCAGGGTAAGTGCTGTGCTCTTCCTCTTTTGACAGCAAGGCTTTTCTTGTGCTATGCTATTCAAAATGGCTTGGCAAAGTAGCAGTAGGAAACAGCTCAGGTCTTGAACAGAGAACTGAAAATTCAGCTGATAAGAGTGCTCCCTGTTTTTTAGGGAGGTACAAAGTGGATGCATGTATGTAAGGGTCCTTTTTTAGGACCACTTTGCTCTTGCTTTTAAACAGCCTGTCCGTACTAGACTGACAATAAATAACTCTTTTGAGTGCTGAGAAGAGATGGAAACTGCAGCTGAGAAATGATTTTGTGGAAAGGAAGCCAGAAAAGCACAAGCAAGCTTTTACGGAAATACAAATAGCTCTCTATTTGTAGAGGATCAGCAAATGTACCAGTAAGTATTTTGGGGAGGAGATATGACTGAAAGGGGATTATAGGGTGTATGCCTGTGTCTGCAGAGGGATATTTGTCATTAGAATGCAGACTAACCTGAGTGGCTGAATTATAGTGGTTTCTCTTAGATTTCTTGCTGTAAGCTGCATAAAGATGTTTTGTAGCTGTTTTCTGCCTAGAACTAACTATACTTCTCTGCATCCTAATCTAAACCAGAGTGCTTATACTATGTTGATTTACCTCTGTGCTGGTAACTGGCTGTGGAGTCTGACTCTAGTCCCCCCAAGGGAGATTTATCTTCAGATAAAGTCTGTTAAACATTTGGAGGAAGTGCATGCAAGTAAGACAGAGTTATTAACGTAAGCTCTGGTTCAAGTTGGTAATCATAGATGTTTCTTTGCCACCTCACAAACTAAACTGTGTGTGAATCTTCAGTCATATCCTGACTACAGATAGTTTGCACTGGGTGTAGGTCTGAGACGTTGTGAGAGATATATGAAGAATGTCTCAGAAGGGTGAAAATGGAGTACAGGCCATATTAGATGAGAGAAGTGGGCTGACTGAGCACTCTGTTGAATACTCAGACTCTCTGTATAGCAGATCTGGGTCCAGCTTTGCTCCTGGGAGAGTTTGTGCTGTGTTCAGGTTCCGAGTGCTGTGAGTGTCCACATGGCAGCTGTGCTGGGTATAGGCCTATGCTGATATGGATAGCAGTAACTGGCAACCCCCAGCATTGGGGAGATCTTATATCCTCCCCATTTTGCCCCAGGATGAAAGCAAGAATGTGCAAAAGGAATGCAATTTGTGCATATGTATTTTCCCTGTAGAAATACTGTCTTTCTACTAGCAAAAGACAGAAACGAACTTAGCGCTCTTTTGCAGCGAAGCCCCGCAGTTAATCTTTTTTTGGCCACTTGGTAACTAGCCTGCGTTGGCTGCACTGAGATAAGAACAATGAGCGTAGTCTCCCAAAGATCCACTTTCTTTGCCTTTTATGTAGGGAACATGTGCTGCTGCCAACAGGTGAGGTCATCTCACAAAGGGGGTTCGGGTGTTCTGCAGAGAAGTAGCCTGTATTTCATGAGCTGCTTTTGAACTTCTTCTCTGTGGGAACCGTATTTAAGGCCTTGATCCCTCATTCAAAGCCACCCAGTTGTGCAGAGTTTTACTGAATCCCTCTCTGAAGGGAGCCATAGTCAATTGTGGGAACTTTGGACCTGGAAATATGCTTTCCTCTATGTGCAGCACTGTGCATGTTCTAGGAGTATGAACAAACTGCATTAACTCTCCTGCTCCCTTGCAGGAGTAGTATCCTGGTACATCCTTTGTGATCTGCAAGACCATCTGTGCTAGAAATGGATAACTTCACAAATGGGCAGCCGGGCCCAGGACAGAGGAATAGGTTGATGGGACTGCTAGAAACAGATGATAGTATCCAGGAAGATAAACCTGCATCTAGTAAAAAGGAAGAAAGAACAGGGCTACATGGAAAGAAAGGAGAGCCACGGCCCTTGGAAACACCTTATCAGAAGGAGAGCAGTGACTATGCTCCTAAAATCAAAATTAATTTGAACTTTCGTCCAGGACTAGTAAGCAAGTAAGTAACTGTTGACAATTTCACAAGGGTAGGATCCCCGCTGATCCCTATGGATACAATGCCATAAACTTTACAGGAGGATAAACGAAAAGTGGCAAGACAGGAATATTAAAGGCATCTGATGGGAGATAATTAAAGTAGAAAGGAGACTATTAGACCTTTCCCTCTGCACCTGGAAGGTATGTATATGACGTGCATTGTGGTACATTTTGGATGCATCTGAACTGGCACCAAATAAGCCAAATTGGGTGTCAGAGCAGCTTAGCATGGAGCCCTATACAACTGAACTGTTCTTGCCAGGAGAGGGATGTAAATAGCTCATGGAGCATTTCATGCCATGTGATGGGACTGATTCTGGTCCTGGAGCTATCTTGGGCTTCTCTTTCTTTGTGTTCTGGATGCGTTCCAGGATTGCACATTGGGCTGGATCTGGGAAAAGCTCCAGCTAATGGAAACTGCAGCCACTTGAGAGAATTCTGGGAAATAACTGTCTTTATTTTTCCTTTGACTCAAAAATAAAATTGTTTAGTTGTTTTTCTGTCAAGCTCCTCTGCCTCCCTCCCATTTTCTCATACTAGCCCACTGGAACTTATTGCATGTTCTTGTCTTCCTGTCCCCAGAACTTTTTAACACTTTCTATTTCTTCTGTAGCCAAAAGGACCCTAATCGCTTTGACAGAGACAGGCTCTTCAGCGCAGTCTCAAGGGGCAGCCCCGAGGCACTGGATGGCTTACTTGAGTACCTAAGGAGGACTTCTAAATTTCTCACCAATTCTGAATACACAGGTAGATTCCTGCTCAGTAGTCCCTAAGCTGGTTTAGCAGAGGAAGAGCTTGTCAGCACAGGACTGGGTAGTGGGGGAATCTGTTCTTGACTCTTCGTTTTCTCCAGCCGGTGCTTTTATTTTCCTAATGGTCATCTGAGGACGGAGGATGCCAATAATTACATATTTCCTCAAGCCTTTGCCTCTAACATGGACTAAAATACTGAAAAAGGCCTTTTAAATAATTATTGTATTTGATCCTAGAATGACAGTTAAGTTCTGGGTGCACTGGATTAGGTAATACAGATGTGTACAAGCATATGTGCATCCCATTCAATGCTGTTTTTCTACTAGATGCAAAGACTGGGAAGACCTGCTTAATGAAAGCCCTGCTGAATTTAAAGAATGGGAGAAATGACACAATCCCAGTTTTGCTGGAAATAGACCAAAAGACAGAGAATCCCAGGCCACTTGTCAACGTTGCGTGCTCTGATTGTTACTACAGAGGTAAGGGTTCTGTGCCGATGCTGTGTCAGATGCAGCCACCCCAGCAGACAGGCGAGATGTGCAGATACAATGAAAAGGAGGTAAATGAGAGCTCATGCTGCACTGCAGTCCCAGGGTTCTGGTGCTGTTACAGTAGTAGCTTGCTCACCTTTTAGTTCTGATTTCTGATTCTGGTAGTGTCCTCTTCAACCTTGAGTGATACACTTCGCCTCTGCAACTTTGGTCCCAGTCTATAAAACAGAAGTGGTAACATGTTTAATAACCCAGGAATATGGGAGGATTTGCTTGGAAAACTTTTAAAGTACTTCTAAAAGTGAAAGAAAAAAAGTACTAAATCTTGCAATGTTGAAGAAAAACTGCATTAAAGCATGAATTCTGCCAGTTGGGTTATCCTTTTAATAGCAAACATGCAAAGTAGCCATGTACATGTATGGTTGTCTTTTTCCTCTGTTCATAGTGGTTTGGGATCTTAGCACCAGCCTGGGATAATGCCTGGCCTTGTGTTGAATTCCTGATAGTCTTGGGGCTCGTCTTCTTGCTTAATGTTTCTAATATGCTTTTCCAATATACATTATTAAAAGTCAGCAATTGCCACCCACTCCTGCCTAGCGCTGAGATTGCTGTGCAGAATGTATGGCAATTGTTGAAGCAGCCTGCCTTCCTCAAGAGACCTTTGCCTGTTCCCTCTGACAGTAGCACTGCATGGTAAGTTTTGCCCATTTCCATAGGCCATACAGCACTCCATATTGCCATAGAGAAGAGGAGCCTGGATGTAGTGAAACTTCTAGTAGAGAATGGAGCTGATGTCCATGCCAGAGCCCATGGCGAATTCTTCAAGAAGAAGAAAGAGGGAGTTTGCTTTTATTTTGGTGAGTCAGTGTGAAATACATTATTTCACGTTGTTTTTTTCTTGTCTAGCTGTGTGTGCAGCCACTAATCCCAGCTGAGTTTTCCTCTCTACGTGGGCTACCATCTCCTCTGCCCTGTTATAATCAAGGACTTCTTGACTTATTTGAATAGCAAGATCCTTCCTCAGACTAAGGTATCCAGTGAGCACTTGCCATCATGTTTGGCTTTATGTATTTAATTCCATCAAAGGAACTTCAGACAGAGACAATGAAATATGTGGCTGATGCAGACAAACAAGGAGTCCGGGAAAGAGTTTCAGCTGCCCCCAGAAATAGGGAGAAATCATTTGCTGTAAAACACTTTCTGAATCTAGAGGCACTAAGAATTTATCCTGTTTTCTCGTGGTAAAACTCCAGGCTAAATATATTTTCCTAAAATTGCCTTTTTTGTTGTTGTTTTGTTTACCACTACCCCCTCCCCCACCTCCCCTCGCTTCTTCCCCTCCAAATGCTGTCCTAATCTCTTCAGGTGAACTTCCTCTCTCCTTGGCTGCTTGTACCAACCAACCTGAGGTGGTGGAATATCTTCTAAACAATCCCCACCAGAAAGCCAGGATCCAGGAGCAGGATACACAGGGCAACACAGTGCTCCATGCACTGGTGATGATTGCAGATGATACCGAGGAGAACACCAAGTTTGTGAGCACAACCTATGTTGAGATCTTGAAGGCAGGTGTGAAAGTTGACCCAACGTGCAAACTGGAGGAGATAGTGAATTATGATGGATTAAATCCTCTGCAGCTTGCTGCCAAGACGGGCAAAGTGGAGGTAAAGACAGCTAAAGAGAATTGGTGGGGTTGCTGAGAAACAGGTGGGGCTGCAGCATGCATCTTCAGCATAGCAGGGTTTGATGCAGCAGCCTCTTGCACCCAGCTCATAGTAATGCTGTGGACAGTGGCAGTACCTAGAAGACATAAATGAGGCTTCCTCTAGGCTACTTCTGTTACGGTGCCCTACACAGCCACAACTGACCGCTGCTACTTTCTCTCCCAGCCAAGAGAGCTAGTCTGGTTTGAAATAAGTTTTACTCCTGGAAGACTTGATACCAGGTTTAGTTAGGTGTCTGGTGTTTGGGTACAACAAAGCGTATAATGCAGAAAGCAAGGTGATCTGTATTTGAAGGTAACTTGGGTATGCTTGGGTCATTCCACGTCTTCATTACATAAACACTCTTCTGGTGTGCATCCGATTTCTCTTCAGATCTTTAAACACATCATCCAAAGAGAGATCAAAGATCCAGAGTACAGGCACCTGTCACGCAAGTTCACTGAATGGACCTATGGACCTATCCATGTGTCTCTCTATGACTTGTCCTCTATTGACAGCTTTGAGGAAAACTCTGTGCTGGAGATTCTGGCCTACAGCAGTGACACACCAGTGAGTGCTTTTACCAAGAGTCAAAGATTGTAACCTTTTTTTCTGGCTTTTTTCAGTGTTGCTGTATAGTTATGCAAACCATTTCAAGTTCATGTGGTATTTCAGATGATCGTGGGAAAGAAATGCACGATGACATATTTGCATATTTTTAAAATTTATAAACTGCTTAGCATGCCTCTAATCGGTAATAAGAGAGAAATTTTGGATCCTTTGGTTGTCCTAAGCCTGGATGTGTCCAAATACCTTGATGGAGCCAAGCAGAAATGAGTTCCTATATGATGGTTGATCTTTTTCATACTGAAAAGCCTGACTGAATAAACCTTTACGTATGCCCTAATTGCAGCCATTGAACTCCAGTCCTGAAAAAGACAAAAGACAATCCTTGATGATTGTGCATTCCTGTTGACACACAGGTGCTTCTTTAAAATTTTATTTATTTATTTTTGCACAGAATCGGTACAAGATGGTGGTTTTGGAGCCACTGAACAAACTACTTCAGCAAAAATGGGAAACGTTTGCTTCCAAGAGATTCTACTTCAGTTTTATTTCATACTTGTCATTCATGATCATCTTTACAGCCATTGCCTACTATCAGCCTTTAAGGGTAAAGGTAGGCCCCTTATTCTTTAAACTAGAAAGGCCTGAATGGATGCAGCTGAAGTTATAAAAGGCTCAGGATGGCTATCACAACTACTTCTGTCTTTCTTCACTGTTTTTGTTTTTGTTTTTATCTTGCAGCCTTCATTTCCAGTGGAGTTCACAGCTGGAGGCTTCCTGTGGGTCTCTGGACTGATCATTATCTTGCTAGGAGGCATTTATCTAATTTTTGCTCAGGTATGAGGATCTCTTGCCTAGCTACACTGTAAGAAAGAAAAACTGTCACTGACAAAGGGGCAGCAGATTCTATTACCCTGACATCAGGATGTGCACAAGTGTGGATGGCAAGGAGGAATCCTGCTCTGAGACACTGTGTCAGTGGGATCTAGCACTGATAGGGTGGCATAAGCCAGCGTGCTGGGGAAGGTGAAGAATAGGGTGACAGCAGTAAACAATTAGGAGACACTGTTGTGATTTATGGTAGTAAAATGCATCCTTAGCATTTGATGCAATCTATTAATAATGGCATAGGGAAACGCCATGATTCAGCCCTTGCCCCTTTTTAAATGTAGGCTTTACTTTCATCTCTGAAGGGTGATTAGCTGAAATTTGGGATCTTTGGAATGAAAGCAGGAGAAGGAATGAGCAAACCTCTCCACTGTGCAATAGGTTTTGCCAGGCAGAATTCAGTCTCTAGCATGCCCTATTGTTGTAATGAACAGCTACCACTGATTTTTCTCTATTAGAGTCTGTATCTGCGGAGGAGACGCCAATCTCTGAAGACTATGTGCTCTGACAGCTGCATTGAAATTTTGATGTATGTCTCTTGAGATTTTTTGGGCAATGAAAGCACAGGTGAAATTGGTTTTCTGCTGTGGGCAGCTAAGTTGCCATAACATTACTAGAGAGATGGTGAGCAGGAAAGATTTATTCTCTGCCACTATCTCTTTCCATTCCCTCCCTGCTTGTTGTCCTCGTGTTACATCTCGTCATAACCCTTCATTGTGATGGACAATGCTAGGTAGGGTCTGTCTTTGAGTTTGTACGTTATGTGACACAGTGGAGGCCTGATCCTCAGTTATTCTATAGTTAAGAATTTATACTTGTAATAAAAAGAGTTGAAGGATTTAACCGTACAGTTACTGCGGCTCAGATTTGGTCTAAGGGAAAATAACTTGCCAGTTTTCTGAGGAGAAATGTGCATAGATGCATGTGTGTGTGCATGTATGTGTACATGTATTCATAAAGGTTATGATTCTTTTCCATTTTATAGCAGTACATGAGCTACATAAGCAGTTAAGAGTTTCCATACTGTGAGATTAACTAGTTCATAACAAACCTGCAATAACTTGTGGGTTTGGTTATAACAGGATTTGCTTATATAAACTAAGTGCCTGATTAACTGCTGCTTTATATGCTCCATGTAGCCTGGTAAAATGTGTTTGCTTTTCCTTTGTTTGCTTTTCCTTTTAAAACAGAAAAGATTTGCAAATGGGCCTTTTTGTGGGGGTAAGTCCACTGTAACTAATTCTGCTTCTTTCCAGCTTCATCCAGGCATTCTCATTGCTGTTGTCAGCAGTGCTGTATGGTGCAAGTTCAGAAAACTATGTGGCAGTGATGGTTTTCTCCCTGCTTTTGGGATGGGTGAACATGCTGTATTACACACGTGGCTTCCAGCGCACTGGGATTTACAGTGTCATGATACAGAAGGTCAGTACCCAGAAACAACCTTGAGTGAAAAGCTTTTAGGTGTGAGGAACTGGTAAAAGTCCTGCAGTTACTTTTCCTCTCTCAGGGACCATTAAAACCATAAATGAAATTGATGTATTGACTCTGGAAATAAAGGAATTGGAGAAGGAGACTAGATCGATGTCTTCAAGGAAGTACAATTGAGGCAAAACACTGGTTTGTTATCTTTGAATATAGCAAATGGGAAAACCTGACACTGCCAAAAAACAAAACTAGCAGTCACAACCAATACGAGTTTTCTGGAAGTGTTAAACTTGGGTTGAGAAGTATTGCCAGATCCATGTAGGAGCCTCAGACTAGTAGAGCTGACGAAGCGAAGGTGAAATGAGGTGCCAGGGAAGGATTCTGATCCCCATCTATGTGAAATCCAGTAGATACAAAACAGCTCTATGTGTTGCAGCAATCTGAAAACGGCCAAACATGATATTTATTTGTTTCAAAGAACCAATTCATACAAACATAACAACAAATGTTTTTGTGGTGCTCTCAAACTAAGCTCCAAACACTGTTACTTAGCTGAGAAAGTAACTTAGCACATACTACTGGTTTCTTAAACTGGATAAAAGCATTTCCTAACTTGCTTTCAGTATTGGCATTGTTACTGGGGTTTGTTTTCTGACAGCTATGATAACAGGAGATCATGCTGGTGATTTAATGTGAGATAAAGACATTGCCTCCTGCTTTGTGTTTCAGACTATCCTGAGAGATCTGCTGCGTTTCCTCTTGGTTTATATGATCTTCCTCCTTGGCTTTGCTGCTGGTAAGGACTTACTCAGCATCATGGTACAGGCTGGGCTACAAGAAGTAGATTTTTCTGAGGAGGATTTAAATTCTGTTTTTCTCATAGCTCTGGTTACCCTGATGGGGGAGGCTCCTGCAGTCTCTCAGAACAAGTCTGTTGCTCAGATGGAGGATGCTGGGAGCCATGCCATGTACGGCGGGCTATTTAGTGTCTCTCTGGAGCTCTTCAAGATCACCATTGGGATGGGCGACCTGGAGTTCCAGGAACATGCCAGATTCAAATACTTCGTGATGCTTCTGCTGCTTCTCTTTGTGATCCTCACTTACATTCTTTTGCTCAACATGCTGATCGCACTCATGAGTGAGACTGTCACTGATATTTCTGGCTATAGCAAGAGTGTCTGGAAGCTGCAGGTGAGACACTGTGCTGCTCAGCAGTCATGTCATGGCCCAACCTCCTACTTGATTCTCATAATATCAGAGATGATTTTGTATGTGTGTGTGTGTGTGTGTGTGTGTGTGTGTGTGTGTGTGTGTGTGTGTGTGTGTGTGTGTGTGTGTGTGTGTGTGTGTGTGTGTGTGTGTGATAAACCTCATTTTCCTGATGTGGACTTCTACTTTCAGAGAGCTATTGCTATTCTAGAAATAGAAAAGGCTTGGCTGTGGCGCCAAGGTGGAAAGAGGAGATCTGGCTGCTTCCTTTCAGTGGGCCTCAATAAGAAAGATGAGAGATGGTGTTTCAGGTAAGACGGATGTACTGCTATCCCTTATGCTCCATCCTAGTAATGGGGTCCCTTGCTTATTAACCTGGTAACCATGAACCACCACAAGGAATTGCAGCACTGACTCAGCACAGCAACTGAACCACGTTGTCTTGGACACCTGCAAAGTGTTTGGTTGTTGCTATGCTGGAAGTTTGAGAGCTAGTTGAGTCCCCAGCATTGTCACCAAGATGTAGCCTGTTTAACCCACATGCGTGCAAGTGGTTACAGCAGCAGGCTGCCTGCACTGATGGTTTCCCTGCCCCTGCTAGCATAGCTGTGCCCAGAGAGGGCTGTAGTGGAAAAGAAGTAGGCTGATATGCCTTAGCTCAGTAATATGCAACATGAGTGCAACACGAGGGGGCAGCACTTCTCCTCTCATATAGGGGCTGGGAGAGCAAATTAACCTTTCTTCATCCAGCGAAAAAAACTGCAGGCAGCACTTCGGTAACTCCAGAGTGTTATGGGTTGTATAGTCCTATGGAGTATGTGTAGAGAGTAGAATCTAGGAGGCTCCTTTTGTATTAAATGTATTCCCTGGGAGGAACTGCAATACTTAAAAAAAAAAAAAAAAAAAAAAATTAGACCTTCACACAGCACACTGGGGGAAGAGATATTTACATCAGATATTTACAGAGCTTAAACTACAGACGATCTTTTCTCAAAAAAAGCTCTGCAGGTTGTTGCAAACTATTAGCACTGTGCTGACAGGATGAAGTTGGATTGGGATGTTGCAGGATAAGGAGATCTGGACTGAAGTGCTCTAGGCATCAGTGTCTGTTGTGTTTTGTCTCTCCAGAGTAGAGGAAATTAAATGGACAAATTGGGCAAAGGAGGTGGGAGCTCTGAAGGAAGACCCTGGTAACTCCAATGATTCAGAAATAAACCCAGAAGGTAAGACATACCATGAAGAAAGGTCTTTAGCATCCTTTTGGCTTCCTGCTCAGCAAGGACTTTTGGCATGATGTTATGTCTTTGGATGGAAACATAAATTTTAGGTAGGCCAGTTTGCTCGTGAAATTGCTTCCACACAGCATCCCTCAGGAATAGCAGTGTCACTTGTGAGAATCAGAATAGGCTTGTACCTGACTGGAGTTTGGGAACAAAAGAGGTGCCATTCCTATTTCTCTGTAATGGAAATGTACAGGAAACACTACTGAGAGAAGCAAGGGCTGTTCTTCCCTTTGACTCAGCCCTGTAGCCCAAATGCATCATGCTTTTGCAGGAAAGGTAAAATTTAGGCCTACTTGTAATGTAAGTGTTAAAAATCACAGGGCATTTACAGCACAAATCTGGGCATTAACGCTGCAACTGTTGTCAAATTCTACCTTAGATAATTGTGTTTGCTTCCCTCTTTATGCCTGGGAAGCAGCTCTGTGCGGAAAACAGAGAGCTGCTATTTTTCCTAGAAATATTTTGTTTGGTCTGGCAGAACTTGGGCAGAAGCTTCACCAGAATTAAGCACAGCCTCCTGCTCTTCCACCATAGTTTTTTTCCAGATGCCAACTTTTTAGGAGTGAGAGGTTATGTTTAAAATACTGTCTGATGTTTGCTGGGTTTTCCCTAAATCTGCACCCTTCTAAAAACTGGATCCCTTTGTTAGCTTCCTGCTGACAAAGGGCTGCTGTTTTTGTGTCTCCTACTATAGAGACAAGATCATGGAAACGGATGCCACAGAAACAACTGAGATCAGCTGTTCCAGAGGAGCAGTCACCATTGCAGCCCCAGCTATCGGCAACTGAGATGATGCCTCTAGAGGGACAAACTAGAAATCTTTAGTGGGATTTCTGGATTGCAGCCTTACTCCCATCTGTAAAGGAGTTCTTCCTGTAATGGCTGGAAGAATTGAAGGCATTATCAGTATTAACATGCATTTCATCAAAGACTGGTTCAGCCTGTGGCTTTAAATATTTTCATGCACTTTATTTCCTCTGAAGAAATTATTTTTACTCAACTTTCTTTACCTGACACTTATTACAATGTCTAAATGTGCAAGAATGAGAACAAAATCACAGGGGCAGTGGGGAGTGGTCTGTGTCAGGGAAGGCAGTGCTTTGTGAGCTATATAGAAATAATGCTGTTTGCCATACAGAAGTAAAGGATTGCGTGACCCATCTGAGAACAGGCTGACTGTTATCCTCATGTCACAAGAGGTTGCACTGAAGTGCTTTGGAATAGAGAGCGTTGCAGAAGCATAAAATATTGCAGTATGGAGATGGCTTCAGCGCAGAACGCTGATGTGAGATGTGTGGACAAACGTTCAGGCTTCGGTCATCAAGAGCCACATAACGGTCTTTGTCTCAGTACCTGCAGTGCTGGGTGTTTAGAACGTATCAGAATTCCCATTTTACAGGAAGGTAATTAAATCATTTACACAACGTGCTCATTTTCTTAACAGCACAAAAGTGGTATGAATTTCTTGAAATTGTAACTTAGCAAGCCAAATTTCTGAAACATCTGTCTTCCACTGATTGTGTCTGTAGAAGACAGCAGTGGAATCCTACATGTATGGCTTCTGAAAGATAGATGGGCCAAAATGTGTAATGTGGTTAACATTTCCTGTCAGTCTTACCGGGCTTATCTTGCCCTAAATGACTAGAAGGACTTTGTTTTTCTTTGTAATATGCACACTGCTCCAGACAGGATGGGAAACATGCTTTAAATTCTGTGGAAAAAGGAAAAAAAAAAAAAAAGAGCTATCACACTTTCAGCTCATGTTTAAAAATAATGGTTGAAGTATTGTAAACTATTAGTTTAGCAACTTTACTTAATTGAAAGTGTGCATCCTTGGATGTATTTTAAGACCTTCAGCCTCAAAAGGAAGAGATGATGTGAACAGTGGTGACTACAAGGCATTATCAAACTGCTGATTGCAGTTCATGCATCACTGTGCTGACCTTACTGCCATGCTACTGAACTGTTATTTTTTGTGAACTCATGTCAGTTTACGCAGCCACATCTGAAGCTGTAAGAGCCTAGCCCTGGTTTTTGATGCATCTTTGACAGTGGGAATAACGGTCAGGGATAACCCTGAAAAAGTTGTAGGCTAAAAATTCTGGCAACACCTTCCCTTCAGGAAGATGAACTGTGCAATCCTAGATCTTCCTGTCTAGTCTGAGCAAGTGAAACTAGTAGGCCTATCTTTTGGAGATGACCATTTTAATTCTGTGGCTTACTACTTTCACATGACTGGCAGCAAAAACATTGCTGTTAAAAGTTGTTCCCTGCCTCAGCATTTCCAACAGGTTCTTCCCTTGTGCTGGGCAGTGGCCTCTGCAGCTTCACTGCACTGGGTTTCTGGGTTGTAACTGAATTTTCTCACTTCAGCTTCTGCTGTTTTCTTGCTTTGTGAAGCCTCCAGCAGCTTTTTCCATCTATGGCTTTGTCCTAAGTATTACCAAGATTTGGCAAGGTGCTCAAGTTGCACAAAAGGATTGGTCAACACATGGTGATCTATTGCTGTGCTTGATATTTTGCTGTGGTAGGGACACTTTGAGATTCTCAAGAAATGCAGAATCAAATCTGCCACCCCTGCCTGGAGTCTTAATAAACAACAAAAGAGAAATCACACTTGTTGGTAGTGTTTTTGATAGCTGTGGGCTGTGACAGCTTGCTTTCAAGGTAACCTGCTTCGGTGGCCATTCCTTGAACCCACTGCTGTTTAAATCACTTTGTTTACAGTGTTAGTTTTTCTTTTGATCTGCATCAAAAATGCTCTCAAAAATCAAGACTCTGTTATTCCTTGTGCTTTATAATCATGCTACAAAACACTGGTCTAAGCCCTCTTCTGTCTGTCATCCTTCACTTGTGAGCTTCAGACAAGGACAGGGAGATGCAGCAAGCATCTGGCTGGGTTGGTCAGGAGGCTGAGCAGCGCCCAGGCTGTTGTACACTTCTTTGTGGTCATGGAAAAAGGACAATTTTGAGGACTTATGATCTCTCTGCAGTGGCGTCCTTCCTATAAAGCTGAGATAGGTCAGTACTCTTGAGAAGATTAACATCAGTAAAGCATTTTGAGAAGAACCTCCAGTTTTCTATATCCTTAACTGATGCAGAAGGCATCTAAGCATCTAAGCCACTTCCCACTTTGGTCATGTTACAAATAGGAAGGCTGTCTGGGGTTTACTTTGTGGGATTTCTGCAGTTCCCTGCAAGAGGAAAGACTTAGGTGCTGGTTCATATCTTTGAAGGCCTGACAGGATTTTGGGGTCTGCTATGAATAGATGATAATGTTTTGTCAGGACGTACCTCAGTCATTTACGTAAGAAATGAGTGACAGATAAACTTACCCTCTCCCTTCTACTGCCTGTGACGGGTGACCTCAGCTGCATGGAGCCTCCGTCTCAAATCCCTTCCTGTGCAAAGTTGGGAGGCTTTGCAGTGCTCTCAGTTGATGAAAAGGAAACCTTTCTCAGACCTCAGTGAATGAATAAGTGCAGTTTCTCTCCTCAGTCTATGCTGAATGTACAAGCCACAGAGACTCTGAGGGTCTCCTACACCACTGAGAGAAGACACCAGCAGCTCTCACTGTTTTTCATTCAGTTATGGATGCTCAAGCCCTCTCATGTAATTTGGCCAAAGTTGCAAGCTGCATGGCAGGGCTGGAGGAAGAACTGAGATCATGTTGTTTGCGAACTCTTCCTCCTCTACCTGATCACATTTTACCTAGTTATTGCTCCTTGTGGCCTCTATACCAGGCTCCAGGTGTCTCCTGCTCAGAGTGATCTTGCTGATGATCTGCACAGTTTTCTTAAAAGAGGCTTCATGCCTGATTTCTGCATTTCCCAACTCCCCACAAGGCCATTTTCCTCAGAGATATCAGGTTTGTTCTTGTCCTTCCTCAAGTGCTTTGCTCATTTAATTTTACTGCCTTGTCCCCTTCCACTTTTTTTTCTTTAAGCATGCTCTGAGGCTGATGAAACCAGCATGGGGAGGTATATCTGTGCCTCAGTCGATCCACTCTCTTCATCTCTTCATGACCCCACTTGTACCTTAGCATACTTTCCATTGTCTCTCTTTATAGCTTGCAAAAAGAGTCTTTGAAATGTGACAAGCAAAGGGCTCAGACAAAGAACAGATGCTTCATATAAGTCTTCATGAGCTGTTTCTGAAGCGATGCAGCTGGCAGATTTCGTAGCTGGCCTGTTCCTGCAGCTAGCAATGAGGTTTGCGGTAGCTGTGAATCAGTTTTATTCTTCCTTGCCTTTTTCAAAAAATTGCATTTGTTACTCTAGGACTGAAAAAGTAAATGAAATTTGAAATATGATATTTTTAAAGAATACTGTTCCATTTTACCATCTCATGTCTGCTTCAGCAGCACAAGTAAAAGTGGCACCAGATAGGACCAGCACCAGAAAGTGTGGGTGTGACTGCCTCATGGTTGGCATATAGCTGTTATTAAAATAGTTTCTTCACTTTCTCTTTTGAAGTAATCTTTCTCAGTTCAGATATCTGAAATGTGGAGTACAGTCTTTATGGAGCATGAGGTTCTTTGATGATTGTCTAATGTTAAACCCAGGGAGCCCTTGGAAGAAAGGAGCTGGAGGTAGCCAGAAAGTGTGCATGTGGCTTTTTTTAGTGCTACGTTATTTTCTGAGAATGCTTGGAAAGTTTACACTCCCTGGGGCAAAGACCACTGTGTCTTTAGAACAGCTTTCTTCCCTTTCCCACCCCCAGTCTTTCTGAAGGATTTCCTATGCAGTTAACTCTTCTGAGGACTCACTCAACATTTGCTGGTTGAGCTCACTTAAGCAGTTGTAATAACAACACCCTGCAGCCAAATAACATTTGCTGCACAGTACTCTGATAATACAAACTGTCATGGACCAGTTCTGTGCAAGTCTGGTCCAGTCTGGGGACAACAGTGCAGAGGGATGAGGGATCATTAGAAGCCAAAGAATTATTGGTAGAGAGGGGTGGAAACATTCAGGATCACTTAACTGGCTATCCTGCGATAAAATGTCAGTGTTTCTGATAATATACTAAATAAAAAGGGAACACTGGTTCTGCGTTGGGGGGTGGGGGGGGAACTTGTGCCTTAAAAAATAGCTATGATGAGAGGCATCTGAGAACTGACATTTCTTAAATCCCTGCTATGAGTTCACTCAAGTGGATCTGTTTGCACATTTTAATGGGATGTGGAATGTCCATATGGCAAGGAGAAGGTAGTCAATACAAACATAGTGCCTAGAGGCTTTTCTAGACAGATCCTATTGCTCTAGATATACTCTAGATGCTGGTAGACAGAAATGGAGACACTGCTAAAAATTGCCACTCAGTAACCTAAGTTTACCTAAGCAACTTTTTGCATCTACAGTATTATTTAAATGTCACTAGTATACGCCTTGAAACCTCAGTTAGGAAATCCACAATAGAGTGACTTTGTCTCAGCAAGCAGCATGAGACCTGCAGACCTGGAGCATCGTCAGAGGAAGAGAGCAGCTTTCGCCTGGCTGTGTCTCAAGACCTGCTTTCTTCATCTTAAAGCTGGGAATAATGATATCCCTCCTGTACCTATTCTTCCTAATGAGTGAGTCTTATCTCTATATTTATTTTCATGAAATAGGAAAAAAAAAAGTCTCAGCCTAGAAACAAAGCAATTTCTGGAGACTTATATCAGTCCCTTTTTGTGAGCCAATAAAATAATTCTTGTGTAAGAAGTTCAGGATGTTGAGACTTGTATGGAATATAAGTCCTTAATTAGGGTTTTTCTACTGTTTCAGAGGAATTCATACATTTGAGTGGAGAGAGTTTTATAGTGCTCAGCCTTAGTGGGAGAAAAGTGATTGCTAGGTGAAATTCCACTCTCAAATACAAAACTAAAAAGCCATATTTGGCCTTTTATACTTTTTTATTTGCTTGTCTGTTTACTTGTACTGAAATAGCTGAGAGTAGAATTTAGATTAACTTTTTTGTTTGTCATTTGAGATGCACCTTGCATTAAGCAGGCTGTAATTCCAGAGATTCATTTCCTGCAAATTTTTGGCTTGCTAATCTCCTGATCAAATGCTCTAGAATATGTAGGATTTTTTTAAAGAAAATTCAGAAGACTTTCATTTGGGAATAAGAGTTTGGGTAAAGTAACACGTAGATGTGAATTAGGAGTGTTTTCTGAGTCAGAGTCTGTATCCATGTTATTCTGTTTTGTAGCCCTGCAGGGACCATTCTATCATGAATTTGTCTTAGCTGCTTGGCCTGGAAAGGGTACATGCTTACCACTGCTACTCTGTTAGCTCGCACAAAGGGTAACTGTATCGTGGATGTTACTGGCCCCCTTCTACCATCTACACAAATAAAGGCTAGTGGGATTCTGTGTGGTAGAATTTCTATTTGCCTAGTCTTCTTTTCAAAAACCTCAATGCTATATCTAGTTACTTAATCTGTACTGAAAGAATATTATTTCTTAATTAGGTATTCATTTAAGTGTTCATTTTATGCCTTGAGGATCTGATCAGCCTCACAGGCTTTCTGGCAAGCTTTGTGCTTCCAGTGTGTTTTGAAAAAAATTGTTATGAATTTTATTCTTTTAATGAGTTGTCCATCAAAGTCCCTCTAACTTGATTTACTGTAATCTTACGTTTAACCTATCAAGGTTTATGCTCAACTCTATTTTCCTCATTTGGACTTGACGTCTATATTTTGTATGATGATGATTCTACTAATATCTTTGCTCTCGTGTTCAGCATTATGCTAGGTAACTCATAGCTTTCTAAACATATGAATGCTTAATGAATATGTATACAGTAACTTCTAAAATGTTTTCAACTCTTGACCTTTCTTGATTTGACTTACGCACATTCAACTACAGTGTAATTAGTGGTGGAAGCGTCTGTCTTTGTGTAGCTTTCAGTAGATCTTCTCTATCACTATTCTCTTCTGGCACCCTTTGTTTGCATTTGCGGGTTTTATTGTTGAAAGCAGTAGCGTAGAAAAGTGCAGCTGTCTGACCTGGTGGGTTTCAGTTAGTTTCTTAGAACTGAATCTCTAACACACACCTATTTTTTTTCCAGTTTAAGTACAGCACAGTTAATTTGATAACTAGTGTTCTAAAACCCCTGAGTTGTCTGTATTGGAAATCCCTCTGAGCAAGGAGTCAGGAACAAAAAGTTTAAATGTCTTGGCCTTGCAGCATGGCAGCATCAGAGCTGAGCGCAGCGTTGAGGAGTCTCTGCTTCCCAGACCAAATGCCATATGAGCACAGGAATATGCACAAGAGTGAGGTTAGCTCCATGAATATCATTTTCTTTTTCTTCTCCTCAGTTGACTGGTCGCCTGCTTGAGAACTGTTTCTTGCTCCAAAGACAACTGAATTTCCCAGGGAACTTGTTCCAGGATATGTAGAATTCTATTTTTATTTTACCTTAAAGCGCTTTTGTTGTAAGCCTTTGTAAATATATGGTATTATTAGGCTGGTATTATTACAGTGGAGTTTTGCTGGTAACATGGGATTTGCAAAGCAAGGAGGTAGTTCAGGATGGTCTGCCTACCCTCTGAAAGGGATGCGTGCCATGTCTCTGAAGCACATTTGAGGAAGCAGAAGCAAAGGCTAAAATTTCACCATGATGTTTGCGTGTTTCGTGTCATAGCCCTGAATGTGGAATTTCACTTCTTCCATCTGTATATTAGTAGCTAGGCTGGGAAATGGTTTCTATGAAATTGGTTACATAAACTCAGATTCAGTTCTGAGTAACATGAGAATCGGGAAAGACTCTGGATAAATACAAAGACAGAGTCTGGCCTCTTGTTAGCGCATCAGAGACGATTTAAAAAATGCTAGACTATGTGTTTAAACACAGGCTCAATATATAGCTTCTAGGGTTGGAGTCAAGTCATTTAGAGCAGGAATTTTCGGTTGGAGTCATTTGTAAAATTTGGATTTTGAGTTAGAGACCAGAATAATTTGCACTCATTCTTGGGAATACTGTCGTGTTGTTGCAGGGTACAGTGACGCAGTCAGTTCAGTGCTCGAGTTCACAGCATTTATCTTAGTAGCTTGCCTTCTATGCCGTCTTACTTTGTGACATCTTCAGTCTGTCTCTTAGATTCAAATGCATGTTACGTTCCTAGGCTGTACGTTTACTGAAGTGTATAAGAAATCAAGAGCTGAGATGGTATTTTTTCCACTGAGCAGCAATAAAGGTTGGCTTGCCACAGAATCTGACAGCAGCAACACTAGACCCATTTTTTGTGGGCTGCCTTGTAAAAAGGAAGTGCACTTATGCAAAAAAACCAACCAACCAGTTACCTTTAGGATGCCAATTCAGTTACAGCTCTGTGAATAATGAGTAGAAGTTTTTCTCTTTTGATGGCTGCTTGATATCTACTGTGAGATGACTTGGACTTTTAGCAGAGCTGTGTCCTCAGCAGAATATCCATCACATTTGGCAAGAATTTGCTTTTTTTATTTTTAAACATTCAACAAAATCTACATTCTCCTCTCCTTACCAGGTTTATTTTATGACAGTAATGATCTTGTGAGGTACAATCACTGTTGCTAGGGTTTCAGTCTCCTGGCCTGTTGAATTATCAACTTTACAAGAAGTGAATCCACTGGTGAAAGATCCCTGAAGTGACACATCACTTGCACAAGCACCGGTGTTTTGTCTTCTCCTGCCTAAATGCATGTTTGAGCTCCAACTAGTAGCTGTGTTTTGTCCTGTTGTGAAAGTCCATTCTGGATCTCATGACAGGACCTTGCGTTACTTTATCTTCTATTAGTTTGGGTAAAAAATCCTTTTTAAATCTAAATCACTCAAATTTCCATAGCTTGGTAACTCTCCCTCCCACCAACTGTCTCTGTACTGTCTGAGTGGGCAGAGTTCAGGGATAGCTGGCTCAAGAGCCTGTGCTGTTAACTATGACTCTGCAGGTCACAGTCTGCTTTCATTTATTTATTTGTTTTCAGTGATCGAGTCCGTGAGGAGCTTTAATGTTGACACTGGCAAGAGGTGGATAACACCACACACAGCCTCTCTGTTGTGGCCCACAGTTCTTCAGCACTCGGATGGGAACACGACTGTGTAAGGAACAGAAAAATAAAAATACCCAGGTTTTCTAGATCTTTATGAGTAAGTGTGGCCTGAGGTCATGTGGTTTCTCATTCTCTAGAACTGGCAGCACAGGTGTCTCTGCCTGGGGCCCAGCATTGTTCCCGAGCTCTTAGGGGCTGATGAGTGGTATTAGAGCTTCATCACCAGTATGTGAACACTGTCAGCCTGTGAGCCTTTGCATTGCTTCTCATCACAGCTAAGTCATGGCATGGTGCACGCAGGCTGTCTGCTCATTTAACCAGATGACAGAAACAGCTGGTCTTCTGCAGTGCTTCCTGGCATACTGTGCGATATCTGGGTCTTCAGCAGTCACGCCACCCACCAGCTACCAAGAGATATGTTCTGAGCTTGGCCTGGAGACCACAGAGCTGGAAACTGCTGTATTTTGACTATTGGGTTTGTAGGGGAAGAGAACTGGATGACTGGAGTGGTGAATAGAAGCCAACCACAAGTGGTTGCTATAGAGATAATCTATATTATGCAGAACAGAGTGGTCAGGCTGCGTAGCAGATAGCATGTTTTAAGCTTTGAAGCAAATAAAGCAAAATCTTTCTTGCCCCCTCAGCAGAAAGTGGCTGACTCTAAGAACAGTCTCCATTTCATGCAGCAGTGCTGCCATTTCCTCGTGCTGGGTTTAGAACTTCTCTATGCACCTCAAGCCTCCCTTTACCTCTAGTATTTTATGGGCAAGTCACTTCCAATCCTCCTTCTTGATCTGGGCTAGCTCCTCTGACTTCATAGTTCAGATGTACTGCTACTTGCAGTGAAACAGAAGTAGGGGGTAAGAATAACTCCTCCTCTTCAAACAAGTTCAGTCAGTTGCCAAACTCCTAATTGCAATGAAAAAAGGCTGTCAAAGCAGAGGAGCTGCTGGCTGTAAGGTGGAAACCTCCCTTGCTAACAGCCCAGTTAGAGCCTAATCAGGACAACAGAGTGCTTGAGCAGGGGGGTTGGACTAGATGATCTCCAGAGGTCCCTTCCAACCTTGGCCATTCTATGATTCTGTGAGCGCAGCAAAGGAGAAGAACCTCCTTCCCCTCCTTAGGGCACTGAAAGAGAAGGCAAACGAAATATGGTGGATATTGTGCTTTCCAATGTCCTGTTTTCTAAAAGACAAAATTCTCTAGTGGCATCTTCTGGTGATGTCTGGGTGTTTAACCAGCTTGGAGCACTCCCACCGCAGAAATTTTTAGCTTTGGTACTGAAGCTTTAGATGAACAAATGAGAAAGGTGGTGATCTGTCAGAGAAAGCAAGTGTCTCCCTCTTAGTGGCTGGTTCAGTTCTAAAACACACTCTTACTGGTTAATTAAGAGACATATTGTCAGGGATGGCCACCCTGACAAACAGATTGTGCCTTTTCACTCTGCATTTGCAAGGATTTTGCTTGATTGTGCCACCTTTCAACTTTTTTTCTTGTTCCACAGGATTTTGGCTACTTCCTCAGTAGACAAGGGGCTGGGCAGGCTGAGTAAGTGCACTGTTTTGCAGGAAGAGATCCAGTGCCAGGAAATACCTTTGAGAGGTACAGTCCAGCTCCCCCTTCCCCATCCTTGCTTTGCCATGGTATGAAGGAGTGCAGAGATTGGGTGTTTCAGGGAGACCTGCGCATACTTGCTACATCCTTTAAGTCAGCACTTCATGAAGAAGAAATGCAGGCCCATTCTTGTCCCGGTGGTTGAGAGTGCTATATCTGGAGGCTGGAAGACCTCTTCTGCCCCAGTTAAGTCTTCACCTAAACTTTCTGAAATACAAGGAAAGGTTTTGTGTTTCCAGCATACTCAGCACTGCTAATGTTGCTGATGATAACTTTAATTTTGAGTCCTCCTTCTAAGTATAGCTATCCTCAGGAGTTGTAGCCTTTGTATTTCACTCTGTCTGCCTAAGGCTGACAAGTGCCACAGCCATTTCAATTCTGTTTTCACCTCTTCCTTCCTTCCTTCTTCATTCATTCAATCATTCATTCAATTTCAGGAAACATTAAAGGCTCCAAAAACATCCAGGATGGTGGCATAGCTATTAGCAGGAATGCAGACTGGATCCTGGTAAGGGACTGAGAACATCCTTGGCTGGGAAAGACTGGATTTTTGCGAAATGCTGTGTAGGTTTGCTGAGAAGTACAAATGAGCAGACATGATAGATGGACAAAGGCTGACAGGTCTCGGTGGGACACTGGCTGGTTGGTAAACCAGCTGATGTGTTGCCAGCCAGGAGAGCAATCTCTGAAGAGCTCTTCTCATCAGCTGAGGAGGGACTGCAGTGCAGCAGAAAAGGGAGGATAGGCAGAGGAGGCTTAGGAGAGCCACTTGGCTTCCGCCTAGTGCCTTTGTCTGGTTATTCCCCCAGCCCCACACCTTGTCACCAGCTCAAGGCTGAGGTCCTAAAGCAGAGGTCACATCAGGGCATGGTGGCCGCAGCTAGCTTTGTTACTCTCATTAGGAGGCTTTTAGTGCTGTGCAGGGGATGTTGAAGATTTGCCAGACACCATCTTTAGTCATCCTTTGCTCATTATTCATTAGCCTTCCCCACCATCCTCACAGGCTTGCCTGCAGAAGAAGCACCGCCGGGCCTTCACCACTACAGAGGACATGAATGGAGTCTGTACTCTGCTTACTCCTGACTTGCGCAGCACAGCTTTCCTCAACCTCACCAAGATAGGTATAGGAGCAAAGCCAGTACTGTGCCTCTCCAGAGGGACAGAAATAACAGCACAAGGCTCTGCTTTCCCAACATGACAGGCCTTCTGAGCCCCTAACGAGCAAGTTCTGTGGCCACTGGGAGAGACTCAGAGCTGAATGTTAACATGTGTTATAGACTTCAGCGGGGTTACATGTTCAGCCTTGCAGACAAGCGCATAGTGCCAAGGTTTTTCTGTTGTGGTGTCCTGTGCATCCAAAGGATGAAGCTCTTAAGCCTGCATGTAGGAAAGCACTGGCATTCTTAGGTAATGGATGTAATAGATATAGGGATTTTTAAAAGTGCCTGGGTGCTCAAGGCTGTTTCTTCCAACTTGACTAGGCTATTGTGGCCCTGAAGGTCAAGGGAGCAGAGAGTTAGTCTGACTCTCTAGCCTTACTCTGCATGCAAAGAATCTAAATTTAAATTAGACACCTGGATAGTCTGGTTCCATCTTCAGTTGTCTAACTGCTATTAAAAGTCTGACCCTCAGTCTTTCTGCAGATTTAGGAACATGGGTGGAAACATGATTAAGGTGTGTCAATCAGAAAAGTATTTTTAAAAGCTAGATAGTCTTTTCTTTTTTTGCTTTTTAAATTCTTTAGTTGAGACCAAATTAAACAGCCGTCAAAGTAAAAACAGCAAAACCGAGATTACTGACATCGACAGTGCTTGTGGTGAGCTCTTTGACCATGCAGGGAGCAGCCACATGTGCAAAGGTAAGTGCTGGGCACGAAGAAGCATCACTTCCTTGTGTCTTAGCTTAGTTTTAAGCAATTTGTATTCCTCTGGTGGGGGAGAGCTGAGGAGATAAAAGGTTGAGTTTTTGAAAGTAATTGGTAATAATGGCAAGTTTCAATCCTTATTGCAGTCATTGCCAACTGAGATTATCTAAACCTGTCACTGCAGTGTGAACCACATCCTAGACCTGCTTTCAAAATAGCTGGATGGTGCTGTAGTAAAATTTTTGGTTGTTTGATAACATTTCAATATTCTTGAGTCTTTGTAAATGTTAGGCTGCCTAGGTGTCTTTTCAAATGTCCTTTTATATTTAACTGCATTGACAGAACTGGCAACAGAGATTGCTGTCATTCTGGATGGATCAGAGAGCACCAAGCGAGATGATTTCCAAAATGCCAAGAACTCTGTCCTTAATATGATGAAGTCAATGTGGCAGAAATGCCCAAAGGTGTGTGAACCTCCTCAGTGTCTTGTAATCTGATAGGTAGGATGGACCAGGGCTCTAATGAACAATAGAAGCTCATAACTCTTTAGTTTGCAGAACTAAACTAATACTAACTAACAGTTTGCATAACTATTGCTTGTTAAATATCCAAAGTGATACTGGTAATCATTCTACATATTCTAGTGCATGAGTTAAATCTTACTGAGCCAAGGAGGAATAGCTGAAGAGGGTAGCAGAACAGCTGGGATTGGGTTTTCATGCCAGAGGCATGGTTAGATATTTTACCACGCAAACCTCCCAGGGCACCTTGAAACCATTAAACACAAAAATAAAGGCTGAGGTATCCAAGCCATTAATTTAAATGACTTAAAGCTTGGATGTGGGGACAAAGTGAACCACGTTGTCATGAAGTCTAGCAAGATAGATAAATACAAGAAGTTCAGACAGAAAAATCATTGTATTGAGCCAAAGAAGATGAAGTCAGCTCCTGGAGCTGATCCAGAAAGGATCACTAGAATACAAATGTGTGATGGACACAGAGGGATAAAGCTAACTGATCTGCTTACCATTTGCAATATCTGCTTTCTGTGTCTATGCAGCAAGTTTGGCACTCCATGCTAAATTTGGCACTCCAAGGAACTTCTTAGGCTTCCTGCCTTTAGATCTTGCCTAACCAGCTCTGGCTTTGCCATCTGCTTTCTCCAGATTAGGTTTGCCGTGATACAGTACGGAGCAGAGATCCAAACCGGACTGAGCCTGCAAGAAAGCTGCCACAGATCAGTTGCTCTCTTCAAGGTCCAAAGCATGAAGCAGCAGGGCTCCCAGACTGACATTGCAGCCACACTGCAGCATGTGCTGTGAGTTCATGTGTCCCAAGGACCTTCAGAAACACCTAGGCAATTGGTTGGGTCTCATGTGCATCCATCCAGCCTCCAGTACCTCCTCTCTCTATTCTTATTTATCTCACACCCTGAAAGCTCTCGCTCTTCCCTTTCCATGCTTCCCTTAGTGAGAGGCTCTCTTTGAGGGTACATCAGGTCTGACTTTGGCCTCCACTAGGAGAAATTGTCAAGAGGCAAAGCATGAGTTCCTCCTGGCTGGCATAGGGGCCTCAGAATGAAAATACATAGTCATCTGGTTCTTGCTTTGAGCATGCGTGTGTTTGTAGATTGAGGCCTTTCCTATCTTTATCACTGATCTGCTGCATCTCCCTGGCAGTCATGCTTCCCTTCTTGATTCCATTTTCTTCTCAGTAACATAATTCTAACAATACTGACGTCCTCTGTAAAATGTCCCATATACTGCTGGTGAAAGTGGTATGTAAACATACATACCACCAGTATGTACCAGCTGGGGAGAGCCAATGTCTCTGGAAAGCGTAAATCTATCTGTGAGTGAATGTGCACGTTTGCCTTGCATGTCTATACTGCATAAAATCTCTTGTGGGCGGGGAGCTCAATGAACATCAGCACCCTGCCAGCAACACTGACATTTCTAGCTCTGCAGGGATGGCTTGTCCCATAATACACCTCCAGGCTTGCGTTTCCACAGGGACAAAGTCTTTGATGAAAGCCATGGTTCCAGCTGGACAGATGACAGGATAATCATCGTCCTGGCATCTGGGCATGTGTTTCTGGATAATCACCGACTGAGAAACGTGATGAACTCCCTGGAAGTGGCTAAGGTCAAACTCTATGCTCCTGCGGTGAGTGGGAAGCAACATCAAAGCCACGCTGTTTTTCATCTAAAATAGGGAGTAATGTTTCCCTCCACCCCATGTCTGTCCTAATGCTTTAACAGTAGGTAGAAGAAAGAGTAGTCTTGCATTGGACATGCAGGACACCCGATCTGAGATGGCCAGGCTCCATTGACTTACACAGGCCTCCATCTTCTTGATGTCAGAGAGCTTATTTTGGAGGGGTTTAAGGAATATGTCCTAGAAACAAAGATGCTTAAGAGCATCCTGTGTCCTGTGGCTCTAGAGTTCTTATTACCTTTTTCTTTGCAAATAAGGGTTTTCTTTGGAATCTAGGATCAGGGCTGCTTTACCAAGCTTTCAGAAAACTGCCTCCCTTCTCAAGCTTGAGATCTTTAATGGCAATTTGGGAATTTGTTGTTTGTTCTTTTTTCTGTGTACGAAATGTGTTTAATCTCCCTAGCTGACGGCTTTTCTCCCCAGATTGGAGAGTTTATTAGCAATCAGTGGGCCCCAGAAGAGTTGCGAAAAGTTAGAAGTGACTGGTTCGTGCTGTCCACATATGAAGATTTTCACAGTTTCCTTTTAGAGCTGGAGAGGAATACTCTGAGTGCTTCAGGTAGGAAAAAGCTTACTCCTGACACACATCTATCTTCTCTGTAGCTTATAGAGTGAATCTGGGATGGTGAGCAAACAGTAGGTAGTTTCACTGCTCAAGGAATGTAAATATATCTCCAAGTCTTAGTCTGTTCTCGTAGTTACCTGCCCAGCAACAGCAAAACAAATACAAATGATCTCTGTTACATTAGTAGCAGTCATCTTAGCCAGCCAGCCCTGAGGACAAGAGATTGTATTCTGTATCTGTGATCTGCAACCATAATGTTGGTCTGGAAAGACGAGTGGGCTGCAATAGGGCCTTTACAATGCATCCATTCACCCTCCTGTTTAGAGCCTCTGTTACAAAAGTACCTACATTTCTAGGTGCACTCACAGCAGTTTATTTCTGTTGTAGCTGAACACAGGTTTAAAATGAAGTCCTGCTCCCCACAGACTTTAAAACAGACAAAGATTTCCATAGCATCTGTAGTCTTGAGCCTGAAAACAATATGATCCATTATAGACTGCAAAGATGAGAAACAGTTCAGCTGCCAGGCAGCAAGGTCCAGGAGAGATGCTCTGCAGGTACACTGTATAGGCAAGAATGCAAGGTTTTACTTCACCTTTTGCTTTCTCTCCCACTTCCCTGTCAGTTACCCTCAAACTTGTTTCTTGTTTCAGCTGAAAATGTTCCAACTGAAGCACCAAAGTATGGAAACATTAATGATGATGATGGCAAGCTCCCTTCCTGGATGGAGAAAGACAAAGAGGAGGAGGAGGAAAATGACTTGCGTACGTCAAGTATCTTTTAACAGAATCAAGCTGTAGACTGTCATGGATTAGCAAAATCCAGGGGGTGGCTGTGCTGTGAATTTCCAGAGCTGAGCTGTGGTTCACACTGAAATGACACACACCTTGGCAGTCTGATGCAATTCAGTTGTTTGTTGGAGTGAGATTACTTGTGCACGGATTGATAATACTGGTTAAAAAACTTGGTTCTGAGCAAGATCGCTGAACTCCTGGGAGCCTTCTCCTCATTCATTTACTTTCCATATCCTGGCAGGCTCTGGAACAGAGATTGTTTTTATTTTGGATGGATCAGGGAGCATTGAGCCAGAAGATTTTGAAAAAGCAAAGGCCTTCATCCACAAGATGATGAAAACTCTGTATGAGAAGTGCTTTGAGGTACTCCCTACTCTCTTTCTTTAGCTGGCTAAAATGCAGAGGATGCTGTGCTTCATTTAAGCTGCCTTTTCACCAGAATTTGTGACTGTGCAGGTTTATTTCCATTAGGATGGGAAATCAGTTCCACAACTCGCATGTGTTCTTGACATAATTTTGCTTACATCCTAGCAATAAGTTCTCAGTCTTGATCCCAAGAACACTAGAAATAAAAAGTTTGTGTTTTGAATGTTCAGCAATCCCTAGCTCTGCTACTCTATCATACTTGAAGCCCAGAGAGCACCATCTCTGCTTTCACTTAAGGTGACAGCCATGACTGTTTCTTCTGGCTTTTTGTCTCCATTCCTATATTATAATATCTATATCTGAAGTGACAGAAGCACTGATAAGACTGCCAGACGCCTTGTCAATCTCGTTATCTGCAGTCGCTTACTCTGCATGAACGTACCCTACTGCTTTCTTTGCTGAGGTTGAAGACATTCACCACCTTTAGCAAAGTCTGTAACTCTCGCATGCCCAACTATCAGGATATTTCAGATTTCTGTTGGGATTTCTGGGCTGGTTGTTGCATAGAGCCCTAATTCTCTGAATCAACAGTTGTCAGTAGCAAGTGCTTATCTGCTGCTTCCTTACAGTGTGATTTTGCAGTGGTGCAGTACGGCTTTGAAATCAGAACTGAGTTTGACCTGCGAGAAAACTGGAATCCAAATGCCACCCTCCAGAAAGTTCTTGATATTGTGCAGGTGTGCAATGTGACCAAAACAGCATCTGCCATGCAGCATGCCCTGTAAGTAAGAAAAGAGGGCCTAAGGGATGAAGGGGATGAATTTATGAGGCATTTCTTGAGAAAGGTGGATGGACTTCTATGGACATTCAGGTCCTGAAAGCAGTCCCATTTATCTGGTAATGGTTGACTGGCAGGCAGCAACACCTGCGCCATGTGTTAGAGGGCTGTAAAGGCCAGCTGTCAGTGCAGTGCCTAATTCTTGATGTGAGGTGGGGGATGGGGGACTCGGGAAATGATGAAAGGGGTCAGCACCCAGAGAAGTGCAAGAGAAACCTGAGGAACAGAACCAGAACTTTGGGCTGAAATCTCTTAGGCCTCAGCAGTAAGGAAGGCCTGAGAACTAAGAATGGTGTCTAGAGCTTTTTTAGCAGAATCAACTGTGTGCCCAAATCCAGCCCATTAGCAGTTATGAAAAGTCTTTCCATGTGAGAGCTGTGGTGTGTGGTGGGTTCTTCCCCAGTTACCTGGCCACATCTCGGCAAATCTTTACAGCACTTCATTCAGAACAAGTTCTCTCTCCCAAGTCCCAGCCTCCCAAGAGTGACTGAGAACAGGGTTACCATGAAATGTGCCTCTTCTCATTCCTCAGGAGTAAAGTGGAGTGATCCAGTTTCCCTCATCTTTCCTGATGTCTGGATGTTCTATACTGGGCTGGAGCCCTTTGCTGGAACAGACATTAACTTGGTACTTCTCTCAGGAACTGTGAGGAGAACAGACTCGCCTGGCCATTTTAAGTTTTGTGAATATGAAAGAAAGTCCCTTAGTTCCTTGCTAGGATCGTTAGCCACAAACACGTAATTCAGCAAGACTCTCCCTATGTCCTCCTGAAGGAAGCTTCGCTTTTCATCCCAAGTTCTTTGTTTCAATGTTTTACCAGGGATTCTATCTTCACTGAAAGTCATGGGTCCCAGAAGAATGCAGCCAAGATCATGATTGTACTTACAGATGGGGAAATACTCCTGGATGAAATGAACTTGACAACAGTAATAAATTCACCTAAAATGGCAGGAATTGAGCGCTATGCCATTGGGGTAAGTTGGGAACATAGGTGGAGCATAGCTTGCTTCCATTCCTTGGTACCACCAGGGGCAGAGAAAAGGAGAAACTGATCCATGCGTGGATCCAGTAAATACAGGAAAAGAGCATGTACAAAATAAAGAGCTGAGAGATAAAACTATAGTATGAGCTGATATTAGAATAAACAAATATAACTAAAACTTGTTCATGTCCAAAATCAATTGTTGGGTAGGACAAAGGTATATGTACGAGATTTAGCAGCAGCCTGTTTCGTGAGGATATTTTGTAAAGATTTGGTTCCAGGAGATGCTGAGAGTGCCCAATTCAGTGGCTTCCAAAGCAATTGCTCTTTCTGGGATTACATAGGATGGCTGAAGCCTTGTTTTTAGCACAAACTGTTGAATGACTCCAGCCCCAAGTAGATGGGAGTACGCAGGCTCTGGAGATTGCTTCTTTTGATTGATTTGGGTCTCTTCTGCAGGTGGGAGATGCCTTCAAGAAACCAAAGGCTCTAAATGAATTGCGGCTGATTGCATCTGGTCCAGATGATACTAATGTATTTCAGGTGACCAATTATTCAGCACTAGATGGGCTGCTTTCAACGCTACAGCAGAGTATTATTGGTATAGAAGGTAAACCACAATCTTTCTGCCTTAATAGTCTCTTCTAGAAGATAAGGAGAAAGTGGCTCACCCTGTTTTCATTGCATCCTCAGGTACTCAAGGTGATGCTCTAGAATATGAGCTTGCACAAGCTGGTTTTAGTGTGCAGATCCTGGATAAGGCAAGTGTTCTGCATTTAATTGTACTAAATGGCTGTATGTTGTAATGCTGTTTTCATATTCCTAGGAATTCAGGAGGTCTCCTCCAAGAAATAACACTGATAAAGAAATGTGAGAACCATGTAGTCAAATCTCTTTTGCAAGTCACTGCTTGCTTTGAATGTGTCAGATAAGCGAAAATACTCCTTTTGTATAGTTACTGGTGGGATTTATCACATGTGACTTCTAGCTGTCTAGATATGCTTCCTGTTTAATAGAACCATCTGAGTGCTTCCAAAGGGCAATTCATTCTATCTTAAGATAGATAGAATCAGCACCTCTGAAGATGCTGAGCGCTCTTCAATTACTGTAGAGAAAGTCCAGATAACTAGCTTAGATTAGACATTAAACTTTAAGCCTGTAAGAATTAAAGGATACCTTTTGTGTCTAATTGACATTGCCTATTAATGCAGTGGAAGTACATAATATGAATTTATTAATATTAAAAATATTAATAAATTCAAATACATCCAGATACAAAAGAAGTACACACTGATAAAGCATATTGATTCACCTAAGTGCAGAGCAACAGATTAGGCCATGATCGTTTGGCGTCCAGACCCCTGTTCTAACCACTGGATCCTTTTTCTTCCATTGGACAAAAGAGCTAACTCCAGTTGATAGCTTTGGTTTTTCTGGCAATCGCACCTCCGAGGCACAAGTCAGAGGGTCCAACAAGTTGCAAATGAAATAATTTTACTCTTTCAGAATCCTCTGGCTTAAAACTTTGGTCCATCCAGGGCAAAAATGATCTCTGTTCTTGTCAAGAGGGGAAAACCAATAGGTGCTGAGAAGGTTAATGAGCATTCCGCAGTCTTGGTTGCAAGGCCAACAATGGTCCAGTCTTGCGCAAAAAAAAAAAAAAAAAAAAAAAAAGTCGTCCAGTGAGCTCGAAGATATGTTAGAAGTCACTAGCCTTGGGGATTGGACTATATTCATTTGTTTTAATTTGCAATATGTTACTTCTGCAGCAAGTCTTAATGTTTGGTGCTGTGGGGGCCTTTGACTGGTCTGGAGGAATTCTGCTCTATGGACTAGCAACCAAGACAGCTGTTTTCCTGAATGAGTCTAAAGAGGAAGCCAAAAAAGTGAAATATAGTTACCTAGGTAAGCAGCTTACCTTTCTCTGAGATCAAATGACAATCTGACTGCAGTTTTGCTGTTTGTCTGTGTTTAGTACGCAGTGTGCCAGCACTGTCAATATTAATCTGACGAAGACTGTCTTCTGCAGGATCTTACTGTATGTCTGATATTTTCTCTAGCAGGGAGAGAGTTTCTGATATAAAGACTCCTTTTCTCCTTGTTGTTGGGAAGACAGGTCTTTTTTCACTTATGAGTTATGCCTTGTGGTATTGTTCAGTTAACGTGTGCCACTTGGTTGTACTGTGCAAGAACACTTGCAATGAGGGGCATTTTTGAAAGTTGATAAGGATAAATATTTTGCTTGTAGTGAGTGCCTGGAGAACAAATAGCTTGTGAATCAATACTGTTCTTGGCTTGGTGACAAATAAAGCTTTGCTTATTCACACCAGCGCTTCATAGTCTCCCGAGTCCTAGATCTCCTGACTGCAGCCTTGGTCTTAAAGTCTTTCCTGCTAATGTCGGGTGCTGTGGACTGTCTGTATCTTCAGGATAGCCCTTCTCCCATTACTTCCCTTTTTCAGAAACCCCTGAATGGTTCTATTTTTGCATTCTATGTGGAGTGTAATGTTTCCTTCACTTCTGTGTAGGCTATTATACCTGCCAGCTTGCAGAGATAATAATTAATAAGAAACAAGGTGTAGTCACTCAGAAACTGTGATAAATGCCGAGAAGAGTCAGCAGGAGTTCAAGTAGGTTTTTCAGAGCAGAGGCTGCAGAGACCCAAATTTATTCAATTGCCAGACAAGCTGTTAAGAGAAGAAAACCTCAGCTTCACTGGCTTTTCTCTCAGAGAAGTTACTGGCTGTTTCCTAATCAGTATTTTCATGAGATGCTCTCGAATCAAACCTGTGCGCCAGAACAACTTGACATGGTGTGAACTCTGCATCTCATTGATGCAGGTCCATGTCTCTGTAAAAAATTTTGTGGGCTTTTTTTCTTCAGACGTAGAGTATGATACCGAGAATGCATAATATTTTTGCTTCTTGTGTGAAAACACCAGGATACAGCATGGCAGTGGTAAACACAGGATATGGAGCCTTGTATGTGGCTGGAGCTCCACGGCACGGCATGACAGGGAAGGTGTTAGTGTTTCAGGATGGTCTCTTAAAACAGACTCTGCAAGGAGAACAGGTACTGTGCTTCACTCAAACGGGGGCAGTCGGGTCAGTGGGTTGACAAAACATCACCATGCTCAGTAGAGTTAGGTGGGTTCCATGCACCCATATTGCTCAAACACGTTGCACATTTGCAGCCACGTTTTCGCTTCCAGACTTTACCCTTTAAAACAAGAGTAAAGCTACTATAATCCTTGCTGAGTAAGAAGTGGGTGATGTAGCTAGTACTTGCATGTAGCAATTGTTTGAGTAAATCCATTAGCTCTGTTATTCAGTGAAACCTGGAAAGGCCAGGCAGCCTCTGTTGATTCTTTTTCTGTATGCATCTTCTTAACCGAGAACTTTTCCTGCCTTTTTTCATGTGAGATCTGCTGAAGTCAGAGCTTCTGGAACAAGTTGTTCAGCTGGGGAAAATTATCAAAGTTCAACTGTCTTCAGCAGGCTGATGGAGGGTATTCCACCATGTTTTTCCACTGGTGTTAGAGGTCTCATAAGTAGGAACCAGGGAGCTGTCAGGCATCTGATTTAGCCAAATGTGTATGTTATACAATCTTTGTTCATTCCATAATGAACTTCTGATGCTTTAGGAGCATCAGAAGAAGTCAAGAAATTTGGAAAAAAAACTGGGAAGGTGTTTAGCTCAATGGGTTGTACTATATTTGTTTTCTAGTCTTATGGCCCATGGAGAAAGGCTTTCAACTGTGGCCTTCTCCTTTTTCTTCTGTCTAATTTTTGAATAATGATGTTGGTTCTGGTATGCTGGTTACAGAATCCCTCCCTGAGGGTGGTTGTAATATATAATAAATAATAGGGAAATTCTATGCATATAAATAAGTATATAGGTAATGCTTCATTCTAAAAATTGCCTTCCTTGTGTGCAAAGGACACTGATTTTACAAAGCTAGATAAAGAGAATTCCAGTGTAAGAGCTGCTTGTCTTTTTCTGGAGCACAGGTTGGATCTTATTTTGGCTCTGAGCTCTGCCCGCTTGATGTGAACCATGATGGGGTGACAGATCTTCTCCTCGTTGGAGCTCCGTTCTATCACATCCGAGGGGAAGAAGGAAGGGTTTACGTCTATCGCCTGGAGACAGAGGTAAAAACACTGGTAGCGTAAACACTCCACATTGGGGATTTTCCAACCATGCCTAAGTAGTGACAAATAAAACATTCCTCCTTTGTGCTCTCACTGAATGTGCTCTCCCTGTATGGTAGAGGACTGCAGGGTGAAGCCAGAAGCCCTCTCTTAGTCATTAGAGTATGAAAGAGAAATAACTTAAAAAAAAAAACAAAAAACAAAAAAACCCCGTTCTGTAACCTAAGGTACGCTGATATCTCAATGTGGTGAAATTATATCTGTTGCCTGTACATAGGCAATTTGTTGGTGCTGATCTTGCTCTGCCAAGCAATGTTCTTTACAATGTTTGCAATAAATATGTGGAGACAGCTGCTATGCAGTTGCTTCCCAGGGACTTCTAGAAAACAAAATGCTTTGTGGGCCCAGCTGCTAACTCCAATATACAATGTGCAAAATATATTTATTTGGGTCATTCTGAATAAGAACTGAACACACTTTAGCAGCAGACCAGGGGAAACCCTCTTTGTTGCACTCCTAAAATTTACTCAGGGCACTTACTGGAAGCAGAAAACAGAGTCCTGGCATCCACTGGAAGTCAAATAACGTGCACCCTCTTGTGGCTTATTTTTATAAGACGATCCAGAAGATGGGATGGTTTTCATCACTATGAAACAGGCTAGGAGTCAACTCAATCTCCTATTAACTTAATAACAGACAGTGCTTCAGAGTGTCTGCTTGCCTAGGGCTGCCCAGAGATGCTGCTTCCATGGGAGAATTTTCATGCTCTCAATGAAGAAGGATCAACCTTTTGCTCTATGAATTAGCTGGGATCTTGAACTGCCTAATATATTGTTTAGAGTGTTGTTCTTCTCCTTTAAGCAATGTCAGTGCACAGTGAGGTCTTCTTTCATGTAAGAGCTACTCATGCTACCCTTGTTGTAAATGGGATTCCTTACTGGATGTTTTTTCAGACTGGTTCATTCACCTTGGAAGGACACTTAAATGGGCAGGTGACCTCTCCTTTTGCAAGGTTTGGGTTTACTGTGGCCAGCATTGGAGACATCAACAGGGATGGATACGAGGACGTTGCAGTTGGAGCCCCCCTTGAAGATCAGCTTTCAAACAGTTCCTCTTTTGGCAGTATTTACATCTTTAATGGTGATAAAGACAGGATCAAAAGCTCTTTTTCCCAAGTAAGTGTCATGTGTGTGAATTGCCTCCAGTATACCTCGAGAGGGAGGTGGTTTTGTAGCAATGAACTGGGAGGAAGGGCTTCCACGTTTCATTTGCAATGATAGGTGAGAAATTTACACATCAGATGACTTGTGTTACTCCACAAAGCAGAACTGCTCCTTAATCTTACTTGTCCACTTGCCTGCTTAGGCAAGGGAGCTGGGTTCAAGTGCTGCTTATAAAAGAGCATATCCTTTTGCAAGGCTATATCACATTTTGCTGCCATTCACTACAGGAAGTTAGGTGTCAATATTTTGTGCGTCAAGAGTGTTACAAAATCATCCTCACAGCAGCCTCATGAAAAGAAATATACTTTCCAAAGGACAAGTGAGATAACCTAACTTATATTTGTTTGGTTTTTCCCCATCAGAGAGTAAAAGCCTCTGAAATTTCTCCAGAACTCCAGTATTTTGGACAATCCATTGATGGTGGCTTTGATTTCACTGAAGATGGTCTCCAAGATATTACAGTAGGATCACTGAAGAATGTGGTTTTGCTCCGGTAAGTAATAAGTGCTGCTTTTTAGTGCATTGGGGGATGCTTCAAAGATATATTTGGAATCTGTATTTCAAGCATTGTGTAAAGATTCTAGTTCAGCATCAGAGGGACATATAAAATCTTCCCCAGTGCTGCAGTAAGTTGCATAAAATATGAAGCCTTTCCCTCAAGCTGCAAAAGCTTTTTCCTTTAAATGTCTAAAGCTTTGAACAAGTATCAGATAGTTCACGTGAACTGATTGTAACGTTGATCCAGGCGTAAGTAGACCTTGATGACTGCAGTTCAGCACTGATAATTTAGGTCACTGAGACAAAATAACTTCTTTATGGACTGTGCTTCATTTTCAGTCAGGCTTCTGATGACTGGAATGACTTCCAGAGTTCACAAGCACTAAGACATGGCAGAGAGGTTTGATTTTTGTTCTTGCATTTTTGTGCTTGAAAACAAATTGTAGAGGGGGAAAAAAGGAAAAAAAGAGAATTTGTACCACTAGATAATGGATTTATCTAGTGGAGAGATAAAAAAAAATGTATCTAATTCTGAAACTTTAGCCTTATTGGTGTAATTTGGCTGCCTGTTCCTTCATAGTCTTGGGATTTTATGTATTCTCAACATTTCCAGGCAAAATTGGAACTTTTGTAAATGGATCAACTTGGTCCAGGTGAAATAATTTTGGAACAATGAGCATTTCTTGTTCTTCTTGTCAGGTTTTCTTAGATCATTTCTCCTGTAACGTTTCAGTCTGAAAATTTGTATTTGATTCTGTTTCTTATCTGTTCTTCACTGGACAGCTCCAGACCAGTTGTCCATTTTCTCACCAGCATGACGTTCACCCCTGAGAGAATATTAATTTTCCATAATAACAGCATCATTACTGCAAAACTGTGTTTCAATATAATCTCAGCGTTACCAGCATCCCAACAAGGTAACAAATGGGAATTGTGATCAGACTGAAATGTACACTCCTACACTGTCTTTGGAAACTCGGGTGTGAGGGCAATTTTTGGTACAACTAATAAAATTATTTCTCCTGACAGAAATTAGAGAGACAAATTCACTATTGCCAGAAGTAAGCAAAGCTTTATTGAGGTTAATGAATTTGCTCCTGCTTGATTCTAGGAGAGGATGTGGTGCTTGAGTATTGGTTCTGCTTGTCTTCACAAACAACCTTTACGGTAGTTTTCTTTTACAATCTGAGCACAGCTGTAATATGTACTCTCAGCAACAGATGATAGACAGTAAACCAAAACCATTTACGAAGCCAAGGATCCCGTTATTCAAAACTGGACTATCACGAACATAGTATACTTGGGAGAAATTAAACATATTTTTGGGATCTGGGATCTTGTACCTCAGAGCCTAAACTTTCAGAGTTTCTGCAGGAAGCAAATAAGAGTCTTTCCATTTCACTTGGCTTGTGGGAAGCTGTTGGGAATATATCACTGTATTTTTTCCTCCTCTGTGAATGCTGCCAAGCAGAGGTCTCAGTTACCCTTCGTTCACTGACTCTTCTGCAGTTCTGTTGCTTTGTTCTGAGCACACGGGAAAATCCTGTCTGTGCTTCCAGTGTTTTCGCAGTTATACGTTCTCTACACGGTGGACTTAGATGTGAAAATGCCAAAGAAGAGAGTGCAGTTTGAAGATCAGAACACCACAAGAAGCGGACAGCTGTTGGTCAGCAAGGACATGTGCTTAGAGCTGCAGCTCTACGTGCTGGTAGGTGATATTGATTAGACTTACTACAGAAGAAGGGCTAAGAGGAAAGGATGCATTACAGAATCTGCCTGAGGATGAATCTTTCTTGAAATATAAAAAACCCCCTATAATTAGATGGAGTTTTCTGGGTGTTAGATTTCCTGAGCAAGTTCACAGCTGAGACAGGAGATGCCACATCGGCCATTTTCATTTGTATTGCTAAAAATCGAAGTCTCATCGTTTTGAATGTAAGCACATGAGGTATTCATAATCACAAGAATTGAGGAAAGGCATGAAGCTCTACAGGATTAAAGCAAACGTATGGAAACTATTTGTCACAATGCATAACTGAAATGTAGAATACGTTACCCATGGGGTGTCATGGTAGCCAAATGTATAGAATGATCCAAAAAAACATTTGACAAGTTATGGACCACTGGTGGCTATTAAAAACAATGGCCTAAAGGCAGCCTCTGAGCCAGAAGATTGCTAAACATGCTAGTTGACAGAAACTGGAACAGAATGACTGGGGGAAAGTTGTTCTATATTTGCCCTGTTTCTTACACTATTTCACTCTGTAATTTTGCTTCCCTGTATTTATAATTTAGGAAGCAGAACAGCCATGCAGAGAAGACAGGTACACACCGTTTTGCATTTTAATGCCCAGATACTTAACTTTTTGTTCTTTCTTTCTTGTAGCCATGTGACTTCAACTGCTTTTCTAGTGTTATTCTCAGAGTTAAACACAAGCTCTTTAATAAAAACAGTAATGCGGAATTTGCTGTTCCTATGCTGGATAGGTATCAGCCATCCGAGATGCATTTTCAGGTAATCAAATAAAAGCTTAGCCAAGAGCTTTCTCTCCTTCTAGGATCCATAGCCTTTACTCTTTTAAAAAAAAAAAATAAATAAATGTGTGCATGTCTTCCTCTCTCCCTTGCTCCCTTTTTAGTTGTAAGTACTGTATTCTAGGTAGACTTTAGGCTCAGGTTTCCCCACAGCAGATATTCATAACCTGTTAGGACAATCTTGTCTCTAATGTCCAACCTCAGATCTGCTACAAAATTGCTTTGATTTTGACCACAGCAATTCTTCTATACCTCCATATAAAATGAGATTTAGATGCTTACTCTGAAGAAGGCAGCGATGGTTTGTGTGTTTTGTGAAGTACTTTTCACATACTGAGTTCTACATTGGAACTTTTATTAAGACCTGTTATTTGAATGATGTATTTGGTAGTAACGCATAAACAACTTATTAAACAAAAAAAAAATTAATCCTGAAAAAATGAATGCTTCTTTTTAGTTTGAATTTAGTTGTTTGAAACCGTATTTGGTAGGCTGCAAACTTATAATAAGCTTAGCCTTTAAGTCTGATATCCTGTCTCCTCACTTGCTGTTTAGTATCAGGATTCTTGCAAGCTAATCCAGCTCTTTTTCACAGTTAGTCTGAAAACTAAATCACAACTTCTTTTTAAAAAAAAAAAAAAAAAAATTTCCACAAAGCTCTGTAAAGAGGCAGCTTTTTGCTACTTACTAGGTGTTTTTACTGCAATTCAATATTTAATTAACAATCCATCAAGCATAGGACAGAGGAGTTAGAACAACATTTAGCGCTAAGCAATAATGAACACTCATTACTATGATAACAGTGATTATGATGTTGATGATACATTTGTTTCATAAAAATAATTCATGAGATTCTTGACTGTTGGTCAGCACTGCTACTGGGTTTAGTACCTGTGCACCCAACAGCTAATTATTAATTATCAATGAACTTTTCCAGGAATGTCAGCCACAGACATATTCTCATGGATGAAAAAACAATTGTGAAAGACACTGGGAAGTAACCTCATCTCTACAAAACAGCACATCTAGAAGCTTGCACAGCATATTAATGTGTTTATTCAAGAAAAACATGTCATTTGGGAAAAAAGAATAGTATTATTTTAGCTAACAAATTTTTTTTACCCGACTGGCTTAGACAGTGACTCCTGTGGCAAGTCACAGGTAAACTGGCATCTCTTTAACAAGCCCTTGCCCCAGTGAAGACGTTCAATGTTACTGCTAATACATCTTTTTCTGGGAGCTGAATTACAAGACGTCATCAACTTGAGAGTGACTCACCACTAGAGGGTCCTCTTTCTTCCAGCTTTTCCTTAAATGACATGATGGGAATTTCGGTTTTCAGAGGAGGACTCTTGTATGTATGTGTATATGTAAAGGTATTTTAAATCTGCTACCTTAGAAAAATTAAGACAGTTAAATTTTGACTTGATCTGTGTTTGTTTTCAGTTGCCTTACAAGAAGGACTGCAACAACAAGACCATCTGTACTGCTCATTTAACTTTGACAAGTCAGATTCCGTGAGTCAAAGCAGTTGTGTTATCCACTTTTTGCATATAGCATTCATATGAAATGTCATCTTTGTGTGTAAGGTGTTCTGTCAAATTCTCAGACAAGATTTAATGTCCCTTTGCTTACGTTAATTTTCCATCCGATTTATTCTTTCTGTAAGACTACATTCATATAATACTGTAACTGTATGCCTCCCTGGGCATTGTTGGGCCATCCTAGAAAATCTCAGAGGAGAGACCAGGGTTTAAACAGCCGAAGTCATCCTAAAATCACAATTCTGGCATTTGATTGTAAACATCTGATTTTGTTTTAGACTGATCCATAGCATAGCACTAGGGCAAAGAGTCGCTCTGCTTATATAGCCTAAGGCAAAATGGTAGGCATCACTTCATTGTAAAAAGTTACTCTGGAGATTCATGGAAAAGCTAATCAAATGGAGAAAGGTTTAAAAGCCATCTAGATGTAAAACAAAGTGATAAAATGTTATGTAAGGTTTAGAGATGGCTGCCTTCAGTAATAAGAAGGAAGCATTTTCCTACACACCCTGGAGAATACTGAATAATTAATTGGGCTATTGCATTATCCTGTGTGTGAAAGCATTTAGGGGGAGCAATTACTAATACCAGAATGCCTTATGTCTCTTATTAAATAGCAACCCTTAGAAGTTGTATGTCACCTATCTCATTTTTCTGTCTGCTTCTAGAAAAGAATTAGTAGTGGGCCACACTAAAGAAGTGACTGTGAATTTTTCCCTAACTAACAGCGGAGATGACTCTTACATGACAACTATGGTTTTGAACTATTCTAAAAACTTACATTTTAAAAAGATGACTGCTGAGGTAAGATCATGGAAGAACTATTTATCTAACAGCAGATCACTGAAAGAAAGCCTAGCTCAGACTCCTATTCACTTACTACATAAATAAATCTTGAAGGAAGGTCAGTTGTTCAAAGATAGACACGTGAGCAGCTTCTTGCAAAACTCATCTGTGTGGCATCATTAAAAGGATCTATAATAAGACAAACAGGCACACGAAAGTAGATGAGGACTTTTTTGGTAATTTACCACGGTTCATGCATGAGTAACCCATATTCTTTCAGAATCTTTTAAATCCTGTTATTGACTGCTCTGGAGTCGTGAACAAATTCTGCATCACCTAAAAATGAAGGCATTTATCTATATGATAAAGGTCATGATAGTTTTGGTTGTCTACATGATTTGAGAACCAATGTACAGGAAAGCAGGTGAAATTGACAGTTTTCTGGGTTGCTAAAAAAAATTACTGTCTAGGTTAGAAATACTGAAGATAAACACTGACTTCTAGTCAGTACTGAGACTGGTTCTTGGTCTAGTATAGGCATCACATTCATTTAATATAGAAAGTACACAGAGCAAAGGAGAAAATTAAAGGGAATTAAAAAGCTGTCTCTGCTGCTTGCAAGGAATTGGCCAGCCTCAATTAGTGCATTCAGAAATGACATAAATACATGTAATGGCTAAAAGTAAATTATGATTATTGTAATGCATTAAATTAGAGCAGCACCAAGAGCTCTGGATATTTTTGCAAGCAAGTCAGATAAGTGGTTTCTGCCAGTTAATATTTCCATTATTCACATTAAAATTTTCAAGCTCTTCATCCATTTTTTATGAAGGACAGGTCTTTAAGCACTGGACTCTATCCAGAGCTGTAATGCAGCACAGAATTTATTTGTGGAACATATATGCAATAGACACTTGAGACTGTAGAGCAACTTCTTCTAATCTGAGAGCCAATCTGTTAATGCCAGTCTCACTTATCCAACTTCCTTCAGGTGTTCTGGCAGCCTGATGGACCTGCTTAGCCCATACGAGAACTATCTGAATAAAATGCTCCAAAAAGGAACCTGGGGGAGTGGGGAAGGCATTTCAGTGATGTTAGGACTGGAGCCTGATTAGAGTATTTATCTGATTTAAGACTTCCAAGTTTTTGTTGGGCTATTTGTACCTAATTCATTTGATGGGAGCAGACACAGACTGAACTGCATTTCTCAGTTCATTTTTATTCAATATTAAAGAGCATTCCCATTCTGCTGGCAGCCATCCTCTCCAGTTATTCATTGTGGTCAGCCAGTACCATCCACTTCTATAGCCTCGTCCTTAAACTGCAGAATTGGGCATCCAATATTCAATAAGACAACTGTAAGTAGAGATCATTATTTTCATTTTCTCCTACTGCTTATTATACTTTGAGTTGCTGGTCTTGCATCCTTTATCTTTACAGCTTGGCCATAGCCTCTGTTCTTTCAAATACAGCTTGTAACTACTGTGTAATTTCTCAAGGCTACAGACTGTTTTCATACTCTTGTACTTCACCGACTTTTCCACCTTCCACAGTAATGTCTAACCCCTCCGGAAGGGAATGCTGAGCAGAAAATGTATTAGCCATCATGTTTCAGCAGTACCCTGGTGAGTTAAAAAGAGAGCATTTACAGAGTAATCAGTATTTTCTTATGTCTTTCTCTTCCCTCAAAATAGGCAAATTTTTCAGTGATTTGGCAATTACGTGAAACCGTGTTCCAAAATAAGTCTACAATGATTGTTAATGTCACCAAGTGAGTATTGCTGTTTTCACCACAAAATATACTGCGCACTAAAAAGGAGATAAAAGAATTCCTGCTCGGCGTACAAACTACTTATCAGTCACTAGTTCCATGTAACTATACTTGTTCTTCTCAACCTCCTAAAGCATTTGGTTCTGGGTGACAAATGTTTCCTTCCCTCCTGCTAATTTAGTCTTGCTCATATTTCATTATTTCAGTAAATTAGGACCTTAAAAGGAGCTGTATGTTTTAAGTGTAGCACATATTTACAAGCTTGTGTTTTGTTAAATGCCAGATTGCATCCTGACATCCTCCTTCCTTAGGAGTGAGAACAGATAAGCAGTATGTATAACAGCTCTGTTTCAAGATGATCTTTCATTTAGAGGTCCCAAATGACTGGGATGACAATATACATTTGGGGTATTTTTCATGATCGAGGGCTTTCTAATGCGGGGAAGCTACAGTTCAGTTTCCTCAGTTGGCACGTTCCTTCTTTTCCTCCCATTAAAATTAATGGTAACTGGCTGATACTCAGCACTTTTAAACAGAGAGCAAAGAAAAACAAAACTAAGCCCTGGTAGTGGAATTTCATTGCAAGCACGGTTTAAGGCAAAGGTTTCCATATGAGTTTAATGACCAGCCTTGTGAAGGGTGGAAGCCTCTAATTTTGACTGATGAAAGCAATACTACTATTCACGTTTGTGATGGTTTGTGGGGAAGCGTTTCAAGGCAATAGCAACTTTCTGAAACGGTAGTGCTGAAGGGCTGCTCCAACAACCATGTCACTCCATAGGACAGTGGGCTGGCACCTATCTCTTCATTATTTATTGCCACTGTATTTTTCCATCCATCTTGTACAGGAAATATTAGTGGTTCTCAAACCATAGAAATGAAACATCGAGGCAGGCAGCTAGTAATGTTTTCATCCATCCTGCTTTTTTCCCCCAGCGTAAACGAAAACAGCACCATTCTGACTGAAGAGCACGTCCTTGATATCAGATATGCGTTCATTGCAGTCCTTACCAAGTAAGTTTTAGGTATATTCAATTATATTGTTTTTACATTAGTCAATTAGAGGAAAGAGGATTGAGATCACAATATCACTTCCATTTTAATTGTTTCAAGCACTGCAGATTGGCAGGTCACTTTCTCTAGTACCAGACAGCAAAAGCGGGGAGAGTCTGGAAAACAGAACTATAAAACCCTATCATAGGCAGCGGGTGACTAGGGGCAAACACAGACTCTCTATTTAACTTGTAAAAAGTAGACTTCAAGAGAGCTTCAAAGATGCATCTGATTTATACACAGACTGCATATGTACACATATATGCACAGACTAGAAAGCATTGGAATGCTAGCGTTCCAGTTCTAACAAATCTGATGATGCTACACCTTTATTGCTTAATGCATCTGGGTCATTGGATGCCACTGGCTTTCAATAATAACGTAATTTGACGTTCACTTAGTTTGATTTATCTTTGCCTACAGACCAGTTTCCTTAATGTATGTGAATGTTACTCAAGGACTCCTTGAAAACAAAGAGTTCAAATTTAATGTAAGTAGAGATTCAAATTCAGTTAATCTGGTCCATCTTCAATCAGGACTAAAAAGTACTTGTCTTGTGCGTTTCCCTCTGTAGATAAATGGAGAAAATCGCTTTAAAGCTACCATCAAGTTACAGATTTGGGTTCCTATCCGTTTACATGGTCACAACATCATAAGTGTGAAAAATGCAACAGGAACACAGGTACATTTTCTTATTTGTTTTTCATAATCTGATACCTCTTCACTGGTCTTTACAGAAGAAAAACAGATTATTGCAGATTAGAATGTTTCTAAAGCTATATTACGGAAACTATAAATATTTACATCTTGTAGTACTTTTCAGTGCACAAACTTTCTCAAACTGAACACAAGCTCATTTTTAAAGTGAGTCATAGGTGTCTTTTCCCCCTTTCTATCCGCAACCGAGCTAACAATATTTACTTTTTTTGTTTAAACACTGGACAGTGAGAACAAAAGTAAGAAAGACAATACAATAATGAAAGAGAACTTTTTAATATACTAAAACTCAAAAGGTAAGACTATTTGTTTGATTGAAAACAGGAAGTAAGCCTGAAGAAATCCCCCCCACAAAGTCAAGTCTTTTCTCTTTTCCCCTCTCCCCTCAAAAAAGTCTATCTGCAAGCATATTAAGGCCAAAGACTTCCCTCCCACCTTTTTTTTTTTTAAAGTATATTTTTGATAAATTATACACATTGATAACCCATGGACATCATAACACTTCTTCATTGCGCCAACATTTAAAAAGATTATACATAAAAAAAGAGCAAAGGGGAGGGCAGCACTGGTAACTTCATTTGTGGAAATACTGCACTCCCTTACTCACTGGAACAAGCTGCTGTTATGCAAAACCTCACTTGCAGAACCAAAAGTTAGTACTTCTTTATGGAACTTAATGAGCTGCTGCTTTATTTTTTTCATGGCAGAAGTTGATTCCTTTTTCTTGTAGACCACTTCTTTCAGAAGTTTATCTGACAAGTAATGCAGCCAAAGGACATTGCTGTGTGGATGATAGTCAGTCCAGCTGTTGGAGTTCTCCACTTTCATTTGCCTGTAGATATCAAACTGGTAGTCCCCTGTGCCTTGGAATAGATCTTCATCAGTGGAAAGGTCACAAAACACAGTTAACCCATCTTTCTCTAGCCGAGACAAGGTATAATCAATGATGTTGACGTGGATCCCTGCTGTGGGGATAGTGCATACGGCCCCATTCAAGACATAATTAAGCTCCTTTACGTCTGTTCTCTTCACCAGCACATTCCCCCAGTGCAAGTCTCTGTGCTCAAAGTGCAGTTCCTGTTCTGCCACAGCCAGGGAAGCAGTGACCTGGTGCAAAATGCTTTTTGCTGATGCCACCGAATTTAACTTCTTTTTCATGTTCTCCAAATCATTGCCTCCAAATTCAAATTCTAGAACCATGAAGAGTTGCTCATCCCCAAAAAGGTCTGGCCGATCATTTTCTGATCCTGTTACTTTGTGATAGTTGTCCCAGGCTTCCAGGAGGTGCTTAGGATAAGCCCCTTGAACGCAGTGCACAGAGTACAAGCTAATGAACCCTACAGTCCCATTCACGGACTCTTCAGACAGAAGACTGAGTTCCTTTGAAATTATTATCTCAGGTAGAATCTCTCCAAAACTCTTTTGAGCTTCACCGTTTACTCTTTTGGTGCCCTCAATGGGGATTATTTTTAAGGCCACAGGTCCTCTCTCACTGTGGGTCCGGAAGACCTCCCCAAACACCCCTTCCCCAATTTTCTGGCAATTTTTCATCTTATCTAAGGGAATGCATTCCTCAAAAGAGATGGGCCCCTCTTGCTGGCATTCCCCATATACCTTCTCTGCATCTGTAAGCATCATCTCTAGGAGAGAACAGGAATTCCTGGGAGCCAGCAGGGCCATGGAGGAAGCAGACCAAGTACAGCACTGAGCTTTATCAGCAGAGAGGGTCATTTGGGGCCCTGAAAGCTGGGATTTCATTGAAGGAGTACAAAGGATGCTGTTGCAGAAACTCTCTTCCGTAGCAACTTTCTTTTTCTTATGGAAGGACAAAGATGCTCGAACCCTGCCCCAGCAATGGGAGTTATTGAGGAAAGAACCGTCATTGTCTCTTACAGCTGCAGACATCTCCAGAACGTTCTTCATCCCTTTTTGCCTCATTTGTGGTCTGAAAAAGGAGTTATTAGCCTGATGCTGTCTCTTATTTTTGTGCCTGTTGGGGCGGAGCCTTGTCTGTCTGCTCCACCGGCTGGAACTGAAGCCACTGATGCAAGCCTTTCTACAGGTACTTCCATCTCCAGGAATGACCTTGCTGCTTTTGTATTTCATCGCCAAGATTCCTCGCAGGCCTAAAGGAGAAACTGGCTGCTGGCAGGAAGGTTGAATATCTGCCTGTTCATTGAGTTTCATGCCAGTCAAACACATTGGCACTTCCTGAGGGTCCAAGACCACCACCGGTGTGAGCGGGCCTCTCTGACGGCTCCCACTTCCTTTTCCCGGGCCTCTCCTCGGTTCGTCGCGCGGTCCTTCGGAACCGGCGCCATCGCACGCTACGGCCCGCTGCGGCTCACCGTGCTGGGCAGGCGGCGCTGCCTGATGCGCCGCCGCGGCTCTTCGTAAGGGCAGGGAGCCTTGGGGCTGGCGGCGCCCCCGCGCTGACGCCCTCAGGACCCTGTGGCAGGACAGGCCAGCCCCGTCCTTCCTCGAGCGGTCGCTCGCCGAAGCCGGCGACGGCCGGTTCCAGCCGCCCCCGGAGGCCTCCAGCGAGGTCAGGGCGCCGCCGGACGACGCGGCCCGCTGCCTGCCCCGCACGGGGGCCAAGCGGAGGGGCGAGGCGGGCAGCGGCGACGGGCTCCGCCGCCCCGCGCCGCTCGCCTCCTCCTCGCCCAGCGGCGGGGAGAAGAGCTCCGGGCTGCCGCCCTCGGCCGCGGAGCTCAGCAGGGTGACGGAGCTGAGCTCGGCCAGGCCGGGCGGCGAGGGGCCGCGGCAGGGGGCCGGGCGGCGGGGGCGCTGCGGGGTGCTGCAGAGCAGCGGGCGGCGCGCGGCGGGCGGCGGCCCCTGGCGGCGGCGGCGGCGCGGCCGGGGCGGCGGCGGGGGTGAGGGCGAAGGCGAGGTGAGGTCCTCCGCGGGCGGCGGCGGGCGGTTCTCCTTGCCGGCCGCGGCGCGGCGGCTCCGCAGGCGCCAGGGGCGGGCGGGGGGCTCGCCCGGCGGTTGGCGGCGGCGCTTGCCGGGCGGCGAGAAATCGGGGTCGTCCGAAGCGGCCGAGGTGACGGACTGGGCGCTGGAGGCGGCCGAGGTGGAGCTGAAGAGCCTCTTGCGGTCCCGAGGCGGCGAAATCCAGCGGTCGGGCTGCGGCAGCGGGCGGAGCTGGCCGCCCCGCCGCGAGTAGGTGCGCAGCAGGCGCGGCTGGAGCGGCATGGCGGCCGCGCCGCGCCGGGGTCGCCTCACGGGCGGCGGCGGCGGCGGCAGCGCCCGCCCGCCTCCATTTCAAACGAGATCTCGCGAGAGCTGCGCGGGGTGGGGAGCGGGGGGGAACGAGAGGACGGCGCCGCCGCCCCGCCCCGCCCGCCGCGGTGCTCGGCGCTGCGGGTCCAGACGCCTCAGGCTGTCACCGTTGCCTTACAGAGCACCACGGCGTGCAGGGTCGGCGAGGAGGTGGTGGCGGACCTGCGGGGCTACGCCGTTGACGCAGCGGCGCCGGTGAGTGACGACGGTGGCGGCTGCCGCTGAGGTAACGGCGGCGAGGGCCGGCGGGATGGCGCCGCCCCGGCGGCCGCGTCGGGCAGTGACGGCCCTTGTCGTTGCAGGGCGCGCAGTACCAGTGCGTGTACTGCTCCCTGGCCGCCGAGTGGGACAACATCACCGTGAGGGCCGAGCTCTCCGTGGACGGCGCGCACCAGGTACGCGCCGCTCCGCTCCCCGGCCTTCGGCTGCCGGGGCCCCCTTAGCTGCGGGTTTGCCCTAAGGATTCCTCCCGCCCTTCGGCAGCCGTCCTGCCCTTCGGGGCCCAGCGCTGTTTTCTGGCCTCGCAGAGCGAGGGTAGCGCTTTATTCGTGGGGCTTTAGCGCTCAGAAGCGATGCCGCCGTCCCCTTGCTTCCCGCAGAAGCGGGTACTGGCCGAGCGACTCGCGTGGCAACGCGAGCCTTGGTCTTTCTAGACGCTTTCTCCCTCGCGATACCGTCACGTGTGAGGGTATATATACGAGAAGCAGCTTGGTGGCAGTGCTGTGCAGGGGGGTAGTTCTTACACTCTGGGTAACGACACTGTTGGTCACTATCGCCTCACTTTTTTTTTTTTTTTTTGAAGATGCTGAAAGGTGACTGAGGTCTTCTTTTTGTTCTTACTCCATAGTTCTTAAAACCTAGAACCGATTTGCTGGTCGCTGCGAAAATCACCTTCGACAGACAACTGCATCTGGGCCTGAAAGAGGAGAATCATAACGCTGAGGTATCTGAGCGCTGTGTAGGCGGCTTGGTCCTTTCCTTAAGGCAGGACAAGTGAGATCCAGATGATTTTCCTGAACACAGAGAACTGATCAAATTCCAGAGTTAAATTCTAGACCTTCTGGAGCAAACAATAGTTCTACTATTGAATATAGTGGAATCATGTTTTGGACCATAGGATGAAAACAAAGGGAAGGTACTTGCTAGTGTATACTAGGAAAACATTGAGGGTTTGTATTGAATTCTGGATATCATCTGACACTTGTGGGTAACAGAGAGCTCCTGTCCTTTCTGGGATTTCACCAGGGAAATTGCCTCTCTTTCCCCTAGTAAAGACGTACCTTTTATTCTGATGGATTTTTACTCGGGATTATTGTAATCACTGTAAACTCATAAAGAAGACTTAGTGAATTTAACCTCCTTGACTAGTCTTGGTATAAGAAAAAAAATCTCCAGTTGTATTGCAAAGCACCTGCACCGGCAGGTTAATGGTGCATCTAGCATGGAGTTCAAAGGCTGAACATTAGATCAAACTATATCGCTTTCTCAGTTAAAAACTAGCCAAGAAAAACAACTGGGCTTCAGTATATGCTAAATTGGTCTTCATTCTGATCTAGATTACTCTCATCTTGCTGAAAGAGGAAGCATTCGATCCCTTGCCAGTTATCATAGGAAGTTCTGTTGGTGGACTTCTCTTGTTGGCTTTCATTATTCTGCTCCTCTGGAAAGTGAGTACTGTTAAAACACAACAAAATAGAGGTGTTTTTATTAAAGGTATTAATGGTTTCAAGATTTTTCTAATTATGAAAGAGATTTCTTTAAACATATGGAAGGACTTCTGCTACATACTATTTTAAGACCTTTGTCTTAGATGCTTCAGTGTCTTAGAGTTGAACAAATTCCTATTCTGAGCATTGCCGTATAACCTCTTAATTTCTCATGCTATTTAAATGAGAAAACTGTTCCTTTTCACTTCTCGTCTTAAGCTATTAATTAGCTGCTATATTTTATAATGCAAATGGAGGCATTTCAGTAGTACCAGAAAAGAAACTCCATCTCTGCATGCCTAGGTGTGTTGGCATCCTGTTTCAGAGTGTTCAGCAGAATGTTCGAACGTTATGAAGCGTTAGTAGACATTCTGAAGTGTTTTGAAAAATGGCAAAGGCTTACAGCTTTGTCAGAAATCATATGCAGGCTGCATTCTGCATTCACTCATTCACTTATAGCAACTTTGAGAGGGAAGAACTTGGAATTTTCATTTTAAAAATTAAGAAAAAGCAAAAATTAATGCACGTGTGAAGATTTAATAAGTTCTTTTAATAATTTTCTTCTAGTGTGGCTTTTTCAAAAGAAACTATAAAAATATGATGGAGCAAGAAGACAACTCCTGAAGACTAGGCTGGCCAAAGCAGAAAGCTCTGTGTTCCATCACCCGGTCTTTGGAAATACCAGAGTCAAAGTCTGGCTGAGATGCAAAACGAATCATATTCCCTGAGCTGGGATAGATCTGTGAGACTCCGGATCTTAGGACTTTTGCAATTCACTGCTTTGATTGTGGGGGCCCTGCGCTTTTGGGCAATCCAGTTACCTGCTTGTTCAACTTGAATTGGCTGCTTGTTAAAAAGGGGCTGCCTGGTACTGATAAGCTAGATTCCCCAGAGTCTAGCTAGATTTTGCCTTACTGTAGATATGCTAGGGAAAATTCAGCCTGGAGCCTGTGAGGTTTATGCATTGGATTGCATTCTTAGTTGTTGTGATGCTGAGTGGTTCTTAAATTGATTTTAATACTGAATAGCTTCAGAATAGATTGAAATAGAAATGGATAGAGGAGGCTTTCTGTTCTGCTATTGCTAATGAACATGGAGAGCCAAATGTTCTGTGTATGTATGTATCTATAGATACATATATATAAAGATTTGTGTATTTTAATGCAGCAGAACTTTTTTTTTTGATGTATCTAATCCTTGGAACCACAAGTGCATGTGGTGATGAGTTTTGTTTTTTTTTTTTAACCTCATGATCTCACTTCTGCTTTTCCATTTTGAATTGTTTTCAAATCCTGATTTCGTTACAAATAAAAATATGTTTTATGGATCTCATTACCAGTTCTGATAGACTTCTCTTGTATCGTTAAATAGTTCCCCAAGCAGGGATGGGTTAGCAACACCTGTTTCAAAGAAGCCCAGGAAAAGTAGCCATGTTTGAATTAAGAGCAGAACTGAGTGGTAAGCTGCAATGTCAATCACAGTCATGTTGCTACTCATCCTGATGGTGGTGAAACAGAAAGTAGGGTGAATCATGAGCAATTCTAGGTTGCCAGCTGCAGATTATTAGTAATTGCAGCTTGCAGGAAGGAAGGTGCCTGGCAGCACCTTGTGACTGGCTTTAGCCAGTACTAGGTATTTTCTTTCCTGAGCAATGAAATGATCTCAGAATGACTCCTCCCCCACGCTCCCTGTTTGTAAAGAAGAACAAGTACATTCACTGTGTAATATTCCTCTCTTTGGCTTTCTCTCTCCTTAATTGAGTAGTTATTTCTGTCGTATTTGGCTAACCATAAACCTCACAAATCTAATATGTTTTTACACACAGCAGTAGAACAAACGTAGACTTTCATTCAAACCTACAGAAAGCAAAATAGTTCCACGTCTCCCTTGGCTTAACCAATATTGCCTGTCGTTAACTAAAGTTAACAAATATACTGTGGCCTGCATTAAAGTTTCCTTGTAAAATTCCTGTCTAGTACCTGGGCAGAGCTATTAATACCTGTCTTTAATGCTGTAACAGAGATCACCTTCATGATGGGATGGACATTCTGAAGGTGGTACAACTGGGGGTATGTCCTAGCTTTAAATTTGGCTGCAAAACAGGCAGAAGTTGCTGAGCACACTGGCCTACCTGCTTAGGGCAAAAGTAAGAGCAACGAGAGCAAGGTATTATCAAACTAATACAGGACCTTTATGTGACTTTCAGCAGTACGGGAGAGGTGCTGAGATCTTGCACTGTCACCTAGATCAGTTAGCAGCTGTAGCCATTCTTCCAACTTGAATTTCTATAGGTCTCTCTCCCCAATCGGTTTATAGAGCTTTTGGAGCTGCATGTAGATGAGTTGCTCCAAACCTGCTCCCAGGTGTCAAGGATTGAGGAAATGAGACTTCCTAGATGAAGGTTCAGAAAGGAAAATCTTGCCTGAACCAAAGAACCACCTAAGTCAAGGTTTTTTTGTTGTAAGAGCTCTGTACCACTTGGACAGAATGTGTCTTGACTAGCGTGAAAGGATTTATTGTTCCTCTTTGTGTAAATCCTCTTGATTTTTATAGTGTTTTTTAATTGCAGCTTTTTTGAGAATAAATTCTTGTAAGAACTCTGCCTGTGTATAACGCTTGCTGGCTGAGGGCAGTTTAAGCAGTTTGTTGTACCATTTCCCAGGTAGCATAACAGCTCTCTGGAACTACTGTCCATCTCTCAGTCTGGGTTTCAGCAGAATTGTTGCAAAGTTGTTCCTCTCTGTATGTCCCTTTAGTGGATGGATTTTGGTGATGCATTAAGTATATGAAAAGCAGAATACACTGGGTTGAGAGAGAATCACTTTGAAGAGCTTCAGGCAGAAAAGATCCCCAGAGAAGCTATGCAGTGGTGACTGAGGTGGTGGCATTATAAGAAAGCCACCTCCTTTTTCAAATGTTCCTTATTTAAATGTTTTTAAGTTGTGGGCTGTGTTGGCTGTTCTTTGGAGAGGGAAATGTGTCGTGTGCTTTCTCCACAGCTCTAGGCCAATCTTGTACCGGGTGACGTTTGGTGTGGACAGCTGTGCTGTTGTGAAAGGACAGCAATATACCAGCAGTTGTACTCTTTACTGTCCATCTCCCTAGCAGTCACTCAGCCCGTCATCCCTCCCAGACCATCTCTATTTCACACTGAAGTCCCAGCTGTCCTGAAGCATCAGGAGATCCCTACAGTCAGATAGTACTTGGTAAGTCTGGGCACAGAAAAGCTGTGGCAGTTTTTTGGTTACTTCCCTAAGCGAAGGGATGTTATTTGTAGAAGTCTGCGCTAAGAATAATGAGTTGCAAGGAGAGTTTTCTCAAGGCTAAATAAGCCCATCTCCTTCAGTCAATCTTGTTATACTCCCTCTTTCTCTCATCTTTTCTAGTTTCTTCTCTGAATTAAATATCCTTGATTGCTTGCATCCCTTTTGATGTCCCTTATGGCTCTCAAGGAGGTCAGGTCTTGCAGTGGACCATGCTATTTTCCTTTTTAGATGTTTTTTCTTAAATGCATTATAGGATTCTGTGACTTGTAATTTCCGATGAGTGCCATCTGACCATTTAATTCTTCACAATTGCTATAGTGGATGCCAAACACATTTGCAGTAATTGGATGGCACTTAAGGGATTAGTCAAGACTGCCAAGATTTTGCAATGATTGAAACCACTGCTGGGTTTTTATGCAGTTTCCATGGAAGCCTTGCTTCTGCTTCTAAATTTATTTACAATATGTATTTCAAATAAAATCCTCTGTACAAAAGCCTTGTCAACATTTGTGGCCTTGCTCTATAGCCCTGACTTCACTGCCTTCTGGCAGTGGCAGTTTTGCCACCTTCCTGAATGACATGAGATTTACAAATGACTTACTCAGAATCATTAAACTCCTGACTCCAGCCAGGGTGAAGCATTAGCAGCCTGTTCACGATCCAGGTGTCAAGGAAAGATAACTCTCAATGCTGTTGGTGAGCCTGGGAGAGCAAGAACAGAGGGTTTTTTCTCTGCCTGTCGATGGGTGCTATCCTATTGCTCATCCCATTCCATCACTCCAGCCATTTTAAATCTGAGTTCGTGCCTGGCTCTGGATCATTCCAGGTTTGGATATTAGCTTCTGCTAGGCAAGCTTGGCCAGGCTTTTGGCTGTTTTTTTTTTTTGCTGGGGTTTGGCTAAGGGGCGAGAGGTTTGAAGGTGGGTGGTGACTGATGAGAATTGATATAGCTGAGACAGGTTATTAATTGTATCCTTGAAGGGGAGGACAGGATTTGTTTTGCGATGCTATTTTAATCAGGAGTGATAACAGCTGCTTATGTCTTTCCTATATGCCAGGAAGATTCACAAGCCTTGGGCTGTACTTCCTTCAGCGTATTCAGAAGCTGACTGGTTCATGTATTGGACTGTGGGAGTGCAGGTGTCCTGATGGTTCGTAGAAGTAAGTAAAGTGGATCTCTGGATCCACAGGAAAGCTTATCAGGAAAAGTAGTTCTTTGTTAAGTGCTGATATTAGAGCTAGAGCATTAGATAAGAACAATGAAGTGCTTTGCCAGCCTGGAGAGCCTATTGGGGCAGCTTTATTTGCAGGCTAATGAGATCACAGCTCAAAAGAAATTTCCTGTCTCTCTATTATAACAGGGTGAACGAGCTGGAATGATCTGTGGTGCTGCAAGCAGGTTGCTCATAATGCTGCCAACTTGTCTAAAATGGCTCCAGTATCTCCATACTCCACCACACTCTGCAGCATGGCTCTGTTCTCTGGGCGTGCTTGGGACGCAAACCTCTTGCATGTGGTAACATGTGACTGACTTAGGGCACCACTGGCCTCCAGAGCTAAGGTAGGGTTGGTTGGTTAAGGGTGTTGCTAATGAAACCTTTCCGTTTGTGCGTCAGGTGTAAGTCCCATGTAGGTTTTCTGATGACCAGAAGAGTTACGACTCGGTACTTTCAGGGAGGAAAGGGCAGAAACCTCAGTCTGCAGTTTGTAGATGTCTACATGGTGAAATTTGTCATTGGGGGAAGGGGATGAAGGTATCTCTCCTCAGCACTAGTAGTAAGGCAGGCAGCCACTGGTGGAGCTATCAAGCCTACATCGGTTTTGTGTTCCTCCAGGTCAGGAGTGATGCATATTGGCAAGGAAGCATTAATGTACTAATGGAGATGATCTGTCAAGCACATTCAGGAGTGGGTTTTTGCCTTTTAAGTCATTAGTTAATGTGAACATTTTATTAAAAATGTTTGGCTTTCAGGCCTTTGATTTAATATTTCCCTCTTATTCCCTATTGATGCTTTTATTGGCTGGCTTTAGAAGGTGAAAACATTGCAATACAGCACTGCGTAAAGCTGTTGTTCCATCTCTTACTGCGCTCAATTTCCCAATGATGTTTTTATGTGCATTTGTATTCTACTTCTCTCACCTGACTTAGTGCCAGCTCTCTCACAGAACAGGGCATGATGGATCAATTTCATTAGATGTGCTGTATTTTTCCGCCCTCTCTTTTAGTACTCTTCTTGAAGCACTTTCACTTCTTGAGCTGGGGGAGAGGAGCGGGTAAAGCTCCAACTAGGGATGACAAGACCTTACTGAATGTCCTGCACGCTGTATAGGAGATTCAAGACCTGGGGTAGCAAGCTGGAGTAAATTCAAAGGATAGAGCCACGGTGAAAGCTGAGAGCTGTTGAACCGAGTCATGTTCTTAGAGAACATGCAGTAATAAATAAGCATTTCTGCTGGGAGACAGCAGGGGAGCTATGCAGAAAGGTATGCCTGAAAACTGCTCTTCTGGAAATGATGAGCTGAACCAAAGAGAAAATATATTCAGGAACTTGGGCACACTTCCATTTCTCACTCCTACACACAAGTTTGGATGCCTCTGTGGGTAACAAAAGAAAGATTATTTCCATCGATTCCCTTTCTAGGAGCCACTGGGATTAAGGATGGCAGCATAAATCCTCACATTCCTGGTTTGGCTGATTTCATCTTTTGTTTAACTCTCTCTGGGAAATAAGGAATTCTTCCTAAGGCAAAAAAAGGTCTGAATGTTTTTCCAATGGCTCTTGAAAGAAAGTTGTTTTTTTTTTTTTTCTTCCAAACAAGGAAGAATTGGAGGGCATGTGAGCCAGGAGGACAAATATTGAAGCTCATTTCTGTAAATTTTTCACTGGCAAGTAGCAACGTACGTCTTATTTACACTGCAAAGTCATAACGAGGATTAAGAGAGAAGTTGAATGGATTTTTTTTCCCTGCAGGTTGCACACATATTTCTTTATTCTTGCAACTAAACCCATCGTTATCAGAAAGCAGCGTGTGCTTGATGTTGCCTGTGTGTTTCAGTGTGCATATGCTGTGGTCTAAGAGCAACTTCTTCTCTTCAATCTGTTCAATTCATCGGCTTGTTTTTTCATTAGATGCTGACCTAAAAGTATGATGCTATGAGAAAGGAAAAAAAGTAATGGAGAGCTGAACGCTGGCCTTTTGCACTGGTCATTTCCTTGCCAGAATAGTTTTCTCTCCTACTTACATCCTCTGCTCCTTGCCTCCTTTCTATTTCAGTAGCTGGTCTGGCGCCTACCCGTAAAGGATGATGTGTCTGCATCGTTCAGGCATTTGCTGCAGGAGAACTTCCAGTCCTTAAATGTCTCAGTATTTTCTACATCAGCTCTCATGTCTTTGAGAGACAGTGTTTTTGTTGCACTTGATCACACAGTGGAGGGCTGAGTGGGGATCACCGAGAGAATTAACGCCTGGAGGATGATCATTTGGAACTGGCAACGAACAAGTCAAGTGCCTTAAAAACGGGCACCTCCAGCAGTCGCTCTTGGAGCTTGTCTGTCCTAACCAGGGTTGTCTGCCATCAATTTGGAAAATGTGTGGTCTCTTTTGAGTATGACTTAAAGATAACATTATACGATACTGTTGGGATGAACATGAAATATTTCTGTCCTAAAATGCTGTAAAGAGCCAGATGTGATTGGCTGTGTTTGGAATGTCACTGTGAGAGCAGGGATCTAAAGTTTCATTTCCACAGTTCCTGTATTGGCCTCTACTGGATCATGACTGGACTGAATTCAAGTCTGAGGCAGCTTAATACTGAAGAGCTACTGACAGAGGGAGAGAAATGTAAATGAGTAGCAGCCTGGGCAGACAAGGGCTGCATATCCTATGGCTGCACATGAATACTGAGAAAGTAATTAGTGAGCAGTATGAGGAGTTTCATGTAGGTGTAATCCGTCAGGAATGAAAAAAAGATAGAGGGAGCTTCAGTATTGAAGGAGAAATCCTCTCTGTGAGAATTTCCAGGCTGAGTAACAGCCTTCATGGGAAAGGAACAGAACTGTTTTTTCCATGGGAAAGTCAAAATGCTGGTTCTTAGGAAGGGAGATATCTTGCAGAAGAGATCCAACCTCTCAGTCCTTTGGGAAGGACTAAATAAAACTTAATTTTTTTTGTGTCTTTAACTGATGATTACATTTTTTTAGGCTATTTACTCGCCTCACCCCATACCCACATGAATGAAATTGCTTATATTTGAACAACCCATGGGCATGTTGAGAAACCCACCGGTAATCTGGCTTTCCAGGCAATAAAAAGTAAGGTTGTGAAAACTAGAAGGTGATAAGAACAATGCCTCCCAGAACATGCCAACAACACTGTTGTCGGCATGAATCTTGCACATGTTGGGCAACGTTCAGGATATTCTAGGGTACATTTGATAGAAACCAGAACTTGTTATTTAAAAACCGCTATTGCAACTGTGCTTTTACTTGGTGAGTTTAAAAACCAGGAAAGGTATCAGTTCTACATCTTCTTTTTTTATTAACAATCAAACATCGTTGACATCTGCAGGTCAAACCTGTAACAGGAACACTTCCCACGCTAAGGAACGCTTTTTTTTTCTAACCTGTGTCAGTCGTTCATCACATTAATTGACCTGGAAAATAACTGCAAAAACTCATAGCAGACCTGGGTCTGTGCCACTAAGCCAAACCAGGCCAGGGAGCAACACACGACTTAACTGTTAGCAAGTTTCCTGGTCTGGTTTCAGCCTGTGCAGTCATCCAGACAGATAAGAAGGTGGCTCCAGGAAAAATACGGATGGGAGAAGTCAGTTCACCAAGGACTGACTTGTCTCCACTAATGTTTTGATCCTCCATGAGCTTGGATGTTTTCAGTGCAGCAGAAGCAACAGTGGAAGCAGTTCTGAGCAAACAGGGCAGCTTGAGACATGGGATAGACTTGAGATTTAGAGTAGTTCCTTGAGCAATTCCAGCAGTGCCAGGGGAGCAGATGGTGGTCTTGTGAGACCAGGCTCATGATCATAGATAACATTTGGCTATCACCCAGCAGCTTGTACTTGCAAAAATATCTCTCCTAGGAGCAGGTTGAGTGGGGGAAGGTCTGGTGGCTCCTTTAGGATGCTCCTGTCTCAGCATAGCTCTGGAGCCCTGGAGTTGGGCAGATCTCCCTGCACCCAGCCCCAGCACTGCACTGCTTGCCTCTGGGGTCTGGGCGGTGGCTGAGGAAGACAGGCTGGGCCTGCCTTTGTTTCTTATTCATTTCGGGCCTGATTGGCCAGCATGGTCTCCTTCATCTGCACAGAAGTGTGCTGTCATGGAGGGTTTTATTTCTTCTATTTATTAAACATGGTAAAAGTTTCTATTTGTGCTTCAGGCTTTCAAACAGAGGAGCTTAAGATGGTCACTAGTGGTGGTCTGGTGTGTAGGCATCTGGTAAGGAGGCGTGGATTCAAAAGGCAAATACAGTTTGAGGAAGGGGGCAACTGAGAGTCTTGGTTGTTACAGTTGCTTGAGTGAGAAAGAGGGCTCTGGGAGGGGCTTGAGAGCAGCAAATGTTTTGTGAGATTGGCAGTGTGGGATAAACAGAGGCTGCTGGTGTGAGGTGTGCAGATGGAGAAAGGAGGATCAAGAGGGATGAGAGAGGTAAGGAAGATCAGCCCTTTGCCTGCTCTGAGCCTGAAGGGTGGCAGCAGAGTTTGGGAGCTAGGTTGGGACTAGCCCCAAGCCAGAGGGGCCAGGGTGGTCCCTCAAATGTCTCAGCCCCAGGAGATAGCAGTGGGATGGCAGTGTGGCCAGGTGAGCGATTGGGAGCGGGCGGCCCCATCCTCCTGGGACCTAGGGCACTCGCAGGGCTTCTTGCCTGGGCGCACAAGCTGTGGCAAGTGACAGCAGTGCCAACAGAGTTCAGAGGCTGCAGCTGCACTGACGCAAGCCAGGCTGAGTCCCTGCTGGGCATCCCTTGGCTGTCCACATGTCCCAGGGACCTTCTCATTAAAGGTGCTGAAACAATTGCACACTGCAGGGCTGGAGCGGGGGTGGGGGGGTGGGGGGGGAGCACTGGAGCCTCTGGGTTAAAAGGAGGTCACAGGCAGGTTTCTGTTCTAGTTTTGTAGTTGCTGGAGAGAGGTTATGTAGTTTCTTTCACTTTGTAGATTAGAAGCCCTAAGGATGGCTGTGAGATAAGAGACAAAAGGAGGTATACTTGAGGATAATGTTCCGTCCTTTGTTATGCTGTTTGTGATTCTCTTGTGATTTGGAGCAAGCTTTTCTCTCATACTTATTTAAAAATCTGACTGATCTGTTTAAATTTGATATGGAATTTAAGGAGGATGAAAAATACAATTTTTACAAAACCTGAGAGATTCTGAGAAATGATTCTCTCTAGGAAGAGAATTCCACAGGGAACAAGTATGTGTGCTAGAACAAATATCCACTTCACTCCACTGTTTTCACCTTTGATAATGTAGTATTGTTCCTCATGTTCAGAAAGTGGCTGTGAACACTCTCTTGACCCGTGTTCACAGTTGCTTACTGTGCATGCCCAAGAGCCTTCTTGGTCCTGACATAGCCCCAGCTCCCATCTTCATGCACTCCTGTCTCGGGCAAAACAGCAGGGACTTTGTGCAAAATTTAATTTATTGTCGGTTAACACAAACTTCTAATCATTGATTCAGTTATTGAGAAAAAGAAAACATAATCAAACAAACAAGTAACACCTTTCCTCTCCCTCCACCAGGCTCAAATTAAGCCAAACACCTATTCTCCCTTCTTCTTAGTCTCAAGTTACCATATTTTTGCTACAAGTTACGCTTAGTCTGTTCCACTTCCTTCAGTGAGGTGGTAGGTGATGCAGGAGGTTGTGGATGTGGGTTTAACAGTTTCTTTATGCTGTTCCTCCCTGCTGTTTACTGTTTTTTCTCTGTTTCTCATTGTTTCTCAGTGTCCCTGCCTGGCCATGGGCTGCCCAGGGGCTGCAGGCCCTCAGATGTGTGCCTCCTCTGGCATGGAGCTCCTCTTCCAAGATCATGTCTCCAGCCATGTCCTCAGTGATGTCCCCTTCCTCCTGCCTGCCGCTCTTTCTTAAATCTGTCCGCACACAGGTGCCGTGTGCTGCTCCACCTGCAGCTTTGGTGCCTGGTGGGGTGTTACACCAGTTTCGGAGCTGGCTTGACCTGGCTGTGACAGGCACTGGGCAGTTAATGGCCTCCTCCACCCAGGTCCCCCCTACAGGCCCCCGCTGCCCAAACCTGCCATGTATGCCCAACACAGCACTCAGGCATGAGCTAGTTAGGTGCTCAGGGATGAACTAATGGAGTACTCATGTCTGAAGACAGTAAACCCTGTAATTTATGCCCAGTACAATGCCTTGTGACTCTGATAGGTGCTCTCTAATAGATTTGGTCCCTTGGGCAGTCCCACCCCAGAATCCCTCCCCCCAAGACATCTCCCATCAGTGTACACATAGAGGAAATGCTTCAGACTCCAGCTTGCTGCTGGATCTTCTCATGACAAGGTGTGCTAGCTTTTAGCCAGGTTGCTGGAAGATCCAGGCATATCTCATTTTCCTCCTCAGAGTTCATTATGTTCCCTCCTTAGTCAGGAGACAGTCTAGCCATCCTTCTCAATTTAAGTAATGATCATTTGATTCCCTTGCACACAGAAGTGTCTCTGTTGGACTAGGAGTCATATTTTGCACTACTGTCGAGTAAACAACTCCTCCCTCAGTGAGAGGTAAATCTATTCTTCTCCCTTTGGTATTTCATCAGATCTTATGTTCTCTATCTAAATGCACCTAGTTCAGCACTCACTGCATTTTCATGAGACATAATGGTGACTGATCCCTTAACCACATGCACAATTTATTAGTTTCCTAAATTGTTAGTTTTACAGTGGGAAGATGTAGCCAGGAAGGTATTTTGGATGACTTGGAAAAACCCAAATTCTCATTGCTTATGTAAACCCCTAAGAAATTAAAAATACAAACAGGTGGTTTACCATCATCTAAACTGAAGAAAGGTGCTAATACTCAATAGTGAGACACTATAGCTCTTTGACCTTGAGCACTGTAATGTGGCTTTTGTTATAAACATTTTGCAACTGTGGGGAAAAGAATGAAGCAGATGAGCAAAACTGAGGCAGGGGTTTCCCCAGAGGATGAATTAGCTGCAAAGCAGCTAAGAATCTCTTGTTACCGCAGCTGTTGGTTTCCGACCTGAGAGCAGCTCATAGGAGGGAGGAGATCGGCGCTTTGCTCTGAAGGGGTTGGTGTATCAGGTTTCAGTGCAGAGCACGTGTGGCTAATGCAAGCTGAAAACGCTGCTGTCTGCTCCAGCTAGGAGTAAAGAGCGAGCTGGGAGAATGGGGCAGGTGGCTTGGAAGGGTTTATTTCTATCGCTTTTTGATTATAAAACAGAGAAATACGTCATTGCAAAGAACAAGAAGGTTGGAATTCTCTACCGAGTCGTGCAGCTCTCCATCCTGGCTTACCTGGTGGGGTAAGAATCACCATGCATTTAATATACTGCTGTGGTATGCTGCTGTGCGTTTACTTGCTGTGTTGTGATCAAGATTAATGTAAAATAATCTGCATATAGTGACGGCTTGCTGTGGCTTACGATTTTAATGCAGATGCTTCTGTTTATGAAACCAGGATTTTGTAATGTTTACTAGACATATATCTGATTTTTTTCACCTGCCAAGGGGTTGTTAGCTTAATCTCTACCTTTCAGATTAGGTAGGTTGGAGTTAAAAATAGATCAAATGGCGCTATGGCTTTGCAATGAATTATTTAGGCTTTTATTTCTGTATTCTGTGGGAATGATGCCAAACCTTAATACCTGACTCATTAAAAACAATAGCTTTTATGGCCACGGTTGCTGAGCCTTGGGACAAACCAGGCTTGTCTCTATGGCTGTATGACATGCTCAAGTCTAAAAGGGAGGGAACCAAGAACAAAGTGGCTAATTCCTTTGCTGGAATGGGCTGCAGCAGCTGGGAGTGTGCAGGATGAGGCAGCATGAATGTCAGCTGCCTTGCATTTATTTCAGAGCAGGGCTGATTGACATGGAGGTAGCTAGAGCACTGCTCAGAAAAAGCCCAGCTCTGCAAGAGGCTGGGCATGCTGACATGTAACAAACACAGCGATAGTCCTTGCAGCTTGCAGGCTCAGACCTGGAATTATCCAGCCTACATGATCTCTGTGCCATTGCTTCCTGAGTTTCTGAGGCTTTTCAGAATCTGATTTGCAAGTTTTCACTCTCACTGTCTGTGCTTTCAAATCCCTTTTCTCTCACCTTGTGTTTTCGTTGATTAAATATAGTAGAGTCAGTTATGCCTGCTGGATTTATTTATAGAAAGGTGTACAGTTCCAGAGCCTGCTTATTTAGCTGGGCAGAGATGGAGTCTCAGCAGTCCAGCATGTTATTAGCTGCTAAAGGAGGAATCCTGTAGATAAGACTGCTGAGGACACATCCTCTGTCCTCAGCATGAAGGATATAGCATGACCAGTGACCGAGTCTTCAGAGACTGCCTGGGCCATACAGGCTGGTTTTTTTCCTAGGCGTATAGTGGCTTCGGCAGACCTCTGGCACCATCACTGGTGGTATCTGCGGAAACTCCTTTGTGGCCAGGCTTACGCCTTAGACACAGAGGTGGTTAGTGTTAGTCTGGTCTGTCTGATGATGCCCTAAAACCTATTCAGAGGGTGGCCATGAAGTTGTGATCATCAGCCTTCTCTGAATCAAGTAATTTCTTGGACACGGCTGCCGTTTCCTCTCAGATTCACTAGGCCTTAAGGGGCTGCCTTTGAGTCTGTTTGAAAAACAGTGGTTTTGGGGGAAAAACAGGAAAGCAGGAGTCTTCCCAGGGGTGGCAAAAGTTATTCAGGTTTGTCAACAAGAGGTGGGTGAAGGGCAGCGCGTTCAAGCGCTGCTCAGCCCTAGAGATGATTACTTTTGCTTTCTGTGAGCAATAGTGCACGCCAGGTCAGTGCAGGACAAGGAGGAGATGTGCCTGCAAATGCCCGCCCCTGAAACCTGCCCTTTAAGCCTTTTCAGGGGTCTTGGCTGATTTGTTGTTCTGGTAGGTGACTCTGGCAGTACTGTGCGTGAGCTTGAGGTGTTTCATTTAACATGGAGAGCTCTTTCCCCTGTGCTGTGGAGTTCTTGCTGTGTCTAGTGGGAAGAAGTGAGAGAAGCCTTCTCCAGACAGTTCAGAGAGGAGGCAGCTCTTCCAGGTGTGTTAGTGAGAAGCCCTGCCCAGCATAGAGGCCAGAGTGCAATCATGTTGTTACCGTTGCACTTGTCTACAAAAGATCCTTTATCTGGCTGAAAACGTTCCCAACAGATTTCTGTTTGTAATATTTGGCTCATCTTCTGGAATTCCATCTCCTCTGTCACGATCTATTGCTGGACTGGCAGCCTAATGGCAGGCTGTAAAATGAGAGTTATTTATTTGTGAAACCAGCCAGGCTCTATTCTGCAACTCGCAAAAGCTCGTTTTATTTCTCATCTTGAAGAACAGAGGGCCCTGCCCTGCCCTCTTTCCATGGCTGTCGCTGAGCAGAGCACAGGACAGGGAGGCACGAGGCTTAGTTTTATACCCTGTGACCAGTTATTTCACCTTTCTCTGCATGTATAGGCTTGGTCCTAACTTTTCCTCCTATGCTGTAGATAAGAGCAGCCTGTGTCAAAGAGTTCATCCTAGATTTGGAGTAGCGTCATTGATGTATTTTGATTTGCCCTTGAATGGTATTTGACCGTGGTGTAAATCTTCTCTGGCTACCTTGTCCCCACTTGCTAATGCTGCTGCCTGCTGTGTTCCTTGCAGGTGGGTTTTTGTTGTCAAGAAAGGCTATCAGGACACAGACACGTCCCTCCAGAGCTCTGTCATCACCAAGCTGAAAGGGGTGGCCTTCACCAACACCTCAGAGCTGGGGGAGAGGCTGTGGGATGTTGCGGACTACGTCATCCCTCCACAGGTTAGCATCACCCTGCTGCTGTCATCTCTGCTGTTCAGCTGGAAAGACACGTTCCAGCATGGTTGCTGTCGGCAAGGCTAAAGTGACTTACCAAGATGTTTCCTGTGAATAAGTAGGAGAGAGGCTACAAGAGAGTAATTCTGTGCCTCCTCTTAGGTCTTTCCAGCAGATGTCGAAGCAGCCTTGTCTCTCTCACAAAGGCTCTTGACACTGAGCAAGCAAAACCTTTCAGCAGAAGTCCCATGGTTTTTCAGTGGGATGTCCCATGGATTTGGTGGGACTGCTCATCTGAGCAAAGCATCTGCTTGCCTCCTTCGCTGGGCTAGAGCAGGCACGTATAGGGGAGCCCAGAAGACGTGGGAGATGGAAATAAGATGTGGTGCAATTTCAATGATGGAAGCTGATTGAAATGTCTGTCTAAACCTGCCTTGCTGCTTCCTTGTCTTGGTCAGAGTGACCAAGAGTCACTTTGCACATCACTTGAGTGCGTGGCTGCTGCTCAAGGAGAAAAGATCCCAGCAGATGCAGCCTGGCTCGGGGGTGGGAATTGCTCAGCTGTGCTTGCCATGGGCTGTTTGCATGTGTGCTTTCCCTGCCGGTATCCATCACGTGTGCATGAAAGTGTATGAGGTGAACACTGGGGTCCTGTGCTGACAGGGGACAGAGAGCTATACACTGAGCAAATTACTTGCCTGTGCATAAGACTTAATTCTCTTCCTGCTGCCGCCTGGGTTTGCTCAGTTCTGTGGATGTGTGCTCTGCATCTCCACCAATTTTAACACAAAGCCTCACTGCAAACTCTGGATCTCGGTCCAGAGTTTGCCGTGCAGCAGGAATGCTAGGCAGCATGCTTGTGGATGCCTGAAGCGCTCTTGTTCAAGTTTCATGGAAGCCCTGGAGAACAAAGCAGGTGGCTGTTGTGCACACCCACAAATGAAATGGTGATGCTGGCCAGTATTTTAACTTGTCTGACATTTCTCCTGTGATTCAAGCAATGACCGTGTGTTGGCTTGTTGGGAGGCCTCATAGTGTGATACATTGAATAAAGATAGCCAGCTCTCCCTCTGAGCTGGCGTGCTCAGTAAAGTGGATATCTAGGCTACAACATCATTCTTCCATAATAACTGCATAAATCTGAATGTGTTTGGGCAATCAGGCGACGATATTGAATTCAGCATTGCTTCAGTCTGCCCTGCTGTGCCTCAACCCCCAGTAACCATGGCGATGTTGGACCTTGGGCTCTCTTAGAGCATTATAAAACACAGCAACTTCCATGGGTTGCAGATGCAAAGGTGGACGTCCCACGAGCCCTCTTTCTCCAAGTGCTGATTAGTCTGCTGAATGTCCACCATCAGCCATAAGGTCCATCCCATATGGCTTTTTAGGAGTATTTGAACGCCTGCTCTCAGTGCATTAAGTCACTTGCATCTGTCAACTGCTGCATGATCTCTGTCATTTCACTTGGGAGGGAGGACTCTGAGCCGTCCAGGTTGGGGGGATAGGGTTGGGCTGGTAGGTGCTGGAGAGACCCAGGGAGCAGAGCAGGAGGCAGTGAGGGCTGGGAGAAACTCTGCCTTCCCCGCAGAGGAGCGGGCAGCTCTGCTGGGCTTAGCAGTGCTGCTGCTGACTGACTGACTTTCCTGTGTTCCCAAAGCGCTGATGGGGTGTGGGGTAAACGCACCCCCCGGATAGCACAGCAGTGAAATGAAAGAGAACCAGCCAAGCGCGAGAGCACAGAGCTCTGCTCTCGCAAAAGGAAACCGGCGATCTCTGATGTTTATGTGGAACAAGCAGGGCTGTGTGTTGGAAGGGTTTTTCCAAGAGACTGCTACACTCCGTTTACTGAAATTCACCACTGAGGGCTGAAAATACCCTTCAGCAGGATGAACCAGTGGCATCTTGGGGTTAAGTATAACACAGAACAGGGATTCACCTCATGAATCCTTCATTCATTGCTTCCTTGGACTGGACTTCACTCATTCTTTGACAGTTTGGCAGAAACCTATTATTTCCTGTCGTGACTCAAAGCAACCTGGTGATGTCTGAGGTCCAGAGGTTGCTCCTAATCGGACACATTTATTGCCCGATGCTTGCTCAGATGAGTGCTCAGCATTTCAGATGGCTGGCAGGGCTTAGCATGCTGCTGACCTCTATGTCGTGAGTGAGGATTGCTTGCCCAAGACGTTCGGGGCTGCCTTGTCTCACGGCAGGACAGTGATGCTGGTCGCGTGATTGGAGCTGGGTCTTTCTCGCTGCTCACGCTGCAGGCAGCACCTTGGACCCATCTTTTGGGCTGACTCTATTGACTATGTGTGTCCCTTTGGTATGATCAGAGTCAGGCTCCCCAGCAGCCCCAAAAGGCTCCCCTGCTCCCCCAGCAGCAGGGCTGTTGGGAATCCCAGTGTTTCTGTAGCTGCAGCAAAGTGCTGTAGCTGAGGTTGTTGCTGATCCTCCTCCCTTTCCTGCACATGCATGCTATGGAGTGGAGGTGGTAGAAGAATACATTTTATTTCTGCATTCATTTCACTTCTGAATGACAAGGGATGAGAGAACCAGCCTTTCTCTCCAGTGCTGTGCTAAGCTACCTTCTTTCCCCTCCCGCTGACTGTACAGCCACCTTCAGCCTTGTTTTTCCTGTGGTTGCCTTTGGCAGTTGGTTCACAGGAAATTGTGTAAGCACTTTTATAACTCTTTTTGCTGAAGCTGCAGAAGGAAGGAGATAGAAGCTGCATATGTGCAAAGAAAAGACAGCCCCAGAACAGGAGTCGACACATACATTATGGCTTTGCCTGAACACAGAGGAAGCCCAACACTGCCAGAAATAAAGATTTTGGAGAGACACCTGACTGCGGTTTTGTCCCCCTTTCGTGTCTTGGCGAGTCATCCCAGTTGCTTGGTAAAATGATCTGTATTCCATCTATCATAGCTCATGCTAGAAGTGCTCTGCTTTGTTTTATCACGCGTCCATGCGTTGCTCCTGAACCGTGCCCTGCTGCCTTGCTGTGTGACCTCTGGCTTGCACCAGTGCAGCTGTGCCAGCCTGTGTGACCCGGGCTGAGAACAAATACCTGTGGCTCTGCAGTGGGATGGGGCCTTGTTCAGTCACCGTGTCCTCATGGAAAAGGAGGACAAGCGGTTGCCAAGCAGCCGGCGAGGAAAGGCTCAGCGTTTCTGTCAGACAGTTTGCTCACCAAATTAACGTAGCCTCCGAAGCAGAACCCTTATGCCACAGAGACCTGCTGCAGCCGTATGTTCTTAGGCTCACACGGAGGTTGCCTGATCAGACTTTCCACGTGCATATAAGGAGGCTCATATCTGTATCAGAGAAGCAGCGTGGTCTAGTGGATGATAACACCTTAACCTGGGACACCCATAACCCCTCTTTGTTCTCAGCCCTCGGCTGTTTTTTTGAGTGACTGACCAAATCACTGCACTTTTTTGCGTCAGAGCTTCCCTAGCTGTGTGTGAGATTGGCAGTATCCAACCTCATCCAAACAAATACCCGAACAAAGGGCACTGTTTCATTTCAGCCTGAAAAGCAGCAGGAGAGAGGGAAGTGTTACAGTTCTGCAGTGGACTGCATCCTCCTTGTGACAGGTAAAGGAGTAAGATAGGTTTTCTAACTCTTCCTGCCTTGCTTTGTTTGTTCTAGGGTGAAAACGTCTTCTTTGTCATGACGAACCTGATTGTGACCCCAAACCAGAAGCAAGCTACGTGTCCTGAGGTGGGGAGAACTGAGCCCCTTGACCCCCAGACTCCTACAAAATGGGGTTAGAACTGACACCTGGGGAGCAGCAAACACTGGGAGGATGAAAGGCAAATGCTTTTTCTCTGTAGTATAACATCTCTATAAGGGAAATTGGGCAGGTTACTGAAAACCTGGGAGGTTCAGCTGTCTTAATTTCCCCAAGTGCTGATCATGTAGAGTCTGGCTGACTTTGGTGAAAGGTGTTGGACCTCTGCCCAGCTAGAGATGAGACCATAACAGTGATTGTTCAGGGCCAGAAGAGGCCGTGGGAAAACAACTTGGAGGTGACTGAGTCTAGTTAAGGGTAAAATAGACTTTCTAAGATCCCTGATAAGGAAGGGCTGAACTCAGGCTTCATTATCTTCAGGACATCGGAGGGTGCTTAGCACTGTCCAGGCCAAGGCCGTGAGGTCTTTCAAACTGTGTGATGTTTAAATGTCCTTTGTGGTTACCTGTTTCAGAATGGGCCAGAGCCTGGGGGAGGAGGACACTGGCCATCCAGGGAGCATCTCCATGTAGCAATGATGGTCTTGTCACGAGCACAGGGGTAGCCCAAGCTGAGAGCACAGCTTGTTGTTCAGGACGTGGCTGTCCTCTAGTGGCTGCATGTACTCAGCAGGCAGCTCCGCAGCTGTCTGCCCTATCCGCTGCTGCCCGCTTGGGTGCCTCCTCAGCTGGTATGTGCAGTGAGCCTTCTCTGGGGGCTGCAGCGAGATTGATACAGTTTTCCTCAGTGTTCAATGTCCTGTTGCAAGTCTCACTTCTGTCCCCTTCCACTTTGCAGAGTGCCAGTATTCCCGATGCCCTGTGTTACACGGATGGGGACTGCCCAGCAGGGGAAGCGGTGGTGGCTGGCAACGGTAAGGAAAGGGTCCTTCCTCCTGTACTCTTTCTGGCAGAGGCAGGCTCCTTCAGAGACATCAGCCTGGATACAGCACCAAAGATCTCCGATTAGTAACGAGGAAGATGTGGTGATGGTTTTCTTTTCTTTGTTGTCTTTTATTGAGATTGCTGCCTTGTTTACAGCTCTGCTAAGCCACAGTGGCTGGACCAAAGCACCCCAGGCTGCTCAGAGAAGCAACAGGAGAGCGGCTGTTCCAGTTGAGAGGCCCTTTCACAGCAGGGAGGAGGGCTTAGGGTGGCAGTGAAAAGCATCTGATTTTCCCTGCCCTGTGGACAAGGAGAGGAGATGGCTGCTCTTGGTGACCTTTTCTGTGATATCTGTACTGCAGGGGTTAAGACTGGCCGTTGCTTGAAAGACAGGGACAACATCAGAGGGACTTGTGAGATATTGGCCTGGTGTCCTGTGGAGAAAAGATCCAAGTCCAAGTACGTGGGCATCCTGTGCTGTTTCCAAGCTTCCGTTGCTTTGGCTTGAGCGTCATCCGAAGCTGTTCTAGGTTCCCTCTGCTTGGATGCTTGTTTGAATGTTGGCTGTTCCAGTGCAGCAGGGAGCTGTGCGTGGCCCCCGGGCAGGGCTGGGCCTCTGCTCCCCTCTGCTTGGGCTGTCCCAGGGCTGTGTCCAGCTGTCCGCGCTCCCCCTCAACCTGCACCCTCCTCGCTGGCAAAGGGGTGCAAGTGGCATGGCTGGCAGGGGTGGGGGGAGTTGGGACTGGTCTGTGGAGGTGCAGAGCCTGGCTGCTGAAGCCCTAAGCTCTGACCAGAGGGCCCACCCTGCAGAAGCACCACAGGATAAAACTTAACTGTTTCTTAAATGGAAATCCCAGTTTAAACACCTGGGCAAGCTACAAACATAAAACAGATAACAAGCCATTCTCTTCCAGGAAACCTCTTCTTGCCAGTGCAGAAAACTTCACCATTTACATCAAGAACTCGATCCGCTTCCCCAAGTTTAAGTTCTCTAAGTAAGTGCGGATGCTCGGAGGTCCCTGTGAGCTCTCCATCACAGAGCCAGTACCCTCAGTTTGCTCCAGCATCCTTCCCCTGCCTTAGGGCTGGGGCGAGGAGGTGAAGGTATCCTCTCCTAAGGCAGGAGGAGGCCTTTGGCTTCAGGCTGTGGAGGAGCAAGGAGATAATGAGGGCTTGGACGTTGAAGGAAAGCCACCAACCTTCTGCGAGTTTCTCGGGGTAAATAGCAGCTGGGATGAGGCTGTCCCTCACCAAATGAGGTCTGTGATGGCTCCTTCAGCACAGGATGGGCCTGGGGGGAGCTCCTAAGGGGATAGATCTGTTCCCGAGCTAGTGCAAAGTCAGTGCCCCCAACTATTTTTGCTCCCAATTATTCCTCCTCTTCCCCTTTGTAAAAATGAAGGCACCTGGACAAGGCTGGGAAAATGCCAATTTAAAATATTTGTTTGCATTTGCTGCTGCATCTCTGGCTCAAATACGAATGAAAGAAGGAACTGTAGAAAGGAGTGTTGTCTTTCCACTTTGCTAGGCTTAGTTAGACATTCCATTTTTTTTTTTCTTTTTCTTTTTTTTTTGGAGGAAACATTATACCAAATGGCCCTGGAGCAGCCTGGCAGCCTGCTCCAGATGAGTTGGTCCTGGAGCCCAGAGTTAGTTGGCCTAGCTCCCATCCAGCCTGAAGGTCTTTTTTCATGTGAGCAGGCTGCTTTCCCTAGGCCGGCAGTAGAGGCCCACAGGGTGACAAGGTTGGTGGAAGGTGCTGTTCCTGTTGTCCGCATGGGATATCGGTGGGGTCTCTTGTCTCTGCAGCCCTGGGGGTGCTCTCTAAGCCAGCAGTGTAGGCAGGCAAAGAGGGAAATGAGATGGCTTCTCCTGTTCCCCACATGCAGGATGAATGTGCTGGCAACCAGCAATGAGTCCTACCTGAAAAGCTGCCGCTACAGCACAGAGCATCCCTACTGCCCCATCTTCCTCCTGGGGAACGTTGTCAGACGGGCCGGGAGCAACTTCCAGGAAATGGCCTTGGAGGTAGGAGTGCCTCTTGGACCCGTGTGTTTTGTCAACTGGCTGTACTGTTCCCTGGGTGGCTCTGGGGAGAACCACTGGCTGCCTGGGGATCTGCCACCCATCCAGGCTCAGGGGGCAGCAGAAGGATGCTGGTTCTTAGAATCATGCTGGATCCCATTTATTCCAACCCCAGGGAATGGGAACAGTTCAGGCAAAGCAATGTTGCAGGTGCGGTGGAAGAGGTGATCAGGTCAGTTGTCTGTTATTCAGGGCTGCCAAAATTCTCCTCTGCCAGCAGGGTTTGCTGCTCGATTAATCATAACGTTACTAAAACAATTTAGATGCGAAGAACTCCGGAAAGTCAATGGGGCTCCCCGCGCTCAGAGAAAGCCCCTTGGGGCTTCCTCTGTGGGAAGTGTCAGGTGAACAGACATATTTCTGCCTGGGATTCCCACGGAGGACAGGCTGTGGTGCCAAACAGGCTGCAACCCAGTTTGCGTAGCACATGGCAGAACAGAGCCCGTCTGAGGCACTGCAGGAAACGCTGGGTGAGAAGAGCGAAGGCTTTGTGCTGGCTTCTGCACTTTTGATCTCTGTCCGTTTATAGAAGAATGACTTTTGCACTGAAGTATGTTACAGCCACGTGAATGAATTAAATCAGTGCCCTGGGGTGAGAAATTTCCTCTTAGGCGAGTTTGGGGCCCTGTGAAGGCAGTGTCAGGAAGGCACTGCTGTACTTCCCTGTGATACCAGCACAGGGAAAACTAGGGGAGTAGTAGTGTAGAGTAATATGGTAATATCATACACATGAACTTAGCTGATCCAGAAGTGTGCGTGCTTGTGTCTGTGACCAGAAATGCTTCTGTTCTTGTTCCTAGGGGAAATTTGCCTGAGGATCTGACAATTTTGAAGACAGAAGAATTGAACTAAGCTTAAAAAACTCACACTGTCTCTCTCTTTTGTTAAGGGTGGTGTGATAGGAATTCAGATTGAATGGAACTGTGATCTTGATAAAGCCCCTTCTGAATGTAATCCTCACTATTCTTTTAGCCGGCTGGATAACAAGTTTGCAGAAAAATCCATCTCTTCTGGGTACAACTTCAGGTAGGCAAAGAGGAGAATGTGATGCGGTACCTGCAGTGAGGCAGAGCTGGTTTGACTCGGAGGCTTCAGAACTCAGCAGTGAAGTAGTACCAGATTAGGTCGTGCCAAGCAATGCCGCTAGCCAAGCATGTGGCGTCAGCTGAGGGAGGGAGAGCGGCATGCCCGTGGCCAGCTCCCCACTTCCCACACCCCTGCCCGAGCCGTTACCCTCTGTGTGCTGCCACCATCAGACTCCTGACACCTGTGCTGTAACTCCATCTCTGAAAACAGACTGGTTATGACTTCTGCCAGTCCCTTTGTAATCTGTGTTAACCACTGCTCCTCTGCCTGACTCTCGAGCAGTTAATTGCAGGGATGACCCACAGGCCCGAGCCATGAAACCTCTGGTGTAGCAGAGGTTTCTGTGGCAATGAGGAAGGAATGTCTAGGGAAGCAGCTCTCTCTGACTGCATGTAGGCAGTTCCCAATGTGAGTGGCTTTCTGATGCCTCCAGCTGAGGCTAGAAATGAAATACCTTCTCAAGAAGTGCCCAACCTGAGCGTCCCTGTGAGACTCAATGTTGGGACCAAACTTGTAAGCTAAAGCTGCTTTTGATTCCCCTATAACTTGTAAGCTAAAGCTGCTTTTGATTCCCCCTTTGATAGGGGAATAGATCTGTTTGAACAGTGCAGTGAATTCAGGTGTGTTTATGTGCACACGGAGCAGATGATGGAGTTCACTGCTGAATCACCACTGCTGAATTCCAGGTTTGCCAAGTATTACCAGGATGCTAATGGGGTCGACTACCGGACGCTCATTAAAGCATATGGAATCCGCTTTGATGTGATGGTGAATGGCAAGGTAAGGTCCCATTTCTGAGCCTGGAGAGGAAGCAGTGGAGAGGCATTTCTCAGTGGAAAGGCAGCACTTGGCATGAGAACAGCCGCTCTGGCTTGTAGAGAAGGGCTCTTGCCGTTGGTTCGTGTGGAGCTAACTCCACATAAGGAAGGAGATGACCTGGAGTGTGAATCAGGCAGCAGTCTGCACCTCTTATACCTAAAAACAGGCTCATGTAAAGTCCGACAGAGGTGAAGATGCTTCCAAGGCTTTTCTGTGCATATTCACTGTCGAAAAAGAAGTCTAACTGAGGAATGGTGCAAGCTCAGAAATGCAGCTGCAGACAGTTGGATCTGAGACAAACACAGACCTTTAAACTCAAAGATTGTTCAGTGCCAGCCTTTCTACAGCCATGCCTGCTTCTTGCTAACAGAACACACGCATAGGCCCAAGTACTTTCCCTTGTGTAACTCCGTATCCTTAAGCTTGTTCTTTGGGTTGTTCTTCCACTGAATGCTTCATGACCTCTTTTTCTTTCAGGCAGGTAAATTTAACATCATTCCCACCATTATCAATATTGGTTCAGGGCTTGCTCTCATGGGAGCGGTAAGTTAATGTACTTTCTTACAGTAATGTATTGGGACCTAGATGTGTCTTAGTACTCTCATTGCTCAGTCAGGTGTGTGTCTGTCCTGTCTTAAAGGCGTTTGTTAATGTATCCCCACGATTACAGTTCATGGAGGAAAATACAGCTTCTACAAATTCTTCTTCTTTAAGTAATGCTCATTTTAAATTTAATCTAAATACTTCCTCTTCTACTTTAAAGGTAAAGCATGTACTGAAAGAAAGTGAATTGTGCTGATAGATTTTAGCTTTGGTACCATGGCAAGGGCAAACATGGTGAAGACTGTGATATGCTCAAGTACTAGGTCCTCATGGCCGTCAAATACTTTGAGTTCAGTTTTTCTCAGTGTCTGCCCTCTAATTCGAATTATGCATCAGCTCTTTGACTGTGATTAGCCTGTGTTTAGTAGTTCACCCTTGAGTTCTGGGAATACAATGACTTTCCCAGCAGAAGCAAGTGATGACTTTAGAAGCTTGAGTTGAGAAATGAAGAATATTTGTACTGCAGCAGGCCTAAACTGTCCTTGCTGGCTAAAGGGTTCCTTAAACACAGCGCAAAGACCGTAAGATTTAAGCATCTAGGGAAAAAAAGGTAAGATACAAATGCATAAATGAGAACTTGGAGCAAATGCGAGTAACTGCAGGCCCAGCACACTAGCCAGAAGGAAAGATTGTTGAAGGATGTGCAGCTTGGGTGAATTTGGAGAGGGGGTACAGCAGTAGCCGTACAGAGAGATGGTTTTGTTCCTTGTTACAGACCGTGACAAGTTTTCTCTACTGTTTTTCAGGGAGCTTTCTTTTGTGACCTGGTGCTGCTGTATCTGATTAAAAAGAGTAACTTTTATCGAGGCAAAAAGTATGAGGAAGTAAAGTAAGTGGGACTTGGCTGTTGTGTTTAAATGTAATAGCTTTATTTTTATGACTAATAGAAACGGGAGATACGGAAACTGCGGTAAACGTTAATGGCAAACAAAGGCCGTTCAATTCCAGGAAATTATATGCCTCCAAATGAGTTTAGCCAAGTTATTCCCTCCCTCCCTAATCATTGCTGTAGTTAGTTGGGGAACAAGGGAAGCTGCTGTATCATGGTTGGTCTATAAATGGCCTCACATTTTCAGTCCATAATGATTGCAAATGGAATTGGGGCAGCTCCAAGAGCTCATGAAACTGGCAACTCGAGCTTCAGCTGTGTGGAGGGTGACCACCTTCCTGGAAGTGTGTCAGTGGCCTGGCTGAGAAGCTCTTCCTCGCATTGCCTTCTCAAAGGAAGATGGTCTGCTTGCCTTTTCTGTCATCTCTGCTTGTTTCCTCAGGTCCAGTTCCAGGAAATCATTAACTAGCCCTACTCATAATGGGAATCAGAGCCCAGAACAGCTCGGTGGGCTCTAGACACAGCGATGGGTCTGCCAGCTGGAAACATATTCCAGGAAAATTGCAGAGCTGTGGAATCGCACTAGGACTGGGAGGTGGAGACACCACAGATCAGATCTGCTGTATTCTCAGGAGTCCCAGAGAAGACAAAACGTCCTTCCAGAGAAGCTCTTCTTGCCCTCAGATGCTCTCTGATATCCTGAGCTTGCAACAGCTGTTATCACTATGGATTTGTAAAAGAATTTTATAAAAGGAAAAGGAAGAAACCAACTGAATGTTTTTATATCTATTTATAGATGCATCTGTCAATAACCAGCATTATGCTGTGACTGTGCTTTGCTTCTGTGTGCGGAAGAGCAGCAATGTGAAACACCACTGGCATTTTGAGGAGGCCAAGAGTCAACCTGTCTTCTGCTCCACTGGCTTGCAACCACAGCTCCTAACTCTCGCTTGTTTTATTTGCAAGATTAGATGTAAAGCAGCAGGACTGCTCGTGTCAGGAAGTGCAGCAAAATGCAGTATTTCAGCAGCCCACAGAGCCCAGGGAAATGGGGCTCATTATCCTACAGTGCTCATGCTGACTAGGCACGTTTCAGGGGGCAACGCTGTGTTTGTGTAACCATGAGGGCTAGAAAAACTGCTCCTTCAGGAAAAGCCCTTAAAACAGCTGCAACAAGGTGCTCTGCTCATCGCTCTTAGGAGTGGTGGGACAAGAGGAGAATGAGTATGCCACAACTTTGAATGGAAGATCAGTTTTAGCCCTGTCTGGGTCCCAGCTACCTCATCTGCTGCCCAGGTTTTCCACTCATAATTGGACCAGAGAACCAACATTTTGGAGTACGGAAAAGGTATCAGCAGGCAGAAGAATATTTTGAAGCAGGGCAGGGTCAGATGTTTTTGTAGTTGACAGTGGAGGGAAAGGGGTTTAGCACGCTGAAAAGCAACACAGCACTGACAGTATTGGCATGGAGATGATTTTAGGTTCTCCATTCTTTGTTTCGTGGTTGATTTCATTTGTTGATGTTGGCACAGGATTATCCTTTCTGCATCACTTACAATTTATGGGGGGGGGGGGGGGAAGAGATCTTGACTGAGGTCTTTATGCTTCTGCCATGTTTCATAGCTGCTTGGTCACTTCGCCCTGTATCTCTTCCTTCTGCAGAAGTTGCAAAGCGGAGCTCTATTGGTTAAAACAAACTTTCCTTGGTTCTTCTAAATGTACCAACAGGAAAAAACTTTAGAAGTCATAGCTCCACTATCTAAACGCTTTGAAGAATTACGAGTGCTTTTTCATTTCTCAATTGCACAGTCTCATTGCAGCCCATTTTGTGAATTTAGGCTCATGTGGGGATGTAACTACTCTAAGAGGAGAAAACGCTTACAGAACAACATTGTTTACTTTTAGAGTTTGCATTTCCTGGAGCTGACAGGAATTGACTCACCAGCTCCTGAAGAATGAATATTGAATAGGTGAATACTTCTGTCTTTTTGAAATACTAATCGTTTCACGTAAAGCCTCTGCACCAGAGTGCAAACTGTTTAAATGTTCTGTAAAGGTCGCCATCAATTAGGAGTCATGATAAAGACTCCCAGGTATTTCAGTTCGCTCCTTGGGTATCAAGATTAAAGGACTCCTGTTGCTGCACGGTCTCTATGTATGGATACAAACAGAAAAAAGAGCCACACTCACCTCTGCTTTAACTTCTTTCAAGTGGCTACTCCAAGGAACGGTTTGCTTCTAAATTAAAATTTGCCTTTGTTTAACAGTGGCAAACTCTGAATCCAAGTCACCAAGAGCAAATTGCGCACAATCTGGTCCACCGCTCTCTTCCTGTTTCTGTTCAGATGCAATTACTTATTAACCAGTCAAACATTTAGCTAGAAAATAGAATTAATCATTGCACTTAAAATAATTTAGGATAAGCTGCGTACCTCCGATGCTATAATCACAACCAAAGCATCTTCACTCTGAAAGTCTCTCCTCTAGGCAACCATGAATCAATGTGCATGTAACTGACTGCACTAGTTGGGCCTATGAGAATTACCATACCAATAAAACAGCACAGTGTTTTTTTTTTTTTTTACTGTCAGTTTAATTCTATTTAAATGACTTCTAGATGGTGAAATGCATGGTGAACACATGTCCCATTAGGCCAAGGTGCAATACCTGGAGACCAGATAGCTCATCGTAACGCATAGAGCTGACCTTGTTCTGAAACCAATGCTTCCACTTGACAAAACAACATCCTCTAGTTGGACAACCTAAGCTTTCCTGACTGAAATCTTCAGGGGCTTCAGCCCCTGCCCACGTTCCCTCGAGCATTTCCCTACCTTACACCCTCTGTTTAACAGAATTTCCATAACTATTGTTTTTTTATAAAACATAACAGCCAGATTCCTTATCAGAAGCTTCTTTCCTTCTTGAGTTTGATTTTTTTTTCTTGAATTTTATGTACAGCAATAAAATTTGTCACTTCAGGGCAATGCTGTCCAAGTATCCTCTCTAAGTCACGTTCTTTAGGTAGCTTCTTACCCATGTAAATCCTAGTTTCCTCTGGTGATACATATTTATACTAAACAATTAATTAAGAGTCTAGAAAGTATTTGAATAGTACAAATGTATAAAAGATACCCATTAATGGGTAACAAGTGCCAATTCTTCTCTGATGACAGCATGAATCTGGCAAAGTATGCTAATGAGGGAATTAAAAACTTTACCATCTTTTTCCCCCAAAAGACCACGGGTAACATGACTGAGGCAATGTTTATAGTTTCAAATCTAACTTTTGTATAACCCTGTATTTCACTAGAAGCTGACTTCTCAGTAAAGTATTTTTAAATGCAGTACCTTATGTTGTAAAAATAACTTTGTATACCGTAAACAGGGAATATCTTAAACAAGGTTCTGGTGAAGCAACGACTGATTCAGAGAACCAGATGGAGCAACATGTGCTCGTAGAGGAAAGTGTATGACAAAACACTGACCCTGTGCAAGAGTTTGGAGCCTTTCATTTTAACCTACTGATCAAACACTGTTTGCAGGATCACCTCTACAGCAAAGAGAGATTATGTGTATGATAGGTGCTTAATTTTTCCTTTCAGTTCCCACCAGAAATATATGGAACCACAGTAATATATGGTTCGGTTGGAGAAAATGCTGTCTTACAGGCATGTTCAGCACAGGCTGAGGGAGCAGTTAATCAGATGCTGTATTTTTCATTTGGTTGCCTCTGTTTCATCGGGCACAATGGTATTCAGAACAGAGCAAAGTGCTGGACTTCTGAGAGTATTATGTACTGACTTTTGTTTATGCCAGTGAAGAGTACATGTGAAAATGTCATTTATTTTTAGAGTGTACATATAGCAACTGTGAAAGATAACATTTGCACTCATATACTTCTGTACCAAACCTTTACGTGCACTTAATTACATACTACTGTGAACTGTTTCCCTGTGTCAGTGGATTATTTTTAGGGTCACGTGTTATATGCTACTTCCATCAGTCTTCGTAAGCGGACGCAAGCTGCAAAACCACAAGGGAAGATGACTGGTGTTTCTAATTGTAAAATGCAGGGGATACAAGGACTAAGGCGGGCAAAATCCATGGACGTGACTGCAACGAAGGACAAAAGGCCTCCCTCAACCACCGCACGAGTATTCATAGGAGACGTCCAAGTGATGTTTCACATTGCGTTTAATTAGAACAGTGCTACCGCTTCATTTGTGCTCGGACATAATTTACTGACGTCATTAACAATACAAGCAACGAACAACGGTTTACAAGGTAAGCTGGCCTAGTGGTGTCGACGACTTTTTTGGCAACAGTCCTCCTGCCTCATTGAGAGAAACAAAAAACACTGCGGCTGAGGCGGCTCCTCGCCGCTTCAGTAGACGTGGACCATGCCGTAGAGGAAAGTCCAGAAGAGGACGTAGGTGAAGAGCCCCCCTACGAGCCCCCCGGTGAAGAGCGGCCGCCGGGACTTGAAGTACTTGTTCCATCGCCGCCCGGCCTTCAGCACCAGCAGCACGGAGAGGAGCACGGAGGCCAGGAAGTAGAAGACGAAGCCGTGCAGGCCGGTGAGGCCGAGGATGCCGGCCGTGGCGCCCGACAGGGCCGACACCGAGGTGCGGCAGTAGTCCAGCAGCGCCGCGTTGCCGCGCACCGCCGCCTCGCTGATGAACTGCGGCCCCTCGCGCTTAGCCGCCGCGGCCATGGCCGCCCGCCGGCTCCGGGGATCGCCTCGCTCCCGGCGAGCCTGCGGCAGAGCACACGCGCGCTGGGCGGCGGCGGCGGCGCTCCCGTCCCCCCTCCTCAACCCGCCGCCGCCCCCGGTAACGAGGCCCCGCCGCCATCTCCCCCCCCGGCCCCGGCCCCGGCCCGGCTCGTACCTCTCATCCACGGCGGCGAGCTGCTCCGCGGCACCCGCGGCCGGGCCCAGCCGTCACGCCTCGCACCCTGCCGGGGGACACCGCGCGCGCCGCCCGTCAGTCCCGGCCGCCCTCGCCCTGCCGGCCCCGGCCGCCCCCGCCGCGCCGCGCCGACCTACCGCCGCCGCCGAGCCTCTCGCCACCCCGCCGGAAGCTCCTGTCAGGCATCTTGGCGCGGGGGCCGCCGGGAGAGCGGCCTGGCTTCCGGCGCTGCGCGTCAGCGGCCGGCGAGGCGGCGGCGCCCCATTGGCTGGCGGCGCGGGGCGGCGGCGGCGGAGGGCGAGGCGCTTTGTTCGGGCGGCGGCGGCGGCGGCGGGGCCATGTCGTACGTGCCGGGGCAGCCGGTCACCGCCGTGGTGGTGAGCCAGGGGGCGGCGGCGGGGCTGCTGCGGGGACCCCGCGGGACCGGGAATCGGCTCCTCCTCGGGCCGCCGCGGGCGGGGCCGGGCCGGGGCTGCTCCCGGCTGCCCCCCGGAGCCATGAGCGCCTGTCTGCTGACTTGGGCCCAGGCGCTTCTGCTGCGGAGCCGCTTGGCCCACGGCAGCCTTTGGCAGCGCTGCGTGACAGACCCGCTTGAAAGCCCTGAGCGTCTCTCGTGCGGCTTTTGGTACTCGCGTTAAGGCCTAAGTAGTTGTTGCACCCTGCTGTAACTGGGTAACGCGAGCGTCTCTGAGCGAAGCCTGCTCTCTTTTGCAGTGCAGGGTGTTTTCCGCAAGACCTGGTTTACTCCCTGCGTTGTTTCTGTGGTAATGTGGCGGGAGCGGCTGGCTGGGTGCTTTGTTCAGTGCCCTCTGCTACGTGCAACTGCGTGATACAGACCGGACAAGGACCTGCCTTGTATACTTGAATTTTATGAAGCAGAGCTTTTAAAAATTATGTTAAAGTGCTTAATCAAAAAACAGAACGCAAGCAAGGGTTGCTGTATTGTTTCTTTCGCTAATTAAAATACTAAGTTAACTTAAGTGGCCTTTCAGGTGGTTTGACTGTTGACCTAGCTGGAATATGCTGCACCGCTTTTAGCGGTGGAAGAGCCGACATCCCTGAGGACGCGTCAGCTGTCTTGGTTTAGCAAAGCAGCTCGTCTCCTAGTGAGATCCTGAGCCTTCTGCCCGCAGAGAGCTCAGCTCCTGACTGAGGCAGAGGTTTGAGAAGCGCCTTCTGAGTGGGTGTTGTTTCAGTTAAAGATCCTGGCTCTTTATCTTGACTCAGAAATTCCTGCAAGCTGGCAGTTATACAGTACTTCAGTAATCTGTAGAGTTTGTCAGATGCCTCTGTTCTTCAGTTAGCAAGGAACTTGCTTACCTTCAAATTACAAAAAAGGGTTGAGAACCTAAGAAGAACCATTGTAATAGACTAATATTTCCATTGACAGGGCTACACAGGAACACGAGGCACTTAAACAAAAAGCAAGATGAATCTAGATATGAATGACTGCTGGTTAGCAAACTTTGATTCACGTTCAGGGAGACCTGCTCTCAGTTTTTAATGCCTTGCCCCTTGTTTTCAGTGCAGCGGTAAAGCGCTGGCTAGGTTAGAAGCTTGGCTGTGTAGCGGCATGAGTACCCTCGGGATGAGCTTGCCGATGCTTTTCTGCCACGCCGTTTTGTGGTACGGCTGAGAACAGTTTAGAGCCAATTGGTGCGGCCAGCACCAAGGTTATGTGTCACTGGTAGACAACAAATACTGTGTAATAGCTTTTTCTGCCAAGGCGTTTTAGAGCTTGTTTGCCTGCTTACAATGCATGCAGAATAGATAGGTGGTTCTTGTTCTAACCAAGGCTGTGATACAGCCTTTTCTAGTAAAGTTAACTGAGGTTTATAGCATCTGCGTGAAATAAATATCTAACTGGCTTATATGCATCTGTTTCTGAAACAGACTTAAGATCACTTCCAGTGATCACAATGCTCAGTTATTCTCTTTTCTTTTTAGCAAAGAATTGAAATACATAAGCTTCGTCAAGGTGACAATTTGATTCTAGGATTCAGCATTGGAGGTGGCATCGACCAGGACCCTACTCAGAATCCTTTCTCTGAAGATAAGACTGACAAGGTCAGATGCTCTTTGCTTTCAGTAGCAACTATCTCTGCAAAATGCTGCGCATACTCATGTGCATCTGTATTCTGTCATCTCACATGGCTGACAAGTTATTCCATTGACATGTAATCATCTGCAGACAGGCTCGCGTTGAAGTTAGCTCTTGTGCGACTTTTCTACTTTCCAGCATCGCACAAGCCTGTTTTTAACTAGAATCCTGTAGTAGACTACAAAGTGTTTTTTCATTGTCAGTAAAGTGGCTGTTTGAGTATTCAGTACTTCCATATGTAGTAAATGAACACTTAATTTTTTTTTCCAGGGTATTTATGTAACGAGGGTGACAGAAGGAGGCCCAGCAGAAGTTGCAGGGCTCCAGATCGGAGATAAGATCATGCAGGTAAACACCAACATAAGACAAGTACTAATTCAGTACCCAGCTATGCAGCACCCAGGTGTGCACTGCAGAGAAGTTTATGCTGGGGGAAGTACCGTCTTCTAGGTACTTTCCAGGGCATTTTGTGGGGGTTATGCCACACGTCAGTTAAGTGCTCTTACAGAACTATGTAGTGGAAAAGGTAATTGGACTCTTGTGAGTCCATGCACATGCCTCTGATTTGTTTTGTTTCCGTTGGCTGGATTTTGAGAAGAGCTGCTAGGCTTAGATGGCCTAAGGGAAGCCACCAGAGATGGGGCAGCCTAAGGCCTTGCCCCTATGTGTCAGTCTTACCCTGCTTTGTCAAGACTTGCTCTGCCTGTGACTACTGAAGCATGTTATGTTCTTTTTCTAGGTGAATGGCTGGGATATGACAATGGTAACTCATGACCAAGCCAGGAAGAGGCTGACCAAAAGAAATGAAGAGGTGGTACGGCTCCTGGTGACCAGGCAATCTCTGCAGAAGGCTGTGCAACAATCAATGATGTCCTAATCAATCATGAGGTTGGGGAAGGGTTGGGGAGGGAGAGATATAGACTGGATATCAAGCAAGGAAGCAAATACTAGACCTGAGCAGGCTGTCTGGAAGGAGTGCATGTTCCGACCTGTGGTAAACACTATTTTTCTTTTTCTGGTGTAATTGACAGTAGTAAAACTCTAGTCCTCTAAGCAGAGTGCTTCTCTAAAGTCTTCCCTGCAGGTACATGGTAAGACCCTAGAGTAGTCATGGTTTTCAGGAGGACAGGACAAAGTGGTTATGTAAGGCAGCAACTGGAGGAGCCTTAACTTTGACAAGATTCTTCTGTAGCACAGAAGCTTCCTCTTTAAAAGGAAACGTGGCTTCTGCTAAGGAAGATGAGAGGGTTTGCTGTGCTCAAGCTTTTAGAGGCGAGCTGTCCTGTCCTCCTGTGCTATCCAGTTAAAAATGCCAATTAAGAGTTGCCCGCTGCTGTGGGGAGGAGCACTGTACTAATCTCACACTGTGTGCTAGCTAGGCAGAGTATGCTGAAGGGTTTGGGCATTATGGTTCACTGCAAAAATTCCCTGTACAGAGCAGCTTCTTCAGACAAGAGACAGTAATACAGAAGAGTTAAATTGGTACTTGTGAAGAGCATTAAAAGCCCTTAGACTTTACAGTTCAGCTTCGTTATCAGAATGAAGCCTTAATTCTCCTTGTTCCTTAGTAATTTGTTACTCCAAATGAATCAAGGTTACGTGACAGGAAAACAGAGCAATATGAGCAGGTAAAGAAAGTACTATTGCTGATCTTACCAAAAGGGCTGCTTGTATCTGTAGTCTCCCATTCTTTATACCACTTCTATCAGGCAGCAGGTGGAAGGGGTGGATTTTGGTTTGCATCTTGTGGAAGACTTTCCTTAAATTACTGATTTATTGGATGGAAGGGATGAATATGCCAGTAACTTGCATAAGTGCCTCTTGACCAAATTTAAACTTCTAATAAGTTGTTTAAATCAATTACATACTACAGGATTTAAGATTCTTGCTGGAAAACAAAGTTAATTATCGAGCATCCTCAGTGGTTTGTTAACCAGCTAGCTTTACAATTATCTGAAAACTGGAGTTCTTAATCCACCTCAGTTGATTTATACATATCTATACGCCTTCCTTAAGCAGTCTTCAGGTAAGCTGTTGTAAATAGAACATGAGGAGATGGCAGACTAACTTATTCAGTACATTACTGCTGTGCTATGTAGGTATATTGTGATTAATGCATCTCAGCCTGTTCTGTGAACACCAGCAGATACCCATTTACCTTTTTTTTTTTTTTAAATCTATTGAACTATTACAATACTGCTTTTGAATTTTGTAACTATTAAGAATTCAGTGGTAAATTTTAAGGCTTTCAAGCTGAAGTTATTTTTGTTACTATAAAGATACACTGCTATTTGTACTGCTATGTCACTTGATTTTACACACAATAAAACAAAGCTGGATTTCATGAGCTGTGTCTCCTTACATATTTGAAGGCCTCCAGCTGGGACATCTTTTTTTCCTGAGTGGATTTTGGACTATGTCAACAAAACGCAGTCTTAGAAACTGAGGTTAGCAAGGTCTGATTTTGCTGTTGGGTATTCATTGTGTTAGTGATCTCGCAAAACCTCCCCTAGACTCTAGCAGGTGGGAGGAAGGAGTTGTTTTTTTTTTTTTTTAGGTTGATACCTAGTAAGAGAGAACCTTTGAGCATTCAAGTATTGTTCAAGTACAAATGCCTAGATTCCCTTCCAGTTCTTTTAAAGAGGTAGAATGCTTACCTTCAAGAAACTCCAGGTCTTGTTCTTTACCTGGAACATCCCCCATGTGTTTAGCATGTTGCCCAGGAACAAAAACATGTATTTAGGACCTTTAATCATTGGACTGTTAATTAACATGATCCACTTTGAAATAATCCCTTTGACAATCTTTATTCTCTAGCATCCACAGTATAGGACTCCAGGCATGTCAGTAGAACCAAGCAAAATTAAGTTAAGTTAGTGCACTAGAAGTATTCAGATACATTTGTCTGAGTACTTGTCTTAGCACATTTGAAAGACCTTTCAGTGAGATAGGAACACAGTGTTTCTTCTCAGTACCCTTCCTGTCCTTGAGGTCAGCTTCTAGCATTGGTATTTTTACTTTTTCTTCCAGTATCCCTTTCATAGGCCACTACTGCTGTTACCACCCACTGTGAGCAGTGTTCTACTGTGACTTTGTCTTTGAGGAGTCAGCAGCAGCAGCAGCAGTTAGATCTATGGATCTACTTCCTTTGTCACTACATTAAGTGGTTGCTTAAGCATGATCTCAGACTTTTGGAAGCCAGAACTCTGGCTCTTTGGAAGTGAAGCACAATCAGAAAGACACAGGTCTGATCTTTTCTTGCACTAATAACAAGAAGGGAAGAGTCACATATTGCTTCAACAGCTCAAACCAAGCTGGATTTGCAGCTTCAAAAGGCATGAGAGTCTCTTCCATCTGCAAGTGGCTAGATAGCTTGGTATCCTTTAAGGCATTTGGCAATCAGCATTTGGTGAGGCAAGAGCTTGTACACTGTACCAGAAAGGATCAGAGTAAACAGAGCTCAGAGTCAGTAGTTCTGGTAACTGGTTAAGAGACATCTTGAAATCCCTTAGCCACGATGGGGGTAAGTCCAATTTAAAGTTTTTATCTTAGCAGAAGGTGTTATTCACAAGGTTCATACCCCCATCTCCTATAGAGGCAGTAGTGTTGGATCATAAAAACAACATCAAAGATGATGGAGAAGACACCCAGGCCAAACTTGGTTGGATCTCCAAAGATTAGCTTCCACTGATCTATCAAACACAAGATTAGAGACTTAATACAAGTTAATCAGATTAACAAGTTACTCTTGTCTTGAACGGTCATGCCATATATGTAGTAGAGCAGTTGATGTTTATTAACTGGACTGTTTAGCTATACTGCTAACTAATAACTGTTTTGCAGTTTTGTCATAATAGCTGTCATTTTTTTTTAATATCAGGAAATACAATCACTTCTTCAGTCTTAACGTAGAAACAGCTATGCAGACTGTCACAGAGCCATCCTCCTCCCAAGTTAACATACAGGGTTACGTCTGCTTTACAGCAGGATTCCCTACCACCACTTTGAAAGGCACCCCCCCAACCACCTCATTTCCAGCCTTACCATTGTTGTATGACTGCAGAAACATCTGCAGGAGGCTGAAGCTTCCACCAGTGAAGTCTAGTAATACGTTTCCAATACTCCATCCCTCAGTGCTCTTCCGACGGAAGTTCATGTATGCCTGGGCGTGTAACAAGAAGCTGGTCAGTATCTCCTTGCCTGTTTGCACTTAGACGCACCTGCCAGCACCTAATAATCCTGTGAGGCCTTAATCCTGGCCACCTAGTGTGATATCACAGTAGTTAGTGGAAGTCTTGTTCCAGCCTGCAAGTGAGGTACAGCTGCTCCTTCCTGGCAAGAAAGTTGACAGTGGGAACTTCTCTGTTCAATTTAGCAATTTAGACATTAGTCTACCCCCCACCCCCGACCCCAGTGCCCTAGGCAATCCCAATACAGTGAATATTCCTGAGCTTAGCATTTCAGAACTCTTCTAGTAACAAAATAATATGAAGCTAGCACATAGTTATCTAGAAAGCAAATCATCATCATCACTGGCTTGGTCTAGTCAGCCTTTCAAGAACAGGCACTTCACACTTAGGGTGCCAGTAATATAGTATAAAAAGGGAAAAGTTCAGATTTACCTGTGGAAAATATTTTATCAGTGTGACTGCTAACTTAATGTAAGAGAAGCAAAATAAGAATTGTAGCCATGTCATTTCCTCAGCTGCAGCAAGAAACAGTGTTGTAAATGTAAAAATCCATGCAAGTGCCAGTAGTCCAACAACAACTTTGGATACCTTCTGACCTGCTCTCTGAAACAGAAATGCAGATGTATTTAGACCTGTCCACACACCATTATAAGATATACAGTATGCCCAGCACTATGCAAGGTCACAGAACAAACCTGTTGTTGCCCCAGTTAAGACTCAGAACGCAAGGGAATTTTAAGACTAAATGGAGTACTGCAGCAACCAAGAGCTGATTGGTTTGCAAGAGCCAATTAGTGACAGCCAACAGCATTTATTTAGGACGCTGCTGTCCATGAGCAAGTGGAAACAATATTGCTGCAATATTCTTGAAGATTTATAATGCCTGTTATTCAGTGCCACAGCTATAACAATCTCTGGAGTTTACCTTGATGATACCAAGGGTTCCTGCATATGCAAAAGGCTGCTAATACCATTACGGAAGAGAGTCCATGGTTGCCTTCAGATTCATTACTAGAAAGAGGTCATCACACCTAACAGTGGTGACAAGTGAACCATTACAGTTTTAGGTTTAGCATCACTGAAGGAAGCACTCCAAAACGGACATAGTTATCCATTAGCAATAGTTACCATCTAGAGCAAATTGGCTGTTCAGATCAGAGGCTTCTACAATGGAAACTAAATAACCACCTGACTTTAATGATAGAATGGGATAGGAATTATAGAAGAGTCTCTGCAGCTGTTTTGGGAGGGGATGGGTTGCAGAAGAAAGCTCATGAGCTGCAGGCAATCTGAGGACCAGTCCTAACCCAAGGAATGCTCCAAATGGTAAGAAATGGCAACACATATATCAGCATTTGTACTGCATAGAGCTGTAATCTGCGCACTGGCTAGAGATCTGTTTGGGAACTTTATGAACCTGGCTGTTTGCCTTAGCTATTTTGAGTTTACTGATAAGCTCAGAACATCCATGAGGCCGAAATAGCTAAGCCTCCTGGAGTGACCACTAGCTCAGAAAAGGTAAGGCAGCTGGACTGTGAAGTCTTATTTCTAGAGAGCCTGAGGAAAGGACAACAAAGATGACTCTGGAGTACAGAAGGGGTGGACCTGAGTACGAGGAGGAGTTGTGAGGTGTCCGACAGAGGGCGCTCTTCCAGAGCTGACAGGTCAGTCCAGCATAGAGACCTACCTCATAAATGCAGCACTGAATTATGATGAGGAAAGTTAGAGCTACTGCATGGAGACTGAAGAAAACATCGTTGATAGCCACAGGATTTACTCCATTGGGATAACGGAGTAAGAATTCCTCCTAAATGTAAGAGGAGCCAAAACCAGTCAAATACAATAGCTTCCTTTGTACATAACCTCCCTCCCCCACAAATACTAAAGAGATTCATATTTACTTTAATTAAGGGAATCCAGAAGAGTCCAACATTGAACACGCTGTATGCTATGAAGCCAGTAAGGTTTAATGCAATAAAGTCAAAGCTTAATCCGACAACACTAGAAAGAGAGGGGAAAAAAATTATGAAAAATACGCATCAGAGCATTATAGCCAGTTCCAGGGAGGACTTGTCATTAAGATGTGCCGATACAGAGGCAATTCTTCACGTAAGCCAAAGCTATAGGCATTGTTGCAACGTGATGCTGAGTTTATTAGGCAGCAAGGTGAAATATATGCCATGCACTGGTACTCAAAACAATTTGTACTACTAAGTTTGCATCCCTGTTATTTAACTTCACCCCTGCAGGAGCTTAGCTAATCGGATAAAACCACTCCAACCTAAATCTGTGGAAGGAGTAGTGCATCTTTGCCAAAATGAACACTTTAGAAAGAAGAACATCTATGAAAACTATTTATGATAGTCCCTCAGTTTAGAGGGAGCTGGTCTAATGATAACACTACAAGGAGCTGTGTGTTAAGTAGCTGACAACATAAGTAATCTTTGAAAGTGGGCATCACAAGTGGCTAGGTCAGATGATGTAATGCATGGCACCAAAGGGAACAGGGAAGTCTCCTCTATCACAGATTACTATTGGATGCCAAATCTTAAGATTAGGAGTGCCTCTGTAGGAGGCACTTAGTTTCTTATGACCTGCCTGCATGAAAGCTCCCGGAGGTTGCATTTATTTGGGCTCCGTCTTTGCCATGTTTTGTTCTTCAGTCTTTCTACGCATTACTCACAAGAGCCAAGAAGGACGTTACTGAAACCAAGAACACGACTTTTGGAAGTGCTCGAGTAACTTGCAAACGCATCTTAAGTCTCTTTACCTTTTCCGTCGCCAGTTCTCAAAGAGTTGAGGATAGAAGGAGATAGACCAGGCAAGGAAATAGATCCAGCCAATCACCTCATCAGCATATTTCACTATGATGCTGTGAATCACCTGGAACTGAATCCTAGGTCTGGAGGTTAATGCATACAGAGTTAGTCAGTTTGTTCACGCTTTTTCAGGATATTTTCACTTGCTCTACTTAAAAAGAAAACAGAGTACAGGAGTTTGAGACAAAACAGTAAAGATCCCAAGTTGGTTTCAATTGAGTTTTTCCCCTTTCCTTTAGTGTCCTTGTTATGTTTAAGACTTCTACCACTCCTAGCCCCAATCTTCACCCTTTTCTTCTTCTTTCCTTTCCATTCTGTTGTCACACAAATCTTCCAAAAGGTCATCTTTTGCCTATCGTTTCCACTCCCTTAGCATGAGGTCTGTTACGCAACAGCGGAGTTTCACTTTTCATGCTCTGCCAGCAAAGCCTCACGATCACGCCTGTCCTGTTACACATTTCATGAATGTGGTTACCTCTGCATTTTTTTCAAGTTTTAAAAGCAGAAGTGAAATGAGGAAGTAAGACAGGAGTATGGTGTTGTGCAGTGCCATCTGGGCAATAGGCAAATACAATCCAGTTTTCTCCATGTTGCTAGGCTGTTTTCCTATTACAGAGGACAGCAGCCTCCATGAATGGAGGCCCCTCTAACCTAAAATCAGGCTACCACCCCACAGCAAGTTCTACACAGTAACAGCAGTATCCAACTGGACTTTTACAGGCAAATGCTTCATGGATCGGGAAAGCTAACGTAGTTTTGAGACTCAGGAAGGGTTATTAAACTAGACTAAGGAGCCATGAGAACTCACAGTCATCTGGTAACGAAATCAAGATACGTAGACTACCTCTCTGCTTCCATATGTTGTATTTTTCTGAATACCTTGAGGACTGCTGGAGGGTCACGACACCTTCTTGACTATATACCACCCACGTGTCATTAACTGTTTGACTATGAAGAGGGAATAATCACCTTAAGTGTAGGGAGCAGTAAGATACTAAGTAGAACTAAAAACCAGTTTCTCACCCAGTTAAGTTGGAATTACTGGTATGAAGATGCACTGTAACTTGTCCAACATCATCTGCTTTTACTTGGAAGTCTACCTTAGTGAGACCTGCAGGCAATTGTATCTGTAAGGCAAACCAGAGGAAAGAAAGAGGAGAATTGCATTATACAGACAGCAGGCTTTTGCGTTAAGTTCAGAAGTCTGTTATGCGACTTACTTCGTTAGGTAGTTCAACAATGGTTCTGTGCTTCGATGAGTATGTAATATTAAGAGTTATCAACAGTGTCTCATTTAATGGAGCCCTGCAAAGACAGAAAAGCCAAGTTAGACTCGTGCCTGAATTCCAAGACTTTCCTTCAGGCCTACTGGAAAACATCTGTCAACTCCTCACAGCTTTGGCAAACTTAATGGACAGTCCATCACAACAGTACTTGCCTAGTACTCAAAGGAACACCAATGCCAAGATATTTTAGCAGTGTACTGTTCCTTTTTCTGAAAACTTAGTCAGAACTAGTGGTGGGCACTAGACAGTTACAAGGCCACATTTTACCTCCCTCTTCTCTTCATGTTATTTCCCTCTGCCGTACAAGTGGCAGAGCAAAGCCATACCAGCAAGGGATTAATAACCACCATGACAGGATTTAGGGGTGGGGGAGAAAAAAGGCAGACGTGATGGAAGTGCTACGAACTAAGAATAAATTGACTGAAATAGAGACCTGCACAACTTTCTCCCTAGAACCTCACTGAGCCCTTGTCCAGAAGATTTAATTGTACTGCTGTACATACATTAGCGTTTCATAAGATTCAAGAGCCTGTACTTGTTCACTAACTAAATTACAGTACCGTATCTTTCTTTGAAAGATAAAGAGTTCTAGACTGTTGCAGCAATGTTTAGCCATTTTCCTTCCTAACCAGTTACTACATGGTCATCCGACTGTTCCCTTCTCCCCGCTCCACACTCCTTTGGGATCTCAAAGTTGTTGAAGATTTAGCACTCCTTTCCTGGAAAAAGGCTGACAAAGCAAGAACATAAACAAACAATGCGCTACATTAAACAATGAGGCTAAGGTGCATCAGCCCCAGTAGAGCTACATTTCTTTGCTAGAAACAGTGAGTTTTGTTCGCTCGGTAAAGTCTCTAGTGAGCCTTCTAGGAAATGCAAGTTTTTCTTAAGCTTTGCTTTTTGGAGGTGGAGGAAACTTCAGTTCGCTTACAGTAGACAGTTAAATAAGCTAATACAGGATAGATAGTACAGAATATCTTTCCCTGCTAGACCTTCCGTATAAATGGCATGGGATGTTGTTGGAGGCCTACTCCACACAAGACTATGTGTGAGGCTTCTGCACCACTTCAGTCCAAACTGGTTTTAAAGTGATGTAGTACTCTAGAAGTGGCCAGTCGCACACAAGTGAGATTCACTCTGTGCTCCTACCCTCCAGCTCCTCCCTGTTCCAAAGAGAAAGTTGGAATCATGATTTTACCTCAGAGATATAGTGATGTTTGTTGAACTTCCATTTTCTAATGAAACCACTTCAGGGGCAGACAATATATTAACGGCTCCATCTGGCGAAAACAAAACAACGCCCCCCCCAATCAATTACTATGAACGACAGACACTACTTCTGAAAAGCTAGCTGTTTTCTTTTGTGATTGGAAGATTTTTGTCAAATGCTGTCTGCGCTGTCAGTCTAATAAAAATAGTACACATACAACAAACAAAGGGACTACAGCTTATTTCAAGGCACACTAAACAACTTTAAAAAGAGGAACTAAATAACTGTCACTTGAACAAGTGATAAGGAAGCAACTTAAATATTTGAAGTGCAACAGAAGTTCATGCCAGTAGAAGTTATATGATATTTTAAACTCATGCTAATTGTTTCTTGCTGTGATCCTAGTAATTTGGGAGTCATAATGCTCAAATTTCCATTTAAAACCATTGCTTGAGCCACAGATTCAAACCAGATATCATATGTCCAAGAGACCATGCATTTGTTTTCCTAATGCTTCAGGACTCTCAAGCACCTTGCTAAATAGCTCTGCAGTGTTGCTATTAAGGGGTACACATTGCAACAACCCAGCTATGTTGTACCACATCATATTTTGAGAGGGAGGGCCAGATTATAAGTGCCAATACAACTGATATGAAAGCCATGAATAATCATGTGTCAGCAATTTTGGGTTTGTAAGTTTAAAGGACATAAGTGACAGGAAGAAGAATAAAGAGCTATACAAAAATAAAATCAGATATATGAAGAGCAATAAATGGATTGTCCTGGATACTTATTTTCTAACTGAAAGTGAACTATGAAGTTCAAGACAGTTAGAACTGAAATCATGGTCTAGAAAGATACATGGGCTGGGTACAGTGAAGTGGCAGACCCTAGCCGTTAGCCTCAGGTAGGAGCAAGGGTGAGTCCCTCTGGTGCATCAGGAGCCTCATGCAACAGTTGGAGCACCTCCTTGTATCTTCTGAAAGCTGACATATTTAGAAAAAATTGAGAAAGCTTGTCTAGATAAGAACAAAGTGCAAGAGCCACTATTGCAGGAAGTTGTGTAGACATTATGTGCATCAGAAGCAGCGATGAGCATCTTTCTTGTTGCCTTATAACACAGTGTTCTTAAGAAGTTATTTAGGAGAAATATAGGAGAAGTTATTTAGGAGCATATAAGGAGAGCTCCCTGTTTCATCACTGACTGCACAGCATTTAACTCGCATCTGCGGAAGCGAATTCATACGCTCCCTTAGCGCACCACGTATCCCACCAGCGCCTCAACACAGCGCTGTCCATGTGGGAGAGCACGAAGCCCGAGCACAGGCGCGAAGGAAGAGCCGAGGGGACGCCGGGAGCAGCTCTCTCCCCAGAGAGGTGCCTGGAGGGACCTTCCCCAGCAGAGCACGGCTCTTCCACCTCTTACTAGCCTGGAGCCGGCCCCTGCCCAGGGCAAACACTCACCGCCAGGCCCCAGCAGCGCAAGGGAGAGGCACAGCAGCGGTGAGAGCAGGCATCTCGTCCCCATCCTGGTAGAGCTGTGGAAGAAGGTGGAGGGGGGGGAAAGCTTGGCTCGGGCTCCACACGTTATGGGGGGCAGCACCACCCCGTCCCCTCAGGGGCAGCGCCCGCCAAGCGGCTCCCTGCACCGCACCACGGTCCCCGGCCCAACCCCCCTCCCCCCCCACCAAGGGACCCTCAGCCACCTCCCCGGCCCCGACAGGGCATTGGCCTTTTTCTCAGCCCCCTTCTCTGCCCAGACCCCCGGGGACATCTTCCCTTCGCGGCCTGCCCCACAGAGCGGCCGCCCCCTCACAACCGCCGCCCCCGCTCCCGCCGCAACACCTTTCCCGCGCGGGGACTACAAGTCTCAGCAGCCACCGCGCCTCCGCCAGCTCCCGCCGCCTGAGGCGGCCGCGGCGCGGTGCCTGCTGGGAGTTGTAGTCCTCCCCCCGCCCTGCCCTCACGAAGCACGGTGAAGCGGCTCCGTCCCGCGCTTTAAGGCGAGGGTGGGGGGGGAGGGCTGAGGACGAGCGTCCGGGAAAGGGCGTCTACCTCCGTCTAACGCCGCAGCTCCGTCTCGCGCACCTCCAGCTCTTCCCTTTTTCTGCTTCTCACGCGAGGCGGCCGCCTATCAACTCCCCGCCTAACGCCCCTTGGCCGGCGTAGCGCCGCTGTGTCCGTCCTCGGCTGCCATCTTGGGTGTGGCGAGGCCGGCGGCGGCGGCGCCGAGGCCGTGAGGCGGCAGGGCGGCGGCGGCAGGGAGCCGTTGCTGCTTTGCCTTTGCGCCGGGCTCTTGCTTAAAGCCGCGCAGCTGCCTGGGGGGGGGAGCGGTGGTTCGCCACACTCAAGATGGAGGGGGAAGTATCCAGGCACTGCTGAGGGGAGGCTTCCTCTGCCCTGAGCGCCGGAGTCCACAGGGCAGAGTCCAGGCCACTCGCCCTCCTTACCCAGTCTGCCCCAGTTCCCCCCAGTCCCCGCGCGCCGCTGGGGTGGGAGCGGGTGCTGCGTGTGCCCCCACAGCACCCTTGGCACCTGGGGCGGCTGGCAGCGAGGAGCAGGCGGGTGCCATGGCGGGCAGCGAGGCGGCGGGCAGGCCCGATGCCGCCTGCGTGCTGGGCATAGACCTGGGCACGACGTCCGTTAAAGCTGCCCTGGTGGTAGGGGGAGAGCGGGGGCAAGTGGTGGCCAAGAGCTGCTCCAGGGAGACACGGGCGCAAACGGGTAGCCCGGGCGCTGGACCGCAGGTAAGGGATGGCACGGGGCATGGCTGGTCGCGTCCGGGCAGCGGCCTCGCCTCGTAGCAGCCGGGTTGTGCTGCTGCGTTGTGCTGACTTTAGTCCTGGGTTGTTTTTGTGCCTAGAATGAGGGAGATAGTTGCTGCGTGCGTCTAGAGAGCTGAAATTAGAATTAAAATGCTGTCTCTTTACTGTTCGAGAAAGCCAAGTAAAGCCTCCTATTTTAAGAAAGATCGAGTCGCTGAAATGGTGAGGTCAAAGGGAAACAGTACAAAAGCCGATGAGTTTGTTAGGTGAGTAGTAAATCTTCAGGAACTCTTTCCCTTGCTTCGAAATGGAGGCGGCTGCTGGGAACGTTCCCTAAGTGGCACCACAGAGAGAAAAACGAGTTCTGCAGACCTTCTGCTGGAAAAGTCTGCCGCCACTTCCGCTATAGGCTCAGAGATGTCATAAGACAATCTGAAACTCTTCTCCCATGAACCATCACCTCATATTTGATGCTGTTGGTCAGGAAATGACATCCACTTGCCTGCTGGAAGTGATTCTGTACTTCAGCGTGAGGTGGAATCATAACTTGAAATTACTAGTTGAAATACCCAAGAATAGGTACTCCTGTTAGAGGACTTTAGATCTGCTGTGTTGGTCAATCTAAGAAAGCACAAATCAAATAAAATTGAAAAAAATATTTATTGACGTTCCTCCAGGCGTCTTGCCTGAGCAGAGGTATCAAAGCTCCTCCCTGCAGTTACGTTTATGCAGCCAAAAGTGTGTGTGTACAAAATACTTCACATCTACGTATAGACTATATTTAAACGTTTTTGCTTATAATTTTCTGTCACGCAGTTGAATCTTCAAAGTGTGGAAGTTGTAATACAGCTTCTGTTGTGGCATGAGTGGGTCAGTTTACCAGGCAGGTCAGTTTGCTGGGTAGATCTAAGAACAGAATATGCAGAAATGAAGTATCAGCCTCCTCAAAAGCAACAGTAAGTGGATATTGGAGGGGCTTTAGGAAGGTGTATGTGAGAGTGCATGCAAGTCAGAACCTCTTCATGAGGTAAGCCTGTTTGTGAGGAAAAAGAAGAGCGATTAAAAAATTGAATTAATAAAGGCATGTAGTGAGGAGGAAGAGTGTTACTATGAACATGAGAAGGGGACAGATTTTTAGAAAGGTATATTTTGAGTATGCTAACTTAGAATCAGAGAAATTATTGCAAGAGTTATTTGGTCTTCAGGGTAAGGTGCTGTTATTATCAGTCTCAACTTGCTAGTATTGATTTTGGGGTTTTATGGTTTGGGTTTTTTGCATTATTCCCGTCAATTTAGGAGTGAATGTTATTCTAATGTACGTTGTTAAGTTAAATGAATTACGTTGTTCACTTCTGGCTAGAGTAGGCTTATTTAATAAATACAGCGAGTGAATCCCAATGACGTTATGCTTAGTATGATGCTTTATGATTGCAGGGCAAGGAGCAGAACGTCTGGAAAATAATAAGAGCATTGAATGAGTGCCTTGCTGCTCTACCCCAGAAACTGCTTCAAAGAGTCAGTCACATTGGTATTTCAGGACAAATGCATGGGATTGTGTTTTGGAAAAAAGATCAAGGTAACGTTAATTCTTAGGCATTTCTGTTTCGAATATTAGAAGTTTTTAGCGCTGAAATGATCTTCAGGGAATTGCTACGTGTTCACTTTGGTCTTCTGTAAGACAGAATCATCAGGAGAGCTTGTTCTGTGGGGGTTTTGCTTTAATTTCTGGAATATCAGCAGCTTGCTACAGTTAACCACGTTGTTTACACAGACTAGTTAAAGGATTTAGTCTTATGAGATCCCTGTAGAGTCAGCGCAGCTATTAATACGAAGGAGGAATTGCATACTTGTAGCTTGACAAGTGTTTGTCTATCATTTGCTGTCTGCTACCAACTGAAAGAACTTCCGGATCATGTGAATTACTTTTTTTTTTTTTTTGAATGTTATTCACCTTAGAAAACACATAACTAGTTGTTGTCTGGTATCTTAATACCTTCCTGTGATTATGCAGGAGCGGTTTTAGCAGTTCTGTGTATGCCTTGAAAAATAAGCTATGCTAGAGCTTTATGAGAATGTGCATAGCATTAGCTAGCCAACACTGAATACTGCTATGCTAATTTGAAATGCTGTTTGAAAGCAAAGTAGGAGAAGAATTGAAGTCTGGTAAAAGATGATTTCTGTTCTTTTTTTTTTCAAAAAACTCAAAGCATGTTTTTCTGGTAAGCCATAGATTCTGATGTTGCATTGATCTTACTGCTTAAGCTTCTGCGAGCAGGGAAAGAAAAGGATTATGGTCATGATCCTGGATACACCTCTGCTTGTAGAATGAAAGGCCAAGACCTCAGAAATGAAATCATCCACAGTGAGGTAGTCATATAGGACTTGATCGTGCACGTACTCAAATACTCTTTGTGACAGTGAGGATGTTTGAAGAACTCAGCGCTTGGATTGCCAGCTGTGGGAGCCAGGGACAGATTCTCTTCTTGGCTAAGCTGATATAAATGTACTTGAAGTCCAGGGCATTTGGTTCACATTTCAGAATCTGGTTCCATGTCTTCATTCTCTTTACCTTACAGTGTGAACATCTGAGCAATTATACAAGTATTAAAATAATAATAGTAGCTACGCAAACTAAGCAAAGTTTTATTGAACAGAACACATTTCCCAAAAGTGCTGGTCACCGCCTGTCAAAGGTTGTTAGGTTTTTAATGGCTTTAAGAGACACTATGCTATTCATTACTGTCTACGTTTTTACTTTAACTACTACAATTATTACTAAGAAATATTTCTAAAGGCTGATGGACTGAAGGAGCTGTTGTTTGCTTTCCAGCTGTCCCAAGGGCTGTGTAAAAAAGCCTCATGGATTCATCACAGACACAGATTCTTTTGTGATATTGCTTAATATTTTATTTCCTAAAGCCACACGTCACTTTTGTTTCAACTCTTGCATTCAGTAAAGGGAAAGAGTTTGTTTGCTCTCATTTACTTTGAGTAGACTAAGTGAATCCATGTGCTTTGGGACACAAATTACATTTTTAATTGCATCCTTTAGGGTTAGATTTATGGTTAATAGTGTTTCTTAGAATCCACTTAAAACTAGAAAAGCAAACCAACTGGAAATTCAGTTCAAACAGACTTGATAGAACGAGGAACCAAGGGGACAGGAAAAGGTATATCTTTGCTTTGCACATTTCATAGGCTGCTTTTTATTGTGCGAGTGCGACTTCAAATCCCTGTATCCAGTCCAGGAAAGACTCTCTTGGCTATGTTTGTACTCGTAAGTAAAACAGCCTGGGGCTCCTCTCTGACCTCAAGAGAGGTCAAGTGGCACAGCAAGAGAGGTCAAGTGGCACTGCACAGCTTGCATCTGTATGACAAAAGTCTACCCCTACCCCCCAGCCCAAAAAAAAAAAAAAAAGTAGCCTCAGTCACAGAGTCAGCGCTCTGTCCTGTCCCTGCAGCGTGGCCAGGCATTGCCTGGGGCAACAGTAGCTGCCAGAGGTCGAAACCATGCCATGGATTGTGCTAGCAAACATCACGCTTGAGCTCAGGCCCCGGTTTAGTTGCTGCGCTGGCAGGACCCGTAAGTTGCCTTGTAGGACTGCTTGCGGTAAGCGTGTCAGGGCAGGAAGTAGCACGCTGGCCTGCAGTAATAGCAAACATTGCTGAGAAGGCTCCTTGCAGCCTTGAAAAGTTGCCAAAATTTAGCTGCGGCCTTTGCATGGAAGAATGTGAAGGTGACTTCAAAGGCGTAGCGTCCTCTGCTCAGAAGGAACATGCTAGACTGAGAAAACTGAAGCAAAAACTGAATTAAACCCTATTTTGCCTTCAGTGAAGCTTTGTTGTAGATAAGAGGAAGGTACTCTTTAATACTTCGCAGTCCCTTGCTTAATAAATACAGATCCAGGTTTCCTTTAGCTTTGACTCAAAAGGTGGAAATAACTATGTGTTATCCATTATATGCCGTTGACTACTAATACAACTCTCTCTAGGTTGTGATGTGACAGATCTCAGTTAAGGTTTATACGCGAGAGTTGTCATAGCAGCTCATTACCTCCCTTAGCAAAATTGTAAATTTCTGGTGGGTTACCTGTTATTTAAGTTGTATCATTAGTATCTCAAGGTGAAAGCTCCTTGTCCCTTTAGACAGTAGGAGTGCTGGTAGAGAAGGAAGGCTTTGGACAGCGTTCTCTGTTTTAGCAAAAGATTATGGCATTATGACATTATCTAGGACTGAAAAGTATGACTAATTCATTTGTTTGCAATCACTATTGGCTCTTTTTCTGTTCTTCCGATGTATTGCACAAATTATCTGAGTATCCAGAAATGAAGAATGCTGGGCAGACTATGCTGTGAGGAATCGCTGGACTTGTCAGACACTGTGTGTTTTAGGTTGCAAATGGACAGAGAGTGGAACTGGCCCAAACTTTGAGCCTGAGGAGGTCAGTAATCTGATTACTTGGCAAGATGGCCGCTGCAGCCCTAGCTTCCTCTCTTCTCTTCCTCAGCCACAGTCACATATCAGCTTGGCTACAGGATTTGGATGCGCCACAGTCTACTGGTATTTAAAGAAAAGGTACTTTTTTTTTTTTTTTCAAAAGGGTTTTATATCAGGCTATTTCATTGGCAGTTTCTCACCTAGAACTTACATAACAGTTAGTATTTCTGTAGCAAATTAATGCCACTACAGGCTTTGTTGCTGCATTTCTCTGTAATCATAATATTAATTAAATAGTCAAAGAATATTTAAAATTTCAGTATTCAATATAAACTATATGCAACTGAGCACACGGGAGACCCTGACGTCATAAAAATACTACAGATTTCTTAATAAAAAGAAAATCCTCTGCCCGTATAGTAACAGAAGCCTTAAAGAATCAGAATAATTCTAATCCAGCCTCCTGCTCAGAGGAAATCTGGTAATACAGTTTGAACACTACAATTCTGCCTTTTGCAGATTGTTTGTCGAAAGTACAAAGATGCCTAAGACAGTAACAGAAGTGCTTTGGCTGCTTGCTGCCAGATGCTAAAAGAAACAGTCCCTAAATTAATTATAGTTCCTTCCTTCCTTAGACGTTGAGCTCCTTATGAGGTGGAATTGATGGTCTGCTTTATTGTGGCGTGTTTGCAGAGGATGTAATTTTTCACTTCTGCCTTGACATCAGCAGGACTTGCTCTTCAGTGAGCATCTCCAGTATGTTATGCTTCTCAAAGAGCTGATATTTTCCTCGACAATTACTACAGGTTCTGTAAAAGTTGGGAAAAACTTGGTTTCTTCCAAAGCGTGTTCAACAAATGTATGGAATGTGCCTGATCTTGCCTCAGTGTTGTATTGATCGTGAGTCCAAGCTGTTTTGTTCCTGCTTTGTTTCACTGTTTGGTACATTTCCTTCCATATAATTTGTGGATCCTAAAGCAACTGCAGGAATTTTCCTATTTTTCTCAAACGCTCCAGAATCAACAAAATGATGTTGTGCAAACAGTTACTGATTTCCTGACAAAATTTGCAATGGTGTGTTTTTGAACCTGGACAACTCGTTTCCTTAAAGCTAGTTTTTTCTGTATCTTCCATCAGGATTAAGTATTGCTGCTGTGGTAACATCTTGGAAAATAAATTCCATTATAAAACCCAAAAGTACAGGTTGATTGCTTAGGCTGCTGTTTTGCTGTTTGTTAGGAGATGAGATTGCACATGTCTGAAGTTCCTAGTAGCACTGGAAGTATTCTTGCTATCTCGTGCCTTAAAACACTGCTCATTGTTTTTGTTTAATAATGTTTTGTTCAAAAGTCCAGATTTTCTGAAGTCTTATGATGCAGCTGGCACTATCCATGACTATGTGGTTGCCATGTTATGTGACCTGAAGAAGCCACTGATGTCTGTCCAGAATGCTGCCAGCTGGGGATATTTTAATTCCAGAAGCAAAAGCTGGAATACTGATATGTAAGTGCTAAGATCATTCAACGCATTCTACTTGTTGCTTGTATCAGGCAACATGAACGTCTGTCTCTTTGGGCCCTAACTATGAAAATGCTACAGATAGAAAGTGAATGAAAGTCACTCCTGAGCAGTTGTGATGTGGCCCATACAGGAGTGTTGTGGGTTTGCTCTGGTTTGTAAGGGACATAATGCTTAAATTATATAAAATCTGGCACTGTATTTTTAGAAACAGCTAAAACAGCAGAGCTGAGGGGATTGTCAGTGAGGCCTTGTATACAAAACTGTTCCTTTCCCTTTCTGTGGTATGATCATGGGTTGCAATGGGATGGGCGAGTGACTGCTGCAGCCCGTGCATTACCTATGTGATGGTAAAAGAAGGCTATTAGTTCTTTCAGTTCAGCTTCTTTGTAACCACTAAGATTTACTTGTGATACTACCTAAAAGTTATTAGGCTACAGGAAGTCTTATGGGAAATTAGGTTTTGTGTGTGTGTGTGTGCTTTTTTTTTTTTTTTTTTTTTTTTAAATGATTTGCTCTTTCAGGGGGGACCATATACAATTCAGGGCTTAGGTTAGGCCAGGACTCCAAGGTGAAAAGATCTTCTGCTCCTGAAGGTAAACTAATTTTTAATGCCTTGAAAGAGTGACAGAAGCTTGCATCAGGATTGCTGATCTTTCACTAATCTGGTGTAGCTGTAGCCACAGAATGTATCTTGCAGTTTGTTTGTGTAAGGAGTTTGTTGGACTTAAGTCTTTGTGATTTGGTTTTGAACCACTAACTGTTTGCATAACAGCTCTAAGTTCTTTGGCATGTGAAAGATGATTTTGTTTTTTAGGCTGTTTTTGTGGTTGACCCTTAACTCTGGAACTGCCCGTATGTATGACAGCATTAGCTTAAACTGGCAGTGCAGGTACTGCTGTATAATGTCAGGTAATCAGATTGTATATAAAGTATTTATTCTTCTAGAGTATTCTAGTCCACCCAGCGAGTGGAACTGGAATGCTGCTTTGGTCCAAGGCAAATCTTTCTAAATAGGTGAAAGTCTCCATAAATCCGGCAGCCACAAATGCCAGGTTCACCTATGACTTCAAAGAGGTCCTTGTAGTCATGTTGCATGTTCCCATTCTGCTTTCCTGCAATTACATTGTTCTGATTGCAGCTTGAGAAAGTCCGGCTTTCCTGTTCACTTGCTTCCAGAGGTGGGAGACCCTGGCAGCATTGCAGGCAGGACAATCTATGCATGGCATGGAATACCCAAGGGAGCAGAAGTCGGAATTGCCCTCGGAGATTTCCAGTGCTCTGTTTATTCCTGTCTGACTGAGAGGACTGATGCAGGTATGATTATGTAGCTGATAGGCTGCAGCTGAGACCTCAATTTTTATTTGTATCTGTCTGTGTGATTAATTAATCTTGATATCTTATTTGTTTTTTCTTTGTCCTCCTTCATGGTAGTCTGCTAAAAAACTGAACTTTTTCTTTCATGTCCTAGTTCTCAATATCAGCACCTCTGCTCAGCTGACCATCTCTATGCCCCCGGGATTCCAACCTCCAGAAACACCAGATCCTTTCTCAGCTGTTACTTATTTTCCCTACTTCAATGGTAACTACTTGGCAGTGGCAGCATCGCTCAACGGAGGCAACGTTCTAGCAATGTTTGTGGACGTGGTGGCCCAGTGGACAGCAGAGCTGGGTAAGTTATTTCAAGGATAGTTAAAGCTTAAAATAGGGTTAATCAGGAAGGTACCACAGTAGCTGAGGCAAAAGAACAAGCCTGGAGCTGTTTTGTTGCGCTCCATAAGGAACAAAGATGACTCTTGTGTCACGCTTCCTAGATCTCTAGAATTTCCTTTTGAAGCTAATGAGCATGCTGGGACAGTCATGCCTGGACCCTGCATTCACATCATCTCTAGCTTTTCTTTCGTTTCGAGAATATAAGATAATATATTTCAAAAGGAAAGGTCAGCAAATTTGAAGACAGCTGCTAATTTTGTATGATTGCAGTCCAAAAGAGTCCTCTGATTAAATCAATTGCCTTTTGCTGCAAATTTTGCAGAACTCTAAACACTTAATGGATTTTAAGACTCAAGTTCATGTAATATCCCTTAAGTGCTTTAAGTGTGGTCTTTACAGGCCTTTTTGTATTCCTCTCCTGGGTGTTGCAGTGAAGCAATGAATTCTTAAATCCTTTACTCTTTCATCAAGTTCTTGAAGGAAACTCTGCATTTAGCTTCAGTGAATGGATTGCATGTGAAGTCTGCCATTAGTGCCTTTAGTGATGTTTTCTTGTGTAACTTTGCACCATGTAGGCAAAGAAGGATAGCTCTGTTATCAGAAGTGGCAGTTCCTGTAATCAGGAAAAAAATTCTAGCATCACAGTATGCTGGAAGGGAAGGGGGTTCAGAGTCCTGGAAAAGCTATTATCTTTGGCACAGGGAAAAACAGATGTGCAATATTTTGCTGAGCCGGTGGATCCGTTTCCATTTTAAGTCTCCATATGTAAGGTGTACTAGACCCCTTCAAATTAGTAACATGGTATTTCCCTTTTGCAGGCCTTGAGGTTCAGGAGTCTACTATCTATACAAAAATAATCAAAGCAGCCTTGGCCCAAAACAACAGCAAACTCTCAATCCACCCAACAATATTTGGAGAGAGGCACGTGCCTGAGCAGTTGGCTTCAGTGACCAATATCTCCGTCTCTGACCTCTCCCTGGGTCATGTAACTAGAGCTCTGTGCCGTGGGATCATTGAAAATCTCCATTCCATGCTGCCTTCTGAGCGCCTGACGGAGACAGGAGTGAGGAGGATTCTGGGAACTGGGAGTGCCCTTGCCAGGAATGAGGTGCTGAGGCAGGAAGCAGAGAGGATTTTTCCCTTCCCTGTGATTTACGGGAAGGATGTTGACGCTGCTGTGGGGGCTGCCATGGTGATGTTCCCCAGAAAATAAAGTCATTATTTGGAATGGCCTGACATGCATTTTCTTATTCTTCTTTTTTCTCTAGATGTACGGTGTTTCCTTTCACTTCCTAACTTTTTCTGGAGTTGTAGTCAATGTACCATCTCACTCACCGCAGCAAAAACCAGCTTCTCTTTAACGTCCGTTTCTGCTCCTGGCTGTACACAGGGGCCTCCATTTCCTTGCTCTGCCATTTCCATTTGCGAAATGAGAAGTAATTACCACATGAAATTTGACTGAGTGATTAGGAGAGATCCATTAAGTTTCTGCATAAGATGTTAATTTCATGCTAGGCTCATTTTCCTGGTAGGAAATATGTTCAGAAGGGCTAAGAGAGAAGAGTAGCTTTCTGTAACTTGATCTGACGCTTTCATTAGAGACATCTTGTGCTTAAGCTGTCTCATAGTATACATACATATAGGTAGTAGGCTGGGATGTCAAGCTTGTTTGAGAAGTTTGGTGGCACTTGCACAGAATGAATGCCATTTTTTGCACGTTGCCTGTGTAGAAGATGAAATACAGCCTTGGCTTGCATGTCAACAAAATGATCAAAATAAAACATGGAGGATTATATCTGTGATCACTCAGTGGATTTAGGTCAGAGGTGAGACTAGGTCAGTACCATGACAGGAGACACCTGAAATGCAGGGCTTATATCCTAATACAGGATACGTTCACAGGGTATGAGTGAGGTAACTATTTTTCTTATTTGGCAGTGTGTAATTATTTTATGGGGTTTTTTTTTTTGTTTGGTAGAGAGGATCAGGGCTTCTCTGGAACAGTCAGAATTTGTGATGAACAGGAGGAGGTAGCCAACTCAAAGTTTTATGGAAGTCTAATCCTCATCTCTTTGAACTGTGATTTTACTTTTGAGCCCAATCACAATTATCATTTCTGAGAGATGATCCACAGAAATGATTTGCTCTTGAAATACAATGCCCAGGTATTTTAGTGTATTTGATTTGAAGGTGTTTCTGATTCTGCCCTTCGTGTATTGTGCCATGTAAGTGAGTTTTAACATGGTAGACTCTAACCCATTTTTAGTGTTGAGTATTGATTATGAGACTTCCCTTAGAATTTCTAAGTTTTTATCTCCTATGCTATGCTCTTAAAATTGATTTCTCTGCCTACTCTTTATTTTGATATAAAAACATTCACACTTTATTTGTCAGTCTGAAACAAGATGGATGTATGCCTTTTCTTGCTCAGATGAGATTGGGGAGTAAGACAGTTTCATGTCATCTGGATGCAATTTCTTTACTGAGAGCATCTATTTCAACTGAAATATGGATGTATATTTTCATTTTACACATTAGCAACATCAGGACTGCCTCATTTTCTTAAGTGAGAAAGCTATTCTGAGTTCTGAGACCTGAATTACAGAGATGGATTAATTTCCGTTTCTCTCCAGACTCCCTCCATGCATCTGTTTCACGTGGTGGTTATAGAACTATTGGCATAAAAGGAATTGCAGACAAAGTGTAGAGTAGTTGAAAAATTTTGTAAAAGGTCTTGATTTTGTTATGTATATTTTTTCCCCTTGTTGGTTGTTATAAAATATTTTGGTATCAGCAGATCTGTTTTCATTTTTGTTGAATAGCTGTGGAAAGAGCTGATAACACTTTTCCACCATGGTACTGCAGCTGCTGTTAACCATGAAACCAAGCTGTGTCCATTTGCAGAAGCTAGTAAAATTTGCTCTGACCTTAGGTTGCAACGGTCTCTAGTGCTATTAGCAAAGGCAAGACTATCTCTGACCTGCAGACAAGCCTTGGATACATCTTTAAGATCTCTAGCATAACTACTGATATTTTTCCATTTGTAGAGGTGGAGAGAGCTCTTAGCAGGCAAAAACACTCTCAAGCACAGAAGTCACGCAAAGCCTACACACTCATGTGTGGGTACATGGATGCAGGCCCAAGAAAAAGGAATGGTTTTTCTTCTTGTTTATTACTGTCCAATTCTGATAGGCGTTCACATCTCCTAACGAGCTCACACCTTTAAACCAAGTCTCTCCTGAGATGGAATATGATACCTCAGACAACCATTACAAGAGTCACAGGATGCTGCTGGTAAGAGGGAATTAACATCTTCACAAGAAATATGAGTCAAGGAGGCTGATGAGGGAGGCATCAAAGCTCAGGAAACAGCAGAAAGCTTCTAAAGTGTGCGCATCAGACCATGGTAAGGCTGAAAGGAATCGAGTCCAGGAATGGGAGAAGAGGGGGAAGGAGCATTTAGCGAAAGGGATCAGTGAGAAGCTTTGAGACTGAATGAGGAAGACCCTTTGCTGACCCATATAGTTCCCTTACGAGCCCTGCGTTGCAAATGGTGAAGGAGTTAATCATAATATTGAATCAGATACTCTGCTCAGCAAAATTCCAGGAGCACCAGACAAGGATCTGGCGCACTGCTAATCTATATTTATGCATTAATAAATAAGCATTTTATTTCCTTTGAGTACAATACCATAGGGTGTTTTAAGTAGTATAATTAGTTCACTATTAAATAGGCAAATATATTATTTTTTTATAGGTGGCAAGACTAGAAAGATTTCTTATCCTGTAGTTTGACCTTTTGCAAAACGTAAACAAATTTCATCAAGTAATTTCTTTATCTAGCCTCAAACCTCAGGAGCTAGATGTTTGCAGCCTCTAGCCTAACAACTACAGCTTATCAGCTCAGCTTGCTGGAAAAGCTGTCTCTCCAGCCTCGTCTGTGGCAGAGAGATCCTATGTTCGTGACATTTAACAACATTTGACACAATTCTTCAATTTTTTTAGGGGACAGAACCAGCACAGATGAGATAAGATTTTTTTTTTTCCTAATGTTGCTAACATTTTAATGTTTTTAAATCTGTTACGTGTCTATTTTTAAATAAAACATAGTAGGAACATGGAATGATAGAGTGGCCTTAGGATTTTCTGTCATTGGGTTCTCCTTTAACTGTTCAGAATCAATTTATCTTTAAGATGCTTGGTGAGGTTTTGTGGCAGCCACCCAAGAGCCTCCAGAAAAGGTAAATGATTTCAGAGACGAGCTGTGGCATATTTTAGAAAGTTTTGCAAAGTGAAATGAAGCAGTTGTGTTGTTTGGTGGGTGGGGTTTTGGGGTTTGTTTTTGTTTTTGTTTTTTTGCAGCTTGAGTGTATTTGCAAAGAGGAAATCTGAAGAGGAGTGTCCATTACTAAATGTAATTAGGGGAGGGAAAAAAACAATAGCAATATATTGCAATTCTTGTAAAAAGCTTTACTAAACCCCTGGGAATAGCAGCTACTAATGCTTCTACTTCCAGAATTGTTCTTGATGATTTTATTACTGTGTTCCCTGTTCTTCTAGTGAACTTCCCTTGATTCTAAAAATCATCAGTGCATAGAACAATTTTGTGGACAAATGAAGTGGAGAAGCAAACTGTGGTCTTTTTGGTCCAGGCACCTAGGAGAAAGACTCTCTGGCACCAAATTCCTGTAGATTCCTAAGACTGGAATATTTTGCGGAAGACAGGATTTTTTGCAATATTCGTAAGTTCTTCATGTATATTTGAATAGCATGCTTGTTGGTTGTTTGTATGCTCTCTTTGGTATTTATCATTAGTTGTGGTTCAGTCAGATACTTTCAACAACAGTATTTCCTTATATCTCATTTTATAGGTCAAACTTTGATGTACATAGGATTCAAAGAGTCCGAATAAGTTATGCATGTTTTCAGGTTAGAAAATCTTTTTAAAATAATCCTTCCACAGAATTTTGAACGTTATTTCCCTTGCAAATTTCATACTCAGGAGGAAAAGTGACTTTTTCTTGGTTATCAAAGATGTTACCAACAGGCTTTAGAAACAAAAGCACATATAATGACTAAAACAAAACTGAGCAAATTGCCAGGGAGCCAAGATTAAGTCTCTTCTGCTTTTTCTTTTATTGCACCTATTGCACGGAAAATAAATGATTCAGTTTTCCACAGCAATGTCTCTTGATGTTTTTGGCTTGATCCACTGTAATTTAATTAAGACTAAAAAAAAGAAAATTGTATGTGGCTGTTTTCAGACTTTTTTTTTTCATTTTTTTATAACTCTATTTTGATAGCTTCTTCCAAAAATTAATTGTTCTGCAGTATTCTTAGTATCAAATTCCAAATGAAAATATTTTTTCTATTCATAATTTCTTACTTATAGAATAATTAAGATAAGAAGATACTACGTTAGTCTTTCAGAATGCTGCTAAGGTTGCAAAGAACGTGAAAGGTTGGAGAACACAACAAGTTAAACTATTGTTATTAGTATTTCATCTGTATTATGCTGATTTGCTTCCAGTTACTTTAAATGTGGAAGTTTGCAGATTGACGTTTTCTTCCCATGTACGTTATTCAAAATTATAGAAAATGCAAATATATGACAAAAGTCTCATTCCCATCACACGTGCACAGGAAAATGTAATTGTGCCTTAGTGTAAATATTAATTAGTCCCATCGAACTGAAAATCTGGCTTTAGTGTAATAGAAAGGTTTATGGACATTTCCTCAGAATACTTTTGTGAAGAGCAACAGCTTGGAAGCATATTTGTGACGTTGTTTTCACACCGAATGTAGAGAGAACGTTACTGACCACTGCAATTTGTTTATAATTGAAGGCCTTTTCAAGATTTTGTAACATCTCTGTGTTCAAAGCAGTAAGATTTCCAAAGCAACCTAGGGTTTTTCTAAGGCTGTTCAGCACCCTCTAAAAGCCAGGTATGCAGCAGTTCAAGTATGATGTTGTTGCTGTCTGCACTGATGGACTTCCAGAACATTTCATATTCTGTGGTATGAAAACCGACGTTTGGCTGTTTAAAACAGTTTGACAGGACAGCAAAAAAGTCTCTGCTCTGTCTTCATTATTGTGTATTTGTTAACTTCTATCAAATTCTTTGTGGTTGTAAATCAGACAAAATCAGAGCTGTGGTCTTACAAGGATCTCTTATCTGTGGTAACGTTTTCCTTTCTGTTTCTGTGTCTCATGTCTGAGGTGACACTAATCTACCAAGAATCATACAGCCCAATTTTCATCTGGTACTGTAGTAACTCTGGTAAAGTCATTAGGTGATAATTTTCCTACATGCAGGAAATCCTTTGCGCTCATCAGCACCGAGATATGTTTGTGGCACAAAACTCTCCGTCAGGTTTTTTTCATATGCCAAATATATTCTTGAAAATATCTTGTGGCACAGAACAGTTAGCAAATAGAGAAGAAAAGCAGGGGTTATTCTGTATTGGAGGTTGTCCAGGGTTTAACAGCGATGGCAGGTATACTGGAGGAGGAGGAGGCCCTAGTTTAAGCAAAGATGGCCAGCTCTGCAGCCTGGGGTTTTGCTGTCTCTGTTCTGAAGTGGGTAAAAGCAATGGGGAGTAACGAACAATGTGGGAATAATGACGTGCCAGACTGCTCCAGCTCTAGGCATAGTGACTGTGTCCGTCTGTCTGTCTTGATTCTGGGATGAGAGCAACCATTGTGCTGTTTCTGGAGAGTAGCCCTAGGAAAAAGGGGGCACACAGCCTTGTAATGTGCTGACTTGAGGTGTTTGTGCGGTTCCTCGCAGACGGCCTGCTCGTCATGTCTTCCATTCTTGGGAAGGTGAAGAAGTTTGGCAGTTCTGACATAGAGGAATCTGAAGTGACAGAGGAACACATGGATGGGGAGGACTCCCTGCTGGAAATGCCTGACAGCCTCCAGGGTACTCTCAACACCAAGGTGCAGCCACCCAAAAGCAACATCTTTGCAAGACGTGGGCGGTTTGTGATGGGGGATAGTGACAGGGACATGGCACCTATGGACTCCTTATACCAGATGGATCATCTGATGGCACCTTCTGTCATCAAATTCCACGCCAATTTGGAGAGGGGGAAATTTCACAAGTAAGTTTGCCTCGTAAGATTTGGTTGTAATGGATGCAGTTTGACAGTTTTAGGCTGTGTATCTTAGTGCAGCATTTATTCTCCCCACATTAGCGTGCCCGGTATTCAATTCCATTATTTTCAGTGCCACAGTAAGGAGAATATCCTGACACATTAACTAATACCCTGTAACTAATACCCTGCTGTTACATCTAAAAGTGATAACAGGTTTTGGCCCTTGACATCTCTGTGAAAATTCAGCCAATGGATACCTCACTCAAAATTAGCGACAGGTCTTAGTAACCTACTTGAGACCGTTTAGCCAATGGAAATAACTCCAAATGAGAACGTGGGAGTTCCTGGCCCCCAGGCCTGTAGTTACTGTCAGACTTCAGTACTTCCTGAAGTATTGTTCTCAACTTTCAGCAACAGAAACAGAATTTTATCAGGACAGTTGCCTGCAGACTTTATGATCTTGTAGACTTCATAGATCCATCTAGACCAACCAGTAGTGCTTTCTACTTCAAAAAAGCAAATGAAGCATAGTAATTTGGTCGTTTATAAACGGTCTGCTTAATACCAGTCTTTAAGTAACTGAAATTTACCTTTGTTAGGCTCCTATCTACTGATTCCATCACAGGCTGCTCAGAAAAAGCTTTCAAGTTCTACGACCGCAGAAGGATCTTTGATGCTGTAGCCCAAGGCAACACAAGTGATCTGGACGATCTGCTGATATATCTTAATAGGACCTTGAAGCATCTCACAGATGATGAGTTCAAAGGTACCTTTTAGTGTCACACACCTTCAGTTGCCCTTGTCTTCTTCCAGTAGTGCTACTGAAATGGAAAAAAAAAAACCAAACCATCATCATGTTAAATGCAAAGTAACTGCAGAAGGACTTCTAATAGCCAGTACTTCTCCCATTAATAGGACAACCTTTGATTGCAAGGTTGCAGGAGAGTTTAGAAAAGTTTGAGAATTTTTCTGTGGAAACCCCAAATGGGTTTTCTTGTCTTTTCAAAAGATCCTCAGAAACTCCTGCATGCCTGGGAGTCATGGCAGGTTTGTGGTCATTTCCATATATCTGTAATCTTTTGTTACAGAACCAGAAACTGGGAAAACATGCTTATTGAAAGCCATGCTGAATCTGCATGATGGGAAAAATGACACCATTCCACTGCTGCTGGATATTGCAAAGAAAACTGGAACTCTGAAAGAGTTTGTTAACGCAGAGTATACTGACAACTACTACAAGGGTAAGAGAAACAGCCAATACAGTGAACGCTTGCTGATAAGGCTGAAGATAAGCAGGGCCCTCAAACGGTCTTCTGCATGAGGCCTTCTGCATGAGGCCTTCTGCCTGAGGATGCAGCATCCCAAAGTGCCAGCATCTGATTAACAGTCAGTGCGTTTGTGGCAGGGCAGTATTTGGTTAGACAGGTGCAATATTATGCCCTTTCTGATACACAGTGATTTAACAGCAGGTTCAGAGAACTTGCATTTGCTCTCTGTGCCATCATACTTATTTAACTCTAGAACTTTTCAGCGTGCAGAGCTCTCAGTTCCACCCTCGTACATGGAGCTGAAGGAATTGTTCCTGAAAGCTGTCAGTCTGCATTACATGTTATAGATTTCTGTGTCTGATGAGCGTCTCTGTAGGCCAGACTGCACTTCACATCGCTATTGAACGAAGGAACGTGTACCTAGTGAAGCTCTTGATCCAGAATGGAGCAGATGTTCATGCAAGAGCCTGTGGGGAGTTTTTCCGGAAAATCAAAGGGAAACCTGGCTTTTATTTCGGTAGGAGTGAGTACTGTATGCGCTTTATTGATTGAGTTATCCATATCATTATCACAGGTACAAAGCTATTCAGATAATATTGTTTATGTGGAACTGGAGGCCCACAAGTACCAGATGGGTTAAGCCACTACTCAGTCCAAACACTTACTCCCAAAGGCTACGATTATAGAAAAAACCTGTGGGATTTACACAGTTGGATCTGATGGTGTTTAGCGTCAGCTTGCTGTCCACATCCCTTTGCTTTCTGAGCTCTATAACCTTTGGAAGGTTGTAACCTTCTGCTAGCCCTCCTTTCAGTGCTTTTGTAGGCAGCCGTGATTCTGTGGTGCTTAAGTTTCAGTTAAACCAAAGAAAACGCGATTCGTTAGAATCTATCTCAAAAGTTGGTGCTAAATCAGACAAACTCGCCTCTCTCTCCTCACGGTTGAAGATGAAAACAGCTTGATCTGCTTTTTGTTTGTGCACGTGAGGTAATACTTGCACATGTGCTGTGCTTTTTGACCAGTCATTCCCATTGCTTACCCACAGGGGAGCTGCCTCTGTCCCTGGCTGCCTGTACCAACCAGCTCTGCATTGTGAAATTTCTCCTTGAGAACCCCTACCAGGCAGCCAACATCACTGCTGAGGATTCCATGGGCAATATGGTCCTGCACACACTGGTGGAGATCGCGGATAACACTAAGGATAACACCAAGTTTGTTACCAAGATGTACAATAACTTATTGATCCTTGGTGCCAAAATTAACCCGATCTTGAAGCTAGAAGAACTCACCAACAAGAAAGGGCTGACACCATTAACTCTGGCAGCCAAAACAGGAAAGATAGGGGTAGGTGGGCGCATGTGTGTCACTGTCCCCATCGCTGCATTAAATTATGGAGTACTTACAAAACATTTGCCTACGACAAATTTTATGACTGCTTGTTGCATGGGCCTTTTAGTTCATAGGACCAGATGCTGCAGTTCAACATGCAAAATTGCAAAGTCCTAAAGGCTACGAAGTGTGTGTCTATGGATGCCCAGCTGGCGTATTTATATACTACCAGTACGCAAGTGCCAACCAAGGTGGAAACAGAAAGCAGGTCTCGGCAGTTATCTGAGCTACTAAAGGCATTGTACTTTTGACCAGCTAGCATAACCCACCCTCTAACAGTTCCTGTTCACCATGAGTGCAAACTCAGAGATGTGTAACAAACGTCTCTGCGTTGCTCTTTCTGTTCTGAAACAGATACAGTGGCACATTGTAAGTGGTAGAGAGCAAAGAGATGGGCTTCCTAACATATTCTTGTTTTTCATGCCCCAGAACCCAGTGAGAAAATTGATAGTTTAGTTGAGATTTTGGTCTCTGCAGTCCTCCAGTGAGTTGACTTCAGCACAGTTAAACTAGGGAGAAGAAATTAGCCCTGCCTTTTTATGGAGATGCTGAGGAACTTAAACTCTACTAGCGCTGAAATGTGGATTGTATTATTCTTTTGCAATTAGATTTTCGCTTACATCCTCAGACGAGAGATCAAAGATCCTGAGTGCAGACACTTATCTAGGAAGTTCACTGAATGGGCCTATGGACCTGTCCACTCATCTCTTTATGACCTGTCTTGTGTAGACACATGTGAGAAAAATTCAGTGCTTGAGATCATTGCCTACAGCAGTGAAACACCAGTGAGTATTCACCTCCTTGGCACTTTCTTCATGGGCTGGGGGACTGCTCCGGAAGAGCTCTGTATTCCACGTGATGCATCTTTTTGAAGAGCTTCCCTTTCTGGCAGAGATATGCAATGTTATGAGAGCGTGTGGTGTGCTAATGTCGCTCAGTGCAGTCTATATTCCCTTGGGCTTGGAGGGAGTAGAGCTGGTTATGCACAGGAGGGTTGAAGACTCTTGCCATCCTTCTCTGGGGGCTGTGTCATTCCCTGCCATTTCTTCCTCCTTCCTGCTTCCCTCTCCTGTGAGGAAGCAGCTTCTAGTAGCTAGAGCAGGAGACTGGGTAGCTGGAACGGTTCCAGCTGTCCCTAGCTCTGCTGCCAACTCAGCATACCACTGTGGACAAGTCAATTTGCCTCATTTCTATAAAACAGCAATCTCCTTTCCTGAGTTAATGGGTATTAGAGGGAACGTTTGCTGAAGATGAATATCACCTGCTGTTTTCAAAGGCCAGTAGATACTGGTCGTGTCAAGGTTCTCCTCTTTGTCATTCCACTCAGAACCGGCATGAGATGCTGCTGGTGGAACCCCTCAACAGGCTGCTGCAAGACAAGTGGGACCGCTTTGTCAAACATCTATTTTACTTCAACTTCTTTGTCTATGCCATGCACATCATCATCCTCACCACAGCTGCCTACTACAGACCTGTGGTGAAGGAGAAAAAGGTATGTTACTCCTCTCACATATCAGGGGAATCACCCAGTGTATGATATCCCAGGTCTGCCTCCCATTTGGAAGTGTGCTCCTAAGTTCAGTTTTCCTTCTTTCCTAAAGGTAGGAAGGAGATTTTGACCCTGCTTGCTTCCCAGCCCTGCCCTCTTTCTGCAGCACATTTAGAAACTTAACTTATGCCACAGGAGATGTAGTTGCTTTCAGCTGTTGGCAAGGACAGGTCTTTCCTACCTCCAGCTCTGCTGAAGATCTCTGTGTTCCTGTCTTACACAGCCTCCCTTCACGTTTGGTCACAGCACTGGGGAATATTTTCGACTGACTGGAGAGATCCTGAGTGTACTGGGAGGTCTCTATTTTTTTTTCAGAGGGGTAAGATATTTGAAACTTTTCCTTTGTGCTGTTTGGGTAGCTATAGGTGAGAACCAAAATCACCTTTCCAATTCATTGGAAAAGATTGCTAGGATAATCCACCTCTTAGTCAAAAGCTACAATTTTTTTCCTTTGTCTGAGCAGGAACTCTCAGATTACTAATAAGCTCTCAGGTACGGTTTTACCTATTGCATGAAAAAGAAGAGCCTAAGAAGTCAAGGAGCCTTTGGGTAGATATCAGTCTGGCCAAAGCTTAAAAATGGCATGTTGCAAATAGCTAGGTCTACATTAAAAATTACTTGTCTTGGCTTAAGGCCAGTCTGCTTTCTCTTGGCAGCCAATGAAGAGTGTACGCTGAATACGATGAGATCGTGGGTCCTCAGGCCACTGACTGAACGGTTGTTGCCTTCAAAAGAGGCCCCAGGTGTCAGAGAAACCTAGTGCTATCAAAAGAGTCCTCAGTGGACGTTGCACCAGTGTCATTCTTCAGCTATTCTTGTGAGATACTGTATAGGTACCCAGTCCAGGGGCTTGTTGGTGCATTCACGTGGGATATTTACTCCCTCCTTGGATGCAAATTTGGTATTCATCCCCCCCCACCTTTTTTTTTTTTTTTTTTTTCAGATACAGTATTTCGTGCAGAGACGCCCATCATTCAAGACGCTGATAGTTGACAGCTACAGTGAGGTTCTTTTGTAAGCTCCAATATTTTTGCTTGCACTTCAGCATGAAACAGCAGTATGTGTGATATCTGTAGCTTTGGCTGAAGCCAGTTCTAACACATAGAAGCTTTGCTATAATTTCCTAGGACCTTACAAAACAGTTGACAGGGGATGTTGTAGAACTCGAAAAAGTGGGTCTGGATCAGTAACCTCCTTTGGAGGTAAAGTAAATGAAGTGCCAAGAAGTTCAGTAGCTGGGTCATGTAGCAGAGTTAGGAATAGATCTCCAGGTTAAGTGACCTGTGATCCAGTGTGTGCACTGGATGTGCAAGAGTACCCCTATTCCTAAAGGGAGCTTTGCTTCTCCACAATTTGGACCTTTGCCTTCCCAGCTGGATGGCAACTAAACAGGGCAACTTCATGGGATGGTACAGTGGTCCATAGAAAGAAAGGGAGTGCCAAAGAAATGCGTGTATCTTCAGGCACTTTGTTTCCCTCCAGTCACAAGGAAGAACAAGAATGATACTACGGAAGTTTGTATGTGGGAAATTGAGGAGTTTGCCAAAAAAATTTTAGGGTTTGTAGAAGGGAAGGAGTGATGGGAAGAGAAGAATTGTCTGCCGAGGCTCCTGTGTGTTTTGGAGAACCCCTGATTCTGTTGCATGCGTTATGGTTCTCCTCCATTCACACTACCCATGGCTGATTCAGCACTCTGCATTCAGACTGTGCTTATCTTTCAGCTTTGTTCACTCCCTGCTCCTCCTGAGCTCTGTGGTCCTGTACTTCTGTGGCCAGGAACTCTACGTGGCCTCCATGGTCTTCTCCTTGGCTCTGGGCTGGGCTAACATGCTGTACTACACCCGTGGCTTCCAGCAGATGGGCATTTACTCTGTCATGATTGCAAAGGTCAGTCCAGTGAGAGGGTAGTGAGGCCAGCTGAGTGCTCAGGTCAGGAAACTCTTGCCAAAAGCCCCAGGAAAAAAGTGTCAGTATATACCTCCAGCATGCCGCTAGGAAGGCTCATATCAGTCAACTACACTCAGCCATTATTTCCTGATCAAAGATGTGACATTTTAAGTCATGTAGAAAGAACACCTATTTCTCATCCATGCACTTTATAACAGTCTTGATACACTGTATTAACCTGCCACGCTTCAAAATAACCCTATGGTTGGGTAGAAATGGATGTAAGAAGACTGAGAACAGTGCAGGTTTTGTCTGGCATGAAATAGCACAGCTTTCTACCAGCTGGAAGTTTCCTTGGGAATATTTAGAACATTACAAAACAGAGCAACTAGCTAACAGGCAGTAGTAGGCTAATAAAACTCTAGATAGGATTTAACCAACTAGCCCAAGAGAGGAACAAAGAGGCAACTGTCTTAATGTGGTTTATATTCATGAAGATGAAACTATTTGGCATGCATGTGTCTTGCATATGTGTGTAAACTGTTGCATAAATAATGGAGGAAAATGTTTTCTGTATTAAAATTGATTAACTCAGCTGGATAAACAACAGTTTAACGCACGAACAGCAAGTTCACAGCAATTGCCTTCTTGAGCTGAAGCAGTATGTTCTGCCAATTTTTGTTGCAGTTTATATTCAAGTTTTAGGAACATAAAAATGTTCTGTTTCCATGTTGCAGATGATCCTTAGAGATTTATGTCGCTTCATGTTTGTCTACCTAGTATTCCTCTTGGGATTTTCCACAGGTAATATCATATTTGGAGTTAATTTTTGTTATCTTAAAGAGTCGCGGAGAATTATGTGTCAAGTGACTTAAATTTTTGGTTTTTTTATCAACTGAAAACTAACAAATTAACCTCATTACAAAAATGCCTTCAGAAAACAATGTACAGCAGTTTTGTAGTGCTTTTTATCCCTGGGCTTCAAACTGCTTGGCAAAACTGAATAAAAAAACACTCATCCTGCTCTATACAGAGAAAACTGAGACAACATATTCTGAGAGGGTGTCAGCTATGGGGAATATTTTATAGAGGAATTTCATAACTGTAACTGGGGTAATGCCCCATAAAGATACTCTGTCTTATCTGATGCCCCGATGCTTGTTTTCACTGCAGTGGAATTATGATCTCAGATTGCATTTTTTTCATCTTGCTTATATGGTTCCTTTTTTGCAACAGCTGTGGTGACTTTAATTGAAGATGACAATGAGGGGCAAGATACCAGTAGCTCTGACTATACCCGGTGTTGCCATCTGAAACGAGGCCGCACATCCTATAATAGTCTGTATTATACCTGCTTGGAGCTTTTCAAGTTCACTATTGGGATGGGGGACCTGGAGTTCACTGAGAACTACAGGTTCAAGTCTGTATTTGTCATCCTTTTGGTTCTCTATGTCATCCTTACATACATCCTCCTGCTCAACATGCTCATTGCACTGATGGGGGAAACTGTGAGCAAAATTGCACAGGAGAGCAAGAGCATCTGGAAACTCCAGGTATATTGGCTCTGTGAGGCTGCTATCCTAGAAATAAAGAGTGTGGGGAATGATAAGAAATTTCACAGTTTGTAGGAACTGGCTTATTTCTAAATAACAGGTTTCTTCTTATTTCTGATTTACTTAAACAGATCCAAAATAAGTAAACTGATTTCTTTTCCATGCATATTTGATCTTTTGCCTGAGCAGATGTTCCCAATGTTACACAGATGTTCAGAATTTAACAAAAGAAGTACTTTTTTAATTAGAGTTATTTGGGCTTTTGATGATGGAAAATCCTGATCAGAGTATGAAGACAGGGATTAGGCAAGGGAAAAAAAGGAAATACCATATTTTCCAGAGTCTCAGACAAAGCCACATCAGCTTTTGTTTTGGGTAAGAAGGGGAATTTCACGGTTCGAACCACAGGGCAGTAATTCAACATTTTAAATGACATATTTGTGGAGGTAATGATTTAGTGATGGATATGATGCTTGCTCTAAGACGATGATAATGATAAAAGCTGAACGTTGCCTTTATAAAGGCAGAATTCAGGACTTCTGTGATTTGAAACAGCAGCTCCTCAGTGCTCTTTCTTTTACCTGGTAGAGAGCCATCACAATCTTGGATATTGAAAACAGCTACTTGAACTGTTTGAGGCGCTCGTTCCGATCTGGGAAGCGAGTCTTGGTGGGGATCACACCTGATGGCCAAGATGATTACAGATGGTGCTTTAGGTAATCTGTTTGTGTGTCAAATGAACAACAACACTGAGGTATTTGAAAATGGGTAATGGGAGGCAGAACTTTTCCTTTGGGACCCTCCTCCGAACAGTGATACATTAACACTGTCTGCTGTCTGTTTCCTTGGTCAGATCTGAGGCCTGAGAGGTGACGTTATGAAATATAAACTCATCCTGAAGTTGTCTGTTGATCCTTAGAATAGATGTTGCTTTTGTCATTCTCTCCCCAGAGTTGATGAAGTGAACTGGTCCACGTGGAATACTAATCTGGGCATAATCAACGAAGACCCTGGGTACTCTGGGGACCTCAAACGAAATCCCAGCTACGCTATTAAGGCTGGTCGAGGTGAGGGTTTCAGGGATGTAGATCCTAGAATAGGCTACACAGTGATGACAGAAGCAGCACAGATTAATTTTTAGAGGGCAGTCAGTTTATACACTTACTAATGATAATGACTGTAGCTAAGTTAATGACTTTTTCCGTCAATGCAAAATGTGAAGGACTAAGTGGACTCATTATTCACTTAGCAGTTCTGCTCTTTGGAATAAACGCCCCCATGGATTCTTCATCCTGATTGTAGATTTTGGAAGGCATATAATGAGAGTAAATACTGAGGAGAAGGGCAGTGTATGTTGGCAGCCAGATATCCAAGAAGATACCTTGGAGGCCCTAAGCCCTCTAGTTTGGGAGCTCAACACCCAGCACAGAAGTATTCAACCCTAAGATCAATCTCTGCTGTGCTTGCTGGCTCAAATATGGAAAAACTGTGGAAACTATGGGGGGGGAAAAACCCACAGAGCCCTTTCTTCCTGTTTCTTTCTTCTTTCATCAGCTTCCTATTCAAACCACTGGTACACTTTCTTCTGTTTCTGTGGAGGGGGAAAAAATCAACCATTCCTTTCCTTTTTAGTTTCAGGGAAAAACTGGAAAACATTGGTTCCGCTTTTAAGGGATGGAAGCAGAAGAGAAGAGGCACAAAAACTACCAGAAGAAGTAAAATTAAAACCCATTTTGGAGCCTTACTATGAGGCAGAAGACTCCGAGGCATTGAAGGAGTCACTTCCAAAGTCAGTGTAATTGTATTTTGTTTTTAGAAGAAGGTGGTTATTCTAGTTGCCTGTGTTGGTACTTACAAGCGCAGAATTAGAGCACTTCATTCGTAAGAACAGGGATTTATGGAAAAAGGTCAAAGGACTTAAGAAATTACTGTGTGCAAGGACTAGTTATGTATGCTAAATAAACAATTTGTTGTTTAAGCTCATGTCTACATGGTTATATTTAATATTAATCTGCAAAAAAATGACTATTTAGCACTTGGTTTAAATTTACCTGGCAAGATATGTGCATGTAGTCTCATAAAGTGTGAGAAACACTTTGCATAGTTGTTTAAAAAAAAAAAAAGGGGGGGGAGGAAATAAATTGAGAATGTCCCACACTTCAGAGCTTGCTGTAAGGGAGTGAGCCCTTTTTTCCTGCAATTTTTCCAGTTTTGATCTTTCCTTTACTCTTTCAAATTGCTCTCCTGCATTTTCATCGCAGATACTGCTTTCTCTGAGTCATCAGCGGTTATTATGACATGAAGAACTGTGTTTCCCAGGGAATCTTGGGAAGAAGATTGCATCATTAGCTGACAGGAGCTTCACTAAGTTTAGCTAGTTGGTGCAAGTGGCCAGTGAGGGTGGATATTCTTCTGTTGACAATATGAAAATAACAAAAGTACCTCTACAGAAATGGCTATCATTTGACATCCCAAATAGTAGATTTCATATGTTCTGCTTGCTTTTGGATTTTCTTTCCATATTTTAAAAAGTATTTGTGTGAGAAGCTACAGGCTCTGGTGTCATGATTTCCCAGCCTCAAAAGCTAACCAACCAAACTGTTATGATACTGGAGAAGGTCTCATAAAAGAGAAGTAAAAATCACCAAGAATACAGGAGTTTGTTCCTATGGAGAAAGTTGCTTGGAAATGAGATAAATAAATGGGGATCCAATGAAAGAATATAAAATAATAGGTGGTCTTGGGATGTAAAAATTGTGGGCTCGTTACTCTCTTCTCATAACACAAGAACAAATATAGTCTATGAAATTTTAAAGGTTGGATAGTCAAAATCAATGACATAAATATTACTCTTAACGGTGTCTGAGTGAACTCCAGAGTTACTGTTATTGAGGCTAAAGGCTTAACAAGATCCCAAATTTGACATTTATTTAGATAACAGATGAACTTTGTACAAAGTAAGAGATAGTGATTATAGAGAATATATGTTTCAAAGGTCAGATGTATAATAATGTATAACAATAATCTTGATAACAGAAAGTTTTTGTTCTTGACTTTAACAGCAATAACAGGAGGAAAGATATCTATTGTTGAAAATCCGTCTAGCTGGATATATGGAGAGAATCAGGAAAAATATCTGAGAGGCAAAATAGGCAGATGTTCAAAGCTACGGACAGAAACCATGGAAAGAGAGAAAAGAGTAGGAGGGACTTCTATAGCCTCACAAAAAGTGTTTGGACGGAAAGAAAGTAAGGATAAGAACATTTGTCTTATACCAGTTTATAACTGGCCCAGTATTGCAGTGCTGGACTGGTGCCGCTGTGTTGGACAGGAAAAGGTAAATTGTTTTACCTTCTTTCTTTGTTATGTATCAATAAAGCACTAAGACTTAACAGCTTTTAATGTGCAGGACAAGCAGGGTGCATATGCAGGTATCCTTAAGCCAACAGGGTTTTTAAGCATGGCTTTAAATTTGAGCTTGCGCACTTTTCTTGTGACTGCACTTCAAGTACAGATGTGTTAAATTGCTTCTGTGAAACTAGGCCAGAATGCGCAGCCTTTTGCCAGAGAGAGCCATCGTGCCTGGCCTGTGACGCATCAAAAGGCTGTGGTCAGAAAACGTATGAGTCACTGTAGTTGAAAAGTGATATGCTGGAGGAGTCAGCAGCAAATTATTGGCAAAATTGGAAACCAATGAAATAGAAAGCCCATGAAAGATGACTTTCATCGACACATCCTATAGTTTTTCTGCATTTAGTAAGATACTGAAACATTCACTGTTCTAAAAGGGAAGCAATTATTGTATTTACATGTACGCTGCCCTCCACTGCTAACGCTATTAGATGAAATATTGTCTGAAGCCAGTTCATTTACAGGGGTCAAGATTTCTCACGCTGCTTTTTTCTCAGGGAGTGTTACAACAATATATTTCAATAAAGTCTTCTAGGATCCAGCTGCTTTATTTGAAATAGTAGCACCATCTAGAGGACTAATAGTTCTTCTTTTGTTAAGCAACATCATTCAGAGCAAACATCATTTTATTTCGTAGTTTTGCAGGGCATAACCATAGAAATTTGCCGAAGAATTTGAAAGAATTCCTTCAACAAACCTAACAAGCCATTCATTTTGTCTCTGATGGAGAAGGAGACCACAAAAGATGTTTGAAGTAGGCCTGTTCAGTTTTGTACCATTACGAAGGTGCATCTCTATATGCTTGGTAGCAGTCCCTATAGAGAGGTTCCACTCAAGATAAGGGCCTCGTGCTCCGCGCTGAACATGGTAAGAGCGCATGTATTGAACAAGTACAGCTAAGGAGACAAGACAGGCTGGGACAGTGAAACTATAAATATTAATCATAAACGTAGAAAGGGGCTGACCAGAAGAACATATAGTCATTGCCTCTATGCCTTTATGTGCCAGGGCAAATTTATGCTTGAAAGCGTGTTGGGAACCTGACATAGTTGGAAAGCTTTCATTAGTTAGATAAAGTTATTATATCCCCTTATATCTTGTAATTACTGGCTTGTGTAGAGACCTAATCTTATCCATTAAATTGCACCTTGATTTACATGAGGTGCCAAACCAGAAGGATTGATCTGCTGCTGTGGGTTACCTAAGCAGAATATAGACTTCTACTTTCCTGTTCCTTTTTTTTTTTTTCTCCCTGTTTCTATTTTCAGGATTACAAAGACAACAGGGGACTTTTAAAGAAAAAAATGAAATGATAAAATTCAGAGTAAAAACATACATCAGTACAATGCTATGGTAATGTAAATGCCCTGAAGTTGCGATATAGGGTGGTGCTGGTGGGTTTTTTGGTTACATTTTTTAAAATCCTTTGGTCTTCTCTGGGAAAACAAACAAAATTATCCCATTTTTCTAAAGTAAATTATTAGTAAACTGTCAGAATTTCCAGTTACATCATCACTTAGTTACTGCTATGGGCAGAAAATCGTTTCCCTTAGGTGGAGAGGCATAACCTGGCAGTAGCTCTAGCCCACTGTCATGCACATTCATTCCAACTCAGCTGGCCGTGGCTCTGTTTGCCACAATTTACTTCCTTCATCTTCTTTCCACCTAAGTGTGGAGAATTGCCTCTGGAAAAGAAAGTGCATCTCTGCTCTGACAGACTGGGTGGGATGCCTACAGGGAACGTGCTGGTTCTGAATGGACAGAGAGCACAAAGACATGCTCTCATAGTGGAGGGCTGCAAACAATCCATGGGCAGAGAGGTAGCTTGCCAGGAAATGTTCATGCTTTAAGAATAGCTTTTCTGGGACAGGCATCTTGCTGTTCCTGATTGTTAGGCACCTCCACTGGCTGAGGAGGAGCATGGCTAAATGCTTAATATGAGATGACCAGGTTCAACAGCTGTATACATTTATCAGATCCCACTAGCTTAAAAGCAAAGGTAATGTGGGTGATGACTAATTACAAATGAATGCGAATGTGTGTGCAATGGGAGATAATGAGAAGAGATGAGTTGGGCTAGGATGAGTTGGGCTACGCTTCTTCAGTAGTTGAAAATGGACAGATACGATTCCGGTATGTTACAGCATTGCAACACCTGAGATGTGACCTGTGTCTAGTCAACCACATGAGCTGAGCTGTCATGTCTTTCAAACTCTAGTAATTTCTGAATTAGCTGAGAAAAACATACATCCTGCCTGTAAGACCTGGAGCCACACAGCCCAAATTTGTCTGTTCTCACTGTGCCCTCTGCAACAACTGGCACTGGTGCTAGATAACGCTTGTCCTAATAAAACATTAATGTCAATCCATCCCTGTGCAGCTCACTGGTAGTTTCTGGTGGAGTCCATGGGAGACTCTAGGGCCCACAAGAGGGCCCCCAAGGCAGGTACAGGGATGCTACCCAGTCCCTCTGGGGTACCCCATAGCTAACTTGCCCCAGGAAAGCCCTTCTTCCTCTGCCACCATGGCCCAGATTGCTGCCTCTGATCAGATTCTGTAAGCAGAATCATATTTCTCTTTGCCAAATGACAGCTACTCCCATCATTCTTCTGTGGCAAAGGTCTGTATCACACTAACATGTTACTGAGCCAAGCATCTTTGCTGGAGTGCTCAGTACTCAAAAATCCCCAGGGTGTGTGCCCAGTGAGCACTGCAATGTTACAAAACACACGGGATCCCACCAACGCCATAACCTTACAGGATAAAGCCAGTGGACTCGTGTTCTGACACTAAAGCTTTTCATGTCCCCATTGGTAGGAATTTTGTATATTTTAGAGCAAGCTGTCACGGTAAATCTTCCAAGCCAAAAGAATTCATGTACGTTAAAAATCCCAGATAAACTATTCAGAGCAACCCACTGTCAGACAATGTCCTTGGATATATAATGTCAGCTTGTACATTTTGCTGCATTAGAGACAATCCACTTGTAGTGAAGGTTCTTGTGAACCTTGCTCCGTTAGGCTACAGGCATGGTTTTACTAGAGCCTGGGAGGAGGTTGTCTTCATTGACACTGCCACATGCAGCATGGGCATCCTGGATCTTCTGATGTGGTTATTGGGCTCTGAAGTGCTTCCCATCATGCAGACTGAGATCACTTCTGATGCTGAATTAGTTTCCAGAGACAATATGGATGCCCAGTATCTTCTACATCTGACATGAAACTGTGCAAAGCACTTGGAAATGGACAGTGGAGAGCACCCTGTCTCCCTTGGAAGGAGGGGAAATCAACCAAATGGCCTCATGCGACTTCTCTCTTTCTGGTGTGTTTGTGATTCTATGGCAAAGCTACATCCTCGTTAGTAACACTTCCTGTTTCAATATGCAGGCAATGAACAGACATGAGGAGACATGAACGTTTACAGAATCTCTGTGGTTTTCAGAATCCATCATTGTGCAGAATTATATTTCTCCATCATCGTTACAATGGACCTCTGTGAACGTTTAAGTGACCTGAACGGTGACATGAAAACTCATCTTTCCTGGAATTGCCACGTTGGCCAGCTGTAGAGTAGTCAGCAAGAGCAACTCCCAGTTACAGGAAGTATCCTACTCACTCAGCCAGTAAGAGCAGTTTTAAGCCATGTCACCAGGTGGAAGTCATTCATTTCCAACCTCACATAGTAGGTTTAGCCCAGACAGTTCCTTGTATTCCAGAGGAGAACGTGGGTAGTGAACCACCCAGAGAAAAGGGATGGTGTCTTCAGTTGCTGTTAGTCAGAAGGGGAAAGCTGAGAGTGTTTAATTGGCATAGAGTAAGATACAGGGAGGATATCAGTTCAGTGATGTCCCTCATTACCAGAAGGATGTTGAAAAGTGAATTTCAGGGCTGGAAATGGGTAGAGGGTTCTCAAGAGACCGATTTGCAAGGACAAGTGGCAACAGTTAACTGCATCTTAGCTAAGGAACAGGAATCTAAGCACTGACAGAGAGGACATGACTTGCATAATAAAAGGGATGTAATGAGAAAAATGGCTTGAAACTGAAACAGGGAAAATGCATCCTGAAAAGATGATCTATCTATGGATAATATATGATGTGCGTCTGCCCAAAGAACTCCCGTTGGAAACCCTGGAAGATTCAAACTTCAGCACATGCAAGCAAATGTATCCAGTGCCATCAAGACTGCAGCAACATGGGACCTGCAGGTTTCAGCTCTCTTATTTTTGGGAAACCAAAGTATCAGATGATTAATTTTGACTGGTAGATGTTCACCTTGAATTCTGCTTCACTTTTTTCTCAGAAAGGTAATGATAATAAGTGGAAGGGATCTGCAAAGACTTTAATTTATTGTAGTTAGCGAGTGTCCCATGTGCTGCTGTGGTTGATGCAGAATTTAGCTCACAGTGTAGGACCTGACGGTGGGTGAATTTGGGTTGGCCTCAGATTTTTTTTTTCCAGATCTAATCAGCTTTTTGTGGGGGGAAGGGAAAAGAAATGTTCCACATGTTTAGATGGAGGACACAGGTGATGTTTTTTCCTTTTAGAAAAGGAGGCTTGATACTCTTAAAATCAAAGACTAAACTATAAATTCAAGCTGAAATTATTCTGATATTAAAGTGCCTCCCTGGATTTGGTGATTACCCTCAAAAGGCTGCTTGAGTCAAACAGGAGCAGAACAGACTTGGGCAAAAAAATTTAGCATATAGGTGGGGCACGCTTTGTACATGGTGTATTCCTTGAGGCATTTTCATATTGCTTAATTCCTCTGCACTGCTAAGTGTTACCAGAAACTACACACCACAACTGAAGATTTACTCAGGGTACAAACTCAGGCTGAAATAGTTGGAGAACAACCCTGACCTAGTTGGATCTATGAGTCTCAGAACAGAGAAGCAGAGTTTGTGCTTTGAAAGATCTGAAAGAAGTGTTACGTGTTGATTCATGTAGGAGGTATGGTGCCCTTCTGGGTGACCCTGAAGTCAGAGCCAATGGCAATAAAAAGTGCCTATCTCATGGTCTTAATACTGGCTTTATTTCTTCCTAAAATAGAAGCCTCGGAAGGTCGCATATACATGTGAGCATCGCTGGCTGACTGCACACAGCCTGTGACCTACAGCACCAGCAGACAGCACATACAGGACAGACACAAGGAAAAGTGCCCAACACAGCACTGTTCGATGGAGTGACAACTGGCAAAGGTCTTTGTAGGTCTGCCCTGTTGCTTTGCACCTTGGGAGTGGCAGGGGGCACTACCAGTAGCACAGATACAAGAAAGGAGACAGGGAGAGTGACAGAATCATTCTTCCCATCACTTATTATTATCTGGTGTTCATGTAGTCTCCTGTAATTTTGCAAAGAGAGGGGTTAACTATGACCTGAAGGCAATTGCTGGTACCACTAACACAAAGTGGATTTTTACTACACTGATTTCAACCAATTCATGACTGAGCCACTCCCCGTGCAGGGAAGTGGCCACAGGTGTTGACACTCAGTGCAGGAATTGGAGTGATTCAAGTGGACTAGCGCACTAGCAGGTGGAGAAGGAATATAAAAAGGGAGAAAGGGTTTCTGTCCTTTTTCTTTGACAATGGGGGAATGGCTGGAAGCTAGGACATAGGATCAGGCTTTCATCTCTCTACTTTTTTCCTCTTGTTGTGGGTATTAGAGTAGCCTCTGTGAGTTCTAGCCATGGATCAGGGCACTACTATGCTAGGTTCTGTGAAAATACAAAATAGAAATGTCCTTCTTCCCAAAGCTAGCAGCTTAGCTGTGAAAGAAGACAGGAGCAGATTAAAGACAGGCTGAGGAGTGTCATGGGCAGTATTACTCATTGGGATAGGCAAGGAGTCTCAGGGCATCAGAACTGCACCTAGAGGAATCTACTTGAATTGGGTCCAGAAGATTTAGCTTTTGTGTTCAGCAAAATAATTAGGGTGTCTGGCTGCTGGGTAGTTTTGACAGTCCCAACAGCGGTACTATTCCTTCAGTGTTCCAGGCTCAGCTTTTTTACTTCTCCTGACGGAAAAATAGACAACAAATAAGCTGCATGCATGGTGACATAGTTGCAGAGAAGATCCTCGTGATGGAGGGAGGCTGCAGTAACGCTTCTCTGTCCTCTGGTGAATGACTACTATTCTATGCCAGGAATCCCTAGGGAATAAAAATTCCAGGTATGAATGTTAAGCAAATGTGTGTAATAATGTTACTGAAGAGGCTGACTTGTCCCTGCAGTCTGGACTGTACCAACTGTCAGGTGATAGCCCAGTATTTTCCTGGAATGATTTTCCCCCAGGCTGTCTCCTGTTAGATGACAGCCTAATACATATCTCTATTGCTCAGCTGTATGCAATCTCTTATCTCAGAGTGTACCTAATGCTTAAATGTTTGCAAGTGCCATTCAGTTGTCTGGATGGGAGTGCAAAGCTCTCCATACAGGTGTAGCAGTTCACAGATATAATCCTATAATGAGTTTAACTTTAAGAGTGGAGGAATTGGGGGAGCATTATATTGAAGATAATGTTACTGAAGCTGGGTACTTAATGCACAGTCAGGAGTATTTAATTCTGCTAGCTGAAGTATCTGCATCTGAAAATGTGCTTTTAAGTAGTTACTTGGTGTATTGCACTGTGTACATGTCAAAGTGTTATCACTGTAAAAACAAATTCAGGACAGAGTTCAGCTGTTCCTCAAAGTCCCTTATCTTGCACACTTCAGAGTGAAAATATTTAAACAGAAAGTGAGAATTTCAACAACAACATCTGGAAAACAAATAAGGAATGATTTGGTGAAAAGTGAGGTACAATTACTAAAAATCAAATCACTTATAGAACTGACTAAAAAGTGCTTGTATCTCTAAAAGGGTAGTTACTAAGGGGAATTTTTCTCTAGGACAGCACTTGTTATGAAGTACTGTGAAAATAGAAAAGCAACCTTGAAACAGGAGTGTACATCTCTTTAAGTTCAGATAGAGTTCTGAATGATTAGACTTTCATTTTTCGCAGTAGGAGAAATTAGGAGAGAGATAGTAACACTGATCTATTAACCAATAGTTATTTCACTATTTTTCCCTTATGCAGTTTATGTAAAATGCCCTGTGAAGGAAAGTGTTAAGAATCAAGGTCAATTTGTTGATTTAAGATGGATAGACAAGCATCTCTCTTTTCTGCTGCTATGTTTTCTGATGGCATAAAAAAAGACTTATTGCAAGGGCTGCTTGTATCATAGTTAACTGAAGAGAAATCAATAATGTGAATCCTCTCAATGCTGAGGACTGAACCTATACAAAGAAAATCCAACTGCTAAAATCAGGAGTTCACTATTAGAAAGCAAGCCCACAAGATCAGGAAAGCTCTGCCTTGCTGCATTCCCTGTGGAATGGCTTCTGCGTTTACTCTCTTGAAGCACGCTGTCAACAGCAAAGCACCCTCTCTATACTCTAGTGAGGGTAGCACAGCAGCACGCTGTTGTGACCTTCCTTTCCTCTCCCACCTTCTTCCCTCCTTGTATCTGGTTTCAAGTTGGCTGGAAAGCCTATGGGAAAATGATAATATCTGATGTTTCTTATCATACCCTACTGAACAACATCTTCATGTGGTTCTTCAACATAAACTATGCCACCAGCATTAAATGCATACGCATTCTTTTAAAACTATAGTCTGTATGTGATCTCTTGTGGATCCTCCCCAAAACAGAACAACAATTCTGACTTCTTCTCTGCAGAAATGAAGAGAATTTAAATGCACTTTTTCCACAGTGAAAAATCATGAAAGACTCTTTTTGAATCAAATATTAAGCTCAGGGGAGCTGGCTGATACGGGTGTTTGGCAGGCACAATGTTTTAATACTTAAACTTTGGATTATTTTTAAGGAGTTTGGGGAATGGAATGCTGGCAATAAGTAATTTACAATTATTCTTGCTGTTACCCATTAATGTTAAAAATGCTTTTTAGACAATGGCTTTTCCTCTTAGTGAGTCCCTGTTGGGGTAGCAAAAGTCAGAGAATTGGATGTAATCTGAATAACTTCCTAATGCGAATTTGACTCTGATCATGTCACGTAACAGCAGAACAGAAAATGCAGCTCTGACTCCCTGATGTCAGATGGCAGATCTCCAAATGCTCATTCCCTCCCATCTGGGGCTTCCTTCATCTTGTTCGTTTTAGTTTCTAGCAAGTCTAGCGCTTGTTAGAAAAACAAAATAATGCATGCCAAATAGGCTGCAAATGTGCTGCTTACTGGTACTGTGCAGATTATCCAAAACTAATGTTTTCAAGTAATTTTTTGATAGGAAATCTGTGCCTAGTTATTAGTGTTCCTGACCTTTATGTCATCTCTGTTAGTAACTGGTAAAAGCAGCATAACGTTATTGTTTGAGGCCCTTTTGATATTGAAGCAGCTGGTAACTGTTGTAAAACTCTGTAAAATGGTCTACACAGCCATGATACAGCCTCTTGCAAAACTCTCCTTGGCTTCTGAAAAATGCTAGCCTTGTCAGAAATCTCAGGGTGGAACAGGTCTGGGAACATAAAGGTTAAGCGGGTTAATGATTAAAACCATAAGAAAATGTTTGCCCAGATGTGACTTACTGTAGTTCTGCCTCTCATTTCCTGCCTCTTAGGTCTACCCTTAAAAATAACTCAGTTCAAGCTCACAACACCTAAGTATAACATGTGCCATTCTTGTCTGCTTTCAGGAAGATTAGCTAGAAACAGTCTAGGCTCACATTTCCTAAATCTGACAATTGCACAGAAAAGGTCACGCTTAGCTATAGTGAGTCAAGGCTGTCCTCATAATGGAATGAGAAGCTTTTAACACCGATCAGACAGGATGAAGTGTGATTCCCAAGCACATGAACTGTTACAGCTCTTGTAATCCTCTACACCTTTTCCTAGGCAGGTTTGATGCAGGGGTCCAACTCTCTGTAGCTTGTCCTAGTTTTTCTTTTTGGATAAATGCCACTACATAATAAATAGGCCATGCTGCTAGGTCCTATATTGTGCTAAGTCACGCAGATCTGGGTCCTTTCGGATCTAGCTGCTTTCTGAGTCCAAGGTGCTTGCTGCCAAATTCATTTCCTCTCTCTTTACCGGAGGAATTTCTTAACTAGTCTTTACTGTGGTTTAAATGCGAGCTAAACCTAGAGTCCTTAAACGCACCTTCACCCAGTTTTAATCTAACTTTGCCTGTTTTCACATGTGGCTCTCCTGCCTCAGAATGACCTCAATTAAACAGTCTTCTCTTGCTGTTTGTGTGGACAGCTAAGTCAGTTCTCTCCCAGGCAAGCTTAAATGCCAGTATTCAGACCTTATTCCAGTGAGTAGACCAGCAGCTGGGAGACTATCAAAGCAGCTGACTCAATATTGTAGTGTATATTAGTTTAAGCACAGTCATTGGACAAGGTGTGAACCACCTTCCTGGTGCAGGGTTTGGAGTATATCATCACAAATTTGCCTCAGGCAAAGCTGGATGTGTGCTCAGCACATCCAACCAAAGGTCTTGCAGTGCAAAATCAAGCTGGCCTAAGCATGGCCCGTTTCACCACACTGGTTATGAGAAGCTAATTCACTTCCAGAGACAGGGTAGTGCTCCCTGGTATTTCACGTCGTAGATTTGACCTTGATTTGAGGCAAATATAATGCTCAGCAGCCCTCTTCTTTAAAGAGATCTACTTGATGAACAAGAGGGGTTTGCCTACAGTTTGTGGATGTATTTTAAAGCCATATTCTTCAGATTTCAAAAGTCTGATTCTAGGTCTTAACATCCTAAGGTATTTTGTTTTTCTTTCTAAATTTTCTATCTACCTTCCACCAACCTCCCCCCAAATTTGACACTTTCTTCCCTTGTTTATAGCCTGAGGAAGCTTTCTGTTTGGCTAATGTGCATAAATCCCCTTAAACCCGCTTCTATTATGTCTGTAAAGGAGAGAATAATAGCTATAAGAACATCTCTTGGGCATTGCTACAAAGATGTGCAAGTTTTAAACATGCTATTTCTGGTGATAAAGGAAAAGCTCTATCCAGCATGTCCCATAAAGAAGTCTGTATTGGCAGTTGCTCAAGAGCTCAAAATGAGCAAAGCTGAAAAATGTTAATTCCTGTAGATAGCACAGCAAGAAATAACACTGGTACTGTGTACGTGAAACATGCCTGTTTGTATCCTTGCAGATCCTAAAGGTACACATTCATCAAAAACTAGTTAGGGAAAGATCTAAAGACATCTGCATCACAGACATTATCACTGTGAAAATACAAGATTTTCTAAGCCCATTTCTCCTTTCTCAAAGTAACAGTGAATATTTTTGCTTTCTGGAACACTTATCATGATCTTTTTCTCATTTTCACCTTGTGCTTTCTGAAAGGTACCATAACATACAATAAACTAAGCATGACATAAAGGGATGTCATTTGCAACCCAAATGCATGTGCATAACCATTTTCTTTTGAAAACAGTATGTAAACTGCAGAGGGCTGTGATTGCTTTAGATACTATACTGCTGCCAGTAAGTCAGCCTTAAGCGACTCAGCTTTAGTAACACTTCGGTGCTACTAAATAATTATTACGTGTATATGTGTCATCCCACTTTGGCAGTTACGAAGTAAAGTTTGTTGTCTAGCAAGTTTCTCTCAGCTCCCTAATTTACGAAGTAACAAATCCTGTAAGGCTGCAGTACTCCAGCACTGCACTTCTCTGTGCTTTCTATCAGCTGAGAAACCTGGTCGACTGAAGGAGGGTGGTTTTGCATTTTTCAGATAGTTTGGAGCCTGATTATAGTTTTACTCATTTGGTATATTAGTGTTTTTGGATGTTGTCGCAGTGTCAGCAGGATCCTACAATTCTGAGGTGCCTTTTCTACACCTGAATGCAAGTTTCATGAGCATGGTAAGTTGTGTGAGAGCTGCTGTGAGTGTTTGGTTTAGGTGTGACGCTCTTATGGAGAATGAAATCTTTAAAAGACAAAGACTAAACCTATCTTTCAACTGGAGAAGGCTTTTCTGTTGTGCTTCTTGCTGTTTTTCTAGTTTATTAATCTTTCTTCTGAGCCATGTCGCATTGACTCCTTGGGCATTCAGAAGTGAAAAAAGATATAGCTAATTTCATGTATATTTTTCACCTTGATGCGCACGATAGCATTTCCTAATTTCTGTGCAAAGAGGATCCAACATATACTGTCATACAAACTAAACTTAAATAATATTTTCACCTCCTATTGAAAGTCTCAGTTACTGTAGTGAGTGTCAAAAATAAAATACCTGGCTGAGTGGAACAATCTTTATTTCAGCTCATTAAAATGTCTTCTTTTTGTCTAAAATAGGCATAGGCAGGTGAATAATTTTAAAGCATTTTCCTCAGGGAAGAAAGGTTGCTCTTCACAGAGGGTTTTTTTTTAATTTCTCTTAAAAAAAAAAAAATCCTAGGAAAGAACAAATTTCTCACCAAGAAGAAAAACACATTTAGATAGTACCTAATCTCTCCTACAGCCTCTCAAAAGTTCGAAAATCTTACAGAAAGATGAAACTCTCTTTCTATCAAGAGTAACTTTCTCCTGATTGGATTCATACCATATCATAAATAATACACAAAAGCCAAAATGGAATTTTATCATCTTTCCCCAGGGGAAAGATGATATTTTTTCTATGAGCTAGTACGAATTAGCTTGTAGGTGCTGGAAAGGGTGGTCTGTGCTGTGGATGTTTGGAGGATCCTGTGAATGAAACAGCTGTTATTAGTCACTTCCACTCCTCTGCCCTGAAGGAAGTAGAGTTTGTCCCATGATAGCACAGCTGAGCGTTTCTTGTCATTTGTATGATTCTGTCTTTAGCTACTGTGTTTATACTATCATTGATCTACAGAGATACAAATATGTATGATTTTTCCTTGGTCTCAGATAAGCACGAGGAGAGTCTGTGGTAGTGCATAGAGTATCATTTGCTGTAAGAGTGGCAGAGTCCCATTCACCGTTGCAGATATATGGCCTTTTCTCATCCCCACCACGCTGGAAGTGAGATACTAAGTCCTCAGTGTACTCACCATCCCCTCCAAATTAATTTTTAATACTATAAATCAACATAGTATTTTTTGTCTCACTGCTCCCTTCAAATAAACCACTTCTCTGGTGGCCTGAAAGTAACAATTAACTAGAAAATGAAAGTAAAAAATAGTTGCACCAAAAGAAGGCACTCCATATCAGGTTATGTAAGCTGCACTACATATAATTGGGCATTCTCTGGACTGTTGCGCTTTTTTACTCTGTAAATCATAGATTAGAGAAAACGATAGTGCAGGGGGAGATCTCTGATGATGATGAAAGTAGTAGGTCATTAAACTAACAAGACAGAGGGAGGGAAGAAGCTGATAAGCAAAAAAAAAAAAAAAAAAAAAAGCTCCTTTAACTTCCATGAGATTTGCATGGATAAAGCCAGAACACGAAGTGATCTCTGTAGGCCATACTGTGAAAAGCCCTACCTTGGTTTTCATCGGAGCCTGCAATTAATCGTGATTACGAATGAGAAACAGATGCTACCTCTGCACAGTAACAAGGTACTTCTTCCACAGTGCCTGCAGTTATTTACCTGTGCAGACTTGAGATCTCATTTAAAATTGTCTCTGTGGCTGCACTACACAGTCCAGTCTCCCAAGTGCCTTTGAAAGCTGTAGTCCGTGTATACAAAAATGAAACTTTGTTCTTTTTCTTCCCCAAATTGTTTCCTTAAATCACTGATGGTTCAATTGTCTTTCATTACACAGTACAACCTCAGTGCTCTGACATTACATCTCCTGAACCACTTTGCCTACTCTTAAGCTATTGCTAACATCTCTTCTGTGAAAACTGGCTGCAGAAGGGGCTTAACCTTGCTCTCCCACAGCTGGCCCATACAGAAGCATGCTATTGTATCTGAGCAGCTCTGGCATCGCTCACAAATGAGCGGCTCTTCCCTGTCCTTTGTGTGCTTTATAGACGTCAACCTCAGTTTTTATTTTCTCCAGCTCTTCCTACTGCTCTCTCTGACTTCTCCAGCTCTCACACACCTGCTGGCCGTGCCCATCTCAGCTCAGCAACTCCTTTTGCACAACCCCCTGTTTGACCTGCTCTTCTACCTCTTGGTCTATTTCCAGCTATTCTCTTTCTCTAAAGTCACTTCTTTTGTGAAGTTATTTAATGCCAGTCTCCATCTTATTCTAGTCCCCTTATATTTGATTTACGTCAAGTACCTCATTTAGTACGTCAAGAACCATGCCTTTAATGCGCTTATAAACTGCACTGTACTCTTAAGGCATTCTGCAAGAAGTAAATAGCAGAATTATTTGTGAACTAAACAAGACAACAGTAATTTGTTTTAGCTATGTTTTAATAACCAATACAATGTGTTTGCAGATCTACAGTACTGCATTTTTCAAAGGCATGGACAGAACTCTATTTCCTACCTCAAATTATGTAACATCTAAGTTCTGTTCTTCTATACGCCTACCACAGTGTGTCCTTTGTTTGCAAGTGTGTAAAGTAACATCAGATTTGTCCTTTATGATTTATTTCTGTGAGTTTTGTGGTATGAATTCTCAGGAAATGCATCCAAATTATGCATGTTTCTGATTTGCATTAGCGTGGTTTCACATTTGTCACGTAAAAATGTCTACCAGTGGTAGAAAATACTGTAACGTTTTATTTTTGATATGTACAAACCCCTTCAAGGTAAAGGGTACTCTCAAGTATTTCAGCTCTCTTCTCTATTCCTGTTAGTTACAAGAAATTACAATTGCATTTACAGGTGTTTGGGCCTTGCAAACTCTCAGTCCTCTATCCTTAGGACTGAAGATCTTCCTGTATTCAAACAATTGTCATACACGCACTAATGGATTTTCATTCCAGTATCAATGTATTCCATGTATTCATCGCCTCTCTAACACCAGCGATCATGTCTGTTCACACACACTCCACAGTCTGCTTTCTGCATCTTGTTATTCCCATCATGAAGAAATTCTAGTTGACAGTACTGTGACAGGAGTATAAAATTTCTTTGCACATATGTCACATTAAGGAAAGTGGAGACAGGAGGGGAAAAATCATTTTGTTCAAACCTGCAGGCAGTGATTGTTATTGTATGTCCTTGGTTATGGAAGGCACTTCCCTGATTTGCTTGGGAAGGGATTCATGACTTTGTAAAACTTGCTATTTCTACATGCAATGGATTTTTAAAGGATCCTAAATTTACTCTCTTGCTTTTAAGTTATCCTCAGTGATTTAAAATGATGCCCTTAAGTATTATATTGAGAAATAGAAAGATAAGTATTCATTATTACTTACAGATTTCATGCTGTGAGTGTTCATAAGCAGATAAATGCACTAAGGTCCTTTTGTGTCACATGGTGGTGATTGTTCACACTTAGTAGAGTCATGATTTTTCTTTTTTCCTGAAGAAATGTTAAGAAGTGTTGCTAGGACACACAAGTCCTTGGTGTGATCCGTGTGATAAGATTGTTTTTAGCTGAGCTCTGCCTGGGGTTAGTATTCAGACTCTGCCTATTGCTTCTTTTATTCTAATACATTGAAAAACTTCAGGGCTTTTTCTCTGCTCGCTACGCTTCATGTCTGAAACCTTCCTTCACACATTGTACCTGTTGCAGCAGACTGGAATTTACCAGTTTCCTAAAATTGTCTTGGATAGGTAAGAACAGACTCCTTAGATTAACTGCAGAGGTGCACAAACGTTGGAGCTACTTACAAAAGTCATTCTGCTCGTTTTGTTTCTCTAAATAACATATGCTGTCATTGTGATTGACAGGCTCCCTTCAGTTTAACTTAGGTGCATACTTGAAGTTATGATTCTCCTGGATTGATGGTATCTTTCTTTATCCCACTTTCATTAGAATGTAATTTAATCAGTCATGAATATAACCTTCCAACCTTGACACATAAAACAGTGTGTATGTGCTTAGTAACTGAAAATGAAAAGCTTTGAAAAAAATGTCAAGATTTGTGCGCTTACATGTGAAGAGAGTGGAAAGAGGCGATTTGGTCACCATGCTTTCTTCAAATGACCAGGGAGTTAAATAACTGTAGATCTATCTACTGCAGAAACATGATTAAAGATAACAAAGAAATTATTCCACTAATGGGCAAGAAAGCAAATCCGTCTGGTGTTCCCCCTTCAAACCAGCAAGAGAAAAAGACGACTGAAAGCACTCCCACAAAGAAAAGGTAGGACTCCAGCTTATTCTAGAACAGTAAAACTACCTCTTTTATCTCCTTTAGTAGATGTTAGCACTGAAATATTACTAACAACTTTATTCCTCCAGTGTGTATGAATGACATGGGCCTGATGAACACAAGGTGTCCTAAAAAATAGTGCACTTATGCAGTTAATAAGCGGAAGATTATCCTGGTAGTTTGGTAGATGTGTAATGTTTTCACCTTAATGGGACAAAGACGTAATTCCTATGCCAGGGACGTTATACTCACGCACCAATCTTAATCTTGTGTCTCATGTCGGCTGGGCTTTCTGCATCTACTCTTTGTGTCTGTATAAGCCTACAAGAACATGATCTAACAATGGTCAGTGTTTCAGTAGGAGAAAGTGGAGAGATCTTTTTAAAGAGATCACACGGCAGGATACTCTGGCTTTTAAATAAGAGAGAGGCTGACATGGAAAAAGGGATCATTTCAAACTTAGCCTCACATGGGAACGTGACAGATAATGAGGACACAGAGGTGAAATTAAAAGATGAGGGCTGGCAGAGCAGGCGGTTTGAGGAATCCTATCACAGACAGAAACCTGAATTCACTCTATTTTTCATGATTCTGATCAATGAGTTTTCTCAACTATTTTATTTTATAGAATAAAATATTCATTTTCATGTATAATTTATGCTGGAGAATCAAGATGTGGATTAAAGGTTTGTATTTAATGTGAATAGGGAAATGTAAGTAGTCGTTCATCCCTGATAGTTACTGTAGAGTGAGCATGAATTTTCATTCATAAACTTTTCACTCTGTGCCTAATTACTAGCTATTATAGCAATTTTTGGAACTTTCAAGGTCCAGGGAACTGTGGCTGCGCTGACATTTATAATTCTTAATAATCGGAGGAATCACTTTCTACAGAAATGGTATAATTAGTTATTTGAGACCTACTGCCTGGGTAGCCTAATTTCTCCTTCTGTCATTAAGTTCAAAAGAAGTTCTTCATTTGAATCATGACACGAGTTGTAAAAGGGTGAGACAAGGTATCTGAAGAGCTCACAATACACCTGGTACTTCAGAAACAGGCAATTCCCTGGAAGATTGTCTAGTTACAGCAAATATTGACAAATACTGCCCTTGAGTTACTTAAGCTCCTATATCACGTTCGGTTTTGTGGCATCAATAACAGTAACCTCGGGGGTTTTCCCGTCTCACAACTGGGAGTTCAGGGTGTGGCAGACAACGTTCCTGTAACATAAGGAATGAAGATCATGTGAATTTTAATACAGAGGTTTAACATATTCTGTTAATTATGTGTTCCTATGCTGCTGTACTTCTTTTGCTTCAAAATGTTTTTTTCTGGTGTGCTGTACCACTAAGCAGTTAGTACGCTTCCATGGGTGGCATTTCTCACTTGTCAGATGTGTTGGCGATATGTACTTTATGAAGACAATGACTTCTCCCTTCTTGAAGCCCCTTTGGTATTTGGGTGAACTAACAGTATATAATTAAGTACAGGAAAACCAACAGGCAGGCTGGGAGGAGCGTTGACAACGTTGTCAGAGCCTGACTGTGTGTGTGGGTAATGTTCCTGACAGTGAGCACCACGGCCACGTAAGCACTTGGGTATTTTCTGGCAGTTGTCGACTTGCTTTGCATGGCTTTTTTTCTTTTCTACACCTGTAGTATCCCCAAATAACCTACGTGCTGGGATAGGTTAGGTATGTCAGCCTCCAAAATAGGGCCCACTTCATAGCTGCTATAAATCCATTGGATGCCAAATTCTTCAGCATGAAGGCACTTTTGGGAGAGCAAGAGCTGCTCTCGGGGACATCAGCCGGTGGCACATGCTTCCCTTCCAATGCTGAGCCAAAGGCAGGGGAGACGGTCCGCAAAGCCTCAAGTGTGGTGCTTCTCCAGGCTTGTTGGAGGTTCACTAAGGCCACCAAAAGCTGTTTGCCTGTTGAGGCAGATCCTGCACATCATAGTTAGGGAATGCAAAAAAGCAGGATGAACCCATGTTTTTTCCACTCCTTCTTAGTCTCTGCCAAATTCAGATCCCAATGAAGCAATAGTGATTTGCAGCAGCTGTGAATCTGACAAGTGTGGTGTAAGTAATGGCAATGGTCCGCTTTCTGTCTAGGTCTTTCCTATACTGTTAAGGATGCCCCGCTGCCTAAGTAATTGCAGGGACACAGTCCTGCTCACCAGAAGTGGCATTTTGTTTGCTGCATGCTTAGAATGCATTCACAGGCACATCTCAGATGTTAAAAGGTCATGTAAGTTTAAATGTCTACACACAGCGAATTGACACTTGGAGCACCAAGACACTGGAAAATGAGAGGGATGTTAGATCATGCTATTTTTAGTGGATATCAACAGGTTGTATGTAATAACATACTGCATTTTAACATCAATGTGTGTATTTTAATTCAGTTGCATTCTTTGTGGGAGGTGGGGGTGGGGGGGCAGGAAGAACTATCTCACTGTCTAAGCCACCAATATTAGGTGAATTTGAAATATTTTCCAGGTGATTACTAGAACATTTTAGAAAGATAACACAGATTCTAAACTATAGGCCGTGTGGGAATCACTGCATTCATCAGTGAAACTCCCCTGTCTTAGATGAAATGTAACAATGGCTTAATGAGACCTAGTAATCTCAAGCTATTGACTTTCCCTCCAACCCCACAGGCTTTTAAAGGGATAAATCTTCCTATTTTTCTCATGGTCCTTTTCCCTGTGTTGGTTCACATTTCTTTTCTTTTCCCTACGAATAGCTTAGATAGCTATAGTTAAATGTCATTGCACATTCAGTCCTGGGGGTGGAAAAGTCTTATGTCATTTAACATGTGACCTCTCCAGCTTTCTAATTTAATGTTTATCACTGCTGATAGGCTTGGAACAATCCATCTTGCTGGTTTCTGGCTGGACATATAGGGGATAGAATGCAGTAGATTAAAAAGCATGTGCATATGTATGTCCGTACACACACATGTATGGCTCTTCAATAAATGACTGGTGTTGCATTTAGCTGTTTGCACAGAGGTTGGATGCAAGATTGTTTTTAGACTGCTGGGGTGGCTGCTTAGACCTGTCAGGATCTGATACCGTGTCTCCTAAAATATCTCAAGATCTTTTGCCCATCTGTCAGCACAAAAGTGTTGGGCGTGATATTTGAGGCTGGGATACCCCCGGGGAAAAGTAGATAAGCCTCTATGCCAGCATCTTATTAGATACGATGCCAGAAAATATAAATTGTCAAGCTTGTCCAAGGCATGTATGGGTACTGCTTTGTTTATTTTATGGTGGTTTGCCTCTTTACTAACAACTTTTTAATGCAATGTATTCAACAGTTCACACTTTTTTCTGGAGATTGATGGCTTTGAAAGCAATGCAACTCCAAGTAATACATCTCCCCCTGTGTTTTCAAAACCTATGGATTCAAACATTCGTCCGTGGTAAGTTATAGGTGCATATGGAACAGCCATTGCAAATATAGCTACTTTCTTTTCAGCAGTTACTCCTCACTTCTCCCTATACTTCAGAGCTAAAATTTCAGGTGGCTTTTCATAGCTTTTGGTTACATCAGAGACAGAACTCTGATGGATGTCAGTTGTTGCCAGATGACTTCTCTTTATCTAGTGTTGTCATTTACTCTGAATAAATTAGGCCTCAAATTTGAATAAATTTAAAATCAATACTTCCTTTTTTTTTTTTTTCTTAGCCCCTTATTTGTGACATATTAGGAGGAAATTCACTCACCCATTTGTGCATTTTCTGCTGCAAAACCCACGTGAAGACCACAGCTTAATTTAGCAAGCCCTATTCCCAGCTGTGCGCTGGCATCCTCCCTCTGTTGCTCATCAACAATCAAACAATAGGAAGATGCTGAGTATGAGATTTTAAAGACATACGTTTATGCTGAATGAATAGAGAAAAATTATGACTGGGAAGGATGCACTTAATTTTTAAAATGTTGAGAGGTACTAAAAGCCAATAATTACGAATAGGGAACATATTCATCAAACTTATCATAGGCCCAGAACGGCCAAATGTTTTTGTCTGATGGGTGTTTGGTCAACTATGCAGAATTAGCTGACAACCCTGCTTAGGTTTCAGAGAGGTATCCAAATATCTCCCTGTCATTCAGAGCCAGACCTGCACGCCACACATGCACATTGTCACCAGATTCCTCACGGTTTTCTGCAGAGAAGTGATGGACTGAATAAGAATGGATTCTGAGCTACCAGCTGTATTTCAAAGGGATGGGAATATCTGCAGAGCAGTGCAGAATCCTTTCATTACTGTCCATGTACCCATTTTATCAATAACAGTTCAGTCTCCTACATCATTAACCTGAAGTTGTTCATAAAATATAAGCCTTATAGAAAACCAAAATACAAGTAAGAAAAATGACCATCAATTCATCTTTAAGTCAGATCTGTGTTCAGAAATATCTGGAAAAGAGTGTACAGTAATTACAGAATACCAATACCAGTGGAATCCTTTAAATTTATTACCTAAATATGCATTTAGGGCCCAGTCTTCAATTTCTTTTAGCTGAAGCTTCCATTCAAGTCAGCTGCCAAATTTCTCTTGAGTTACCTACAGCGTACTGCATAGTAAATCTTTAGGTAAATCACTTTCACTGGGTGTTTGCAACCCATGCACAATAATATTTGTTTTGTGGTATGTGACAAATTCAGCATGCAAAAAGGAAGAACGTAATCTTTACGTCCCACATTCAGGGAGATGCATAAAAAGCAGGGATCTGTAATGAAATAACATAGAAATACGTAAAATAGGTTGCTTTCCTAATGATTTTTAACATGAAAAAAATCATGTGAGTCTTCTCACTTTTATCACTTATTTTGAAATACACAGAGGAGCTAAAATGATGGAATTAAAAAGCACAATGTCAAATTAGATTGATTTCAGCTCTAGTGTAGATACTGCTTCCTAGCATTGACTGTTTCTTCATGCAATTTGCCAGAATGCCTGCCTGACTTAGCACTTATCATTTTCTGTACTTTTTTTTAGTGTATCTGGAAATGGGGAAGATATGGATTCCCCACAGTCTCTTCAGGATGACGTGACTGAATATAGCCCTAATGTAGAAAGCTGGTGAGTGGAGACATGGAGTATTTCCTAGTGCATTTTCTATGGATAAAGTATATGGTAGGATAGGTGTTGGTGATTTTTCGCCTGCCATTACTTAGAAGTAAGATCATACGTATGATCTACATTTCGGAATCTTCAGTAATTAAACTTAGAAATTATATATCAAGCATCCTCACACTAAATATGAGATTTGAGAAAAGCAGAGGTTTGAGTTGTTTATTTAAGTTTCACTGAAGACAGCACAGGACCTAAACACTACACACAAGAAGGCACGAGCAAATGCTAAAATCCCAATATTCTTTAGCAGCAATACAACACTTTCTTTCTTCAAAAGCAATTTCTTCTAAATATAGAAAACATTTTAGAGGTGAAATATTGCCCTCTATTTTGGTCAGTATTAAGAAATATTTGTTGGCTTGATGGAATGAACAAAACGCACTCGCTTAACATTTCTGAGGGCTAATAATCTTGGTAGCCAGTTTCATTCAGAAAGGAAGAGATATAGCTGATGTTTGAACAGAAGCTTCCAAAGGAAATCAGTGGGGAGTATTTCTGATGGCAGGGGGAAGGGAAAGGGGAGATATTAAATTCTTGTTCCAGAATAATGTATCACCAGGAGAGCTGTGTAAGAGGATGTGAGGTTAAAAATTATCCTCTGCTGTGAGTAGGGTGGTCATAGCCAGAGTGCAGCATCAAATCTGGTCACTGAGGACACGTGTGGACAGATCAGAGAAGAAGGGAGAGCAGTAGCACTGAAGACACTGTAAAGAAAGGTGGAAAGAATTGAGATCATTAGTTTTACTTAGCTTTTGTATTAGAAGAACATACAAACTGACAAAAAAAGCAAAAATTTCACTTGAAAAATACACATTTTTTATTATAAACACTCTTTTAATTGCTTAAAGGCAGAGAAGTGGCTATCTGCAGAAATATTTTGAGGTGTGTGGCAAGGCATATATGGTAATGGAGCAAGTATATATAGTCTAGGACAAGTAATTCAATTTCTTTATCCTCTTCTCTTACCTAGAAAGTAAAACACAGTAAATTGAGTTGGCTATTTCATTGTTGTTTTTGATAATTCAGTGCTAACATATCACAAGGACCTGGGCAGACCAGTGCCCGGAAGAAGCTGAAAAAATATATATTTAGGGCAGTATCTGAGGGGAACACAGAGGAATTGCAATGTCTGCTTGCAGAGCTGAAGGAAAGATCGAACACATGTACAAACATGACTGTGCCAGGTAAGCTGTGGAGTTGCCTGAAGGAAGATTGTTACCTTTTCTGGCAGCTTACATATAGTCTAAAACGGGAAAATATCTCTGTACAACAGCTACTTGCTTGTCAATTTGAAGTCAACCGGTTGCAATTCAATGTATGTCACATATAAGCTTCAATTTAGAAATAAGAAGGTATCCAATAAGCTACCTACTCGCAGCCTCTGAGGCAACACTGGAGAGCATTTCTCTCCCATTTGTGATACACCGAGGGTGTACCTGCGCTGTATTCCCACAGCCGTACCTGAGCTGGCCTTCTGCAGCCTGAGACTCAAAGCTATGTGTCTATTCAAACCACAGCCAGTTTAATTGCAGTAAACAGTTTAATTGCAGTAACAGAGCTTGCAATGTGGGTAGCCTAGAAAGAGCGGGCAGAGAAGTTAGGAGCAGCTATGTTCTTGTGGCCTTTCTGCCAGGGAAGCCTACGCTTAAGGAGGGCTTTGGGTATGTCTGGAGTTAACAGGGCAATGGGATGTGAGAAAGAGAGAAACCTAGCCCATTGGCTAACTTATTCACAAGTACCCATCTCTGAATATATTGTCTCACCAAGTTAGCGTAACTCAAATACAGAGTGAATAGGATGGAGTAATTTTTGCCGAATAGTTTATGCGCATGTATTTCCCCCAGGTTCCACCTGTAATAAACAAAAGGTTGGAATTTTTCGATCCACTCCATAAATAATGAAGCCTACCTGATTTAATCTCAAAATTTACTCTTGCAGATTATCTGATGAAAAAATTCACAGCTTCAGATACTGGCAAAACTTGTTTGATGAAAGCTCTGCTGAACATCAACCAAAACACAAATGAGGTAGTGAATATGCTACTATCCTTTGCAGAAGCAAATGGTATTTTGGAGAGGTTTATCAATGCAGCATACACAGAAGAGGCATATAAAGGTATTGATATTTGAAACCAATTTCAGGTATAGGGTCAAATGTACCATCCATAAACATAATACTTTCCTCAAGCATTCTAATCATAGTTTACATTTTTTAAACAATTTTTATTCAATATTACTGGTGCTATCTGTTATGAAACATCAGTGTGCTTAATGCTGTACAATGCTTGAAATACTATGTCTGTTGTTTCAGGCCAGACAGCTCTAAATATTGCCATTGAAAGAAGACAATCTGAAATCACTCAGATCCTTATAGAAAAAGGAGCTGATGTCAATGCTCGTGCCCAGGGTATTTTCTTTAATCCAAAACATAAGCATGAAGGTTTTTATTTTGGTAAGTGGAAGTGCAATCTCTCGGGAAAAGTTGGGAAGGAACAACCAAACAACTAGGACACTATGGAAGAGGGGGCAAGTGCAGATCATTACTTTAGCTAAGCCTAGATCAAGAAACTCATGCACAAGATACAATAATGGCACAATATTTTTGTTTTTTTTAATTTAGCATAAGTAGAAGTAACCTGCCAGAGTGCAATGTATTACAAACACTCAGAAATGATTGTAAGGCAATTACGTTTAAATGCTGAATGGTAAATAATATGTAAAAATTTTGAATTTGAAGATTTTTCTCCAAATAATGTTTTCATGCAGATTAAGCTTTTCTATAAACCAAGATCTAAATTCTATATAATCAATATGTAAATGTGCCTTAATATATTAAGATGCTTAAAACAGTCACTCTTTTGTAACGTGATTCGGGTGCTTGTAATAAACCGCAAACACTTGTTATGTTTTGTAATGTTGTAGGTGAAACTGCACTGGCACTAGCTGCATGTACCAATCAGCCAGACATAATTCAGCTATTAATGGACAATACCAGGACTAACATTACTTCTCAGGATTCCAGAGGAAACAATATCCTGCATGCACTGGTTACTGTGGCAGAAGACTTTAAAACCCAGAATGACTTTGTAATCAGAATGTATGATATGATTTTATTGAAAAGTAAAGATAGAAATTTAGAAACAGCGAAGAATAAGGAGGGTCTGACACCACTACAATTAGCTGCAAAAACTGGCAAATTGGAGGTGAGTCTTATTTCAGGAGTCTCTAAGAGAAACTAAATATGATGAAGGAGTCTAGGCCAGCCATGTACTCAGACATTAGTGCCCTGATATGTAGTTTTCCGTGCTGGTTATGCCATACTAAGTATCAATAGTATTTGGTGAGCCGGTGTTATTCAAAATGCAAACGGATATTTCTATTGTGATGTTGCTTCTACTCTTCAAATTTTTCTCTAAGAACCCCTCTCTGCACGTAATACAAGTGCTATTTAAAAACAGCCTTGCAAACCTTTCTGTTATACAGAGGCAGGTTCTGGAGAAGGAGATGAATGCCCATTGTGTTAAATGCACGCATAGTAGCAAGATACACAGACAACGTCTGCCTGGCACAAAACACTCTGTGCTTAGTGCAGGGACTAGCAGCATCACCCCACACCAAGTTGTACTTGTTTTTCTGTCCTGTGAACACGGTTTGTTAGAGAGAACAGGCCAGGCCCGGCCCAGCCAAGGAGAGGTGTCCATGGCACTTTGTGCTTCTTCATGTAACTGAGAAATGACTTGCTCACAGTACAAATCTCACTATCGTGCTGAGTGGCTGTTTTAGTATTTTGTGCTTCGTTCCTGCTTCCTGCTGGGTGAAGACATAAAAACACCTTTGCTGAGAGCTTAGCAACAGGAATGAAATCTATTTTCAACATAAGTAGAACATGTAATTTCAACCAAGAATTTTAGCTTCTGAAAGCTGATATTGATAGTATGGCTTTAAAGATTAAAATAAAATTTGTTTTTATGCAAATACAACTTTTCTGCAGTATTTGGAATTTTGTGCTGGTATATAAAAAGTGAAAGAAATAAATCTGGGAACCTTGGAGCTGAACTTCAAAATCTAAACAAATAATTACTTATCTAGTTTAAAACTATTTCAGTTTATCATTTATTCTCTCAAGATCTGCCAGATACACTTTTAGAATAATGTTTAGCTCAGAAATACTACATTTATTATATTACACTTGTACAATTATAGAATCTATGAATAGTTCCAGAAAACTCACCAGAAATGTTCTGTTGCACTGCTATAAAATTTGGCCCTTAGAAATCAAGTAGCTGTATTATGGCAAATAACTGAAAATGTGATAATTTAGAAAGTTATTGATTAAGTTAACAGAAAATATAAATGTGAACATAAGTAAAACTGTGCTTTAATTTCTGAGAAAAACATCTCTTTAACAGAAGATTCAGAGGCATGAAAAATATTGTGTTTATCTCCCAGGGGTCTGTCACCTCTAACACCACTTACCGAATGACAAAATTACAAATACATTGAATTGCACCACTGTAGCAAATGTGATAGTTGTAAGGTACCGGTTTTGGCAAGGATGTACGTGCTCTCTCTCCTTTTCCGCGAAGAAAAATGCATTTGCTTACAAATGATTCTGTTAATGTTTTAGATTTTGAAATACATCCTCAGCAGAGAAATAAGAGATAAGCCCAACAGGAGCCTATCAAGAAAATTCACAGACTGGGCTTATGGTCCTGTTCAGTCTTCTCTTTATGATCTGACAGAACTAGATACCACCACAGACAATTCAGTACTGGAAATTATTGTCTATAATACAAATATTGGCGTAAGTTGTTGTTATTAAAATCTATGTATTTTCTAGCAGTACATTCATTTCAGGTGTACGTTTGCCTGTACGTTTGACTGAAGAACTTGTAAAACAGGAGGATATGTAACTTCCAGTTCAGTTCTCTGTTGGGAGCAAGATGAGTTTTCTGCCTTTTGGACTCTCAGATGTTAGTACATATGCATTCAGTTCCTGAAACTTTGGCTAGGCATTTTGGGAACACTTTTTCTACATTTAGAGTATTAATTTGCCATGCATAAGAACATAAAACTGGTCTCACTGGTGAGACCAAAGCTAGTCTTGTCCGCTTGGAGCGGCCTTTAGCGGCTGCCTAGGAAAGTGTGCAAGAACAGAGCAAACAGGCAGTGATGCTTTCCTAGAGCGCTCCACCCGTCCCCAAATTGCAGCTCACCAGCTTCCTGAGTCAGAGGCGGCGGTTTTCTATTTTGTGCCCTGATGAAATGCCTATCAAAGTTTAGCACCCATAAAAGCCTGTGGACAGGTGTTCCCTGTCTTTGCTAATAGCATTGTTGTTGCTGTGCTGCTGTTTCTTCTCATGGCATGTAAAATGTTCTCAGGCCGTCAGAGATCTTTTTCCTGTTAATACAGGTAATACAGTTGTTACCGTTAACTGATACATTGTACACAGTTGATTTAAAAGAAGATGCTGCTAAGAGTCAATACAGCCATTTGGTTGTGACTTTACCTAAAACAGTTGCAAACGTTACCTGACGAATATATTGTAGGCATTTAAGCAGCACCTTATCACAGAATTCTAGCTTTTCAGAGCTAGAATTTGGCATTTATTAAATACTGCAATAAAACTTCTGTAGGAGGCCAAACCAGAAGTTCACACTACGGTTTTAGCTTAATGATACTTTCCTAGAACATGCCAGGTTTTCAGAGTGTGAGTTGGAGTAGGCTGACCGTGTTTTGCCAGTTTAGGTTCTGACATATATCCTTGAGCATAGATGTGTTTCCAGATCAGCAAGGACAGATGCTCAATGAAACACTCAATTGTCTCAGTTTCCTTACAAGTGACAAGTCAAATATTGCTTGCTTACTTCTACAGAATCGTCATGAAATGCTGACTTTGGAGCCTCTGAATGCCCTTCTGAGAATGAAATGGAAGAAATTTGCACGACACATGTTTTTTATGTCATGTTGCTTTTATTTCCTGTACAACGTAACATTAACATTAGTTTCCTACCACAGGCCTAATGAAGATGAAGTGAGTATAGCAACTTAAAAGCGCAACAAGTTTCCCTGCTTTAAAATGCAGTAGTACTTCCTGATTCATATTTAACAAGTTGGTGAATCCAAAAAACAAAAACAGATGTCAGAATATCTGATTGTAGTGAGACCAGGTTCTCCCATATTGGATCCATGCATCTGCAAGGAAGGAGAGCAATAATAGAAGAGAGAATTCTATTTGCATTTTGCAAAAGCATTCCAAAAGCCACGTAATGTAAAGAGAGAGAGAGTTATGTTTCTAAAAGCACAGGGTGGTCTTTTCTTTTATTTAATTTCTAACAAACTGAGAAAGAAACGTCTGATATTTCAAATATGCATGTTAGGGGTCTGATTCTCTAAATCCTCAGTGAGGAAAACTCTCAATGAACTGGAAGAAATTGGGTACCCAGAGGGCTACATACATTGAGGCTTCCTATTATTTTGCCTTTTAACCTCCAGATACTGAACTTAGAATCTTTCCTGTTAATTCGGATCTGTCTTGCAGGCTCCACCTTATCCACTAGCTCTAACACGTGGCATGGGATGGCTGCAGTTATCAGGACAGGTGATGGTTATGTTAGGAGCAATATTTTTAGCCATAAAAGAGGTAAGGCTTTTTAATAACAAATACATAACGAAATATGTGAAGAACTCTGGATCTGGGAATGCATTGCTGATAATCTTGGCAACACATTGGCAATATCTTTATGATTTCTATAACGTCTAGAAGTCTTTGGCATAGTACATCGCTCATTCTGAATGACCCTAGATATAAATCTGATATAACTGTATTGCTCTGTGAAACAAATATGAGGGTTCTGTATGAGGACACCGCTGAATTAGAATCTGCAACAGAAAAGACCCGGGTATATTGTTTACTTCATAGTATAAGTAATTAAAAAGAGTTAGTAACTCCTTTTAAAAAATTAACTATTAAATTATGCCAGTGATGACAGAAATTCTGACTCTCATGTTTTGCTTTCTAAACTTCTGTAAAAGCATTTTTTTACAGCACTAGGAAAAGATTTTTAATTTTAGAGGTTATCATGTCTTATTAGTAGAGAGATTTTTTTTAAGAGATAAACTTCAAATACATGATTTTGAAAAATCAGCTTTGAGCCTTGCTTTCTCTTATTGCCGTTTCTGTATTTTATATATCTGTCTACCTAGAGTGTAGCCATCTTTCTGCTTAGGCCTTCAGATCTGCAGTCAATTCTCTCTGATGCGTGGTTCCACTTTGCATTGTAAGTTTGGCGCGAATGTATTATATATTGTATATATAATAGTTAGCATCCGTTGTCTATCCCATGGTCGCAGAGAATGTACTTCTGTAGCAGATACTCACTTTTTCATTAGATTATCAGTTTTCAGAGGGAAGGACTTAATCTTACATGCAGCTTTACTGTAACATGCACTAATGGTTTCACTAATCAAAAACAGTACTGGGGGTTGATATGTACAGGCTGCTTTTTTTTTTTTTTATTCAAAGCATAGTATTGTCTTTAGCTTGTCTAGGTGTTTTCTCTCTTAAGAGCTGTATATAGAGAAAAGTGCTTTAAAAAACTGGTTAATAAGGCAGATCTAGCTTCCGACTCCTCTTGGCTACTTCAGGAAGGAAAAATAGCATAAAGCTGGCTCAGCTGGTCTAAATACAGTGTAGATTATTCCTTCTTGGTCCTGGAAGATGAAGTATTACCAAAGCCAGAAGGTCTACCCAATTTGCTATTATACTTCTGTAATTTGACTCTCTGGAATGATCCTTTGGGGCAAAAAGGTTTATTCTTGTATGGTAGGATTTAAGGCAGCCCTAAGCTTGATCTAAATTACTCTGATTACTCTTTGATCTGGCTCCTTTCTAGTTGTAGGATCAAGAAAAAGAGAGATGGCTTAACTCTCTTTCCTCCTGCTTCTCCTGCCACACAAAGATCAATCTTGGGCTGCTGAGAATCTCGCCCACGTGCTATCACAGCACATCACGAGTTCTCTTAGCAGGCAGAGTCTTCCTTGCATAGATGTTCATGGAAACTCTGTAATGATTTTAACAGCTTGTTAAACTAAAACATTAATAACTGCTTCAAAGGTACTGTTCAGAATTCCTAATGTCTTTTGTCAGCAAAATCTACGTTTACCAGCTATTTTGGGGAGAACAGTTCAATGAAAGTAAGCTTTAATAAACGTAACAGTATGTTAATATACCTAAATTTTCTGTACTCATGTATTTTATTGTTAAATTAGAATAATAATGTTCATGAGGAGAAGGGAACGAAATATGAAATTAGCAGTAAAGGGTAAAAAGCGAAGAAGTCTTGTTTTTGTATTTTTCCATTGTATTGTTGGTTTTGTGCTAGTAAGTTCCTTTTACATACATGTGTTTGTTTTTTAACAGTTTTATACAAGCTGTGCTTGTGATCTTCTCTGTCTTTTTGTACTTGTTTTCCTACAAAGAACACCTCGTGTGTCTTGTTTTGGCAATGGCCCTAGGATGGGCTAATATGCTCTATTTCACCAGAGGTTTCCAGTCCATGGGCATTTACAGTGTTATGATTCAAAAGGCAAGTATATTTTTTAATTTCCTTGTTATGATGTTTACTTATATATGTAATTCTAGTCATGCATGTTAAGCAATATAGATGTATTTTATAGTTCACATTGAAATTTCCAGTTTTTAGTCAGCAGAATGTACTATATAATACACTTCAATGGCAGAAACTTGCTTGTTTCTTGATTTTAAAAACCTTGTATTAAATATGCAAGCAAATTGTGTTTTTTCAGCTAACAGAGTTCTGCTGTTTATTTGCATCATGCATTGTGATGCCTATATTGTGCGCAGCTATAGTCACTCTTGGAAGTGCACAGACATACCAGGCTGTCAGTCCTGTCATGAAAAATCCGACCTAAATCTTCTCTAGATTTCTCACGGAACAGCTAGTTTGCTTAATGAAAACAATCTGATTCTGCAGTGTGTACCACACCTGTACTCCTGCAGAACACAAAGCTGTAAAACTAGTTCTCAATTTTTATTTCTGAAAAATATTTAATTTAATTTTTAGGTCATCCTTCAAGATGTGATAAAGTTTTTAGTTGTCTATATCGTGTTTTTGCTGGGATTTGGCGTAGGTAAATATTACTGGCGAAAAGCACTGATGCTCTGTGTGAGTAAAAATGTTGGCGTTATTGTGAATAAGAACCCTATTGTCATGATGAGAGCTCATGTCAGGGTTTCTGCTGGATATTAAAAAGCCAGGTTTAGAGTTTTAAGCTGTCTAGAGAATATCTGAATAGATAAGTAATTTGGCTCTTGTTCAATTACCTGCAATTTCATTTGGATGTGGGCTCTTTTTGCTTCATCTTGCTAATCTGTCATCTAGCTGCTGCTGTGCATGTTGCTGGGCAGCTGTAGCTCTTTACTATGCAGTGCATTTTGATTTCTTTAGGATAAAATGCAATGTATACATAAAGCATTATTGTGATTAAAATGTTCTTTTTTTTTTTTTTTTCCTCAGCTCTTGCTGCGTTGATTAAAACTTGCCCAGACGGCAGTGAATGCCATTCCAACAGCAGTCTGGGACCTGTTCTGATGGATCTTTTTAAGCTCACCCTAGGACTGGGAGATCTGGAGATCCAGGAAAACTCAAAGTATCCTGTGTTGTTTCTTCTCCTCCTCATAACTTACGTTGTGTTGACTTTTGTTCTTCTCTTGAACATGCTTATTGCACTGATGGGAGAAACTGTGGAAGATATTTCTAAAGAGAGTGAGCACATCTGGAAACTCCAGGTTGGTTTGCAAGCTAGTTCGCTTAGTGAAGTAGAAATACATTGGCCAAAATCTTCTGAGCTGTACCTATGATCGCTTACCACACTGATAGATGGAATTATGTATTAATTATGGGAGTCATCAGGAATTATATGGATGCAAATAATGGAAATAATACTTAATTGTAGTATTGGGGTAATCTAATAACTCTGGAATTAACAGCTATTCTAAAGGTAATTTTGTGGCTCAGATTTTCAACCCCATGCACAGTCACATACCTTTATGACGTTCCCCTTGCTATGTCACCAGGACGATGTGTTTTATGATCTTCCCAGATAACTGAAAGATATGGTGTTCTGCTACTCCTTCTCTTGAATTTGCATAATCTTTGCCAAGACTAGTCAGCTCAGAGTCCCAAGCTGCCAGTGAGGACACAGTCGGAATTACGATTGGAGTCACTTTCTGTGGTTGGCAGCATCCTACTATAGTGTATATATATCCCTGTGGCAGAGCATTGCGTGAAGGCGTTAGAGTTAAACACTGACCCTAGAGTAAGGTTTCTTGATTCTTCTCTAGGTATACCTCCTGCAGTGGGACTGACTAGCGGAAGCTGCAGATTTCCTACTTGTGCATGCAAAATAACAAGTGAGATGAAATAGTGTTTACTGCTATTGATGTCAGTGTAGTGGATGGAGGCATGATGAGTTGTAATGAAACATGGAGCCTGCAAACTGTATATGCTATGAAATCAGGCAATTTTTTGAATATGGTTAACCATGCTTGTGTTACTTCTTGTCGTTAACAGAGAGCCAGGACCATTTTGGAATTTGAAAAATTCTTACCAAAATCTTTGAAGAAAAAATTCCAATTGGGAGAACGATGTAAAGTGGCTGAAAATGATACAAGAGTGTGTTTAAGGTAAAGCAAAGCTAGAATACTGTGCTACTGATTCTTCTTTGTATGTCTCTTCAAGGTTATTTCTATTAAAAGCCTCTTCAAAACATTCTCTATGCATATTTTCTGCTTTTAATGCTTAGATTTTTATATGAAGAAATAGTAAATATATTAGTTGTACAAAAACCCAGTTGGGGTTTTTCAGCTGTGATCAATGATTAAAAAAGGGAAAAGGCATAGCTTTTTATGCAGACAATTAACTTTTTTTGGCAGAAAATAGATTTTCTTCAACTTCATATGTGTTTTTAATGTACGAGTACCAAGTCTTTGCCAGTAGAGGTTACTTCATTGTAATCTCCTTTAAATGTCGGTTTAAAATAAATTATTCTTATAATTGATTGCTAATTGATATGATTAGCATATTGAAAAAATGTTACTCTGCTGTTTTATGAAAAATATTTATACATAATGTTAATTTCAAGCTTGTGCTCATAATGTGTGAAATTATTGAATAGTCTGAGCATTATTCGCCTCTGCATACAGTACATAATAGTGCAAAAGACATTAATTCTTTTAGTACTAGTTAAGCAGGTATTGATGGTAACTCATGACAATTCTAAGAGGAATGAAGAAATAAAAGGGGAAGTGTAGCTATGTAGCTGGAAGATAATGCATGCTAATAACACAATTTATATACAATATAAACAGAATTAACGAAGTGAAATGGACCGAGTGGAAAACGCATGTTTCATTTATTAATGAAGATCCAGGGCCAACAGGTACTGCTGAATTTTATACCACCATATTTGTGAAATTGCTTTTTTTAAACGTTGTAATATTTTTATATCCTTTAAAATATAAACTCTCATAATCTAGATCCTCACCCACTCTATTTACTGCTAGGAACATTGATGGCTAATATGTGGGGGCATATGATTATTTTTAAAGGTTTGGACAGTGGGTTGGTCACTAATTCTCATTAGTTATGTCGTGACACCAAAACATCATGGTTTTACCTTTTCTTTATTTATTTTTCTCTAAGCACTTATGCTTGATCTAAGTGTTATATTCTCTTACGGCATTTGAAGGTATAAGGCGAATAATTTTTCAATGGACAGAAAACACTAAATTGTCATAAATTACATTGCTTTACTCCTTGCATAGTCATATATATCATTGCAAAGTTTGGCAAGAAGTCAAACTGACTCTACCTAATAGTTTGCTGTGTTTTAGCTCTAGAAGATTCGTGTTTACATTTTATGATACATATTGGATGACAAATTGTGAATGTTAACTAGGAAATTTAAGATAACCATCTGCTGATACTGTTGGAAGTGTGATACGAAATGACCTGACTTTGAGGTATCAGATGTCCTTCTGGCAGCCAGCCTCAGCATTTACCGTAGGGCCATATGAGTGTCAGAGAGATCAGTTTAGAGTTTGTTCTTTAGTCAATTAGCACATATGATTCTTAGTAGAATGATCTCAGTAATAGCCAAAAGGAGCAGACAAAAACTTCTGCGTAAGATATGGTAGTAAACTGACAATTCATTGTTTAAATAAATGCATATATTTTTTTAATTTGGTCTTGAATGTACACAGTTGCTGTCATATCCTGTTTTGTTTGTTATGCATTTTTTTGCAGATCCAAGCAAAGTTCAAGATAATTCAAAAAGTAATAGCAAAAACACCCTGAATACATGTGATGAAATGGATGATTTGCCTGAAACTTCTGTTTAGTTGCACACTGTTTGATATGTGGATGTTTTGAAGGTTAAGAGCATCAGGAGCTGATGTTGAAATTCTTGTTGATATTTTGGACAGCTGTAACCAGCTGTAACACAAACTTTCAGTGACACGATCTGATGACTTTAACCCATCAGATCAGGGCAGCTAAGCTGAAACAAAGTGGACTATTTCACTGGTTCAGTTTTGAGCCTCTTGGGGGAAAAAAAAATGTTGTCCAAGTTTGCATGACGCTACTCAAACTTGGCTCTAGACTTTGTACTGTTTGAAAAAGAGTCAAATGTGAGATATTTCTTCCTTTTGTGGAAAATTAAGATCTTTGATCTACTCCACTGTCCTTTGTTTTGGAATCTTTAACTCATGAGAGACATTATACTGAAAAAAGTTCTTGTTAGGGAGAAAAGAAAGGCATTTCAATTTTGAATACTACTAAATGAAGTATGTTATTTTGAAATAACAATGTTCTGAATATATTTGAAGCTTTCATATTGACTGTCAGTGTTATTGAGGGCTTGATCTATTAAGTTAAGGAAAGCCTCAAGTGAAAAGACACCCTCTTCAAGTCTCATTAGCTTTGCCTGATCTGTTTTCCTGTGTATAATGCCTAGGGTATGATGAGTTTACTGCTTTTTATTCTGGAGGATATATATACGCCTTGCTATAAAATAATGGGGCAGAAACATAATTCTTTTAATGGAGAATACTTTTGAGTTGGCTCAAATCACAGTGACTTCAATTTTCCTGATATTACTTGAATTTTCCGTGCTGTTACATCTTCTTGCATAAAAAAGGTTGTCACATCTGAAATTCTGCAGGTTTAAGGAAATTAACTTCTACATTCAACTACTTTACAAAAATTGGAAGTCAGTACTTTTTCCCAAAGAAACAAAATAAGTTAAATGTAATGCAACCTTTTAAGATTTTTTTTTATTGCTATTATTTAGAAGAGTGAGTAATGCATTTCTGTAGCACTTTTTATTTCATCATTTGAGATGACCCAGGACTATGAGTTATATTTTTAGTTTTCTATTTTTTTGTGTGCATGTATAAAAAGAAATATTTGTGTTCTATGGACTTTCATTATTCAGTTAATACGGTATGCATCTTAATTGTCATGAGTTTTCATCTAATATATTGATTTGGTACCTGTTTTAAAGGTGCTATTTAGAAAACAGGTAAATTCTGTTCTGTGTTTGAATGATAGTATGAGTTGCATTGGATTCTTATAGTTAATCCGAAAGCAGGCAAAACGATCCAAAAGACTGTCTCACCACAAAAGGGAGCATGAAAGAACTTTCTAGCAGAGAAGTATAGTGCAAAGTTATTTGCAGGAATGGTAAACATGATTTTCACTACCAATTGGTCTTCTCTAGATGCCATATCCTGTGTTCCCTACTATGTATAGCCCTGATAGACAGGGTCAAAGTGAAACCTTCCATTCAGTTACTTTTCTAGAGGGGACGGGAATCTGAGGGCAAGGATAGTCATGAGTATCAGTATACTGGTATATCTAAGCATTGTTTGACCTTCTTAGTAGGGTATGTGAGTATGAGAAGAAAAATTCCTGTCTTCTGGGAATCTGTAATCTCTGCTGGTTAATTTTGCATTGAAACAGCCCACCAAGATTTTTGCTTTAGGGCTATGCAGTTCTTTTGGGATTCTTTTGAATTCCAGTTTTTATACCAAAAAATACCTCTTCACATATATTCAGGAACCAGGATAAACTAGCTTGCGCTGTACTCCACATTACTGTGGACTTCTCATTTAAAACAAGTTCAGATGTGTCTGTGCTGTATTGAGGTCGCTATGTAGGCATAGCCGTAAGACAGAGAAGGCACAACAAATGCAAGGAACTTGCTGTGATGATGTCCACATACAAAAGTGTGTGATAAAACTGAGGAAGGAGCTGGAGGGTTGGTTCTAGAAGTTCCTCCTTGAGAAAATACTTTGTGTTTGTGGCCACAGAGCCTGGCCATATCACGCAAACCAGTTGTTTACTGTCTCGTATGTTTGTTGAGGCTCTGAGCAAGAACTCCATGAATGACTACAACAGATCAGTCTGAACTTTTTATGCAATATTTATTTAAATATAAAGAAATAAAACATGTAATTCAATAAACGTCTCATTCTGCCCTGTGTCTTTATTTTATTGCTATGGCATAAGAACCGCAGAAAGGGAGGAAAAAAGGATTTTGACTGAGAGTAGTGAATAAGGAATAAGGAATACATCACTTTCCAAAGGATGTAATTTGGGGGTTATCTGGACAAAGAACCTTTTAGTAAATAGCTAATTATTGTATGCTTTTAGAATTTATGTAAAGTTTTTTTAATGTTTTCTCTGTCCCTGATTATTGTCAAAAATGTTAAAACAACTTTAGAAAGTTAATTAAATCCCCATTTTCTTCCTCTTCTCAGCTACTCTTAACAGTCAGGCTTTGTTTCTATAAATACAGAACAAATGAGTCTCAAAATTCTGAGAAATCTCCAGATACAGAATCCTTCTTAATTTCCATTTTGAGATACCTACATATGATCTGTGCATTGCTCTTCATCAAAATCCAAACAATTTTACCTCGTCCTGACTACTACTTTAAAAGCTTTTGGGGTACAACAGTTGATGAACATTGTATTTGGAAGATGTTACAAGCAGTAGATGGATGCAGCTAAAAAATTTATAAAGCTATGAAAAACTCTTTGTCTCCATCACAATAGAAGTATCCTTGGAAAAGGATAAATGTTGTTTTCATAAAGTAGAATACTGCTCCAGTATGTTTCTAAGTACTGGATACTTTCTAAACTCAAAACTAAGTCTTTAATTTAAAGATAAATCAGAAACAGCTTGAATTAATCTTACAATACTCTCAGTTTCAACAGATTTTTTAGAGTAATTTTTTCTCAAAAATCATGTTTTTAGCATGTACTATATCTTTATAAGCGTAAAAAGCAAAGCAGAATTAACCTTAAGCGCTCCACTTCAACTGCAATAGGGGTTAGTCACGTATGCAGATGAGAAAGGCATTTTAATCCACAGCTACCCTCTCCCAGTTTCTTCCTCCCAACTTATTTCTTTTGTCTCCCATCTTGTACGAGTTATGTGAGGAATTATTTTCAAGAATCATCCCATCTTTAAAGTGTAGGTTATAAAGTAAAACCCAAAGGTTTGGGGTTATAAAGTAAAAATTCTGTAGTTTTTTTATATAATGTAATTTAGGGAATAATCGTGTTTAGATATGACACTGAAGAAAGTTTTATAGCTACTAATCCATGTGTGTGGTTTATTGTTTAAACATTTTATATTGCGTGAATTAACAAACTACATACAAATAATATTTATTCTTTGTATCTATAGTAATCTATTAGAATGGGTAAACAATAGTTATAATTCACATTATGACAGTAGTTTTGGTCTTAAAAGTGCTCAGCGATGTTAATTAAATTACTATTTTAAATTGGATTTTGCATTTATTTATTCTGTAAATTACTAATATCTGAAACTCGGTTTCACAGCAGAGACATACACACTTTGTGCATAAAATCTGTTATCAGCTTTTAAGTGTTCTGGTCTAAGATCTGAGGTGTTCTGCAGTGAGTTTTATTTTGACTGTTTTTACAAAAGCTTGTTTCTTTTCATAATACGCAGCTTCATTAATAAATGTCGGATAGACGGTACTGTCCCCTTTATATGCGATTACCTCTCCATCAAGAGTCAAAAATAGAGGATCGCCTTTGTTCACTGGCTGCCAGTCTTGATCCTTAGAAAAAGAAAATAAATAGAATATATTTATTTTCAAATTTTTGTAACTTTCATGTGAGTTCTAAGTTTGTGCTCCTAAGTTATATTCTCTGCAGTTTATGGCAAAAGCTTTTTAAATGAACTCCTTTTAATCTTCACTACCTAAGTTTGGTTTCTGGCCCTTGTTTTCAGGCTTCTGTAGAATTCACTGGTAAGGGGGCAAAAAAGAAATTCTGTATGTTCACTGCTGATTAAAAACAGACCCTCATTTCAGAATCTAAAATTAGATTTACTTTTTAGAATATAAGCTATCTTTCTAGATATCGTTTTTTCAGTTTTGGGTTCAAAATTGTTTTTAGATTCAGAGATTCTCAAGTCAGTTACTGAAATACTGTATAACGTTAGTGATATAACTTTACTAGATGGAGAACCTAAAGTATTCAGTAAATCCATTGGCAATATTGTCATTGTAACTATCTCATTTGCTATTAAAAATATACTGTACTGTAACACAAGCAGCACATGAATACTTATAAAATGTTTCAAATGGAAGTATTATAGAATTTACCTGCAGTTTAGGGTGAATAACAGCAATAATTTCATCATTTTTATTCCTGGGATAATCTACTTTCTCCATTATTTTGTAAACCTCAACTGTACATGGTGGAAATTCTTTTCCTAGAAAGAATAAATGTAATTTAAGGTAAAAATGAATAACTGCCTGTTAAAAAGAGCATTGCATTACTTACTTATTCTCTTTAGAATGGCTTAAGTCATAAGGTTGTACCTCATCAAATTTTACATTAGTGATTAGCTCATGTATCATAAAAATGGATAGCTCTAGATTTTTAGTCCCCTGAAAGCCAAGCCGCAGAAAGTT